>NC_091633.1:3245000-4495000 GCF_027580195.1 Bos mutus
AACTGAACTGAACTGCAGTGGGGTGGGGTCTGCCTGGGGAGGGAGGAAATGCTGAGTGCTGCCCTCTGCTGGTGGGGTGTGGGCACAACCTCGCCTCTGCCTCAGGGATATGCAATTGCTCTCCCACCTGAATTCTCCCTGTGAATTCTGAGCTGCTGAGAGGGCCGGCTGCCATGCTCATGAGACCATGATTATAACTGAATCGTGTACTGAGGTCCAAGGGGCTGAATAACAGAGGTCTCTGAATAGCTGGGGAGCTGGGGCAGGATTCTCTCTGAGGCAGTGACCCAGGGGAGGGAGGGAGGGAGGCAGAGGCCCACAGGAGTGAGCTAGAAGCGGAAGGAAACCTTCCAGATAGGGGGTTCCCTGGATCTGTCAAGACCCTGGTTTGCAAGGTGAGCTGAGAGATATGGCCGGGGTGACCAGAGCCCACAGAGGGGTGGATGAGTGGCTGGGCAGGGTCTGCAGAGGAGAAATAGGCAGACAGACTGAGCTTGAGGGCTGTGAGCACAGCAGCGAGCAGCTCCTGCAGGGTTTACGCAGCACTAACAGGATCAAATGTATATTTATTTTATTAAAAAAAAATTTTTTTTGGCCGCACCTCGTGGTATGTGAGAACATAGTTCCTCAGTTCAGTTCAATTCAGTCGCTCAGCTGTGTCTGACTCTTTGCTACCCCATGAATCGCAGCACGCCAGGCCTCCCTGTCCATCACCAACTCCCGCAGTTTACCCAAACTCATGTCCATTGAGTTGGTGATGCCATCCAGCCATCTCATCCTCCTCCTGCCCCCAATCCCTCCCAGCATCAGGGTCTTTTCCAATGAGTCAACTCTTCACATGAGGTGGCCAAAGTATTGAAGTTTCAGCTTCAGCATCAGTCCTTCCAATGAACACCCAGGACTGATCTCCTTTAGGATGGGCTGGTTGGATCTCCTTGCAGTCCATGGGACTCTCAAGTCTTCTCCAACACCACAGTTCAAAAGCATCAATTCTTTGGCACTCAGCCTTCTTCACAGTCCAACTCTCACATCCATACATGACTACTAGAAAAACCATAGCCTTGACTAGATGGACCTTTGTTGACAAAGTAATGTCTCTGCATTTTAATATGCTGGCTAGGTTGGTCATAACTTTCCTTCCAAGGAGTAAGCGTCTTTTAATTTCATGGCTGCAGTCACCGTCTGCAGTGAGTACACGCCTCCTCTATTGGAAAGTGGAGTTTTAACCGCTGGGCTGCTGGGGCAGTTCCTAGGTTTATACTCTAAGTGCTCACTCTGTGTGGGCCGGGTTGAGTCAGGAGGCAGGAGAGGAAGCAGAGGGAGGCTAAGGAGTAAGGAGGCTGGGCAGTTGTCCAGAGGAGGATAATCAGACCAAGCTTGGTGGCTGAGCAGCAGGACTTGCCAACAGAATGCATGCAGGATGCAGGAAAGGCTTGATTAAGGATTCCCCCTGGAGCAGGCCCAAGCCTCGATAAATATCAAGACAGGCAGAGCGGAGGGCAGGAAAGAGGCTTGAGGAGAAAACCCAAAGCTCTGATGTGCACGTTCCATGATGCTGTCCGATGCGCCCTCCCTGCCCCTGGCAGCCCGCGCCTCCTCACCGATGGCCCTCTTCTCGTCCTCCAGGAACCGCTTCAGCTGGGAGACCAGCCTGTCCCCCTTGCGGCCTCCGATGAACTCGCAGTTGGCCCGGAGAGCCAGCAGGTAGAGGGCCAGCTGGCCCATAGAGGGCTTGGCCTCGGAGTCATTGTCATCCTTGTTGGAGGCAGGCCTAGGACCAAGCCAGGGAACAACACTTTTGTGAGAAAGGGCCTTCCCGGTGAGCCTGCCTTGGGGCACTCTCCCTGCCAATATGACAAACTGGAAAAAAAAAATCCTAGTGGTTGGAAAGTTTCTGAGACCTGCCAGAAGCAGATGTAGTCAGCGATGTAAGTTGTGAGGTGTACATCACACATATTTCATAAAAATGACAAGTTGAACTCAAGGGCAAACTCTGAGATCTCTTGAGTCCAAGTGACCTGTCTGCCCCCCCCCCCCCACTGTGGCCACGCTTCCCCTGCAGCCTCCCTTTCTTCCTCTCCTCGCCCTGCGTCCACTTCCCAAGCAGGAGACGCTCTCTGACGGTCCTGACCCTTCACCCCTCATTCAAACTCCCAAGCTGGACCTCAGGACAAGCCCCTCCCCCCTTAATAGCCCCTGGAAAGGGAGCGCAGATAGTCCGATG
The DNA here is from genome assembly GCF_027580195.1 of Bos mutus. Classification (NCBI taxonomy): domain Eukaryota; kingdom Metazoa; phylum Chordata; class Mammalia; order Artiodactyla; family Bovidae; genus Bos; species Bos mutus. The sequence goes on from NC_091633.1 coordinate 3,247,225, forward strand.
CTGCCGCTGGGCTCAGTGTGAAAGAGTGCGGCCATGGATTAGTGATGTCTGCCTCAGTCGGGCAGAGGGCGGTACAAAGGCCGCACAAGGGCCCTGGATTGGGATCTCCAATCCGGTCAGATCAACCCCACTCCACAGATGGAGAGAGGCCCAGAGGAGGTGAAACTTGCTCTAAGGTCTCCCAACAAAGCAGAGGCAGGCCCAGACCGGAGCGCGGGTCTCCTGCCTCCTAGGATGAGGGGCCGCCCCGGAGAAAGGAGGAGAGAGCATGGCCGGACCTCAGGAGGCTCTGCTGGTAGCTGAGCTTGAGGCTGTGCAGGTAGTGGGCCTCCTTGGCCCCAGCCTGCAGGCTCGAGAGGCGCAGGCCCACGTAGATACTGGGGTTCAGCTGCTCCGGGGAGAGCCGGTCCATCCAGGGCAAGAGGCGCTGGCCCAGCCTCTCCACCAGCGTGCTGTCCACCTCGGTTATCTCTTAGGAAAGAGAAGAGGCCAAGTGAGGGGGCAGGGCGAGGCCACAGCAGCACCTTATCAAGGTATTTTCCAGGGAATAAACATCCCCACCTTTATGGCCACCGGCCACACACCTGACTGGTATGGGGGAGTCTGGTTGTAACAAGAGGCAGCCAGTATCCCGAAAGAGTGGCTGGAGTGGGCCAGGAAAGAGGTGGTGGGCCCAGGGCAGAAGCGGGTACCAGACAGCCACTCTGCCCATCAGAGACTGGCCAAGCGACGGGTGGTTCCCCAGGCACCGCGCCCCACCCGCCTTGGTCCTCGCGCCAGCCCTGCCTGCGATGTAGGTGCTGGGAGCAAAGAGAAAACAGAAGTTCAAAGCTGTGGGCGTGTCCCACCCATTTACAGAAACTTCGGCCCACGTGGGAACAGGTTACAGATCCAGTTTTCAAAACATAAATAGACTCACAGACGTAGAAAACAAAACGAAAGTTACCGTGGGGAAAAGGGGAGAGAGGGATAAACTGGAAGATTGGGACTGACATGCACACACTGAAAACGTTAGTCACTCAGTCGTGTCCACCTCTTTGCAACCCCATGGACTGTAGCCCGCCAGGCTCCTCTGTCCCTGGGATCCTCCAGGCAAGAATACTGGAGCGGGTTGCCATTCCCTTCTCTAGGGGATGTTCCTGACCCAGGGATCTCACCCAAGTCTCGTGCATTGCAGGCAGATTCTTTACCATCTGAGCCACCAGGGAAGCCCATGTACATACTACTCTGTCTATATATATATAAAACAGATAACTAAGTAAGGACTTACTGTATAGCACAGGGAACTTTACTCAATAGTCTGTAATGATCTATATGGGAAAAAAAAAATCTTAAAAAAAAAGTGGACATAGGTATACACATAACTCATTAACTTCTCTGTACAGCAGAAATTAACACAACATTGTACATCAACTCTATTCCGATTACAAAAAAAAAAAAACAACACTGCAGGCTGCCCGCTGGCTCACTGGGGTGGTCTGGTGAACTTCCTCGGGGGCAGGTCTCAGAATAATGCTTTTCCTGCCAACTGAGTTTAGGTGAGAAGGACCTGAGATCGGGAGCTAAACTGCTGGAAAGCCATCGTCATTGTCTGCAGCCATTTATCTGTGTGCTTCGGGATTCACCCACGAGGGAAGCAGAAGCCTCAGGGGTATTTCCCAGTCCAGCAGACAGGAGCCGGCCTCCCTCGGGGACAGGACCTGGGCTGAGCAGGTGGCCTTGGACTTTTGCCGGCTACTTCCTCCTAATTGGTTAATGGTGGCTCAGATGGCAAAGCATCTGCCTGCAATGCAGGAGACCCGGGTTCCATCCCTGGGTCAGGAAGATCCCCTGGAGGAAGGGAATGGCAACCCACTCCAGTATTCTTGCTTGGAGGATCCCATGGACAGAGGAGCCTGGCGGGCTACAGTCCATGGTTTCCAAAAGACACGACTGAGCGACTGCGATTTCACTTTCTTTCCTCCTAATTGCAGTGGGGATTCCAGCTGCTGGGCAGCTACCCCCCACCCGCCCCCACCCCCAAGAATGCAGCAAAGGAACTTGAGGGGAGGGTACTTCTCTTTTCCTTGCTCTTTCTCTGTGGCTTTCTGTGTGTCCACCGCCATTTCTAGAGGAATTTCTCTCTCTTTCTCTCTGGATCTATCTCGTTCTCTTCATTTTTCAGCCAGTCTGTCTGCCTATCGGTCCTTCCACAGTTCTCTTTTCCTCTCCCTCTTCTTCAAACCGGAGAGGGAGCCCCTGCCCCAAGCCAGGGCTCCAACCTCCAGCGGGTGAGTCAGCTCTGGGATTAGAGAGACAGGAAGAGAAGCTGGTGCTCTAAAGAGAGGCAGGTAAACCCGATTCAGTCTCAGCAGGAAGGAGCCGGGCAGATTCCCCCGAGGCAATAAAAGTGAGCCTGGGTGAGCGCGCTGCCCTCTGGGCCTGGGGTTCACAGGGCCGCCCAGCTCTGCCAGCTGAGGACTGGCTCTGACAATGGGAATTCCATGCAGGAGCTGGTGCTGGCATCCCTGTCACATTCACTACCACACGGGGCTTGAAGCTGGCAGAGCAGAAATGCTTGCGTCACACCAGGAAGAAGGCCGGGGAGCATTCTCAACCCCTTTTACGAGTGAGGGAATGAGACTGGGGGCGACTAAATGGCCTGGCAGCAGTGGGCTGTACCCCCAAACCCAGCCCAGCACTCTAAAGGGGTCAAGCCTATGGATGAATTGTTGAAAGGCTCATACCCAACAGAGGGTCCTGGGTCACCCCTGGGGACTGTCTGGACAGGAACCAAGAGCCAAGGGCTTGAGAGGTCAGAGACTCCTGGTGCCAGGGGAAGACCCTGACCTGGAGTTCTCAGAACCAAGTTCCAGCCAAGTCCTGGAAAGCCAAGGTGCCTTGGGCAGGCAGGTCACCTGGTCCCTATGACCCTTGACCGCTTCATCTGTCACCTGGACACAAGTGAGCCTGCCTGTCGGTTTCTCCATGAGTCACAAGAGATCCTGCTGCTGGGTGCCTCCCTTCCTGCCTCTGTTTCCTGCGGGTCTCCAGGGCGTCAGCAGCCCTGAGCCTGTGTGCTCTGACACCCAGACAGGCCCTGAGAGGCCCCCGGTGGAGCAGGCAGGCCCCTGGATGTGGAGTGCAAAGCTAATGCCTCGGCGTCCTCACACCCCGGGTCTCCACCTGCTCACTTTCCCTCTGTCTGGGGTGGCCCCCCCTGCCCCCCACACTCCTCTCCTCGCCGCCACCAGCGCCTTTTCCTCCTTTGGGTCTCAGTTCCTGCATCGCCTCCTGGTCCTCGGAAATCCCACCCTTTCTCCCTGAATTGGCGGCACCCAGCTCTCTCCCTGCAGGCCGGGGGCTTCCTTTGGCCACAGCCCCCAAGCCCAGCACTGACTCGCGTCTTGACCACTGTCCCTTTCACTAGAACGGAAGCTCTATCTAGCTGGGGCAGGGCTGGGACCCCTTTCTTGCTCCCTGTTTTTTCTCCAAAGCCTAGTCCCACACTTGGCATAGCGAAGGCTCGGTCAACATTTACTGAATGAATAATCAACAAATGACTGATGTCATGGAAGCGATCTTGTCTGGTAGCAAGTCAGACGTAGAGTTCATCTCAACACAGCGCGCTAAACGCGTTGAGGTTCAGGGAAGTCCAAACTGCCATGGGAGCCCGGAGGGGCGGCTAAGTCACCCCCCAAACACACATCTGAGCCTTGGTTTCTCCCCTTGTATAATGAGGGGCTGGGACAAGATGGTCCTCTCTCCAGGTTAGATCCAGTTACTCACCGCAGATGTTGGCTAGCGCTCCCAGGCCCCCCAGCAGGAAGAGGAGGGCCCCGAGGTGCCCCATGGCAGGAGCAGGGGGTGGACAGCAGGCAGGGAGCGGGACAGGCTCCTAGGGCTGGCCGGGTAGAGAGAGGCTCTCCTGACCACAATGGTCACTGCTCCGAAAGAGGCAGCTTCCTGTCACTGATTAATCCCTCCACGCCCGGCAGCACACTGCTACGTCAGCAGAGGGAAAAGGGAAAAGGTCTGTAGCTGAGGGGAAAGGGAGGCCAAAGAACAGGGGAAGGAAGGGCAGAGCAGCACGGGCCTTCCTGGAGGCGGGGGCAGGGGCGAGTGCGGCCAGCCACACTTTCCCCGCCCCCCGAAGAGCCCTGGATGGGGGTGCAGAACGTCTGACTGCTGAGTCTGTTCAGCCACGCCTGTCTGTATGCCCTCGGTAGACACGGTAGGCTAGGGTGCCTACCTGCTACCCCTCCCAGAAGGAGCCCCTGAAACTGCCCACCCCGGCCTGGGACAGGAGAACGGGACTGGGAGCTGGGACAGTCACGTGAGCAGTCAGCTGTTCTCTGCCCGCCTGCTCAGAGTGGGCGCGGCCGCGGGACCCGGACCAGACCGCCCAGTTTTCTCAACCAACCGGAAAGTTGGGCGCCTCCTGGGAGACAAAACAAAGCAATTTAGGGAGCGAGATTTAATCGTTAGACACACGAAGCCACGGTTAGCAGGGCCACTTGCAAGGACTAGGAAAGTCACCTAGAAATAGTCTCTGCGAGAAGAGAGAACAAAGGCTTCCCCGTCCACCAAGCCCCACAGAAGAATCTGTGTCCAAGAGTTAGCTCTGGAGGTGCTGTGTTACCTTGGCCTCTCTGAGTCTGAAATGGTTTCTCTTGTGTGAGTCAAAAGGGTTGGAGGAGACCATTCTAATTAAGCTCCCTTCCAGCTCAACCTTAGACCTTAAAACATCTTTAATCACTTGCAAATACAATTTTTTTCTGCAATCATTTTATGGGTAATTGCCATGGTTCATTTTTTCAAGATAATCTGGTTTTGTGCCTGACTTCTCACAAGCCAATAAATACAGACATAAATAAATACAGATATGTGCATCTGTTCACGGAAGTACTTTGCAAATACAGAATTAGACTGTCTGGTGCAAGGAGGCTGGGTGTTGCCCATCAGGGTGAAGCTCTCCTGCAGCCCCTCGGGTTCAGACTTCCAGGGGGACCTTGGAACTCTGGGGGCAACAGAGCGGTCATGGTCTGGGACAGGGCTGCCCGGCTCCCCAACCCTCGGCCATGATTCTGTCTCCTGCCATCTCCACACAGCAGCCTCTGTGAGAAGCGGCTTCCTTGGGAGAGTCACCACCTCCGCCCCCTGAGAACTTGAAGGTGCCGCTGGTGACTAGCAGGGGAGGGGGTGCATTTCCATAAACAGTAGAAATAGACCGACTGACTGGGGGTGGAATGTTTTAGGTAATGCGGTCAGGGGAAGTGAAAAAGGAAATGATAATCGTTTGGTTCAGGACTTCTGTCTCGGGGGTCTGGAGCTGGGAACGTGGCTTCCCAGGTGGCTCAGGGGTAAATAATCTACCTGTCAATGCAGGAGACATGGGTTTGATCCCTAGGTAGGGAAGATCCCCTGGAGAAGGGAATAGCAACCCACTCCAGTACTCTTGCCTGGAGAATCCCATGGACAAAAGAAGCCTGGCGGGCTACAGTCCATGGGGTCGCAAAAGAGTTGGACACAACTGAGCGACTAAACAACAGCAACAAGCCGAGAAAGTAAACACTGGCTTGGAACGGGCAGGTAGAAGTTTGCGTGTCTGGGCATCAGGCAGGCACAGACACAGCCAGCTGCGACATAAACAGGAAGCATCACTTCTCCCAAGGTCACATCACAGCTGTAAAGTGTCCCAGTAACCATGCTGTTTGAGTGACTATTACTTTTTTTACCGGGATTTCTTTTTCCCCCTAAAATCACAAACCATCAGTAATTTGCTGTTTGAAATTGTTAGTAAGAAAGACAGTATCGGAGGCGCCAAGTCCCTTTGGCAAGGGAAGCTGCTCCAGTATGTATTTTCCGGACTCAGCAGTCCCTGCCTACCTCAACTTTGTAGTTTTCAGGTAAACAGGATACTTTGCTGTCCAGACCTCAAGCTGACCCTTCTCATGCAGCCCTGTGCTGTGTTAAACCCACCAAAATACTGCTTGATTGGGACTTCCCTGGCAGTCCAGTGGTTAAAACTCCTCGCTTGGGGTGCGGGTTCCATCCCTGGTTAGGCAACTAAGATCCCGAATGCATGTGGCCAAAACAATTAAAACTAAAAATACTGTTTGGTTTACATTTTACCTAACCCAACCCTTCACCCAAATCCTGTAATAACCTTTCTCTTTGTGTGGTCAGACCCCCACAGTTCCTCCACCTCATCTCAGTGGATCAATTGAGCTGATTCTGTTAGGCTAAAGCCTTCTTAGTGGTCTCAGAATGACTGGGCTAGGACACAGCCTAAGAAGGAATCCAACAGGGAAAGAAAGTTACATTGTATCTATGAACCAGGAAACATTGCACAGCACAGGGAATACAGCCAGTATTTTGTCAGAACTAAACATGGAGTACAGCCTTTAAAATTTTTGAATCACTATGTTGTACCCCTGAAACTTATACGACATTGTACGTCAACTATACTTCAATTTAAAAAAAAATGGTGAAAAAATATATGCATGACGGTGGCACGAGGAGAATGAATATAACAAATGCATGACTGTATGGTCACATACGGGATATCCATTCTCGTAATTAAAAGTGAGTTGGGAAGACCCCCTGGAGAAGGAAATGGCTCCAGTACTCTTGCCTAGAGAATCTATGGACAGAGGAGCCTGGCGGGCTACAGTCCATGGAGTCGCAGAATCGGACACGACTGAGCAACTAACATCCTCACCTTCACATTAAAATCTTAGAGCCCATTTAACGTAGAAAGATGTTCATAATTAATCTTAAATTATAAAAATGATGTAAGTAACACATGTGGGTTGCACAAAAAATTAGAAAACATGTTAAGGGAGAAGAAGGAGATAGAGGAGGCAGTCCAGTGGCTAAGACCCTGCTCCCAATGCAGGAGGCCCGGGTCCCATCCCTGGTCAGGGAACTAGATCCCACACGTCACAACTAGGAGTTTGCATGCTGCAACTGAAGACCCCGCATCGCCACAGTGAAGATCAAAGACGCCCTGTGCCACAATCAAGACCTGGACAGCTGAATAAATAAGTAAATATTTCAAAAAGAGTGGTGGAAAGAGTGCTGACTTCAGAAACTTCTATAGCGAGTGAGGTCTGTAAGAATAAAGGTAAACGGACCCCCACATAGGCACTGCATCACGAGGGCAAGGATTGATAACTCCGCTGCTAGTAGACACTGCTGTTGCTGCTGTCCAGGAGCTCAGCCGCGTCCGACTCTTTGCAACCCCATGGACTGCAGCACGCCAGGCTTCCCTGCCCTTCACCATCTCCCAGAGCTTGTTCAAACTCATGTCCATTGAGCTGGTGATGCCATCCAACCAGCTCATCCTCTTTCGTCCCCTTCTCCTCCCGCCTTCAATCTTTCCCAGCATCAGGGTCTTTTCCAATGAGTCAGTTCTTCTCATCAGGTGGCCAAAGTATTGGAGTTTCAGCTTCAACATCAGTCCTTCCAATGAATATTCAGGACTGATTTCTTTTAGGATGGACTGGTTGGATCTCCTTGCAGTCCAAGGGACTCTCAAGAGTCTTCCCCAACACCACAGTTCAAAAGCATCAATTCTTTGGTGCTCAACTTTCTTTATGGTCCAACTCTTACATCCATACATGACTACTGGAAAAACCATAGCTTTGACTAGATGGGCCTTTGCTGGCAAAGTAATGTCTCTGCTTTTTAATATGCTGTCTAGGTTGGTCATAGCTTTTCTTGCTAAGAGCAAGCATCTTTTAGTTTTGGGGTTGCATCACCATCTGCAGTGATTTTGGAGCCCAAGAAAATAAAGTTTCTCACAGTTTCCACTGTTTCCCCATCTATTTGCCATGAATTGATGGGACTGGATGCCATGATCTTTGTTTTTTGAATGTTGAGTTTTAAGCCAGCTTTTTCCACTCTCCTCTTTCACTTTCATTAAGAGACTCTTTAGTTCCTCTTCGCTTTCTGCCATAAGGGTGGTGTCATCTGCATATCTGAGGTTATTGATGTTTCTCCCAGCAATCTTGATTTCAGCTTGTGCTTCATCCAGCCTGGCATTTCACATGATGTACTCTGCATATAAGTTCAATAGGCAGGGTGACAATATACAGCTTTGACGTACTTCTTTTCCAATCTGGAACCAGTCCGTTGTTCCATGTCCAGTTTGAACTGTTGCTTCTTGACCTGCATACAGGTTTCTCAGGAGGCTAGTAGACATATGTACTAGAATTGAACAATTAAATGTATGGCAGACTGCAGAGAAAGGGCTGGTTTTTCAATGTTGGAGAGGGGTTTGCAGATAAGCACAGGGAGGAGGCTGGGATGATCCGTGTGGTGATGGGTTAGAGGTGGTTACATCAGTATGAGTTCAGGGTTAGCTTAATACAGACGTAGATGGTTGCATCCAGAGCTAATGACAAGCACATGTGTACACAGCAAAACAGTATACACGAACATAACGTTTTGCTCTGTCAGCTGAGAGGGTCTAGAAGCAAAGATGCCACAGTGGCAATAAGATTACCAAGTGCCTAGGTTTTGGTTTATAAAAATGGCAGCCCACTCCAGTGTTCTTGCCTGGAGAATCCCAGGGACGCGGGAGCCTGATGGGCTGCTGTCTACGCGGTCGCACAGAGTCGAACACAACTGAAGTGACTTAGCAGTAGCAACCATTCTCCAACTAAAGAAACCAAGTTCCCCTGGTATATAAAAGGAACCAGGCTGATTCCAGGTTGGAATATTTTGAACGATAAAATAAAGTGATGTTAGACTATAACCAGGTCTTCCCTGATAGCTCAGCTGGTAAAGAATCCACCTGCAATGCGGGAGACCTGGGTTCGATCCCTGGGTTGGGAAGATCCCCTGGAGAAGGGAAAGGCTACCTACTCCAGTATTCTGGCCTGGAGAATTCCATGGACTGTATAGTCCATAGGGTTGCAAAGAGTTGGAATGACTGAGCGACTTGCACTCACTTTCACTTTCACTTCCCCTAGTATGGCTGACACCAGGACTAGGACAAGAAATATGCAAGATGAGTCTGGTGCATCTTATAAAGCTAGAAGGTAAGGAAGTGCGTGCACTCGTGCGCGCGTGCGCGCGCACACACACACACACACACACACAGGGATAATGTCAAAAAGATACAAAAGCAAACAGAAAGGGCCCCCTAGTGGCCAAAGCTGGAATATTTTGAACAAAAAAATAAAGTGATGTTAGACTATGGGAGAAGGCAATGGCACCCCACTCCAGTACTCTTGCCTGGAAAATCCCATGGATGGAGGAGCCTGGTAGGCTGCAGTCCATGGGGTCTCGAAGAGTCGGACATGACTGAGAAACTTCACTTTCACTTCTCACTTTCATACATTAGAGAAGGAAATGGCAACCCACTCCAGTATTCTTGCCTGGAGAATCCCAGGGACGGGGGAGCCTGTTGGACTGCTGTCTATGGGGTCGCACAGAATCGGACACAAGTGAAGCGACTTAGCAGCAGCAGCAGCAGACTATAACCAGGTCTTCCCTGATAGCTCCGTTGGTAAAGAATCCTCCTGCAATGCAGGAGACCCCGATTCGATTCCTGGGTTGGGAAGATCCCCTGGAGAAGGGATAGGCTACCCACTCCAGTATTCTTGGGCTTCCCTTGTGGCTCAACTGGTAAAGAATCTGCCTGCAATGTGGGAGATCTGGGTTTGACCCCTGGGTGGGGAAGATTCCCCTGGAGGAAGAAATGGCAACCCATTCCAGTATTCTTGCCGGGAGAAGCCCATGGACAGAGGAGACTTTCGGGCTACAGCCCATAGGGTTGCAAAGAGTCAGACACAACTGAAGCAACTTAGCAGACACGCATGCAGACTATGACCCAAAGTAAAAAATAAATAGCCATGAGTACATACTGATACAAATAAATGATTCAGTACATAAATTCTGACATACACTGAATGTTTGCATGTCCCCCACCCCCCGCAATTCATGTGTTGAAAACTGATACCTAATGCCACGGGTTTTGGAGGTGGGGCCTTTGGGAGGTAATCAGGAGCCATCATGAAAGGGATTAGACCCCTTATAAAAGAGATCCCAATAGATAAACAACAAGGACCCAGTGTACGGCACAGGGAACTACACTCAATATCTTGTAATAACCTATAATGGAAGAGGATGTTAAAAAGAATATATTAAAAAAGAATACACACACATAATAACTATGTATATATTTTACACATACATGTAAAATAACTGGGGTCTTCCCCCAAGTGGCTCAGGGGGAAAGAATCTGCCTGCAAATGCAAGATATGCAGGAGACAAGGGTTTGATCTCTGGGTCAGGAAGATCCCGAGGAGGAGGAAACAGCAACCCACTCCAATATTCTTGCCTGGAGCATCCCATGGACAGTGGAGCCCGATGGGCTACAGTCTGTGGGGTCGCAAAGAGTCAGACATGACTGAGCACATGAGTAAGATATAACTGAATCACTTTATTACACACCTGAAACTAATACATTGTAAAACAACTATATTTCAACTAAAAAAAATTTTTTTTTAGAAAGAGACAGCCCTCACTCCTTTAGCTCTGTGAGGACACAGTGAAAAGGTGGCTGTCTATAAACCAGAAAGCTGGCCTTCTCCAGACGCCAAATCTGTCCGCCCCTCGGTCGTGGACTTTCCAGCCTCCAGAATTGTGAGCAGTAAATTTTTGTTGTTTATAAGCTACTAATGGGATTTTGTTATACCCTTTGGACAGACTAAGACAAATGGGTGAGAGACAAATCTCTCACGCAGAACAATTTCCAGTAACGAACATAGATACTCTGCCTTCAAGGAGGGGAAGCGTAAGTGTGGGCTGTTCCGAGTGACTGCCTTCCAAAAATTACAGTGTGAAAAGGGGGTGGGAGGAACAGCATCTTTACCGGGGAGAAACTTGACAAGCACTGCCTTGACCAAATGACCAAAGCCAGCATGAACAGCGATAAATCATGTTGACAGCGCACACCCTCTTCAGGATGTAATGAGAATAGCACTTTGCCTCTGTGGTCCTCCTCCAACCCACAGTTTAACCATGAGTTAAAAAAAACAAAACAAATTCCAAAGACGGCACATCTACAAAATACCTGACCACGACTCCTCAAAACTGTCAAGGTCATCACAAACAAAGAAGATCTTAGAAACTGTCACAGCCAAGAGGAGACAGGACAACTAAATGTAACACGATGTCTTGGAATAGAAGGGAAAAAAAGGATAATAGGTTAAATTAAGGAAATCTGAGTAACGTATATTAATAATAAAGTATTGATATTGGTTCATTAATTGTAACACATACACCATACTGTTAGGTGTTACTATTAAGAGATTCTATGCTCTCGCTTCTGCTGCCGTGAAGGATCCAGGTTTGGTCCCTGGTCAGGGAACTAACATCCCACAAGTTTTAAAAAATAGTAATAACAATAAGAGAAACTGACTCTGGGGTACGTGGGAACTCTTTGTACTATCTACTCAATTTTTATGTAAAGCTAAAGCTGTTCTAAGGCTTCGCTGGTGGTTCAGTGGTAAAGAATCCACCTGCTAATTCAGGAGACGCAGTTTCCATCCCTGGGTCTGGAAGATCCCCTAGAGAAGGAAATGGCAACCCACTCCAGTATTCTTCCGGGGAAATTCCATGGACAGAGGAGCCTGGTGGGCTACAGTCATGGGGTCGCATAAGAGTCAGACATGACTGAGCGACTAGACAACAAAGTTGTTGTAAAAAAATAAAGCCTATTTTTTTAAAGGAGGAATTTCTTTAAAATGATCATCTCATCACTTGTGTGGACTTTGCAGGTACTTTTGCTCGTGCTCTTAAATAAGTCATGCCATGCTCTGGAGGGTCTACTGATTTTAAGCCACTTGGGGGTCTTCTGGGAGACTAGGTTAAAAGTGAAGCTATTTTACCAGTTGCTCAAAGACTCACTCACATCTTAATTTTAATTGTTCTTAGTGGAAACCAAAATCTTAGTATCATCTTTTTGAAGGTTTATCAAGTATCATAGTTGATTGATTTCTATTTTGTCTCAACCAGCCCTGTAATACTAATTTTATGCTTTATTTTACAAATTTAAATTGACCTCTGCTGGATCCATTTACTTTTATGCCTTGGTCCAAAAGAATCCAACTTATATTTGGCAGTTCTGTACTTGGCCCCCCAAACCCAACTGTTTTCTACCAGGGCTCAGTGACAAGCCAGGAGGGCTTTCTTCAATGGTGTATACATCTCTGCAGTAGATGGCATGACCTGCCTGAGAATTCCAGAGTTCTGCCTTGTGATTCACGCACTGGGGCTTGCCATAAGCTCCACACTGCCTCTTTCCCTCCACTGACTCCACCAACAGCACGGTGTCGGCTGGATCGGGTGGTCCAAGTGGGGGCACTGTTTGCTCTGCAGGCAGGACCTGCTTCAGAGCCCTGTCTTTACTTATCCTGCCTGATCAGCATGATATCAGTATAACAGATCAGTGTAACGCCTGTGGGCTGTTCCCATGATCGAGATCTCTTCAGACTAATATTATGACGGAAAGCAGGACAGTAAACATACCCCAACATGAAACTAGATGAATATTACTGTCCATGAAGATGAGAACTGTTTCTGATCCTCTTTTTTTGGGCTCAAGGTATGCAGGATCTTAGTTCCCCAACCTGGGATCGAATCCGCCTCCTGCAATAGCAGCACGGAGTCTTAACCACTGGACGGCCAGAGAAGTCTCTGATTCTCTTGTCTAAGGAAAATAATGCACTTGCTTAATCAATTTCAGGAAACCATATACCTAGGGCTTCCTGGTGGCTCAATCAGTAAAGAATCCACCTGCCGATACAGGAGACCCTGGTTTGATCCCTGTATTGGGAAGATCCCCTGGAGAAGGGAATGGCAACTCGCTCCAGTATTCTTGCTGATTTGCTCTAGCAATGAAACAATTTCAAGCACAGCAATTGTGATCAGGGCTATTACTTGCTTGAGTACACAGTAATCTACAGTCATTCTCTATAATCAATTCAGTTTCTGCAAATATCAGACTGATGAATTAAACAGAGATGTGATAGAGACTGGGCTTCCCTGATGGCTCAGCGGGTAAAGACTCCGCTTGCAATGCAGGAGACTCAGGAGACAGGTCAGGAAGATCCCTTGGAGGAGGGCATGGCAATCCACTCCAGTAGTCCTGGCTGGAGAATCCCATGGACAGAGGAGCCTGGTGGGCCATAATCTAACACACACTTGTGATAGAGACCGCCGCCTCTGCACCCTTTAGATCCTTCATAGTGGCACCAATCTCTGTCATTCTTCCCTCTCTCTTGCCCCCTTACTGGAACACTCCTCAGTCTTCTGCTGTGAGCACCACATCACTCTGGTTTTCCTCACACCTGTCTGGCAATTTCCTGCAAAATCTTTGAGTCACCTTTCCCTATCCAGTTTTCATTCATTTTCTGCTGTTTGTAGAATAACTAGATTTTTACTTTATTTTAGCTTTAATTAAAAGTATATATTAGGGCTTCCCTGGTAGCTCAGTGGTAAGGAACACCGCCTGCCAACGCAGGAGATATGGGTTCTATCCCTGACCCTGGAAGATCCCACATGCTGCGAAACAACTAAGCCCATGTACCACAACTATTGAGCCTGTGCTCTAGAGCCCTGGAGACACAACTGCGGAAGCCCGGGAGACCCTAGGGCCCATGCTCCACAAGAGAAGCCACGGAAATGAGAAGCACATGCACCACGGTTGGAGAGTAGCCCCTACTCACCACAACTAGAGAAAAGCCCATGCAGCAATGAAGATCCAGCACAGCCAAAAATAAATAAAATTATATTTTTCAAAAAGTACATGATAGAGGACTTCCCTGGTGGTCCAGTGGTTAAGACTCCACGCTCATGATGCAGGGGACACAAGTTTGAATCTTGGTCAGGGACTAATATCCCGTGTGCCTCAGGGCAACTAAACCTATGGCGCCACAACTAGAGAGAAGCCTACGAGCAACAACTAAGACCCAATGCAGCCCAAAGTAAATACAATTTAAAAAGAAAGTACATAATAAAACACACAGTTTTCAAAACAAGCACTGGCCCCTGCCTAATGTCTGTATTTACCTTTAAAGGGTGACTTCTACGACCAGGATGGTGCAGTGATAAAGAATCTGCCTGCCAATGCAGGAGATGCAGGAGACACGGGTTGGACCCCTGGGTCAGGAAGATTCCCTGAAGGAGGAAATGGCAAGCCACTCCAGTATTCTTGCCTGGAAAATTTCATGGGCAGAGGAGCCTGGTGGGCTACAGTCTATGGGGTCGCAAACAGTTGGACCCGATTGACCATCTATAACCACGACCTTGGGTCACGTCATATTCACAGGGCCTCAAATTTAAAATTTTGAGGCAAAATCCAAATGGAGTTTAGAAGCTTGAAGAAAGAAAACATCAAATTTTACAAATTTTATCTATTTCCCAGACCACACCACTTGGTATATTTGTATAAATCTTGTAATTATCCTGTGAGAACACAATACGAAATTTGTGTATACATATTAAAAGCTCAAACGTGTTAAATGTGCGTTTTATTTTTATTTTTTGGTGGCACCCCCTGGCATAAGGGATCTTAGCTCCTCGACCAGGGATCGAACCTGCGTCCGGTGCTGAGGAATTGTGGAGTCTTAACAACTGGGCCGCCAGGGAGGTCCCTAAATGGGCATTTAAAATATACAGAACACGAGTTCTGTAACTCTGCTTGGGCTTTCGTCATTTTTCAACCCTCTTCTAAGGCTCAGAAAGTATAAGCGGCCTCTCGAATCTCTCCACCTTTGTGAGGAAAAAAGTCGGCTTGTGTTCTACGTATACCCGGTAACAGCCGCTGGACACAAGGCAAAGCCAATAGCGGAGAGCAGCCTCATTTACCGCCCAGGCACCCTCTCAGACTACCGAGACTAGTTCCGACGACGCCCAGCAACCGCTACCATAACAACGCAACCCGCTCCCTCACCACAGAAAGCAGTTCCCCTCTGCATCCCAGAAGGCGCTGCGCCGCCTCTAAGCCTTCCGCCCCCTTCCATCCCAACATGCAACGGGGCTCTAAACGTCAGCGCGCGTCATCAGGATGGTTATAAAAACGCCCGAATATCCGCCTTTACTTAAACATTAAAAATGCCTGTAAGAGGCTCATAGATAGGAAAGAGGCCGAAAGATCAGTCTTAGCGATTTTTTTTCAGACGGTTTAGTTGTAAATTTCAGGAGAAATGTTCCATCTTTCCCTAGATTCGCTCAGGCACCTCGTTGGGCAGCCCGTGAAGGCCGGCGGCGTGGGGGCCTCGGGGCCCTACTCGGGGCACGTGTGGGAGGAAGTGGCGGTGTCTGTCCGCGCGGCGCCTGTAGACCATCCAGCGTGGAGCTATGGGAGGCCTGGAGAAGAAGAAGGTGATGGGCGAGAGGCCGGGGCAGGGGGCTGGGGCTGCCCTAGGAGGTGGGGGACGGGAGCGATGGAGCCTGGGGATTCCCCGGCCTTGGACCCTCGTGGGTGCAGAAGCGGCTGGGATCAACACGACAGGAGACAGCAGCCAGAAGGGATCCAATGATGGGCCGGGACGGCAGTACTCGCTGTGAAATCTGAAAAAGAAACCTGGGGTAGAGCTGCGAAAGAGAGTTGAGGTTACCAGGCAAAGCTCCACCCCAAAACAGGCCGAGCTGGCCTTTTCATTACTGAAAGTGATGAGCCGTATATAGAGCTCACCGTTTTGTCGAGTTCATCGTCTCTGAGACTAGTGACTCCCTTTTTTCGTTGAATCAGGCCTTGTTCTAGATATTGGGGATGGAGATATAAACAACCAGATGTGGTCCCTGCCTTGCCGGAGTTCAGTTTCTTGTGGGGAAGTTGGACAGTAAAGTAAACGATCAAATGAAATGGTCACAAACAAGCCTGGCAGGGGAAGTCTAAGTGCCAAGGTCCTTAGATGGAAAGGGTTCATTGTGTGCAAGAAATCAAACGATATCAGGATGGCCCAGGAATAAGTAAACCGAGGGAGGAGTGGGGCATCCGGTGAAGTTGGGGTTGAACGGGGACCGGGTCATGCAAGGCTGTCAGGCACAGTGAGGAAACGATTTTATTCAAAGTGCAGTAAGAATCAACTAAAGGGAGAGAATGTGATTTATTTTTCAAGGAGTTGTTCTTGTTTCTGTATGGAGAATCGTCTTGGTTGTAGGAAGAGATTAGAGAGGGGATGAGGAAGATATAGTTGCCTCAATTGTTTCTTTCAGCTTGAAAGTTTCTACCACAGATTTGTTGTTGTTTGACTGCACCTGGTCTCAGTTGCAACTTGAGGAATCTTCTTTATGGAATGTGATATCTTTAGTTGCCGCATGGCAACCCACTCCAGTACTCTTGCCTGGAAAATCCCATGGATGGAGGGGCCTGGTGGGCTGCAGTCCATGGGGTCGCTAGGAGTCAGACACGACTGAGTGACTACACTTTCACTTTTCAGTTTCATGCATTGGAGAAGGAAATGGCAACCCACTCCAGTGTTCTTGCCTGGAGAATCCCAGGGACGGGGGAGCCTGGTGGGCTGCCGTCCACCAGGGGCCGCACAGAGTCGGACGAGACTAAATCGACTTAGCATCAGCAGCAGTGAACTCTTAGTTGCATGTGGGATCTAGTCCCCTGACCAGGGATCGAACCTGGGCCCCCTGCATTGGGAGCATGGAGCCTTAACCATGGGACCACCCAGGCAGGTCCTGACTGCCAATTTGTTTTTAACCCAGCAGGCCTTGAACACCTAGAAAGTGCTTGCAACTGGAGCTATAAAGATACAAGATAGCAAACCTGAGCTTGAGACACAGATGGAGACATGTCAGTGGATCATGACAATTTTTAAGGCTGTGACATTTAAAATTTGACATTTGAGCCAGATAACTGTTGTGGGGAGGCTTACGCTGTGTGTTTGTAGGATGTTTAGCAGTGCTCCTGACCTCTTACCCACTAGGTGCCAGTAGCACCTAACAGCCCCAAGTGCAGAATCCATCCCCCTGTACACCCGGGGAGAAAAGTCACCCCAGTTATCTTTGATTATCTCCTTAAGATTTGAAGGACAAGAATGGTGACAGTATGGCATAGGGCAGTGGAAAACAGTTTTAACAAAAGCAGAAAGTCATCTTTGTGTCCCCAGGATTTGGCATGGGCCTGATCCCCAGTAGACAGGTAATAAATGTCTAAGGTTGTGAATGAAGGCAGGGCATGTTTTGTGACTTTGGGGTTAGTCATAACATACCCGTTAGGAGGCTACAGGCTTATCCCTTTAGAGCTGGACCTGGCCATGGAGGTCTATCCTGTTATAATCCCGCAGAAGACCTCGTTGGGAAAGATGTGCTTGGTTACATTAGGGAGCTGGTACAGTGTGCTGCTGGTCTGTTGGGATACAGAGCTTTGAGTGAGGCCGCATCTAGTGCTGCACACACCCAGGTGACTGCACAAGACCATATGGTCCAGAGGGCAGGTAGAGACCAGGCCTTTTGTATTACCCTCCTAGCGTCTAGCTAAATAAACACTTGGAACATAGCATAGGTCTTATGATTGTCTGTTGAATGAATGAATGACTGGGGAAGGAAGGAGGCTGTGTGGCCTAGATTGTGCATTTTCAACCAGACAGTGTCATCTTCAAGGGAACAGGAATTGGTTGGGGAACATGTTAGATATTACAATGATGTGTGCCCCTCTGAAGGACCACATTACTTAAAGAGATCTGTAGTATATCTATGGTGTTAACATTTTGGGAGGCTGTGAGAGAGGGTGATGAAAGGGGAGAAGAGGTCTAACAAGGCCTCCAGTGGTGGAAAGGGTGGTTAGAATGAAAAAGAAGTTGAGAACCCTGGCTTAGTGGACGAGGCACTCAGGCTCTGGACTGGGACCTAGGTCTGAATGCAGCCCCAGCTCTTAGAAAGCTGTGGACCCAGGTTCGTTATTTTTCTGAGCCTGTTTTCCCCCCGTGTGAAATGAGAATTTTAACGGCACCCACCTCACAGTGTTGTGGGGATTAAATGAAGTAGCGTGCAAGTCAGCAATCATCATGGTCGATACTTAGAGCTACTGCCAAGGGCTTGGCGTGGCACCTGCTCCACAGCAACCTCGCGGTGCCCGCATCACACAGATATGTGTGCCCTCCGTGCTGACAGCTGTAAGGGCCGTGCGGGCACGCTCCCTCCCCGCGGCCTCTTGGCCACGAATCCAGAGCAGTCGTCGCCTTTTGCATGAGGAATGTCCAGAAGTGGCTGTCCGTCACTGCAGCCATTGCTAATGGAGAATTGATTTTCCTCCCCAAGTATGAACGAGGTTCTGCCACCAATTACATCACCCGAAATAAAGCCCGGAAGAAGCTGCAGCTGAGCCTGGCCGACTTCAGGTGAGCAGTATGACCATTTTGCCTTCTTATCATTCGGGTGTTCACTGGAGTAGCGCTTTGAATTTCTCTCGAGGGCTTTTCTTTTGCATTCATAATTTGAGTGACTGTGGTGTAAGAAGCCTAGCTTTCAATCTGTCTCAGGTCTCAACACCCCTTTCTTCCTCAGCTTAATCATTCTAGCTTTTGATTTAAAGTGAGAGACGTGGGACTCTTCCTTCTAAACACTGAAACACTTAGAGGCCATTGTAGGGTTATTTATTGACCTAATATCAATGCTGTGTCCCAGGGAGTAGGGAGGTCTGGGGAGAGGGAGAGAGACTGGGCAGTAGCCAGTTGGGTGGAGCAGCCAGAATGCACAGCGTTTATTGATTAAGTTAATCATCTTAGACCAGTGTGATGCCCTAAAATTGATTGTAATAGCATCATCAAAGATTACTAATCACAGATCACCATAGCAAATATAATAATGAGGAAAAGTTTGAAATATTATGAGAATTAGCAGAATGTTTCAGAGGCACAAAGTGAGCAGATGTTGGCTCTGATAGACTTGCTGAATGCAGGGTTGCTCAAACTTCCAATTTTTTTTTTTTTTAAAAAGGCTGTATATGTGAAGTGCAGTAAATGCAGCACAATAAAACAAGGTGTGCCTGTGTGTGGCTGAAACACTGATTTCTCAGCAAGGCCTTTCTTGGCTCCCCTTGTAAAAGAGGTACTTGCATTGGCCCCTGTCCGTATTCCTGCTGGTCTCCTTTCTGGTGCCTCGGACATTTTGCATGTGTTTGTCAGGAACTTGTGACGGTCAGGCTCCTACCTGAGGATGTGAGCTTTCCCAAGGGCAGGGCTCCTGTGTTCTTGTTCACTGTGGTTTTCCAGGCCCAGTATGGCCAGTGCTCAGCATGTTTGCTGATAGAAGGAATGGCATTTGTCTTCCAGGCGTCTGTGCATCCTGAAGGGCATTTATCCCCATGAACCCAAACACAAGAAGAAGGTTAACAAGGGCTCCACGGCAGCCCGAACCTTTTACCTCATCAAAGATATCAAGTTCCTCCTCCACGAACCCATCGTCAACAAGTTCCGAGAGTACAAGGTGAGGCTGGGCTCCGGGGCCTGCAGGGGGCCCTTCCCAGTTCTATGGAGACCTGCTAACACTGATCTCGGGCAGGTTGTTTGATCTCTGTGAGCAAGTCTCTACAAAGGATGAGGTAATTCTACCTCCAAATTGTGTCGGGGGAATTGACTGAGCTCTTTCTGTGTGGAAATCATTTACACAGAACCTGGCCAATGATTAACACTTTACTTGTCATACCTTTCCCCTAGTTCTTTTGGGAAAAAGTAAATTAATTGCCTGTGAGGCAAAGATTGTAGTTTTTCGGGGTCTCTCTGGTGTATTTTCTGCTCAAAGAACCCCATCTGATTCAGGTTCTTTCTGAAATTGCTCCCAGGAGATCAGGCTTTTCATTCCACAAATAGAAACCATTAAATGCTTAAATACCATAGAGAAAGTAGAGATCTAATTATACCAAACACAAATAATTGAAAGTAGACTGCTGGTACTGTAGCCTTTGCCGAGCGACAGGGCCAGGCTGAGGGGTGCAGCTGCTGGTGGCCCTCTCCGCAGAGCCCACCAAGGTGCAGCTGGGGTTTGTGGCCTGAGTTCACGACAGTGGGCCCCTCGTGGGATTGGTCACTGCTCACGACCACAGTGGAGGGGGCCTCCGAGCATCTGGGGAGCACAGAGGACAGGCCTGCCCTGAAGTGCTCAGAGGGCGCCAGCTGGTCAGTGAAGAGGACTTCCCGGGGCCACCATTGGCCTCAAGTGTGTTTCCTCCTGTGGCCCAGCCCCACACGTGGGCACATGGCTTGTTTTCACAGACACACGGCTGGTGTTTCTGGCCTGATCTGGCCCTGACCTGCCTCACTTTTTGGTTGGAAAATAGGGCTGAAAATGTCAGACTTTCATGTAAACATGTGGAGTCGCACATCTGAGTGCTTATCCCTGTTCACCCATCAACAGTGTGGCAGGCTGGGTTGGGTTTGCTGCTCCGTGGAGGTGGCCGAGGGGGCAGATGGTGCCGGCAGACAGCCGTGGTTGGCTTCTGGTGGCCTCGGGAGTCCCCCCAAAGCCGAGCATCCCTCCCCCACAGAAGGGCTGTCCAGGAGCCTCTGGCCCGCATCAGCGGTCTCCTCCTCCCCCAGGTGTTCGTCCGGAAGCTGCGGAAGGCCTATGGGAAGAGTGAGTGGAACACGGTGGAGCGTCTGAAGGACAACAAGCCCAACTACAAGCTCGACCACATTGTCAAGGAGCGGTGAGCGGAGCTGTGGCCCAGCGCTGGGGGCACAGAGGGGAACTCGGCCGAGACCCCACCCCCAGAGCCAGGAAACAACTCCATGTTGCTCTAATGGTTGCAAGTCCACACGAGTGCCATGGGGGATGCTCTCTGTGAAGGGAACCGGATGACGCGTGAGTTACAGGCTGGTCAGAGGAGGTGTCTGCAGGCAGGCCTGAGACAGCCAGGGGAAGTGTAGTTCAGGAGGAGCAAACAGCGAGTGCATCTTGGTGAGAGAGCCAGGGTCCTGGGGCGCACACGTGCACGGTCAGCCCTGGGAGTGTGGCTCGACGCCTCTGATGTCAGCCGTTTCTTGCCCATCCTTCTCCACGGTCCCCCTCCGTCACTGACTAAATTGGGGGGACGCTTGGTAGTGTCTGGAGACACTTCCGGTTCTCATGACTAGGATGGCAGGGGGGTCTCCTAGTATTTAGGGGCCACAGATGCTGCCCAGCCCCCTGCGGCACACAGGGCAGCCCTCACCACCCAGAACAACCTGGCCCAAAGTGGCAGCTGTGGTGAGATTCAGAAACCTGGGGCTCCCTGAACGTCTGTCTTTCTCTTGGGGGCTGTTGGCCTGGGAGCACTCAGCTCCGGGCCGGATGGACTTGGTCTTGTTAGTCAGGCCAGCCCTGGGCCAGCCAGCTGAGCAGCAGCCCCAGCCTGGGAGCTCGACGGCAGGCGTTCTCACCCCAGCCCTGCGGCCGCAAGCTGGGCGGCCCAGGAACAGCTCCTGCTCCGAGCGGTCCTCCGCTAACAGAGAGCTGGCGAGTGTGACACGGCTGTCCTGTGGAAGGAATGCAAACAAAAAGGTGCACAAGAAAAAAGCAGGTGTCTGGATTCACAGGCGCACCAGGTGGCAGTGTGATGGCGCTCCCGTCTGCGGCACCCCTCCTCAGCCGTGGCTCAAGAATGAGTGGCGGGTGGTGTTTCTAGGAAGGGCTCGGTGGTGGGGGTGGTCTGTGAGGTGGAGAGCGAGGGGACCTGGAAACGTCCAGGGGCTGACCGAGGCGCGGGCCTCTGAACCCGGAAGCCGAGCGCCTCTCCTGTTGTCTCGCGAGAGGCCCCCGCAGGCCTTTCCTCTGTCTCGGGCTGTGTCTGAAGGCCCGGCGCCCCTCCTGACCCTCGGAGCTAAGCGGGCTCGTCCTGGTTCCGCGGTTCCTCCCAAGGCCACAGGGAAGCCGGTGCTGCCAGCCCCGGGGCGTGGCCCGGCTCCCCGTCCAGGAGATGGTGGTGGCCTGGCCGGGCCTGGCGTGGGGAATGGGGCCTCTGGGGTGGCTGACAGGTGGGGGCAGCGGGGTCGGAGGCCCCCCAGGAGCCCAGGCGGAGCGGCCTCGTGAGCGCCGCCCCCCGGCCGCGCAGGTACCCCACGTTCGTCGATGCGCTGCGGGACCTGGACGATGCCCTGTCCATGTGCTTCCTCTTCTCCACCTTCCCGCGGACCGGCAAGTGCCACGTGCACACCATCCAGCTGTGCCGCCGCCTGGCCGTGGAGTTCATGCACTACGTCATCGCCGCCCGCGCCCTGCGCAAGGTGAGCCGGGCCGCCGGCGGGGCCCTGCCCTCCCGCCGCCCGGGGGCCTCACGCCGTCCCGCTCCTCCGCAGGTCTTCCTGTCCATCAAAGGCATCTACTACCAGGCCGAGGTGCTGGGCCAGCCGATCGTGTGGATCACGCCCTACACCTTCTCCCACGACGTGAGTGTTTCCCCGGGGAGGGTTTGTGCGGGCCGTGGCTCCCTCTCCAGTTCCTAGAGGGAGTGGACGGGGAGGGGATCGTCCTGTCCTGCAGAGCCAGCTGGGGTCTTGAGTGCCGGCCGGATGGGGTGGTGAGGGTAGGGGGAGTGTGTGGTAAAAAGAGTCTGAGCCAGCCTGGCTGCCGTACCTGCTGGCTGGTTGGCCTCAGCACGTTCCTCTACCTCTCTGTGCCACGTTTAATAAGGGGCCTGCACTTCTAAGCCTTTGTCATGAGGATTTGAGGGAGAATAGCTCTCACAGCGCCTGGTCCTCAGGGGTCGCAGAAAGAAGAGTGAGCAGCGGCCAGGCCGAGTGCGCCTGTGTGCACGGACTTAACGCAGAGCCCAGCCTGCCTCCGACCCTTGGAGTCCTCACTCTGCTTTCTCTGTCTTTTAGACCGGGGGGGTTTGGGGCAGGATCCATGAGGGGAAATGCTGACTTGGTCTCCAGATGGGGGTTGTCAGCCCTATAGGGTCACAACTGATTTCTCGTGCGGTGGGCCCACGTGGGGCCTGCTTCCTGCTTCATCAGAGACCTGGCTAGATGGCGGGTTTGCTGGCCGGGGAGTGGGTGCTCCAGCCTGAACTCATAGTCGGGGTCCGCTGGGCCCCTCCCTGCTCCTTACTCTGGGCTGGGCTGGGGGGCCGCTGGCCAGAAGCCCTCTGAGGCCCGGCAGTGGGGATCGGCGGCAGCCTCCGTGGGTAAGAGGTGCTTGGCCCCCAGCAGCCCCTGTGTCTGCTCTGGGGGCCGGCGTGTGCAAGTCCGTGCTCTTCCCTGTTTATGCCCTGCCCCATCCCTCCTCTCCACCGTCCTTCCTGCCCACCCGCCCTCCTTCCTCAGCCCTCTCCTTCCTGCTCTCTGATGTCCCACCCCCGCGCTGCTCAGACTGGCCTTTGTCTGTCCCGCGGGGGTGAATAGGGCCCTATGGTGGCTGGCCTCCACACAGCTGGCGCTGGGGGCACGGGGGAGGGCACAGGCCTCCCCTTCTTCCTTCCTCTCTGGCGAGCTCACTGACGCTGCCTCCGCCTAGCAGGAGGATGGGGGCCCCGGGCTGGGTCAGAGCTGGGGCCCTCATGGCCCCCCCACCCCCGCACACAGCCAGTGCTGGGCTCCCAGCAGCAGGACCCAGGCAGGTAGTGGGGTTCAGGGGGCTTCCGGGCCGTGGGAGAGTCGCTGCTCACATGCCCCCAGGCCTCTGGAAGGACCGAGGTATCAATGGGGGGGCAGGTGGGACTGTGCTCTGTGTTTTTGCCCAGGCAGGTAGCATTTCTCAAGAGCACCCTGAGGCTGGGCCAGGTGGCCGCGGCCTATCCTGGGTCCTTGGGCTGTGCCTTTGGTTTGGGCCTGAGGCAGGGTCATTAGATTCTGAGTATTGGTCCCAAGGGTCCCACCAGGGCTTGTGGGTGCAGTGTGCCATCCGCCCACTGCCCCAACTGCCCCCACCCAGGCAGGTGGGCTGTTTCAGGGCCGCCTTGCCCAACTGGCCCCCAGGTGCTCACGGGCTAGCCCCAGAGAAGACAGTAAATGAAAACTGTGAGCTGGGCGGTGGAGCAGGCGTGAGCGACCTCTGCAGGGATGAAGTCTGACCTGCAGAGTGAGGGGGCAGTGGGCATCAGCCAGTCCTGAGCACCTCAAGACAAAGGCTTCCCTTTCTCACCACTAGCGGGGATCTGGCTCTGGCCTCCAGGACAACCCTTGGGACCCTTGTCCAGAGCCTGACTGGTACCCAGGATGCTCCTGGGTGGGGCCCCCTGGACTCTTCCCAAGGGGCCGAGGTCTGAAGGCAGGGCGGCCCTGAGGGCCCTCCTGGTCCTCAGGCAGCCAGAGCCGCCATCCCGGGTGGTTGTCCGTGTGCTCCTTGCACTGACACTGCCTGCACACCTGCGGTGTCCGCAGCACCCGACAGACGTGGACTACAGGGTCATGGCCACGTTCACCGAGTTCTACACCACCCTGCTGGGCTTCGTCAACTTCCGCCTCTACCAGTCTCTCAACCTGCACTACCCGCCCAAGGTAGGCCCAGCCTCTCTGCCCGCAGGGAGGTGGGGGCTGGTGGGGGCTGGGGCTTCCCCTTCCTCTGACCGTCCCCCAACCCCGTCTCCAAGCTCGAGAGTCAGGTCCACACAGAAGCGAAGACCAGCGAGGACACCTACGCGCTGAACTCGGAGAGCTCTCTGGAGGTGAGAGGGGCTTCTAGCGCCGGCCCTGCGTCCCCCAGAACCCAAGCCCACTGACGGCTGTCCCAGAGTGGTCAGTGCTCCCCCTCCCCACTCTGCCCTCACCCCTGCCTGCGAGCAGCGTCTCTACAGCCCTGCTTCTTTCCACAGAAACTGGCCGCCCTCAGTGCCAGTCTGGCCCGCGTGGTGGTGCCCACGGAGGAGGAGGAAGCTGAGGCGGACGAGTTTCCTGCTGATGGGGTGAGCGCTGTGCGGCCTTCTGGAGGCGGGCTGGGGGCCCTGAGGGGTTTAGGAGGAAGCTGGGGAGGGGCTTGTCTCCAGCTTCTGCCTCCCATGGGGCTGCAGGCGGGCCCAACAGCGTGAGCGGCCCCTCCTCTCGGCAGGAGATGGCGGCGCAGGAGGAGGACCGCAGGAAGGAGCTGGAGGCGCAGGAGAAGCACAAGAAGCTCTTCGAGGGCCTGAGGTTCTTCCTGAACCGCGAGGTGCCCCGCGAGGCCCTGGCCTTCGTCATCAGGTGGGGGCCTGCCTGTGCCGGCCGGGTCCCGCTCTAGACTGGGGACCCTGGGGGAGTGAACAGGTGTGTCCTGGGAGGGTGAGCTTGTGCCTGAGGACCCTTGTGGGCTCCCCCTGTGCCTGTAGGAGTTTTGGGGGGATCGTGTCCTGGGACAAATCTCTCTGCATCGGGGCCACCTATGACGTCACAGACCCCAGCATCACCCACCAGATTGTCGACCGGCCTGGGCAGCAGACCCCGGTCATTGGCAGGTAGGCCCCCGAGGCCCTCTTCCTCCGTGTGTTTGGGTTTCTGGGGGCAGAGATCTGCGTCCAGGGCCCTGCAGATGCAGCCGGGTCCTCGGGGGCCCCGTGACTCTTCTCCACTCTTGCCCTGCGCCAGGTACTACGTGCAGCCCCAGTGGGTGTTTGACTCAGTGAATGCCCAGCTCCTCCTTCCCGTGGCAGACTACTTCCCTGGGGTGCAGCTGCCCCCACACCTCTCACCCTTCGTGACAGAGAAGGAAGGAGATTATGTGCCCCCGGAGAAACTGAAGCTACTGGCCCTGCAGCGGGGCGAGCACGCAGGTGCGTGGAGGAGGCTGGACCAGGCGGGCTGGGCAGGCTCCTCCAGGCTGGCCTCGGCTCCCGGGGCTCAGCTGGCCATTTCCCTGGTTGGCTACGGAGGTGGCACCTTCCAGAGAACTGGGCAGTCAGTGGGGACACAAAACCTTGTAACCCCTCCTTGGAGTAACATGGCTTAGGAGAAGGAGGTGTTGTGTCCTGGAGTCTCGTGTCACTTGATGTCCAGGGCAACTGAGCAGAATGGTCTGGAAGTTTCCGTGGGAGGCAGCAGAGCTGAGGGGTGGGGGGCCTGGAGCTTGCTCTGAAGGCAGCTGGGCCCAGGGGGAGGTGCCAGGGGGCCGTGGCTGAGTCAGCCCTGCTCTGCCCCTGGAAGGTCTGTATGGGTGCAGGTTCTCACACCGCGAGGGGAAGAGCAGACCCCCAGGGTACAGAATTCTTGGTTCTTTGTAGGAAACTTGAATGAATCTGAGGAGGAGGATGAGGAGGAAGATGACGGTGATGGTGAGGAAGAGGGAGAAAAAGAAGAGGAGGAGGAGGACATGGAGGCTGATTCGGAGAAGGAGGAAGAGGCCCGGCTAACCGCCCTGGAGGAGCGGAGGCTAGAGGGGAAGACAGAGGCCCGGCTAACCGCCCCGGAGGAGCGGAAGCTGGAGGGGAAGACGGAGGCCCGGCTAACCGCCCCGGAGGAGCAGAGGCTGGAGGGGAAGGTACCGGGGTGTGGACCAGGGTCTCAGCCCAGGAAGCGGCCCCACGCCCACCCCCAGCCGTCTTGGTGCCAGAAGGGCGGGAGCCAGAGGGGGCTGGAGGTGGAGTGTGGGGTCAGCCTGTCCCCAGCAGCGTCTTCCCTGTGTCCCCAGAAGCCCAAGGTGATGGCAGGCACAGTGAAGCTGGAGGACAAGCAGCGGCTGGCCCAGGAGGAGGAGAGCGAGGCTAAGCGCCTGGCCATCATGATGATGAAGAAGCGGGAGAAGTACCTCTACAACAAGATCATGTTCGGCAAGAAGCGCAAAATCCGCGAGGTGAGTCTCCCCACCCCACCCCGCCAACCTGAGGCTCCAGATGGGGCCTCACAGATGAGCTTCCAGGCCTGTGGGCTCTCCTGGGCGGACTCTGGGCCAAAAAAAAAATTTTTAAGAGAGTACTGTGTACACCAGAACTTGAATGGGTGGGAAGGTGGCTCACACCTCATGGCCTTTACAGTGATCTGTAGTAACAGACCCCCAGTTTTCTTTTGTGCATGTACTAACACACGGGTGTTATTTGGGGGGCATCATGGCATACAGCCTGGAGGAGGGCATGGCAACCCACTCCAGTAATCTTGCCTGGAGAATCCCATGGACAGAGGAGCCTAGTGGGCTACAGTCCATGGGGTCACTAAGAGTTGGACACGACTGAAGCGACTCAGCACGCACACATGTGCTATACATACAGCACTTCGCTTTACTGTGCTTCACAGATGCAGTGTTTGTTAAAAACGGAAGGTTTGTGGCAGCTCTATGTGGAGCAAGTCTGTTTAGTACCATTTTCCCAGTATTTTCTCGTTTCATGTTTCTCTGTCACCAGTGACATTGGTAATTCTCACAATATTTCAGACTTTTTCATTATTATTATTGTAGTATGTGTGATCAATGTTCTTTGATGTTACCATCACTAAAGGACTACAGTTCATTGAAGGCTCAGATGGTGGGGAATATTTTTTCAGCAGTGAAGTCTTTTTTAATGAATGATGCTACTACACACTACTTAATAGACAACAGCAGAGCATAAACAGAACTTTTATGTGCCCTGGGAAACCAAAACGTTCCTGAGACTCTCTTTATTTTAATGCTTGCTTTTTTGGGGTGGCGGCTGGATTCAAACCCAGAGTATCTCCAGGGTCTGGTCTGCTTGAAGATCATTCTGCTGTGTTTCTCATTTAGTGTGAGCTGTCCATGGCATCATACAGTGCCTGCTGACAGGATTAGACTGTCTCCCTTTTCTGGTCATTCTCAGAAAACATTCTTGAGCACCTCTCCGTCTTACTTCCAAGTGTCTGTCTGCAGGATAAATTCTTAGGCATGTAATTGCCAGGAGGAAAGACCTACCTGTTTTGGAAATAGATCATGCCAAATGGCCCAGGCAAAAGACTGCTCCAGGCCAACCCCTCCAGCAGCTTCTGGTGAAGGTTTGAAAGGCCCTTGCTTCCCCATGCGAAGCGGGTCAATGGGGCAGTGGCCTTCAGCCCTGGGAGCCTGCGGTCCTCCTGGCTTGCTGGTGGCCCGTGAAGTAACAGAGTCATAAAGGGAGAGTGAAGACCCGGTTCCTCACCTGAGGCTCTTTGTATCAATTTGCTTTTTCCCCGTGACAATTTGCCCGTTAGCTTTTCTGGAAGCTCTGCTTTTAAGGGGTGGCCTTGATTAGGAGAAAAGGGAGTCCCCTTCCCGCCCTCCTCCCCCCCATCACAGCTTAATCCTCCCCTTCCTCCTTGCAGGCCAACAAACTGGCGGAGAAGCGGAAAGCTCACGACGAGGCTGTGAGATCGGAGAAGAAGGCCAAGAAGGTGCGGGCGCTGTGAGCGGTAGCGGCTTCTCATCAGGCGAGGCCAGCTCGCGGCAGCAGGACTGGGCACAGGCACCGGAGGGCCTGGGCGTGGTGACGGACCTGGACCACATGTTGTCAGCCCCCTCCCCCCTCTGCCGGCCCTGGCCTCCGCTCACACTCTCTGGCTGGGCCCACGGGCAGCCCCGGCCTCCCTTGGATAGCGCTCCCAGCAGGTGTCTGTGCAGAGGAGAGGCTTCTCTGTCTGGCCAGACGTCAGGCTCCCAGGAGCCAAGGGCCACGGGATGGGGGTGGGGAGCCCAACCTGCCTCTCCCTGACCGCTCCCATTCACCCTGGCTTTCCGCACCCTCTCCCCCACACTCGGATGGCCCCATGTGTGATGGGCAGAGGGTGGGGAAGCATTTGTTAATAAACAGCTGGAGTTGTGCAGCCAATTGAGTCCTGTGTTCACGAGCTTTCCTGGGGTTGGAGAAGGGCCACCCTGTACCCTGTGCTCCAGCCCTCGGTTCTCACTGAGAGGAGCCAGTCACTGCCAGACCCCTCTGGATGTCCGTGGACCCCACGTTCCAGCCTGGAGACCTTTCCTCTGTGAAATGCTTCCTCACATGTGAGCTGAGAGTGGAAATTCTGGCACCTTTGTCCCAGGCCCCTGTGGTGGGTTCAGTGACAGTGCTTTAGAGACTCGCTAGTATCAGGTGTGTGTGGTACACAAAGCGCTCAGTGCACCCCAGCGTGACTCATTTCCTGCTGCAGTCTGCCCCGGAGGTGAAAGCCAGTGTCTAAGCGTCTGTGGGGCCTGAGTGGAGGGGCCACGGCTTTACCTGGCGGGCTTGTGGGCAGAGCTGCCGGGGACCCCCAGTGTGGCTCTGCCAGCAGCCTGGCTTATAACCTAGGCCGGGCCATCCTTACAGCTTCCATTTGACTCTGGCAGTGCCCCGTCTGGACTGCTGGTACCTCATGGCAGAGCCAGGGCCAAAATCAGGGGGCATGGGATGGTCACTCAATCCCTCCTAGGTCAGGCAGGGAGATTCTGAGCCTGCCCCAGCCCCGCTCTGTCTACTGTAGGCCGCGTACTGTCAGGAGCAGGGCCGGGGGGGTGGGGGGGAGTGGGAGTTTGGAACTGGGCTTCTCCTTGCCCAAATCTGGGTGCCTGAGGGCCTTGGCCTTCCGCCCTTCACTCTGTAGAAGCGCCCGGGCTCTACAGAAGTCTTCAGGGCAGTGTTTTGAGCACATGCAGGGGGAGGCAGGAGCTTGGGCAGCCTCTCTGGCTGAGGCCGAGGAGAAGCCTGGGCTCCTGGCCCTCGCTGTGGGTGTCCAAAGAGAGCCATTCCACTGACATGCTTCCTAGTGGGGGAGGGGGGTCTTCTAGGGTCAGGGCCTCTGGAACCAAAGTCTGCAGCCCAAGGGATTACCTTGAGCGTGCTTGGGTGCGTGTGCACCCCAGCGCCGTGGAGGCTGGAGAGCCAGCAAGCCCATCAGATACGGAAAAGTTCCTGGCAGTCATGCTGATATGGAATTTTCCCCATTCCAGAGTCGCCCAGTAATGGCGGGGGCAGTGGGGCTCTGACGTGGCTTATGCCCCACTGGGTGACCGGTTGGTTTCACACTGCCCACAGCTGGAGCTGAGCATTCCCAGCTCCAGGGGGGCATGAGTCCCCTTCCTTAGGCCTGATCCTCTGGGGTGAAGAAGGAAAGCCTAGGACTGGGAAAGGTCAGATCCTGAGTGGGGTGCCCACATCCTGACGCACTGTGCCCTGCTGGGGACCTTGGGGAGGTGGGGTCAGCCCCTACTCCTCTCATCCACATTTCAGATGCCAAAAAAACATGTGTCCCCAGTTTGCGCTGATTCTGGAGCCAGAGGCTGTACCTTCCATTGAAGATAAGCAACTAGAGTGGCCGCCTCCTCCCCAGAGCTGGGCTGCCCTCACCATCACCACGCCACCCCGTTCCCCAGGCACCCTCGAATCCCCTCCGGGGCCGGGAGATCGGCTGAGCCTCAGGGTCCGGCGGCGGGACAATGGCCCCGTTGGCGCATCCGAGACAAACGCGCCTTGTTGGGCCCGCGGCGGGGGCGCGACGCTGCGCCCCGGCGCGCTGAATGCGGCTTCTGTGCGCCCGGGCGGGCGCGGAGGGCCGGGGAGGGGGCTGGGGCCCGGGGCACCCATTGGCCGCGGCGCCGGGGGGGCCGGGCCAGGCTGGCGGCCGCACCTGGCCGGAGCGGGTGCCGCGGCGGCGGCGGGGGCGGGAGCATGGTCCAGGCCCGGCCGAGCGGGGGGACCCGGCGGGTACGCCCCGCCGCCTTAGTAAGCGCCCGGGCGGCGCGGCCCGTGGCCGAAACTGCACGCCAAGCCCGAGAAGGACCGGGACAAGGTATGTCCTGGGGGCCCGGCACCCACCACCAGCTTGCACCCTGCCTCAGTCTACCCCCTGGGGCCCGGCCGCGCTGCTCCACGCCCCGGAACTGGGGCTGCGCGCGCCAGACGCTGGACCCGAGAGGTACTCTACCGCTCCAGGGTCCGTGCGCCCGTCCCGGCTGACAGAGGGTGGGAAGACTGGAGCCTGATGGGGAGCAGGTTGGTGCTCACCCGGCCCTTGTTTCTTCCCCCGGCTCCTGTTTCCAGGGTTTACCCAGTTCCTGACTTGGGGTGGGTGGGGCGGGAGCTGGGCTGGAGCTGGGTGTTCATTAATCATTAATCTTGGACACGGTGCCAGAGCCCTGGGGGGAGGAGAGGCGGGGATGTTCCCTCTTCCCACCAGCCCTCCCCAGAAGAGGGGCGGTCAGAGCAGGGGCTGGGCATCAGGATAAAGGCTGGATCCCCCCTGCCTGTGGAAGGCCTTGTCCTCTGCCACTTAGCAGGCAAGGCCACGCAGGAAAGACGTGAGGGAGTGGGACAATCTCTGGGGTCCGAGAAGGGTCCCCTAGCTAAGCCAGCAATTCCCATGTTTCCTGGACCAGTGCTCAGAAAGGGGTCCAGCTTGGTCTGCCCACCTTGGTACCAAGCCGGTGCTTTGGTAGCAGCATAGAGAAAGGCTGTGGTCCCTTCCCAGTGGGGACCCCCTCCCACCTGCACAGAGCAGGAGAGGTGCCGGCACACCTCTGGCTGCAGTAACCCAGAGCAGCGGGAGGGAAGGCGAAAGGGCGGCAGGTTAGACACTTGATCACCTGGGTTGCCCAGGTGACAGGCGCCATGGAAATCCTCAGGAGGACGGTCCAGATGGGAGAAGGCCCTTTACGAAGGCCCAGAGCGGGCAAGGGCATGGGCATGGGCAGGCCTGAGCCCAAGCAGTCGCTATGTGGCGGCACTGTACCTTACCCCTCGGAGGAGCCGTAATTACTAAGCCTGGGATCCCAGCGGGGGCACTGAACTTCAGGCAGATTTGGGGACTTTCCCAGAGTCGTACAGTTCAGATGTGGCTAAACGGACTCCAAATTCGGAGACGTGCCCGAGGCCCTGTTTCAGGACCCCAGCCTTGCTCAAGATCTCTCTCTTCTCTGCCCCTTTTTTGGGGTCCTAGCCTCTTCGAGTTGCCATGGCTGCCCCCAGCCCCCAGCTCAGGACCCCTCCCCCACGTGCCCCCCTAGCTCCCAGCTCTGCCTGACACTTGAGGGGTGGGCAGGCTGCTACCCTGGGAGCAGAGACAACAGAGCCCTGTTCTCAGCTGCCACCTCGGGCCGCTTCCTCCCTGCTTCTCACTCAGGCAGAGCCCTTCCTGAAGGAAGCGCCCTAAGGACAAAGAAGCGTGCCCGGCTCTGGTGCATCCCTCGTCTGATGGGCGGGGGTCTGATATTGGACGCTGTGGGTCCAATCCAGCAAAGGGAGGAGTGTGTCCCTCCCTCTGGGCTCTAAGGGACTTGATCATGTCAACCGGGTGAAAGCGGCGATGATTAACCTGGGAGAAGGATACACAGATGTCGGGATTCCAGGCACGGCAGCAGGCTTGTGAAGGGTTTTTTGCGCCCCTCGGACTGAGCAAGGAATATGGACCATCCCCATTTAGGAGCCATACCCCACTCCAGACAGGGGAGGGCACGAGGGAGCAGAGCGCCCATAGGGGTCAGCAGGCTGGGGTCGGGGGATCGCCTGTTGAGGAGCGATGGTTCAGAGGAAATGGGGGTCCAGAGGAAACCTCTCTCCTGCCCGCCAGCCCCAGGGCAGCGATGAGGTGTGGCTTGGGCACCCCCAGTAATATTGATCCCAGTAATGCCCAGACTTGCCATGGGACTCCAGGCAAGTCCTTCCCTCTCTGTGCCTTGGTTTTCTCAGATGTGAAATCTGGGACGTGAGGACCTTGGCTCTCGAGCATGGGAGGGATGTGGGTGCTGGAGTGGGGAGGGTGGCCCCAGGAGACCGCATTGGCGGGTGCTGCCTCTCCTGCCTGGTGGGTCTAGAAGGGTCAGGATAATAATCCGAGGTGTGTGCAAAGGGCTCCGCATGCCCCATCCCGTTTGATCCTCATGGAAGGTCATGGTATCCCCATGTGGTAGAAAACCTAGGTTCAGAGAGGGGAGGTCACCTGCCCAAGGTGGCCCAGCTGGGGAGTGGTGGAGCCAGATTTCTAGCCAAACTTCTCCAGGATTAATGAGGCGGGCGGGCAGATCCAGGGCATTGTACCTAGCAACTGCTCAGCTCCTTTTGAAAAACCTTTATATTTTACATATTGTTATGCAAATAAATGCATGACATACCTTTTTAAAGAAACATTTCAGTCACGCTAGAAGGTACAGAGGGTGGTACTGCCAATGCCCACACACTCACCTCTGGAGTTCTCAGGAGTTCTGAAGCTGACTGACCGCTGGGTTAACCCGTGCTGCGCTACTCTTCAGTTAGGGCTGTTTTGGGGTGACTCAAATCTGTCATCAGGAGGGCTGGTGAGCTTGTCTGGATAAAGCAACGTCGGAAGACCTGTGGGCAGAGCCTCAGAGTGCCCACCGTCACAAAGCTGGCAGGTGACACCAAAGGTTATCTGTTGAGGTTGCAGGTGTGGTTACCATTAGGAGTCATGGAAACAGGTGACTCTGCAAGATCAGAAAATCTTCTGAGTCATCAAAGTACACTGACCTCTTCTTAGTCAGCTGCCAGACCCCCCACCTAGCTGCAGCCATCCCCCCAGCCAGGTGGGGGCGGTAGGAGCAAGCCGTCAGGGCTCCTTGACACGTTCGGAGGTGGTTCTGCAAGTTGAAATGTCTCTCTGGCGAGCTTCCCCTTCTCTACTCCAGCACCCCAGCGCAGAGAGTCTCAGAGAGGAAGCTTCCAGATTCTCGCAAGTCAGTCCCCCAGGGCTCCTGGATGGAGAGCCAGCCTTTCCATCTGCCCCTTCAACTGTGTGGCTCACACTTTCCAGCTTCTTCTCTGTCCCACACCCTTTTGCTGCTTCTCCCCTGCTTTTGGACACTGAGGTTCAGAGAGGGAAGCCTGCCTACCGAGGTCACGCAGCGAGGTGGGGCATGGTTCAGACTAGCCACGGTTCCCTCCTCCTCCAGCCAGCCGGCAGTTTTTCAAAATGGAAATATTGTTATTTTTCATGTTTTTCCAGAGTAATACAGACTCTTTGTAAAAACAAAATTATCTGTGTGTGAATATTATGTGTGTGAAAGTGAAAGTGAAGTCGCTCAGTCGTGTCCGACTCTTTGCAACCCCATGTAGCCTACCAGGCTCCTCCCTCCATGGGATTCTCCAGGCAAGATTACTGGAGTGGGTTGCCATTTCCTTCTCCAGGAGATCTTCCCAACCCAGGGATTGAACCTGGGTCTCCCGCATTCCAGGCAGACGCTTTAACCTCTGAGCCACCAGGGAAGCTTATATGTGTGTAGCTATGTATTTTTTTCCCACTTTATTATATGTTACAGACATAATTTTCATGAATACATATGGGATCATTGGATGTATGTCACATAATATATTCTGTAAAATATGTGTTCACTTAGGTGGTGGCGAGCCTTAGCTGTGGCACGCAGGATCTTTGCCACAGCGTGTGGGCTTCTCTCGACTCGTGGCACACAGGGTGTAGAGCACGGGGGCTCAGAGCCTGTGTACTTAGTTTCCCTGCTCCTGGGCTGAGTTCCCCGGCCAGGGATCAAACCTGCATCCCCCGTATTGTAAGGCAGATTCTCAACCGCCGGAGCATCAGGGAAGTCCCCATTACATGGTACGTTCAACCATCCCCTCCTGTTGGACACTGAGGTTGTCTCTGTTTTGCTCCTTCGCTAAACACCACTGCAATGGCCTTCCTCGTGCTCCGTGTCAGATCTCGTTTGTCCTCTTTGAACAAATTCCCACAGGTGGAAGTGCTGGGTCGGAGGCTGGACACTTTTAGAACTACGGTATTTGCTGTCAAATACGCATCCTGAGTGGGGCTTCCCTGGTGGTGCTAGTGGTAAAGAATCCGCCTGCCTGGGCAGGAGACGTAAGAGACCGGGGTTCGATCCCTGGGTCGGGAAGCTCCCCTGGAGGAGGACACGGCAACCCACGCCAGTGTTCTTGCCTGGAGAATCCCATGGACAGAGCTGCCTGGCGGGCTACAGTCCATGGGGTCACAGAGTTGGACATGACCGAAGCGACTTAGCACACGTGTACAGACACTGTATGTACGAGCACTGTAGGGAGAGTCTTTGTGCTCTCCTCTTAAAATCTCCTCCCGTGGCCCTGTGAGATTCCCTTCCAACCACAGGAAACAGCTAGCTCTAGGCCACCCTCCCTCTGCCAGGTCCCTGTTCCTATATACCCACTGAACACACGGTGATGCCCATCGGTGGGGGAATGGGTTGAGAGGTCAGTGCTTCTACAAAATGTTCTGTAGACCATGGCTTTGGGGGCCCTTTATCTCCTTGAGGGCAGGGGGCTCTTCCCCTCCCTGTTCCCATAAGTGCAGAGTTCTTCTCCTTCCTCACGTTTTCCCTGGTGACCCCATCTCCTCTTCCGGCCTCAGTTCCCACCTCTGTCCCCATGGCCCCCAGCCTCTCTCGCCCAAGATCTCGCTCTTGCACTCAAAGCAGAGGTTCCTCCTGCACTTTGCACATTCTACAGGCACCCAGTACATCCCCCAGACTCAATGTATCCTAAACTGAAACTGACATTGTCCCCCTAACCCCAATACTAAACCCGCCCCTCTCTTAGCCTCCCCTTCTCAGGGACTAGCTCCACACCCAGCCAGCCAGTCACCTCCAGCAGGAATTCTTTCCCCCCACCTTCACACCCCTCACCCACCGAATGCTGTCCATGCCATGATCTACAGGGGGATCCAGTCCATCCCCAGACTTCCCCCTGGTCCAGGTCCCTTCAAATCTGCACAGCCGTGACCACCACCATCTAGGTGTGCCTGCTTCTCCCACTCCTTCCCACCTCCACAGCTCATTCTTCATCCAGCAGCCTGATGGGAGCCTCATCTCCTCGCTCCTCTGCTGAAGACCCTCCTAGGGCTCCCCTTGCCCACAGGATCCAAGCCAGATTCCTTAACACACTTCCCGAGGCCCTGCGTGTCCTGCCTGCCCCTGCCCCCATTCTGGCTGTGCTGCTGGTCTTCTTGCTCACGCACCCAACCTCTGACAGGCACATGTACTGGACATTCCCAGCCAGGCTAGCCATTTGTTAGCTTCTCAATTGCCCTGGGCCTTTGCACATGCTTTTCTCTCTGTCCGGCTTATTCTGCATTAGTTAATGCTAGCCGCTGAAACAGATAAGCCCCAAGTTGGTTTTGTTTGTGTTTTGGCTGTACCAACTGCTTGCAGGATTTCTGATCTTCTTGTGGCATGCGGGGGGTCTTTGATTGCAGCGTGTGAAGTCTTAGTTGCGGCCTGTGGGATCTAGTTCCCTGACCAGGAATTGAACCTGGGTCCCCAGCGTTGGGATCGCAGAGTCTTAACCACTGGTCTGCCACGGGAGTCCCAAGTCCCAAGTTTTAAAAGGCTTATTAACACAATGGCAGTTTTGTTGTCATTTTCCTGAATTTAATCAGATGTTTGATTATCAGAAATGCAGAGATCCGGGTTCCTCCCACCTCCCGGCCTTGCCCATCTCCAGACCCACTCACTAGCAGGTGGGAAAGGAGATCACAGAGATTGGCTCACTTACCCTCACCAGCTGTCATTCTGCTCATATTCCATGGCCAGAATTCAGTCCCATGAGAACACTGAGCTGGAAGGAAGGATGGGAAAGGCAGTTTAGCCACGTACCCCAAGGAGAAAGGGAACTAACTGCCTTTGGAAATAGTAAAGCACGCAGCAGCTTCTGCCAACAGAGTCCCCTACCCCAGGAAGTTCTCCCTGGCCACCCCCGCTCCCGCCCCTCCAGGCTGGATCCGGTGTGTTCTCTGCACCAGGAAGCTCTGCCTGTGTGTCTCCATCAGAGCACCCGCAGCTGTCTGCCTGCACCTCTCTCGCCCCCTGCCCTGAAAGCCTGGGCTCCGTGCACTGGGCAGCCTGCACCCCAGTGCTGGGCACTGTACAGGTGCTCAGTCAATACCTGCAGAACACCTGTACTGCTGGCTCAGTGGTGGAGACTCCACCTGCCAATGCAGGAGACACGGGTTCGATCCCTGGCCCGGAAGGACCCCACATGCCCAGCAGCAGCTAAGCTCCTGGGCCACAGCTGTTGAGCCTGTGCTCTAGAGTCTGGGAACCGCAGCTACTGAGCCCACGTGCTGCAACTACTGAAGCCCGAATGCCTGGAGCCTGTGCTCCACCTCAAAGAGAAGCCCGTGGGCCCCAACTAGAGAGCGGCCCCGGCTTGCCACAGCTAGGGAAAAGCCCACGCAGCCACAAAGACCCAGCACGGCCGAAAAGAAGCAAATAAAATTATACAAAAAAGAAATTTTCCCATGGGGGCAGAACCAACCAGAGTCGGTGTCACTGACACTTGGGAAAAGCCCCCTCTGGCAAGGCTGCAGGCACAGCTCCTGCAATCAACACTTGCACTCTGGAAGGCTTGGCTCCATGCAGCTCTTCTTTTTAAAATTTATTTTATTGAAGTATAGTTGATTTACAAGGTTGTGTTAGTTCCTGGTGTACAGTAAGGTGATTCACTTATACACACACACACACACACACACACACATATTCTTTTTCCATATATATATTTTTTTACATATATATTTTTTCCATTATGGTTTATTACAGAACATGGAATATAGCTCCCTGTGCTATACAGCAGGACCTTGATGTTCATCCATTCTATATATAATAGCTCGCATCGTCTAATTCCAAAACATCTCTCACTTTAGAAAATGCTTTTATTCATGTCTTTTCTTCATACTTCCCGAAACTGCTTACCAGTTCAGTTCAGTTCAGTCCAGTCACTCAGTCGTGTCCGACTCTTTGCGACCCCATGGACCACAGCACGCCAGGCCTCCCTGTCCATCACCAACTGCCAGAGTTCACTCAAACTCATGTCCATTGAGTCGGTGATGCCACCCAACCATCTCATCCTCTGTCATCCCCTTCTCCTCCCACCTTCAATCTTCCCCAGCATCAGGGTCTTTTCAAATCAGTCTTTTCAAGTCAGTTCTTTACATCAGGTGGCCAAAGTATTGGATTTCAGCTTCAACATCAGTCCTTCCAATGAATATCCAGGACTGATCTCCTTTAGGATGGACTGGTTGGATCTCCTTGCAGTCCAAGGGACTCTCAAGAGTCTTCTCCAACACTACAGTTCAAAAGCATCAATTCTTCGGCGGTCAGCTTTCTGTATAGTCCAACTCTGACATCCATGCATGACCACTGGAAAAACCATAGCCTTGACTAGACGGACCTTTGTTGGCAAAGTAATGTCTCTGCTTTTCAATATGCTATCCAACATATCTGCTTATCTAGCATATCTAGTATATCTGCTTTTTAATACGCTAACTGCTTACCAAACATAGCACCAATCAGAGTAGTGTTTGTATTGTAGTTTTTTATAAAAGCAATAAAAAGATCCAAAGTGCTTGAGATATCCATGACAGCCATGGAGTCATATTTCTTAATTACTACATCAAGATGCTATTGTTTTATTGAGTTGCCCTTGTCTCAGATGTTAAACTCTCTTGACCTGTTACCGTGTTGTGATTAAAAGAGGAATTTGCTTTGAATCAGCGCTTGTTGGTTTTTCGATATTCTATACCACAGCTCAGTGGGTAAAGAATCCGCCTGCGATGCAGCAGAAAGAAAAGGTGTGGGTTTGATCCTTGGGTCGGGAAGAACCGCTGGAGAGGGAAATGGCAACCCACTCCAGTATTCTCGCCTGAAAAGTCCCACGGACAGAAGAGCCTGGCAGGCTACAGGCCGAAGGGTCGAAGAGAGTCGGACACGACTGAGTGACTAAACCCGTGCACACATACCGTTCACTTTTTACGAAGCCTTAATAAAAGGGCTGGCAGAGAGGAAGCTGTTCGGACGGTTGTGTCTCTATTGCAGTGAGTTTTAAGTTGTGGGTCACTTATAACTGAAAAACTGGCTACTAGTAACTTGTTTTCATGTCTAGCCTCTAGACTAATTTTATGGGAGAGGAAAATGTACATTTCTGGAACCAAAATTGCATATAAAATGAACTGGTGTTGACGAGAGGGAATTTCATCTTTGTTTTTCTGGATATAAATGAATACATAATAAAAAAGTACAAGTCTAGGTTATACTACACTGAAATTTCCCTCTATCTCTCCCAATTTATTTTATAGTCTATTCCTTTGAGCGTCACTGGATCAGAAGTTTCCTTAGGCATCTTCTATCATTCTCAAATAATTTTCCTAACAAAACTCTTATTGGGTGATCATTCGCCATTCTAAAATGAAGTTTTTGTATGGTAAGTGCTTGTGGACATCGAACCCCAGCTAAAGGCTGGCTAGTAAAGAACAGTATGAAAATTAGTTCAACCAAATTAATTGAATCAAATTATACAATGCACTGCATACACTGGCTACTAGAGCAGTGTTGTTGTCAAAGAGAAAATGCAGTGATCAAATTCCAAGTAGAAATATTAAGAGCAGAAGCAATGAGTAGATTTTCCCTTATGCTTGGCCTCAATCCACTAGGACAAGAACAATATTTAGAGATATGAAAATTTGAGGTTAAAATAAAAAGGTTTGCTTGGCTGCACCGGGTCTTAACTGTGGCATATGGGATCTTTGGTTATAGCACGTGGGATCTAGTTCCCTGACCGGGGTTGGACCTGGGCCCCCTGCACTGGGAGTGTATCCTCTTCCCCGCTGGATCACCAGGGAAGTTCCCAAACTTGCAGTGCTTTATTTTTCCAAAACTCTATGTTACTGATACATATGTGTGTAAATAAAATATTTACTTGGCTCTTCTTACTAGATTCCCACTCCTCTCACGATTTCACTTCTTGCTCAAAAGCTTGCGCTTCACTCCCACCTGGATGAGGATCTTACATCTGCCCCCCTACCTCCCGATTCTGGGCTTGTCACTTGCTCTCCTTGCGCCTCAGCTTTCTCGTCTACGGTACAGTGGGGGATAAAGAGGGCTCCCTGCAAAGGTTATGAGGGTGCGTGATGCATGGCGAGTCCCGAGCACAAGACTAGACTCTGGTCCAGAGTCCACGCTCCTAAACCTCGGTGTCTGCTCTTTGATGCCAGCCCTGGACTCGGCTCAGCCCCCAGGGAGAGGAGGACTCTGGGCTTCCCCTGTTCCGTGGAAGCTGGGCGGGGCTCTGGGGGAAAGAACGCTGAGCACACAGGGTCACATGCCTGCTGCTCCTTCGGAGGCACTGGCAGCTGCTCGGTTTATGAAAGTGCTCGCTGTGGCATCACTGACTGTCACAGTAGTGATTATGATCAATTGATGGCGATACTTTGGTCCCTAAAGCCCCACGCATGGGCCATGGTGGGGCTCTGGGCATCAGTGTTGAAGGAAGGATTTAGTGGGGTGTAGCGGGGAGGCTTTTCTGGGCACCCTCTGTCCATGAGCAACGCTGAGCAAGGATGAGAGATTCCAGTGCCTGGGCTGAGCCTGAGGGCCCCTAGACCTACCTGTTCCCACAGAGACTTTGGGAAGGATCTGCATCTCTGATCAGCCCAGATCCCTGGAGGCTGATCCAGGGGTGTCCTGTGCCACCACCTCACTGGGGGTGAAGGCAGGAGAGGCACCATTTCTGTGCCTTTTTGATGAAGAACCTGGAGCTCAGAGAGGTGAAGTCTCATCAGACTCGTCCTCCAGCCCTGCTCAGGTACTTTGCCTCCAGGGCACCATCCAGGTTGAGG
Organism: Bos mutus; assembly: GCF_027580195.1. Lineage (NCBI taxonomy): Eukaryota > Metazoa > Chordata > Mammalia > Artiodactyla > Bovidae > Bos > Bos mutus. The sequence continues at coordinate 3,287,619 of NC_091633.1, forward strand.
TCCTGGCTCTCTGGGCTCTCCCAGCTTTTAGACCAACCTTGGTCTCCAGTCGTGCCTTGGACATCTCTAAGACCTAGAGTTTGGCAAGTCCGTGTTTTGACTCTGGTTCTGTCTGCTCATGGCTAATTGTGTGACCTTGGACAGGTGAATTCACCTCTCTGAGCCTGGGTTTCTTTACCTGGGGAGTGGCTAACGGTAGTACCTGACTCAGAGGGCAGCTTTGAGACTTAACATGAGATGTGATTGGAGAAGCAGTTAGTTTCCCCTCTCACCTGCCTTCGTGTCCCTCCCATGGCCTTCAAGCCAGTCCCAGGCTCTCTGCAGGGCTCTGCGGCTGCCTGTGTCCTTGGGCCAAGGACGCCGGAGACCTTGCTGAGCCCTGGGATGGAGGAGCTGCCGGGCTGCTGAGGTCCAGAGAGGGTCGGGGGGAACCACCCAGGGGGCAGAGGGCCGGGGCAGCACCCACAGTGTACAGGGATACTACAGGGATATGCCACCTGCTCTCCCCAGGGAGGGAACTCATGAATATTCACGGCCGCTGAAGCAAGAGGGAGCCAGCCAGCACACTCCTGGGTGTCATTGGAGCGTTCCGGTTTCCCAGTGACCGCAGAGGCAGCCTGGGAGTCAGACGTGGCTCAGGCAGGGAGAGGGAAGGGGCAGCCAGACCTGGCCCCAGGTGAGTGTCTTCCTCTGCCCTGCGCACGGCCCCTGGGGGAGCAGGATGTCCTGGGATGGAGGCCTGCCTGCTGGTGGCGCCCTAGGCTGGAAGGCTCATCATCCTGGGCTTGGGGTCCCTGTGTGGATGCTGCGGAGGATGAGCCCCGTCTCCCCTTCGTTCCCTGGAGTCTGCTGGTCCAGCTGAACAGGAGGAGTGCTGGGTCTGGCCGGGAGCCAGCCGTCGGCACACACGGAGGGCGATCTGGCTGGGGTAACCCCGGAGGACAGGAATAGAGGGGTGGGGTGGGGAGGGGGGCGGTCTGCCCTGAGTGCCTGGGACTGTCCCACCACAGCAGAGGAGGGAGACTCAGGCTCTAGTCCTGTCTTTGCCACTGCTGTGCTGTGTGACCTTGATGGGGGCTCTGCCCTCTCTGAGCCTCAGCCTTCTGGAGGCACCGTTTTCCAAGGTGGAGGCTGGAAGGCTTGGGCCGTGCTGCGATTGTCCTCGGTACCCCAAGGCCTTAGGCTTCCCTGATGGTTCAGTGGTAAAGAATCTGCCGGCCAGGAGACACGGGTTCGATCCCTGGGTGGTGAAGATGCCCTGGAGGAGGAAATGGCAACCCACTCCAGTATTCTTGCCTGGAAAATGCCACGGACAGAGGAGTCTGGCAGACTACAGTCCACGGGGTCGCAAAGAGCTGGACAGGACTGAGCAACTAAGCCGCCACCACCACCTCATGGCCTCAGCCCTGGGACTGTCAGCTGCCTGCAAGCCTCGGCCTTCTGTGAGGTCCAGCTGTGCATACCCTTTCCCCTCGGGCTGGGGCTGGGCGCGTGGCACGCTGGGCAGCAGCTGCCACGGACAGCCGGGAAGATGCACACTGCAAGCCAACAGACCACAGCTCGAATCCCAGTTGTGCCCCCTGCTTTGTGACCCAGAGCCTCAGTTTCCCCACCTGCAAAACAGGGGTGATAGGGAGGCCTGCCTCCGAGGACAGCGGGGTGGAGTCAGTAAGATGCTCTGGAGAAGCCCCGTCCCAGGGCCTGGCTCCTAGAGGGGCTCAGAAGTGAATCCGAGGACAGCGGGGTGGACTCAGTAAGACGCTCTGGAGAAGCCCCGTCCCAGGGCCTGGCTCCTAGAGGGCTCAGAAGTGAATCCGAGGACAGCGGGGTGGACTCAGTAAGATGCTCTGGAGAAGGCCCGTCCCAGGGCCTGGCTCCTAGAGGGGCTCAGAAGCGAATCCGAGGACAGCGGGGTGGACTCAGTAAGATGCTCTGGAGAAGCCCCGTCCCAGGGCCTGGCTCCTAGAGGGGCTCAGAAGTGAACCCAGAGGGTGGCGAGGCCCAGGGCCCAGCACCTGGCAGGGCAGGGCCCTGCTGGTTTTGAGGACTCCAGAGTGGGAAATGAACGAATGCATGAGGGAAAGTCCTGATGGGGGTCGGGGGCGGGCCTGGGCGGGGCCAGGCAGAGCCTGATTGGTGGTCCTGGGAGGCTGGTCTGCCCCCTGCTGCCTGACCTCTCCCAGAGTCTCACCAGCAGCCTCCCTGAGTTCCGGAAGGTGCCCTGGTGAGTGGGCTCCTAAGACAGGGGTGGGCCCTGAGGGGAGTGAGTCAGAGGGCAGCAATCCAAACCCCTCCACATTTGAAAGTCAGAAACAGATGCCCAGGGCTCCACTCAGGGCTTGGGCTCGAGTCTGAGGTTCTGGCCCAGCCCAGGACTGCCCTGTGGGACCCCAAGGAACAGGAGGCCGGTGGGGGCGCTTGAGGTGGGGGGCAGATTTGCGCTTGGTTGGCAAGGGGGACCCACCCCGAGAGTGACAAGGACAGGACTTTGAGCAGGTTCCCACTCTCTTTGAGCGACAACTATGTGCCAGTCACTTTGCCTGGTCCATCTCTGGGGCGGGGCAGGGAGAGAGCTAGCACCACCAGCTTCCCCATTTTAGGATGAGAAACTGGGGCTCCAAAGGGTTCCTGTGGTTGAAACCCGGGCCTGGGGCTCCCGGGTCAGCACCTCCCTCCCCTAGGCCTCTCTGTGACCAGACCAGCGCGAGCTGACTTTCCCCACCTTGCAAGCTTTATCTATTCTTTAAATATAGTAAATACACATTATTGCCTTTTTCTGATTAAAAAGTAATATATTCTCTTTAATAAAGAAATCCAACCCTTACAGAAATGCCAAATATAGAAGAGTATTTGCTCATATACCCCCTCCCTAGCTATGCAGAGGATACCACTGTTAAAACCTAGAATACCCTCCAGGGGTGTCTAACTGGGTCTGTGTGTATTTACCATCACCTATATGGATTTGGCGGCATGCTGTCCCAGAACTTCTTTTTTCATGTTAGTAGGTCATGGTGTGTTTTTGAGCCAGTCCATTCAGCTCCACCTTGGTTTTCTTTTTTTTTATCTGTTAAAGCAGGTACAGATGCCTCTGTCTGGGAATGGGCTTTGGTTTGTGCAGTGAATTCCCTGCTGATGGACACTGACATGGTTTCTTTTTTTCTGACCAAACTGCTGTGAACACCCTTACTTGGGTGACTTTCCCCAAGTCTTTCTGAAGAAGAGTTAGAACTGGGAGGGTTTCTACAGTCTTCCTTTGAAAGGAAAACCCTCCGGAAACACTCTCCTTCCCTCCCGACCCTGTCCACCTTGCCCACCTAAGAGTGGACAGAGATATGTCCTTGTCACCAGGGAAGCCAGGTTCCCTCCGGCTAGTCCTTTCCTGTGAGAGCACTTTCTAGATGATCAGCGGGGGGCTGAGGGACTGGTCAGGTAGGCCTGGAATGCCCCTTCTCTGGGAAAGGGTTGTGGGTGCCTCCGGTCACTCTCCCAGGGGTTCTCCTCCAGGCTGGCTGGCTGGCCTCTGGCCCCAGGGTCAGTGGTGACTTGCCATGTGTGATCGCGGGCGGCATGGATGACCTCTCATGGCCTCCAGCACCCGGGGCCCAGTGCAGCACGGAATGGAAAGTTTGGGACCTTGGCTTTGCAGCTAAGGGGCCATGAGAAAGTCTGTGAGTCCCAGCTCTGTCCTGGACCCGCACAGCTCTGCCTGAACAGCCCCCATTTCAGCTCAGGCCTCAGCCCCCTGCTGACAGGGTCACCACAGTCAGACCTAAAACCTAGCCCCCAAAAACCAGGAAAAGTGAAAAGTGAAGTGAAGTCACTCAGTCGTGTCCGATTCTTTATGACCCCATGGACCGTAGCCTACCAGGCTCCTTCGTCCATGGGATTTTCCAGGCAAGGGCACTGGAGTGGGTTGCCATTTCCTTCTCCAGGGGATCTTCCCAACCCTGGGATCGAATCCGGGTCTCCTGCATTTCAGGCAGACGCTTTACTGTGTTGAGCCACCAGGGACTGAAAAGTAAGACCAGGCTGCTGCTGAAAAAGGCTGTGACCAAGGGAGAATTTCAGGGTGAATGGGCCGCTCCAGCTCCTGGGCTGCCTGCTACTCAGCCTGAGGTCACAGACTGGTCTCAAGGCACACAGGTGCCCCCTGTAGACACAGTCCAGCGGTTCCCTGCTGAGAGCTGGAGCACTCATTCGGCCCCCGGACATCTAGTTAAATCTGATATTCAGAGAAATACTGAATAATTTTTAGTATAAGTATATCCTAGGCATTATTTGGGACATACAGATAACTAAAACATTTGTTGTTCACCTGCAATTCAGACTTAACCTGGTTGACCCAGCCTGCCAGCAGCTGGAGAAGAGGCAGACATGTGGGCAGAGGCCTGTGTGAGCTGAGTCTTCTCCTTCCTCACGCTGAGCCTCAGTTTCTCCACCTGGTCCCCTACAGACCCCATGGGAACAGGAGCCAGTGTGGAGAGACAAGGAGCTCAGCCGCTCACTGGACGGCTGGGAAGGGTGGCAGGGGGGCCAGGCAGGTTGGCTGAACCTTCAGAAAGATGAGAGACTCAGGCCCCAGGGCCCTCTCTGTAGATACCCCTAGCCCAGGCCTGGGGGTACAGGGCACTAGGAAAGGGTCTTCTTTTCCTTGTTTTATTTAGACGATTTCATTATGAAGCCCAGAAAGGTCTACAAAAAAATAAAACGGATAACACCCATATACCCACCACTCAGCTCACAAATGAAAACTGACCCAGGCAGCAGAACCTTCCCCTGCCTCTTGCCCCAGCCTTTCTTGGCGTTGGCTTTGTCCACCGTGTCCATCTGCAGCCCAGATGCTGTCCTTATCTGGACTGCTGAGGTGGGGGTGGCCACAGAGCTGGCAAAGGCAGGTCCCAATGTTAAAAGCTGCCTCTCAAGCCAGCCTGGCCGGGGATGGTGGTGAGGGCTCCCTGGGGCCGGCCTCCTAACACGTGCCCTGTTCTGCACCCCCTCTCCCACCCCCTGCAGGTGTCTGAGATGCCGCTGCCACAGAAGAAGCGCTGGGAGTCCATGGCCAAGGGGCTGGTGCTGGGAGCGCTCTTCACCAGCTTCCTGCTACTGCTGTACTCCTATGCCGTCCCCCCGCTGTACACTGGCCTGGCTTCCACGTGAGTGGCCCTGGGGGCAGCTGAGGGCTGAGGGTAGCAGAGGGTTGGCTCCCAGTCTGATAACAAGGGCTACCTCCTGGGTGGCCACCCTGTGCCCGGGGCAGAAGTCCCACTGAAGGCAGGGAACTCACTGTGGAACCCCAAGCCTCAGTGTCCTCATCTGTGAAGTGGGTGTGGTAACAGAGCCGGACATGGAGCATAAGAATAAAATATCACCATCTGCACGGTGGGCTCCAGCAGGGCCGGGAGGTGGGGATGCCCAGTCCAAGAGCACTCGGCTGGCACAGGCCTGGATTCAAACTGCGGTCTGCCTGCCTCCAAGCCTGGCTCCTAACCATGAGGTCATCCTGCCTCCCCATTGGGCTGATCACCTACCCAAGCCTGTGCCCTTAGTTGGAGGTATTAAGTCGAACTAGAGGAAATGCCCATTTTTGCATGCAGGGTTTCATGTGGTCTAGCCTCATACGAACTCATGATGAATGTACATCACAGTGGCCATGAATGAGACTTGTTCTTGTCCTCACAGCAACACCACAAAGAGGGTTACTGTCCCCATTTCACAGAAGAGGAAAGTAAAGCCAGATAGGCCAAACCACTGACCTAAGCCTTGCAGCCTGGAACACAGGCCCATCTGGTCCCCCAGCTCCCTGACCATGGCGAGTCCCTGGGGTCCCCCCCCCCCGACTCCCAGCCACCTGCTCTGTAGACCCGGGGTGGAGGGGCCGGCAGGCCGATTCCTGAGGCTCTGCCACCCCTCCATCCCCAGCAGGACCCCCGAGGGCGCGGCACCCTGCTCTCCGGCCCCGAGTGAGCCAGAGGCTCCCACCTCGGCCAACGGCTCGGCGGGAGGCTGCCAGCCGCGGCGGGACATCGTGTTCATGAAGACGCACAAGACGGCCAGCAGCACGCTGCTCAACATCCTGTTCCGCTTCGGCCAGAAGCACGGGCTCAAGTTCGCCTTCCCCAACGGCCGCAACGACTTCGACTACCCCGCCTTCTTCGCGCGCAGCCTGGTGCAGGACTACCGGCCCGGGGCCTGCTTCAACATCATCTGCAACCACATGCGCTTCCACTACGACGAGGTGCGGGGCCTGGTGGCGCCCAACGCCACCTTCATCACCGTGCTGCGCGACCCCGCCCGCCTCTTCGAGTCCTCCTTCCACTACTTCGGCTCCGTGGTGCCCTTCACGTGGAAGCTCTCGGGCCGCGACAAGCTGGCCGAGTTCCTGCAGGACCCCGACCGCTACTACGACCCCCGCGGCTACAACGCCCACTACCTCCGCAACCTGCTCTTCTTCGACCTGGGCTACGACAGCGACCTGGACCCCAGCAGCCCGCAGGTGCAGGAGCACATCCTGGAGGTGGAGCGCCACTTCCACCTGGTGCTGCTGCAGGAGTACTTCGACGAGTCGCTCGTGCTGCTCAAGGACCTGCTGTGCTGGGAGCTGGAGGACGTGCTCTACTTCAAGCTCAACGCCCGCCGCGCCTCGGCCGTGCCGCGCCTCTCGGGCGAGCTGTACCGGCGCGCCACGGCCTGGAACGTGCTGGACGCGCGCCTCTACCGCCACTTCAACGCCAGCTTCTGGCGCAAGGTGGAGGCCTTCGGGCGCGAGCGCATGGCCAGCGAGGTGGCCGCCCTGCGGCGCGCCAACGAGCGCATGCGCCGCATCTGCATCGACGGCGGCCGCGCGGTGGACGCGGCGGCCATCGAGGACTCGGCCATGCAGCCCTGGCAGCCGCTGGGCGCCAAGTCCATCCTGGGCTACAACCTCAAGAAGAGCATCGGGCAGCGGCATGCGCAGCTCTGCCGGCGCATGCTCACGCCGGAGATCCAGTACCTGATGGACCTGGGCGCCAACCTGTGGATCACCAAGCTCTGGAAGTTCATCCGGGACTTCCTGCGGTGGTGACGCCGGGGCCCCCGCCGAGGAGGGCCCGGCGGGGGTCCCGCCAGCCACCCCCCTGCGGCCCCTCTTGGTGCCACCCCAGTTCCTGGGGTGAGGTGGGGCTGTTCTCAGGGGTGCAACCAGCCAAGGACTGGGCCCACGGCACACAGGGCCTAACTGAGATCAGTATTTGACTAATTAGAGTTGTTTTTTTTTTTAAATTAAATCCCCCTACCCTCCACCCAAAAAGAATGTTCTATTTTCTGGCTCCCCTTAAAGGGGAGACTTCAGAAGTAAAAGAATTTGATGTGTTTTTGTTAATCAGCCTCAGTGGTGCTGACTGGCGCGGCCCTGATGTGTGTGTGTGGGGTGTGACTGGTGGGGATTTGGGAACCCCAAGGGAGAGCAGTCCTCTGCCTGGAAAATCCCATGGATGGAGGAGCCTGGAAGGCTGCAGTCCATGGGGTCGCTGAGGGTCGGACACGACTGAGCGACTTCACTTTCACTTTTCACTTTCATGCATTGGAGAAGGAAATGGCAACCCACTCCGGTGTTCTTGCCTGGAGAGTCCCAGGGACGGGGGAGCCTGGTGGGCTGCTGTCTCTGGGTCGCACAGAGTCAGACACGACTGAAGTGACTTAGCAGCAGCAAGGGAGTGCAGTGGGCACCTGTGGACAGAGCCCAGGGGTTCAGAGCCCAGGGGTGGGGCGGGGTTTGGTGTGTATCTGTCACATGCTGAAGCCCTTTGTGTTTGAAGGACTCCCGTGAGGTCCCAAGATCTAGAAGATCATGTTGGGGGGGGTGAGTGTGTGTGCGTTAGAGTGACAGGGAGGTGGGGAGCACTTAGCAGACCCTGGACCCAGGCTAAGGGCTCCTCCTGCAATCTCATCAGTCCTCACAGTAACCCTTTGAGATAGGCGCAGTCGCCATCCCATATACCATGTGGGATTGACCTTCTGAGAACAGAAGGGAATTGCTTGCAGGATGAATCAGACCCCGGTACTAACCCATCTCCCCAGGATCCCAACTCCTTTCCACAGCCAATGTCTGTTCACCCTGTCCCTGCCGGCTCCCTCTCCCCCACTGACCTCTCCCGGCTGCCTCATCCTCTGCTTGTGCTCCAAGCCTCCCTCAGTCCTGGATTTCCCCCTCTCATCCTAGGGTTCAATTATACAAAAAAAAAAAAAAAAGGTATTTATTAGCTGTCGGTTGTGCACCCCAGCATTGAGCTGGTCCTGAGCAGACAGCAGTCAGCTAGATGGCCCAGGCCCTGCTGGAGCTCAGGTCCAGAGAGCAGCCATGCACGTCAAGTATGATCAATCAGGGTGGGGATTTGTCAGCTCAAACCACCTGCCTCCCTCAGCCTCCCCAAGGGGACAAAGGCCCTTCCTTAGGTCTCTAACCAGGAGCCAGAAGCCAGATGTGGAAGGCAGAAATTGCAGCCAGGAGACTCTTGGAGACCTGTTTGTGCCAGGCTCCAAACCAAGTGCTTATATATCTTATCTGAATATGTACAGCATCCTACCTTTAGAGACCAAAGTTCAAAGAGGTTAAGTGACCTTCCTGAGGTCACACAGCTAAGAGTGCCAGGGTCAGAATTCGAAGCCAAATAAGTCAGCCCGATCGATCACTCACCTCCCTGGGCTTGAGTCAGTCCTTCCTGGAGTGAGCTTCTGGTCCAAGCAGGGTAGGAAGGAGTGAGGGTGACCGACTGTTTCAGTTCCTGGGGCCGACCTGGTTTCAGCCCTGAAAGCTCCACACTGCAGCAGACGCCTCAGTCCTGGGCAACCAGGACTTCCGGTCGGCAGGGACCAGTTTGACCCCACCAACCGCCTGGGGCTACTGCCTGCACCCTCATAGTGTTCCTTGTAGCAAGAGATTAGCACACCCTCAGAGTCTTTATTTTATTCATAAGGAGAGATATAAGCAAAAATAAATAAAACTGACAATACCTAGGTGTATTTGCAGGAAATGCTGTAACTGACCCCACATTTATTAGAGAATTTTCCCTCCTTTTATTAATCAGAGAGAGATGTGACCGAGTGCAATATTATAACTTTCTGGCTCGTGGAACCCCGTAATTCTATTTCCCTGGAACCCTAAGGGCCTAGAAATGCCAATAATAATCTGATATATTATTTCATTATTTATTATTATGAATATTGGCACTTTTAGGCCCTTTAGGGGATCCAAGGAGAACAAATCTGGCCGTTAGTAGATGCTAAGAACATAAATTACTTTATTAGCATTGATCATCTGCCTGGTTTGTTTTAAAATCAGTACAGTTCTTAACTCATGTTAACATAATTAACATTTTGATAATGAGTAGTTGCCAGATACTGAGCAACCACCCTGTGCCCAGCACTGTGCCCTGTGGGAACACGCACAATACCCTTTGCTGCCCCGAGAAGGTGATGGAGACACAGAGAAGCAGAGCCACCAGCCCAGGGTCACCCAGTCAGCCAACCATAGAGGCAGGATGCAAACCCAGGTCAGTCAGCTGCCAAGCTGGTGCTCGCAGCCCCCAGACCTTCAGCACCATTCCAGTTGGCCACCTCAGCCTCAGGACTGAAGGGCTTTTCCGTGGCCGGAAAAATAGGTCTCCAAGCGGCTCTGCAAGGGGGTCGCCTTCAGGAACCGGGCTGCTCGTGCTACACCTGGACAGCAGAGGGCGCCATGCTACCAAGTTCAGTCTCGGCGGGTTCTGCCGTTACTGGCCAGTGGGGGCGACCCGTAGGCCAGACCCGTGAAAGCCAAGCAGGGATCAAGGCTGCCCCGGGGGGAAATTCAGTGAAACTACTTGTTCCTCTCTGTTAGGGGTTGAACTGTATCCCCTGAAAAGACATGCTGGAGTCCTACCTCTCAGTTCCCTATGACTGGCATTTGGAAACAGGGTCTTTGTACATATAACAAGAAAGACGAGGTCCTCGGTGTGGACCCTAATCCAACATGGCTGGTGTCCTGATGAGACGTGGACGCGTCATGTGAACACACACGGACGCACACGGACCGCGCCACGCGAAGACAGGCAGAGGCTGGCGTGACGCAGCTGCCAACCTAGGAACGCCAGGGTGACGGCCACCTCCGGAAGCTAAGAGGCAATGAAGGACTCTCCCAGAGTTTCAGAGGGAACGTGGCACCGCGATTTCAGACTTCTAGCCTCCAGATCTGTGAAAGAATAAACTCCTGTTGTTTGAAGCCACCCAGTCTGTTGGGACTTTGTTAAGGCAGCCCCAGGACACGAACACACTCTCCCGGGTCAGGACTCTGCCCCTCACCTGGGCCCCTCCTTTCGTCCCTCCCTCAGGCTCGCCCCTAAGAGCCACCCTCCGCCTGTAGCCTGAGGCCATCCTCTGCTCCGAGCCCCTCCCCCACCACGGTCCCTGCATCCCCTTCACAGAAACCAGGCAGCCGCATGCCTCTGGGGCTTCGCACATGCTGTTCCTATGGTGTAAAGCCCCCTTCCCTTTGCAGGCCTCACACTGTTACGTGTTTTCAAAGCACGCTCTGCCTTCTGTCTCTGGGCACCCTTCTCTGACAACCCAGCCTCCAGGTTCAGGCTGGTTCAGGGCCTCCAGGCTGCACATCTCAGCTCGGCTAGCCCAGGGTCAGAGCCGTGGATCTGCCTGTCTGCGAGGCCCCTCCAGGCCAGGGCCTGGGTCTTATGGACACAGCCAGCCTCCGGTGGCCAGGCCAGGGCCTGACACACAGTCAGCTCTTAATAAATGTTGAAAGACAGAGGAAAGGGTCCAGTGATTAGGATTCCACACTTCCATGGCAGGGGGTGGGTGCAAATCTTGGGACTAAGATCCTGCAGGCTGCATGGTCGAGAAAAAGGAAAATAGGGAGGAAAATGGGAAGGAAGAGAAGAAAGGAGGTAGGGAGAAGGTGAAAAAGAGGGAGAGAAAATAGGGCAGCGGGAAGAGAAGGAGCTACTTCACCCTTGAGGGCCTACTCCACACCTGTCCTAACTGACCTGGTCCTTATCCCTGCGGAGGCTAACACCTTAGCCAAGGTACAGGAGTGCAGGGCTGGTTTCCTTAGCAGAGAACTCACATGACCCTGGGGGGGGCCCAGTCAGGGGGCAAGTTGAGGCAGGGAGTCTGAAGAGGGGGTGCCCCTCGGCAGCCACAGGCACCAGAGACCCATATAAGAACCGAAAAGGGAGAGGCGGCCCCTTCCAGCTTCCCTTGCCATCACTTCTTTCAGATCAGATCAGATCAGTCGCTCAGTCGTGTTTGAGTCTTTGCGACCCCGTGAATCGCAGCACACCAGGCCTCCCTGTCCATCACCAACTCCCGGAGTTCACTCAGACTCACGTCCATCGAGTCAGTGATGCCATCCAGCCATCTCATCCTCTGTCGTCCCCTTCTCCTCCTGCCCCCAATCCCTCCCAGCACCAGAGTCTTTTCCAATGAGTCAACTCTTCGCATGAGGTGGCCAAAGTACTGGAGTTTCAGCTTTAGCATCATTCCTTCCAAAGAAATCCCAGGGCTGATCTCCTTTAGAATGGACTGGTTGGTTCTCCTTGCAGTCCAAGGGACTCTCAAGAGTCTTCTCCAACACCACAGGTCAACAGCATCCATTCTTCGGCGCTCAGCCTTCTTCACAGTCCAACTCTCACATCCATGCATGACCACAGGAAAAACCATAGCCTTGACTAGACGAACCTTTGTTGGCAAAGTAATGTCTCTGCTTTTGAATATGCTATCTAGGTTGGTCATAAGTTTCCTTCCAAGGAATAAGCGTCTTTTAATTTCATGGCTGCAGTGATTTTGGAGCCCAGAAAAATAAAGTCTGACACTGTTTCCACTGTTTCCCCATCTATTTCCCATGAAGTGATGGGACCGGATGCCATGATCTTTGTTTTCTGAATGTTGAGCTTTAAGCCAACTTTTTCACTCTCCACTTTCACCTTCATTAAGAGGCTTTTCAGTTCCTCTTCACTTTCTGCCATAAGGGTGGTGTCATCTGCATATCTGCGGTTATTGATATTTCTCCCGGCAATCTTGATTCCAGCTTGTGTTTCTTGCAGTCCAGCGTTTCTCATGATGTACTCTGCATATAGGTTAAATAAACAGGGTGACAATATACAGCCTTGATGTACTCCTTTTCCTATTTGGAACCAGTCTGTTGTGCCATGTCCAGTTCTAACTGTTGCTTCCTGACCTGCATACAAATTTCTCAAGAGGCAGATCAGGTGGTCTGGTATTCCCATCTCTTTCAGAATTTTCCACAGTTTATTGTGATCCACACAGCCAAAGGCTTTGGCATAGTCAATAAAGCAGAAATAGATGTTTTTCTGGAACTCTCTTGCTTTTTCCATGATCCAGCGGATGTTGGCAATTTGATCTCTGGTTTCTCTGCCTTTTCTAAAACCAGCTTGAACATCAGGAAGTTCACGGTTCACATATTGCTGAAGCCTGGCTTGGAGAATTTTAAGCATTACTTTACTCGTGTGTGAGATGAGTGCAATTGTGCGGTAGTTTGAGCATTCTTTGGCATTGCCTTTCTTTGGGATTGGAATGAAAACTGACCTTTTCCAGTCTTGTGGCCACTGCTGAGTTTTCCATATTTGCTGGCATATTGAGTGCAGCACTTTCACAGCATCATCTTTCAGGATTTGGAATAGCTCAACTGGAATTCTATCACCTGCACTAGCTTTGTTCGTAGTGATGCTTTCTAAGGCCCACTTGACTTCACATTCCAGGATGTCTGGCTCTACGTGAGTAATCACACCATGGTGATTATCTGGGTCTGGTGATGATCTGGTGAAGATCTTTTTTGTACAGTTCTTCTGTGTATTCTTGCCATCTCTTCTTAATATCTTCTGCTTCTGTTAGGTCCATACCATTTCTGTCCTTTAACAAGCCCATCTTTGCATGAAATGTTCCTTTGGTATCTCTGATTTTCTTGAAGAGATCTCTAGTCTTTCCCATTCTGTTGTTTTCCTCTATCTCTTTGCATTGATCGCTGAAGAAGGCTTTCTTATCTCTTCTTGCTATTCTTTGGACCTCTGCATTCAGATGTTTATATCTTTCCTTTTCTCCTTTGCTTTTTGCTTCTCTTCTTTTCACAGCTATTTGTAAGGCCTCCCCAGACAGCCATTTTGCTTTTTTGCATTTCTTTTCCATGGGGATGGTCTTGATCCCTGTCTCCTGTACAATGTCACGAACCTCAGTCCACAGCTCATCAGGCACTCTATCTATCAGATCTAGGCCCTTAAATCTATTTCTCACTTCCACTGTATAATCATAAGGGATTTGTTTTAGGTCGTACCTGAATGGTTTAGTGGTTTTCCCCACTTTCTTCAATTTAAGTCTGAATTTGGCAATAAGGAGTTCATGGTCTGAGCCACAGTCAGCTCCTGGTCTTGTTTTTGCTGAGTGGAGATAGAGCTTCTCCATCTTTGGCTGCAAAGAATATAATCAATCTGATTTCGGTGTTGACCATCTGGTGATGTCCATGTATAGAGTCTTCTCTTGTGTTGTTGGAAGAGGGTGTTAGTTATGACCAGTGCATTTTCTTGGCAAAACTCTCTTAGTCTTTGCCCTGCTTCATTCCGTATTCCAAGGCCAAATTTGCCTGTTCCTCCAGGTGTTTCTTGACTTCCTACTTTTGCATTCCAGTCCCCTATAATGAAAAAGACATCTTTTTTGGGTGTTAGTTCTAAAAGGTCATGTAGGTCTTCATAGAACCGTTCAACTTCAGCTTCTTCAGCATTACTCGTTGGGGCATAGACTTGGATTACTGTGATACTGAATGGTTTGCCTTGGAAACGAACAGAGATCATTCTGTCGTTTTTGAGATTGCATCCAAGTACTGCATTTCAGATCCTTTTGTTGACCATGATGGCCACTCCATTTCTTCTGAGGGATTCCTGCCCGCAGTAGTAGATATAATGGTCATCTGAGTTACATTCACCCATTCCAGACCATTTCAGTTCGCTGATTCCTAGAATGTCGACGTTCACTTTTGCCATCTCTTGTTTGACCACTTCCAATTTGCCCTGATTCATGGACCTGACATTCCAGGTTCCTATGCAATATTGCTGTTTACAGCATCGGACCTTGCTTCTATTACCAGTCACATCCACAGCTGGGTATTGTTTTTGCTTTGGCTCCGTCCCTTCATTCTTTCTGGAGTTATTTCTCCACTGATCTCCAGTAGCATATTGGGCACCTACTGACCTGGGGAGTTTCTCTTTCAGTATCCTATCATTTTGCCTTTTCATACGGTTCATGGGGCTCTCAAGGCAAGAATACTGAAGTGGTTTGCCATTCCCCTCTCCAGTGGACCACATTCTGTCAGTTCTCTCCACCATGACACGCCCACCTTGGGTTGCCCCACGGGCATGGCTTAGTTTCATTGAGTTAGACAAGGCTGTGGTCCTAGTGTGATTAGATTGACTAGTTTTCTGTGAGTATGGTTTCAGTGTGTCTGCCCTCTGATGCCCTCTTGCAACACCTACCATCTTACTTGGGTTTCTCTTACCTTGGGCGTGGGGTATCTCTTCACGGCTGCTCCAGCAAAGCGCAGCCAATGATCCTTACCTTGGACGAGGGGTATCTCCTCACCACCGCCCTTCCTGACCTTCAACGTAGGATAGCTCCTCTAGGCCTTTGGCAAGCTCTTATTGAGCACCTGCTGTGTACACTGTGGGAGTGCTTGTCTCAGACAAGTACCTAAGGCATGCAGGTCCCATGCACACACGAGCCCCCCGTGTCCTGGTTTTGGGCTCTGGCTTTCTTGTCCGGAGCTGGGGCAGCTGACTAGCCAGGAGTCCGCTGTCACCCCTCACCCGAGGCCAGGTGTGACCCAGCTCCAGGCGACACATCCACCTGCTGGATCTGGGCCTGGGAAGTTCTCTCCTCTCCCCTGAAGCCTCGTGCCCTCAAGGCTGTGATGAGTCACGGGCAGTTGCTCCAGACACATGGGGCGGCCACTGGAGCCTGGGACACACAGTGAGGTTCCAGGCCTCTGTCGGGGGTGAGTGGTGGCCTTCCTGGCTCAAGGAGGCTCCTGCTGGGAACACAGGAGCCGGGGGTGGGGGCCCGGAGGCAGGGTGGAGAGCAGCCCCTGGGTGTGTAACGACAGGCGGTGTCACCTTTCAACATGCTGTGGGGCAAGTTTCGCTGCCCTTGTTTCACAGAGGAGGATGTGAATCCAGGCCAGTCAAGGGTCAGTGCCCTAGGCACCCGGCAAGGAATGACCTCGGCCAGGAAGAGAGGACAGGCCTGGCAGGAAGGGGTGGGGCTAGCAGCTCAGTAGAAGACAGGAGAGCCTGCAGGGAGACACACAGTGGGGCCTGCACTCAGGACCAGGGAGCCGGACCCCACACCGCCGTGGGCAGCATGAGTGGGCAGGTGGGTGACCTGAGCCCCTCGCAGGAGAGGGCGCTGGCCCAGGTGAGTGTGGCAGGGGGTGGGGGAGGGGAGAGTCCTACACGGGCCTCAGTTTCTCCTAATGCCCCAGGGGCCCCTGATTCCCTCTGAGCTCTGTACCCCCAGGTCTCTTCCCAACTCTGAGGGTCTTGGAGACCAGTGTCAGCACCAGCGCTATCCGATAGAAACATAACGTGAACCACAACTGCAGGCCACCTTTATCACTTCAAAGTGTCTAACAGCCACATTACAAAAGGGAAAAGAAACAAGTGAAATCAATTTTGATAATATATTTTGCTCATTTACTTTTGGCCGGATCGTAGGGTCTTAGTTGCCGGACCAGGAACTGGGCCTCGGCGGTGAAAGCCATGTCCCAACCACTGCACTGCAGGGGAATTCCCTGTAATATATTTAACCCGATAGAGCCAAGTTGTTATCGTTGCAACAACGATATGTAATCAATATGTAATCAGTTGCCACAACCTGTAATCAGTATAGAAAGGGTCGCTGAGATGTTTCTGGTACTGTCTTCAGAATCCTGCGTGTGTCTCAGACTCACGGCAGATCTTGATTTAGACTGGCCACGTCTCAGACATTAGTGGCCACTCTACTGGGCCCCACAGGTGAGCGCTGCTGGGGTGGCAGGTCCCAGCATTAGCTATGATCTGGGGGACGCAGGAGCGGGCACGCGTCCTTTCTAGCTCGTTGGGGTCTTTCCCTCGGGCTTGAACACGGCAAGTGAGGGCTCCAGGCACAGTCGCTCACCTCAGTAGCATGGAGGGAGGCCCTGAATCCTGCCGTTGAAGAATTCTACATCTGAAAGAGGGCAGATTCCAGCTAGGCTGGGAGAATAAGTCTTCTTACAAGACAACTGGGGTCAAGGATTAGGTCCAGGGGCCTCTCTGGCCGTCCTGTGGTTGGGACTCGTCGCTTTCACTGCCAAGGGCCCCGGTTAGATCCCTGGTCCAGGAACGAGGGTCCCACAAGCCCCGTGGCTCAGCCAAAAAAAACAAACAGAATTAGGTCCAGATCTTGGCAGAGCAGGTCATGTGAGCCTCAGATTCCTCCCTTGGGCGGGGGGATGGGTGTACTAGCGGTATGATTAGCTCAGGGCCAAACACTCTCTTGTGCTTCTTTCCTTCTTTAAATATATGTTAAACAAAATTCTTTCTTTGGCTGAGCGGGTTCTTAGTTGTGGCATGCTCGGTCTTTGTTGCAGCCTGTGAGATCTCCTTCTCTGACCAGGGATCAAACCCAGGTCCCCTGCGCTGGGAGCTTGGAGTCTTGTCCACTGGACCACGAGGGAAACCCCTTCCTTGTGTTTCTGAGGACAGAGGTTATCAGCTCATTTGGGCTGGGGGGCCCAGAGCTAGTTCTTTGACCCTCCTATTTGGAGTCGAAGGAGACTGAAATGCAGGAAGAGGAGAATGACTCAGGCCAGACGGCACTGGGACTGCTGAGTCCTGGTCCAGATCCATGAGTCCCCAGAGCTGGCTCTGTCTCAGAGTCGTGACATTCACACAGAAGTGGCACCCTCAGCCCCTGGAGAGGGCTGGGGCCCAGCTAAACTGCCCCATCGCCTCCCGGGGGCTGTCTGCAGAGGGTCTTCTCAGGCTGGGTGGAGTCACCCCTCATTCAGGCCTGGATGATGGGGTGTGGATCAAACACACCATTTGCCTCTTGCTGTGTGACGCTGGGCAAATTACTCCACCTCTCTGAGCCTAGATTCCATGTCACCTACCCTCCCACCTGAATTGACCTGGGGGCTCCCTGAGGGTGGAGAGCTGGGCCCTTAGGAGGACCCACCCTGCCCCCTTGGGTGTCAGGGAAGAGTCAGCCCTATAAATCTCATTTATTCCACATTTCAGGGAATCCCCTGGCAGGTGCAGAGGTTGGGACTCTGCAATCTCACTACTGAGGGCCTGGGCTCAATCCCTGGTTGGGAACTACGATCTCACGAGCCTCATGGTGCAGCCAAAATAAAAAGGAAAAAAAAAAATCTGCATCTCATCTTCTCTTTGGGCAACTGGTTCATCATCACTGTCCCATTTCGCAAAGGGAGGAAGGGAACTGTCGTGACTTGGCCCAGGCCTCGGCTCCCCCAGCACAGGTGGGCCCCCTTTACTCAGACACCCCGTTTCCCGCGGGCTCTGCAGGCCTGTGGCACCGGCCTGTCCCCTGCGGCCGTGGGGTACCGTGCGGCCCTGCCCACCCGGGTCTCTCCCCGCTCTGCCCTCAGTTCCGGGAGAACGTGCAGGATATCCTGGCTGTCCTGCCCAGCACCGATGACTACTTCCTGCTCCGCTGGCTCCGAGGTGAGCATGGACGGTAACATGAGATGAAGGTCAAGGGCATACGAGGTCTCTCTTGTTGTGTCACAAGTTGCTGCAAATCACAGGCACTGGAAGCAACCGCAAATATGTATTATCTGTGTACACAGTTTCTGTGTACAATTTTAGTTTCTGAGTAAGTATCAACAGATATAACCTAAAAAACAAAACTTCATTGGCATCCTCAATGATGTGTGAGTGGAAGAGGCTCCTGATTTACATAATTCCTGGCTCTGTGATTCCACCAGATACAGAGGGTCTGATCTCTTCAGGGTTTTAGAGCATTAGGAAAAGAACCCTGGGCACAACATGGTCCCCAGGGCCCTGACGGTGGC
The DNA here is from genome assembly GCF_027580195.1 of Bos mutus. Lineage (NCBI taxonomy): Eukaryota > Metazoa > Chordata > Mammalia > Artiodactyla > Bovidae > Bos > Bos mutus. Next base: position 3,305,707 of record NC_091633.1, read on the forward strand.
CATGGATGTGGCAGGGACTCCATGTGCTATTTCTCTGGACACCTTCTCTTCCTAGCTTCCTCTTGGGTTGTGCCTTCTTTCTCTACTGCCACCACCATGGCCCACCCAGGGGCACACCCACTGCTATCAGCCCAGGGAATCAGGGAGGCAGGAGGTAAGGGGGCCGGGGGGCCCTCCCAGCCCCCGGGTAGCCACAGCCTGACCCTTCCAAGGCAACCCCCAGCACTGGGCACCCAGAGCCTTCTTCCCTGAGCTCTTTGACTCTTCCAAGCACCTCTGAGTGGACAGTACCCCAGAGGCCAATAACCCACCGAGGGGCACAAGCTAGGATCACTGCCCCCAGGAGTCCACAACCACCACCCTATCTCCTCCTTGCAGCTCGGAGCTTTGACCTGAAGAAATCAGAGGCCATGCTGCGGAAGGTGAGGGCAACACCTGCCCGGCCCCGTTTCCTGCCCTTTGTGGCAGCTTAGCTCCCGGGCCAGGGATTGAACGCGGGCCTTCAGCCATGAAAGCCCAGACTCCTAACCACTGGACTGCCAGGAATTCCCTGTCTTTTCTTCTTTCCATCCTTCTTCCTTCCTTCTTTCTTTCCCTCTTCCCTTCCTTCCTTACTTTCTTGCAACGACCATTTATTGCACCTCAAAGTGGAGCCTCGCTGCTTCTCGCACTGGGGAGAGTGCAGTGGTGGAGAGAGAGAGAAAAGAAACCAGATCAATAAATAGACAAGGCAATTTCTGAGAGTGGAAATTGCAGCCAAGACAGTAAGGCAGAAAGAAGTGAGGGAGGGCAGGAAGGCCTTCCTTGCCGAAGGGCGATGTGTTGGCCCCGGCACGAATGCCCAAAAGGAGGCAGCCGTGTAATGACTGGAGACAGGGCAGAGCCGTGCAAAGGCCCTGAGGTGCGGGCGAGCTGGAGTAACCCAGGCGCACAGGAGGTTGTGCCCTAGAGAGAAAGGGGAGAGATACAGCTGAGTGGGTGGCCCAGGCCCATCCCCGGGGACCCAGCAGGCCACCTAGGGAGTCTAGGCTTTTGACTAAGGGTGACTGGCAGCTGGGGTTAGGGTTAGGGTTAGTCTGACCCTGCTTGTGGGGCTCCCTGGAAAGCCACGTGGGGACAGGAGCCTGGGGACCAGGAGGGATGACTCAGGGAGAGGCAGCTACGGATGCGGGCTTCACGTGGTCCTGAGTGTTTCTGTCCTCATCCGTGTCAGACCCCGTCTCCTCCGTCCCCCTTGCATCCCCACCCTCAGTTCTGGGTCCATGGAGCCCGGGATGCCCTGGCGGGCCCTCAGTGGTTGCCGGCAGCAGGGCCTGGCCTGGCATCCCTGGGTCCCCGCAGACCCTTTGGCTCAGGAGGGGTCTTCAGCTGCGCCCCACCCTCCCTTGACTCTAGCACATGAAGTTCCGGAAGCAACAAGATCTGGACAACATCCTCGCGTGGCAGCCCTCAGAGGTGAGCCCCCAGCGCCCTGCCCGCCCCAGACCCCGGCTCTCCATCAAACCCGCCCCCACCGCCCAGCCCTGCTCTCTTGTGCATCCATCCAGGTGGTCAGGCTGTACGAGCCCAGTGGCTTCTGCGGCCATGACAGGGAGGGTAGCCCCGTCTGGTACCACATCATCAGGGGTCTGGATCTCAAGGGCCTCCTCCTCTCCGTCTCCAAACAAGAGCTGCTCAGATTCAACTTCTGGAGCCTGGAGCTGCTCCTGCGAGACTGTGAGCAGCAGAGCCAGAAGGTGGGGGTCCCAGGGCCCCCCATCCCCCTGGGCCGCCGAAATCTGGCCCCCTCCAAGACAGCCCCCAGCACTGGGCACCTGCCTCCCTGAACTCCTCGGCTCCTCCCAGCACCTCCGAGTAGACACGGTTCGGGTGACCTGCCTTCCCAGGGGCAGACGATGGGAGGGTGCCCCTCGGGACGGCCCTGTCTCCCTGCACTTGGCTTCCCGGCATGAAACCTCCACGCCAGGATGAGCCAGGCCCAGCCCTACTTCCTGTGGGCTGTGGGGGGCACAGACCCTCCTGGGGTCTCACCTCTCAGCATTCCTTTGCAGTTGGGGAAGAAAGTGGAGAAAATCTCGACTGTTTTTGATTTCGAGGGGCTGAGCCTGAGACATCTGTGGAAGCCAGGAGTGGAGCTCATCCAGGAGGTGAGGGAGCCCTACCCAGGGGGCTGGGTGTCCCCTCGCCTAGGTCTCTGCCCCTCGCTTGCTGGTGTGGGCTGTGTGTGGGGAGGTTCTCTGACTCCACCCACAGTTTTGCGGCTCTTTTTTTTTCTTTTTTAAATATTTATGTATTTATTTATTTTGGCTGTCAGATCTTTGTGGAGCACAGACTTCTCTCTGGTTGAGGCTTGTGGGATCTTAGTTCCTTGACCAGGGATCCAACCCACGCTCCCTCCAGTGGAGGGTGGATTCCTGACCCACTGGACCATCACGGAAGACCCTGCAGGGATCCTTTCAAACCCGAAGTCTCTTAGGGCTGTGCCAAGCCACAGCCATCACCTCAGCATCACCACCGCACGTCCGGGAGGTCACAACCGCAGGGCTTGGTCCCCAGGCTGGTCAGGGTCCCCGTGGGTATCCCTTCCCCTCTTATACTCCCTCCCCGCTCACCCTCTCTTACCTGGGAGGGGGCTGGGAGCAAGTCATCTTCAGGGGTCCTGAGGAAGGAAGGGAGACCCTGATAAGGTCTGCCTCCGCCGGGGCAGCTAGCCTGCCTTTTCTTTCTGCTCAATCCAGGATAGCAGAGAACCTAAAAATTTTAACATTTCAAGAACCACCACGAGCGACTTCCCGGGCGGTCCAGTGGTTAAGGTTCCACGCTTCCAGTGCAAGGAGCACAGGTTCAATCCCTGGTTGGGAAACGAATCCCATAAACTGTGCGCCGAGGTCCAAAAAAAAAAAAGAACCACCATGAAAACATAATAAATTGAGAACACCAGACTCAAAAGGCCACGTATATTCCCTTGATATGAAATATCCAGATTAGGTGAATCCATAAGAGACAGAAAGCACGCTGGTAGTCAACCAGGGCTGCAGGGAGTGGGGAAGGGTGACTGCTATGGTTCGGGGTTCCTTCCGGCGTGGTGAGAATATTCTGCAACTAGACGGTGCTGATGGTTACACAGCCTGGTGAGTACACTGAGCCACTGAACTCTACACTGTGAAAGGGTGACATTTATGGGATGTAAATTACATTCCAATTACAAAAAAAAAAAGCCATGCCTTGCCACTTTGAATGTTTCTTATCCTGGAAGCATTTTGTTCCCAAAGCCACATAGAGGGGAACCTTCCAGGGACCTGACTGAGGGGGATTTTTTTGGTCTGCAGGAGGTGGGGTCATCCCCTGGAAATCTGTCAAGAATTTGCACTCATGGCTTCGGGGGGCGTGTCTGAGACAGGGACCCAACAAACCGGACAGGGGGAGTTCCTCTTGTCTGGGAGGCTTTTGGGGTGTCTGGAGAGGCCTCAGGGGCCTTAAGGGGGCGGCATTTAGGCACCTGCATCTTGTGCATTGACCTGAGTTTGACCCTACAGTTTTTCTCAGCACTTGAGGCAAACTACCCTGAGATTTTGAAGAATTTAATTGTTGTGAAAGGTGAGTGAAGCAGTTCTGCATATGCATAAGTGGGGCTGGGGGGCGGTGCAGGGGACAGGGAGGCAACGAGGCAGGGAAAGGAGACCCCAGGAAACCCTGAAACGGTGCCTGTCTCAGCCCCCAAGCTCTTCCCAGTGGCCTTCAACCTGATCAAGCCGTACATCACTGAGGAGACGCGCAGGAAGGTGCTGATCCTTGGAGGTGAGTGGGCAGCTCCTTTGCAGCTCCAGAACCTGGTCTGAGGGTGGCTCCTCCGCAGACCTGAGGGTTCCCGAACACAAGGGCACCAGGCTCGGGAACACAGCTGCTCTGGGGGACCCACTCCCTTAGGCAGCAACTGTTGAGGCCAATGTGTCCACCTGCCAGAGGGCTGAGGGGCCAGGAGGGCTCTGAGAGACCCCAGAGGCAGCCTATGTGAGGGCCCCCAATTCTGGATTGAGATGTGAATTTGAGGGATGACTTTGTCTGTTATGAGCTGCAGGTGGGCTGAGTCACCAGCTCTGTCTGGGTCTCAGGTTCCTCAGGCTTCCCTGTAAAATGGGGAGCATAAGAGGCAGGTTTTTCAAATCACACATGTGCTCAGCTGCTCAGTCGTGTCCAACTCTTTGCGACTCCCTGCACTATAACCTGTCAGGCTCCTCCGTCCATGGGATTCCCCAGGCAAGAATACTGGAGTGGGGTGCCATTTCCTTCTCCAGGAGATCTTCTGGATCGAGGGATTGAACCCCCGTCTCCTGCATTGGCAGGCGGATTCTTTACAACTCACCTGTGAGTTGTTCTTTACAACACCACCTGTGAGCTGCAAGTGGGCTGAGTCACCGGCTCTGAGTCTCAGATTCCTCAGTTTCCCCCCATAAAATGGGGAGAAAAAGATGCAGGTTTTCCAAATTACATACCTGATAAAATTTGGAAATTTAGAAAAATATAGAAATATATCAAGAAGAAAGAGTAAATCCTGTCTCTCAAGGAACTATTATTAACATGTACTATCTTTTCAAAGAAATTCATTTAAAAAAAATGGGTTCATACCACGTTATACTCTTTTAGAACCTACGTTTTTCACATACCATGTGATAAAGTTTATTTTGGTAAAGTCCAAAATTTAGGTTTTTTTTTTTTTTTTTTTTTACCATTAGGGAAGAGTGAGGTGTGAAGATGCTTATAGATGAATCTTTGTACACGTCTTAATTTTTTTCCATAAAATAATAGCCTAGAAATGAAGAGTTCTTTTCCCTTAAAGAGAATGCACGGGAAGTCTGTCTCATTTCTGTGTCCGCACTGCCCCAGGGCATGCTGGGAGTTCACCTCTGCCTCCTCCCACTGTGCTCCCATAATGCTCTCACTCCTTTGTGGACCAACCTTGGCTTCTCAGAGCAGTGTTGGGGGAGGAGGGCTGATACACCCTCCCCCCAGTTCTGAGAGTGCTGGAGCTGCAGGAGCTGAGGGCAGGGACTGACTGGAAGGCTGAGTTCAGTCTCCGAGGGAAAGGGAAGCCCAGGGTAGACAAGCCCCTGCTCAGCCTCACGCTCCAGGAGACACTGATCTGAGTCCCTGCAAATATGGTGGTCCAGTGGTTAGACTCAGCGCTTTTATTGCCGAGGTCCCGGGTTCGATCCCTGGTCAGGGAACTAAGATCCCACAAACTACATGGCATGGTCAAAAAAAAAAAAAAGATGCCTCATGGGCCAACACCTGGACGGATAGGGGTGGGTACCAGGGCTGAAGGGGCAGGAACTGGTCACACAGACACTGTGGACCTAGATTTTCTTGGCTTCTGTCCTGGAGGCGCTGAGAGTATGTGGGAGGTAGGGGGAGGCTGTCATATGGACAGGACGGCCCTGGACTTGGCCCCACTTCCCTCTGTTGAGCCCCCGATCCCCCCACAGAGCCCCACTTTTGTCCCCACAGGCAACTGGAAGCAAGAGTTGCTGAAATTCATCAGCCCCGACCAGCTGCCCGTGGAGTTCGGGGGGACCATGACCGACCCCGATGGCAACCCCAAGTGCCTGACCAAGGTCCGGTGCCCAGAGGACGGGGAGGGAGGGGAGATGGCCGTGGTGCGGTGCCCGCTCACCACCCTCGCCTGCAGATCAACTACGGGGGCGACGTGCCCCAGCATTACTTCCTGCGCAACCACGTGAGGGTGCAGTACGACCACCAGGCGACCGTGGGCCGGGGCTCCTCCCTGCAGGTGGACAACGAGATCCTGTTCCCGGGCTGCGTGCTCAGGTGGGCACGGCGCCCCCCACACACACCTGGTGTGGTCGGGAGGGGCCCGGAGCCCAGGCAGGTGGCGGTGAGTGGGGCCCTGTCCCCTGCAGGTGGCAGTTTGCGTCGGACGGAGGGGACATAGGCTTCGGGGTTTTCCTGAAGACCAAGATGGGGGAGCGGCAGCGGGCCGCGGAGATGACGGAGGTGCTGGCCAGCCAGCGCTACAACGCCCACATGGTGCCCGAGGACGGGAGCCTCACCTGCACGGAAGCCGGCGTCTGTGAGTGTTGGCAGGGATGGCTCCTCCTGGACCTGGGCGTGGGGGGCAGGTGCACTGCGTGCATCAGGTCCCACCAGGCAGGGGCCCTGGCTCCGGGCTCTCGGGTGTGGCAGTGGCACCCAGGTCTAGTACCTGCACAGGAGGGCGAGGTCCCAGGTGGGCGTCCTCTCTGAATGTCTGTCCCGCCGACGCAGACGTCCTGAGGTTTGACAACACCTACAGCCTGATCCACCCCAAGCACATCAGCTACACCGTGGAGGTGCTGCTCCCGGACCAAACCTCCCTGGAGAAGATAGAGAAATTCTAGACAAGCCTCGCGGCTCCCACACCCTCCTCTGTGGCCTCTAGGTCCGCAGTGAGCTCACAGCCTTCCCTAGCCAGACTGCCCTCCAAGCTCCCCAGGAACGGGGATCCTACCGAGCTGGTCCCAGCCCATCTGTCACAGTGGGTCTGCATCTTTGGAACTGCGGGACTGTGGCAGCCAGCAAAGCAACAGAAACTCTCCAGCCGTGTGATTCAAGCTCAGAGAAAACTCGCGGCCCCTTTTCTACCAACCAATACTGAGTCGGGAGTTCCCGTTCTGAAATACATCGTGTTAAAACAAAAAAATGTGCAGGGCTTCCCTGATGGCTCAGTGGTAAAGAATCTGCTTGCCAAAGAGGGAGACACAGGTTTGATCCCAGACCCGGGAAGCTCCCACATGCCGCAGAGCAGCTGAATCCGTGCACCGCGGCTACTGAGCGTGCGCTCTGGAGTTCAGGGGCCGCAACTACTGAAGCGTGAGCCCCGAGAGCCAGTGCTCCGCAAGAGAGCCCACCACAACCGGAGGCTAAGCACCGCAACCAGGGAGTGGCCTTCCGCTCGCTGCGACTGGAGGATAGCCCACGCACAGCAGTGAAGACCCAGCACAGCCAAAAGTAAATAAATAAATATTGTAAAAAAGAAAGAAAATGTGAAATATAATATGACCGACAGAACTGGAAACAATTGCCATTTAAAAGATAATGCATTACTCATAGTTCCCAAGAGGAGAGGGCATGGATGCCACAGGGGATCACCCGGAGAAATGGTGGGTGGGCGTGGGTGGGAGGGGGGTGGTCATGAGGTGGAAGGAGGGGGAGGACCTGCGGGCAAAAGCCTTTGTTATGGTTTCCCCGGAAGGAATGGGTGAGGCGGGGTCAGCAGGCCTAGAATTGGCTATTTTGGGTGATTTCCTCAGGCTCTGGGGTCAAGGGGTTGTCCCATTTGTCTGGAACCTGGTTCTGGGTACCAGTTGCCCGGAGTTTGAGCCTGATGCAGGAGGAGGCTGGAGTGTGGGCTCCGTATTTGAAAAGGACACTCGTGGGCAAGACTCTCTCTTGTTGTTCAGTCGCTCAGTCGTGGCCAACTCTTTGCGACCCCACGGACTGCAGCTCGTCAGGCTTCCCTGTCCTTCACTATCCCTCGGAGCTTGCTCAGACTCACGTTCAACAAGTCAATGATGCCATCCAACTGTCTCATCCTCTATCGCCCCCTTCCCTTCCTGCCCTCAGTCTTTCCCAGCATCAAGGTCTTTGACTGTCTCTCTAGGAACTGGCTATCCCTGGGAGGGGTGGTCCCTCCAGGGTCAACAAAGCCCCAGGTGTCAAAGCATCAGAACACAGAAAATAGGAGACGTGATTAATACACTTGCCTAGCAAGCAGCTGTGCCGCTGCCCCTCTGAATGCACATTCCTTCCCCATCGAGAAAGAAGTCTTGGCTCACACGCTCCCTTTCCTAGTGTGAGGGTATCTAAGAATTGGTTCACCTGCTCAGCCTCCATCTTCTCGGGGACTCCCCTGGTGGTCTAGTGGCTAAGACTCCAACTCCGAGTGCAGGGTGCCTGGGTTCGACCCCTGGTCAGGGAACTAGATCCCTCATGCTGCAGCTGATGTCCCTGAGTCACAACCAAAACCTGAGGCAGTTAAAAAAATAAATAAAAAAGAAAGAAATTGCATTTTGTTTCAACAGAGTTGAGTTCAGTTTATGCCAGTCTCTCTTCCCTATTTCGATAGCTAATGCTTAATAAAATCCATCTTTACCTCTTTAACTAGCGTTTGACTTTGTTTATCTTTGACACTACCCAGCCAGACACGGTTGCTACAGGAAGTGTCCACCCTTGTGGAAAGCTCTACTGAGCAGTGTGTACATCGTGGGGTGTACGAGGTGGCCTTCTGAGGAGAGGAACACCAGAGACAAACTGAGCCTTCATCTCAGAAGTCATCCTCCAGAGAGCCCCACCAGTGAGGCAGGGTAGAGAGAAATCGGACCAATGATCAATAAAAATGGGAAAGCATAGAAAGATATTTGAGAAGAAGGAAAGGGCCCTTCTAAGTTGTAAACGAACAAACCATGAATAAAAAGTGTAAACTTTCAAAGTCTGATCGAGGTAACAAGTGAACTTGAGCTATTGATAGTAAATTCAGCCTGATAACCATCAGTTCAGGCTTTAATCACCTTGGGAGAAACCCCCAGATATACGCCACCCAATCCAGAGTTAATTGGCCAATAACTCAAAGCTTTGATACCAAGAAATATCTAAAACATTTTACTTTTCCATTTGGATCTATGGAGATTTAAAGTTCCAACACAACAGTGGAAAACGAATATTGAAATTTAAAGATGTCAAAGAATACAGTTGTAACCCAAGGACTACACCAAAGGAAGGTACGGAGACAAATAAATGGTTGCTGTTGCGTCCTAAGTCGTGTCCAAGCCTTTTGCGACCCCATGAACTGTAGCCCATGGGGCTCCTCTGTCCATGGGATTTCCCAGGCATGAATACTGGAGTGGATCGCCATTTCGTTTTCCAGGCGCTCGTCCCAACTCAGGGCCTGAACCTGCATCTGCTATATTGGCAGGTCTAATACCTGCCAAAGGTATTCTCTGGACACCAGAGAAGCCCAGGAAACAAGAAAGAATCAATAAAGCAGTTTCAAGTGGGATGTCTCTAGAACAAGCTTAAATAAAACTGTAGTAACAATTTTTGGATTCACTGGGTTTCTGTATTTGCTCTTTGGGTATTTGAAGTGCTCAAAACCATCAGCTGTAATGAATTTGTAGTTTACAGGTAGGGTATAATTCCCATGGATCAGACACGGAGTAGCTCTTTGATGATTCCCCAAGTGAGGTTGTGACAGAGCTCTGGTCTGGTACAGAGTCCAGGCTCTGACCCGCCCCAGCTCACTGTTCGCTCCCCCACGCTCCCCACCCACCTCCACCACAAATTTGTGCAATAACGTCCTGACCAGTGTTTCTTCTCTGAACATCTGCCCTGGCCAGGTCACCCTTCACACCAGGCCACCCTTCAACACAGGCCCTGGGTTATCTTCCTGCCGCAGGAGGAATCACATCCGTGTTTTCTTCGAAAAGCTTCAAAGGCCACCGCCCACTCTGATAGCTCATAGGCATAGTCCCCAGCGTGGCCTGACCTCAGTCTTTTGAGCCCCCTGCCCTTGGAGTATCCCTCTTCCCTTTTGCCTCTGGAGGCTTCTTTATGCAAACCCCTCCATCTAGAACATCTTCCTCCTCTTCCTGTCTTAGAGGCCCAACTCAAATACCACCTCCTCTGGGGGACATTCCAAGACCTCCAGAGCAGTGGTCTTGCTCAGACTTCTATTAGAACCCTCTATCTTCAGGCAGCCAGGACAGATATTGGTTAAGGATACAGGACTTGGGTGCGAATAAGGGTTCAAACCCTGGTTCTGGCTCTTACCAGCCTGTGAGGCTCAGTCTGGCACATGTGAAATGGGCACGTGGATCCAAAGATGAGCAGCAAATATGACCCATGCCTTCATGGGGCTGACAGTTAAGGGGCTGAATCAGATGTCAAACCAAGCCATGTCTACTGAGAGCAAGTCTCTGCAACAGAGGAGCAGGGGTCTGCCTGAGCATTTAGGAGATGGGAAGGAGACGGGGAGGCACGAATAGGCAGTATGGGAGGAGCAGGGAAGGGAAGTGAGCTCAAGTCAGAAGGAATGGCATGTGCAAAGGCCCTGTAGCAGGAGGTAGCAGCAAGGGGAGACAGGTAGCTCCACACACACCCTATTTGGTCATTTGTGGTTTGGAAAGGCCAGGTCCCTCTTGTCTTTTGTAGGAGAAGAAAGATAGGCATCCAATTATGGCCCCTGATCTGCCTCTTTCCCTGGTCCCAGGTCTTTGGGGGTCGTGGGTCAGAATCCCCTTGGCCACCTCTCTCTCTCCCAGGCTCTTGTGGCCATCTCCGTTTCTAGGGTATAGATGATACTGGGGGTATGGTCATGTAAGGTCCTGTCTTTCCTGGGGTCACCCTGAATTGGTTGGAAGAGTCAAGGAGACACTCCCCCAGCTGCCCTAGAGCCTAATCTCCATTTCCCAGGCAGGCCCAGGTGTGAGGCTGCCCTGCCTTGGGCATCTGAGTCAGGTGGACCTTCTCTCTCAATCCCTCCACCTAGGGTGACCCAAGCCAAGCCCTACATTCCTAGAGGAACATCCAGCGGCATTTGCCCAGCCTAGACATCCACAGAATGGGATCAGTTTAGCCGTGATGGGGGAAGACTGGGCAGGAGCTCCTGGCAGAGCTGATCTCATGCCAACAAATGGAGATGGCCTTCACCGCACGGGCTTCCCTTCAGTTAGCAGGTTACAGGTGTGAATGAGGACTGCGAGCAGGGCCCCTGAGAGATGCCAGGAATTTTAGGAGCAGCTGGGAGGTGGGAGGGATAGATTCTGCCGTGAGTGGGCTTGGAGGTGAGGGATCGGGGTCACATACCGTGACACTGCCATCATCATAGCCCGGCTTCTGGGCCCATGGGTCAGGAGCACCAAGGAAATGAGCCAAGTTTCAGAAAGTGGGAGGAGACAGCACATTACATAAGAGGGGATCCGGCTGCCTGGTGCCCGGATGGGTAGAATGGAAGTCCTCTATGCCCAGTGATGGCTCAGGCTCGGGGCAGGACACCTGTACTGCGTGGGAAAAACAGGGACTCAACGTTGACCTGGAACCATCCTAGGCAGACAGAGGCTTAGCAGCTGGCCCTGCACCAACTGTCTAGATTCCAACCCTGGCTTTGCTGCTGGCCGAGTGTGAGACCTGGCGGGGAGGGGTTTGGTTTCAGTTTTCTCACCCATAAATGGGAACAGTCGTAGGACCAACCTTAGAATGTGTCCGGATGAGACGATGCTGGACTGTCCATACGGCAACCACTGTCCACCTGTGTTAATTGGCTGGACTACCTCCACAGAGCACCCAAACCGAGAGGCTTCAGCAGGAGGCTTATTGTCTCATAGGTCTGGAGGCTAGAAGGCCGGGATCAAGGGGCCGGGAGGCTTGGTTCCCTTTGAGGACGGGGCGGGGAAGAATCTATGCTCTGCTTCTCCCCTAGCTTCTGGCAGTTTGCTGGCTGTCTTTGGTGTTCTACGGCTCATATATAGAAGCATTGCCCCAACCCCCGCCTTCATCTTCACGTGGCCTCCTCCCTGTAGGCATGGATGTACCCAAATTCCCCCTTTTCATAAGGACATTAGTCATGGTGGATTAGGGGCCCACCCCACTCCACTCTGACCTCATTTTAACTAATTACATCTGTAAGGACCCTGTTTCTTAGATGCTGGGAATTAGGATTTCAATGTATGAATTGGGGGGCAGACACAATGCAGTCCGTAACGCCACAAGTGGGGAGTTCCCTGGCAGTGCAGTGGTGAGGACTTCTTGCTTTCACTGCCACGGGCCCGGGTTCAATCTCTGACTAGGGGACTAAGACCCTGCAAGCTGTGAGACGTGACCAATAAAACCAAACCAAAACAGACAGGGGCTTCTCTGGTAGCTCAGTGGTAAAGATTCTGCCTGCCAATGCAGGAGACATGGGTTTGATCCCCCATCAGGGAAGATCCCTTATGCCTCGGAGCAACTGGGCCTGTGTTCTAGAGCCTGGGGGCAGCAATGACTGAGCCCACACGCCTGCCCCCTAGAGTCTGAGCTCAGTGTCAAGAGAAGCCCCCGCAACGAGAAACCCCCGCACTGCAATGAAGAGTAGCCCCGCTCGCCGCAACTAGAGCAAAGCCCACGCAGCAAGGAAGACCTAGCAAAGCCAAAAAGAAATAAATACATGAATGAAAATGTAAAAACAAGCAAACAGAACACCGTATGTGGCTGGTCCAGCATTTGAAATGAGGCTGGTTGGAGTTGAAATGTGCCACCCAAAACGAAGGCTGGACTTCAAAGACTTGATCCAAAGAAAAGAAAAGAATGCACAATCAGCTCAGTTCAGGCACTCAGTAATGTATGACTCTTTGCAACCCCATGGTCTGCAGCAGATCAGGCTTCCCTGTCCATCACCAACTCCCAGAGCTTGCTCAAACTCATGCCCATCATGCTGGTGATGCCATCCAACCATCTCATCCTCTGTCGTCCCCTTCTCCTCCCGCCTTCAATCTTTCCCAGCATCAGGGTCTTTTCCAATGAGTCAGTTCTGCACATCAGGTGGCCAAAGTATTGGAGTTTCAGCATCAGTCCTTCCAATGAATATTCAGGACTGATTTCCTTTAGGATGGACTGGCTGGATCTCCTTGCAGTCCAAGGGACTCTCAAGAGTCTTCTCCAACACGGCAGTTCAAAACATCAATTCTTCAGTGCTCAGCTTTCTTTATAGTCCAACTCTCACATCCGTACATGACTACTGGGAAAACCATAACTTTGACTAGACGGACCTTTGTTGGTAGAGTAATGTCTCTGCCTTTTAAAAGCTGTCTAGATTGGTCATAGTTTTTCTTCCAAGGAGCAAGCGTCTTTTAATTTCATGGCTGCAGTCACTATCCGCAGTGATTTTGGAGCCCCCAAAAATAAAGTCTGTCACTGTTTCCATTGTTTCCCCATCTATTTGCCATGAAGTACAGTGATGGGACCCAATGCCATGATCTTAGTTTTCTGAACGTTGAGCATTAAGCCAACTTTTTCACTCTCGTCTTTCACTTTCATCAAGAAGCTCTTTAGTTCTTTGATTTCTCTCACTATTAACTTATTGATTAAATAATGATTTCATTTATTAAGCATATCGATTATACACCAAAATGATAATACTTCGGAGGCATTATCTTAAATAAACTGTATTATTACAATTAAAATTTTCATGTGTCTAAATTTTAATTTAATGTGTTTAAACTTTAAGTCTTTACATTTTAAAGAACTTAAAATTACCAATGTGGCTCCCATTACCTATTAAACAGCCTGAACTAATATTTACAAAGCCCTTAGGGCAGGGCCTGGCCCATAGAAAACACTGGCAAAGTGTTAGTTAAATAAAGACTTCTCTTCAGAGGTGGCTTGTTACCTGTGGTATTTAAAAACTATGACTTCCCAAGGAGTGAGAAAAGTTGGGGACACGTCTCTTCTCTTGTCTGCCTTTTCTTTTATTTAGTGGAGTTTGTTTTACATTCTGGAAGCATAGGGCTCCCCACGTGGCGCAGTGGTAAAGAATCTGCTGCAATAGAGGAGATGCGGGTTCGATTCCTGGGCTGGGAAGATCCCCTGGAGGAGGAGGTGGCAACCCACTGCAGTATTCTTGCCTGGAAAATCCCCTGGACCAGGAGTCTTGTGGGCTGCAGTCCATGGGGTGGCACAGAGTTGGTGACGACTGCGCACTGAGCTCACACACCACACGGCGTATGTCACGTGGTCCTGCCTTCTCCAACTTGTTTCACGGTATTTTTTCCATGTTGCTATAACGTCTTCATCATCATATTAAGCGCAGTGGTTTTCTGAAAAATTGTTTCCAATATTCCTATTAACCACAAACAACTTTAAGCTGGAAATCTTTTGTTAGTTAGGATTATTATTGGGTAACGTGGTAAACGATTGAAGGATTCTAATAATAGGTATTGTCCGTAGTTTCTAGAAAAGCTGAAGTGGATTTGCAGTCCTGCCAGCAACATATGAATGTCTCCGTTTCACCAACTTATAACGAAATTTATTTTCGTTTTTAAAGCGATTTTGTGTCTGTGTGTTTGTGTGTGTTTATTTTCTTTTGTTGCTGATTTGTTGGAGGAAAAAGCATGTCATTGCTTGTATACAAACTCCTTTGGTGACCTGGAGGTTAAGCATTAACCACGTGATTATTGCCTCTGTACATTCTCTCTTCTGATAATTGGTGCCTTGCGTCCTTTGGCCATTTTTATCAGTTTGCCTGCCTTCTTTATAATGGCGTTTCCCAACCTTTTTTGGAACCAGGGACCAGTTTCGTGGAAGCCGATTTTCCCACAGACCCCAAGGGGGTGGGGGTGGTTTCAGGGTGACTCAAGCACATGACAGTCACTGTGCACTTGATTTCTGCTCTCGTTACATCAGCTCCACTCAGAGCATCAGACGTCAGATCCCGGAGGCTGCGGACCCCTGCTTTATGAAGATGTCAATTTCTGTCCCATTTTATTTTTTCCCAAATTAGCCAATAGTGACTAAATGCCTGAATTCCATTTCTTGTTTCACAGATTTTTGTATGTTTATGTAGGCAAACCAATTGATCGCCCTTTGTGATTTCTGTCATTGTTTTTAAGTGCAGACCATCCCCTTCTAGAAACGTGGTAAGCGTCGCTTCTACTTTCTTTTAGCCTTTGGTAATTTCTTTTTCTTTTTTCCTTAAGATTTAAAATCCTTCCAGGACAGTACTGCCCAAATGAAGTATAATGCAAGCCACAAATGTGAGCCACACATGTAATTTTAACTTTTCTGGTCCTCACATTCTTACAAAGTGAAAACAGAGAAGGCAGAGAGCACAGAGGATTTGTAGGGCAGTGAGCTTGTGAATTTACTCTCTATGGTACCACGATGGTGAATATGTCATTATACATTGACCAACCCATAGCATGTACAACACCAAGTCACTGATTGTAATCAATGTCCCTGCTGGTGGGGGGCGTCCACGGTGGGGGAGGCTGTGGGGTGAAGGGACGGGGGGATATGCGAGCTCTCTATACTTCTTTCTGCCCAATTTTGCTGTGAATCCAAAACTGCCCTTAAAAATAAGTTTATTAATTAAAAAAATTATAGATTATTAAAAGTGAAAAAATGGTGCAATTAATGTTAACAATATATTAACCCAATGTATCAAAAAATATTACTTCAAGATGTAATCTGTATAATAATTAATGAGCTATTTCATTTCATTTTGGAGAGTGCTGTCTTCAAGGTCTGGTGTGCATTTCACAGTTACAGCTCATCTCCATTTCAACTAATGACAAGCCACGTTCCCAATGCCCGGCCACACGTGGCTGGTGGCCACCAGCTTGGCCAGCAAAGCGCAGAACGTGGTTTGACTGCAAGTGATGACAGAGGGTAAAGGTTCCAGTGACCAGACTAACCACCCTCTTCCCCTTCACCTCCCGCCTGCTCCTCTCCCTCGAAAATTCCTGCCCAAGCAACCTGGGTTTTCTCACCGTCCCTGGTGACCTCTGCCTGGCTCTCGGATGCCGCCCTGGACACCTGTGGCAGCTGCCCAGCACCTTGGGCTTCCCAACCCTCCACCACCCGCCCGGGGCTGCCATCTGCTCACTGACACCTTCTAGTCCCAGCCTTTGGGCTGAGGAGCTCACCCTGGGGAGGGAGCGTGCATTTTTAGCTCTCTATCCCTGCAGGGTGAGTCTCGACAGTAATAACTATGATTAGGAGCCCATCCTGGGTTGCCTTATGCAATCCTCCGGATCTTTTTTTTTTGGCCAAACCTCAGGGCATGTGGGATCCTAGTTCCCCAACCAGGGATGGAACCAGCACCCCCTGCACTGGCAGAGCGGAGTCTTAACCACTGGACCACCAGGGAAGGCCCTCCTCCAGGCTGTCTTGAAGGCTGAAACCATTCTGCATTTACCGGAGCTCCTACGGGCTAGGGAGCACAGGCAAGCACCCAGCCTGTGGTCAAGACCAGGGGCAGGTTGGCAGAAAGGTACGCTACCACCCGGAGGGGTGAACCAAATTTATTAAGTTTGTTGGGAAGGAGATCTGCTGTGATCCCTGAAAGTTGCCCACGTGTCTCTGATGCCCCCCTGTCTTGCCTGTCCCTTGGGACCCTGTGGAAGCCCCTGGGATGAGGTCACCGGGAGGTGGGAGGAGCCTGGTGGCCCTCCCCACCCCCCGACCCCCGCCTAGAGTCTGTGCTCTGGGATCCCTCTGGAGCAGGTCACCTCCCTGCCCCGGGTAGGGTGTGCCTTAGCGACTGTGGGAAAAGTCCCTGAGCGGAGGCGCAAAGCTGGCGGGAAGGGTCGGGGAAGGAGGGGTGCTCTCCAGGCCGTGGGGGCGGGACCAACATACGACCCGCCCAGCAAAAACAGCCCAGGCGGCGGGGAGGACAGACTCGTCCTGGACACCGGCGCTCAGGGCACCATGAGCGGCCGAGTTGGGGACCTGAGCCCCGAGCAGCAGGAGGCGCTGACCCGGGTGAGGAACTTGGGAGCGGGGAGGCTTGGGCAGGGGGCGAGCAGCCCCCGGGGCACAGCCGCGAAAGGGGACCCTGGAGAGTGGGCGTCCAGACCTTCGGCTCCAGCGCACAGGTTGTCCAGGGAGCTGGGCACCCACCTGGCCCAGGAGGCCCCTCTCTGGGCCTCTCTGCGACTCAGTCCCGCTCTCCACCTCTGCCGGCACCTGTCCCTTGAGGAAGGTGGAGGAGGGCGGCCCTGCCTTTTGCACTGAGGCAGCCTTGGGTAGACAGCCGCCCAGGTCTCCTGCCCAGATTGCAACCTTTATTTGTTTGGTTTCTCTCTGTGGCTTTCTGAATCCCCAGGCGGCAAGCCTTCTCCCTATTGTTAATGTTTTCATTAAAGGGAAATGGGCGGGGGGATTGGTGCTATCAAGACAGCCTTATGGGACTCACCTAAAGTGAAAGTAAAATCACTCAGTCGTGGCCGACTCTTCGGGACCCCACGGACTGTAGTTTACCAGGCTCCTCTGTCCATGGATTTTCCAGGCAAGAATACTGGAGTGGGTTGCCGTTTCCTTCTCCAAGAGATCTTCCCAACCCAGGGATTGAACCCCGGTCTCCCGCATTGTAGGCAGACGCTTTACTGTCTGAGCCACCAGGGAAGTCTGAGCCTCACCTGGTAGTGTCATAACCATGAGGAGGTCTTAGGTGCTACAGCATTAATTCTGTTTGCCAGGAATTCCTTGGCAATCCAGCGATTAGGACTCACTGCTGTGGCCTGGGTTCAGTCCCTGGTCAGGGAACTAAGATCCCACAACCCTGTGGCATGGCCCCCCCCTCCCCGCCGCCGTGGTCCAGCCCCGGCTGATCCAGGGTATTCGAAGGAGAGACTGCCTAGGCGACTATTTATATGCTAATTAGAGATACAAAGAGTAATAGAATGAGGATAGCTCAGTAGGAAAATTCAGTGGAGAAAAGAGGCTGAGTAGCTCGGTTTACGCGGGAGACCAATAAAACTTCAAGACAAGAAGTTTGCACCACTTACGTAGGCCGCAGGCGCCCTCTCGAATAGCGGAAGGTGCCTCACCCTAGACACCTTCTCGAGTGGGTCTTAGAAGCCCAGGCATAATTAGTAAGCGTGGTGGGTTCCGCGCTCCAGATGGATACTTCAGCCAGAATGTGAAAAGAATGACATGGGGAGACCAAGTGCTGGTGAGCAAGGCCCGTAGCTTTATTTTCAACAGGGGCTTATATACCCTAAGTTACACATAGAGAATAATAGGGGATGCAAAGTCAGCAGTCTTTGATTCTTATCAAAACCCAGGGTTTCTTTCCTGCAAATTTATCGTATACAAATGGTTTAGGTGATTTACATCATCTTCTGGCCAGAAGGCCTATTAACATTTTATGACTCTTGACAAGAACTTATCAACAAAGACTTATTTTCTCTAAGAGTAATTATTTTAAGGTTTGGCGCCATCTTCCCAAGATAAAATTGCATTCCTATAGGGTGGATGTGTAATGGGTTTACAACAAAGGAAAGAATTTATTACCTTAAGGGTCTAAAGTTACTAACACCAAGGCCACTACTTATTTTTTCTACATACCAACTATTAATTAATACATATTCAAGGATACAATTCAGGGGATGTGAAAACTTGGCAACAAGCATTGGCTCATCAATGAAATCTTTTACTAGTTTATTCCGACAGTTTGTAACTCTGTGAGAGGCTCTAAGCTATTTGAATATCTTAAGCTTCCCGTGCCTCTCGAAGCTGGGAGACTGTAAACAATCGTATGCATAGCTGTAGGAGTCCGGGTAAACTTGTCAGGCGAGTTAGAGAGCCATCTGAGGGGGTTTGGATTTAAACACTCCTAATTGCCCAGGAACTTTATTAATTGGAGCTGTAAGTTAACTCTTTGACAGAGAGAGCGAGATGGTGGTAGGGGACAGCCCCCAGTAAAATCAGAGGTGAGAGCACAAAGCAATAAAGTAGGCAGACTCTGGTTTTTTGGGGGCACATGCTCGAGAATATCCAGGGGGACTCCTGAGGCTCGATCCCGCCTTTGTGTATGCCGAGCCTCCTTCCTCATGACCTTTGTCACGAGTGGAATGCCTCACCGGCTCCCGGCAACCCCCCCCCCCGCAAAAAAAAATCAGTTTGCAGGTGGCCAGAGACTGGAAGCTGTGAATTCAGGGTGGCAACGTTGGGGACAGGAGGGTATCACAACTGTTGCTGTTCAGTCGATCAGTCACGCCTGACTCTTTGCGATGCTATGGACTGTAACCCACCAGGCTCCTCTGTCCATGGGATTCTCCAGGCAAGAATACTGGGGTGGGTTGCCATTTCCTTCTCCAATCACAACTGTGGCTCACACCTTAAGCCTGTGAAAGGGCAGTTTCAGACGCTGGAGAAGGGTTTCTTTTGAGGCTCCTGGTTTGTGAGCCTCACATCTGTAACCTGCTGCAAGCCAGGCCTGAATCTAAAGCCTTTACCTTCACAAACTCCTTTGACTGGCACAAATGTATCATTATCCCCACTTCACAGACAAGGAAACTGAGGCTCAGAAAGGTTAAGCTACTTGCTTCCAAGTCCAGACCCTCATGATGCAATATCCAGGCAACGTCTCCAGAATGTTCTGGTGGGCCTGCATCAGATTCACCAGGGATGTTTATAAAAACAGAAATGGCACAACCCTCCCTCGAACCTACAGAACAAGGGTCTTGTGGGGCAAAGAACCCCTCAGGTTTGAGAAGGAGCCAACTCTTCCTGCCATGGTGGGCTGAGGGCTGGCCCATTCCCAGGTCGCAACCTGGTCCGGGCATGTGCTGCTAACTCTGCAGGGTCCCTGGGCAGGACTGACCAGTGGACTGAGACTGGGAAGGTCTGGGACAGCGTTGGGATTGTGGGAGCACCTCTGACCATTGTATCCCCTCCCTCAGTTCCGGGACAACCTTCAGGATCTGCTCCCCACACTGCCCAAGGCTGATGACCACTTCCTCCTGCGCTGGCTCCGAGGTGAGGCCAGCTGGGGTTGGTGGAGGCTGACAGGGTGGCAGGGAATGGGGGTGGTGCTTCAGGAAAGCAGGTGGGAGACTTTGGGGGACAGCCCTGAAGAGTGGGCTGGAATCTCAGTTCCCGTCCAAATCAGCGCAGCACAAAAATCTTACGGCGCCTCAGTTTCTTCATCCATAAAGTGGGCATGAGGCCACCTCCCCAAGGGTTGTTATGAATTAAATGAGAGGGTGTAGTGCCTGGCATGGTGGGCAACAGGGTGAGGTGAGGTTAGAGGTAACGCCTAGGAAGTTCTCAGGATGACAGGCCTGGCCAGGTCTTGAGTAAATACCACTGAACTGTCTTCAGGGTTGGGTCTGTCTCCAGCTCCTTGAAGACAGGGCTTCAAGTGTCATTCTCTCAGGGATCTGACACCAGTGCCCAGTGAATGTTCAGAGACTGGGTGTATTTAAAGGCAGAGGAGGAATTTCCTCTAGGAACTGCCGCAGTAGTGCAGAATAGTTAGAGTGACAGAAACCACCCTAGAACTTAGGGAAAAAATTCATGTCATCTCAGCATATTCCATGGAATGGCTTTTGAGCTTGAGCCAGGAGAGAAGTCAGAAGCCAGGCTGGAATCAGGCAGAACAGTGATTGCTAGCAGGGTGCCCATACAAGCTGCCTCGCTCTCCTGGCCTGTGTAATACTGGTCTCTACCTTCAAGATGCTGGGAGTCAGACCTGAGGTCATGGGCACACACAGAGCCTACACAGAGGAAGGCCTCCCTTCTGTTCTGTTTCATTTGATTGTTGGTTGTTTTTTTTTTTTTTTTTTTAATTATTGTTTTTTTACAAACTTTATTTTTTAGAACCATTCTAAAAAGATTTACAGAAAAGTTGTGAAGATAGTACAGAAAGTTCCCATAGATGCTTCACATTAACACTTGACTTTCATATGTATGTCTGTGACCTTTAATGAGCCATTATTGCTATGTGATTAGTAATTAAGATCTGTGTTTTATTTAGATTTGCTTAGTTTTTTTCCATTCCGGGATCCTATCCAGGACACCACATTCCATTTTCTTGTCCTGTCTCTTTAGGCGCTCTTGGCTGAGGCAGTTTCTATTTCATTTTTAATGTCATTTTAATGTCTTTTTCCCCACCCAAGCTAAAAAAGGAGTTGGAACAGTAGATTTCTTTTCTTTTTTTTTTTTTAATGTGGAGTATAATTGCTTTACAATGCGGTTAGTATCTGCTGTATAACAAAGTGATTCGGTTCTATGTGTATATATATATGCCCTGCTCTTGCACTTCCCTCCCGCCCCTCTAGGTGATCACAGGGCCCCGAGCACCCACCCCCATCCCGCCCCTCTGGGTGATCACATGGTCCCAAGCACCCACCCCCATCCCGCCCCTCTAGGTCATCACAGGACCCCAAGCACCCACCCCCGTCCCGCCCCTCTGGGTGGTCACGGGCCCCGAGCACCCACCCCCATCCCGCCCCTCTAGGTCATCACAGGGCCCCGAGCTCCCACCCCCATCCCGCCCCTCTGGGTGATCACAGGGCCCCGAGCTCCCACCCCCGTCCCGCCCCTCTGGGTGGTCACGGGCCCCGAGCACCCACCCCCATCCCGCCCCTCTGGGTGGTCACGGCCCCGAGCTCCTGTCTGCTTTGCACAGCGTGTACATGTGTCAGGGCTGCTGTCTTGGTTTACCCCAGCCTCCCCTTCGTCCCCTGAGTCCACACATCCATTCTCCACATCTGCACCTTTATTCCTGCTCTGCCAATATGTTCATCTGGACCATTTTGGGGATGGCAGATTTCTTGAAGCCACTTGATACAGCCTCAGACCTCTCTCCTCCTCCTTTGAATCTTTTTGGGTTTAAAAATCAGCTTTTCAGGTACCTCATGGGTCTTAGATAAAAGAGTGAAATTGTATGCACTGTAGGTGGCTGGGTCAGGGGAAGGAAAAGGACCTAAGATAGGAAGAGGGTGCAGGCCTCAGAGCCCTCCCCTTCGCAATGCAGCTGCTCTGCTGATGCGGCCCCGCCCCCTTCAGCTCAGCTGTCCTCCCAGCATCGCAGGGTCAAAGGCCAGGGCTGAGCTCAGCTGGAAGCGGAGGAGCCTTCCCGACCCTCTGAGGCTGATTCCTTTGTTTTCCTTTGTCCGTATCCCTCGTCTGGGTCCATCTCTCCCTCTTGGATGCCAGTTCCAAGAGGACTGTGCCTGCCCGGTACTCCCAGTCTGACACATAGTAAAAAAGTTTAGAGGACCCAGGAGCAGTGTCCAAACCACTGTCTATAGGACCAGAAACCATACTCTGGTTCTCAATAGAAAAATCTCCTAGAGACATCTCACAGATTTTTTTAAAGTCAATAAAAGAATAGCAGGTATGATTATGCACTAACAAATTTGAAAATCTAAATGAAATGGATACATTCCTGGAAGAAGAAAAAGAAAACCCTCAATAGATCAGTAAATATGAAAGACATTTAAATGGTAATAAAAACATCCTCTCCCCTCCAAACTCAGACCACAAATGGCTTTGCAGGTGAATTTCTCCAGTTTTAAGACCAGCTAATTTCTTAGGTATACAAATTGTTTGAGTTGTTTTCAAATATATGAAAGAGTGAGATTTATTTTATGAGGCTTGGGTAGATTTGATTCCCAAGCTAGCCAAGGACGATAAAAGGAAATTATAGGCTCATTTCACTTACTAATGTAGATGTTCAGTTCAGTTCAGTTCAGTCACTCAGTCGTGTCCGACTCTTTGCAACCCCATGAATCGCAGCACGCCAGGCCTCCCTGTCCATCACCAACTCCCGGAGTTCACTCAGACTCACGTCCATCGAGTCGGTGATGCCATCCAGCCATCTCATCCTCTGTCGTCCCCTTCTCCTCCTGCCCCCAATCCCTCCGGCTTCAGACTCTTTTCCAGTGAGTCAACTCTTCGCATGAGGTGGCCAAAGTACTGGAGTTTCAGCTTTAGCATCATTCCTTCCAAAGAAATCCCAGGACTGATCTCTTTCAGAATGGACTGGTTGGATCTCCTTGCAGTCCAAGGGACTCTCAAGAGTCTTCTCCAACACCACAGTTCAAAAGCATCCATTCCTCGGCGCTCAGCCTTCTTCACAGTCCAACTCTCACATCCATGCATGACCACAGGAAAAACCATAGCCTTGACTAGATGAACCTTTGTTGGCAAAGTAATGTCTCTGCTTTTCAAGAAGTCTAAGTAAAATATTATATAACAGAATCCAATAAGGTATTAAAATCATGCAACAGTATCAAGGAGAGTTTATCTTGGGTATGCAAGAAGAGTTCAACATCAGAAAACCTAGGGAATTCCCTGGTGGTCCAGTGGTTAGACTTAGAGCTTCTACTTCAGGGGTCACTGGTTCGCTCCCTAATCGGGACGATCCCACAAGTCACGCAGCCAAAAAAAAGAAAAGAAAGGAGAACCTATCAGTGTCATCAAACACATTAATGGAGTTAAAGATAAGAAATTATATGGCTATCTCAATGCAGAAAAGGGCATCAGAAAAGGTTCAAATTTTATTTATAAGACAAAAGTCCTTCATGACATCCTTTGAATAACTCTTAAAATGATAGTCCCAGATAAACTAAGGCTCAGAGAATGTAAGTGACTTACTCATGGTTGCGCAGCAAATAAAAGGACAAAACTAGAGTTTAAGCTCAAATCTGACCCCAAAGCCCATGCTCTTACCCCTCGTAACACCAGGGGCATATCTGCTCCCTGGGGGATGTTAAATATTGCAGGCTAGCTCAGCTCTAGAGTGAACAAGTTTAAAAGGCCTGGAGGAATTTCTCTGGTGGCCCAGTGACTAAGTCTCTGAGCTCCTTCTTAATGCAGGGGGCCCTGGTTTGATCCCTGATCAGGGAACTAGATGCTAGATGCCGCAACTAAGAGTTCGCACACCACAACTAAATATCCCACGTGCTGCAATAAAGACTCAAAAGCCCGTGTGCTGCTACTAAGACCTGGCACAGCCAAATACATAAATATCTAAAAAATAAAGGCCTGGATACTGTAGAGCACAGGGAACTATATTCAGTATCCTATAGTAAACCATTATGAAAAAGAACATATATGTATGTATAACTGGATCACTTTGCTGTAGAGCAGAAATTAATACGACATTATAAATCAACTATACTTCAATAAAGTTGTTTTTTTTTTTTTTTAAGGCCTGGAAAATGAAATCAGGGGCCTTCCACAGTCTTCGAGAGGATTAAAGATCCTTGCTTCTTTTTTTAAAAAAAATTCCAGACCCCCAGTGTATTCCTGGAGCATCAGGAAGGTGTACCCTCCTTGCCCCCGGAGCTTATCTCTTTATGAGCTGTTAGAGAATGGCTTAGGCTGCATTCTACCTCCAGCGTCCTCTTACCACGCCTTCTTCTTGCAGCCCGGAACTTTGACCTGCAGAAATCAGAGGACATGCTCCGTAAGGTGAGACCCTGTGCTCACAAGCATCCTGTCTCCTACACGTTGCACCCCAGGAATTATCCCCAGGGATTATCGACAGAGGCCAGGGACTCTTGCCCAGTCCTTCCCCCTCCATCCCTTTCTGCCTCAGACCCGGGTCCCCCACAGCCCTCGTCCTGGCATTCCCACCCCCAGTCCTATGTTGGTGGCACCTGGGGTGGCTCTGGTAGGATCCTGGTGTCCGTGGGCAGAGGGGCGTGGCCTGTGACCTCTGGGGCAGGCAGTCTGCAAGCCCAGCCGTGTCTCCGCAGCACGTGGAGTTCCGCAAGCAACAGGACCTGGACAACATCCTCGAGTGGAAGCCCTCAGAGGTGAGCCCACGTGGGGTCCCCCAGGCCACTGCCGCCCCCTCAACTCGCCCATCGCGTCCAGCCGCCCGAGGGAGCGGGGACCTGGCCTGGAGGCTGCTTCGAATTGAGACCGCACCCCGTGTCCAGGTGGTCCAGCGGTACGATGCCGGCGGCCTGTGCGGCTACGACTACGAGGGCTGCCCCGTGTGGTTCGACATCATCGGGACCATGGACCCCAGGGGCCTCCTTCTGTCAGCCTCCAAGCAGGAGCTGATCCGGAAGCGCATCAGGGTCTGCGAGTTGCTTTTGCACGAGTGTGAGCAGCAGAGTCAGAAGGTATGCGAGCGTGTAGACGGCACGTGGTGGGTCCCGCCTGTCTAAAGGTGGGTACCAGGACTGGCGAGGGAGGCACCCGCTCCTCCCTAGCCTTCAGCACACTGGGCTCTGCTTCACTTGCAGTCACCCTTGCACGAGCGTCTAACACGTGCATGCCATTCTCTGCTGGTGCACACCAAGTGTGGCCAAAGCCCTTCCCCTGTGACCTTGGGTGAGATGCTGGCCTTGGTGCTACGAATCCTCTAGCTGTAATCCCCTGGATCCCTGGGAACAGTGGGTGGTCAGCTTTGCTTACAGAAAAGATGTCCCTTGATTGTGTAACTATGAACCTTGATGGAGGAGCCATTGCTTTGGGCATCCCCAGAAGCTGGTGACCCTTCAATCTGGGCACATCCCTGGTGCCTCTAGGGAGTTACTACCAAAATATGTGGGGCACGGGGCTTCTAAGCCAAGAAGGACCACACCCTCCTTTGCAGGGCTTCTCCTGGCCCCTGACTCTGTGTTTCCTGGTCACTAGCCTTCAGAGGGAATCTAATGCCAAGTGTGGCAGGGTTGGTTTTGTGAGTCTAAGTGTCTAAAGCTGTTATGGCACTGTGGGATATTATGGTTAATATATATGTGTCCTCATGGGATTCCACACAAGGGCAAGGCCTGCATCCCCAGCGTCTGGCACAGAGCGGGGCACAAAATAGACCCTCCACCGAGATTTGTGGCGGGCAGGAGAGAATTACCTAATGTTGTGTGTCGTGCCTGTGTGTTCTCATGTAAGATGGCTCACTTATAGGCTCAAAGCAGTGTCTCCAACTTCACAGACGTTCCCAATCGGAGCCAGCAGTTAAAGTGGCGGTGGCGCTAGTTAGTATCTGTTAAGATTTAATAGGCACTGGCCAAGCGCCGGACCCTGGGTTCGTTGAATCCTCACAGACCTCTCAGGGCCTGGAATTATCCCCATCTTACAGAGGGAAAAAGTAAGGGTCAAAGGGATTAAAAATCCACCCAAGGCCTGGTGGTTCAGATGGTAAAGAATCTGCCTGCAATGCAGGGAGATCCAGGTTCGACCCCTGGGTTGGGAAGATCCCCTGGAGGAGAGAATGGCAACCCATTCCAGTATTCCTGCCTGGAGAAGTCCATGGCAGAGGAGCGTGGCGGGCTGCAGTCCCTGGGCTCAGAGTCAGACATGACTGAGCGACTAATACTTTCAAAGCCACACAGCCCCCCAGCAGCAGTTCTGGCTTGGATTCACCTGTGGGGCTGCATCGCTGGCTGACAAGTATACTACTGTACGTGAAGATGCCCAGTGAACAAATGATGTCTTTAATCACAGTTAACTCATTCCAGGCTACAGTGTTGAGCAGAGTGTGAGGGCCACCACGCTAAGGCTCAGAGGTGGCACCTCCTTAGACCCTGGATGGGCTCTGTCTGTTTGGAAAATGCTGTGGGCAGCTGGCGGAGGGGGCAGGACGGTGGAGGGAGGGATCCTCAGGGGCGCTCTCTGGCCAGGATCTCCTGGCTGGAGCCATCATCTGACCCGAGTGCCTGCTCTGTCCTGTGCAGCTGGGCAGGAGGGTTGACACGGCCGTGATGGTCTTTGACATGGAAGGGCTGAGCCTGAGACACCTGTGGAAGCCAGCAGTGGAGGTTTACCAGCAGGTGAGGTTGGCCGTTGGCTCAAAGCCAACAGGGAGCCACACTGCCCACACCAGCCTCCGGTCCATGGAGGAGGGGTCACTGCCCAGGGGCCCCAGACAGCAGCCAGTGAAGCTGACCTGGGGATCCACCCTCCAGGGAGAAAGAGTCTGAACAAGAGCTCCACTGAGGATGACAGCCATGCTCCCGGGGAGGACGGGATGGGCTCCTGGGGTGGGGGGGGTGCTCTTGGGGTCCAGCAGCATCAGGGCCGCAGAAATCTGGGGGCTGGAGGTGTTGGCAGCTGGCTTCACTCAGACTCTTCTTGACCCCACAGTTTTTTGCCATTCTGGAAGCAAATTATCCAGAGACGATGAAGAATTTAATTGTTATTCGAGGTGAGCCCACTATGGGGATGACCTCCTGGGGTGGGAAGGGTGAGGAATAGGGGAGGGGGACAGCGGGGAAGCCACCCAGACCAGGGACTGTTAAACCCTCCTGGGTGGAGAATGGGTCTGTCTTTGTTCAGCTGATTCTCTTGGAATATACAAAATCACGCTCTCGTGTGCTACAGCAATGTCAAATACGCCATGTCTCTAAATGTTTACTGTAATTTTCTTTACTGACCTGGTTGGGGACTGGCGTCAGAGAGTCCACGGACTGAGAATCCATGGAGTGCAGTCTGTGCCTGCAACAGCTATATGACAAAGGGCTTGCTGCATGTGTTCTAGGGTCAGATGATCTGGCTTCCCATCAAGTCTATGGAGCAAATCAGCATCACCTCATTGAGCCTGTTTTCCCATTCTGTAAAATGGGGATACAGTGGCACCTTCCCTATAAGATAGCTGTGAGGTTACATGAGATAGTCTGTGGGGAAAGTGTAGCACAGAGCCTGGCCCATAGAAAGCACCCAGTAAGCTTGAGTCGTCCTGGTGGAACATGAGGTCGAATGCAGATGCCCCCTACTTGCACCCAAGAGGGTGCCAAGGCAACATGGGCACACCGTGAGTGTGGAAAGGAAGAGGCGCCCCTGGGGAATCACCATTGCTGATGCCCTACCACAGGGGAAGAGGAGGCAACCATTTATTGTTTCATTTGATCTCCACTTTTCAGTTAGGAGTGCTAAGCCTCAGAGAGGGTGAGTGAGTCCCTGAAGGTCTCACAGAAGGAAATGGCAGCATCTAGGTCTGTCCAACCTCTGTCCCACCCATGCCCTTGGCTGTGACCCTGTGTATTCAGGTCCTCTCCGTTCCAGCTTCTCAAGGGAGTTTGTGTGTTCCAGCCCCCAAGCTGTTCCCCGTGGCCTTCAACTTGGTCAAGTCGTTCATGGGTGAGGAGACCCAAAAGAAGATAGTGATTATGGGAGGTGAGTGACCCGGCCTCCCAGCTGTGACACCTCTGCATCTGCCTGGAAGCAGAGGCTGATGCCAGAGGTTCCATTTCCCTGTAGCTCCTCCTCTTTACTCAGGCCCTGACCTTGGCCCGACCCTCAGTGACCTTTGCACTCTCATTCGAGGCTTTGGGCCCTAGACAATGGCCTGGGTGGCCATGCGGAGCTCCTGGGTGTTCTCAGGAGTTGGTGCCCAGGAGCCAGTGTAGGACACATCAGGCCTCTCCCTGGACTTGGCCCCACTGCCCTCTGTTGAACCCCCGACCCCCCTCAAAAGAGCCCCACTTTTGTTCCCACAGGCAACTGGAAGCAAGAGCTGCCTAAGTTCATCAGCCCCGACCAGCTGCCCGTGGAGTTTGGGGGGACCATGACCGACCCCGATGGCAACCCCAAGTGCCTGACCAAGGTCCGGTGCCCAGAGGACGGGGAGGGAGGGGAGATGGCCGTGGTGCGGTGCCCGCTCACCACCCTCGCCTGCAGATCAACTACGGGGGCGACGTGCCCCAGCATTACTTCCTGCGCAACCACGTGAGGGTGCAGTACGACCACCAGGCGACCGTGGGCCGGGGCTCCTCCCTGCAGGTGGACAACGAGATCCTGTTCCCGGGCTGCGTGCTCAGGTGGGCACGGCGCCCCCCACACACACCTGGTGTGGTCGGGAGGGGCCCGGAGCCCAGGCAGGTGGCGGTGAGTGGGGCCCTGTCCCCTGCAGGTGGCAGTTTGCGTCGGACGGAGGGGACATAGGCTTCGGGGTTTTCCTGAAGACCAAGATGGGGGAGCGGCAGCGGGCCGCGGAGATGACGGAGGTGCTGGCCAGCCAGCGCTACAACGCCCACATGGTGCCCGAGGACGGGAGCCTCACCTGCACGGAAGCCGGCGTCTGTAAGAGCTACAGGGTTCACTGGGGTCGCTTTCCTCCTCATGGTGGAGAAATGATCTGACATCTCTTGCCGGTCTGGCCCCTCTGTTTGCTCCAATTTCCAGCTCTCAGGGTGGGTGTGGGGGGCTCTGTGCAAGCCCCTAGATACCCTGGACGCTGGGGCATCAGCTTCAGGTGTTGGATCTGAGGAGAGGCTCCCAGGTGTGGGTACAGGAGTGGAGAGGTGTGGTGGAGAGCAGGGCTCGCAGCCCCGTGGACTCAGCTCCTGGGAAGACCCTTCACCGCACTCAACA
This sequence comes from Bos mutus, assembly GCF_027580195.1. NCBI lineage: Eukaryota > Metazoa > Chordata > Mammalia > Artiodactyla > Bovidae > Bos > Bos mutus. The sequence goes on from NC_091633.1 coordinate 3,334,510, forward strand.
GGCTAAATGAGAGACAGCTGGAAAACAGCTGTGGGCTCAGCATCAGGGCTCCCAGGCTGCCCACCTGCGTGGACGACCCGAGGAGATGACCCTTCCAGGTGTCTGTCCCCCACTCCCAGGCCTCTCGGGCTGGTCAGTTTTGGCAGAAGCGGTGTTGCCCAGGGCCATCGCTGACCTCCTGCCTCTGCAGGGAATAGCACTAGGAGAAGAGAGACCCAAGGTTGATGTTCCCTGGAGAAGGAGAATGGGTTCAACCAGGGCTTCCCAGGTGGTGCTAGTGGTAAAGAATCCACCTGCCAATGTAGGAGGCATGAGATGGGTTTGATCCCTGGGTTGGGAAGATCCCATGGAGGAGGAAATGGCAACCCACTCCAGTATTCTTGCCTGGGAGATCCCATGGACAGAGGAGCCTGGTGGTCTACGGTCAGTGGGGTGACAAAGAGTCAGACACGACTGAGCATATGAGCCAGTCACGCACAGTTCACTTTTCTGTGCAAAGCAGGGATTAGAAGGGTGCAGACAGAAACCTGTATGGCTTATCAGATCCAGATCATGTTGGACCTTGGCAGCGAACAAAATTCCTCTAAAAGAGACATAAGAGGGACTTCCTGGTGGTCCAGTGGTTAGGACTCTGCACTTCCGATGCAGGGGTCACAGCCCACCACCTGCCTGGACTCTGGGCCCCTCCCAACGATGCCCAGGTATGGGAGGGCCGCCATGCCTATCTGAGCACACAGCCCGGAAATAGGATCTTGTTGTCCACCGGTTTGACAAACTAGGATCCCACACGCTGCACAAAACGACCCAGAAGTTTTTTTTTTTTCTTAATAAACATTTTAGGGACCCCCTAGGTGGTCCGGTGGCTGAGACTCCGCATTCCCAGTGCAGGAGACCTGGGTTCGATCTCTGATCGGGGAATTAGATCCTGCATGCCACAGAAAAGGCTTCCCATGCCACTGCTAAGACCTGGTGCAGCCAAATAAGTAAAATAAAAATATTTTTTAAAAATAATAAATTTTTTTAAAGACACGAGAAAGTGACTGGTGGGGAAAGTAGGGATCCCCTCTGGGTTGGAACATCAGGATAAGGGAATCCCAGTCCCTCCCCTCACTTGTTCTGGAATCATCAGAAGGTCTCATCAACCTCCGTAAGCCCGTTTCCTTGTCCATAACATGGCTATGATCGTACTTTGTGTGGGGCCACTTTGAGGATTCAGGGAGCTGTGAGCCCTGACGTGATGCCCATAGACGGGCTGATGCATGCTGGAGGTTACTGTGACTCCTGTGGTTAGCACAAGCATCAGCCAAGGAGAGAGTCGGGAGGGATGGGCTGGGAGCCAGGCCATGGCTGACCCGCCCGCCCCACCCACGGTCCTGGGCAGCCCCTTCCCAAGAGCACCCAGTTGTGCAGGTATGCTGGGCTCGCTTTGCCTGCTTTCTCCTCTGTCTCTGCAGATGTCCTGCGCTTCGACAACACCTACAGCCTGATACACGCCAAGAAGATCAGCTACACTGTAGAGGTGCTGCTCCCCGACAAGGCCTCTGAGGAGAAGATTCAGGGTCTCGAGGACTCAAGACAGTCCCCACTGCAGTGAAGACCCCGCTGCCCCTGTGCCCGAGCTCTCCGACCCCTCAGCACCCTGCCCTGTCCTTGCCCTTCCAGGCAGAGCGGTGCTGGAGGGGACCACGGAGAGCCTCCCACCTCACCTCACCTCGCTGTCTCAGCTCCTTGTGGGCCCGCCTGGCTCGGGTGGCCCAGCAGGAAGGGTACCCCCAGTGTGTGGATCACGGGAAGATCCTGGCAGACACCCCATCCCCTGTTCACAGAGAGCCAGTGTCCAGGAGGAAAGATCCTGCCTGCAGAACCTGCCCTTGTGTCCTTCCCGACAAGGTCCCCACATCCTAGGGCGCACCCACGCCTGGCCCTGGTTTGATGGGGGTGTGCCTGAGCCCTGGCTGCAGGGAGCACTGCTCAGGCCTGAAGAGCAGAGAAGCCCCATTCTCCGCATGTAGGGGCTCAGCAGGGATGCGCTGCAGGGCTGGCTGGAGGCGGCCGGGGAGAGGGATGGGCAGGCCTGCCGGGGGGCGGGCAGCGGGGGGGGGGGCGCGGGCAGCGGGTCTCTGTTCTGGCAGAGCGTCAGCTCTCCAGGTTGGCTCTACCGCCTTTGGAGGGAAGATCAGAAATAGAGAGTGAGCCATCAGTGAAGAGCCACACTCAGCCTTCCGCAAAACCGAGTCTCCCGGGAATTCCCAGTTTGTCTCCCACCCCGTCCCCACCTGCTGTGATCCAGCCGACCTCCAGCCTGGTTTCTTTCTGGCTCTGAGTGGGGCCAGGACCCAAGCAGAGCTGGAGGGAGATGCAATGGGCGTGCTGGGGTGCAGAGTGGAGCTGCCATCCCAGGGCACCCAGCCTGGACTCAGACTTGCTCCTTAGGAGAACCATCAGGCTTTTCCTCCATCTTTGCGTCTCACCAGGGGGACAGCTGAAGGTCGGCTGCCAACCCTTCTCCTCCCGCGCCCCAAATGCGACTCAGCAGCAGGCCAGTGAAGGCTTTATTCCTCAATGGCTGGCTCTCCTGGGGCCCACAGCCCACAGTCAGGACCACTGCCAGCTCTGCTGGAAGGACCGCACCCAGCAGGAAGCTGCCAAGCTGACTGTGGCTCTGAGGTTGACTCTAGTTGTCAATGAAGCCATCCACCAGGGCCTGAGAGTGCTGCCCCACGACCCTGCACCCTGCCCCCTGCCCTCTGGCTGGGCCAGGCCAGCGGCCCCCAGTACCTCTGAAGATCCGGCCCCCGGCTCTGGATTCCTGCTCCCGTACTGCTATCCCACAGGGTGGAATGCTGGCCACTCGGGTGACGTCCCCAGGAGTGAGTGGCCAGACATCCCTGTGAAAGGGGTCCTTGCTGCCAAGCATTAGCATCCTGGCCACCCAGGCCCTTCCCAGGGACTGCAAGCCTCCTTGAGCCCCACTCTCCAGGTGCTTCACCAGCAAGAAGCCCGCCTCTGGTCCCTTCCCCACTCTCAAACTCTGTGCTCTCATCTTCCCTGGTTAGTAAGAGGTTTCTCGATTTCCCAGAGCCTGTTTTAGGCAAGGAAATAATGAGGCTTGGGAAGGTGGGGGTCTTCCGGTGAGCCAGGTGAGGCCCCAGCCCTCCTTCTGTGGACCCAGCCCTCCATCCGCCAAGAACGATGAAGCACAGAGTCTGAGCAGGGTCTCTGCCGCTATGCAAAGCAAACTAACTGAATGCCAGTACTTCCCTGGTGGTCTGGTGGTTAAGATTTCACCCTCCAGTGCAGGGGCTGTGAGTTTAATCCCTGACTGGGGAGTTAAGTCCCCACATGCCTCAGGGCTAGAAAACCAAAACATAAAGCAGAAGCAATGTTGTAACAAATTCAATACACGCTAAAACATAGTCCACCTCAAAAAACCTTTAAAGAAAGAAAGAAAGAAACTGAATATCATAAGCCAATGCTGCAAGGCACTCTGGTCCAAAGGAGTGTTTAAATCATTTGGCAAGGAAAAAAAAAAAAAAAAACCTGCCCCACCATCACCACGGGGACAGCCTGGGTCCATCAGGAAAAAAGTCACACAGCATCTCATGTCCAAGAGCGTTCCCACATCCCGGATGTGGTAGGCTTTCCCATCACCCCACTTGCACAGGTCACCCTCTGTGCAGCCTCCCAGTTGAAGGGACATCTAGAGCTCTCAAGGCCCTGGCTTACCAAGGCCATCTTCCCACCGCCCGTGGCAGGGAAGGGAGGAGGGGGAGGGGGACCCTGTGCCAGGTTTCACTGGGCCCAACTGTCATGACGGCGACTTCCAGTGCCTTCCTGCCACCTTCACATCCCTCGCCTAAAAACAAGAGGTTTGTGGATATGAACGCTGACCCTGGCCTTTCTAACCACCACTTTAAAAAGGAAGTAGCCCAGAAAGGGGCTGGTTTACCCGGAGCTTGTTTTCTTGTTTGTTCACTCATTCATCAATGTTTACTGAGTGCCCGGTGCCAGGCACTGCAGGCCGTGGGTATCCTGGGGACACTGGACTGATCTGACTCCACTAATGGGAAGGCTGCCTGCAGTGAGGGAGGCAGAAGTGACTCCTGTGATTATCAAGTGGGAGGGTGCCATCACGTGGGCTTAGAGGGGCAGGAGCCAAATTCTAGGGGCCCTTGAAGGCATAATTGAGAGACGTGGCAGGGGTGGGGGTGGGGGGTGACCAGGTGCGACAGGCCTTCCAGACGGAGGAGTGGGGTGAGGGCGCCTGTCGGGTGTTTGAAGCCAGAGGGAAGCCAGAAGGGCTCTTGAGCGGCGCTGCTAACGGCTCTCTGATGTTTGTCATTTCTGTGTGTACACATCTGGTGGTTATTAACAAAACAAAACCATTTTTTAAGGCAGGTTGCAAAACGGCCCTGTTGTTTGTCAGGAAAGAATGGCAAAATCTCCCAGGCCTCACCTGCCCAGGGGAATGGAGGCAGGGCCTGCCGTCCTGCCCTCCTCCTGGCTGCAAAGCCGCATGACCTTCCAGGAGGTCCAGGGGGAGGGACAGAGGCAAGGGGCCTACAGGGGTTTTTGAATGCAGTTGGAAAGGCTCTCGTGCCCCTCAGATCTCCACTGCTGTCCAGCTCACCTTCCAAAAGCCCAGGCTGAAGGGGACATCACCGTGAGACAGTCACAGCTTCACCAGCGCTCCGTGGCATGGCACTCCAGTTTGCACAGAGCCTTTATATGCAACCCTGAAGCACCCAGGAATTATAGCCCATTTTACAGGTCCAGGAACCAAGACTCGGTGAGGGGGAGAGCCTTGGCCAATAGCTCCATGTCCAATGGCAGAGGTGGAGCCAGAACTCCGGTCAGCTCCCAGCAGTGGCCCTGCCCTGCCTCTCAGGGGAAGGGAGGGTCCATGTGGGACGGTGGGCCCCTGCCAGTGAGCGCCAGCCTGGGGCAGGGGGCACATAGCGGGACTGGGTGAACGGCTGGGTTCCTGGGGGTGGGGTGGAGATGCCCAGGGTCTGGACAAAGCTGCCCGGGGATCTGTGCCTCGGTGGGACGTGACTCTACTCCAGCTCCGCCCCCACGACTGGGCACCAGGCCTGGGCCGAAGCTTCGCCTCCAGAAGCTGGGGAGAGTGAGGATCAGGGCGGGAAGAGACTTTTCAGGTTGATGAACAACATGAAGAGGAGGAGGGGACTTCCCCTGGTGGCCCAGAGATTAAGAACCCTGCCTGCCGGTGCAGGGGACACGGGCTTGATTCCTGGCCCAGGACGATCCCACGTGCCGCGGAGCAAACCAAGCCTCTGCGCCACAACTACTGAGCCTGAGCTCCAGAGTCTGCAAGCTGCAGCTTCCGAAGCCCCGCGCCCTAGAGCCCTTGCTCTACAAGAGAAGCCGCCACTTGCTGCAACTAGAGAGAAAGCCTGCACGCAGCAATGCAGACCTGGTGCAGCCAAAAATAATTTTTTTTTAATTTTTAAATAAATTTTTTTTTTAAAGGGAGGAGATGAGATGTGAACCCAGGGCCATCTGTGCAGACAGCACGGAGCTTGCTGAGCACGCTCGGTGGGTGGGCTTTGCATCAGGAGGCTTCAGAGAGGAGGCGGCGACAGGCCTGGGCTGCAGGAGTGCTGCGGCGACTGTGGCAACCTCGCCTTCGGCCATCAGAGGGCGGTGTTGGGCCAGCAGGGCCTCTGTCCCCGAGGAAGCAGGAACTGGGTCTCTCGGCACTCTGCTCAGGAATGCAGTGCCTTTGAGACCCAACAAGCCAAGCTCAGCAGGCCCTGGGCTGTTTGGGGCCATCTGCAGAGGCAGAAAGAGGGGGTCCGACCGGGGTTTGCGTCCTGGTTCTCAGCTTGCTGGCTTGCTCACTAAATACGTCTGGACTCCACCCCCAGCACCACGGCCATTGCCCTGGTCTGGGCTTCCGTCATCTCTTGCTTGGATGTTTAGAAAGGAGCCCATGAGTTTCTCTCTGCCGCTTCCTGCCCTCTTCTGTCCACACTCCACAGGGCAGCCAGAAAAAATCTCTGAAATGAAAATCTGATCACATGGTTCCCTGCATAAGCCCTCCACTGGCTACCCGTTTCCCCCCAAGAGGGGTCATTCTCAGTGGTGGCTGACCAGGTCCTCTGGGACTTGACCACACTGGACCTTAACTGCATCTCCCCCGACCCCAACAACCTGAACTCACCAATCCGTCAAGCTCTGTCCTTCCTCCCTGCCTTTGCCCAGCCTGGACTTCCTCCCCAATCTTTTTTTAAAATTTTTGGCCACACCATGCAGCGCACAGGGTCTTTGTTCTCTGACCAGGGGTCAAACCCACGCCGCCTACAGGGGCAGCGCAGTCCTAACCACCAGGGAAGTCCATCCCTCCCTGATATTGCTGCGTGCACCCTCAAGGCTCCCAGAGCCCTCATTCGGGAGGCCTTCCCTAGGCCCCTTCCCGCCCCCCAGCAGGGTTCAGGTGCCTTCTCCATGTTCTCGGAGCAATAGGACCAGCGCTCATCACACAGCGGAGTTGTCACCTGCCTCGTGCTGACTGCTGTTGACCCCCACCTACACTATCTTGTGTTGATTCTGAGAAATAAACATCGTCTTCCTTGCTTTTCAGGGAAGGAAAGTAAGGCTGAGAGACACTTTCATTTGCTCAGTGATGGTGCCAGGCCTGGAATTTGGGATGTCAGGCTCCAGAGCCCTGCGTCCTCCTCACCCATCTACCCCCAGAGGTTGGGTCATACCAGGAGTACGGCTGGAGGAGGGCAGAACCTGGCAGCGTGACTCAGCACTCTGGAGAGACCCAAGGAGAGGGTTGGGTGGGGCAGCCACAGAGAGAGAAGGACCCAGAAAGGATGGGCTTGCCTAGCTATGTCGGTGTCCTGGAGTTGAGGGCAGGCGGGGTGAGCGGCCCAAACATAACCATAAAAACCAGGTCTACTGATCACTTGTCATGTGCCGGGAGGTGGTGAAATAACTTACTGGCCTCTTCTAACCATCCCAGTAAACTTATAAGAAGGGAGTATTATTAGCACCAATTTACAGATGAGAAATCTGACACTCGAGCTCACCTAGCACATTAGAGGGGACGCCAAGGTTCAAACTCAGCTGTTTCAGCACCATATATTTTTGAACCATTTGAGGATGACTTGCTCAGTGTTGGGAGAGGAACTACAGCTGTTGGGTAGTTTGTTTGCAATCACCACCAGACTCGGCCTCCCCCACAGCAGTCTTGGGCACTCCAGGTTCCCAAGAATGGCCATAAAAGCAGAGACCAGTTTGGCATAATCTTGGAACACTCCATGCCCTTAGGGTGGCCCCTGGTATCACGAGCAGAGGTGTGCCAGCTCTGGCCCTGGACAGCGTACAAGCTCCTCCACTTTGCAGCCTCCTTAACAGCCCTACTCCATGCTCCTATCACCATAGCAACCCATTCCTATGGTAAGCAGCAAGGGCATGTTGGCCGAAAACACCGGGGACGGCTTCATGACACTGGATTTGGCAGCAATGACTTCTTGAAAATGACACTAAACACACAAGTAACAAAAGAAACAACAGATGAACTGGACTTCATTAAAATTTAAAACTTGTGTGCTTTAAAGGACCTATCAACAGAGTGAAAAGGCAACCCATGAAATGATAAAATATTTGCAAATCATGTAGCTGATGAGATTAAAACTCAGAATGTGTAAAGAACTCCTACAAGTCAATGACAACAACAACAAACTTCATTTAAAAGTGAATTAAAAAGTAGATGTTTCTCCAAAGAAGATGTACAAAGGGGCAACAGCTCATGAAAAGACGCTGAACATTACTGATTATTAGGGAAAGCAAAGCAAAACCACAATGAAACATCACCTCGCACCCCTGAGGATGGCTATTATCAAACAACAGAGAGTGCGAAGTATTGGTGAGGACGTGGAGAAACTGGAACGCTTGTGCATGGCTGTGAATGTAAAATGGTGCAGCTCCTGTGCAGAACAGTATGACAGCTCCTCAAAAAATTAAACATAGAATTACGTTATGATCCAGAAATTCTACTTCTGGGTAGAATTGAAACCTGGGGCCTCGAACAGGTATTTATACACCAATGTTCATAACAGTTTTATTCATAATAACCAAAAGGTGGAGTCAACCCATGTGTCCATTAAGAAATGGATGGATAAACAAAATGTATTCCGTTCATACCATGGAATATTATTTAACCTTTAAAAAGGAATGAAATTCTGACACATGCTACAACATGAATGAACCTTCAATGACATTAAACTTAAAGCAAAAGAAGCCAGATGCAAAAGACAAATACTATATGATCCTACTCCCAAGAAGCACCTGGAGTAGTCAGATTTGTATAGACAGAAAGTACGATGGTGGTTGCCAGGGTTACTGACCTTTCCAGTCAGGCCCCAACACGGGTCCCCCTACCTGTTGTCATTCAAGTCAAAAGAATGCGACAGAGTTTAGTTTTGAAAGAAGTTTGCATGCATGCTCAGTCGAGTCCAGCTCTTTGCAAACCCATGAACTAAACCCCGCCAGTCTCCTCTTTCCATGAAATTTTCCAGGCAAGATTAGTGGAGTGGGTTGTCATGTCCTACTCCAGGGTATTTTCCTGACCCAGGGATCAAACCCATGTCTTCTGCATCTCCTGCACTGGCAGGTGGATTATGTACCACTGCGCCACCTGGGAAAGCTTTATTTCTTTCATCAAAGAATGGAGAAGTGCAAGCTCAGGCTCTGGAGTCCAGGGTCTCCTGACAGGCCACGGGCAGGGCTGCTTTATAGGGTCAGGGGGGAGTGGGCGGAGTTCTACAGAGCTGCGCTGCTCCCGGCTTCAGATCGCAGTGCCGGGTGCAGCATCTCTGCACACGGCACGCTGCCGCCATCTTGAATTGAGTGTCGTGTGCAGCACTTCTGCACATGGCCCACTGAGCTGAGGGCTTGCCGCAGCCATTTTGCACTAGGAACTCCGGTCTGAAGAGCCAATGCAAGGTCTCTGCATGCAGCCCCCCTGAGAGCAATTGGAACTAGACTAAGCACAGAGGAAAAAGGAAAAAAAGGTTAGCCTTTATTTCATTACCCACATTCTATTTTAATTTCCCGAGAATTGTTCCTGAGCTTTGCCAATGACACCAGGGGCTTTAAGGAGAGGAAGCAATGGAAAGTTAATGTTTAATGGGTACAGAGTTTCAGTTCAGCTTTTTCAGATGAAAAAGCTCTGGAGATGAATGGTGGTGATGGCTGCCCAACGGTGTGAATGTACTTAATGCCACTCAACTGCAGTCTTAAAAATGGAAAATTTTATGTTAGGCATATTTTACCACAATAGAAAAAAATTTTTTTTTAAACAGAGAGACTTAAATATAAGAGCTAAAACTAAATCTTGGGACTTCCCTAGCAGTCCAGTGGTTGGGAATTTGTCTTCCAATGTCAGCAATATGGGTGTGGTCAGGGAGCTGAGATTCCCACATGCTTTGCAGCCAAAAACCAAAACACAAAACAGAAGCAATATTGTTACAAGTTCAATAAAGACTTTAAAAAGGGTCCATATCAAAAAAAGAAAAGGTTGAACATAGAAATACTACCTGCAATTCCACTCCTAAAGATACACCCAAGAGAAGTGAAAACATGTTTTCACAAAAATTTGTACAAAAAATGTTCATAGCACCATTAATCCATAATATCCCAAAAGTGGAAATAACCCAGATGCCCATCAACTGATGAATGGGTAAGCAAAATGTGGTGTATTCATGCAAAAAATGATTATTCAGCTATGAAAAGAAGTGATGTAGTGATGCCAGCTACAGTAAGGATGAGCCTTGTCTACATTATGCTACGTTAATGAAGCCAGTCAAAAGATCACATACTCTATGATTCGATTAATATAAAATTTCCAGAACAGGAAAGTCTATCACGATAGGAAGTAGATTAGTAGTTGCCAGAGGCAGGAGCAGGAGTACAGGAAATGGGGAATGACTGATGGAGGGTACAGTGGTTTTTGAGGTGGGGATAATGAGAATATTCTGCAATTAGGAACTTCCCTGATAGTCTAGTGGTTGAGAATCCAGCCTTCCGATGCGGGAGATGTGGGCCCCATCCCTGGTGTGAGAACTAAGATTCCGTATGCCTCGGGGCGACTAAGCCCATGCGTCGAAAACTACAGAGCCCACATGCTATGGAAGCCATGTGCCACAACTAGAGAAAAGTCTGCCAGCTACAAGAAGATCCTGCCTGTGCCAAAGCTGAGAACCCGACCCAACCAAATATAAAATAAATATTTGTAAACAATATTCTGCAATTAGACAGTGATTGTATAAGATTATACAACCTTGTGAATATACTAATTTTACACTTTTAAGAATGGTAAACTTGTATGTGAATTCACACTTTAATAAGAAGAAGGTGAAACTGCCCAGAGGGGAAACAGGGAAAGCAGACCCCCCCAGGGTTCTACCCAGACCACCACTGGGACTGGGGCAAGGCGCCCCCCCCACCACCTCCCGCTCCCACAGTTCCCCTTTCACCTCTCCTTTTCAGGCCACCCCACCTCACCCCACTGTGTTCTGAACCCCACCCTGGCCTCTTCCCCAGCAACGTTCACCCCATGGTGAGGCTCCCTCACTCCCTGGGCCCCCTCTGTACTCACCCAACTGGTTCTGATACTATGGCATTTCGCATTTCATAGTAACTAGCGTCTGGAAGGAGGGGTCCAGGGTGCGGCGCGGGTGGCCCTGTCTACCCCCTGCGATTGTTTGCTTGTGGCCTGGTTGTTGCCATGGGCCCCTGAGAGCTTGGCAAACTAGGACTTGGAGAAGATGGGTACTGTGGGTGGGGGTTCGGGGTGGTTCTTTTTCACCGAGGTCTTTGTTTCGAGGTAGGGAAATCTATTCTCCTGGGCTCGGAATACGCTGCAGCCCGAGGTGCGTGGATCCAGGTTTCCTAACACGCGATGATTATTCACTTTTATTGAGCGACCTCCTACATGCCGGGTACAACGTTGAGCCCTTTGGGGGAAGGTACACCTGGGTGGTAGCTCCATTATAGGTTTCAGAGTCAGACGGGCTTGAGTTCAAATCCTGGCTTCCCATTTCTGGGCTGTGAGTCTTCAGAAAAGTTTCTTAATCTCTCTGGCCTTTCATATCCTTAACTGTAAAATGAGGATACGCCTACCTGTTTCCAAGCGGTTTGATAAGGACGTAACGTTCTCAGCACAGAAATGCAGACTGAGCTCCTTGCGGGCAGGGACCCGATCCATCATGTTACGTCCCCAGCTCTGCCCTCCCAAGACAGCCCAGGTGTGCTTTTCACCCGCCCCGCTCCACACCATGGCTCACGCCGTGCCCTCCGCGGGGTGTCGGGGGTTGCCCTTTCCTCTACCCCAGTCTCCACTGATTGACATCCTCCCTTTCTTCAAGGTCCGGCTCAATGCCACCTGCATCCCTGTGGGGTGATTTCCGTGCCTGGATCTTCTCCCTGTTTGGGGTGGAGCCTCCAGAGCTGAGGCTGAGGGGCGGCTTCCAGCATGACCGCAGAGTGATGAACTGCATGTGCTTCTCTCTGGATAGGCCACTGAGCTCTTCTCTACCTCAGTTTGCTTGTCTGCAAACTGGACTTAATGATAGTAGCTATCCAGAAGGGGGCTCTGACGTTTAAATGAGGCGATGCACTTAGTTTGGGGCCTGACATGTACAAAGCCTTCAATAAACACTGTAGATCTGTGTTAATATGGTAGCCATGTGGGACAATCTACAATAAAATTAATCGAAATATAAGTTAATTAAAACTAACCACATGCCAGGAAAGATTGAGGGCAGGAGGAGGAGGAGGCGACAGAGGATGACATGGTTGGATGGCATCACCAACTCAATGGACATGAGTCTGGGCAAACTCCAGGAGATAGTGAAGGACAGGGAAGCCTGGCGTGCTGCAGTCCACGGGGTTGCGAAGAGTGGAACACGACTTAGTGATTGAACAATAACAACAACCACATTTCACATGTGATAACTGGCTACCAGTGATGTCCACTAGAAACCCCCCCAAATACAGAACATGTCCATTGCTAAAGAAAGTTCCAGTGCATAGTGCTGTCAGTCATGATGACGATAATGTGAATTTGTGGTCTGGGTCAGGAAAAGCTCTTAAGGATATGTCTCATACCCCTCAGCTCCTCATAGCTCCTGGGGGGACCCCCAACTCCTCCTCCTGGCCCTGCCTGCCCAGTCTCTGACGTCCCCAGGGGTAACCGGAAACCCTCCCATCAGGAGGATTAGGGCGAGAAAGGAGACTGGTGAGAACCAAGCAGGATTAGGGGCTAATGAGAGCGCAGTGGAGGAACCCAATCCCTGCCTGCTGCCCGCCTGGTGGGAAGTGGGTGTGGGTGGCGGCAGAAAGAGGCTGGAATGTGAAGAGGGGAGGGACCAGAGGGTGGAGAATTACCTAACTGCTTCAGAGTGTATGCAGCAGGCGCCCTGGACGGAGGGAGATGGCTCCCCTTCTCCCGCACCTGATTCTATCAAGGCCCAGAGCAGGGAGGTTTCAGCACTCACCTGCCTCAGCTAAATCGGTCCCAAGATAGCCCAGGCATGGGGACCTGTGGTGTTCTGAGGGTAGGAGAGACCTGGGAACAGGGCCTTGGGCTAGCCCAGCTGTTGGGTCCAAGGCTAGGCCAGGGGAGAGTTTCAGCCCACTTGGACCCGCCTCCCAAGGCGTGGAAGAGGTAGCCACGTATCTATACTGTGGTCTCCGGCAGATGCACTCCTGGTTTCCTTACAGACAGTCATGGACAATGTGGCCTCCGCCCTCGGAGCTTCCGATAGCTGGAGGATAAATCTCTTAGAGGTGCACAACCCTTGATAGTCTCCGTGTCTCAGTCAAAGGACAGGGGAACCTTCTGGGTTTCCCTCATCACCTGGCAGAGTGGTGGGGCACCCATCACTGATCAGATGTTTAAAATCCTGAGGAACACCGATACCACCTCCCGGGCATCAGTATGCCCCTCCTCCCCCTTAGGACGCAGGGGATGGGGGATCTTGGACAAGGCCTCCTGTGTCCTCGTGACCTCTGCCATGAGAAGGGAGGTCGGCAGGGCTGGGGGCCCTCAGCCCTTCCCTGTATTGAAGGCGCAGGACGGGCACCGCAGGAGAGAACTTGAAAGACAGGAAGAGCAGTAACCCGCCCCATAGAAAAACAAGCCTTTATCGAGGACACCTTTTGAGTTCCATTTTTTCTGCCCAGCCTGCCTCCTCTTGAATATGGACACTTGTTGCAAAAAGCCACGAGCCTCCCACCCCGAAAAAGTGACCAACATATTTACGAGACTAAGTCCCTGACTGCTGGCCAGCAGAGCTGGGTAAGAGTGATCTTAGCAGGACTGTAGGTGCAGGGTTTCATCAGTGAGAGAGGAAGACCGAGGGTCAGAGAGGATGGTGCCTGCAGGGAGCACACCCATTGTTTTGCTAGTATTTGCCGCCTGCGAAGCAGCACTCGGATTAGTACTCTTTCCCCCTGAAGTTCCCCTGCCCCTGGAGGCCTGGGAGCACTGAGGGGTTCGACAGGCACCCAGGCTGCACACTCACACCTTGGGAGGCCAGCCTCATTCCCTCCCAGCCTCCTCGCCCTGGCAGGGGACCTCTGACACACCCTGTTTTCCCCACCTGCTCCCCACCCACCCCCAGAATCGTCCAGAGCCAAGCATGGGACCTCAGTTAATCCCAATTATGTAACGTGCAATCCAACGGTTGGCCAAGGAGGAGGCGCCCTGGAGCCACGCCCAGGAGTGGGGCCAAAAGACCTGGCTTGGTCAGGGCCACAGAGCAGGCTCAGCCTCTGACTGGAGTGGCCCCCGCCCCTGCAGCCTCCCCCAGCGCCATGAGCGGCCGAGTGGGAGACCTGAGTCCCAAGCAGGCAGAGAGCCTGGCCAAGGTGAGCTGAGGGAAGGGGCAAGGGCTGAGGGGCTGCGGGAGCATGGGGGCCGGAACCCTCCCCCTCTCCTGGGCTCAGCACGTCCTCGACACTGTCTCTTGGCCGTCACCTCACCCGGGGTCAGAGCCTACGGTGCCTGGTGATGTTTGCCCTGTCCAGGGCAGCGGCCGGGGGGACAGCACTGCTTGCAGACAGAAGGGCAGGTGCCAGACCTGGGAACTTTATCTGACCTGCCTCCTCCCCACCTCCCCGTAGGTAGGAGCCGAAGATGCTGAAGCTCTGCCCTCGGACTCTGTTCCGTTTCACTGCCCGGGACCCTGAAAGCTCTTACCTGTAAGAGCTAAGAGTCAGGGTAGAGTGTGTATGTCATCCCCACGGTCAATGGGGAAGAGGATGCATAATTACCAGCCATGTTTTCATGGAAAATGGGATGGAAAAAAAGAAGCTTTGGGGGGCTAACGAATGAAAAGAACAAAGAATATTCACCCCTCAACCCAGCTACCCACCAACCCGCCCATCTATCCTTTCCTTCATTCCTCCTCCCTCCCACCCCACCCAATGATCTCTCCTCCTCTGTCCACTCACGCCCCATCTCTCCTATCCATTCACTGGTTTCCTCTTCATTTTGTCCCATCCATCCACCCACCCATCCATTCTTCTATTTACTCACCCATCTCACCTTCCATTCACCTCCCCATCCCTCCGCCCACCCATCTTCCATCACCGCAGGCCAGACTACACTGGAAGAGAAGGAAAGAAACTGGAAAAAAAAAAAAAATATCACTGAGTCTGAGCTCAAGGCTCAGTGTGAACACCTCTTCAACCAGCATCTCTCTTCCCAGTTCCGAGAAAATGTCCAGGATGTGTTGCCCGCCCTGCCCAACCCGGATGACTATTTCCTTCTGCGCTGGCTCCGAGGTGAGGGCGGACGTGGGGGAGGTAGGGCAAGGGGCAGCAAGAGGGACCTGGTACCAACTGCTCCAGGAGGACCCATGGCTCGCAGGATCCGACCACATCATCTTGCTTCACCTTCAGGTCCCGAAGAGGGGAGGGGACAGGAAAGGAAGGTCCCCTCTAAGGCCCCCGGTGCCCTCCATAGTCCCGCCTCCTGCCCAGGACCAGGACAAGATGACTGCAAGGCAGCCTCTTTCACACCTCACCCCTTCCTTCCATCTTCCCACAGCTCGGAATTTCGACCTGCAGAAATCAGAGGCCATGCTCCGCAAGGTGAGACCTATCCCCCCCAGAAAATTTGGTAAGGGCGTTTGTTGGGGGCAATTCCCACCTCCAGCCTCTATCTCCACTCATTTCCCTTTCAGTACATGGAGTTCCGGAAGACCATGGACATTGACCACATCCTTGAATGGCAGCCCCCCGAGGTGAGACAGCAGCGCCCCCCACACCCCAAGTTTTTGATAGACATACCACCCAACAGCCTCGGCATCACTGGGGACCATGAGTAGAGGGCAGCAAACCTGAGAGGCCTGTGGAACCCCCGGGAAACTGCAGCCAACTCTCGTGTAATAATTATTAATATTTCCTATTAAGATCCAAGCTTGAGTTAAGACTTTACCTGCATGAACTCATTTAATCCTCACAAACGCCTGAGATGGATACAGCTGTACCCATTGTACGCATGAGGACACTGAGGCCCAGCAGTGGTTAAGCAGCCACCCAAAGTCCCAGAGCCTCTAGGTGGAGCTGGGATTTGACCTCAAGCCTCCAAATGCAGGCTCTTCAGCAGCACAGTTAGCTCGTGGCTCTGAGCCCTTACCCCCTGGTGCCTTGCTCAAAGCATCCTGTCTAGGTGGGAAAGAAACTTTGCCCACTGACGAGTCGGGAAGAACAGACCCCACCGTGGTGCCTTAGCTAAATAACAGTCCTGGTTTCATTTGCAGAGCACAAGCTCTGAGCCAGGCAGGCTGCTAAGCCAGTGTGATCTTGGGGACTTTCCCCAGCAGAGGAGGGGGAATGGGGCTCAGAGGGGTGGTGTCACCTGTTCAAGGGTGCACAGCAGGGAAGCAGGCACATCTGTTTTTTGAAGCAGGTCTGCTCACCTTCAGTATCCGTGTTTTTCATCACTAAGCCCAACCCCTCTCCATGGAAAAGGGGCACGGGAGACTCTGCGTGCAGAACTCAGGGAGGCCTCCGGCAGGCCTGGCTGAGTCCTGCCTTTGCCATGCATCTGCCATTAGCGAGCACCTCCCCTGCAAGCCCCTCAGCTTTCTCACCTGGACGTAGGGCCACCCTCCAGGGAAGGGAAGGTGCTTGTACCACGGTGTGTATAGGTTCAGACCACCCAGGGCAGCCTGGTTTGGCGAGGGGGCGGGGTGGGGCGGCGATCTCTGGGCTTGGTCGCTTAATCGGGTCCAACTCTTTGCGACCTCATGGACTGCAGCCCACCAGTCTCCTCCATCCATGGGATTCTCCAGGCAAGAATACTGGAGTGGTTTAGCCATGCCCTCTTCCAGGGGATCTTCCCAGTCCAGGGATCAAACCCGGGTCTCCTGCACTGCAGGCGGATTCTTTTCCATCTTTTCCACAAGGGAAGCCCACGGCGGTCTCTGGGAGGTTGCACACCGCCCAGTTCCATGTGTCTGGCCTCACACAGGTGATTCAGAAGTACATGCCTGGAGGCCTGTGTGGCTATGACCGAGACGGCTGCCCCGTGTGGTACGACATCATCGGGCCACTGGACCCCAAGGGCCTGCTCTTCTCGGTCACCAAGCAGGACCTGCTCAAGACCAAGATGAGGGACTGTGAGCGCATCCTGCATGAGTGTGACCTGCAGACCGAGCGGGTGAGGCCGCCCGGGCCCGCAGTCCCAGGAACACACCTACGCCCTCAACGTCCCGGTCAGAGGGCTCTCGGCTCACACACCAGCTCCAACACGTCCCAGCTGTGCCACGTTGGAAAGTCACCTCACCCTTCTCTGAGCCTGTCTCCTCACCTCCAAAACTGACACATAATAATGGTTGCAGAGATGAAGTTAGATAACAGCGTGTGGCCGGCACCTGGGGCCTCAGCAGTGCTAGCTACTATGAGTCCCTCTGAGTCTCTGCCCTTGCTGCTCCTTCTGTGGGATAATCCGACCCCCAGCACACACACGTTCCCCCCACACCTCCACTGGCTCTGCCCTATCCATCTTTCAAGGCTCAGACCGTCCCCTTCGCTGAGGCCCCCATCTGGGTTAACGTGCACCCTACACCTCTGTGCGTCCAGTCGCGGCTCTCAGCTCAGGACCGTGGTGACCCAGTTGCTGGTCAGTCTCCCCAGGCAGACTGAACTCTAAGGATAAGAACTCTGGATTATTGAGCTATATGCCATACTCACAGTGCCTGGCTCAACATAGGTTTTTAATAAATATTAGCTGGACAAATGGAGGGATGAGTGGATAAATGAACAGCCGTATGAAGGGAAGGATGGGTGAATTGATGAATAGGTGGGTCAATTAATGGATGGGTTGATAGGCAGGTGGAGGGTGGATGGATGATGAATGGGTGATGGACAGTGGATGGACGGATGGTAAATGCAGTCACCGTTTTGTCTGCTCATTCCTCTGAGGACAGAGCAGGGAGCTGGGAGAATCCCTGGGGGTCACGTGCTGAGGCACCATCTCCCAAGTTCTGAGCCCGCACCCTGATCCTTGCTCTTGTCCTTGCAGCTGGGGAGGAAGATTGAGACCATCGTGATGATATTCGACTGCGAGGGGCTGGGGCTGAAGCACTTCTGGAAACCCCTGGTGGAAGTGTACCAGGAGGTGAGCAAAGGCCCCGGGCGGCCCTGCTTGCTTTAACCACCAGCTTGCCCAGCAGTGACTGGCTGCTCACTCAGAGCCAGGATCTAGTGACAGGTGGTGGCCTTTCCACCACTGCAGCCCAGGCCCCATCACTGTGTTTCCCGAAGACTGCACAGACCAGGCCTTGGGAACAGCACGTACTGACGCCACAGGGGCAGCTTCCAACAAACTGTCCCCTGCCCTGTCACCTCTGCTCTGTGACATGGGCAAGTCACTCTGTCCCGCCATGCTCCATTGTCCTCACCTACACAGTGGGGGTACTGATTGTCTGCACTCCAAAGGGACATAGCCACACTTCTGTGAGTTGATACATAAACTGCACACACCGCGCTTGGCAAATGAGTGTGCTTTCTCACTCGCTCCATCGTGACCGACTCTCTGTGACCCCATGGACTGTAGCCCACTAGGCTCCTCAGTCCTTGGGATTCTCCAGACGAGAATACTGGAATGGGTTGTCATTTCCTACTCCAGGGGACCTCCCCGACCCAGGGACTGAGGCTGTGTCTCCTGCATCTGCTGCGTTGGCAGGTGGATTCTTTACCACTACCCGTGAAGCCCCAGTAGTGAACAAGCAACGAACAGTAGCCGTTATTATCACTGTACTACTGTTGAATAGTAGTACAGAATAGAATAAATACAAGATTTATTCTAAAGATGGTTAATATTATGTAATTATTATGAGAGTGTGGTCACAATAGTCTGGAGAGGTTTCCTCCAGGGACCATGGAAGTGATGGAAAGAAGGGAATCCCTCCGCAGCCTTCTGAAACCTCCAAGGGGAGGTTGCAAAGGGACGGGGGTAGGCGAAGAGGAGGTACGGGCTCTGATGGGGTCTTTCTTGGTTCCACAGTTCTTTGGCCTCCTTGAAGAGAATTACCCAGAGACCCTGAAGTTCATGCTCATTGTGAAAGGTGTGTGGCAGGTGACTGCACTCCTCTGTGCCTCCAGTCCCTTATCTGAACTCTGGGGACAGTAATAGTGCCTTCTTTCCCGGAAGCAGAGAGGCAGGTTGGTTGCTTGGCTGCATGCAAATCACTCAGAGTGCCTAGAACAGAGTAAGTTCTCCATAAACGGTAAAGTCTACGGTTGGTTTTTCTGCAAGAAAAGGCAGCCCCAACCCCAGCTTGTCCAGGAATCCCCGCTCACCTCTCCTATCCACGTCTATCTCTCCCTCCTCAAACTGCCTCTCCCATTGGCAGCTGGCACAGCCCAGTCTGGC
Source organism: Bos mutus (assembly GCF_027580195.1). Classification (NCBI taxonomy): domain Eukaryota; kingdom Metazoa; phylum Chordata; class Mammalia; order Artiodactyla; family Bovidae; genus Bos; species Bos mutus. Next base: position 3,353,435 of record NC_091633.1, read on the forward strand.
CTTTCCTGCCTACTGCCTTCTGAGCCTCCAGTTAGCTTTATGTATTCATCCTGCTTTCCTTGAGTTGTCTACTCCTTGAAGGCAAAGCCTTTGATTCTTCACTTCTGTTGTATCCCTCACAGGCTTGGGGCCAGGTGGGAACTCAATAGTATTTGGGTAGTTGTTATCTGGGTGGGTGGATTGATGGAAAGATGGTTGTATGTTGGTGGTTGACTGGACTGGTTGACTCATTGCTTCATCTGTTGTCTGTTTAACTGGCCAGTTGGTTAGCTGACTAGTTGACTGCCTGGTGGTTGATTGCATATCTGATTGGCTAGTTGGATAGTTGTTAGTTTGGTAGACTGATTGAGTGACTAGTTAGCATTTTGGTTGGCTATGAGGGTGAGTGTCTAGTTGGCAGACTGGTTAGTTGGTTTGGTGGGATTGCGGATGGTTGACTGCTAGTTGGTTGGCTGGTTGGATGGTTGGTTATTTGAATGATTGACTGACTGGAAAAGGCAGTTGGTTGGGCAGTTAGCTGGTTGTTTAACTGGTTTTCTGATTGACTGACGTGTCAATTGGTTTGGTAGGGTTTGATTATTTAGGCTGGTTGGTGGTTGATGAGAATTGATTGCTGGTCTGTAGGCTGGTTGATGGTGGGTTGTTGAGAATTGATTGGCTGTTTTGTTGGATGGTGGGTTGTTGGTCTGTTGGCTGGTCTGCTGGCTGTGTGATACGTTGGATGGTTGGATGGTGGGTTGTTGGCTGCTTGTTGGCTGGTCTGCTGGCTGTTTGATACGTTGGATGGTTGGATGGTGGGTTGTTGGCTGCTTGTTGGCTGGTCTGCTGGCTGTGTGATACATTGGATGGTTGGATGGTGGGTTGTTGGCTGCTTGTTGGCTTAGTTGGTTGGATGGTTTGTCAGGTGCAGGGCATTGAAACTTGCCAACCTAATTCATGGTTCCTCCATGCTGTTGGCTCTGACTGTTATGGAGAGAATGGCCCGATGGAATCATTTTTTTCCCCATTATACTTGCTTATATCTCTCCAGCCACCAAACTGTTCCCTGTGGGATACAACCTCATGAAGCCCTTCTTGAGTGAGGACACTCGCAGGAAAATTGTAGTGTTGGGAAGTAAGTTGTTCCAGCTCCATCCCCTGAACTCTATTCATGAGCTTTGGAGTAAGGTGGCCCATCACCCCCATCCAGAGGTCCATGCATCACCTGGAGTCAGAGGCTCCTCCTTCTCAAAGATGTAGTGGGTCTTACACTATGGAGTCTATCCAGTTACCTCTGTCTTACTCCCTGCCATACCTCTTTGGCAACTAAGGCGTCCACATCTTCCTCCTTACCAGTTTCAGTTTGGTTGCTGGTCAACCTCTGGGCTATGGGCTCAGTTTCTTTATATTAACCTTCTATGGCCATGTAGGGGGGATAACTTGGATTGGTTATAAGGGTGGGGCCGTGTGACACCCGAGAATCCAGAACGCAGAGCTTTGCACAGGGCGTGAAGAACAGTAATGGGCTTTATGATTGTGATGATGAAGCAGCAAGAGGGGGAGGTCCTTTCAAAGATCCCAGGCTAACCGTCTTCCACCCAGAGGTCTGACTTGGGTGGGCCATTTGCACACTGCAAGGCCCCCAGCATGGTCCTTGACCTCGTTGGGATTTAAAGTCTCCTAAGGCACGTAGACAACACTAATCTTGACTGCTCATCACTGGGAGACCATCAAAAATGGGCAAACTGATCAGCCAGGGGAAACATGTTACCATAGCAACACAACGCCGGAAGACACTTCTACAGCCCAAGGCCTGAAAGACTGGGGAATCAGCCCTGGCAGCCCAGCTCCTGTAGGGCTTCCTCCACCTGCCAAGCTTAGGCCCTCCTGGTAGGAATAGGGGGCACTGATGGGACCCCTCCATGCTCAATAGTCACCCTTCAACCTCTCTGCCCACAGGCAACTGGAAGGAAGGATTGCTAAAACTCATCAGTCCTGAGCAACTGCCTGCCCAGTTTGGGGGGACCCTGACCGACCCAGATGGGAACCCCAAATGTTTAACCAAGGTATGAAGAGCCCCAGAACAGGGGAGGGTAGAGGCGTCAAGCTAGGTTTCTTTCTCATCCACTCATTCATTCCACCAGTGTCTATGGAGAGACACCGGTGAGCCAGGTACTGAGTTAGTCCCAGCCCTGCCCTAACAGAGCTCTCAGCAGCTGTTCAGGCAAATGAGAAATGGGAGAATTTTGACCCAGAGGGATGAGCTGAGAGAGAAAGTTCCCGGAAGAGGCCCTGACCGAGGCTGGTGGGACACAGAAGGCTTCCCGCTGAGGGGTGGGGGAGGACAGGATGAGCAGAATACTTCCAGACGATGGGGAAACGTCTCCAACAGGAGACACAGCCTGAAAGATGCAATGGCTGGGAGCAGGGAGCAAGCCCGTCCTGCTCTGTGTCTGCAGATCAACTACGGTGGGGAGATCCCCAAGTCCATGTACGTGCGGGACCAGGTGAAGACTCAGTATGAGCACTCGGCGCAGATCAGCCGCGGCTCCTCGCACCAGGTGGAGTACGAGATCCTGTTCCCGGGCTGTGTCCTCAGGTAAGGCTCAGGCCACCGCCCACGCCCCAGCTGGACCCTCGCCCCTCGGGGGTCTCTCAGACTCAGCAGCAGCCCGTGCTCCTTCCCCTCCCCCCAACACAGGTGGCAGTTTGCGTCGGACGGAGGGGACATAGGCTTCGGGGTTTTCCTGAAGACCAAGATGGGGGAGCGGCAGCGGGCCGCGGAGATGACGGAGGTGCTGGCCAGCCAGCGCTACAACGCCCACATGGTGCCCGAGGACGGGAGCCTCACCTGCACGGAAGCTGGCGTCTGTGAGTCTGCCCTGGTTGGGCCCCAGCTCTGGAAGGATGGAGCCACCTGTCCCGTGGTTTAGAGAAAGCAATAGAGAGGCAGTGACCCCCCCGCCCCCAGGGACATACAGCCTGGGTCAGTGCCGCTCATCCACAGAGTCACTCATGCGGCCCACACTCCAGCGCACCTGCGGTGTGCGGGGAGCCAAACGGGCCTTGAAGGGGTTGAGAGCATCGCAGGTCACAGGCAAGGGACAGCAGGGAAGATGACTTTCCCCAGGAGGAAACCAGGGCTCTGAGAAGCAAGTCAACTTCAGAGCCACACAGCTGCATGTGGCGCCAGGGTTCTAGGTCAGCCTGGCGGTAGCAGCATAACCCTGGGCAAAAATCCTGAAAGTCTCACCAACCTGGAGGCTTGGTTTGCTCACCTGTGAAGCAGGGGTTACGACTCCTACCTCTCAGGGTGCTTGTAAGGAGGTTTTTAAGTAGGGGAGGCAGGAGGTGTGTGCAGGCCTAGCCCAGCACCCCACTTGATCCCTGGGGGCTGGGAGGCCTCTGACATTCCCAACTGCCCCCCGAGGACACCCCGTCATGTGAGTGTCCAGGTGTGGAGACAACAGAGTGCAGTGGCCATTGTTTTCGTTGCCAGTTGGTGCGACTAAAGCCAGGCTGGGCATGTGCCGGGGGAGATCAGGGTCTGTTTACAGGCCCTGCTCAGGAGGGGTAGTTCCCATGGGGGAGAGAAGAAGAGTGGGAGGAGTTTGGCCCCGCTTGGCAAACACAACAGGTGGGAACACAACCTGTTCTCCCCCATGGCTGGGGCAGGGTGCAGGCATGGAGTCACGCCCAACTACCCATCTTCCCATCTGTCTCCCCAGACGTCCTGCGCTTTGACAACACCTATAGCTTTGTCCATGCCAAGAAGGTCAGCTTCACAGTGGAGGTGCTGCTCCCAGACGAGGGCATGCAGAAATACGACAAGGAGCTCACCCCTGTCTAGGTGGCTCCCTCACTTCCCAGAGACCCTGGCCCTTTGCTTTCTGTCTCTATATTCTTCTCCCCTCCAAAAATTGCTCAGTAGTCCTCTTGACTCTGACACTAGTCAGAAGAGAAAGGGCTGCCTTGGGGAAAACTCAGGCGCTGTGATCAGATCAGGAAAAGTGGGGGAGGCACCACTTTGGAGGATGCTGAGGCTGCAGAAGAGGAAGAAGCAAGGGCAGGAACAAGAATGGATGTCCCTGCAACCTGAGAAATAGAAAAAGGAATCTCCCGGCCTTTGTCCTCACTTCTCCTGAGGCATTTGTGTGCTTGAATTTCTTCCCCATGAGTTATCAGCAACTTGGGTCAGAGATGTATCTAAATTCTTCTTACTTCTACCTCTTATATAAGCAAATGCTCAACTAATGTGAAGTTGAATGGAGGTAGGGAGCAAATGGGTGTGCAAGATAAAAAGAATTCTACAAGGGGAGATTTCAGCACCTCGGACAGGGGCTGTGGTGGGGATGGTCTCTCCTGAGACTCAGGTGACCCAGCCCCCAGATTTCTGGCAGTGGCTGCCCCCTGGGGTAGTTAGGAGCTGTCTATAGAAGGCTTTGTCTGACTCAAAACACACAGCTTTCCCAACCTCTCACTCCCACCCTTACCACCTCCCCTTGGAACTCACATCTTATGTTTCAAGCAATTAAAGGCACTTCCCTAAAAGCAAAGGAAGTCACATCTGGCTCTAGCTGCTGCCTGGCAATAAAAAAAAAAAATCACAGCTGTCATTCAGTGAGTTCTCTCCATGTACCATAGATGGTGCCAAGTGCTCTGTGAGTTTAGCTCATTTCACTCTCACGCCTGCCCTGGGGTTACATGTCACAGCCACACATGCATAAGGATACTAAGACTCAGAGAGGTGAAGTCGCTCTTCCGACACCACACAGCATCCAAGACCCAGGTGTGTGTTTGTTTGTTTTTAACTCCAAAGACATTGCTCTTAATTGCTCCATAATACCACCACCTGAGACTCTACTTTTACAGAGAAGAAGGAATATCTTAGATTGTCCAGTGGAAATGTCTTGAATGTCACCCTCTCCAATCCCAGTTTGTGGGCAGAAGAGGATTATGCCCATTGAGCAGTTGGAACAATGGAGACCCCCGAAGCTGATTAAGCAGGTCATCCAAGGAAACTCACAGCAGAGCAGGCAGGGCTTGTGCTTCAGAGCCCAGCATCCAGTCCACTGCTCACATGGCCGCTGAGAAGCGTAGCCTCTTGCTACCCACCATGACCCTGGGTGACTCGGGGAGACACCACGGCCCCAGGAGCTTTCTGCTCCGGGGACATGGAGCTGCTGGCTTGAGCCCCAGGTCCTGATACATCTCTTGACAGGAGGAGAGGAGTTCCACAGAGAACATGGGTGGGTGGGTGGGGAACGAAGGACTTGACGTTCCTTGGGAATAAGCTGAGAGCCCAGCCTGCTGGGGTGAGCCCCGTCACGGGCAGAAGAGGCCTGAGTCCGAGACCATTCAAGCTAACATGCAGCAGCAGCTAGCACTTTCCATCTGCACTTAGGGATACATTTTATAGATCAAAAACAGCACTGGCCTCGTTTCCTTCAGCCCATGGGTGGCAGAAATAGGACTGGAGCCAAAGCCTCCCTCCTCCCACCTGCTGCCTCCCACCCTCCCACCAATTCCCGTTACTGCAGCAACTTGCCAGAACAGGACAAGACCGCCGACTCTCCGAGCAGGGGGCTGGGAGAGGGGTGGATAGGAAGGAGGAAGAGAAGAAAGGGTTGTCAGATTTAGAAGAAGAAAAAAAGCAATACTTGGGACATGCTATTTATCTGAAACTAAAATTTAACTGGGTGTCCTATATTTTATCTGGCCACCCTACAAATAAGGGATGGGGAGGTAGGCAGAGATGGATGGATCCATACTCTTGGAAGATGGTGGCAGTGTCTGCAGGTTGGGCAAGGATGTGGTGGGGGAGGATGGCTCAGCATCGGGTCTCACCCTTGCCCCCTGAGGGAAAGGTCCCACCCCTAGGCTGCAGCAGGGGTGCAGAGGAAGAAGGGGTGGACCCTTTCCACCCTTGGGGCCGAGGCTGCTGTGAGCTGTGTTGTCAGATTATCCACATCTGTCCCAGCTCCTTGACCACAGTTCACAGACCCCACTGTGGACAGAGGCGTGGACTTGCTACCAGGAGAGGGGTCAGGGTAGCACAGAGAGCCTAGCCTAGGGCTGCAGCCAAGAGTCAAAAGGTGCCCCTTGGCATCCACCGATGCCCAGCCACAGTCAATGGGCAGGAGCCCTCCAGCTCCCAGCTTCCGGGTGCCCAGTCTCACTCAGGGGCCAGGCGCTTTGTTCTGAGTGTCCAGGAGGTGAAATGGGGAGAGAAAGAGACCCTGCTTAGCCTTGGCCAACGGGCACCCCCATTTCAGCTGTGGTCAGCGAGCAGCATAGCAGCAGGAAGACGGAGGCCTGCAAGCTGCCCACTGTGTGTGAAGGGGGGGACCCAGACTTTGCGGAGAAGCAAGACCTGAGCAACCCACAGAAGCCTCCTGGGGGCAGCCATAATGAGGAGACATTGCCCCCTCCCCAGCCTCCTTAAATTGGCCCAGAGGACGCTGAGGAAGGAACGAGCCTCACCTGGAGCCCACACGGGAGCCCAGGGCCCGGCCAAGCTGGGCCAGGCTGAGCACGTGCACGTTTCCCCACCCCAGGTCCCCACATCCTCCTGCCTGCAATGCCTCCTTTTAGAAAATGCTCTGAAGCCTCCTCACTCACGTGAGATTTAGTGAGAGTTAACTGCTCACGGAAGGCTCATCGCACGTGGACTTCACTTTCTCATCTGTGGGATGATAACGGTGGCACCAGGTGCCGAAAAGGCCGTGACAGAGTTTCCGTAACACAGCGCCTGGCATGTAGGAAGCACTCCGGCTGTGTTCTCTGTGGGTGTCATTTGATGATTCTTGTCCAAGGAGAGGGGCTGCATGATGATGAGGTGGGGAAGGTGGCAGGGAGGGTTCAAGGAGCAGGTACCATTAGAGATGGATCTTGAAGGCTGAGAACAGAGGGAAGTGGGGGTGGGGAGGGCATTCCCAGCAGGCAGCATGACCTGAGCAAAGGCTCAGAGACTGGAGGGTTCAGGGGAAGGCAAGGACAGAGGTGCAGGGTGTGTCATGGTGAGAAATGAGACTGCCTCGGCGGGGAGGCTCTGAAATCTGGGATGTTCAGACTGGATCCCGGGGACTTCCAGGAGTCATAGAAGATACCAGGACACAGAAAGGACTTGGGGAGACTCAGTAACAAGCAGGATCAGATCGGAAGAATGCTCCTTTACGCACTGGGGCTTTAAGGAGTGCCCAAGACTTTCTCGCATAAAAATAAAACCATGACGATCATCCTCAGATGCACATCTTCAAATCACCATCCAATTATTTCCTCTGAATAAATCCTTAGGGCTGGAGTTCCTGAACCGTATAATTGGCATACTTGCTCTCTAAATTACTCATCTGATGGCACAGTCACCAATTGTGTGTTCTTGAAGTGTCTTGCCTATTATAGTCATAATACTGATTAAATAGCCCCCTCTGTGAGACCCACTCTGGCCGAATTTGCAAGCCGTTTCTCCTGTAACCCTCTCAGCAGCTTCAGAGGGTCGTTACGGAGTATTGCACAGTGAAGGAACCAAGACTCAGAGAGGTTAGGTAACTTGCCCAAGGTCACACAGCCTGTGAGTCAGCTCTGCATCTGAGTCTATAGAGAGCCATGGGCTGGAAGGCAGTAGGAAAGGGGGATGGGGGAGATGGGGGGTTCAAGGGACTCCCGCTCCAGGAAACAGAGACCCGACCACAACGTGCTTGTAAAGAGTAAATACGCCACATCACAGGAAACACTTAGCATGGGTTCAGGCCGACTAGGGGCGATTCAATGACATGTATGCTTCTCAGTAATCTTGAAAGTGGTTTGAACCAGCCAAGGTGGGCGGATTGGGAGGTGCTGCCTCCTCGTGGTGGTCCTGAGCATTGCATGAAGCGGCCACTGGGGGACCTAACTCCCAGCGTGCCCCAGGTCAAAGGCCACCAGGCCCCCCGGGGTGGGAAAAGACATCTCCCCCAACCCCATCCGGGGTCTGCCTTATCCTCTTAGGCCCCAGGAAAGCAATTTCCTATTACACCCAGCATCTGCCACCTCCAGTCCGGTTGACCGACCTCTCTGTCTGTTTCCCATCAAATAGGATAACACAAGTTAGTCCAGTCACAAAGAACTGTCCCCTGCCCCGGAAAGAGGCAGCTGGAGACAGTGTTTCCTACCTCTAGAGGGCTGGGGTGCTTGGGGGAGGTGTTCCAGCTCCATGGATGCCCGCTACCCCAGAGAAGAGTTGCAGATAAATACAGGATGCCTCGTTAAATTTGAATTTCAGATAAACAAGGAAGAACTTTTCAGTGCATATACATTCCATGCCATATTAGGGACATACTTGTACTAAAGTCTTATTTGTTGTTTAAAGCAAACAAATTTAATGGCGCATCCTGTTACTTTATTTGTTATATCCAGCAGCCCTACCCTGCAGCATTCAGAGCAGAACTGGGAGGGGCAACGGTCCATTCTGTGCCTGGTGCTCTGGGCCTCCCAGGTCAGCTCTCACAAACTGGTAGGAGTCTGCTGACCCTACCTCACCGAGGGGGGCTTCCCTGGTGGCTCAGCTGGTAAAGAACCCCATCTGCCAGTGCAGAAGACTCAAGAGACTCAGGTTCGATCTCTGAGTCGGGAAGATCCCCTGGAGAAGGAAGTGGCAACCTGCTCCAGTATTCTGGACTGGAAAATGCCATGGACAGAGGAGCCTGGTGGGCTACAGTCCATGGCGTGACAGAGTCAGACACAGCTGAGCACATACGCATGCGTACACACACTGGGGCCACTGAAACGCCCGCTGGCTCGGAGGCACAGAGCTGATGTGTGCAGGGACCTAGGGAGCACTGGGGCTGCAGCTTCTAGGACAGATGGAGGCCCTGGCCCTAGGGACTCACATGGGGTGAGGTGGGGCTATAAGCACAGCAGTGGAGGGAGTCCCGAGGAGGTTGTGGAGACAGAGGTTATCTTGAGGGGGTGAACCAAGGGAAGACTGGGCTGCAGTCAGGCTCAGATAGTATCTGCCCAACAGACTCCCCTCCTAGTGTGTATCTTAGGAGACTTGCAGAAAAAGGACAATGCCCATCCCAGAGGAGGCTGGCAGCACCAAGGTGGAATTCCAGGCACGTGCAGGGGACCACTGGTGGGCAGGGAGGTACCAGACAGGCCCACTGCTGGCCACTGTGAGCGGTGCATTCCCAGAGACACCAGCCTCCACCTCTGAGGCTCCCGCCCTGCTCCCCTTCACCACATCCCTGCTCATCCCCAACAGAAACGGAGAAAACTCAACTTCTTGAGGATTTATTGGACTGAGAGCTGGCATGCCGTCCAGCCAGGCGCCAGCAGGCCTTGACCAGGAAGGGGAAGAGAATCTGTCCTCAGGGTCCCCGCAGGTGTATGCCTGTTTCTCTGAGTGACTTGCTGCTCCGCCATCAGGGTGACCTGGCTGAGCCTTTGGGAGTCCTGGGTCCCCAGCTTGCTAAGTGATCTTGGCCATGCTCCTCGCCTTGTCTGGGCCTCAGGTGCTTTACCCTCCATGGGAGGATGTTATTGTCCTGTCAAGGGACGGGGCTGGGCCCACTCAGTCCAGTCTGGCTCAGTATCACAGATTCCACAGGAGCGGACGGGCTTCAAGTCCTGTCTGTGGGTCACTGCAGCTGCTGCTCTGAGGTCTTTGTCTTTCGGGTTCCAAGCAGCTTAAACCCACTCAGGTGCCAGGGCTTTGGACCCCAGAGAGCGAGGCATCCGCATCCCCTGGCAGGAGGAAGGAGTGGGAACAGAGCAGGGAATGGGCTGGCCCACAGGCCAGGGATGGCGGGGCAGGATCAGGAGGAGCTGGGCTTCTCCACTGAGGGGTAGAGCTTGCGCAGGCTGGAGTCCAGGAGGAAGTCCACCGACCTGTGGGGCAGTGTAGGGTCATGACCCAAGCTGACCAAGGGATGCTAATGGGGGAACGGGAGGCAGGAGACCAGGGCTAGGAAAGGAACTCCTGGACACAGGGAACAAGTGCCATCCAGGTGGCGGCCATCACCCTCTTCCTTACCCAGTTGGGAAAACTGAGGCCCAAAAACATAAAAGATTCATGCAGGGCCTCAGGGTCAGCTCTGTTCCCGTGGGGAAAGACTCTTCCTCCCCCTCCATGTTGGTCTGGTTCGGTTGGTCCCCTCTCTGGTTCTAAGGGCAGGCACATGACCCAAGCCTGGCCAATCAGAAAATGGAAACTGGCTCAGGGGTGGGCACCCAGTCCGGGATGGACCAATGACAGCCTTCCCTGGGATTTTTGCTGTCACTATTAAGACGCCTCCTATGGGCTTGCTAAGCTGGTGGGAGGGGAGCTAGGAGTTGCTGGGAGCCATCTCTGCTCCTGCTGCTGCTACTGCTGCTAAGTCTCTTCAGTTGTGTCCAACCCTGTGTGACCCCATAGACGGCAGCCCACCAGGCTCCGCCATCCCTGAGGTTCTCCAGGCAAGAACACTGGAGTGGATATCTCTGCTCCTAAGAAGAGGGAAAGTGACTAAAGCCAAGACGGGATAGGGTGGGGAGAAGACCAGCAAAGAGACCTACACGCCTAAGAGCATCAGTTGGTTTCTTGGTCCCAAGCAGCACAACCTTGAACTTTTCAGTTACATGAAACAATCAATTCCTATTTTACTTAACCCAGTTTCAGATGGACTTCTGTCACCAAAACTTCTCAAAACCCATCCCTTCCAGGGTGCACCTGTTCCTGCCTACCTCTGGTTGTTTTCTGAGTTTTCTTTCTGGGAACTGACTTGTCCTGTGTCCCCTACTCTCATGGCACCTCCTACCTTTACTGCCGATGTACCTGCCAGATCATACGACAAGGGCCTAGACCGCCCTTTCCATCTCAGGAGCCGCAAGAGCAGCGCTGCCTCTGCCGCAGGCGTTACACTCCACCCCTCCCAAAGCTCAGCTCTGGGGGGCGCACCCACCTGTCGATGGGGTGGATGATGACGGGGATGGCGAGCAGCCCCAGTGTGGTGGTGGTCCACTTGCGGACAGCCAGAGGCCAGCGGGTGGCAGTGCTCAGGATGTAGAGGGAGGCCGCACACACGCGGTTGATAGTGAAGCCTGGGATGGCCACAGAGGCCAGAGCCTGCCACACAAAGGTGTCCACCACGGCCACGGTCACCCTGCTGCTGCGGCCTGCCTCAGGGCCCGGTACCTGGTGGGCATAAGAGACACTTAATCCAGCAGGGGCAGAGGCGGGAAACCCTGTGGACAAGGGGCATGAGACTGGACCAGGGAGAGGGAAGGGAAGTGGGGGTTGGGGACAGAGCCACATTAGCGTTGGGTTCTGGACTGTACCAATTCAGGGCTGAGTGTGGACTCACATCCACGACCAGGGTATAGACTATGTCACCCACAGGACTGGGGGCGGGGGTCACTACCCTACAAAGGAGAGGGTAAAGAGTGTGCCAGGCCAGGCTGTGGGAAGTGGACTGTCCTATAAGGGACTTAACCATGTGCAAGGCTGTGGACTGACCACAAGGGGGTGCAGGCCAGGGTGAGGGGTCGCGGGGCAGGTTAACACTCACATCTCTGGCTTTCTTGCCCTTGTCAATGGCATCGGCCAGCACGTAGGAGCTGGACACACCGTAGCTCAGCCACACGACAGCTGCCGGCACCAGGGAGCGGAAGGCCTCCCCCACCTCATTGGCGTAGCCTGGTGGGGAGAGGCTCGTCAGTTCCTGAGCCCTTGGGTTGCTCCACAAGGGGGCACTGGAGCCAGCTGGTTCTTACCTCAGCCTTCTGAGGAGCGGCTGGGTGACTGTGCTGATAGACAGCGATCTTACCCCTCTGAGCTTCCGTTTCCCAGCCTATAAAATGGTACCCATGATGCCCACCCCAGCTGTCCTCTTGTGGAAGAGCTGAGCACAGACACCTTTCTCATCACTCACCTGCCTTCACAGTGTGGGTTCGAGAAGCATTTGAGCTGGTGGGCACAGAGGCAGTGAGAGAGACGAAGGGCTGCCCCACTGACCAGGCACTCACCACATGCCCGGCCTTTCTGTACCTTATCTCATTCTACCCTTACAACTACCAGGCAATGAGAGAGACCCAGGGTTCACCCCTTTACCCTGAGGAGTAAACAGGCTCAGATGCAGCCAGTGAGGAGCCAAGATGGGAGTCCTAATGCCCTGACTCCACAGCCCCTGGGGGCATGCCAGAGAGGAGAGCTCGCTCACCCGTCCTCTGAGCTGGACTGCAGCTTTCACCTGGGAGCTGCTGCTGCTGCTGCTGCTAAGTCGCTTCAGTTGTGTCCGACTCTGTGCGACCCCATATACGGCAGACCACCAGGCTCCCCTGTCCCTGGGATTCTCCAGGCAAGAACACTGAAGTGGGTTGCCATTTCCTTCTCCAGTGCATGAAAGTGAAAAGTGAAAGTGAAGTCGCTCAGTCGTGTCCAACTCTGTGCGACCCCATGGACTGTAGCCCACCAGGCTCTTCCATACATGGGATGGAAATCCACCTGGGAGACTGACCAGCAAAAACCCCAAGGGCAGGGCTGGGCAGCCCGGAGCTGTGTGACCCTGAGCAAGTTCAGAGCCCTCTCTGTGCCCAGTCTCTGCCCCCGGCTGAAAGAGAACTAAAGATCCTCCCACCATCTCCAGGTCCCTCACCGGCCTCTAGCAATTCCCGCTTCCCTAGCCACGTGGTGTGGGGGTCGCTGTGCCCCTTGCCCGGAGCTCACCCAGGTACCGCACCCACGTGTCCCGGAAAAGGTCGCGCTCGGCCCCCCGCGAGAGCGGCTCGGACATGGCGCTTCCGCCAGGGTCTCAGCCGCTGCTGCAGATCCTACCGCCTCGGCTTCCACCAGCTCTCCCGTTCGCCGCGGCGGGACCGGCCGAAGGTCCCGGACTGAAGGACAGGTCGTGCTCTCCCCGCCAGCAGGGAGCGTCTGCAAATTCCTCCGCACACCGGAGCCCCTCTCCTTGGCTTGGGTTTTACAGATTAATTTTCTTCACGGCTTTCTCTGGAGTTGAGAGATCGGCACCATCCTCTTCCACCACTAACTGTGGTGTTGGAGCCAAAGAAAGGCGATTCAAATACGGGATGCTGCGCAGCACAGCTATGTGACCTTGGGCAAGAGCCTGTAACCTCTCTGAGCCTCGCTTTATTCATTTGTTAAGTGAGGAACAGGACAGGTTTACTTCTGGGACGATTTCCAGGATTAATTACACAGTCATCGCTGATTGAATTTACTACGGGCCAGACCATTGGCTAAAGAGTAGATGAATTGCTTCTTTTAAACCTTCCCACCAGCCTCCCCCACCCCCATCCCACTCCATTTTGCAGATGAGGAATAGAGACAGAAAAAATAGATCACTTCCCCAGGACAAAAAACTGCTGAGTAGTGAAACCGGCATTTGATTCCAGGCAGCGCAGCTCCAGTTCCCATGCTCCTAAGGCAGGGGTGGTGAACGGTGAGAGCCCCGCTGAGGAGGGTGTTTGAACCTTTTTTTCCCGGCTGTGCCGGGGAATGTGGGATGTTAGCTGCACAAGCAGGAATGGGGCCCACCCGCTACAGTGAAGTGTGACAGAGTTTTAACCACTGGACCCCCAGCGAAGTCGCTGCTTGAACTCGTATTGGAGACCCTTCCCCGCAGGGCCCGTGCTCTCAAGCACTGGGGTCTCACTAGGCTGCCCTCCTTCCGGGCAGGACCTCGAATGAACAATAAAGGAATGAGGCCAGGGAAACAGAGTTGGGGTACAAAACTTCGGGGAAATGAGCGGAACAGAATCCCAGGACATGGGGTTATTGATCACTAAAGAGGAAACTCTTCGCCACCTGGACCCGTTTACCCACGTGAGGAATAAGCGCAGTTCACTAAAGCTCTGTGACTCCCTTGGGGAGCGGGGTTGGGTATCCGCAAACAAAGGCATAGCCTTTCAACACAGGCACTCCTGGGTTCAAATCCCAGTTGTGCCACCTATGAACTGTCAGCCAGGTCTGAAGAAATGAAAAGTAGCCAATATTTACTGAGCGTATCAGGCTTTCTAAGCGCTCTGCATCTATGATTGTTTCCTTGAATCCTTGCAGTAACTCTTAAGAGGTAAGCACAGGGCTGTGGCCTGGTACCCAGGAAATGCTCATTAAAGAATTCGCTTTATTATTATCAAACAAAGAGCACAGCCTTCCATTGAGAGCCGTTTTCAGCCCTGGGAGGCTTTATCATTGTAGGATCGTGTAGGGCAGCCAGGTCAGCGGGATCTTGCAGGAAGCTGGGCTCGGGAACCAAAGGCGATCCCCGGCCCCGGAAACACTGGTAATGCCTGCGCGGAATTAGGAGACGGTCCCTAACGCCACGTGATCGTCGCTTCGCCACCACCCTCCCAATCCAGGCCCACCACAAGCTGTGCGCGCGCTCGCCGGACCCACACTAGGTAGCTGCTTGGAGAAGCCGGAGCGGAGCGAGGCGGGGCCTCCTCCCTGACCGTGAAGGCAATCAGGAGGACCATTAGTGCCCTTAGCAAAGATGGCGGAAGACAGCCCACCTGCCGGGCCAATCTGGGGACGAGCTGGCCGTGGGGGCGCTCACGCGAGTGTAGCAGGTGGCTCTGCGCGTGCGCCCCGCTGATTGGCGGGTAGTCCTGAGGCGGAAGTTTGCCTGAGTGAGGAAGTGTGAGGAGCGAGACAGAGGGCACAGACTTACGCGCTCTGCGCGCTGAACGTTCTTTATTCATTGGCTACTTTTCCTAACAGAGCGTTGTAAACAAAGGTCGGGATGTCCTCCTGAGGGGTCTGGCTGGGGCCTGTGCGGCCTCGGGCCTCCTGTCGGCGCCAGCCTCCCCCCTACTCCCGCTCCCTCAGCTTGGCCAGACCATCTCCCCAGGCTGGGCCAGGGCCTGGGTTTCTGAGCGGAAGGAATGCCCCAGGCAGTGAGGGCCGGGGCAGGGAGCCTTCCCCGGCTCTGTGCAGCCCAGGACCTGGTGTCCGTTTGGAAAACCTGGGACTGGGTTAAGGGTCGTGATCGCCCGCAGGGCCTGTGACCTGCAGCCCCTGGTCCCGAGCCGCCACTCCTAACCGCCCCCTACCCACCGTGGCCATCCCTGCCTGTCACCGTGGGCGGAGGGGGTGGGGGCCCGCGAGGCTATCTGTGGCTGCCCTGAGCCCCTGCCGTGGAAGCCTCCCCAGCAGGCACCAAGAACCCGCGGCACCCACCATGTGCCTCCCAGAGACGGGACTGCTAAGGCCTCGCTCAGGTCAGTCAGGAAGTGGGCTGTCGGGCCCCCTGGGAGATTCAGCGCCCTCACTGCTTTGATCCCAGCTGTCACTTTTGGGTGGGGTGCTCAAATGGAGAGTTAATTGATGAAAGCCTGGCGGCACTAAAAATAGGGGTGGAAGCCTCCGAACTCGCACCCACCACCAGCCTCTCTGGCCCTTCCCAGAGCTGGGATCTCGGGAGGTGACTTCCCTGCGCTCTGTTTGCATCTGAGGACAGTGGCTGGATACCAAAGCTCACCGTCCCAGGAAGCTCTGAGTCACTGACAATCATTATTAATCAAAGAGGCAGCTAGCGGGACCCAGGGATTGCTGAATTCCTCGAGGTGAGGGAGAGGCCTGCCTCTCACCATTAAAGGGGAAGATCTGTGCTGATTCAGGCCACTTTCCAAGACCTGGGAAAAGCCAAGAGCCCAGCCTCGGAGACAAAGGGCAGAAGAGCCTCAGAACCCCCACCATAACTCTAGGAACTGGCTACCTTGCTATTCATTACGATCTAGATTTCCATGTTCATTTGGGAGCAAGTTCCCACCCCCTGCAGCTGGCTTCCCTTAAGTGTTAGGTCTCAGTCTCTCCCCTTTTTCCTAATTTCTTCCCTGCCACCCCATGGCACCTGCCTTCCTGTCTCAGCTGACACTGGACAGGTGAAGTTGGCACAGTTTACAAGGCAGATACTATCTTGGTGCCCAACCCCTGGGACTCCTTAGTAATATGAGAGGCAAGGAGACCCACTCCAGCTACTCTCCCGGTCTTTCTTATTCTCAAATGAAGGCTCCCCAGATCCAGCCCCAAGGTCCTTCTTCTAGCCCAGTTTTTCTGGGTGTCTGAGTGCCGGGGAAATGACCATTACAAGGGGCAGAAACTGATGGGGAGACACTGAGGGAGCCAGGCCTGCTGTGGGGGTAGGCATTACTTTGGGGTGACTGCCCCCAACTGTTGCATCTTCTCTTCTGAGGCTTTGTCTGGAAGCAGGACCTCCACGGTGAAACTGACCTTCTTTGCGTGAATGAAACTGTAGGTGTTGTCAAACCGCAGGACATCTGAGGGGAGGCAAAAAGACAGACACTCAGGCAGCCCCACAGAGCTTAGAGACAGCGCTATTTGTTGACTGAGCAAGTCAGTGTGGTAGGTAATGAGGACGAAGGTGGCACAGTGATGGTCCTGAACCTTCTGAAACCCAGACTAGGTGGTTACAAGATGTTCATCAAGAGGGAAAAAGAACATGCCAAGTGCCAGATAAGTGGCAGAGACAGTCACATCTGTTAACAGCTTGGAAGGAGGGGGCCCTATAGACTGAAATCATGAGAAAAGCTTTTTAAAGGAGTTAGAGCTTGAACTGGGTCTTGCAAGGCGGGGAGCAGAGTTAGTAGCAGCAGTACTTGTTAAAATAATGATAGTAATGGCGACAACGGCTATTCCTGTGACTCAGGAAAGGGTTGGCAATCTATATTATTCATGGGAACTCTTGAGTTCAACGTTAGTCTTGTTTTATAGAAACAGGAAGTTACTATGTCACATGTGAGGAAGGGATGGAGCTGGAATTTCCCTCTGGTCTGCACTGCTGCCTGACTTGGGCCCTGGAAAGCCCAGTCCTGTTCATTTTCTGTAAAAAGTAAAATAGGCAACCCTTTTTTTAGGCAAACTTTTTGAACCAGAAATTTATCCCACAGAAAGATAAATGGACAAAGATGCTCAATGCACCCCTATCTGTAATCATAAAAGATGAGGAAAACTAAAATGTTCAAAGGAGAACTGCTTTAAAAGTTTTTATTGAAATACTATACTGGATAAAAAGGAGGTGAGCTTCATGAGAATTAACCAGGGAAACCGTTGACAATATATCCTTAGGCCAAAAAAGCAAACTGCAGAATAGTCTATAGACTGTTTACAACATTTTTGTTAGTATCGGTGAGTGCTTAGCTGCTTAGACATATCCAGCTCTGCGACCCTAAGGACTGTAGCCCACCAGGCTCCTCAGTCCATGGGATTCTCCAGGCAGGATTACTGGAGTGGGCTGCCATGCCCTCCTCCAGGGGATCTTCCCCACCCAGGGATTGAACCCACATCTCCTGCACTGCAGGTGGATTTGTTACCGCTGAGCCACTGGGGAAGCCCTTTTTGTTAATATATGTAAAAAAAAAAATTTTTTTTGTCTTTGTTATTTGGCCCACCTACACTGACTAATTTTACAGTGTCAAAACTCCTTCAAATATACACTGAATGACAGATGTTAATTCCTATGAATGTGTATGTGTGGGCACATGTCCTATATATTATGGAGACATGTAATGCTCCTAAAGGGATGGAAAATATTTGGTAGGATAATTCACAAGACCTGTTAGTGATTTCTTTGGGAGAGAGAAAATGGGCATGCAGTTGGCAGAGAAGGCTTCCAAGCCTTGGCCAACAAACAGACTGCTTTTAATCTAACCCTTCTTTTTTTGAGTTGTTCCATTCCAGTCAAACACCCCTTCCAAAGAACAGGGTGGGAAAACAAAAACACTGGCTCTGCTCTTTCCGCATCCTTGTCTTCTCTCACTTTTCCCAGCCAAAAAATACCCTGTGTATTTAATCCTGAGATGTAATCTTCCCCTTTTCTGACCCTGGATAAAATGCATAGTTTAACCCAAGGGTAGACATACCACCCACCCTTTTCTTCATGGTATGGACTGAGTAATAACAGTCATCAATTTTCTCTCTGTGCCAGAGTTCTTCAGGACCAATGGTGCCTCTGGAAAGAAGGAGACTTCCTCTCTGCCCTGGATGACAGAGCCTTAGCAACCAGAGTCAGTCATGCTAGAGGAGAAGTCTTTGAGCTCCTTGGACCAAGCACCAGGGCTGAGATGACTCTGCCTAGCATGACATTCTGCCCTCAGAAACAAGGAAAGGGCTGTTCTTAGGCCCAGGCCTGAGGGAAGTGGAGGTCATGAATTGCAGTGGTTCATTTTGACACTAATTATGTACTCACAGACTCGTAGAGGCCCCAGAGATCCTCCAGGCTAGGGCTTCTTCACTTTTGTAGGGGAACTGATCCCTACAAAATCTGAGGGCATACAATGTCAGGGCTGAGAATCTGACAGCATACAATTTCAGATCCCACGGAGCCCATCATGGACCCTCTGGGGCAGTGGTTCCCAGTAGGAAGGTTACCATTCTGAAGACAGGTGCTGGGGGGTAACCGTGCCCTCTCATTCGTGAAAGAGTCTCAATTAGTGTCCTTTAATTTCTCTTTTATATTCCAGATTAAAATGACAGTGTTAGTTGCTCTGCTGCTGCTGCTGCTAAGTCGCTTCAGTCGTGTCCGACCCTGTGCGACCCCATAGATGGCAGCCCACCAGGCTCCCCCGTCCCTGGGATTCTCCAGGCAAGAACACTGGAGTGGGTTGCCATTTCCTTCTCCAATGCATGACAGTGAAAAGTGAATGTGAAGTCGCTCAGTCATGTCCGACTCTTAGCGACCCCATGGACTGTAGCCTACCAGGCTCCTCTGTCCATGGGATTTTCCAGGCGAGAATACCGGAGTGGGTTGCCATTGCCTTCTCCAGTTAGTTGCTCAGTCATGTCCAATTCTATGCAACCCCATAGACTGTAGCCCACTAGGCTCCTCTGCCCATAGAATTCTCCAGGCAAGAATACTGGAGTGAGTAGCCATTCCCTTCTCCAGGGGATCTTTCCAACCCAGGGATCGAACCCAGGTCTACTGCATTGCAGACAGTCTGTTTTTAATGTCTGGGCCACCAGGGAAGCCCTATATTCCAGATAGGAGAGTGTATTAAATTTTTAGTTATGTTGTGTAGGTGGGTTATAATATGTATGAATTTCATTTCAGGATAGTAGAGGAGACATTAGATACTATTATAAAAGGGAGATGGTTTGTCTTTAAGATTTAAAAGCACTGCTCTGGGGAGCCACAGACCCCAGATTAAGATCTCCTGCTCTAGCCTACTCCCCTCATTTTAAGGAAAAAAAGAGCAAAATCTAATTACTTAGAGGCAGTTGCTCAAAACACCTGGAGGGTTACTTGCAAAGCTGGACTCAGAACCAGGTCTCCTGGTGCCCAGCTGAGCTGTTTAATCTCCCTACATGTTTCAGCTCTCTGACCACACTGCACACTCCCAGCAGACAGAGTTCAGATCTTTTTTTTTTTCTGAATCTTATTCTTTCCTAGACAAGTACTCTACACTCAGGGCCTCAGGATATATTAGTTGGGAGGAAAACAAAGTGGAATTAGTTCAAACTTTGAATATACTTGGGAAATGACCGGCACAGCCCAGGGAGGGTTCGTGGGCTCCTACCATTGGACCCAGGGAGGGTTCGTGGGCTCCTACCATTGGACTCAGAGTTCGTGGGCTCCTACCATTGGACTCAGAGCTGTAATTTCTCCACTGGGTGGTTATGCTCTACTTTACAGAGGGTTGCCTGGTTCCCCCAAGGCATCACCTCCCACAGGTCAGCTTGTAACCTAATATCGGGTTCTCAGAGGCTCAGCTCTAACCTTGGCCATGGCCTGGGCAACAGCTGACCCCACCACGCTGTCTTTAAACCTGGGCAGGGGGCGTGGATGCTAGGGCTCTGTGCCTCCTGAGAACGGACGATACAAAGCTCCCAGTCAAGGCCCCGCAGGCAGGTAAACACTCCATCTGACAACATATCCACGAGGAACTAAAATCTGGGATTTGCAAACCTAAGCCTGATTATGTTAAAGAGTTCATGGTCCTACGTGGTACTACAGAGAGGCAGTGGGCAGTGATGGAAAATGGGCTGGGCTCTGCTCCTGGGCTCGGGCCAATCACTTCCTGGGTCTGGGACCGTGCTCTCTCCTCTGTCACGTGACCATCTCTAGGGTAGTCTGTGGTCACGAGATCCTGCCCCATTTCTTGCCTGTATCTGACTCTTGGTGTCTACGCACACCACACTGTGGGACAGTATACCTCTATACCCCAGCTTCCCTGTCCTTTAAAATAAAGAAGCTCGGGCTTGCATGGACGAAGTGCTTTACGCCCCGAGGACGACAGTGTCTGGGCTGGCGCTCACCTGATGCCTGATGCAAGGTATACCGCCTTCTCCCTCAGGACCCAGCAGCTCGCTAACAAGCATAGCTCTCCTCCCTGGGGAGCCAGACCACAGAGCATCTGTGAGGAGGGGGCGGTAGAGACTGAGGTTGCCTGGGCTGCGGGGGAGGACACGGATCTGAGGTTTGGGCGGTGGTGTGGACAAGTACAGAGACAGAGACATCTGTGGGACTAGTTCAGAACTGGTGGTGTTGCCATGGAAACAGGGTGCAGGGCTTCTCCCCTCTCCGGCACTATCTCCTCCGGTCTTGCCCTAATAAATAATAATGGGGGCCAGGGTGTGCTGAGTGCCATACAGCAGGTATGATGCTAAGTGCTGCACAGACCTGATCACATTTCATCATCAGGTGTCCCCATGAGGTAGAGAATCTGATCCCCATTGTAGCAATCGGGGGACTGAAGTTCAGGGAGGCCAAGTCACTGGCCTAAGGACTAGTCAGTGGTCAAGTCTATTGCAGCTTGATGACAAAGCCCTTACTGTTACTGATTTTCCATGCCTGGCTCCTCGGCTCAGACAGAGGAAACTGGAGATTTGAGGGGGGTTTTCTGTGTGTGTATGTGTGATTTTTCTGCCTAGAAATATAGTACATGTTCTTTGTAACATAAACTGTATTTGCAGAACCAGTATAGAAAAAACATAAGCCCTCTATGTTTTCTTAAGTTCCCAGAGATAACCACCACTAGCGTTAGCATAGAATCCACAGACTTCTTTTGACTTTTTATTTTAGTCAAAGTGAGGATATACCATATATGGTATGTCTCATGCCTTATTTTTTTTTTTTTAAACATGTTAAGAGTCTGCCTGCAATGCAGGAGACCTGGGTTTGATCCCTGGGTCGGGAAGATCCCCTGGAGAAGGAAATGGCAACCCACTCTTGCCTGGAAAGTCCCATGGACAGAGGAGCCTGGTGGGCTACAGGCTCCCATGGGGTTGCAAAGAGTCAGACACAACTGAGTGACTTCACTTTCAGTTTCAGATATCTTATCCATCACTTTATTCTCTTTAATGTGATATTATATTCTACTGTATAGACGGACCATAATTTATTTAATAAAGCCATTTAACTTATCGTCAGTATCCCAAACTGCTAGGAACATCTGTGTACCTATATCTTTGTGTCCTTGTATAAATATTTCTGTAGGATAAATTTTCAGATGTAGAATTGCTGAGTCAAATGGAATTTGACCAATATTGCAAAGCTAAGGGAGGTTAAGCACCTTTCCCATGCCGATTTACCATTTTTATTCCTCTTGAGTAAACTTCCTGTTCATGTTCTGTGGTCACTTTTTGATCAAGCTGGATGAGTGAAGCTCAGCAGAGTCAAGGCTGGGTTCTGCTCACCCTGTGATCCCTGCACCTGCCCAGCCTGTTCTGCCTCTCTGATGTCTGGGGAAGGGGCATCCCCCGGAAACGTCTGATAGCGGCAGTCACAGCCCAGGGAGACCTGGAACCAGAGAGCAGGTGTTCTGAACCCTTGCAAGCACCCAGCACTGTGACTCACCTTTACCTGGGAGCATCAGGTCAGAGTCCTACCCTGCTGTTAACCAGCTGGGTCACCTTGAGCCTGCCCTCTCACCCCTCCATCCTAGCAAGAGAGGGTGGAACTGATGGCATTCTGCTTCTAGAGCTAACCATCTGTGAGCTGAAATCCAGGGAGAAAGAGGGACCTCACAGGCAGACAGCTAGAGCAGGGGCTTTGAGGGACTCACAGATGCCAGGATCGCTGCAGGTGAGGCTCCCATCCTCGGGCACAAGGTGGGCGTTGTACCTCTGGCTGGGCAGCACCTCCCTCATCTCCCCGGCCCGCTGCCGCTCCCCCACCTTAGTCTTCAGGAAAATCCCAAAACCGATGTCCGAACCGTCCGACATGAACTGCCACCTGCAGGGGACAACCACCCACTCAGACATGACTCCATCTGCACGTGCCCTCTCTAGGGTCCTGTCACCAAGGCTTCTCCCACCCCAGCCCTCCGACCGCCACCTAGGGCGGCAAGCTCCGGTCTCCTGGGAGGGTCCAGGACCTTACCTGAGGACACAGCCCGGGAAGAGGATCTCATACTCCACTTGGTGGGAGGAGCCCCGGGAAATCTGCACGCTGTGCTCATACTGCTGCTTCACCTGGTCCCGCACGTAATACTTCTTGGGGATGTCACCCCCGTAGTTGATCTAGAAGTGGGGCACGGAATGAGCTGGAACAAGCACTGGAGCCAGGGATTCCCTGGTCACCTCCAGTCCCCCTGGGGAAGCCCATACCTTGGATTTACATTTGGGGTTTCCATCAGGGTCAGTCATGGTGCCCCCATACTCCACAGGCAACTGGTCAGGGCTGATATATTTCAGCAAAACCTCCTTCCAGTTTGCTGGCAGGAGAGGGAAGGAAGGAGAAAAAAAAAAAGGATCAGCACTAGGCAGGATTTCATCACAGCCCAGGCAGTCTACACACAAGAGGCAGAACAAAACCCGTCCACCCCTGCACACCAAACACGGGCCCTGGGAGCACAGGACGTGCACACAGCTCTTCAGGGGGTTCGAGATGGGCCATCACCCAGAGGACTGCCCTATGCTGTACCAGGAAACAAGAGCAGAGTCATGTCCCCATGGCCTCTGGCCAGCTGGTCAACCTGAGGCAAGCCACTTTGCTCTGAGCCTAGGTCCCCCTGCTGCCTTGCAAGATCATGGTGGGAGGGAAGTGAACTAAGCACTTGAGGAGGTGTTTGTCCTAAACTGTAAAGTGCCCTATCCTTAGGAGAGTATAGCATCACTCCCAGGAAAGGGATACAAACGTCTGAAGTGCAAGCAGGAAGGAACAAAGGGAAGGGCATTCCATGCAGAGGGCACGGCACGTGCGTCAGGCAGGAGGGCCTGAGTCAACGCGCTCTGCCCTGGTTAGACCGACGTGAGGGCCCGACCAGGGGTCTCGTCCCCCATCACCCTCTGTGCTCAATCATGACTGAATGAATGCGTCACTGTAGACTAACCTCTTAAGCGAGGTCCCTTGGCTTTACCCCCAGGCACACTTTCACTTCTGCTCTTGTTTAGGCTGTCTGGGGCAACCGGTGATTTGGGGTGTTTTTTTTTTTCTCTTATTTTAGTAATCAAACCCTTTCCTGGTAGGAGAGGTGGCCTCAGGTGCAACTAAGGCTGAGATCCACTTCTCTGCCATTTCAGATTCCTAAACGAGTGTCAGCCAGAGGACAGTGTCTTGATCCTGGGAACCTCTCCGTGCTGACTACAAACACCAGACACAGGCAGCAGCTCCGAGTCACAGGGTACCTGCAGCATCCTGTGTGGCCAGTGCGGCCTGGAAACCCACGAGCACAGTCCGGGGGCTCCCAGCCGCAGGGATTTAAAGACCTGCGACTAAGCAACTCCAGGGCCCTGTGCCCGGCCTCGGGGTGCCCGGTCTCGGGGTGCTTCCATCTGTGCTAAGCTGCAGCCCGGGGCGAATTTCTGCCTCCTCTCTGTTGAAGATCTGTGCCTTCCCAGCCCAAGGCGGGTTCGGCTGAAAGGGTTTCAGGTGTGGGTGGGAACATACTGAACCTCCTCCGCAGCCGCTGCCAGGAACCAGAGCTGGGCTCACGCACGTGGTGGGCGGCAGCCACAGAAGAGCCAAAACTCATCAAGAGCCTTTCGCTCAGACTTTTTCTTCCCCCAGCTCAGCTGGAGGGTTGGAGTCCGGCCAGGAGCATTCTTCCCATCTTACAGACAGGAACTGAGGCAATAAGGACAGCACTCCTTGCGCCAGAGCCAGCACCAACAGCCAGAGGTCCTGTGCCCTCCAGACTGCTCTGTGCCACACCCAGGCCTCAGCACGTGTTTGCAAAACTTCTGCGTTCAATGTGGTGCCTGAAGGTGAGCATTCAGAAGCCTTCACAATTAATTCCCTTTCTTCCCCCTCAAGTTCAACTCTGGAGAAGGCAATGGTAACCCACTCCAGTACACTTGTCTGGAAAAATCCCATGGACGGAGGAGCCTGGTAGGCTGCAGTCCATGGGGTCGCCAAGCGTTGGACACGACTGAGCGACTTTCACTTTTCACTTTCTTGCACTGGAGAAGGAAATGGCAACCCACTCCAATGTTCTTGCCTGGAGAATCCCAGGGACAGCGGAGTCTGGCGGGCTGCCATCTATGGGGTCGCATAGAGTCGGACACAACTGACGCGCCTTAGCAGCAGCAGCAGCAAATTCAACTCCACAGGTGGTCTTAAGCCACCCATGAAGCCGATCTACTTTTCTAGGCTTTTCTCCCACCCCTCCACGTCATACTCCAGCCAGACTCGCCCCCTGCTTGTCCCTGGCTGCCTTGATTCCCAAGCATCTTCCCTCTTGGCTTTCCCTTGGCCCGACGTCCACCGGCTTCCCCGCCAACCACTTCTCCATCTCCCTGGCAGGCTCCTCTTTCTCTGCCTGCCCTCGAGCCTGGATATCCCGCACGGTCAGCCTCTGTTCTGTGGGCGACTAGTCTCATGTCCTTCTCAGGGTCTCATCTGCCTTTGTCTTTGTTGTTCCTCCATCGCTATGTCGTGTCCAACTCTTTGCAACCCCGTGGACTGCCGCACACCCGGCTTCCCTGTCCTCCACCACCTCCCAGAGTTTGCTCAGATTCATGTCCGTTGAGTCAGTGACGCTATTTAACCATCTCATCATCTGTCACCCCCTTCTTTTGACTTCAATCTTTCCCAGCATCAGGGTCTTTTCCAATGAGTCAGCTCTTCGGATCAGATGGCCAGAGTACTAGAGCTTCAGCATCAGTCTTTCCAGTGAATATTCAGGGTTGATTTCCTTCAGGGTTGACCCTCTTTCTGAAAAGTCCCAGAACTCCTAACTGGAGTCTGTCCCTAAGCTTTAGGCCCAGGCCTCCCCAACATCTGTACATCTCACAGTCTCCTCAAATTCAACCTGGAGCTTTTTCTTCTGGTTGTGTTATTCCCCAGTGGAAGTGACTGCAATGCTCGGTCACTCGTGCCAGACCCCAGGGAGCCATTCTAGATTTATCTTTCTCCCTTCCTACCTCCAGCCAATTGAGTTCCACTTCCTACAGAAGTCTGAAGTCCATCCCCTCCTCTCTGTCCCTACCGTCCCCAGCCCGGCTCAGCCTTTCAACTCCACGCGTGCGGACTTTGGCTGTGGGGTGCAAAAATGGTATCTCGTTCCTCACAATCAACAGAGAATCAGATCTTGGCACCTACCCTGCCCCCCGATTAGAACTCCTCTCCAGTGCCCAGGAGCCTGCCAGAGTCAGTGCCAGTGCCCTGGGTTCTCTGCCATCCAGCTCCTGGCACCCGGCTCCCTTCCCATATCATCTCTTGCCACACCCTGCGGTGCACGCTACAGCCACCTTTGCCACAGTGTGCAAAGTCTTTGCTAAGCGCCCTTCTCTCTGCCCAACGGCTTGCTGCCTCGCTTTATCCAGCCGCCCGACTCACTCTATAGCTCGTAGCTGAGGGAGGCATCGCCCCTACCCAGGCTGGGCAGGCTGAGTGCCCCATTCAGTGTCCCCATGGGCTCTTCCCTTTTACATGTAACGTCACACACTGCTGTGGTTTTACCCAGGTGGCTCAGTGGTAAAGAATCCACCTGCCAATGCCGGAAACGCAGAAGATGTGGGTTCGATCCCTGGGTTGGGAAGATCCCCTGGACAAGGAAGTGGCAACCCACTCCAGTATTCTTGCCTGGAGAATACCATGGACAGAGGAGCCTGGTGGGCTGCGGTTCATGGGGTCTCACAGAGTCGGACGCGATTGAGCACACACGCATGCTCACGCTTGATACAGCTGTTTGTGTCTCCCTTTCCCGAGAGGCCACCAGCTCTTTAAGGGACTCTGTCTTCCCTCTGTGGCCTTGACACCTATTGAGTTCAGGGCCGGGCGCACAGCAGGAGCCTGTGCAACGCGGCTGGCTCTGCTCCTGGGACCCCCTGCTCTGCTCCTGGGACCCCCTGCTCGGCCGCGTCCAGGGCCTCTTCTGGCTTGTGTCCCAGCTTTCTCTTAAAGGGCCCTGTCCTGCTTTATTGCAAGCTCACTGAGAATGAGGGCTGCCATTTCATTCACCTTTGATTTTCCCCAGAGTGTTACAGGAAGAGTTCTCATGAAAACAAAGAGGAAGAAGCCCCTTGCTGGGGCCCAGCCTGCTTCCGGGGTGCCACTGCGCCCCAACCAGAAGAGGGAGCCTTGGCCCCGGCGGCTCGGGCCTTCCCTATGACGCCATTCCCCGTGGGGGTGCTGCCACGCAGCCATGGTTCAGAGAGAATGGGCTACTCACCTCCCAAGACCTGGATCTTCTTACGAGTGTCCTCACTCAGGAAGGGTTTGACGAGGTTGTAGGCCACAGGGAACAGCTTGGGGGCTACAATAGAGACCAGGGCATGTGAGCCCCAGAGCATCCCTAACCATTGCCACGTGAGGACCCCCTGCATCCCTAACCATGTCCATCACGGCCTCCAGCATCGGGCCACACGCTCCCGGGACCATGGAGCCCACGTAGGCAGCCTGTGTGAAGTTCAGCTGGCCTATCTGTACGGGTGGAATGCTCCAACTTCCTCACCAGGCTGGGAGGCTCCAAGGAGGTAAATGCTAAAAGCCATGCGAATTATGAAGCCGTCTGTGTAGTCACAGGTCAGTCTTTGGAACGTGTCCCAAGACCGCCACCCTGACCTTTGGCTCATTCTATGTTTATTCTCCCCCGAATTTGTCCCAGGAACATTTTCGGCCCCTCCTTCCCATTTGGCTTCATCACAGGTAGTTCCCAACTTACCTTTAACGATAAAAAGACGCTTCAGCGTTTCGGGATAATTTTCCTCAAACATGCAAAGAAACTGTGGAAAGAATTCAGCGGGCTCAGAACTGCGCCAAGGAGAGAGGCTCTGCTTCCTCCCGCCTCCCCCACCCCACAGGGCCTCCGAGCACCCCCATCTCTCACCCTCCCACCCCACCCCAGCCCTGGCCCTCACCTCCCCATAGGCCTCCACGGCCGGCTTCCAGAGATGCTTGAGACCCAGGCCCTCGCAGTCATAGATCAGGGTGGTGGCCTCTATCTTCTTCCCCATCTGCAGGGGGACAAGAGCAGAAAGTCACATCACACGGCCCCGCCCCCAGAAACACACACCGAAGGCCACCCCGGTTCAGGGGAAACACTGATTGTGCCTTGTGCCCACACTGCAACCAGATCTGGGCAGGGCCAGACCTAGAGTTTTCCAAATCAGGATAATTACCCCCAGGCCGGAACTGTGGCCTAGACAAGGTCCCTTCCCGTCTAGATCGCCCTGCTGTCATCCAGGAAATGACTGGGTAGACCGAGATGACATCTGAAGCCCCTTCCATTCTGCAGCTTGACCTGGTTCTGCAGCTCCCTTTCCTCTGCACTCCACATGGCCACGTAGCTCGCAGGCACGGATGCTCTCCGGCCAACAGGAGCCCTAAAGGGGCATCCCCATCTAACGCTCCTCTCGATGCCTCGGCACACACTAGGTGCTCAGTGACCATGGAAGACACTGCTGAAATGTCCCCAAACCTATCACATCATTTGACTGCATGTTTACGACGACTGAGGAGGAGGGAAAGAGAGAAGACCGTGGCGGCTCCAGCTTGCTCTTCAGTCTTTTTCCTGTAAGAGAGTCAGCTGTCCTTCTCTCTGTCTGAATTGAGTTAGACAAGCACAGAATCTGAGCTCACTGACACCAGCGGCACCCAAATAATCGTCCAAGGATAGGGTGGTCCCGACAAAGACTCCACTGATGCCCAGGCAGCAGGAGAAAAGCAACGACAACATAGTATATTTTTACTTCACTCAGTTTAAAGGATTGCCTCTTCTTTCAACGGCTGAGTCAAAGATCTCTCGTGATGAATGTCACACTGCACTTGAAAATATGTGGGTTGTTTTCAAATCTTGTTTGATACTGATTTCTAACACAGATTCCACAGTGTTAAGAGACCAGACTCTGTATGATTTCAATACCTTTATACCATGAAATTTTTGCACCTTGTTTTATGTCCCTTTGTATGTTCCAGTGTCTCCTGGTTTATAGTCTATGGGAACTTGAATAGAATTCATATCCTGCTGTTGTGTGAAAACTGTATAAATCTTAATTATGTTGAATTGGTTCATAGTGCTTTTTCGTCTACTGTATCCTTCTACTGGAGAAGGAAATGGCAACCCACGCCAGTATTCTTGCCTGGAGAATCCCATGGGCAGAGGAGCCTGGCAGGCTACAGTCCGTGGGATCGCAAGAGTCGGACATGACTTAGCGACTAAACCATCCATCCATCCATATCTTTCTACTTTTCCATTAGTTTCTGAAGAGTCTGATATTGAAATTCTAACTAAAAATCTTAATTTATCTACTTAAAACAGTAATTGCAATATACAGTGAAACTGTAGTTAACTTTGTTCTGTACTTTCTAAGTCTCCTGTAAATGTATCATCATACTTCCATAAATTAAAAAATGACAAAGAAAGAAAAATAAATCAAAGGACTGTCTCTTTTTTTTTTCCTGACTGCACCATGCTGAACTTCCCCAACCAGGGATTGAACCCCCACCCCCTGAAGTGGAAACAGGGAGTCTTAACCACTGGACTGCCAGGCAAGTCCTGAAGTTCTACCCCTTGTTCTGAGACGACACCCTCCCTATAGTTTGGGGCTTAATTATGGCAATAATAGCTGGTAAGTGTTTCCTCAGTCCTTACTTGGAAAAAAAAAATGAAATCTGGAAACACAGGTCAGTCCCTAAAACTCTGTAATTTCACTGGTCAATGAAATCCACACATCAGGGCCTGAGCCCTGAGGCTGCACTTCAAGCCATGTGTGACATCCAGGCTCCGGCGTGACCGACTCCACTGGGCAAACCCCTCTTCGGCCATGCTGGCCCCCTCACCTTCTCGGTCTGGCGGACACATTCCTGCAGCAGCAGCTCACAGTCCCGCATCTTGGTCTTGAACAAGTCCTGCTTGCTGGCCGAGAGGAGCAGACCCTTGGCGTCCAGGGGACCAATGATGTCGTACCAGATGGGGGAGCCTTCCAAGTCGTAACCGCACATGCCCCCTGACAGGTACTGCTGCACCACCTGGGCCAAGACGGAGGGGCGCCTGGTCAGCAGACCCAGGGCAGCCACCCCTTCCCCATGTCCAGGGCCTTCCTCTGGGTTTATCCTCCCCTGGGTGCCAAGGATACTCATTCAGTGACTCGGCATCGTCAGACCTTTCCTCTGAAGGCCCCAGGCCCACAGTTCCAGGACTCTGGCCCTGACAGCCCTCACATGGGGTACCGTACTGTCCTACAGCAGTCCCTCGGGCGTGTCTGACTCTTTGTGACCCTATGGACTGTAGCCCACCGGGTTCCTGTGTCCATGGCATTCTCCATGCAAGAATACTGGAGTGGGTTGCCATTTCCTCCTCCAGGGGATCTTCCCCACTCAGGGACAGAACCTGAGTCTCCTTTGTCACCTGCATTGCAGGCGGATTCTTTACACGCTGAGCCATCGGTCAACTTTCGGCCTTGTCAGACCTTTCGTCTGAGGGTCCCAGTCCTGTGGATGCAGGATACAGGCTATGGCTGTAACCGACCTCCTCACGTGGGGTGGGGCGGCATAATCTGTCCTCACCTCTGGAGGCTGCCAGCTCATGATGTTGTCAATGTCCTTTTGCTTCCGGAACTCCACGTGCTGCAAACACATAATCGGGACTTTAATAAAGCGGGGCAGGGGAGGGGGCTGCCCTTAACAGGCATCTAGCAACGGGTGGCAGCACGGACCACAGGTAAGTCACGAGAAAGCCACTGGCAGGAAGAGAAGGCAGTGCCTGTTTCCAAGGTCTCAGCAGCACAGATTGTAATTCCTGGTTGGCCCAGAACTATGAAAGCTCTGCTTCCCGGGAAGGGACTGAACTTTGTCCCCCAGGATAAGGCAGTACAGGCTGTGATCAGGGTGGGAGGGCTGGATAGAAGTCCGGGCACGGTGTGATTCCGATGGGCAGGAAGAGAAGCAACCAAGGGTCTCACCTTCCGGAGCATGGCCTCGGATTTCTGCAGGTTGAAGTTTCTTGCTGTAACAGGGAAACACGGACAACAATTAGGCCAGTAGCTTGGGCACTGAGGACTAAGAGACTGTCCTGCTCCTGTGCTGGGGTCCTGGGGGCTCTTAGATCACCCTGCGTGCGGAGGTGGGGTGAGGACACTCACTGAGGGTTTGGGGAGCACCTCGACCCCTGGGCTTGCAGGAAGAACAGGTCAAGGCTCAGGGCAGGTGGGAGCAGCCCTGCAAGTTCAGGGTCAAAAGAGCTCTCTCCTAGTGGATGCAATCAAGTGAAGGATCTTATCTCCTCTTAGGAAAAGCGAACCCTGGACTCCCTTATCATTTAGCCTTCTCCTTCCAAAAAGCTAATCTCCTGCAGGGTCTAACACTCAGTGCTGAGAACTTGACCTTGGGTTCAAAGATGA
This sequence comes from Bos mutus, assembly GCF_027580195.1. Lineage (NCBI taxonomy): Eukaryota > Metazoa > Chordata > Mammalia > Artiodactyla > Bovidae > Bos > Bos mutus. The sequence continues at coordinate 3,384,129 of NC_091633.1, forward strand.
ACACAGCTGCCTGTAATCTGGGGCAGGACTGGCAGTACATTCCAGTAGGATGGGGGTGGCGGTGATGAGCCTCCACTCATCAAAGGGCCCACGCATACCCCAGGGGGACAGAGGACCCTCCTCCTCCCAGGATTCCCAGAAAGTTTCAGAATCAGAGTTCCCCTGGCTCAACGGTTCAGCGCTGAAGAACTGATGCCTTTGAACTGTGGTGTTGGAGAAGACTCTTGAGAGTCCCTTGGACAGCAAGGAGATCCAACCAGTCCATCCTAAAGGTGATCAGTCCTGAATATTCATTGGAAGGACTGCTGCTGAAGCTGAAATTCCAATGCTTTGGCCATCTGATGAGAACTGACTCACTGGAAAAGACCCTGATGCTGGGAAAGACTGAGAGCAGGAGGAGAAGGAGATGACAGAGGATGAGATGGTTGGATGGCATCATTGACTCAATGGACATGAGCTTGAGCAAGCTCGGGGAGTTGGTGATGGACAGGGAAGCCTGGTGTGCTGCAGTCCATGGGGTCACAAAGAGTTGGACACAACTGAGCGACTGAACTGAACTGAACTGGGTCAACTCTATCTCATGCACAAACCTCGACACGCTGTCCTGCTCACGGTTCAACACAAAGGCTCACCAAGGCCACCTGCTCCCAGACAATCCAGGCAGCTACATGCACTTGCCCCTCACTGTTGTTCTGAGCAGAGACCCTTCTGCAGAGACCCTCAGAGAGGAGGGGGTGCTTCCTCAGCCACGTGACAACCCTTCCAAGAAAATTCTGTGCTGCCACCCTGAGTCCCCGCCTGCCAACATGCTGCCCATCCGTGGATCCTTTAACCATCCGGCATAGCTTGGTGTCAAGTCCATCCACTTCCCTTTGGAGGTTTTCCAGTTTCCCAGCGCCTCTCCTAATGTGTGTGAGCCAGAGCACAGGTGTTATCTACCCTTCTCCAATTAAGCCTAAGAACTTTCTCAGCAAGAGGCCAGGTCCTTAACTCAAGTGCAGCTTCCCGTCAACTGAAACCCCCAAATCCTTTTCACCTGGGCTACTGAGAAGCCTCTATCCCACAGGCTAAGAGGCGGTTTTCTGGATCTCTCCCTATCAGATTTCATCTTGTTATGGTCAGCCACATTGCATTTCTTAAAGAGCTTCTGAGATCCACATTGTGGGCAATTTTGCCATGCGGCCTATGAACTGCCCCTCCCAGCTTGATGTCCTCTGTGGGTCACATCGACATTCAGATCTGCTGACAGCCCCGGGACCTGGGCCAGACAGGCTGCCCTCTGGACTGCCACCGGCCCCTTAATCACTGCTCTCTGGGAGCGGCCGGGCACATTCCCTGACTCTGCTGCCCTGAAACACAGTCCACTCTCCTGCACCCAAAGGATGCAACAAGAGATATGCCCAAAGCCACGCCCGTCACTTGGGCCAGACTTGCGCCTGCAGAAACAAGCAGCCTTGGCTCTGGGGAAGTTCCTTCTCATGGTCCCCTTACAGGTGCCGTCATGACAGTGGGGGGTGGGCAGCTATCAGAGGAATATGATCTGGGTTTGCATCTCAGCCCTTCCGCCTTCTTCCTGTTTGACCTTGGACAAGATATTGCAGCATCTCTGGCTGAATCACCCAATGAGCTAAAAACACTTGGAAGACACAAGGCACCACGCTGTCATGACGGGGGGACGCAGTCAGACCTGAAAGTGGGGATCCTCCAGGCAAGGGAGGGAACCCCCAACTGTGAAGTCATCTTCCTGGGAAACAGGAGTGGTGGTGAATTGTGAGCCCCTTATCTCAGTGAAGCTCTCTAGTTAACCCTTAGTGGCTCAGGCCCAATATTCAGGGTCTTCAAGGGCCCTCCCCAAGCTGCCACTGCCTCTGGCAGTATGGGCCTGAGGCCTCCCCGGGGCTTCTGCTCCTTGGTCAGGGGGCAGCTCAGGGCACGGCTTAGGGCATGGCCAGAGAGATGGGCCTGGGAGCCGGAGTCCTGGGTTCTTATTTCATCCCTTCCTAGTCCTAGGAAATAAGGAGGCTCAGCCCTGCCCTGCCAGGCTCACAGGTTTCCTCCACCTCCTGGTTTTATCTTGCCATCTGACCCTCCTCCTCACTAGCGTGCCCAGAACTGGGGAGGGGAGGGTGGGTGGTCAGAGAGTGATGTGTGAGGGCCCGAGGGCCAGCAGAAAGCTGAGCCCGGGTCAGGGAAGCCCTCTCACACCTAAGGCTAGAGAAAGACATCTGGCTGGCAGGTGCCTTGCAAATGTTTTCTTTAGAATGAAAAGGAGACAGAAAAAAGGTTTCTTTTAAAAAGGTGGGGGGGGGGCAGGGCGGAATTCCCTGGCAGTCCAGTGATTAGGACTCTGAGCTTTCACTGCCAAGGGCTTGGGTTCGATTCCTGGTCAGGGAACTAAGACCCTTGCATGCTGCACAGCACAGCAAAAAAGGAAAAGAAAAGTAAGGGGACAAAAAAACCCTAGTTGAAATTTACAGTAGAGTCTGACCAGGCCTGAGCTCCTGCCCAGGAAAATGTGGGGCACGAATGACGTGCAGAGGAGATGCGTCCTGTGTTTGAAGAGGCGGAGCTTGGCCAGGCGGAGAGGCGGGTGGACAGCTGTGGCTGCCCGAGAGGGTGCTGGTCTGAGGACCAGGGGCCCGGGGTTGCTGCCCTGATTCTCTTTCACGTTTGCTGTGTGCCCTCAGGTAAGCGCCCTCCCCTCTCTGAGCCCCAGTTTTCTCATCTGGCAGATGAGGATGACTGCACTCCTCTTCCTGCAAAGAGAGGGACAGGAGCTATCCCAGGGTGGGGGGTTGGGGTGCCCGGGAAACCAGCTGCCGGCTTCTCTTAGATAAAAGAGAGCTGCGATGCTGTTCACCTCAACGGCTCTCTGAAACCACTATCTCCCAGCCTCAAGGTAGCTGGGAGGTGTGTCTGATCCTCACGCAGCTGGCCCTTCAGTAAAGACTGGGCCAGAATATTCTCCCACTCTGGACTGACTCCACCGCCACCCCCCCTCGCTGCCCCCCACCCTCTCTGAGTGGGCACAGGTAGGAGGGGTTCACAGCTTTTTTGGGGGTGGGGGAAATGGCAAGTGGCACTTTCTGAGGTGCACAGAGCCCCAGGGGGCTCTCCTGATGGCACTTGTCCGGGGTGGGGAGGCCTGCCAGCAGCGTCTCCAGAGTGCCCCAGCTATTCAGTTCCTGGACTAAAACAGAAAATCATGTCTCTCCGCCTGTCCCAAGACTCGTAGGGGACGCACGTGTCTGTGTCTATAAACAACTAATCGGCCGGGACTTAAACTTTAATACTGGGGGCTACAACTCTGTATCCCCACTCTAGTATTCTTGCCCGGAGAATCCCATGGACAGAGGAGCCTGGCGGGCTGCAGTCCGTGGGGTCACAAGAGTCGGACACGACTTAGCAACTAAACCACCACGATTCTGGGTCCTGATTTAATCTCTGCTAAAATAACACAGAGAAATGTTCTCTATTATTTCTATGTCTGGCAATAAAGTTTCTACAAAGGAAGAAAAAGAAAAATATGTCACAAGAATTGAGAGAGAGAGAGTGGCACCTGACTTGAATCACAGAAGAGGAGAAGAAAGAAAAGCTTTCAGGAGTTGCAGCGTGAGGTTGAGCCGGACCCGACACTAGCAGAAACGTGTACATTTCACCAGCACCTGCACAGCGCTGTTACGGCCCACCCTACAGCAGGCAGGACACCCGATCTCGTCCTGCCCTCCCACACAGGAGCCGAGGACAGAGGTTCACCCCTGACCCAGGTACAGGCCAGGCAGAGCTGGGAGAGATCTCAGGGCTCTGGAACCAGACGCTGGCTTGAGGGGAGTTTTGTAAACCTAGATCGGGCTGAATGCCACCCATGGTATTTCCCCACGCTCTCTGCCCCTCCGACATATATGAACCTCTGGCAGCAGGCAGCCTGCCGTTCCCACAGCAGGGGCCAGCCTCTCCCACGGCCAAGACTCTGGTTCCGAACTTAGCTCTGCCTCCAACTTCCCACCAGCGTGGGGCCTTTCTCGGGGTTTCCTCAACCTGCTTCCTCACATCCATCGGCAGAGTGTGTTCATCCAGTGGACGGACAGGGCACAGGGCTGGGAGCCAGCCAACCTGGGCTCCGGTCCTCTGCCTGCAGCTCAACACTGTGCGACCTGGGGCAAGTGACCTCACCTCTCTGAGCCTCAGTGTCATTATCTATCCAATAATATCCAACACTATCCAACAGGAGGGTTGAAATTATCTAATAATCAAGAACCCTTTTGGTTCTAAAGGTTGAATCCTCCAGATTTTGAGAGCGCCAGGGGCAGGGTTCCCAGAGGGTGCCATTTCTGTGACCCAGAGCAAGCGTCTGGCCCAGCCTCCCTCCTGCAGCCCCTCTCCCCTCACCTCGGAGCCAGCGCAGGAGAAAATAGTCGTCTGGATTCGGCAGGGCAGGCAGCACATCCTGGACATTCTCTCGAAACTGCAGCGAGAGGCGGCTAGGTGAGCGGCAGGTCCCACCCTGACCACCCTCTGCCCAGGGCTCTCCATAGAGGCTTTCGCTGGGCTCCTGCTAAGTACGGGGCAACTCTGCAGACACAGGCTAAGCACCTGGGCGGCTCGGGACCCTGTGTGGGTTGTGCTGGTGGGAGCTGGGTAGCAAGAGGAGGTGGGCAGGAAGTATGACACCACCCCGGCCTGGCTGCGGGCACTTACACACTCCTTTGTGGCCGATGGGCAGACATGTCCCTAGATAACTGTCACAGTAGACAACCTGGGGTGTGCCACCGTAAGGGCATCTGTTTACCAAGCATTTCTGGTGTGCCCAGCATTGAACTTGGCACTGATTCACTCTTCACTCAAGAGTCCCTAGAGGTATGACTGCTCCCATTTTACAGACGAAGGAATCAGAGCTCAGAGAGGTTAAGTGACGGCCCCAAGGTCAACAGCTAGAAATCAGCAGAGCTGGTAAGCAAACCCCCCGGTCTGTCCCAGGCCAGTGCAGGCACTCTGTCCACCATGGTCTCCCCCTTTAGTGATGGGATGCTGAGCAACGTGCTGGGGGGCAGAGGGAAGAGTTAGATTCTGACTGGGGCCAGGAAGGGGGTGGTCTCCTATGTCTTCATATAATAATGGCATTTGAGCTTGAAGGACTCCAGAGGCAGCAATCCGGGTGGAGGGAGCAGTTCCAGGCAGAAGCCACAAAGGGGGAAAGGGCGGCGAGCGCCAAACAAGAGCTGGACAGTGACCCCAAGGATGGCCACGCCCACTCTGACCCTGGCCGTGAGCACGCCCCCACGTGCTGTGCTGTCCCCAAGCCTCCTGCTCCCAGTCACTGACCTACAGGGCAGCCACAGAGGGACCAATGAGGACCCACCACCTCTGCCCCTTGCTGGGGTCAGCCAGGGACTGGAACCATCCAAGCCCGCAGACAGCTCCCAGAACCCCAGGAACTCTGGCGTGCCGCCACCCCTTACCAAGGACCCTCCCCAGCCCCCGGTTCCTAGCTTAATCACCACCTAATCCCTTCTCTGCCTGGTTTCCCCTGCAGGTCAGCAGTAATATCTGAAACCTCCCTACCCCCCAGCCTCCTGGGATGGGGAGGCCCCGCCCGGGGACACCTTCATGGGGCTCATGCCACAGCCCCACTATTACTGGCAGGAGGCGTCTGCCAACCCTCCTCCCCCAGTTTCTCAGCAGTGGAAAAGTGCCCAGCTGTGGAGCCTCCAGCCCTTAAGGCTGGACCCAGTCGATTCCAAGAATGGCCACTCTCTCCTCTCCCCAAGGGCAGCTGGTGGGAGAGGGTGGGGCTCCGAAACTGCTGTTCCCTTCCTCTGTCCAGGCACCAAGGCAAAGCTAGGCTTACCTCCTTGCCTCCTGAAAAGCATCAGCCGGAGTCCCCAGCCAGGGAGGCTGGGGGTGGGAGGGCGGCTGGGTGGGCAGGACAGGGGAGTTGGGGTTGGGGGTGAGGGGCTGGTCTCAGCTCAAACTAACCCCAACTCAGTCTGGCCCCGGTAGGATCCCAGGCTTTGCACCAGCAGGTGCTCCCCCTCCACCATCTCGTCCAAACTCCTCAATATCTTCCCTCAAGGAGGGAGCAGAGAAGGACCGCTTGTGCCCAAGGTCGCAGACAGCCTGGGGGCCAGAGCAGAAGCCATCCAAGTCTCCCAAGGAGCCCTCGGGAGGAGGCCCCTTCCATGTACCACTCACTGCGCCTCTGCCAGAGGAAAGCCTCCCGGAAATGGGAGGGAACCTGGGGCCCTGCCCTGCCCCCGGGCCCGGCTGCCAGTGCCTGCGAATCAACGTTGCCTTTGTGCCCACCCCCACCCCCCCAGCTGGCTCCGTGGGCTCCCAAGCAACCACTTCTTTCCCAGATGGCAGCGCCGAGGACTCACCCGGGGATGGGGATGGGGCCGGGGCGGCCAAACTTCCCCGGGGTCCCCTCGGCCGGCGGAGGGAGCCAGGGAGTGTGGGGGTCGGCGGCCGCGGGCAGCTCAGTGCGGCGGTCGCCGCTCCCTCCGCCGGCCGCCCGCGGACCCGCGCTCCCCCCCGCCCAGCCCCTTCCCCGGCCCCCCGCCGCCGCCGGAGGAGCAGCCGGCCATCGTCGCCCGAGCCGGGGCGAGGCTCACCTTGGCCAGCGCCTCCTTCTGCTTGGGGCTCAGGTCGCCGACCCTGCCGCTCATCGTGGCTCAGGCTCGGGGCGCGGCGGTTGTCGCAGCAGATGGAGCGCCGACGCGTTCTCCGCCGCCGCCGGAGTCGAGTCCCAGCCTTTTGCCCGGGCCGCGTGTGGCGGCCAAGCCCCGCCTCTTAAAGAATCCCAAGGGGCGGAGTAGGGAGCGATGCGCTGGGCACGGGAGCATCCGAGGCGGGTCCCCTCCGCCCTCCTGAAGCGGAGACCTGGGCGGGAGGGGCGCGCGCCAGTGCCCACCCGGGGCCGAGGCCGGTGGACCGCAGTGGGGCAGGAAGTCTGGGTTGCAGTCCCAAATTTACCTTTAGCTCACGGTGTGACCTTGGAGGAGACACCTGAGCTCTCTGGGCCGTGTGACCCCATCTGAGAACTATCTAAAGATTTCTTGTAAGATCAGGTCCCCAGGGGGCCAGACTTCTCCTGCCAACCCGGGAGGGAGCTTGCCTGATGCCCTTGTCGCGGGGGTCCAGGTCCCCTAAGACTAGCCATCACCTCCAGGACAGTGGCTTTTTCTCTCTGGGGTCCTTGCCTGCCTCCTGTCCTGCCATGGATTTGGGGCCGCTGCTGCCAACCCAACTGGGGCCCTTGCAGGAGTTAACAGCCTTTCCGCTTCCTGCTGTGGGGCAGGCAGTCTGAGGGGTAGGGAAGCCCAGACCTCATCTTCCCACCCAGGGCCCTGTCCTCTGCTCCTGACCTTCTCAGCTCTCCGAGAGGGTCGCAAGGTGCTGGCACCCTCCGCTGGCATGGAGGAGTGCTTCCTCTCTGGGAATCAGAAGATCTTGGGTTTGAATCCTAAACCTTCCCCTTCTTTTTATGAGACTTCGGGGAGCAAGTTCAACTCTGAATCCAAGCCTCTTCGTTCACTAAATGGATTTAGATGATCTGGACCTTGGGTCAGCAGGAGAGGATAAAGCCAGCTAACATACATAATGCCCTGGGTGCAGTGCTTAGCCCAAGGGTCCCCTCTGTGACCACTGCCCTCATCCTCTCTGCTCAGCCTGCCTTTGATGCCTGCCTGGCCTTGGGGTGGGGATGCAGGGTGGACACGGAGGAAGCCTCAGTGAAAGCCGATGGCCCAGTGAAAGCTTATCTGCTTCCCCCGCCCACACCCAGGGGCCAGAGCTGTGTGTTCCCCGGGAAGTTGCAAGCCTGACTTGTGGGACAGAAGCCATCTGACGGTCCTGCAGTGTCCCCTCCCCATACACTGAAGCCATTTCCTACTTGCCAAGCTCACCAGACCTCCCTCTCTGCCCGGGTTCCCCCTCCCCCACGCTAACCCTACCGCCAGGATAGCAGCGGGTCACATGCCGTGGCCATTCTTTCCTCCTACTGCATGCCAGGCCCTGGGTGCTGTTCTGGGGATCCTGAAATGAGTAGGGTGCCATCCTGCACTCCCAGAAGTGAGACACAGGCAACAGAGGTGGTAGTGGCAGAGAACCTGCCTGCCAGTGCAGAAGAGACCAGAGACCCAGGTTCCATCCTTGGGTCAGGAAGATTCCCTGGAGGAGGGCATGGTGACCCACTCCAGTATTCTTGCCTGGAGAATCCCATAGACAGAAGAGCCTGGCGGGCTATGGTCCATAGGGTCACACAGAGTCTGACAAGATTGAAATGACTTAGCACACACACACACGCATGCCCTGATGTCTAGCACTTGGGCCTGTTTTCTGGGCCACGGATCAGTAATACTCAGGCATCCTTAAGGAACTAGAATACAAGGGCGAGATAAATGCCCCGAAGAGAGCCACAAAGTGCCTGACTTCAGGTTGGAAGCATCCTCAAAGTCTTCATGGAGGGAGCAACATTGGACTGGGCCCTAAAAACCTGGGGTGGGGGACTTCCCTGTCAGTCCCGTGGTTGAGAATCTGCCTTGCAATGCAGGGGACTTGGGTTCGATCCCTGGTAGGGAAACGAAGATCCCACATGCCGTGCGAGCAGCTAAGCTCGTGAGGGCCAGAGCCTGTGCACCAGGACTAGAGAGCCCACGTGCTGCAGCCGAGACCTGACACAGCCGAATAATTAAACTTTTAAGTTAAAAGAAGATCCGGGGCGGAAGGAAATGGAAAGGAGGTTCATTCCATGCTGGCATCATGCACGAACGAAGTCTTGGTGGTAGGTGGGAAGCATGGCTAGAACCAGACAGGAGAGGAGAGAAGGGGCAAACTGGGAAGCCCAGCGGGCCCTTGACGCGGCCTTGCTTAGGGGCATCTATGCTGTTGCACCGTGAGTTCTCAGAAACAGGACCCTGTTTTACTCACCCCTGAATCCCCACAAGCGCCTTCCCCCACACAGCATACTGCGCACGGGAGCTGCTCCATAAATGAATACTGAGTGAATGAATGAACGAGGGAATGCAGGAAACATTCTCATGGGCACCGAGCTGGGAGCCCCGGGGTGGAGAGTTAAACATAGATCGTTCAAGGATCAAGCAAGTAACTCACCTTACGTAACAGCTGTGGAAACAGGCCCGCAAAGGCCGTAGCCTGCCCCCAAAGGCATCAGTGGCGTGACTGAGGAGGAGAGCTTTGCCCGCTGCCTGGCGAGTTGCATCCTCCCTTTGCTGGCTGGAATTCATGCAGAGAGGGGCCCAGAGCCAGGCCCTGCCACCTCTGCGCTGTCTCAGGAAGAGTGGGAAGCAAACAGCCCCCGGCTCTCTGGGATAGAAGGCAGAGGCAGGCTGCGGAAGGCTTCTGAAAGATGCGTGGGAGGACTTCGCTCTGCGCCTGGCATGGTCTCCGCTGAGAAGGTGTGCAGCTGGGCACAAGGTGAAGGTCTTGGGTCCAGCCTGGTGGCCGAGTGGCCCCCATCGCCACCCCTGCAAGGCGTTTTCAGGCAGTCTTAGTGGGGCAGGAGGTCAATGGGCCTCCCCTCCCCCAGGGTAAAGAAGTTGGAGATTCATTCCCTATTGACTGAAACTCCAAGACCAGAATAGTGGGACAATTAAAGCGAGGGGGCTGGACCCTGCCCAGACCACATATTTCTCGTTCTTGAAGTCAGGAGACCTCCCTGACTACACGTGCGCAGAAAGGCTCCCTGCAGGCCACAGGGGAGTTATGTCAAAGGATGTTCTACCCAGACCGCTTTTCAGTAGAATCCATCTTGGCTAAGAGATGTGTGCGCACACGTGGGTGGATCCTGAGATATACCAATACGAACTGTGAACCAGGCAAACCAAAACAACTGGTCAAAGGAAACCCGGAAGAAGTGCCCCCATAAAAGTAATTCAAAGTGCCACGAGGGTATAACTCAGGGACTCTCTCTGAGTCTGCCCATATGTCTATCTATCTAAATGTAATGTACTTTTTTTCCCCCTCTTAATACTTCACTGTTTCACTACTTCCTGTCTTTGTGAGAATTCTTTTCTGCAAAGCTAAAGGGCCAGGGCTCTTGTCACTGACCACTGGCTTAGCGCCTAGGATCTGGTACTTTCACCGCAGAGACCCAGCTAGGAACTCAAGCCCCGCTCCATGTCATCACAGGCTGAGGCCACCCGAGATCCCTGCAGTCCTGCCCTGCCTACAGACTCATCAGCTTTGGCTCCAGGCAGGGCACAGCCACCTGCCTTGCTGCGTGCCTGGCTGAGATCTTTCTTTAAGACCCTTTCAGGTGCAAGGTGAACTTTTCAGTGAAGGGCCTACTCAAAGGAACCTGGAACAACCGCTCGTGTGGGTTCAACACTCCACAGACGACAGGCTCTCTCAGAGCTGGCTTGTCATTTAAGCCCATGATGACCCTCTAAGGCAGGTGGATCAGGTGACTTTGTGAGGAACCCGAGGGAGAGATCTGGCCACGTGAGAGTGTCTACAGCTGTGACTTGAACCCAAGACCTCGGCTTCTGGGCCAAATGCTCCCAGGTGCCCATGAATGTGGACTACCCTGGGAGCTTCCTGGAAAGACTGCCCAGGAAAGCACAGGAAAACGTTTACCCCAGCAGCAAACATGACTCAGGTGCTAAAGAATCTACCCACAGTGTGGGAGCCCCGGGTTCGATCCCTGGGTGGGGAAGATCTCCTGGAGGAGGAAATGGCAAACTATTCCAATGGTCTTGCCTCAAAAATTCAGTGACAGAGGAGCCTGGTGGGCTACAGTCCATGGAGTTGCAAAGAGTTGGACACGACTGAGTGACTAACATTTTTCACTTTTCAGCAGCAGTCTCCAGCCCCAACCAACCCCCCTTTCCCAGAGTATCTGGAGTTACCTACTATGAAGGCCTAGATGACGTATCCTTCCCAAGCCTTGGGGCTGCCTGTTTCTCCTTTGTCCACTGAAACTTACCTATCTCCAGCCCAATGGAATGGCCAATCTGACCATATAAGTCCTGGAATCAAAATCTAGATTATATATTTATTTATTATATATTTTGTTGCTGTTCAGTCTCTCAGTCATGTCTGACTCTTTGTGATCCCATGGACTGCATCACGCCAGGCCTCCCTGTCCTTCACCAACTCCCAGAGCTTGCTCAAGCTCATGTCCATCGAGTCAATGATGCCATCCAACCATCTCATATTCTGCCGCCCCCTCCTCCTCCTGCCCTCAGTCTTTCCCAGCATCAGGGTGTTTTCCAATGAGTCATTTCTTCGCATCCAGTGGCCAAGGTATTGGAGCTTCAGCTTCAGCATCATTCCTTCCAAAGAAATCCCAGGACTGATCTACTTTAGAATGGACTGGTTGGATCTCCTTGCCGTCCAAGGGACTCTCAAGAGTCTCCTCCAGCACCACAGTTCGAAGGCATCAATTCTTCGGCGCTCAGCCTTCTTAACAGTCCTACTCTCACATCCATACATGACTGCTGGACAAACCATAGGTTTGACTAGATGGACCTTTGTCAGCAAAGTGATGTCTCTGCTTTTATTATCTACAAAAATGAAACTCCTCCAGGCTGGTTACTTAGTGAGACTCGCTCCTCCATATCCCCACCTTTTCTCCATCCCCCAAGCCCCATCTGAGTATGTGGCTCCCCTGCTCAAGAATCTGCAATGGCTCCCTAGTGCCTTCTGCAGGGGTCAGCCCAGCCTCACTGACTTGCAGTCAAGGCCTTACCTGCAGCTTGCTCAGCATCCCGGGGCCTCGATGGCCGCTCCTCCCTGCTGCGCACTCTTGTCTCTGTCAGAGAAGCCCCAGGCTGCTTCTCAGATTTGCCCCCCTGCCTCTTCAGAGTTGCTTCCCTCTCCCGTTTCCTCCTGCCAGGCCCTCCCTGGCCTTCAAAGCCTGATCCAATCCTGTTTCCAGCAACCTCGCCCAGATCCTCCTAGCCCAGCGTGACCTCTGCCAACCAGTAGCCCCCTCTCTGCCGGCCTTGACACTGACCGCTTTGTATTGTAGTGGTGACGGTGAGGCACAGCCCGGCCCGACAGAAAGAGCCCAGCCTCGCGGGGCAGGCAGGCCCGAGGCACGATCCAGGCCCTGCCTCTTGCCAGCTCTGTGATGGGTGCGCTGTTCCCAGGGCACCCTGCCGGCATGGGCGTGCAGACAGCTGAAAAGTAGGCTGCTAGAACCCAGAGCCTGAGGAGGTGTGGGGTAACAGTTTTAGTCTCGAGAGGTAATACCCGGAGCTGGAGATTCCTCTGGGAGGCGGTTCTGAACCCAGACAGGAGCCCTGGACTGGGAGTCCAGAGCCTGGGCTTTAGACAACTTTTTTTTTTTTATGTTTTGTTAGTTTTGTTTTGGTTTTTATTTATTTATTTTTGGCCGTGCCGGGTCTTCATTGCTGCATGCGGGCTTTAGGTGCCGTGAGTGGGGGCTACTCTTCGCTGTGGAGCGCAGGCTCTATGCACGCAGGCTTCGGCGGTCCACACTTCAGAGCTCACGCTGGCAGCGAGTGGTCTTGGCCATTGTGGCTCGGGGGCTCTAGAGCACAGGCTCAGTAGCTGTCCGTCAGCGTGTGGGATCTTACGGACCCGGGATTGAACCCGAGTCTTCGGCACTGACAGGCAGATTCTTAACCACAGGACCACCAGGGAAGTCATGTTTCCTTGTTTTTTTTTTTTTTGTTGTTGTTGTTGTTGTTTTATAATGAAGTATAGTTGATTGACAATGTTGTGCCAATCTCCACTGTACAGCAAAGTGACTCAGTTATACACTTATGTATATTCTTTGCTTATATTCTTTTTCATTTAGAATTGTGGAGTGAATGTGCTGCAGTGACCATTCAGCAGGGGACCTCCTCGGGGCCGTCTGCCCTTGACCTCTGGGCTTCTCTGAAACAAGGGCCTTGACCAGGAGGTCAGAGGCCCCAGGGTGCCCTGCCCTCTGGTTCTGTGGTGCCAACGGGCAAGGGGTGGTGCGGAGATTGGCATGGTGATTCGAGAGTCAGAGAGAACAGTCCTTTAAACCCTTCAACAAATATTTGTGGAACGCTCTACTTGCAGGGGGCTGGGGCAGCTGGAACTCTCCAGAAAGCCCTTGTGCTTGTGGGAGGCCGTGCAGAAAGGCCCAGACTCTGAGCCTCTGCCAGCCCTGCCACGTGCTGCCTAAAGTCTTCTTCTGACACAAGTGGGGGAAGAATAAACAGATCTGCACCGCCCAAGACAGTGGAGGGGACAGCAGCAGGCGGAGGCCCCTGAGGTGAGGGACTCGCTCCACTACCTGCCCGCCCGCCCCATCCAGGCGGCCCAGGCTCCCAAGTGGAGCGCAGAGCCTGAGCACCTGTCACACCTCAGCTCCACAAGCACATAGGCAGCAGGAGTGGGGCCAGGAGGGGGGGACGCGTCAGAGGTCCTGCCCCCCAGGGAGTTCCTGGTCCACAGGGAGATGGCCAAGGCAACAGGCCACTCAGTACAGAGTGGTTGGTGCCGCCTTAGCAGGTACAGACAGGAGGGTCCCTGCCCTGTCAGGGGGTAGGGCCATCCTAGATTCCCCAGAGCTCCCGTGGCTGAGCAGGAGTCGGCCAGACAGGAGGGAACAGAGGAGGTCTGGAGGCCATTCTTTCATTCATTCATACACTCACTCACGTGTGTGTGCTCAGTCGCGTCCGACTCTTTTGTGACCCCATGAACTGTAGCCCACCAGGCTCCTCTGTCCATGGGAGTATCTTGGGAAGAATATGGAGTGGGTCACCACTTCCTTCTCCAGGGGATCTTCCGGACCCAGGGATCAAACCTGCGTCTCCTGCTTTGGCAGGTGGATTCTCTACCACTGTGCCACCTGGGAAGCCCCGTTCATTCACGCATCTGGTACCTGTTTAACTGAGCACGGTGCTAATCGTGCAGTAAAAAGATGCCTTCGGGCAACTTACAGTGTTGGAGAGGGGCACACCCAGACTGAGATCAGGCTGTGGAGAAGTGTGTAGGGCATGGGGGCCACATAAAGAGTCGGGGCTTGGGGGGCGTGGCGGTAGGAGGGCTGGCTGCTGGCTGTTAGGAAGGACCCTTGAGCGGTGTTGTTGTTCAGTCTCCAAGTTGTATCCGACTCTTTGCAACCCCATGGACTACAGCATGCCAGGCTTCCCTGTCCCTCACCATCTCCCAGAGTTTGCCCAAGTTCATGTCCATCGCATCAGTGATGCCATCCAACCATCTCATCCTCTGTTGCCCATCTCTGAGTTGGGGGGAAGGGGCTATTCTGAAATCCTTGAGCTGGGGGGGGTGGCTGGTCTTTCTCCATCTCAGACCTGGGGTATCCTGGAGGTTGGACGACAGTGGAATATCTGACAGGGTGAGTTCAGACTGTGGACAAGAGTGCCTTCGAAGGTCAGAGGGCCACACAGGATTTCCCTTGGGGGGAGGGGTACATATCAGGGAGGTGGGAGGGGGCTAAGGAGCCCCCAGGGTCCAGCCCAGAGTACGGGATGGCAACGTCAATCCCCTCACGGTTTGCTCTCCACCCCCCTGCTTTGCCCCTGGACATGCCTCTCTGCCTCCCCCCCGCACTGATGCTGCGAGAGCAGAGGCAGCAGACCGGGAGCAGCAGCGAGGAGTCCGGTGGCCAAACCCAGCTCCCCTGGTGGCAAGGTCACCGGCCCTCTCTGGGTGCCAGTCACCTGGGGAGAAAGCTAATCCTCGCCTCGCTCCCAGGGCTGCCGAGAGAATTCTGAGTGAAATAATGGCTGGAACAGTGGTGGGTGCATGCAGGGGAGGGCTTCTCAGTGCTCTGATCTCTCCTGTATTATTCCTGAAGGCACACAGAACCAGAGAAACCTGGCCCGTCCTTCCCAGGAACCCCCTTCCTCCTCACTTCCGCAGTCCACCCGGGCTTTGCGAAGACACAAATCCTCTCCCTGCCCCACTTCCCACACCCGAGCCCCCAATTAAGTCCCTTACCTTCCTGGGTATCGCTGTCTAATCCCTAAACCCGTTCTCACCAGTCTCCTGTTTTCTCAGGAGTCAAATCCCTTTAGAAGGAGGTGGCCCAGTTAGCTGTGAACCGAGAGGCTGGGGGCAGGGAGCAGGCATTCCAGGGCTCCCAGAGGGGAGGCGTGAGGAGGGGAGGGCAGAAGGGGGTCCTGGAGACCCTGCCCCGGCTCTGGCACCGGCTGGCGTGGGCCTGGAGGCTTCCCTTGGGAGGAGCGGGCTGCCATTTCTGCCCACACCCCTGCACCCAGGTTCCGCCGCCAGGCTCGTTCACTCCCTGCCAATGCTTTTGAGAAGCGGAGCAGCCTGTTCTGCAGCCAGACTACCTGGGTTCTGGTAGGGTCCATCACCGACTGGGGTTACTTGACCTTGGTGCCTCAGTTTCCCTCTGTCAGATGGCAGTGACAATTTTCCTACCCATGTGGTGCCGATGAGATTAGAGCGAGTTCATGCAATTCTCTTGAACAGTGCCTGGAACATAGGAAATGTATTGGTTGTTTTACTTGAACTTCCTGCTGCTTCTCCCAGATATTTTTTGCCATTCGGGCCTTTAAAAAGTTTTTTACACATTTATTTAGCTGCACCAGGCCTCAGTTGCGGCATGTGGGAGCCTTGATCTTCCCTGTGGCATACGAGACTTTTAGTTGCGGCGTGTGGGACCTAGTTTCTTGACCAGGGACTGAACCCCAGGCCCCTTGCATTGGGAAAGGGGAGTCTTAGCCACCGGATCAGCAGGGAAGCCCCTGCCATTCAGGTCTTAACCCTCACCACCTGTCTCTTGGAGAGGCCTCCTTCCCTGGCACTGAAGCTGAAGTGGCCCCCAGCCCCAGGCACTCTCTAATGCCATTTTCTCTCCTTCTGTGGCACTTACCATGGTCTGAAATAAATGGTTATGTTTGATCATCTCTTCTTGAGGGCAGGAGCCATGGCTGGTCATGGTCACAGCTACACGCCCAGTGCCTCGAACCCCACTGGGGTGGCCATCCATTTGTAGGCATGACCCAACACTCTGTCCCCTGAGGGCTGGACCCTGACCATGCTGAACACTGCCCCCGACGCTATCTGTCCCCTGAGGGCTGGACCCTGACCATGCTGACCCCCCCATGCTGCAGCCCCTCCCCTCGCCACCTCACGCTTACACAGCCACTCTTCACCCGCCTGGTGTGACCTCAGGTGAGGCATCACCCCTCACTAGGCATCTGGATGAGTGGAGGGAGGTGGCAAGGACACTAGGCAACTGAGGGACAGCCTAAGATTTTGCTGAGACGATTTGGTGTGTGTTCTGGGGCTCGTGCCTATAATGTGGAGACCTCAAGGACCTCTGAGTTCTGAAAATACAGCCCTCCCTGCCACCGTCTAGCCTTCTCTTGTTGCAACTGGCTTTAAAGCCCCTGTCAACTAGGGGAGGGGGGAAAAAAAAGCATAACCTAAAAGTTATGTTTAATTTGGTGGTCAAATCTAAGGACTTAAGCCCAGAACACAGCATCTCAGATAATTCTGAGAAACTGTTCAAAGAAGAAGCAGTGGGGAGCCAAGAGGGATAGGAGCTTTTGTGACAAAGCCCAGGTAGTCGGAACATCAAAAGATTACTGTTAATAAAAGAAACTGGATACCTCGAGTTAAGGTACTTAGCACTTTTCTGTGTCTGGGAAGATGCAAGAGTCTGGGCTCGCTGGAATCATTCCTTTGATCTGGAATCATTCCTTTGATCTGCGCCTCAACGATCTGGGGCCAGCAGCCTGTGGGTCCTCATCCGCGGGTGATGAGTTCCTGTGAGCAAGGCTTTGCCCTCCTGGAGGGCTCAGTCACTAGGTCGTGTCCAACTCGTTTGCCATCCCCTAAACTGTAGCCCGCCAGGCTCCTCTGTCCACGGGATTTCCCAGGCAAGAATACTGGAGTAGGTTGCCATTTCCTCCTCCAGGGCATCGTCCCGACCCAGGGATCCAACCCGCGTCTCCTGCATTGGCAGGTGGAGTCTTTACCCTGTGCCGCCCGCGGAAGCCCTTCTGAAGGCCCCCTTTCTAAACACAGCAGACACCAACACCTGGCCCAGTGTGCCCCACCCCCCACCCCCAGAAGCGCTCTGTGGGGACGAGCCTGCCACCTAGTGGTAGCTTCGGCACATTGCCGCGTCGCCATCACAGGGGCCAAGGTTCCCGCTCACTGGGGCCAGCTTGTATTCTGAATATGGATTTGCCCTCTCCATATCCTGCCAGCACTACCATCCCTGGACTCGTGGGATGCTTGCCCATTATATTCACAGCCTGGAATCACACTGAAGAATTCATTTCACAGCAGAGGAAGAGCAGCCCGTGCCAGCCACCGCCCCCCCACATACCCTATTCCTGGTACCAAGTCTAAATGGTTTCCCTGCCCCCACCCCATTAGTGCATGGGGCAAAACACCCTACGCGCCTCACACTTTCATTAACAGCTTCATTTCTTCCTCTGTCCCCTTGCAACTTTAGCAGGGGTGAGGAAAGAGGAGGGACACGGGGGCTTCTTCCACACAGTTCAGTCCAGCCCAGGGCCAGGAAACCTTGTACAGCAAGACACAAGCCGTTTGGGATCACAGTACACCTGGTGAAAGGAACTCCCCTACCTGCCAACAACTGTTTAGTCCAACTTCCATTTGGGGACCCAGGGCAAGAAAGCTGATCTCGACTGCTCCCCGCCGACAGCCCCCAGCTCCACCCCACCCAGCAGCAGAAGGACCTCGACTGGGCTGGCCTGGGCTACACTCTCCCACATTAAGACTGTATCCTCAGGCCTCTGTCTCTTCCAGGATCGCCAGGGTTACCCGCGGGAGGACAGACCGCAGGCAGTGACGGCTCGCCATGCTTACAGCAGCCCTAAGGCTCCCTCAGATGGAAGGCTAGGATGTGGACACTGGTAGGGAAGCAGAGGTGTGTTCCAGGCGGGGGACGGGTGTGAGCTAAGATCTGCATCTGGGAGCTGTGTGTGTGTTGGAGGGCCGCGAGGACCTCCTGCCTTGGGAAGAAGTGTGGGAACAGGGAGTCAGTGGTGGGAACATGGACAGGGAGGCATTGGAGCCAACAGCCTGGCTGACTGCAGGCTCTGTCCTTGCAACCTTGTCACTGGGGCTGACAGACAGGCTGCGGCATTCACAGAATTAGAGAAGCAAGACTCTCCATGGACCCCACAGGGCCTCCCCAGGGCATGGCGCAACTTAGGAAGAATGATACCTTACAAAAGAAGGTTAGTAACCCATGCAAAGCAGGATGATATAACAATCAGGTGACTTAAAAGCACAGCACTGAGACTGCGGGGGCCCAGGGTGCCCCTTCACGATAAAACCCCACACTGCTGACCCGAACTTCGTGTTTCCCATTTGCTTGATTTTTAGAGTTTTGTTACTATACAGCCAGGCCTGCGTTATTTTTTTTTTTCATTGAACTGAAATTCACACAACCTTAAATTAACCTAAATTCACTTT
The DNA here is from genome assembly GCF_027580195.1 of Bos mutus. NCBI lineage: Eukaryota > Metazoa > Chordata > Mammalia > Artiodactyla > Bovidae > Bos > Bos mutus. The sequence continues at coordinate 3,402,543 of NC_091633.1, forward strand.
AAAGTGAAAAAAGAAATTCAGGGATTTCCCCAGTGATCCAGTGGCTCAGACTTCGCATTCCCAATGCAGGGGGCCTGGGCTCGATCCTGGTCAAGGAACTAAGATCCTGCATGCCCCACGGTGAGGCCAAAAATTAAAGGAAGTAAATAAATAATATTGAAAAAAAGATTAATGGCATAATAACTGACATCTTTAAAAAAATCAAAAAAGTAAAAACTTCAGTGGTATTGAGTATATTCACCATGGTGGGCAACCAGCTTCTCTGTTCAGTTTCAAAACCTTTCTGTCACCCCAGAGGGAAGCCCTGAACCATGAAGCAGTCACATGTCATTCCCCCCCCTCCGCCCCGCAGCCATTCATCTGCTTCCCATCTGATTTACCTATTCTGGACACATCATACAATAATATTAACACATGGCCTCTCGTGTCCGGCTTCTCTCCCTTAGCATAACGTTGTCACAAGTCATTCATGTTGTCACGGATGTGAGCACCTCATTCCTATTCATGCTGTGCTCACTGGCTCATGACTGCGAGTTGTGTACAACTCTTTTTGACCCCGCAGACTGTAGCCCACCAGGCTCCTGTGTCCATGGGGTTTTCCAAGCAAGAATACTGGAGCAAGTTGTCATTTCCTACTTTAGGGGATTTTCCCATCCCAGGGATTGAACCCGAGCCTCTTGCATCTCCTGCACTGGCAGGTGGATTCTTTATCACTGCGCCACCCGGGAAGCCCCATTCCTATTTGTGACTAAATAGACTTTATTTTTGGGGCTCAAAAATCACTGCAGGTGGTGACTGCAGCCATGAAATTAAAAGACGCTTACTCCTTGGAAGGAAAGTTATGACCAACCTAGATAGCATATTGAAAAGCAGAGACATTACTTTGCCAACGAAGGTCCTTCTAGTCAAGGCTATGGTTTTTCCAGTGGTCATGTATGGATGTGAGAGTTGGACTGTGAAGAAAGCTGAGTGTCGAAGAATTGAAGCTTTTGAACTGTGGTGTTGGAGAAGACTCTTAAGAGTCCCTTGGACTGCAAGGAGATCCAACCAGTCCATTCTGAAGGAGATCAGCCCTGGGATTTCTTTGGAAGGAATGATGCTAAAGCTGAAACTCCAGTACTTTGGCCACCTCATGCGAAGAGTTGACTCATGATGCTGGGAGGGATTGAGGGCAGGAGGAGAAGGGGGCGACAGAGGATGAGATGGCTGGATGGCATCACTGACTCGATGGACGTGAGTCTGAGTGAACTCCGGGAGTTGGTGATGGACAGGGAGGCCTGGCGTGCTGTGATTCATGGGGTCACAAAGAGTCGGACACGACTGAGCGACTGAACTGAACTGAATATTCCATGATACGGCTGTATCAAAACTCAGTTCAGTTCAGTCGCTCAGCTGTGTCTGACTCTTTGTGACTCCATGGACTGCAGCACACCAGGCCTCCCTGTCCATCACCAACTCCCGGAGTTTACTCAAACTCATGTCCATTGAATCAGTGATGCCATCCAACCATCTCATCCTCTGTTGCCCCCTTCTCCCACCCTCAATCTTTCCCAGCATCAGGGTCTTTTCAAATGAGTCAGTTCTTGGCATCAGGTGGCCAAAGTATTGGAGTTTCAGCTTCAGCATCAGTCCTTCCAATGAATATTCTCCCTTAGGATTGATTGGTTGGATCTCCTTGCTGTCCAAGGGACTCTCAAGAGTCTCCAACACAACAGTTCAAAAGCATCAATTCTTCGGTGCTCAGCTTTCTTTATAGTCCAACTTTCACAACCATACATGACTACTGAAAAAACCAAGGCTTTGACTAGACAGACCTTTGTTGGCAAAGTAATGTCTCTGCTTTTCAATATGCTATCTAGGTTGGTCATAGCTTTTCTTCCAAGGAGCAAACATCTTTTAATTTCATGACAGCAGTCACCATCTGCAGTGATTTTGGAGCCCAGAAAAATAAGTCTGTCACTATTTCCACTGTTTCCCCATCTATTTGCCATGAAGTGATGGGACTGGATGCCATGATCTTAGTTTTCTCAATGTTGAGCTTTAAGCCAACTTTTTCACTCTCCTCTTTCACTTTCATCAAGAGGCTCTTTAGTTCCTCTTCGCTTTCTGCCATAAGGGTGGTGTCATCTGCATATCTGAGGTTTACCCATTTATCCACTGATGGACATTTCAGTTGTGAAACTGAGGGTGATGAGTCAACCCATTTCACCAGCCTCACTAACCAAGGTCATTTTAAGATGCATGTCTTCTAAGCAGCATATAGTGTAAACAATAAGATGTTCATCCGAGTTGTTTTCTAGAAATGGAGTCAGCTGTGTCGAGTTTGAGCTGAGCCGGTTAAGACTAGATAGGACCACTGACCCTCCACCTGGGCACGTGCTGGGTTTGTGCTTCGAAACCTTTTGATTTCAGAGAGCCGATAATTCCTCCCTCAGATTATGCGATGAACCTGCAGGGGCTTGTAGCTTAGTTGCGCCTGCGCAGAATGAAGACTGCTGCACTTTTCCCCAGTCACCTTTCCCTGGGCTCCCCACCCGCAGACCACCCTGCTGCTTGATTTTCATGCCATAAATACCCGGAGCCCTTGGCCTTCAGGGAGGCAGACTCAAGACTTGTTCTCCTATTTCCTCGCCTGGCTGTCTTACAAATAAACCCTCTCTTTGCTGCAAACCTCAGTGTCTCAGCGTTCACCTTATGCAACAAGCAAAACAAACCTGTTTCCATCTTTTGGCCGTTGTGAATAATGCCGCTATGAACGCTGGCGTCCCAACATCTGTTTGAGTTCTTGCTTTCAATTCTTTTGGATATACCAAGAAGTGGATCAGAGGGTAAATCTGTATTTGTTTGTTTTTGAGGAACCGCCATCCTGATTTCCACAGCAGCGACACCATTTTGCATTTCCACTGTTAGTCCATTTTGAGTTAACTTTTGTATACAGTGTGAGGTAGGAGTCCCATTCTTTTGCATGTGATAGCCGGTTGTCCCAGCACCATTTGTTGAAGAGAATGTTCTTGCTCTCACTGAATGGTCTTGGTGCTCTTGTTGAAAATCAACTGGCTGTGGACCTCTGGGTTTACTTCTGGACTCCCAATTCTATTCCGCATGTCTATATGTCTGTCTTTCCCATACTGTTTTTGATTACTGCACCTTTATTGTATGTCTTATTCTCTCCAACTAATTCTTTTTTTTTTTTTTCAGTTTTATTTTTAAACTTTACAATGTTGTATTAGTTTTGCCAGATATCAAAATCTCCAATTAATTCTTCAGGAGCATCTTGGTGGTTCAATGTTGGTGGTTACACAGGTGTCCCCTGCAATATTCTTTCCATTTTTCTGCATGCTTGAAATCTTCCATAATAAAATACTGGGGAAAAGAATGTACGCCTCCTTAGAGCTCTGTTCTTTTATCACGATGCAGTTTTTCTAAAGGCTGTTTTCAGACTGAGCCAGCTCCCAGCAGCAGCAACCCCTGGGAGTAAAGGACACGTTGGGGACCACTCGCATAATCTTCAGATTGCTGCGGGCATCAAGAGATAACTTGTCAGGGGTTTGACGGTGCTGGTCTTCAACCTGCCCGTTTCAAAGCCCAGGAAAGTGACTGTCCTGAAGACCCAGCCTCAGGGCCCCTCTGAGGCTCTGGGCCCCTGGGGCGGGAACGCCTGGCACCTCTCTCTGCCCCTCCAGGACTCTTGTCTCAGTCACCCCCTCCCCATCACCCACCCTCCTGCCAGACCAGTCTTTGGTCCGTCTCCTGGAGTTCAGTCTGGTAGAGAACTGGAGAACCAGGCCGACCTTGTGACCGTCAGGCCAGGCCGCTCAAGAGCAAGGATCAGTGTCCAGACCCCCAGAAGTTCCTTGCTGATGCCCTTCTGGGCCCCTCGGCGGGCCTCGGCCTCCCCGAGTCACCAACTATTTTTCACCTGTTTCTGTCGGTGTCCTTTCCTCTGGTCTCTGCCATCGGACAAAGGAAAACTGCGAGCACAGACTTCCCACCTCCGCGTGGCTGCCGTCGCTCCGCGTTCTCCGCGGCCACCAGGGGGCGCGCGAGGTCCAGCCTGGGTGCTGGCGGCGCCGAGGGCCCGCCCTGCCTCCCGGCGCCCCGCCCCGTCCGGCTGCAGCCCCGCCCCCGCCCCTCAGCGCCCCGCCCCGTCCGGCTGCAGTCACGCCCCCGCCCCTCAGAGCCCCGCCCTGTCCGGCTGCGCCCTCGCTCCCGCCGCTCCCCCCTCCCCCCCACGCCCTGGACCACCCTCCCCCCCACTCCGGCGCCCCTGCGTCGTCTGTTCCCCGGGTCCCGCCATGGGCCCCGCCGCTCGCCCCGCGCTGAGGTCGCCGCCGCCGCCGCCGCCTCCTCCTCCGCCGCCGCCGTCGCCACTGCTGCTGCTGCTGCCCTTACTGCCGCTCTGGCTGGGCCTGGCGGGGCCGGGGGCCGCGGCGGACGGCGGCGAGCCCGCGGCCGGGGCGGGGCGGGGCGGGGCCCGCGCCGTGCGGGTGGACGTGAGGCTGCCGCGGCAGGACGCGCTGGTGCTGCAGGGGGTGAGGATCGGCCCCGAGGCCGACCCGGCGCCCCCGCTGGGCGGCCGCTTGCTGCTGGTGAGCGCCGCTGAGCCGCCGTAGACCCTGCACCCACATCCCGTCTTCATCCTGGACCAAGCCCTGGCAGCCCAGCGCCCCTTCCCCCAGGCTGCCCAGGCTCCCAGCCCTCCCGTTTCCAGAACCTGAGATCGGGTGCTTTCTCCTGCAAACTCGTTCCCGAACCCTGGCCTTGCATCCGCTCTGCGTCCGATCCCCTTCCTCCCTGCCCTCCCTCTACCCACGGCCCCTCGCCCCACAGATGGACATCGTGGATGCTGAGCAGGACGCGCCCGTAGAAGGCTGGATTGCAGTGGCATACGTGGGCAAAGAGCAGGAGGCCCAGATTCACCAGGAGAGTCGGAGCGCCGGCCCACAGGCCTATCCCAAGGCTCTGGTTCAGCAGGTGCGGGGTGGGCAGCGGAAGTGGCGGGGGTGGTGGTATGTGGAAGAGGGGCTGGAGGAAGGGTTTTCAAGGCAATTGCTAGGGCCAGACGACCCGATGGGCCTCTAAGGACCTTCCAGAGAAGCCCTGGGCCTGCGTGGGACAAGGGACCCCCAGGTGTAGACTAGGGTCACGGTGTTTGGCAGCAGGGAGGTGGCAGGAGACCAGAGAGAGTCCAGAAGCTTGACCAGGCTCTGAGAGTATCCAATGGGAAGTTTTTGCGGGGGAGCCGATGGGTAGGTAGGCTTACTCTGCTTGGAGCAGGGAAGGCACAGTGCTGTTTGGGTCCCACAGCGCATCTGGAGGTGGGGGTGGGAGAAATAAGGGTTTCTGTCCTTGACCTCGAGTTGCTTACTGCTAGTCTGTCCAGGGGAAGTGCTCACCAGGAGCCGAGAACAACTGTGGCTGCTGGTGGTGGGGCGGGCGTGTGGGCAGGCTGTGTGCTGACCTCTGGCTCTGCCCTGCAGATGCGGAGGGCGCTCTTCCTGGGAGCCTCAGCCCTGCTGCTCCTCGTCCTAAACCACAATGTGGTCCGAGAGGTAAATCGAGTCAGGCTGGGGGGGGGCGGGGTTGGAGGGGATGGTGACCCGGGCTGCCTGACCTCCCTGTCCCGCCTCTAGCTGGACATTTCCCAGCTTCTGCTCAGGCCAGTGATCGTCCTGCATTATTCCTCCAACGTCACCAAGCTGTTGGAGGCGCTGCTGCAGTGAGTTGGGGCGTGGGCTCCAAAGGACGGGGCTTGGGCGCTAGGCTCCCTGGCTTTGCCGTGAGCTCAGGGGTCTTGGGACCGGGCCCTTCCCTGTTCATCTGAGCCTGTAGTCACTTGGCCTGAGGAACGGGTGAAGAGACTGGAGGGAGGTGCCAGGGTGTGGAACGAGGAAGCTACTTTCTCTGCAGAGGGGATTGGTCTCTACATGGAGCAAGCCAGCTCCTGATGGGATCCTTCCTGTGCTTATGGGCCTCCTTGGCCGCCTCTTATGAGACCTGGAGAAACCAGTGGCTGTGACAGGCCTGGGGGCCAAAGCAGAAGGGCTATTATGGGGTGATACTCAGGGGATCCTCTTCCCAGAAGGCTGGGGCAGGTGGGCCTGAGCCTCTCCTCCCAAGAGCCCTTCCGTCTGGCGCCTCTGGCTTCCCCTCCCAGGAGGACCCAGGCCACGGCTGAGATCACCAGCGGAGAGTCCCTGTCGGCTAACATCGAGTGGAAGCTAACTCTGTGGACCACCTGTGGCCTCTCTAAGGATGGCTACGGAGGATGGCAGGACTTGGTGTGCCTGGGAGGCAGTCGGGCCCAGGAGCAGGTGGGTACTTGGGGGGCCGGGTACACACATGCCTTGTCTCAAGTCCTGTGGCCCCCTCCTCCCCGGGTAGGGAGACCACCTCTTGCACCTCCCAGGGCTGCTCTGAGGGTTCGGGGGCTGGGTGGGTGCTTTGTGTGGGTGCCTGACCCGGGGTCACACACAGTCAGCGTTAGCTGCTGCTGTTGTCACGTCCATTTGCCTCTTGGAAGCCTTGACTCCCCTTCGGACTCCTTACCTGGGTTTCACAGTTTCTCCTGCGAAAGCCAGGAAGGACAGAGGCTTCAGAAAATGAAGCCAGGAGCCTCCAGGGTCATGATGCCTGTGGACCTCACCTGCCTGGTCCTCAGGGTGGATTTACTGGGGGATGAAGTGGGGTGGGGTGGCCCCAGGGGCCCTGACGCCCGGCTCCCCTCCCCAGAAGCCGCTGCAGCAGCTGTGGAATGCCATCCTGCTGGTGGCCATGCTCCTGTGCACGGGCCTCGTGGTGCAGGCTCAGCGGCAGGCATCCCGGCAGAGCCGGCGGGAGCCTGGAGGCCAGGTGGGAGCCAGCCCTTGGGGGGGCCCATGGGCGGGGGGCCCGTGTCCTCAGTGCTGGGAACTGTGCTGCCTTTCCCCGCCCCCCCTCAAGGTGGAGCTACTCAAGCGCCGGGTGATGCAGAGGCTGGCATCCCTCAAGACCCGGAGGTGCCGGCTGGGCCGGGCAGCGCAGAGCCCCCCGGAGCCTGGTGCTGAGACCTGCGCTGTGTGTCTGGACTATTTCTGCAACAAGCAGGTTAGTACCCTGGGCAGAGGGCAGCCGGGGCTATGATGGCTGCCCTGCTCCCGACACACCTGGGAAGAGCCCCCACCGGCCTTCTTCCCGCCCCACCAGAGATCTGAGAAGCAGAACAAGTTGTGGCAGGGGGAGGGGGGAAGGTGCGGCGGGCCACAGGGGTTTCGGTTCCCAGCTCAGGTGAGGGCACGGGGCCTGGCACCCCCACCGGAGGCCTTCCCTGTGGCCTGAGCTCACGCCCCCCCGACCCCCGCAGTGGCTCCGGGTGCTGCCCTGTAAGCATGAGTTCCACCGAGACTGCGTGGACCCCTGGCTGATGCTCCAGCAGACCTGCCCGCTGTGCAAATTCAACGTCCTGGGTGAGCACCGAGGGTGGGGGCTCTTGGCCGGCTCCACCTGGTTCCCACCTGACGCCTCGCTCCCTGTCGTTCCTCTTCCTCTCCTGCAGGGAACCGCTACTCCGATGATTAGCTGCCCCGGCGGGGTCTCTGCACGGGGGGAAGGGACCCCGCCTGCCTGCGCCCTGGGCGCCTGGAACAGGACAACAGCCGGGGCAGAACAGAAAGCCCTGGGGTGAGGGGAGGGATGGGGCCCCCCCTGCTCAGGGGCAAGGCATCCCCCACCCACATCCACACCAGGAGGGAGGGACCACTGTCCCCAGCCTGAGGATGCACGGCCCGGACCTGGCAGGAAGAGAGGCGGCTTTGGGGGCCTTGTCTGCCATCCTGGGGTGTCTCTGTCTGCCTCCTCCCAGGCAGTTCCCAGGACCCCTGCCAGGCGTCTGGGGAAGAGGGTGTGGGTAGTGCCCCTGTTCCCAGAGCTCTGGGAGCTCCCTGGCCTGGCTGGCAGGGCATCCTCGAGGGCTGAGGCTGTAGAGGCTAGGTTCTGTGCGTATTTATTGGGGGGTGGGTTGGGGGAGGCGCCATCTGGCCTTGGAGGCACCCTAGCCTGACCATCTTGTGGACACACCTTGGTCAAGGCTATGATGTTGAACCTAGAGGCCCCCGCTGTCTGCTGGCATTGGGCCTTTGGGCCCTGGGGGCCATGGGTCCCATGGCCTGTCCGGCTGGGCTTGCATCTGGGGCCTGGCTGGGACCAGAGGCCTTAGAAACCATCTAGCCCTGTGCTTCTCCGTGGGGCTACAGGTTGCTGACCAGGATACTTGAAGCCACAGGGTAAATGTGGTACATTTTCCAGGGTCATCTGTTTTTATTAAAAAAATAATTGGGGGTCAAAGAGGTTTAATATTAAAATAAACATGGATATATTTTAATATAAGATGTAAAACTTGTGGATGTTTTAAGATAAACAAGTCACCTTGGGTGTCTACTGCCTGTAGGAGGTGGAGGACTCTAAAATGCCTCCGAAGGGGACTTCCCTGGTAACCCAGTGGTTAAAACCTGCCTGCCAGTGCAGGGGACACAGGTTCAATCCCTGGTCCGGGAAGATTCCACATGCCTTGGGATGACTAAGGTGGTGCGCCCTAGAGACCACGCTCTGCAACAAGAGAAGCCACCACAGTGAGAAGCCCTTGCGTTGCAACTGGAGTCGCCCCCGCTCGCCACAACTGGAGAAAGCCCACACGTGGCAAGGAAGACCCAGTGCAGCCAAAAAATAAAACAGCCCCTAGGATGCCCCCAGCCCCCATGAACACACCGTGTGTGACCCTGGAACTGGGACTCTGATGGGGTATACTCCCGTGATTAGGTTGTGTGGTGTGGCACGGCTGACCTTAACGTGTGGGAAGGTGTCCAGGGAGGCCTGACCTAACCAGGTGAGCCCATTAAAAGCAGAGCGTTTCCTCCAGCTGGTGGAGGAAGAGGAAGTCAGGAATTTGAAACGTAGAGGGGATTGGAGCCTGAGATATTCTCTGTTGCTGACTCGAAGATGGAGGAGCCACGTAGCGAGAAGTTGGACGGCCTCTTGGAGCCAAAAGCGGCCCTGGTGGCGGCCAGCGAGGAAATGGACCTCCGTTCGGCAGCTGCAGGAGCTGGAATGTGGCCAGCAGTCAGAAGGAGCCTGGAATCTGCCCCAGTCCCTTGCAAAAGGAATGCAGCCTGGCAGATGTTTTCGTTTCGGCCTGATTCTCAGGCCCTGAGCAGAGAACCCAGCCATGCAGGGCCTGGACATCTGACCTACGGACCTGTGAACTGCTGAATGGGTGCAGAGCGGAGCCGGGCTGACAGGTTCACCCCTGGCTCTCAGGCCCCTGCTTCAGGGAGCCCCCCAGGCTCCACAGAAGCAGGACTTGGGTTCACCCCAACCACACATGCCCTCTCTTGACCTTTCCCTGTAAACTGAGGTGCTCTATCTGTTGGCATCCTGACCAGGGAAAACTCCCAGAAAGCCAAGAGCACCCCTTCACACCCCTAGAAGTCCTCAGCAAGGTCTTAGCGCCTGTCCTTCACAGGTGAGGGGGCTCAGGACAGGCCAGAGGCTTCATGAGGAAAATTGGACGACTGAGGGCTGGCGAGCCTGGACGCCTCGGTGCTGGGGCCCCACGGGACAGGCCTGGGACAGCCAGTCTGGTGGGGGTGTCCCCTCTCTGGCTAGGTAAAGCCTTGCCCTGCCTCCAGTGGCTTCGTGGGGAACCAACCTCCTGGATTTAGAGAAAGCCTTTGTCACTCGTGTGTCCTGAAGGTGAGGCATTCCTCAGTGAAAGGAAGGCTGACTCTGGGGTTCTTAGTGTCCCCACCCCCGGGTGCACAGCTGGGTGGCCCCGCCTGCCTCTGACCCCTTCCTTGCCTCGGGGTCCTCAGCGGGCCATCCCCCTTCGCCCGCACACCCGTGACTCTGACCCTGCTCTTCGTTGGCGGGGGCCCGTGTGTCTACATTATCCCTTAGCCTTTGCTCTGGCGGCAGTGGGGGAATCAAAAGACTGCCTTTCAGGTAGCCCAGGTGCTAGAAGCCTCCTTGTGCCCTCAGCGTGTCCTTGTCCTCTGTTGCCCGTCAGGAGGAAGGCGGGAGGTTCCTGTCCACAGAGGGCATGCGGTGTGCCAGGCCTCTGCCAGCCAGTGACCCACAGGGCTGGGGACTCAGGAACAGAGAGGAAGGCAGTAAGGCCAAGGTTGCCGTGGGCAGGTGGCCTGGGCTTTATTACACCTGGTGGGTTGCCAGCTGCCTGCCCTGCAGCCTGCCCCCCAACTGGCAGGTTACGTGGGCCGCTCCTGGGGCTGGTGTGCAGGGCTAGCCCGGCCACTGCTTGGTGACAGTCTCCTCCTCAGCCTGGCCAAGGCGCGGATGGGGCTCTGGGCGCAGTTGGTCAGGTAGGTTGCATCCTCTGGGGAGGACTCGCCGGGCCGTCTGTGGGGCCGCAGGGGCGGGGATGCCTGGGGCTGGCCCGGCAGGGTCCTGCCTGCACTGGCTGGCCTGCTGCCCGGCAGGTGCCGCCTGCCCGGGCCCCTGAGGGAAGACCAGACGGCAAGATACCCTGTGAGTGAGCGGGCTCCCCCCACGCCCGCCACCTGCCATGCGCCCGGCCTCTGACAAAGCCTCACTCACCCCGGGGACGTCCTTGCTGTCTGCAGTGGGGGCTCTGCTCCCTGGATTCCCTTGCTGCGAGGGGCCCAGAGCTGGTCCTCCGGGATCAGCTGCAAAGAAAACCGAGCTCAGCAAGACCCAGGCCCACTCTGCACCCACCAGAGAGGGTGCCATGGAGGGTGGGGGGTGGCTTGCACCTGTGGCCCACCCCTTCCTCTGAGGGGCAGGTTTGGGAGCCTCCTGGGGCCTGTCAGCTCTTAAGCATGGGAAGGTTTGCTTTTGGACGAGGCTCCTGGTGCACTTGAAATAAAGGCTCAAAGGGCTGGAGGGGGCTTGGAGCGGGAGGACACATAGACACCCTCGTGCTTGGCTGAATCGTGGGAGGCTTCACAGCAGGCACAGCTAAAGCCACCTGCCGGGAGGGCCCCAGGTGCTGGGAGCAGGGCTGGCGGCGGGTTCCCCGGGGAAGCCCAAGGCCTTCCGAGTCCCCAGGGCCGGCCCCTCTCGGGCGGGGGAGCCATGCTGCCCACCTTGAGGCCCCCCTGCTGGGCCACCTCCCGGATCTTGGACAGCATGGACCGCAGCCGCCCATTCTCCTCCTGCAGGACCCGGATGCGGATGTCGTTGGCCTGCACCTGCCTCTCCATGTCGTCCGTGACGTTACCAGAGCCTGTGGGGACGCACACCTGGCACCGCACCCCAGCAGGTCGGCCTCTCGTGCCCAACGGGACAGCAGTTCCGAGGGCAGACGCACCGTGCCGCACGGGGAAGTGGGCGGGGTCAGTGCTCCGGGCCCCCCACACCTTCCTTCTCCTGAGGCCTTGCCCCTGCTCCGTAGCCCCCTGCCTGTGGGAGATGACCGCAGCCTTGCAGAATTTGAGAGCTGGGGTGGGGGTGGGGGAACTGGAACTCACTGAAGATTTAGCAAATAGGTAAGGAAGTGAAGCTCTTCCAAGGCTACCCGTTTTTGGAGGGCCTGAGAGACAGTGACTCGCCCAAAGGCATGGCCAGCTCCTGGGTTTGAGGGCCAGGAATTCAGCGAGGATGTTCTTTCCCACTGCTGGGGGATGGGTACTCCCCACTGACTGTGAACCAGGCAAGCTGCTGCCGCTTGTTATCTGTTTCCTGGTTCGTCACCTGCCTGTGGGGCGGTCAACAGGGCATCACGAGGCCCAGCACTCAGAAATGATGACCTACGTGACCAGCTAGATCGCAGTGGATCATCCTGCCAGCTCTGCACCGGATTCACCCGGAGCTCTAGGGGCTGGAGGGGTTGGGACGAGAACCCAGGTGGCCTGGCAGCCGGTCTTCCGAGCTGAGTCCCTAGCACTCCCATATCATGGGGTCCCAGACACTGGACAGTTGGGGTCACTGCGCCCTTGGAGCTGGCCCTGTGGTGTGGTTTGGGGAGATGCCGGGACGGGGGACATGGAAGCTGAGCCAGGGCTGGCATGTGACAGGGCACAGGCTACAGAGGCAGCCAGCCGGCATCTGGACTTGGCTGTGTGACTCTGAGCGGTCACCTCACTGCTGGGCCTCTGTGTCCCTGTCCACACCAGGAGTGGGCAACACAAAGCACCCACGTGTCACGGGGCCTCTGGAGGCCACACGACTGCACCCCCCACCACCCTCGCTGCAGGCCCCAGTGTCCTGGCCAGACAAGCCCCCAGCCGCCGGCCCGCCCCAGGCCCCAGGTCCTCTGCACCAAGCCGGGGTCCCTACTTTGGATCTGGGCCTCTGCGGGCCTGTGCAGGTCCGGGAAAGCCACCAGCAGCCTTTCCCGCTCCCTCAGCTCCACGAGCTCCCGCTCCAGCTCGGAGATGGTCAGCCGCAGGTCCGTGGTCGCCTGCTCCAGGCCTTGCTTCTCCCGCTGCAGGCTCTGCAGCAGCTCCTGGGGGCGGGGCAGGCTCCGAGCTGAGAACCGGCTCGCAGCCCTGCCCCCGGGAGGAGCCGGCCCCGCCCTCCGCCCCGCCCCGCACCTGCTGGGCCCGGAGCTGGCACTGCCCCTGCTCTCTCTCGCCCTGCACGCTCTGCAGCTGCTCCTCCACGTGGGCCCGCTGGGCCTCGGCCTCGTCCAGGCTGCCCCGCAGCTCCTCGCGCTCCTGGTCCAGGCTATCCAGCTGCTGCAGCAGGGCTCGCTGTTTGGCCTGCAGGGACTGAGCCGGGGGTGGGCGAGAGGCAGGCCGTAAGGGACACAGGAGGCGACCGTGCCCAAGCCCACCCCCTTGTGCTGCATCCCGTCTGTGCACCGGGGTGCAGTGCGAGTTGTGGAGGGCCGAGGGGAGCCCGACCGACCGCAGCCCCGGGCGAGGCCAGGCCCCCAGGCTTGCAGACCCCGCCCCCTGGACAACAGTTGGCCGACTCCCATCAGCCTGGCTCCGCCCACTTCTTTCGGGTCAGGATCTCCACTCAGGAATTCTGAGGTCTCCAGCATGTCGCCCCTCGGTGGAGTTTTGTCTCCCCAGACCCTTTGTTGTGGGAGCCCAGGCGCGGAGGAGGCCCCAGCCTCACCTCCTGGTGGCGGACCATGCTGTCCACGCGGGCCTTCTCCTTGTCCAGCTCCGTGCTGGCCCAACGGATCTGCTGGCTGGCCCCGTCCAGCCGCCCCGCCAGCAGCTCCACCTGCTGCTCCAGCTGCTGCACCTGCCGCTCGGCCTCCAACCGGTGCTCGGCCTCTGCCTGCAGCTGCTGGGCCTTGCTCTCTGCAGGAAGGAGCACATGTAGGAAGGGGCAGGGCCCGGGAGCGCTGGGGACTCCCTGCACGGCCTCTGCCTCAGGATGGGACCTGGGACCTGGGACCTGGGGGTACTGTCACAGCACATCTCTGGGCCTCGGTGTTTGTCCTCAGCCACAGAGTGGGGCTCCGAGCCCTGCCCGAAGGTGGGTACTGAAAACAGAAGGCCCTCTCTGGGTGGGAGGTGGCATCACGCAGCGGTGTGGCTGGTCAGTCCCAGCCTCCTCTGTGGTTCCCTTGGCTTTGCCCCCGAAGCCCGGGAGACAGAGATGGGGGGCTGGTGGTCCGGCCACCGAGGGCAGGGCTCATGGTGCCAGGCTCCATGGCGGGACTCCTCACCCACGGCCTGCGTGGACTCGCGCTGCTGCTTCAGCTCCCCCTCCAGAGTGGCCACCTTCGTCTTGAGGTCACTTGTTTCTGTGGCAGCCGCGAGAGAGAGGCCCTTCAGAGGCTCCCCGGGACTCGGTGGGGGCTTCATGCCTAGTGTGCCCGACGCCATGGTGGGACACTTGGGAGGGGCTCTGGGGAGGTGCTGGCAGGCCTGGCCCCTCCACCCTGCTTTCTCTTGGGTGGCTGCCATGTGTCTGCACCTCTCTGGCCCTCCGTGTCCTCCCGGGGGGTTGACAGAGTGGCTCAGAAAGGGCGGCAGCTCGTCCTAGCTCCCTCAGGCTTCACGACCTCCATGGGGACTGGCCCGCTGTGAGGCCCAAGGCCGTGTCTCTTGACGGCTTCTGCGGAGGCCGGAGGGGCGCCTCTGCTGGCTGGGGGTACCAGGAGTTCCCTTCAGTGACCCACAGGAGTGTATGAATCCCCCAGCTCCCCAGCCCCTCTGGTGGGACGACTCCTGTTCTCCAGGAGCTTCTGCGTTCCCCAGCGGGATGGGGATCAGGCTGCCGGCAGGGTAACCGGCCTGGGGAGTGCATCCCTTCCCCTGCCTTCCATACCCTGCGTCTCCAGCCCACTCCCAGCCTAGGTTTCTTCCACACCCTTGTTGCAGGGTCGGCTCCTGGGGGAGCCCACGCTCTGAGGGCGGCAGGGCCCAGCGCTGGGGGCCCGGCCTCGGGGGCTGACCTGCGAGCAGCTGCTGCCTCTCGCGCTCCCACTGGGCCCGGCGCTGCTCGGCTTCCTGGGCCTGCTGCTGCCACGCCGCCTGCTCCTCTTGCAGGGCCTGCTCCAGCTCGCCCACCTGCATCCTCAGCCTATCCTTCTGGCCCTCGGCCTCCTCCAGCTGGGCCCTGAGGAGCCCCACGAGCTTGCCGAGGCATGCCAGGTCTTTGCTCTGCTCGGCCGCCCAGAGGCCCACGGTGGCGGCCGGCAGCGGCCTGTGCCCCATGCTGTCCCGCACCAGCTGCTGGAAGCGGCCCAGCGACGAGGGCAGGTTCTGGCTCTGACACAGGTTGACGACCACCTTGCCCACCTCCCGCAGGCTGCTCTGGACGCTGGTGCACGCGTCACAGGGCACCAGGGCCGTCTCTATGGTCTGGGAGTGGACACTCCTGGTGTTCTCGGCCGTCCGGCCTGGACGCCGCAGCGAGACGCTGATGGGGAGGCTGTCCCGCTCTGGGCAGGCCTGGGGCAGGCCTGGCACTGGGGAGGGTGGCTTGACGAGCTGGGCGGTCCCCAGTTCCGGGCTCCCGGCTGGCTCGCCCTTGGCTGTGGGCTTGGAGGTGAGGGTTTCTCCTTGGTTTGCCCTTTTCTGTGGTCAGGGAAAGAAAGGGAAGGCAGGTAAGGGAGACAGGCCTGGGTGGTGACCCCCGGGGATTTCTGTGACAGCAGCCTCGCCCAATGCTCAGCCCCTCAGACGGTATCTGGCAGCAGCGTGAATGGGAGCGCGCCTTCTCCTCTCTGCTGCCTCCGTTACTAAGCCCAGGTCGATGCGGGTACCTGCCTGGCACTGGGAGTGACACGGTGACAGACACAGCTGCCGGGCGCGGGGCCCTTGCTGGGTGGACCCATGTGCTTGCGTGTCACTGAAGCCACTCTCGGTTTTGGTCTCCTTCCCGTTATGGTGACAGTGGTCCTGCCCACAGGTGGTTGTGAGGGTTATGGGGTGACCCAAGACAAACGGGGCTCATTGTAAACCCCATCGGGGCTTCCCTGGGGACTCGGATGGTAAAGAATCTGCCTGCAATGTGGGAGACCCAGGTTCCATCCCTGGGTCTGGAAAATTCCCCTGGAGAAGGGAATGGCTACCCACTCCAGTATTCTTGCCTACAGAATTCCCATGGAGAGAGGAGCCTGGCGGGCTACACTCTATGGGGTCACAGAGAGCCAGAAATGACTGAGTGACTAGCACTTTCATAATCCCCATTACTCAAACATGCCCTGGGAGGTAAGGACTGTCATCACTCCCACTGCACAGATGAACAAACTTAAGTTCAGAGTGGGTAGGAGTTTTCCAAAGTCCCACAGTGTAAACTACAGAGCTGGGCGGCCCAAATGTGACCCTCAAGGCCTGCATTGCTACCTTCCAGAGTGGAGCCAGCAGCGGGCACACTGCTCACCTGGTGGACAAGGCAGCTGGGGCTGATGGGCTGGCGTGAGGGTGACCGCAGTTGGGGAAGGGGAGTGGTGGACGCACCTGGAGGGCTGCCTGCTGGCTGAGCATGCCCAGCCTCAGCAGACTGTTCCAGAAGCGTCGTACTGTGAGTCCCACAGACATGCAGGGCCCTGCAGCCCGGGCCGGGGGCACTATCTGCTCCAAGGTCAGGTTCTCCAGGTAGCTCGCGCAGCTCTGAAGCAGCAGCAGGAGCCTGTGGGCAGAGACGGTAGGGTCGACTGGGGCAGACCCTGGTGCCAACACACCCTGGCACCACATGACCAGTGGCCTCCAGCTCTGGAGACTGGCCTGGGCCTAAGGGGCTCGGAGCATCTCACAGTATGCTCTGCACAACCCAAGAGCCACTTCCTCCAGGAAGCCCTCCCTGAAGGCCAAGCTTGGGGCCTCTTTGGGGCCACCTGGGTGGCAGCACTTCTGCCCGGCTGCTCCCCACTGGACTGGGAGACTCTGGGAGGCTGGGCTTTGCCTCAACTGTGTCCTCGGTACTCAGGAAGTGTTGGCTGAGTGGCCGCCGTACGTCATGGGGCTCAGAGCCTTTACCTCACAGAGGACAGTGCTGAAGCCCCTCATGGGGGAGGCTGCACATGCCTCAGGGTTAGGGCGCGGGGCAGCGCGCCCTGTGGTCTCCTGATTCTAGGTGTGTGTGTGTGTTGCGGGGGGTGGGGGGGCTTCTCCTGTGTGACGAGCTGCTTCTGAGACAGCAGAGGCTGGAGGGAGAGAGGTAGGTCCCTCTCCTACCCTGAGTGAGGGGCTAATTTTAAGGTAAAGGGTGTTGGGGAGAGATGCACGTATTTGCATGGGAACCTGGCTGTTTTAAAAGAAGACGAAGGAACTGTGTTTACAAGACAGAACGGGCAGAAAAGTGACTTTCGGTTGCTGCAGATATAGGAGGGCTGTCCAAACCCCCCGGGGCCTTGGGCAGGCAGGGACTGGGGGAGGGGGTGCTGAGCGCCTCCCAGCCATGCCCCTCTCTGGCCGAGGTGTCCTCCTCTGTGAATTGTGACAATGAATGAGCAGCCTGGGGGTGGGGTGGGGCAGGCAGAGGGTGGCCTGGACAGAGCGGCCAGGTGAGGGCTGGGAAGACATGTCAGCACCAGCTTCCCAGAAGGCCATGGGTAGACTAGGCTGTGCCTGGCAGGTAGGGCCTGACCCGTCCAGGAAGGAGTGGTGGGGCCTTCCTGGGAGAGGGTGCAGCAGCGGAGGAAGGGGGGTGTGTTCTGGGCTCACACCCCTTCAGCCCCTCATAGGGTCCCAGAAGTGCTTTCCCGCCCACAGCTCCTCTAGGCCTCTGAGTGGTTACCCTGGGGCTCTTTGTCCCCAGGCAGGTCATCCCCAAGCCACTGGGGTCCCCGCCTGTCAGCCCGTGACCTCGTTAGCATGCAAGGTTTGGAGCACGTGGAACCTGGGCTGCGGTCGCCAGGGAGTGGAGGCCGATGACCCTGCTAACGTGAACGACGCTGTAGAAGCCATGGTGCTGCGGGGGGGAGTCCAGTGACCTCTTCCCAGCAGGGCCAGGGTGTGGACAAGTGCACCCTGTGTCTGGTGCCGTGACACAGAGAAGGGACAGGATAGAGCCTGTGGTGGAGACTCTGAGCAGCAGACGTAGCATCCTCGGCGTGCAGAAACCCTAAGAGGCAGCTGGAGAAGCAGGTGGCGGAGCCGCGGTGCCACGTGGACCGACGGGGTGGCTGGCAACTCCCTGAAGATGGATGGTGAGAC
Source organism: Bos mutus (assembly GCF_027580195.1). Lineage (NCBI taxonomy): Eukaryota > Metazoa > Chordata > Mammalia > Artiodactyla > Bovidae > Bos > Bos mutus. Next base: position 3,420,122 of record NC_091633.1, read on the forward strand.
ACGGCGCGACGCGGCATGTCGCGGGTGGAGCGGGTGCCGTGAGGGCCTGAGCTGACCTGTCCCTGGATGGCACGCACTCAAAGGTGATGGCTGTCACCGCTGGTGCTGGAGGGGGCTCCCGGGCTGCTGCTGGGCTTTGAGGGGCGGGGGCCGGCATCCTGCGGTGAGCAGGTTCCGGCGAGGCCCTCACCTGTCGATGACCAGCTCCAGCAGCACAGCGTGGGCCAGCTGCGTGAACTCGGGGTCGCCCGGCACGTGGTCGTAGTGCTCCAGCAGGGCCACCATGTCCAGGTCACAGGCCGCACGGTCGGGGAACTTCCAGGAGGGGAAGCGCACGGGCCCGGCGCGGGAGAACACGTCGACGATGGCGCCCTGCAGGTCGGTAAGGTCCTTGCGCAGGCTGTCCATGCAGGCCGGGCTGCCCAGCAGGTGCGCCATCCTCGTGGCTCCTGAGGTGGGGCAGAGAGGGCCCCCCCGAGCCAGAGCTGCATGGCTGCTGCTGGGGGAAGCTTCTGGAAGCCCCAGAAAACCTGCTGAAATCCAACCTCAACAGCGGGGAGAAGTCTGATGCCTGGCCCCCTCGGGACCTGCTTGTGGGTGACCTCACAAGCCTCCCTCTCATCTGCCCCACCTCATGCCCATACGGCCGAGTCCATCGGTCCACAGCTCCTCTGAGGACCTGTGTGCCAGGCCCCTGCTAAATGCTGGGTGCCTAACAGCTGTGTTCCCAGGCAAGAATACTGGAGTGGGTTGTCATTTCCTCCTCCAGGGGATCTCCCCAACCCAGAGATCGAGCCCGAGTCTCTTGTGTCTCCTGCATCACAGATGGATTCTTTACCTCTGATCCACCGGGGAAGCCCATTTATTTTTATTTATTTATACAGCTGTGCAGGAGGATGTACCTGCTGGCCACCCCTCTCTGAGCAAAACCCTGGACAAGCTGCTGACAACTGAGAGAGAGCCGTAGCTATAGCATGACGGGGAGTGCTGGGCCACCCCTGGCCACTGTCTCCTGCTTGGGCTGCTCCTGCAGCTGCCAGCTGGGCCACGGGCCTACCCGCTGGAATCTGATCCACTTCTGCTATGGAGATCTGGGCCAAGCCTACCTGACCACATTACACTGGCCGGCTGCCCCCCGGGACTCTCTCTGGCTCTGGGGAGAAAGGCCGCCCCTGGGTACACCCCTCCCCTTGTCCTCTCTCCGCTCCCGTCCCCTCCACTCCGCACACCATTGGCTACAAGTGGCAGTTCCCATGCGGGCACTCATTTCTGAACCTGTGCCCATCTGTTTCCTCTGAGTCACACCTCTCCCACTGCAGTGTGACCTGGCCACCTGGGCGGGGACCCTAGGGCCTGCCTGCACCCACAGGGGCAGGGAAACCCAGAGGGCCCCAGGGTAGTTCCTGAGGGCCAGCCAGCCTCCCAGAGGACTGGCCCTGTCCTCACGTCTCTACAGGTGTCTGTCCGTGGAGCTGGATGTCTGAGTGTGCCCGGCTCTTGGACCTGCCTGCCGGCTCTGGGGCTCAAGGTCAGATGCTCAGTTAGTGGCCTGGCTTCCCGTGTCCAGCCCTTCAGTCCCTGGGAGTAGATTAAGGGAGAGTGAGGGAGTGTGCACTCTGGGAGGGCTTCCTGGGAGGAGGTTGCCGTGGAAGAAGCGGGCTGCCCCAAGCGGGAGAAGCAGTGAGGGCCGCTGGCCTTGAGCTCAGGGCACTGCTGGCTCTGACCACGGGACCTGCTGGGTGTCACTCCCCAAATCCACCTCCTTTAAACAGATGAGGGAACTGAGGCTCTGGGAAGTTAGGGGGCTAGGCCGAGGTCACTCAGGGAGCTGGCATTCTTGCGTCCAACATCTCTGCTCTGACTTCAGGCAGTGCTGCTCTAGGAGTCTAAAAGAAATACTGTCTAAAGCACTGTCTAAAAGAAATACAATGCAAGCCACATACAGGACTGAAAATTCTATACTCGCCACATTAAAAAAAAAAAGTAAAAAGAAAGAGGTAAATTAATTTTAATAACATACATTATTTAACTTAATGTACCGAAAATATCTCTTCAATGTGAAATCAGTATAAAGATATTGTCTCAAAAATCCAATGTGTATGTGACATGGACAGCACATCCCAATTTGGACCAGCCACCATTTTCAAATACAGCACCACATGGGTTGGTGGCTACTGCATTGGACAGAGCAGGGTAGGGGGTCAGATCCAGTGTTCAGTAAGCGGACAAAAAAAATGGTGATTGAGTACCTACTATGTGCTGGGCACTGTCTTTAAAGAATAGGGACAGAGCAGGGCACACAGCCCAGTCCACCAGCAAGAGCCACCTATGGCTGAGGGTCTCTGCAGGGAGTAAGTCATGGGTGTGACAGTACAGCAGTTCCACCCACAGGTGGGGTGATATAGGTGGAAATACACACAGGTCACACACACACAGGTCAACGTCCCACGTACGTATGTTGCCCTAGTGATGACGTCTCACGAGATATCACCCATGAGATGTTATGTCCCCAAAGGATGAGGCAGAAACAAATGGAAAAACTGACTGAAACATTCCGGTTTCCCTTCCTGGAACTGCAAGAAGGAAATAAATAAAGCAAGCAAGAAATCCCACCGTGGGAGGAGGGGTTCTCAGGAGGTAAAGGACCTGGAACTCAGGAGCTTGCTTGTGTAGACACAAAGACACAGTAACCTGTTCGCCCTCAAATAACTACAGTGTCCCTCTGGGGCCAGATGTTAGATCATGGTTCTTTTCTAAAAATATTTATTTATTTTTGACTCTCTAGTTGTGGCATATGGGCTCGGTAGCTGTGGCGGGTGGGCTTAGTTAGCCCCTTGGTATGTGGAGTCTTAGTTCCCCCATCAGGGATTAAACCTGCAACCCTTGAACTGGAAGGTGGATTCTTAACCACTGGACCACCAGGGAAGGCCCCAGATTCTGATCCTGATGAGCAGCAGCAAATGCCAAAGCAGCAGAATATACAAGAGGAGAACACAACACTGAAAAAACATCCGAGGTTACCCTACATCATTTCTTCCGAACAGCGGCAATTTGCACATATAAGCCTGGTTTGAGAACCACGTGTGTGTGTGTGAAGTGAAGGAGCACTGGACACAAGCTTTCTCCATCATTCCTGGGTCTTGAGGAGAACCCTCAGCCTGAAGCTTCCCTGCACTGCTTCTGAGGTCACACAAATGATGACACTAACTGAGCCACCACTACCCTGGGGTGGGAGCAGCTGGTAACCTTGCCTCTCCATAGGTCCCTCAGCCCAAGGTGGATTTTAACCCACAGAGAGTGAAGAAACCTTTCCTTCACTCCTGTTCAACATTCAGATCCCTTCTTTGTCTTAAGCCCTGGGACCCTACCCCTCAGGTAAAGATTATGCCTACCTCCTGACCAGTGGGCTTCCCTGGTGGCTCAGACATCTGCCTGAAATGAGGGAGACCTGGGTTCGATCTCCGGGTCAGGAAGATCCCCTGGAGAAGGAAATGGCAACCCACTCCAGTACTCTTGCCTGGAAAATTCCATGGGCAGAGGAGCCTGGTATGCTACAGTCCATGGGGTTGCAAAGAGTCAGACACAATTGAGTGTTTTCACATATCCTGACCAGTGAACCCATGGAAATGCTTTGGAAACTCTAAACCCATCTATATAGCAGCGTCAGTCTCTGACTCAGGATTGCTAACTGCCTGGATACCCCGGGGGATACTGAAGGAATTCAGTGAAGACAAAGCAAGTAACTGCACTAGTAGAACAGTAAGAAAGGCCTGGGTTTGGATTCCCACTCCACCATGTAAATTGAGGATCTGTAAATGAGTTGCTCTGGGAAATAAATGATGGAATACATGTAGTGTTTGGCACAGAGTCTATCTAGCTCATGGTACATGTTCAATAAATCCTAACTATCGTTATAATTCAACGTTAACAGTAACACTAACATCAACCAGCTATGGTGTGAGAAAGAGACATGGGAGGAGACTTGGGAGGGCATCTTTTCCTGTCACTACCCCCGCCACACCCCCATTTCATCGGTGAAGAAATTGAAGTCCAGGCAAGGCTTCAGAGCCAGACACATTCTGGAGTTACGAGGGAGGGGAGAGGGGAAAGGGAGGAGAAGCCCCCAGGAGGAGAAGCGAAAAGAGGGGGGTCGGGGTGTGCTAGGGGCGGGGAAGTGGCCCGCAGGGACCAACCTGCAGACGTGAGGGGTGGAGCCTAAAGGAGAAACCTAGATCTGAGTTGGTCCACCCGGTTCGAGGGCGGGACTATGGAAGGCGGGGGTGGAACTGGAAAAGACAGGACCTCGGGAAAAGGGACCAGTGGGAATTAGGGACTGAGACTTGGGAAGGGGTCTGGAGTACGTGGACCTGAAGCAAAGAGGAGCTTGGAAGAATAGGCAGGCGGAGATTTGGCCAAAGTGGGAGGCCAATGGGAGAGAACCCGGGACTTAGAAGGCGGGGTCGGAGGGAGAGGGGAAATGGCCTGGCAGAGTAAAGGAGGGGGGTCCGGGCGTTGGGGCGGGAGATGTAAAAAGTCTCACCAGTCTCCGGCGTCGCAGCCTCAGCCCCTGTGTCTGGCGGGTTCTTGGAACCGCCCCCAGGCGCTCCTGCAGCTCCGGTGATCCAGTGCAAAACCTAGCCCGGCTCCTTGACCGCTGCCATGGCAACGGCGTCTCGCTCGCGGGAAGGGCGGGAAGTGACGTCACGGAGAAGGGGCGGGTCCGGACGTGCGTCAGCATCGCCCCCTCGGTGACAATTCGGTCGGCTGCCGCCATCTTGAGAGCTTGTCGTACTGTTGGTGCGGGGAAGGCGCTTTGACGCCGCACCGCTCACCTACACCGAGGCGGACTGGCAGCCCTGAGCGTCGCAGTCATGCCGGCCGGACCCGTGCAGGCGGTGCCCCCGCCGCCGCCCGCGGCCACCGAGCCCAAACAGGTACGGCGAGGTCTGCACCTCCACCGGCCGCTTGAGCAGGCCTGGGCCCTCCCCTCCGACGCGGGCGCTCCTAACTCGTGCAGGAAGGAGCTGCCGCTTAGGAGGATTTCGGGGGACTCCAAGTCCCAAGAGGCAGCGCGCTTCCCGCCTGCCTTCGGCTAGCGGAAGAAGCCTTGTTAGAACCGTGGTTCTCAACCTTGAGGTCCGCGGACCAGCGGCACTTGGGTGGATTAGAAATGCTGATTTCCCACCCCAGATCTTCTGAAATCAGAATTTGCGTTTTTAATAAGATCCCACGGTGATTCATTAACGTTTGAGAAGCCCTGTTTAGCGCATCCTCCGGTCTTGTGTGGTTAATTGGGCCTTTGCCCTGGAGTCCCTAATTACCCAGCCTGCACGGTACATCTTTGAATGTTAACTCTCAGCGTTTGTTTTGTGCTTACTGTAAGCCCAGCACCGTGCCAGGCTACGATGTTAGCCAAATGAGTGAAGCACAGTTCGTGACTTAGGAAGGTCACGGACTAGTGGGGAGACAGATAAGAGAGAATACTTAGTAAATATATTTATCGTCTCAGTCACCGTAAATGATGCAGTTTCAGACAGCCCTTAAAAAGATTTCAATCAGCTAAGGAGGAAGACGGGGGTCAGTAATTGCAGAGTGATAAAGTACGGGTAGTAGGAATGAGGCAGGAATTCTTTTTGAACAACTATTTATTTTGTATCGGAGTATAGCTGATTATCAGTCCATTCTAAAGGAGATCAGGCCTGGGATTTCTTTGGAAGGAATGATGCTAAAGCTGAAACTCCAGTACTTTGGCCACCTCATGCGAAGAGTTGACTCATTGGAAAAGACTCTGATGCTGGGAGGGATTGGGGGCAGGAGGAGAAGGGGACGACAGAGGATGAGATGGCTGCATGGCATCACTGACTCGATGGACATGAGTCTGAGTGAACTCCGGGAGTTGGTGATGGACAGGGAGGCCTGGCGTGTTGCGATTCATGGGGTCGCAAAGAGTCGGACACGACTGAGAGACTGATCTGATCTGATCTGATCTGATAGCTGATTATCAGTGTTGTGGTAATTTCAGGTGAAAAGCAAAGGACTCAGCCATGCATATACATGTATCTGTTCTTCCCCAAACTCCACTCCCATGCAGGCTACCACTTGTGATATACAGTAAGTCCTTGTTGGTTATCCATTTGGAATATAGTGGTGTATACATGACCTTCCCAAACTCCCTAACTATTCCTCCCCCCTGGTAACCATAAATTTGTTTTCGAAGTCTGTTAGTCTCTTTTTGTTTTGTAAGTTCATTTATATCATTTCATTTTGGGAGGGATTAGGGGCAAGAGGAGAAGGGGACGACAGAGGATGAGATGGCTGGATGGCATGACTGACTCGATGGACGTGAGTCTGAGTGAACTCCGGGAGTTGGTGATGGACAGGGAGGCCTGGCGTGCTGTGATTCATGGGGTCGCAAAGAGTCGGACACGACTGAGCGACTGATCCGATCTGATCTAAGGGATGCCATACGGTACTTCTCCTTCTCTGACTTACTTCCCTCAGTATGCCACTGTGAGTCCATCCATGTTGCTGTGAATGGCATTATTTCATTCTTTTTAGTGGCTGAGTAATATTCCATCATATATGTGTACCACATCTTCTTCTTCCGTTCATCTGTCGATGGATGTTTGAATGGTATTTGCTTCCGTGTCCTGTGCTGCCTGCTGTGCTTAGTTGCTTAGTTGTGTCTGACTTTGCAACCCCATGCACTGTAGTCCAGGCTTCTTTGTCCATGGGGATTCTCCACGCAATACTGAAGTGGGTTGCCATGCCCTCCTCCAGGGGTCTTCCCAACTAAGGGACCGAACCCAGGTCTTTTGCATTGCAGGTGGATTCTTTACTGTCTGAGCCACCAGGGAAGCCCAGGAATACTGCAGTGGGTAGCCTGTCCTTTCTCCAGGGGATCTTCCCAACCCAGGAATCAAACTGGGATCTCCTGCACTGCAGGCAGATTCCTTACCAGCTGAGCTCTCAGGGAAGCCCTTCCATGCTTGGCTATTTTAAACAGTGGAGGCAGCGATTCTAATCAACATTGCTTTGATGGGCTAGAGGAGAGCTTAAGGTAGGCGAAGCCCATGGGAGTGTAAGCTGTGTTCAGAAGGATGAATCAGTAGTTCACCAGGTAGGTGATGGGGCAGGCAAATACCATTCTGTATTCATTCAGCAAATTTATTTATTGAGCATATCCTATCTGTTGACCACTGCAAGTACCTCTGTAACCCTGGCATTTTCCCAGTATTTGGGGAAAAATAAGCCAGGTAAAGCCACTTAAGTGCAGAGATACTGAGGTCGGAATCAAACAGTGCCTCTGGTCAAGGGTAAAGAAGGTTAAAGCATGGAGTTGGGAAAGTGCTACTTAAGAGCTGTATTACTGGGGATTTGAACTTTTCCTAGCAGGCTTTTGGGAGAAGAAGAACGGATGTAAGCTGGAAATTGACATGTTTGTGTTGCAGAAATGGAGGTAGACAGTGATGTGGAGAATTGCTCAGAGGAACGATTGGTCATGTTATTTGAAAGACGAGGACCTGGCCTACACTGTGGCTGGGGTGTGGGGCAGAGGGCACTGACATCACGAAAGATGAGATGCTGATGGTGCAGGCTCTCCTCTAAACCAATGCGTTGGAATCCCGGTTCTGTCACGTGGGCCTCTGCAGGGAGAAGTCTCCATTCCTCAGGTTGTCATCTGTAGAATGCCAGTAGTAAGAATCCTTAACATCACAGGGCTCTGTAAGGCTTATAGATGTAATATGCTTAAAGTGCTCAGAGAAGTATGTGAAACCTACTCTGTGCTTGAGAAGTGTTCCTTACCGCTGAATGTGGAGGTTAAGGAAAGGAGAAGAGACCCATGTTTCTGCCCTGGGTGACTGGAGGCACGGTTGGCTGTCCACGAGGAAGGTGGTTGGAGATGAAAGTGCCTGGGACCGTGGCTCTTACAGCTCTGTGGCCACGTGAGAGTGACGGGGGGCGTTGGTGTGGGCAGGATGGTGCGGCCTAGCGGTGCTGGGAAAGTGGGGGATGCTCTGTCAGTGCCTACTGAGGACAGTGTGAGTCTGAAAAGAGGACAGAATTTGGGGGACACTCACATTATAGGGCAGGGGGTGAAACGGGAGCCAGGAGGGAGACCTGGGTGGGACGGTGGGCAAGAGAGACAGGTGAGGATAGGGCCCAGGAGGTGCGGCTCTTGTGACGGGGTGGTCACTGGTCGCACGGCCAGATAACCACAGTAGTTGGCCGTAGGCTGTCTTTCTTGACTTGGACAAGAGCCCTTGATAGGAATGGGGATCAGGTGGGAGGTGAGGAAGTGGGGGCGACAAGCCTGAGGGCACACGGGCTGTTGAGCTACCAGGGGAGGGCTGGGGGAAGGTGGTAGCAGTCAGGAAGGTGAGGGCGGCGGAGAAGCTTTCTAACATGGGAGGCTTGGCCCTTTGTTAGAGGAAGAAGCTGTTGAGGAGAGAGTGTTGGAACTTATAGGGCAGTTAATGCTGAGCATTCCAGTGGTTTCACAGACCTCTTGAACGTTAAATGGTGGTTTAGACCGTAGAATGGGTGTCGAGGGAAACGGCATTCGAGGCAGGAGTGGCCAGCAAGGAGTTTCCCATTTGTTTATTCAGCAGACGGTGGTGAAATATCCTGTATTAGGCACATCCAAGGGTGTGGGGATACACACACGGCCTTCTGGATTCTGGTTTCTCAGAATGTGGTCAGATCGATGTCCCATCGTTCCCCCCGCCACACATCTGAGTCACCTGGACGCTTGGTGAAAATGCAGACTCCCAGTGTTGCAGAGGTGGTCCAGCGAGGGGAGCCAGGGAGGCCGCTGTTCTCATTGGTCCCTGGGAGAGTCCCGTGCACGCCCAGAGCTGTTGAGAGAAGTGGTTCTTCGGGAGCAGAGGTTCCGAACTTGAGGAGGTCGTGATGAATTGAATGGGAGAGAGTCTGTGTTCTCAGTAATATCCTAGAGGAGTTTAACGGTTGGCATTCGACACTAAGCCAGAGACTTAAAGGCCTTCCTTTTCCTGTTTTCACAGCCCACAGAAGAAGAAGCATCTTCAAAGGAGGATTCTACCCCATCCAAGCCCGTGGTGGGTATTATTTACCCTCCTCCGGAGGTCAGGAACATCGTTGACAAGACTGCCAGCTTCGTGGCCAGGTAACGTAGCTGCTCCTGCTCGCGTGGGTCACAGGTGGGTTTTAGCACAGAACTGAATTCTCACGAGGGTAACAGCTGGGTTTTTAGAGTGGCATTGTAGGCTTAGGCCTGTCAGCTCATCGGAGAGCACAGTATGGTGTGAGGTCGGCTGTGGGCAGGACTGGCATCTCTAACATGGTCTGGCGGTGGCAGAGGACAGGCCCACCCAGCTCCAGCGTCACCAAGAACCTGTGCTTCCTAACCAGGCCTGAAGAAGTGCCTGGAAGACTGTTTTGTCAGAGATGTGTGTCCGTTCTGAGCTGCTGGCCTGAGGAAGACAGAACAGGGAGTAGACAGTCTCATGGAGCAAGGACTGCATTCCTGACCCAGCTGCAGAATGGAATAGCATGCCCCCCACAGAGTTACTGAGGCCGGAGAGGGGACCGGGTGCAGTTTGGGTGCGTCGTGTAGCTGTCAGCCCAGATGGCGTGGAAGTCAGCTGGATTTCCTCTTGTCCCTCCCCATTATACTTGAGCACACCCACGCTTCCTCAGATGGAGTCTCCTTGATGGCCACTTGACTCCAAAGGTCAGCCATCCCTGGTGTAGTGCATTTCGAGTATTCCTTTGGCAGCCAGCAGGCCATGTCCAGCCTTCAGATCTTTTGTTCGTTCTCAGTGATTTCTCTAACTTTTGAATTGGTTGTCACTGCTTAGAAATGAGATTGCACCATAAGTCTGGATTTCTGGCTGCTGCTAAATTGGACGGTTGCTTGCATGGAAACGGTAGCCAGCCTCGAGCAGAGCGCTGCCCGCAGTCAGGCCCGCGCTTTCCAGGGAACCGCACCTTGACCCTGGGACAGTGTCCCCGTCTAGGAGTGGGCTAGCTTTGGTTTAAGGCAAAAACATCATTGAGTAGACGGGTCCTTCCTTTCTCAGCCTCCTTATGAAATGAAACATAGAAAGAGGCTCCTCTAGTGTCTTTCACTGTGTCAGGCTCCGTGTAAATTAACCTTCCACATTTCCAAGGCTTTGATTAACCTGGATACTGGGCTGAAACGGCTCTGTGCCTGATTAAACATTATGGGGCCATGTCTGACTTAGGGCAGCAGGTATTGCACGCATAACTTTAATACCTCATAGCAACACTCATTCTTCCCCTTTTCCCCGGGTATTCTGAAGACAATAAACAGCAAGAAGATGTTAGAGGACGAATCACCGGTCTCACAGCCAGAATAGTTTCTACCAGCTGTTTTCACTTTCTCCTGTCCTCCTGGGTCTTGGCGTCCTTTTTTAGGTCCTTGTACTGGTGGAGGTACTCTCACACCCTGCTTTCTCCCATCCGCCGGTGCTGAGCGTTCTCCTGGGTCGCCCCTGGTCTGCCGCCTGCTCCTCTCCGGAGAAGATGCGCCATGTGCGGCGTTGGCCTTCCTTGACCTGACCCACTCCTCTGTGTCTTCCTTGGAGGTTGTTCGAGCATTTCAGTTTGGCACATAAAGCTGGGAGGAAGTCTTTTCCTAGAAGAAAACCGTGTGGCACATTGCTGGCCGAAAGAGCATTTTAAAATATTTCTTAAACATTTTGCCAAACGGCTTTCCAGTCATTTTGTGCCAACCACAGAAATAAGAATTCTTTCCAAGTTCCCTTAATAATAAATTTGTACGTCCGCATCTCTAGATCTTGACTTTGACTCCTGTCTGACTCTTGGCGACCCCCTGGACTGTAGCCCACCAGGCTCCTCTGTCCACGGGATTTTCCAGGCAAGAATACTGGAGCAGGTTGCCATGCCCTACTCCAGGGGAGCTTCCCGAACCAGGGGTTGAGCCTGTGGCTCCTGCCCTGCCTCCTACGTTGCAGATGGATTCTTTACCGCTATGGCACGTGGGAAGCCCCAGTTGCCTCGGAGGCGTTTCTGAAGTCTGTGGACTTGCTTTCGTTAGTGTTGCCGTGAAGGGACAGGTCAGCTTCTCGGGCTGGGTTCAAGCAAACGTGCAGGACCCTCTGCTTTACTTGTGTGGGGTTCACGTGTATTGAGTGAGTAAAATTCACCAGGCCAGTGTGGTTTTCCAAAAGGAGTTTTTTCTCTCTAGGTTTGGTTTTCCCTTCCCTGCATTTTCCTGTCAAGAAACTGAAGTGGAAATTACCCTTAAAAAGTCCCACCAGCTGGGTTGAGTCAGACTCATGTTTTTTTTTTCCTGCTGAAATCTATTCCTTATGTTAGAGAATATAATTCTAAACATAAGTGAGTGAAGTCACTCAGTCGTGTCCAACTCTTTGCGACCCTGTGGACTGTAGCCCACCAGGCAAGAATACTGGAGTGGGTTGCCATTTCCTTCTCCAGGGGATCTTCCCAACCCAGGGATCGAACCCAGGTCTCCTGCATTGCAGGCAGACGCTTTAACCTCTGAGCCACCAGGGAAGCTAATTTAAAGCAACAGAGTAGCTTGGAATAAGCATGCCTGTCCTCTCGTCATTTTATATTTCAGATCGTTACCAGATGTGAGGTTATGGCTTAGGAGTTGGTGGTAGAGAAGACAACCAGAGCCCCTTTTTTAGCAGCCCTTTGGGTGGCAGCCTTGTTTAGCCGTATTTAAGTGGACATCGACCTTGTGTGGTTCACATTATTTTACGGTGGGGGGAACCCTTCGTCCTCGAGCATGGGCTTCAGCTGGGCTAGCACACTGTCACACCCAGACCTCGCGGTGTTAGTCACACCGCCGAGTGTGACCAGAACTTGCGGAGGAGCTAGCCGGGGTGTTGATGACCGCGGCCGCCGAGGTTGCTAAGGTGGGGCACAGCATTGCCTGCACCCCGCCTCCTCTTCAGGTGACCGGGCCGGGGCGTGGAAGTCTGAGGACGGGGGGCGGACTGGCTGCCCCCAGCCTCTGGAGCCGCCCCTTGGTGTGTCTGGGGCGCTCTTGAGAGTAGGGCTCTGGCCGGAGGAGTAAGGGAGGCCCCACAGCCGTCTCCTGGCTCCCAAGTCACCTCTCCTGTTCGTAGGGCAGCCCCTTCCAGCCTTCAGAGCAGTAACAGGCCCTGGGGTGTTCAGGCCTGTGTGGTTCAATAGACTTCGGCTTCTCGTTCTCTCATCAGTTTTCTCAATACTTCAGAGTAGAGAGAGAAGGTGGTATTTAGCCATATTTTACCGTGGGAAATTGAGTCAAAGAGATGTTCAGTAACTTGGTAAGTCAGTAGTGAACCCCAAACTTGAACACATCCATATCTTGTGTCTTTAAGGTGAGTGTACTTTCTGACTGATAACGGGTATTGTGGATGTGTGACACCTTGAAATGTTACTGTTGGGACTCTATTAAAAAATCAGGGTTCCCTATACATCACGAGAGGGACGTTTTCATTCTGAGGGTTTAAAGGCATACACACTGGGGACATAGGGTGTGTGTGGGAAACTCCTCCAGATACAGAGAGACGGGCCTCCCTGACGTCACGTCACTGTCCTGAGTGTGCTTTACGCAGCAGCTCGGATCCCGGGCCCTGGAGAGCAGTGTTTCCTGTATGAGTCCACCCAGTAGTAAAGGAGGTGATTATAGCCGTTACTTGGACAGGGTGTTAAACCCTGTTCACATTTTCTTTTTTTTTCCATCCTTGCTGGCTAGAGGCCAGCATCTCAGTTTAGTGTTAACACATCCTTGATGCCTCACAAGCACTCAGTCATCCTGCTTTTCGACTAAGAACTGCTTTCAGTCTCAGCAAACTTTGAACTGAACTTGAACCATGCCATGCTGCTTTGATTTCATTGTATTGACTCGTATGATGCCTTTTGTTAGCAAAGCCATAATGACTTCTATTTGAAGTAGTAACATATGCCTTCCTCCCCCTGTTGCCCCCTTCCCCCCGCAGCACCCCCACTGCCCACCCCCCCCAGAGCCCTCTGCAGTGCAGTGAAAGCGCGTGGAGTCCTAACCCCTAGACGCCGGGGGATTCTCATGCCTTCCTTTGAAAGTATTTTTTTCGAAGTGAATACATTTTATTAGAAGGGCGCTAGTGAGCTGGTTTTAGAGCTGGCGAGACTGGCAGAGGTGCTGCAGGAATGACGGAGGTCTGAGGCCCTGGGGTCGCTGAGGCCTGCGTGGGCTGCAGGAGGCAGGGGCGCCGGCCGCTGACACCAGGAGTCTCGGGGAGGTGACCTGCTGTGCCAAGGGAGGGGCCCGTTCGAGTGGTGGGTGGTGGCAAGAATGGGACTTGAGTGAGCCGTATTCTGGTCCAAGCACTTGAAAGGGCTGGGGTATCGATGCTTCTCTTTTTTCCCTTTTTCTAGAAATGGACCTGAATTTGAAGCGAGGATACGACAGAACGAGATCAACAACCCCAAGTTCAACTTCCTGAACCCCAACGACCCTTACCATGCCTACTACCGGCACAAGGTCAGCGAGTTCAAGGAGGGCAAGGCTCAGGAGCCCTCGGCCGCCATCCCCAAGGTCATGCAGCAGCAGCAGCAGGCCTCCCAGCAGCAGCTGCCCCAGAAGGTGGGAGCCCGCCCTGCACCTCACTGCCCTGGGGCTGGGGGAGGGAGACAATGAACTGCTGTCCACACCCCGCAGCCACACGTGCAGGAACGTGAGGCCTCTGTCTGCATCTTACAGAGGTGGATGCTGAGCCTCACACAGCAGAGGGTTGCTGACAGTTGGCGTTGGCTGAATGCCTGTCCAGCTCTGTGCTCAGAGCTTTGGCAGCCTTGTCTCACTGGTGCCTCACGGGCTGCATGAGGAGGCCAGTAAAATGACCCTTTTTCAGACGAGGACTCTGAGGCTCAGGGAAGCACGGTCTACCCATGGTCACGGAGTCAGGACCCTAAAGTCCAGGCTCCCAGTGCCTGCTCCTTGCCTGACCGTGGCGTCGGGGCAGTGCCACGGCGTGGCTTGTGGACCCCTTCTTGTGTGTCCCTCTCTCCTGTCTCACTTCCCGGGGCCCCTCTGTGTGGCCTGTCCTCATACCCTCGTAGCACTGGGGAGGACTCGGGCTGTCAGTGAGGACACATTTTGCCTGCTGTGTGGACCTGGACTGGGCCTTTCTCTTTGCTCCCTCCCGAGCCATGGTGACAAAGGCCACCCCTTGTGTTACTGTGGGAAATAAAGGTTGGAGAAGGTTCTGAGACCTTGCATTGCAATTGATTACTCCTGGTGCCTCAGGCAACCTCAGTTTCCTCATCTGTAGAAAGAATTCCCAGTACTTGTGTCCACTCCTGGTTCGTGTGGAGGTCAGATGAGGGGTCCTCTGCACATGTGTAGGGCTTCCTACATCCTCTGTCCCCCTTGGGTGGGATTTAATAAACTATCCCTGTTGGATCTTCTGCCACCCAGTTTTGGTCCTCAGTTTCAGGGCAGCAGGGGACATGCAGAGAGACACGGTTCTCACTCAGAAAGCCACTCAGGAGCTGAGGCCACCCTTGGCCGAGACATCGATGCTCTTTGAGTTGGGCTTCTCTCCCTCCACGTGCTGGGGCATGCATGTGATTAACAGAGGAGTAGAGAGCCATGCCGTCCTCTGGTGGTGTGAGCCTGCCCTGTCTCTGGAGCCAGTCCACCTCTTGCCTCTCACCTCACATTCCCTTTGCATCTTAGGTTCAAGCCCAAGTGATACAAGAGACCATTGTGCCCAAAGAGCCCCCTCCTGAGTTTGAGTTCATCGCAGACCCCCCTTCCATCTCAGCCTTCGACCTGGACGTGGTGAAGCTGACAGCTCAGTTTGTGGCCAGGAATGGGCGCCAGTTTCTGACCCAGCTGATGCAGAAAGAGCAGCGCAACTACCAGTTTGACTTCCTGCGCCCGCAGCACAGCCTCTTCAACTACTTCACGAAGCTGGTGGAGCAGTACACCAAGGTGCCTGGGCGGGGCCCCGGGGGAGAGCACGCTGTCGCCAGTGATGGCTCTCCTCCATCCTTGGACTTGAATGGCCTTGGACAGCCATTCAAGTCACCAGACCCGAGGGTTATTACAGTATCAAGTTTAAGTGAGCCCTGGGTTAACTTCCCCTAGCGGGCTGCTTCCAGGGTTAACTGCTTCCTGTTCCTTCTCCCTCAGAACCTGGGTATGGACATTTAGCACTCTAACCTGAGGGCGCTGGTGTGTCTCTGGACTCGGGAATTCCAGGAACAGATCTGTTCTTGGGGAAGGGGGACAGGGAGGGTGGAGTGGGGCTGAGCCGCTTTGCCAGTGAGGGTGGGTACGGTTGGGCCGGTTGGAAAGAGTGGCTCTTTTACACGAGGCCACCATTTGCTCTCTTAGCAAATAAGCTTTGAGTGCCAGGCGCTGTTCCAAGCTCTGGGTATGCAGCAGTGAACTGAAGACAAAAATCTCTTGTCTTTGTGGAGACTGGTCTAGCGAGGGGGCAACAACTAAGCACAGCGTTAGTGTGTGTCAGATGGTGATAAACACTGTGGATAAAATGCTACAGAGAAAGCAGGGCATGGAAGTCCAGGGAGGGGGAACCTGTGGGCTGCAGTCTTCAGCATGGTCACTGGGGATCCTGGGGGCCTGTGCAGAAGCGTAAGGGCAGATCCGCCCCGGGGTAGTCACTGCATGCAGACGGTGTGCATGGTGATCTGCTGGTGCTTTTACTTACTCCCTGCTAATCCTCGCAGCCTTTTACGTTGATAACGCCACCTTTAAGTGGCGGCGTCACCGTTTTGTAGAAGCAAACCAAGGTACGGGGGTTAAGTACCTTGCCTAGGGTCGCCTAGTCAAGTGCAGCTGAGGTTGGCCCTGTCATCCCGTGCTCTCCTCTCTCCTCCGCAGGCCGCTCTGTCCCGTGTTGTGCTGCACTAACAGGTGCTTTAACTCTTCCGTGTTTCAGATCTTGATTCCACCCAAAGGCTTATTTACCAAACTCAAGAAGGAGGCAGAGAACCCCCGAGAAGTTTTGGACCAGGTAAACTGAATTTCTTCCTTTCTTCCTTTTTAATAGTTTTGCTTATTTGTGGCTGTGCTGGGTCTTTGTTGCTTTGTGCGGGCTTCCGCTGGTTGTGGTGAGTGGGGGCTGCTCTTCAGTGCGGCGTGTGGGCTTCTCGTGTTGCGGAGCACAGGCTCTGGACACGTGGGCTTCAGGAGATAGAGCACACGGGCCCTCGAGTGCTCGGGCTTAGCTGCTCTGAGGCATGTGGAATCCTCCCAGATCAGGGTTCCAATCCATGTCCCCTGCATTGGCAGGTGTGCCACCAGGGAAGTCCTAAACTGAGTTTCTTACAACCAGTTACTGACTGCACAAGTTACAGTGTGTGGGTTCTGCTGTGTGTTTGGAAATGGTCTCTGAATCGGCCCCTTGTTATGCTCCAGGCACAGTCGTGGTGGGAAGAAGGGCATTGAGGCTGCAAAGAGCAAAGAAACCTGGGTTCTCTGGTCCCTAACTTGCCACTCTTCTCTTCTCTTCTCTTCTCTCAGTCTCCGGTTTTCTTCTTTTGCTAGAAGCCAGCTTTTGAATGGGTTCTTGGGCAACAATTGCCTTTTGAAGTCTGGTTTACAGAGTCAGGAGACCAGGCATGTTGATCTGGCTGTTCTGGGAGGCTGCTTGAAGCCTTCGGTTTTGCAGGCTGTCAGGCAGCCGCGGCTCCTGTGGGCACGTGGTTGTCACACAGACTTCCTGGGAGGGAGGAGTTTGCTCGCCACCCGCCAACTCAAGCAGAAAACTTTGAGGTTCTAACAGAGAGCTGCCCTTGGGGCCCAGACAGAGGTCTCTGGCATTCAGATTTTCATCCTGTCCAGACTCTGGGCCTGGCTGAAACCAGATGCAGATTCCATAGTCTGCTCCAGGAAGTCCCTCTGGTGGGCAGAGCAGCCTCCTGTTCTGAAGGAGACGCTGGCTCTGGTGAAGGCCCTGGAGGTGACAGCCTCCTTGGGAGCCGACCCTGATTCAGCTCAGCACTGTGCCGTTCCCCTCCCTTCAGGTGTGTTATCGCGTGGAGTGGGCCAAGTTCCAGGAGCGTGAGAGGAAGAAGGAGGAGGAGGAGAAGGAGAAGGAGCGGGTTGCCTACGCTCAGATCGACTGGCATGACTTCGTGGTGGTGGAAACAGTGGACTTCCAACCCAACGAGCAAGGTCGGTCTGTGACTCCTGTTGGCAGAGCCAGGAGCTTGGCGCCATCGTCCTGGGAGAGCGGGCCAAGCTGTCCCCGGGGATCGGGAGGATCCCGGGGAGTGGGCCAGGCTGTCCCCAGGGAGCAGGAGGATCCCGGGGAGGCTTCTGTCTCCTCCCTGTTTCCAGGAGACTTGGTCCTCCTGCTGCCCCAGTTACACGCAGTTCAACAGATAGCATTGTGCGCGGCCCTGGGTGGGCCTCTGGGGGTGGGAGAGAGACCAGGCGGCCCCAGCCCTGAGAGCCGACGGCATGGGGCGGGCCGCCCGACAGGCCTCTGATGGGAGTGTCTGCGGAGCCCTCCCTTGACTCCTGCTCGCCCTCTGCCAGGGAACTTCCCCCCGCCCACCACCCCGGAGGAGCTGGGGGCCCGGATCCTTATTCAGGAGCGCTATGAGAAGTTTGGGGAGAGCGAGGAGGTCGAGATGGAGGTTGAGTCCGATGAGGAGGACGAGAAACAGGAGAAGGCGGAGGAGCCTCCGTCCCAGCTGGACCAGGACACTCAAGTACAAGACATGGACGAGGTGCGCTCCTGGGGGGCCTGGGGTGACTCTTTCCTGGAGCCAAGGGCAAGGGGGTGCGCTCCTCTGAGTGAGTGTGCCAGCCCCCTCTTGACGCCTGAGAGGAGGCCTGGGTCCTGAGTAAGGCGTCCCTTTTTCCAGCTCGGGCAACAAAGGTCCCTTCGTAGGCGAGGCTCCGTGAGCCGTGCCGGCTTGTTTGGTGACCGTCCTCCTCTGCCCAGAGGCCCCGCTCACTACCGCCCCCAGGCTGGCTCTCCTTAGGGAACCCTCTGTGCCGGATACTTGGATGCTTTTGAGCCTAGGCCCAAACGATCAGCAGTTTCCAGAGCTTTTCTGACTGTAGCTTGTGCTTCCTCTGGGCGCCTCTGCCCCTTCGAGCCAGGCCTCCCCGCAGGCTTAGAGTCTCCAGAGCCAAGCCACTTTCCTCCCCTCGGAAAGAATTTATGTGCAGCCTGAGAAGAAAGGCCCACGTGTCTGTGGGAATTGACTTTTTCTCTCCCTCCCAGCATTGCTCTGTGCGTGGCTCCCATTGAGCGCTGACTTGCCCCCCATGGCCCTCCCCAGCACGTTAAGTGCCGTTGGCCTCCTGGGACTGCCTGGTGCCAGCTGCTGGAAATGCCTGGGCAGAGTGTCAGCACCACAGCCCCCAGCGCTGCCATTCAAGCTGTGAGGAAGCTGCCTGGCCTGCTGCCGGCTGGCCCCGGCTGCCCAGGGAGCTTAGCATGGGGATGCTGGCCGGCAGGGGCCTCGGCTGCTTGCCACCCTGCGAGCTGCCGGGCTCGGCTGCAGGGAGATGGCTTCTCATTCCTGCTCTGAGTCACGCCACTGCCTTGCTTTTCAGGGTTCGGATGATGAAGAAGAAGGGCAGAAAGTGCCGCCACCCCCGGAGACACCCATGCCACCTCCTCTGCCCCCAACTCCAGACCAGGTTATTGTCCGGAAGGACTATGACCCAAAAGGTGGGTTCCGTTTTTCTGCCTCGTGTTTCTCAGACCTGTGTTTGTTTCCAGGATGGGGGCTTGTCATAAGGCATTGGGAGCCCCTGTGTCGTGGGCCCCACAGCAGGGCGTGGGACTTGGTCGTCTGTGGTGCCCTGGCTCAGCGCACAGGGCCTGGGAAAGCATGGCACTGCGTGGGCAGTGCAAGAATGAAGCAGCACCCTCTTAACCCAGGCTGCCACCCAGGTTCTCACTCGGCCCTCTGTTGCCTTTCAGCTTCCAAGCCTCTGCCTCCAGCCCCCGCTCCCGATGAGTATCTTGTGTCCCCCATTACTGGGGAGAAGATCCCTGCCAGCAAGATGCAGGAGCACATGCGCATTGGGCTTCTTGACCCCCGTTGGCTGGAGCAGCGGGATCGCTCCATCCGTGAGAAGCAGAGCGATGACGAGGTGTACGCGCCAGGTGAGGTGGGGTGTTCCCCACTCGGACCACACCCCTCCTTTGACTCAGCCCTAATTCACTTTGGCCCATTGGGATCTTTTAAGTTAATAGTCAACTTGCTTTAATCAAATGCAGAAAGCTTTGAGGTCAGCAGGAGCTTTTGAGGATAGGTGTGGTCTAGGAAGCTACAAAAGAACCGCCTGTTTTCTAGAAACCCTGCAGAGGCGGGCACCCGAGGTGGGTGGCGTGTGCCCGTCGGCATCCTGGAGCAGGATCTGACTGCAGCCGGGAGGGGTGCTCACTCCCAGGCCATCTTGGAGTGGAGGCTGTGGTGGCTGGAGGGCGCTGTTGGTCCCTTGATTGTGAGAAGCAGCCCTACAGGGAGGGAGCAGACTGTCCCGGAGGCTGGAGACCCCTCTTCTAGAGTCCGGGCTCTTCTCCTTGCCACGCTGCTCATGTGGCTCTGTCCTCTCAGATGCCTTTTGTTAAGTCGGGGTTGGACACGCTCCGGTTTCCAGGCCTAGTGCTCATCAGGCGGCCTTCCCCAGGCTCAGAGGGCTGGCACGAGGCACTGGGACCCACAGACAGCTGTGTCCCGTAAGAACAGCCTCCACCTGCACCGACTGAGCCGCCGTCCTGTCGGCCGGGCACCGGGTTTAGTTTTCCTCTCTGTTGCCCGCCTCTGTTGTCTGGCTC
Source organism: Bos mutus (assembly GCF_027580195.1). Lineage (NCBI taxonomy): Eukaryota > Metazoa > Chordata > Mammalia > Artiodactyla > Bovidae > Bos > Bos mutus. The sequence continues at coordinate 3,439,927 of NC_091633.1, forward strand.
TGTCCAGGTCTGGATATCGAGAGCAGCTTGAAGCAGCTGGCCGAGCGGCGTACAGACATCTTTGGTGTGGAGGAAACGGCCATCGGTAAGAAGATCGGCGAGGAGGAGATCCAGAAGCCGGAAGAGAAGGTGCGGCTCGGTGACTGCCACCACCTTTCCTGTTGCCAGCACCCCCACTTGCGCTTAGTTCCGGGAGCCCTGACCAGTGTGGCTTCGCCTCCCGTGCAGGTGACCTGGGACGGCCACTCTGGCAGCATGGCCCGGACCCAGCAGGCCGCCCAGGCCAACATCACCCTCCAGGAGCAGATTGAGGCCATCCACAAGGCGAAGGGCCTGGTGCCGGAGGATGACACCAAAGAGAAGATCGGCCCGAGCAAGCCCAACGAGATCCCCCAGCAGCCGCCGCCGCCGTCCTCAGCCACCAACATCCCCAGCTCGGCCCCGCCCATTACGTCGGTGCCCCGGCCGCCCGCGGTTAGCCCGCAGCCACCCCGGACGGGTCCCTGGAGCTGGGTTCCCCGGGTTGGACAGTGCCGGCTCAGGGCAGCGGTCTCACAGGAGCCTGAGGGCAGAATGGGTCAAATCAAGAGAAAAGAGCCCTTTAGTTAGAAGTGGGAACCTCCAGGCTGGCCGTCCATTTGTGTGGAAGGGCTGGAACCGGGAGGGAGGCGGGTGGCGAATGTGAGAAGCAGGCTTGGGTCGGGGGCCGGGAGGACTTAAGGGGCCTTGGAGGACCGCTGGCCTGACTCCGGTGGACTGAGTCAAGGGCAGTCTCCTCAGTTTCTCTCTCAGTGGGTGGAGTCCCAAGCGGCAAGAATGTCGCCCTAGGTCTCTCTCCGTGTGGTTTGTGGTTCTGTCAGGGCCCCGTGTGAGGCTGCGCTCTTAGCCCCAGGCTATCCAACGCTGTCCCCAGAGGCTGCAGGGGGTCGGCTGCCGGCTGGTGTGCCCTGGGGTGCAGCCTCGGCTTCCCGTGACCCGCGAGTCCCTCCCGCCCGCAGATGCCGCCTCCCGTCCGCACCACAGTTGTGTCCGCAGTACCTGTCATGCCCCGGCCCCCGATGGCATCCGTGGTCCGGCTGCCCCCAGGCTCAGTGATCGCCCCCATGCCGCCGATCATCCACGCGCCCAGGATCAATGTGGTGCCCATGCCTCCCTCGGCCCCTCCTATCATGGCGCCTCGCCCACCACCCATGATTGTGCCGACAGGTCAGTGTCATGTCGTTTTCCAGGCCACTGGGTCAGTGCTACAGACCAGGCCCGGAGCAGAGCAGTGGCTGAGGGGAGCGCCAGCTGTTCGAGCTGTGGCTCCAGCCCAGAGGAGAGCCTCGACTTAGCTCTGTGAGAGATTCCTGGGGTGGAGGAGGTTGGGCTCCTGGCTCTTGGGGGAGATAGGCTGATGAGGCAGACCTGGGGTATGTGCACCCAGTGGGGTCAGGCCTGAACGGGCGCTGAGGCCTGTTGGTGGCTCCTGCTCCTTCTGTTGGCCCCGCCCTTCCTCCAGTTTCCTGGTACCCGGTCTGGGCAGGCGCCCAGGTCCCCTGCTGGGGAGCTCACTGGTTGCCAGACTCAGCCAGGAGTGGTCTTTCATGCTTCTGCCTGGGAGAAGTCGGAAACCTGTGCAGTCTCCCCTCACCGTCAGCCGGGGTCCTGGGCGCCTTCCTCCCACTCACGTGGCTGCTCGCTCCTGCCCTGCAGCTTTTGTGCCCGCCCCGCCCGTGGCACCTGTCCCTGCTCCAGCCCCCATGCCGCCTGTCCACCCCCCGCCTCCCATGGAAGACGAGCCTGCCTCTAAGAAACTGAAGACCGAGGACAGTCTCATGCCCGAGGAGGAGTTTCTGCGCAGAAACAAGGCATGTGACCCAGAGTTGCCCACACGTGCAGTGTCTAGACAAGTCGGGGGGACCGTCCTGCCCCCATTACATGCCTTGGCCCACCCTGTGCTGCTCCCATGGTTTTGGCTTCTGGGACCTAGGTCAGCTGCTGGAGGCCCAGGAGGCTTCTGAGGCTTCCAAGTGCCCAACATGCCTGATGTGGGGTCAGCCGCCAGCTGTCAGCGGTCCCCCTGGTGTGAACAGTCGTAGAGGCCAGCAGGGAGGCCCAGTTGCACAGGCAGCCGGGCTCCAGTATGAAGGGGGTTCAGGACACAGGAGGAAATCCTGGGGACAGTTCTTCGTTTCTTTGTGAACTTTGCCTCCAGTTGCCGCCCTCAGGAGTCTTGTAGGGATCCTGTTGGGGTATTAGGAACAAGGGCTGGGAACCTTGGCACTTCCGGGGCCTGGGGAAGCTGGCAGGCTCTAGTGAGGAGGCAGAAACAGTCCCAGCCCCACTGCCCCAGGGCATTTGAGCAGATCCTTTTTTTTTCCTTTCTGACAGTAGTTTCCATTTCTTGAGTACCTACTCAAGTGCTGGGATAGAACCACGCCTTTTACTGAAGGCTCGCAGCCTCACCAGCCAGCAGTTGTGATCAGCGGCTTCACTGAGTTGGGAACCCAGGTCTTCTGACCTCACAGTTCATGTTCTTTCCCCTGTGGTACTTCCTGAGGCTTGCAGAGCACTTTCATGTCCCTTCTTCAGCTCCAGCCTAACCATTAGGCAGGTTAGGGATCATTCTAAAGAAGAGAGATCAGTTCTTGAAAAAGGGGAGTGAGTTGTTCCATGTCACAGGTGGTGTCAGTAGTAAATCAGGCCAGAGTCCAGGAATCCTGATGGACAGGTGACATTGTCTCAAGGGCCCGGGACTAGAGAGCGTAGTTCCTGTTTGACCCAGGACTTCCCCGGCATAATGGCCACTCCTGATTTGCAGGGTCCAGTGTCCATCAAAGTCCAGGTGCCCAACATGCAGGATAAGACAGAATGGAAACTGAATGGACAGGTGCTGGTCTTCACCCTCCCCCTCACAGACCAGGTAAGAGTTGCTGCCCCCAACTGGCCTCAGGCACAGGGGCACCAAGGCCTCAGGGGGACGCTTCCTCCAGCTGACCTTAGCGAGGGGTGGCTGACCGCTCCTCCATCCCACAGGTCTCCGTCATCAAGGTGAAGATTCATGAAGCCACAGGCATGCCAGCAGGGAAACAGAAGCTGCAGTACGAGGTGAGTTGGGTGTCAGCCGCCCTTGTCCTCTGTTGTCCCAGAAGCTAAGTCATTTGTGGGATCAGGAGTGGGGAGATGCCTCGTTGTGGCCATGTAAGTCCATCCTAGAAGCCATGATGCTGGTGGCTGGTGCTGGGGCAGGTTAGTCTGACAGGGTGAGAGGCTCTGGCAGGGTCACAGCACAGTCTTGTGTGGGGTCTGGACGTCTCAGTGACATCTGGGGACAAGACTTGGGGGTGCTCTGGTAGGTTCCTGCCCCGGGGGTGGAGCCACCCCAGCGAGTGTGGCCTCAGGCAGCCCGGCTTTGTGCTCAGACACAGGTGGCGGCCCAGCCACCCTGGCACGGCCAGATGAGGGGCTGCTGCGTTCACCCTTTTTTTGACTTTGATCCCTACTCCAGGCCTCAGTTTCCTTCTCTGTAAAATGAGGCTCTTGGACTAGCTGGCCTCTCAATCTTATGATTTGAGAGTCAACATTCATAGGTTGATGAGGGCCAGATTCTTGGGAGTGTTGCACTCCCGCCCAGCGCCACTCCCGTTCCTGCCCCTCGTGCCTTCAAGCCCCTGTGTTTGCTAAGAGTGTTGGGAGCTGTGAAGCAGCTCATTGTGCTCACACTGCCCTGGGCTGAGGCACTCCTTCTATTTCCTAGGGCATTTTCATCAAGGATTCCAACTCACTGGCTTACTACAACATGGCCAACGGTGCCGTCATCCACCTGGCGCTCAAGGAGAGGCGGGAGGAAGAAGTAGGAGAAGCCTGCTCTCAGGTCCTGCCACTGTTGCTCTGCCTCTCCTGCCCCCACTCCCTGGCCCCGAGCCAGGAGACCCTGACTTGCACATTTGTGTCCCTCTTGCTAAGTTTGGAAATTCAAATTGGCCGGCAGAGTTCCCCACCCCCACCCCCAACATTGATCGCAGAGGGCTTTCTCAGGCTCTCTCCTCCCCAGTGGTCCCTGGAATCCCTTTGTGCTCGGGTCTTGGTTTGAGGGCATTCGTTTCTTCAGGCAGCTTGTTAGGAGACGTGAAACCAGGAATGCCCTGTAGGATGCGATCACAGCGCCAAGTGGCTCGTAGAGAGTGGCTGTCGTCATCATCGTTGATCATTTGGTATTTTGCCACGGGCTAATAAACCTCTTCAACCCTTCTTGTGAAATCAGTGTCATGAGACTTGTCTCCTGGCCACCTTGCCCTGTCTGGACCTAGGAGTATGGAGTATGGCACGGTGCCTGTGGCTCCTCTTCTGCTCTGAGAAATGCTGGGCTTCTAACTGAATTCTTGCCTCCATCCAGTCTTCTATGACTCTTTCTTAGGTATGTTTTTATTACCTTTTTGAAACACATGGATCTTCAAAGGCATAGCCCTGTGTGTATAACAGACTAACACGGAACACCTTCAACATGCCAGGACCCCAGAAGAACACAGAGCGCTGGGCTGCAGTTCCTGGGTCAGTGGGCAGCACGCAGATGAGACCAGAGGGTGGCAGTTTCCCAGGCCAGGGCTCACTCATCACCTGATAAGTGACCTTGAGCAGGTGGCTTATGCGGAGTGAGCACAAGTGTATGATGAGGTTTTTTTTTTTTTTTTTTCCAAAATGTATTTATTTTAAAACTACTTCATTGTTCCAAGGCCATAAACTGTTTTTGTTAAACTTTATAAAATTATCCAACTACTTACTGTTTCAAGCACTTGATCAATTTTAATGAGGTAAGTGCTGTGCGGCTTGCAGGACCCTGGCTCCTGGCCAGGGATTGAACCAGGGCCAAGGCAGTGAGAGCCCAGAACCCTAACCACTAGGCCACCAGGGAACTCCCTGAGTCATGTGATCCTGATGTGGGCGTTCCTGTTTAACACGTGAGTGAACTGGGCACAGAGGCTGAATCACATGCCCACAGTCGCACAGTGAGAAGATAAAAAGAGAATGTGTGCAAAACACTTGCCACAGTCCTCGCCCCCTCGTGGGGGCCAGGCTCAGGCGGTTATTTTCAGAGTTGTGCTGTCACAGGGAGGTAGGTGCTGCTGTGCGTGGGTGTTCACAGGGAGGAAGTTGAGAGCCTGTTGATAACCATTTCCTGGTTTTAAACCTAATGTTGATTTCATTCTGAAGATCTTGTGTGTTTCCCCCCTGAGAGTTCCCAGTGCCTTTTCTTTCATTGCTTCCATTTCATCCTGAGAAGTCATTTCCCGGGCCCAGAGGGGTGAGGCCATCCCCGAAGTCACAGTGTTCTAGTCACCATTCCCTCCACTGCCTCGCCAAGCTCAGTTTCCAGCTCTAGACCTTGGGCTCAAGTGGCCCTTCGACTGCCAGTTATGTGGCTCCATTACAAACTGCTCACGTTTGCAACTTGGTTAGTGGGATGTTATTCCTCACTGATATTTGCTTCCCGCCTGGTAGCTAGAAATTTCCCCCAGGGGCCAGGACTGAAATTTGGCTTCCTGAAGTTCCAAGGTTTGGGTGCCAGAAGTAAGCCAGCTGTTGGTTGCTTCTCCATGACCAACACCAGAAATCCCCCTGGACAGCCCCTGGGTCTTGTTCCAGGGGGAAGGGGGTTAGTAGAGCTGGGGGAGTCCCACACTCCAAGCTCTCTTCTCTTCCCGGTATGGCTCTGGGACCAGCCTGTCCTCCACAGATGGGCAGATCTCACAGGCCTTCCGTGACTGAGGCTGTGCCTAGATGTTGGGAATGCTGCTGGCGGAATGTCAGTGAATGGGTCCTTTGAGCCGCCGTCCAGGGCCTGAACTCAGCTTCCCGGAGCTCCTGAATGAACATCTGTTCTGGCTCACTCAGTTGCAGAAGGCCCATTGACCAGGCGGCCCTGTGGTTGCCAGTGGCTGCAGGCCCAGTGTGCAGCCCAGCTCTCTGCACTTCTTGTTTAGAGCCTACAGCGTGTAGGCAGCCCCTTGCTTGCACAGCTTTTCTGACCTCACTTGCATTCCTCTGGGGATTATCTGGCCAATTTTCTAGATAAAATGGATACCCCGAGGCCAGCAAGGGCTCTGGAAGGCTAAAGCTGCTCTTGTATTCCTGGTGACCACAGCATCCTCACACCTTGCCAGACTGTGAAATGGGGAGAAATGCTCCTGCTGTGAGATTTCTGGGAAAACGGCCTGGCGCGGTGCTTTCAGGCTCACTGATTTTGAAGACTTGGACGAAGAGGGTTCTTCAAGTAGTAGACACTAAGGAATTTCAGTTCCACCAGCTGCTTGAAATGAAAACCATGTAGCCCATTGGAGGCCACTAATGATTAGACCCATTTCACGTTCTAAAATTATATATTAAGAGAATGTATACAAAAATTGTATCAGAGTACTTGAAATATGCAGTACACTCTAATTACAGCCATCCTTATAGGTAATATTTCATTTATTCCTATAATGCAAAGGGGAAACAATGGAAATAGACTTTATTTTCTTGGACTCCAAAATCACTATTTCCATTGTTTGCCCATCTATTTGCCATGAAGTGTTGGGACCGGATGCCATGGTCTTAGTTTTTTGAATGTTGAGTTTTAAGCTAGCTATTTCGTTCTCCTCTTTCACTTTCATTAAGAGGCTCTTTAGTTCCTCTTTGCTTTCTGCCATAAGGGTGGTGACATCTGCCTTGTCTTAGGCTGAGGTCAACTAAACAAGTTGGTGCTCCGTATCTCTGAGCCGTGGTGATGATTAAATTAGAGATAGACCTGTGTCCTAGTACAGAGTGAAGGAAAACAGCCTCCTCACCACTGAACAGTCAGTCAATTCAGTTGCTCAGTCGTGTCCGACTCTGCAACCCTGTGGACTGCAGCACGCCAGGCTTCTCTATCCATCACCAACTCCTGGAGCTTGCTCAAACTCATCCATTGAGTCGGTGATGCCATCCAACCATCTCATCCTCTGTCGTCCCCTTCTCCTGCCTTCAATCTTTCCCAGCATCAGAGTCTTTTCTAAGGACTCAGTTCTTCACATCAGGTGGCCAAAGTATTGGAGCTACTGCTTCAGCATCAGTCCTTCCAATGAATATTCAGGACTGATTTCCTTTAGGGTTGACTGGTTTGATCTTGCAGTCCAAGGGAATCTCAAGAGTCTTCTCCAGCACCACAGTGCAAAAGCATCAGTTCTTCATTGCTCAGCCTTCTTTATGGTCCAACCCTCACATCCATACATGACTACTGGAAAAACCATATCTTTGACTAGATGGACCTTTATTGGCAAAGTAATGTCTCTGCTTTTTAATATGCTGTCTAAGTTGGTCATAGCTTTTCTTCGAGGGCGTAAGTGTCTTAATTTCGTGGCTGCAGTCACCATCTACAGTGGTTTTGGAGTCCAAGAAAATACAGTCTCACTATTTCCATTGTTTCCCCATCTATTTGCCATGAAATGTTGGGACCTCTTTCACTTTCATTAAGAGGCTCTTTAGTTCCTCTTTGCTTTCTGCCATAAGGGTGGTGTCATCTGTGTATCTGAGGTTATTGATTATTTCTCCTGGCAACCTTGATTCCAGCTTGTGCTTCGTCCAGCCCGGCATTTTGCATGATGTACTCTGCATATAAGTTAAATAAGCAGGGTGACAATATACAGCCTTGTCGTACTCCTTTCCCATCATTGAACAGAAGCTACCAGAAGAGTCATCCACTGGATGGATAGATGGAGGAAGCATGTGAGCCTGGAGCTGCTACCATGAATTCTAGCTTGAGGATGAAGTGACCAGAGGAAGGAGGACAAAGAGAAAAGGGGGTAACAAGGCTGACATCCTTGGTGACAACCTTTGAATCAAACTGCTCCTGAAGCTTATATACAAAAAAGTGAATGTTTTTAAGCTGTGGGACCTTCTAACTGCACTTTTGTGCTAACCCCATTTGTGTTGTCTGCCAAAACAGTCTTAACTGTTATCCTCAGTGTAGGGATAAAGAGCCTCTTGATGAAAGGGAAAGAGGAGAGAGGAAAAGTTGGCTTAAAACTCAACATTCAGAAAACTAAGATCATGGCATCCAGTCCCATCACTTTATGGCAAATAGATGGGGAAACAATGGAAACAGTGAGAGACTTTATTAACTAAAAAGCTATGGTTTTTCCAGTGGTCATGTATGGATGTGAAAGTTGGACTATAAAGAAAGCTGAGCTCTGAAGAACTGATGCTTTTGAACTGTGGTGTTGGAGAAGACTTGAGAGTCCCTTGGACTGCAAGGAGATCCAACCAGTCCATCCTAAAGGAAATCAGTCCTGAATATTCATTGGAAGGATTGATTCTGGAGCTGAAACTCCCAATACTTTGACCAACTGATGGAAAGAACTGACTCATTGGAAAAGATGCTGATGCTGGGAAAGATCAAAGGCAGGAGAAGGGGACAACAGAGGATGAAATCATTGGATGGCATCACCAACTCTATGGACATAAGTTTGAGTAAGCTCCCGGAATTGGTGATGGACAGGGAAACCTGGCGTGCTGCAGTCCATGGGTCGCAAAGAGTCGGCACGACTGAGCAACTGAACTGAACCAAAGGGATAAAGAAGCTTTATAGTTTATTTGCTCTTCATAGGCTCCTGGGCACCAGCTATCTACTTTATGAACATCAGCTCTGCTGTCATTGTAGATAAAGACTATGATATCTGGACATCTGTTTGCTCCTGGCGAACACTGGCATTTCCTGAGCATATTCTAGGATCCAGGTCAGGGTGCTGGCCGGAGGCCTGTGTCTGTGTCAGGGCCTCATACACTCCTACTTACGATGCCAGTAAGATAAGACTCGCAGGTTTTCAACACATTCCTGTAGGTCTGGCCATGCACCTCTTATCCTTTAAAGAATACTGCAGCCGGTCTACCAGGGTGTTTCACAGTGTTGCCAAAGGCCTGTGTTTTGTGCTCCAGTGAACCACGTGATTGTGCAGGGCATTCTTCTGAACCATCCATTCATTCACTTCTGCTTTCCTACTCACTCAGCTACACTGTCTTCTGAACCTGCTTCCCTTTCAGGGCCTTTGTGCTTGCTGCACACTGTTCTTCCAGAGCACTGCAGAGAGCCTTCCTCATTTCCTTCTGCCTCCACTTCTGCCCAGCCCTCCCCCAGAGTTACTAGAGTAACATCAGATAAGTTAAAGAGCTCTGGAGTCGGAAGTAAAGAACTGTAACATTTATTTATTATCCACTGTATGCTGAAGGCTTCAAAGATGGTCCACCAATTCTTCACCAAGTAATGACTGACATTCTTATTTTTTAGAAGAGGAAACAGGATCTGAGAAGCTAAGCAAATTTTTTTTTTTTTTAAATTTTGGCCACAATGCAGGGCATGTGGGATCTTAGTTCCCTGACCAGGGATCGAACTCACCCGCCCCCTGCAATGGAAGTTCAGTCTTAACCACTGGACCACCAGCCAAGTCCCAAGCTAAGCAATTTTGCATGAGAACATCCAGTTACTGAGGGGCACAGCCATGAAGTGAAGTCTCCCAAGCCAAAAACTAGGAAAACTCCCCCGCTGCAGCCTCAGACTGTGGTGGGAGATACTCAAGACAATAATGAATTTGCAAATGTTTGGCAAACTACAGATGCCACCACTCCTGGCTCCCATTGACTGGGTATTTCCACGTGCCAGATGCTTACCACACAGATCACAGTAAAAGTCTCAGGGACAACAAGGAGACATTTTTTCATTTATTTTCATTTTACAGGTAAGGACATGGGCTCAGAGAGAAGTGATTTGCTCAAGGTCACACAGTGACAGCAGAGATTTACATCAAGGGTGGTCCTTTTTTTTCTTTTGCCATCCCCTTGTGGCTTGCGGGATCCCAGTTCCCTGTCCAGGGATGGAACCCGTGCCCTCGGCAGTGAAAGTGCCATCATAACCACTGGAACACCAGGAGCTCCCCTGGATGGTCTTATGTAAGAAAAGTAAAAGCTGGAGCCTCAAGGCCTTAACTTGAGATCAACATCTATCCAGTCTCCTAAGGAAGGACACTGGATGCTTCTAATCTGCCCACCCCCACCCCCACCCCAAATGCCCCTGAAGTGAATTGTACAGGCGCCTCATAGAGCTGAGCATGTTTGGGATATGAGTGTAGAACCAGAACTGCAGTCAAAGGGCTGTGGATACTTTGCCAGACCTGGACATTTGATCCAGGCATGTGACTCTTTCTCCCTCCCTTGGGATAGGCCCTCCTCCTCTGGCCAGGTGTACTCTGCCCTTCCTGGGAGCAAGGACTAAGAGCCCACCACTCTGGAGCTGCTAGAGAGGTGGAACACATCCTCCAGACAGAGTTTAAGACCAAAATAGCATGTGCTCACCCTTGTATCTGTTATTGCCCTGTTTATGGAAAACCAGAAGCCTATGGAATGTCAAGACTGCACAGTGAAGTCTTCAAGAATGTCTGAGCCACATGGCATTAAGGAATGGCTGGTGAAGTCACAGCTTAAGACCTTCCTTCTTGGGGCTGCTTTGGGCCCCTTAGCAGCCTATCCCAGGTTCTGCAACTCAGGCTTGGGTCTTCTGGTCCCTTCTCCTCTCTAAGCCTGTCTCCCAATAGGTCTGCAGGCAAGTGTCATGACAATATGGTTGTGACTTATGAGCCATGAAGTACTGGACTGAGGTGAGGAGTTACCATTACGATTCTATGAGTTGATAAACCCTGGGGTAAGAAGTTGGCTGCCAGGAGCTAAGTCTATATAAATACTGTTAGCCTGTGCTTCCCAGTAGAAGCTGTTGGTAAGTAGTAGTGGTAGTAGTGTTAGTCGCTCAGTCGTGTCCGACTCTTTGTGACCCCACGGACTCCGGCCCGCCAGGCTCCTCTGTCCGTGGGATTCTCCAGGCAAGAGTATCTGTTGCCAAGAATGCTGTTGGTAAGAGCTAGATTCAAATCCTGGCTCTGCCACAAGCTAGTCCTGAGACTTCAGGCAGCTGACAGCACTTCCCTGCACCTCAGTTTCTTTAATTGTAAAATGGGACTAAATAGTCTCTGGTGTTTAGTCGCTAAGTCATGCTGGACTCTCTTGTGACCCCATGGACTGTAGCCCGTCCATGGAATTTCCCAGGCAAGAATACTGGAGTGGGTTGCCATTTATTTCTCCAGGGAATTTTCAAGACCCAGGGATTGAACTTGAGTCTCCTGCATTAGCAGTCAGATTCTTTACCACTGAGCCACCAGTGAAACCTAAAAATAGTTATCTACCTCCTTGCTGAAAGATTGCAAGAGATGGTGTGATGGTGTGACCAGTTTGGAAAACAGTTTGCCAGTTCCTCAAAAGGTTAAAGACCCAGCAATTCCCACTCCTAGCTATCTACCCAAGAGACATGAAAATGGATGAACCTTGAAAACATCTGAGGTGAAAGAAGCCAGACACAAGGCCACACACTGTATGATGCCATTTATATGAAATGTCCAGAAAAAGCAGAACTATGGAGACAGATTAGTTGTTGCCAGGGACTGGGGGAGGAAGGATGGGGAGTGACTGGTAAGGATAGGAATGAATTTCTTTTTGGAGTGATGAAAACGTTCTAAAATTAGGTTACAGTGATGGCTGCACAACAATACAAATATACTTAAAACACAATTATATACTTTAAACCCAATTATATATCTCAATAAGGCTCTTGGAAAAATAAGAGAAAGTAGGTAGAAGTCATTCAGGGCAGTGAGTGGCTCAACAGTCCTTGATCATTATTCTTACTGACATTGACATTGAAGTTGCTCAGTCGTATCCGACACTTTGCTACCCCATGGACTGTAGCCTACCAGGCTCCTCCGTCCGTGGAATTTTCCAGGCAAGAATACTGGAGTGGGTTGCCATTTCCTTCTCCAGATCTTCCTGACCCAGGGGTCGAACCCGGGTCTCCCGCATTGTAGGCAGACGCTTTACCGTCTGAGCCACCAGGGAAGTCGTTCTTATTAATTAGGTCTCCCTAATAAAGCTGAATCAGACACGACTGAGTGACTTCACTTTCACTTTTCACTTTCACGCATTGGAGAAGGAAATGGCAACCCACTCCGGTGTTCTTGCCTGGAGAATCCCAGGGATGGGGGAGCCTGGTGGGCTGCAGTCTATGGGGTCGCACAGAGTCTGACACGACTGAAGCGACTTAGCAGCAGCAGCAGCAATAAAGCTGAAACTCCAGTACTTTGGCCACCTCACGCGAAGAGTTGACTCATTGGAAAAGACTGATGCTGGGAGGGATTGGGGGCAGGAGGAGAAGGGGACGACAGAGGATGAGATGGCTGGATGGCATCACTGACTCGATGGACATGAGTCTGAGTGAACTCCGGGAGTTGGTGATGGACAGAGAGGCCTGGCGTGCTGCGATTCATGGGGTCGCAAAGAGTCGGACACGACTGAGCGACTGACCTGAACTGAATAGGCCCCAGAAGCAGTGAGCAGGGGAAGGAAAGGGCTGCTGAATTTCTGTCTCAGCCTACCTCTTCAAGCTGCCATGTCCCAGGGCGAGTCCCCGAACCCATCCCGAGTCTCCTCAGAGCTACTCATAAATGAATGGGAAAACAATCCTCACCCACGTCCTTAAGGTCTCGCGAGGAGAGGGCGAGTACTCCCAGAGGGCGCCCTCGGTCTCTGCCTTCGCGGTGCTGCAGGTATCCGCCAGGCAGGGGCTAATCCGGAAAAGCCCTAAAGCTCTTTCAGGTGAGCCCTCGGTGATTGGCAGTTCGGAGGGGAGGGCTTCGGGTGACGGCTGCCCCGCCCCCTCACGTCGGGCCTGTTGGCGCCAGCCTGGGGGAGGTGGGCGGGCCCTGGGGTCCGCGGCACCCATTGGGCGTTGCGGGGAGGAAGCGCCAGGGAAGTCCTAGGGCCCCGCCCCCGGCTTTGCGGCGACCAATGGGCGCGACGCGTGGGCGGGGCGTCGGCGGCGTCGGCGGAGGTCGGGAGGCTGAGGCGGCTGAGGTGGCCGCTGAAGCTGAGGCGGCGGGCGCGGCCAGGATGGCGAAGAGCTTCGAAGAGAACGGGCCGCGCGCGCCCGCAGCTCAGGGGAGCCTGTCGGGGACCCGGGAGAGCTTGGCCCCGGGCCCCGACGCCGCAGCCGCCGACGAGCTCAGCTCTCTGGGCTCCGACTCAGAGACCAACGGCTTCGCCGAGCGCCGCATCGACAAGTTCGGCTTCATCGTGGGCTCGCAGGGCGCCGAGGGCGCGTGAGTATCACTGGGGCTCGGAGCCAGGGGACCAGGGGCCGGGGCAGGACCCGCGGCGGTGCCTCGACGCTGACAGAGCCGCTCTCAGGAAGGACAGACACGTCTCCCTTCCAACCAGGAACAACAATCCCTTATCTCCTTTGCCCCACCCGCACCTTCCCCCCCCACCCCCACCCCCGGCGGACTGACCCGCCCCTAGGAAGGGCCTAGAGTGCTCTCCTCACCGGAGCACACAGATCGACTGCTACCTTTCCCAACCCCAGCGCTGCCACCCTCGCCTTAGGGCTGGTTGGTTCGGCCAGCTCCTGACAGGCTCATAGGTGGTCTCCCCTTCCCCAACAGCGCGGTATTCTCCGTATCCCGCCCCCTACCAGACCCACTGACGTCCTTGTCTCAGCAGCCGCCACCGCCACATCAAGGGGACACCTTAGGCCGACTTCAGAGGGACGGGCTGCCCTGCCCCCACCGCGCTCAGGCACAGACTGACCCTCATCTCAAGGCACAGGGACCTCTAGATAGACTGACATTGGTCACCTCCCTCCCACCTTGGGATAGAGAGTCACTTCCCCTCATGGAAGGGACAGAGAATGCCCGCCTCCCCCTCAGAGGCAAGTTTCTCCCTGTCACCAGCAACAGGTGGGCAGGCACTGCCCCTTCCCAGTACCCGCAGGGGGACGGTACCTCACCTCCAGGACAGACTGTCGACGCTTCCTCTTCAAACGCAGACCAGAGTGCAGGCAAGGAGACAGCAGGGGCCCCGCTCATTGCACACCTAGATCTCCCACACCCAGGAGCCCCCAGCTGGCAGGCAGAGCAGTGTGAGTCAGTGGAGCAGCACCTTCCCTCCAAGCCGGGTGAGCTGAGCAGCCATATTCTGCCCCCAGAGTACTCCCTGAGTCCAGTCCTCACAGGGATCATATGTATGGGTTGGTGATCCCTTTAGGAAAGATGGACTCCAGAGCCCACTCACATCCCAGCTGTCCTGTCACTTGAGACCAGTGTTCTGCCCGGAACCGACAAGCCTCCCTTGAGATGTGCCTCCCCTTCAATAGAGAGCACCACACAATCACCTGGGAGAGCCTACAGGACTCAGCCATGACCCTATTCCAGAGGGTCCTTCCTCCCCTTCTCTGACCAGCTGTGATCGTCTAAGGCTTCTTCAGCCTCTCTTATGACTTATGGAAGAGGCTTGACCATCTTTAAGATACCCACCCTACACAAGCAACCCCATAAAGTTCACTTCTGGGATTTTCCACGGTCCCAAAGCCTCGTATTCACCAGACCTCCTTCTCCTTTGGAAAGTTGGAGAGAAATGCAGGCCCCTCCCCTAAGGAGAGTTCTCTTTTACCCACTGGATCTCTCTCCTCCAGCCTCTTCCCACTTGCTCAGAGCAAGCCAAGCCTAGTCCAGTCCAGAACTCAGAGAACACCCCTTATTCTGATCCTTCACTCTGACTTGAAGCTTTGTCACAGTTCCCCAGGGAGTAGCTTGTGAGAACCCAAAGAGGACTTAGGGTATATTTTTGAATTGAAGAGCAAACACCAGAGATTAGGGTCCTGGGAGGGATGAGGTCAAAAGTGGGAAAGGAGTTACCAGTTGCATTTGTGGGTGCTTGGAAGGAAAGAGTTCAGATTTGCTGGTGAATTCTGGGAGATAAAAATTCCTACCACATGCTTATCAGGAAGTTAACTAGATCTCAGGGTACAAAGCAGTGTGAAATAGTGGGAAAAGGCCAGATTTAGGAAGAAATCACACTTGCTGGCTGTGTGACCTTGGGCAAGAGCTTGAATCTCTGAGCCTGTTTACTCACTGTAAAGGGCAACAGTAACACCTATTCCCAGGATTACTGTAGAGATTAAGTATTCAAAAGTGCCTAGCACAGTGCCTGGTGCAAGTAGTGGCCTAGGAAAATGTTAGTTTCCTTTCTTTGCCTTCTAAGGGTCTGAAAATTGAGGAGAAAATGAGGGCATACCTCTGGTATTTGTGAACAGAGAGAGGCCCCAATGGGAGCACCTCCCTTTGGCTGTAGTCCCCAACCAAACAGCCAGACATCTGTCTTTCCCACCCTCCAACCACAAACCCGGGCTTTGCAGACGCCCTCTGCATCATTGGTGTCTATAGGGCTGGGGCTGAGGTGGGATTCCAGGTCTTTTCCTCTCTCCCTGCCTCACTTTCTTGACCCTGTTGGCCACCCTAAAATCTCTGGTGTCTGAAAACTTGGATGTACCCTGTAGAGTCAATATTGTGGTTCAAAAAAAATAGCCAAAAGTAAGTTCCTGCCCAAGGCCATAAGAGAGGAAGTTATGGGAAGTTTCAGAGTGACCGCCCTGAACCCAGTCTCGTGGTTGAGGGCTAGGAGTCCATGTGCTAGCCCAGAGAAGTGAAACATTAGCCCTGATGGCTGCAGTGGAGATGGCCAGGACTCTGGCTCCAGATTAAAGGTCTGTTTCAGCCATCTTGGGCCAAAGGTTGTCTTAAGACAGTTTTGGCAATTGCCAGGGGCTAATGGGGTAGGGGAGGAAAGTAGATCAGAAGCTTCCTCCTCAGGTGACTGCTTGGTGCCTGTTGTGAGTAGATCATGAAATCATAGACTTATATCTCTCCTATAGAAGGGATCTTAAGAATTTGACCAGTGTAACCCTAACTTCTTATACGATGAGGAAACTCAAGTCACAGAGAAGAGAGGAACTTGCTTAAGCTCACACAGTACACCAGTGGCAGAGCCAGGTCTTGAAATCAGAGGTTCTGACTCCCAAGTCAGGACCGTTTCCATTGCCTTTCCCACCCGTTAATATGGTGTGGTGGCCCCAGCAGTAAACCAAGTCCTGGACAGGTAGAACAGAAGGTCCCTAACAGGAACCTGTGTGCCCTTACCTTCCCTGGCTTAGCTCAGTACTTTGACTCCCTAAGCAGTGTGAGAGGTCCACAGAGATGGTCCAGCAAGGATAAGACTGTGTTGTCATTACCACTTTGTTACACTCATTAGACTGATGAGCATCAGAACTAGGACCAGGCCTTTTTTATTTGGCTGCAGCTTGTGGGATCTTGAGTTGGGATTGACCAGAGATTGAACACAGACCCTTGGCAGTTTGGCAGTGAAAGCACAGAGTCCTAACCAGTGGACCACCAGGGAATTCCCTGGGACCAGGCTTATTCACTTTGTTCTCAGGCCTGCGGAGAAGTAAATGATCAGTTAACATTTTCTGACACACATTTCAAGTCAGGAAGCTGAAAGCCACCTAGAGATGGCCTTCATCCTATGGATAGGTAAACTGAGGCCTGAAATAAATGATTAATCTCAC
Source organism: Bos mutus (assembly GCF_027580195.1). Taxonomy (NCBI): domain Eukaryota; kingdom Metazoa; phylum Chordata; class Mammalia; order Artiodactyla; family Bovidae; genus Bos; species Bos mutus. The sequence goes on from NC_091633.1 coordinate 3,456,416, forward strand.
CTGTTCAGTCAGTTGGGAGCAAAGCCAGGAAGTAAACCCAGAACTCCTGATTCCCAGCCCTAGGCCCTCTTTACTTCACCTTGTCTATCTTTTGAGTCTACTCTGCAGGGAACCTTTGTGGGGCCTGAGATGGTCCCTGCCTGCCGTGGAGCAGTAGCCAGTGATGGGGAGAGGCAAGAAAGCAGCCCGCCAGTGAAGGGCCCTGTGGTGGTGTGAGCGCAGACCAAGTGCTGATAGCATTGGCCCCTTCGGTGTGGCTGGCAGCTGAGCTGGTTGTTGAAGTCCAAGATGGACCAGAGGAGAAGAAAGAAGGATCTTCAGCAGGGACAGGTGGCCAGAGGACTCTGGGGACAGGAGGAGCAGACCTGTTTGTGGGGAAGGGGTCCCTTTTGGAGTTGGTCAAGAAAGGAAAGAAGGATTTCAGTGGATACCAGGTCTCTGGCCTGAGGAAGATGGCCTGAGAGGGGTGGGTCCCTGGCCTCCCCCTCCTTTTCCTATGTGATTGCCAAGACTGGCCTCTTGAAGCTGGAGTTTCCCACCCAGCTTTACTGTGTGCAGTGCTGCAAGCTAGATGAGGTGAGGAGCTGTGCTGTCTGGGATCCCGTGGTTGTTGGCTTCCTGTTAGGGAGAAATGGATCTGAACTGGGCGCAGGGAGAAACATCTGGAAGAGCAGTTCCCCTGTCCCCTGAGCCCTCCACTATTCCTAGTCGACTGTGACTTTGGAGATCATATAACTGGCTCAGTTGACATCCCTGTAGTTTGGTCTCTGCCAGTTATTTTTGGGCCAGGGCCCTCCTAACAGGCCAGGTCCTGCCTCCCTGCTTTCCCACCACCTTCTCCAGTTTGTAAGTTCAGGACATCCTCTTTTCTTGAGCTGTTACAGTTCCCAGGAGAGCCTAGAGCTGGGCGTGGAGTGGTCCCTGGGTGGCCCATCTGGAAAGAGACTACTGCACATGTGGGGCCCTGGTCTATGACTCGGGGCCACACGTCCTTCATTTTCTCTCCTCCTCCTCTTGCCCCAGCTTCAAAGGAAAATCCAGCTTGGTAGCCCTGTGGGTGTTCTAGGGCGTCAGACAAGACTTGACTTGGCGAAGGAGGGGGCCAGATCACCAGCTGCTGCCCTGGGAAGGTGCCTGTGTGCCGCCTGCTAGGAAACTCTAAGCTGTGGGAAAGAGAGAAAACAGTGGGACCTGCTTGATATTTTGTATTCCCAGCATCTAGGTTTGAAACAGGACCTTTGGGGGGCCAGTGAGGCCTGGCTCTGGTCCAGCCCCCCAGTCTGTTTACACTGAGGGAGGGGAAAGAAGGTGCTCTGTTCAGCCTCACACCTAACCCTTTGAGCCCAGATGTCCGTGTGACCTTTGACATATTGCTTCACTCTTCTGAGCCTCAGTTTTTCACTGTGAAATGCTTATGATAACACTGACTTTGAAGGATTGTTGTGGGGGTTAAAAGAACTAATGCTTGCAAAGAGCCTGACAGCACTGTAGCTGCTCAGTGAATGTTCTGCCTCCTCATAGAGATTGGAGTACCTGGTGGTCCTGTCTTTTCATTTTCTACTTTGCATCTCTGGTGAGCATCAGTGAGATCCATCCCCTGTGAGCAGGAGTGAACACTAACCCATGATGAACCCTCACTTTCCCCGGATAAGCGTGGTTATCCCATTTTGTAGATGAGTACACTGAAGTTCTGAGAAGAAAGCGTTCAAGGTTTGCCAGCTGGTAAATGGCAGAACTAGGACTAGAACCTTTTTTCTTGATACTGAATCCAGTGACTAAGCCTTGCTAAGGTGTAGCAGGTAGGGTGCCAGGTGCTCACCATCCCTGAGGCCCCACACCCAGGGCAGGAAGCCTGTGGTTAATATGGACATATATAGGAAGAAGCAGCCAGCTCCACCCATAGGAGCTCAGAAAGAAGAAGTGGCACTTGATTCAGGCTTTGGAAGGAGCAAGGAAGGGCAATCCATGGTATGGAGGGGAAGTGTGTGAAGAAAAGCCAGCTGTTTGAGAAATGTGTGCCAGGAGGTGACAGGAAGAATGGGAGGTGGGAGGATGAGGTGAAGCATGGGGAGGGGAGGGAAGTGGATTTGGCAGAAGTGACTGGCCTTGAGTGTCACACTGAGGCCTCCTGTGTTTCATTAAGGTCAGTCTGGTGCGGGCATAGAAGATGGTATGAATAGGAGCTGGACCACAGGCAGTGAAAGCAGTTGGGAGAGTTTGGGACAGCCCAGAAGGGCTGCAGAGAGGTCTGGAAGGTTATGGAGCTGAGAGGATGAAGAGTCAGCGAGTAGGGCATGGTACCTGATCAGCTGTGTGGACCTGCAGGGACTTGGCGAAGGCTTTGGCCAGGCTGAAGTCTCCTTTATGTACAGTTGGGAAGGTCCCCTGGAGGAGGAAATGGCAACCCACTCCAGTATTTTTGCCTAGAGAATCCCATGGACAGAGGAGCCTGGCGGGCTACAGTCCATGGGGTTGCAAAAAGTCAGACACGACTGAGCGACTAATACTAATACTTTGGCCAAACTGAAGTGGCCCTCGCCATCCCAGGGCCTCTGACCACAGGGAAGGAAGGCCATCTGTGACCTTCCTTTGAAGCAGACAGTGGGCTGCTGGTGACTGCTTTGTCACAGCCCTGGGCTCCCCAAGGTGCCTGGCATGGCTGGCACGCTCAGGGCCCATCAAGGGGTTCTTTGTATCTCTTCAGTAAGAGAGCAGATTAGCTGGCCTGGTTGGGAGGGGGTGGGTGAGTGGAGCTGAGCTTTGTGGTCTCTCCTGCTAGACGTATTGGATGGCAAGGAAGGCTATCGGGAGAGCTAGCCACCTCTCTGTGCAGAGAGGAGGAAGTCCTGAGGGCATGGAAAACCTCCCTTAGGGCAGTGTGTAGCTGTGGGGGCGGGGTGGAGCAGGGGGGATGTTTATAAGGCTTTCAGGCACAGCATAAGCTCATCAGGGGTTTCTCACCTGGTTCAGTGGTAAAGAATCCACCTACCAGTGCAGGAGATGCTAGTTTGATCCCTGTGTCGGAAAGATCCCCTGGAGAAGGAAATGACAACCCACTGCAGTATTCTTGCCTGGGAAACCCCGTGGACAGAGGAGCTTCTTAGGCTGTAGTCCATGGGGTCGCAAAGAGTCCAACACAACTTGGCAACTAAACAACAATAAAAGCTGATCAAGAGGAGGCAGCCTGGCAGTGGAGGGCTGACTTCCTCTCACTTCCAGTCTGTATTATGTTCCTGGAGCTGGTGCCTCAGCTGGGAAGTGGAAGCAAATCCAGTGCCTATGAGAACATGAACCCCTCAGCCCTTATGGGCACCACCATGCACTTCTCAGAGATGATTCTGGCAGGACATGTGGATTTATGCTAGTATGGGAAAGGGTTCTGAACCCAGGGACTAAGGTGCCAGGGCTGGCTCCGCCACTGACCCTGGTGGTCTGTGAGTAAGCATGTTCTCTCATTGGCCGTAGGGCTAATGCTCCTTGCTTTCACCTAGCACATGCTGCGTGTGCAGCTGTGTGCTAGGCTCTGGGGGTGCAGACTTGGTCCTGCCTTCCCAGGACCTGGAGCATAGTGGGCAGGAGACACAGGTGTGGTCTGATGATGAGGATCAAATAAGATGACTGGATTAGGAGCATGTGTAAACAAACACTGCTGACCAGGGATCAGGAAACCCAAGTCCTGGGCTTCACTGGGCCCCTAACTAACCCTGTGACCTTGAGAAATTTGCTGAATCTTTCTAAGCCTCAGTTTCCCTTACATATAAACTAAGGCAGCCTTAATGAATGAAGTTGAAGAGCTCTTCTACTTCTAACATACTGAGACTGCCCTTGGAGTATACGAAAAGGGCTTTGGGAAGTTTATTCCCCCTGCGTTGGGAAGACCCCCTGGAGAAGGAAATGGCAACCGACTCCAGTACTCTTGCCTGGAAGATCCCATGGATGGAGGAGCCTACTAGGCTATAGTACATGGGGTCGCAAGGAATCGGACATGACTAAGCGACTTCACTTTCTTTCTCACTTATGTCAGGTACCTCATAAGTGCAAGGGGTCATCAGGGCACAGCCCACAGAGGCCAAAGCCTGCAGCATACTCTGTTTTTCTTATGAGAGGACCTCTCTTTGTCTGTCAGACCAATGGCCCTCATGTCTTTGGGAGTGCGGTCAACTCAAAGAATGCGTTGGTCTGTCTGGCTCTTTGGTCTGTGCAGTGCTTTCTTTCTCATTGCTTTGCAGTGATCCTAACAGGAGCAGTGGGAACTCAGGAGGGTAAGTTTTATTTTGCCCTGTTTACAGACAGGGAAACCTAAGCTGAACAAGCAAGGAAACTGTGCCTGGAAGCCAGGGTTCTGCCTTTCCAATTTTTTCCATCTTACCAAAGCTGGTTGCCTCTGTGTGGCCGCTCCTCCCTCTTCCTGTCCTAGCCTTAGGACTTTCAGTCCAGCTCCAAATGTCTATACTTCTCCTAGCGAGTTTCTCGAGTTGTTTTTGTTGGCTTTTTTCTTTCTTTCTTTAAAAAAAAAAATTTATTTGACTGTGCTGAGTCTTAATTGTGGCGTGCTGGATCTAGTTCCCTGAGTAGGGATCAGACCTGGGCCCCCTGTATTGGGAGCATGGAGTTCCAGCCACTGGGCCACCAGGGAAGTCCTGTTTTTGTTGTTGAGTTGTTACAATGGATGGCACACTTCCTATCCCAGGCCCTCCACACACAGCACCTCATGCAAGATGAGGCAGGAGCAGCTGGATGCTAAGGGAGCCCAGGAACATAGAATGGAGAACTCTTGTTCCTCCTCTCTGCCCTCTGGGCCCTGGATTCTGTGTGTCCAGAAGCGGTCCTTCTTAGCCAGCCACATTTGGAGGATGCTTCCCTCTCTGTCTTGATTTCAAAAAAGGAGAACCTAAATTTGGGAGATCCTGGGTTCAGGACACCAGCAGACTGGCTTCAAGCCCTGGCTCCGTCACTTTCTAGCCATTGACCTCTCTGAGTCTGTAAATGGGCCAGATGGTGGCGTTGGGAGTGGGAACTGGCCCCATGTGTGCTATGGTTGTGAGTATAAGGAGATGATGTTGGTAAAGTGCCCAGCAGTGTCTCCCACCAAGTGAGGGTTCTGTGGTGCACGGTGGCTCTCACAATTCGAGTGTGATTATCCTCTAAGGGTTACTTCAGGCCTTTGACCTCATGGTGAGAGAACAGGCACCCTGGGTTTGAGGATCCACACCCCTCCTTGTGCTCTGCCTATATACCCTTGGACCCTGGGGGCAAGACGGGAGCCAGTCCCACTCAGCTTGTGGTCTGGAGCTTTCTGACCTGCCAGGGCAGGTTGGGAATCCCCCAGTTAGTTCCTCATTGAGTCATCTGGAACAGGGCTGCAGGTGACCCTGACTCTGAGGGCCCTGATGCGAGGGCCTCATCTTCTCTTTGGCATGAAGATAAAGCGGAAGTGAGAACAGAGGTGGGTCTCCTGAAAGATTCAATTCAAAGCATGCAGTCATAGGGCTGCCTGGGGCCTCTGCCCTCTTGGGTAGAGATAGTCACTTGGGGAAGGAATCGGAGTTTGCTTCATAATTGCCACCACCCTCCTGTGTTCCTCGTGGACTTTCACCCTGGGCTCCCTGTCCTGCCTCTGAGTGACCCCCTCCGTCCCCCTAGCACAGTCACTTGATCATGCCACTTCGCAGAAGTGCCAGCATGGTGGACCAGGCTTTCACCAAGACCACCGTATTTAACTCCGTGAGATATAGTTATTATCATCATAATCTCCATTTAACAGAGGTAGATCCCAGATCCCAGAGTGGTGAAGTGACTTGCCAAGCATCACACAGCGTATGGCATCACTCAGTCAGTGCCAGAGCTGAGTGACAGAGCAGAAGGGCCTGGGTACACCTCCCAGGTGTCCTCTGCTCCCCTTGGATGGTGCATAGTTACTGGCTTGCTGAAAAACCTGAGTTTCTACATCTGCCCAAGGGCGGGGTGGAGGTGATAATTAGAGGACCTATTTCATATGCTTGTTGTCAGGATTAAATGAAATAATCTAAGTGCTGAGCACCATGTCTGGTCCATAGCAATTGCCTGGTAAGGGTTATAACAGACATTCAATTATGTTAATTGAATACAGAATTAAAACATTGTAAAAGGCCATCATCAAACACATCTGGGCTCAGCCCTGTGCTGGGCTTCAAGGAAGATCCATCGCTGGACTCAGGCTGGGGAGGGAGTGCCCTTCATCAAGCTCTCCGTGCTCCTGCTTTTCCCTCTGATTTCAAGGCAGAGGATACTATTCCCATCTCACTGGGGAGAAAGCTGAAACTTAGAGCGCCCAAGGTCACAGAGCCACTGAACCTGTCAACATACGTGTATTGAGCACCAGCTAGGCACCAACCAGGCCTGGAGAAGGGAACGGCAACCCACTCCAGTACTCTTGCCTGGAGAATCCCATGGACAGAGGAGCCTGGTGGGCTATAGGGCTTGGGGTCGCAAAGAGCCGGACATGACTGAGCGACTAACACAGGCCCCTAGGCTCTGTTCTAGGGTCGGGACACACTGGGGAGAGTGGTTGGCAGAGTCCCTGCCCCCAAGAGCACACCTCGTGGAATGCTGCCTCAGCGAGCGGACCGGACAGTCAGGCAGAGAAGCCAGACTCGCTCCACTGGACTGCTCACATTCCCCAAACACACCAGGCTCTTTTCCATTAATGTGTGCTTTCTCATCCTGGGTCTTCTGCCTGATGTGCTGTTTCCCCTTTCTCACCCTGGCTACTTCCTGTCACCCTTCAAGGATCATCCCAACAAGTCAGCTCCCTTTAAGGTTTTCCCTGAACACCTGCACCCCCACCCTGGGGCCTTCTTGCAGTCTCGTAGCGCCTTCCGCCCTCCTCGCTTCTGTGATAGCACCTCTGTATGGGCTAGTTATTTACTCCCCAATCTGTCTCCTCTGCCAGATTGACCCCAAGGGCAGGACCTACGTTTTATTCAACTTTGTAGAGTCAGGGCCTGGAATGCAGGCTCTGGAGAGATGTGCATGGAATGTAATGAGGCGCTGATTGTGTTCTGTTCCTTCAGTGGCTAGGAAGGACTTTGTAGAGATGAGAGGCTGTTCTGAATGAGGCCTCAGGAAACAAGTGGGACTGAATTAGAGTCGGGGTAGGGGTGAGGGTGGGCAGCTTAGAGAGAGGGACGTCTAGAAATAGGGCTGGGGGATGTGCAGAGGGACTAGGAAGGCCTGGGAGCCAGGGCCTGAAGTTCTGTTGAACAAGATGGGCAGTAGGGATCCTTGCAGGAGTCTTGGCAGAGATAAACCGTGAGTCAAGACTAAATTGATAAGATCTATCAATCAAATTCAGCAGTTTTGTAAGGATGGGTAAGGGGCTGTACATGAGTCATGGTGCCCACAGTGAGATTGTGACCTGAGGACCCAGTTGCCAGTGGGGAGTTTCAAGTAATACTCTGCCCGGTAGGGGTGGGGGCTTGGAGAAGGCATGTCTCCAGTTGAGAATAGTCTCCATTTTTGTTGTTGTTTCGTTGCTCAGTTGTGTCTGACTCTTTGCGACCCCATGGACTGTAGCCCACCAGGCTCCTCTGTCCATGGGATTTCCCAAGCAGGAATACTGGAGTGGGTTGCCGCTTCCTTCTCCAGGAGAGCTTCCTGACCTGGGGATGAAACCCGCATCTCCTGCACTGGCAGGTGGATTCTTTACCGCTGAGCCACCAGGGAAGACCCAATAGTCTCCATACCTCTCTGCACTGGTCAGAGAGAGCTGCCCTGGGGGTTTTTGCTCTGGTCTGTGCCTTTCCCTAGCTGAGTGGGAGTCGGGGGGGGGATTCCTTGCTTTTTGGAACCAGCAAGGCTGGTGCTTAAAGGAACCATTTCTTGCCTCTGACGTCAAGGGGGTGGGGCTGTGCCGAGTGGAGAGTTGGGCAGAGGCCCAGGGCACCGAGGCCAGAGAAGGGTGGAGAGAACCTGTTTACCATTGTGCGCTGACCTGGGGCTGCAAGGAGCAAAGCCAGGGAATTCCTTGTGGGAAAGGGAGGCAGGCCCGGACCTAGCTTGCACGGGGTGTCGGGGAAGATTGAAGCAAGCGGGACTCTTTCACCTAGACAGGGAGCCCGCACACTGCCCTGCCTCCAAGCGGGGGCTGCCAGGCCTCAGGAGGGAGCACCAGGCTGCTGCAGACCATCCTGCTTCCCCGCACTGACTCACAGCTCCACCTCAGGCAGATCACGTACCCTTTGGTCCCTAGGCCTCTCTAGCTGCCTGGGGACTCACTCCAGAACCTCACAGGCCTTCCAGCCCTGATCGTCGGCCATTTGTAGATCACCAGCCCACCCTCTCCTGCCTTCTCGTTTCCTATCATGGGTGATTATGGAGCTGGCATAAAGGCTATTTATACTTTTAGTCATTACCACCGCTTAGATTAATGAACTCCAGAGGTTGTTACTCAGCATGCAAAGTAGGTCAGCCTTTTTGTTTAGCCTCACTCCTTTTTCCAGCTCTGGGTGGGAGAGGGGAGTTCCCCCACCCTTGTTGTCCCTGGATCTGTGATTGCACATCCATTTCCCAATTTTCCACACTTGCATCTTGCTCACTCTTGCCTTCTCGGCACAGAGAGCAGTGGTTGTCTACTGGGTGGTAAAGGAAGAGGAAGGGAATGTAACAGATACTGAGGCCCTGTTACATGGGGATCACCTTATATTTATTGGATGGCTTAGTGCTCAGTTGGCATCTCTGCTTCCAGGCTGTGTAACCTTGGACAGATTACTCAGCTGTGCTAAACTTTAGTTTTCGTGTCTGTTAAGTAGAGATAATAAAAGCTGCTTCCTTGGGGAATTGTGTGCCTATGTAGTGCTTGGCGGGAATGGTGCAGAATGGGTGCTGGAAGTGTGTCAGTTCCTCCTGTCTCATGTGGTCTTTCCTCCTGCCCTCCAAAGGGGTGGCCTTGCCCGCATGTTACAGGTGGTGAACTGGAAGCTCAGAGTGGCAGAGCTGGATCAGAAGCTGACAGTCACAGTCCGTGTATCATTGAGTAAACGGCTTAATCTCTTGGGGTCTCAGTTGCTTCGTGGGTAAAATGGGGATAGTCCTGCCCTGCTGCGTGTGTGCAGACCAGTCAGATGAGAAGAGGGATGGGAAAGTGCTAGCAAGCTGCAGATGCTGGTCCCCTCAGAGCTGCCATTAGCTGGCCACCTGCCAGGCTGGGTCCTTACACACGTGTATTCTTCATTTAGACCTTATGTGTGTGGTCCCACTTGAAGATGAAGTGGAGACTTCACGGTCTGTCTCCCAGGTGGAGGAGCTGGAATGGAACCTCGGTCGGTTGGCTTCAAGGTCCCTACTCTTTTTACTGTCTCCCACAGTCCACATGGCCTTCCTGACGGTTGAGATGAGGAGAATTCATCCCGGGGTCTCAACCTTGGGCCTTATGCTTGGGCTGTGTTTCTTTTTGTTTGGGCTGGTTTGGAGAGGGAGGCTTAGCGGAGGGGGGTTACATTGGTTCCCTGGGACCAGGTTTTATCTGACACCTTTGAATAAAGGGGTCATGGGCACAGGCGCCACACCTGGCTGAGTCTGCCAGCCAGAGGGGCTGAGGCGCTCTTGGGTGGAAAGTGCATGGCTGGAAGGACAAGGCGGAGAGAGCCTGGGTCTCAGGTAGCCTTGGGAGCTGGTCTTGTCCGTCTCATCTCTTGGAAGTCTTCAGCTTCTGGGTTTGGGGAGAAGGTGGGGAGGCTGGTGTCAGTGGGCTGTCACTGCTGCCTTGGGCCACGGCATGGCACGGCACGGCTAAGCTTAGCTTAGCTGAGAGCCCAGCAGAATCTGGGCTCAGTCATCCTCTAGCTGCATGTTTCTGTCTCCTCTGTGCCTCCTTCCCCAGGAGGGGGTGGTCAAGGGTGTGCTTGTGAGCTTTGCCCATCCAGCGTATTGGCCTTGCTGAGCTTTGCTAGGTTTGGGCAGGGTCTGGGACAGTCAGAGCACTGGAGGAAGGCTTAGACTGTCTCTAGGGGGTTGAGGGCCAGAGATAGAGCCCCACGGTGGCATCTGGAGAGCGGCCTGATTTCCTCCCAGTCTTCCCAGGGGAGGGAGAAACAGCACAGGAGTCACTGTGGCAAAGAGAAGCTCTGGTTTTCCACTTAATAGCTTTGTGACTTTGCCCAAGTCATACAGTCTCTCTGATTGGGTCAGGTTTCTCATGGGTCCAATGGAAATAGTAATTAATCTGTGAGGCTCTCACTGGGCTACTAGGGGCACAGATACAATTGCTGTAGGCAGCAGTGGCTTGTAGCCCTGAAGGCAATAGATGAAAGTAATGATGTCATGGAGATAACCAGGCAGGCGTCTGTCGGTATCCGTGAGATACACAGTGGGAGTTACATAGCTCAAGGCCCAGTCCGGTTAGGGAGTGACGGGGCTGAGCAGCATGACCAAGTTGTAATGAACTGCTCATTTCACATCACGTCTTGATTCATTGGTGATTTAGTGCTGAAATTGATTAGGAGATTGTGACCAGCATAAAAATAAAAAAGAAGTAGGAAGTAGGATAGAATAATACAAAAATTGAACTGAAAATATCAGGTGCTTTAGTACATGTAGGAGTAAATTTTTTCATAAAATGTATTTTGGTTATGTGTGTGTGTGTATAGTCTCAGTACAAAATGTATTTCATACTGTGAGTTTCAGTTTAAAAGCTTGGAGAAATGGTGTTGTAAGTAGTCGAGATGAAAGTCTTCAGGTTGGAAGACAGCTAACGAGATCTGGGCAGGCACAGCAGCTGTGTGGAGGCTAAGGGCTTGACTTTGGGGTTCAGAGCATGCACTGCGGAGTGAGGCAAGCCTAGGTTTGAATGCAGCTGCATGGCCTTGGGGGCTTCCCTGGTGGCTCAGAGGTAAAGAACCTGCCTGCAATCCCTGGGTCAGGAAGATCCCCTGAAGAAGGAAATGGCAACCCACTCCAGTGTTCTTGCCTGGGAAATCCCAGGCTTGAGGATTTGGCAGGCTACAGTCATGGGGTCACAAAAGAGTCAGACACGACTGAGACTAAACGGCAACAACATGGCCTTGAGCAAGGAGCTTAACTTTACTAAGTCTTGGATTCGACTTCTGGAAAATGGAGAGAATGTTATGGTTGGATTATTATGAAAGATACATGAAAATGATACATGTGTATATATATATTAGTATTTTAAGTAATATATAAATATTTTGAAAGATATTGGTAAGTAGTAAATGATTTAAAAATGGTAACTACTGTTGCTGCTGTTATTGTTGAAGTTGTCATTTTTATTATGTTGGGCCCCAAAAGTGTTGCTGTGACTTGGAGAGGGGAGAAGAAAAGGCATTCCAGGTAGGGGTGGGTGAGTGATGAGGGATAATTACATTTGTCTAATATGAGGCTGATCTGGCTGAGAATTGTGCAGCCTTAGAAGGGGGTGTTGCAGTAGACAGAAGGTACCAGAAAACTTAACAGTATGGCTTCAGCAATGAGGGTGACTTCACCTGGAGATGATGAAGGCCCAGCCCTGAGGAGTTCCACTAGGGACTGTCCTCATTAGACTCTTTTGGTTGCAGAGACTCCTTCAGGCCACCTTAAGGACAGAGGAGTTTTCTGCAAGGGTGAGTGAAACTCTCAGGCTGGAAGCATCCCCATGGGCCGTTTGGTCCCTTAAGTTGGCTATTTGGTTAGCCTCCCTGTCACTGGAAACTGGCTCACACTCCCCCCCCATTATTAGGAGGAAGCCACCTCAGGGCCTCCACACCGTGTCATCTGTAGAGATGCCAAGACCCCAGTCTACGTCACAGCTCCTTTCTGGGCATCTTTTGAGGGTCAGTTCACAGGGCAGGCCATCCAGCTGTATAGCAAACAGGCTCAGAGAGGGCAAGGGGCTATTGCAGAAGGAATTTCTATATCAGACAGCACTCTGATCAGATGCCTTTTGAGATCCTGACCCACCAGACTGGATGTGAACCTTTTGATTTTTCAGAAAATGGGTAGTGTGCAGCCATTCAGGAGCACATTCTGTGTGTGAAGAGAAGTTCACCTGTAGTTAGAAGGTGAAGTGCTGAGTGCCGGGTCCAGCAGGTGGTTAAACTCCTCTGCTGTTGGAGGAGAGGCCACTCAAATGACCATCTTTCCTCCAAAATTTCCCAATTTGAGGTTTTGAAAATAAAAATAGATCTTTCAATGAACATGTACATTTAAAGTAGTAGTGGATTTTTTGTTTGTTTCTGAGACGATCTTACCAAATCAATGGTGCAGTTTAAAATCAGTAGTGCCTTAGAATCCAGGAAATATGGTAGTTTGTTTTGTACCCATTTGAAATTCCGGTTTGAGGTTTGATGCTGGGTCTTTGAAACTGCAAAAGCTGTTATCTGACATCATTTAAAAGAACACTGAGCTTGAACGTGTTCCCCTGTGTATTTGTAGTTGGGAGACTGGGTATCTCTGTGGCCCTGCTGTCAGATCTTGTCAACAGAGACAGACTAGAGGGTCAGGGTGTCAGATGGGTATGTATTTAATCAGATGGGAATTGTCTGGAAACTGGTAATCTCAGGCAAAAGCCTTGCCCTCTTATGAGCCTCCATTGTCTCTTCTGCTCAGTGGGGCGATTGGATCAGATATTATCCACATTCATAGCTGCCAGAACTTCCTGTTGACTCCGTGTGGCTACCTCCTTTAGTTTAGATAACTAGAAGGCTCATCCCCTGACTTGTGTGAGGGAGTGCTTTGTAGTGATGGGAGGCGACCTGGCCTGTGATGCTGGACCTGGGTGTTTGGGGGCTGCCTGGAGATGTGCACACATTTCTTTGTAGATTACCTGATCTAAAGGTGTGGTCTCTGCTTTTCTCCTGAGGGGAGGGATAGGAAGGAGCCGGTCCTTGTGCCCCACTTCTGCCTCCAGTTAGTGAGAGGTGAGCGGGTGGCCTGTGTGGAGGGGCTGTTGTCTCTCCTCGGCTGATCAGCACCAGGGCTGCTCTCAGGTCTGTGCAGTTCTCCAGATAAAAAACCGAAGAAGAGGACCTGCCCTTTTGTGTCTGGGAGCCCTGCTCTGCCAGGGCCCCTCCCACTGCTCGTCCAACCAGTAAAAGTTCTAGCAGTGCATTTCCTTCCTGTAGAAAGAGAATTAGAGACTCAAGGCCTGGGCCAAACCCTGGCCCCGCTGTGTCCTGTTCCTGAGAGCCTCCACCCCACGCTGCGTTCTGGGAGGTCAGGCAGTGCTGAGTGCAAGCCCTTGGCTATGATCTGACTTGGATTTGAGTCTGGGTTTTTCCACTGATTTGCTGTTTGACTCTAAGCAATATACCCTTCCTGGGTATCTTACCTCTCAATAATGCCAGTATTTTTTAATTGGAAAAAAAGGGGGAGAGGCACAAGAAAGAAATTTAAAAGATCCATAATCTACTACTTTAAAAATAATTCTGAGAGTGCGTGTGTGTGTGTAGAGAAGGACACATACACGTTATTCTCACTGTTTTCTTACCAGTATTGCTCTGTAGGCTGAATACAAGGAAGCACGTGTAGAGGACGCAGCCTTCAGATGCTAGTCTTCTTCTCTTTCCCCCGTGGGTATGTGAACTCAGGAACTTCCAGGGACTCCCTCCTCGGAAGGAGCTCACTCACTCAAAGCACCCTCTAAGCCAGGGGTCTCGCCCAGTCTGCCGCAGCTGCTTTGGTGCTGCCCAGGGTAGGTCTCCAAGCTGAGGTGTTTCCCCACCAGCTCTCGTGGGCGTTCAGAGCCTGTAGAATGTCAGTGCCATGAGGGCTGGGACTTGTTCTAGTCACACGACTGTACCCCACAGTTTACCCAGACGCCCTGGCCCTAGAGCTCCGCCTGGATAGCTGTGACAGTGGTTCCATGAGTGGATGTGCAAATTCGAGTGGTGTCTGAGGGGGCTTTGAAGTGTAATTGAATTTGGATAGGCAGAGACAACTTGGAGTGTGTTTCCGCAAAGGGACTGGCATGAGCAAAGGCTGAGAGGGGAACAGGGCCAGGGCGTAATTGGGGAAACCATGAGTAACAGCTTTGTTAGAATGCAGAGGTGAGCATGGTGTCCCTGTACTTGTTTGACTAGTTTTCCGTCCAGCTTTGTACCGTGCATGCTGGTTCTCTGAAGAGGCTTGTTTATCGACACAGATCCAGGGTGGGAGTGCTGTGCTTTGGTGCACAGGTGCAGGCACTGGGGCCCCTGGTCCCTTGACACATGGGGGAGTGAGTGCTTGAACCTAGTGTCTCTTCAGCCTGTGCCTTCTAGGGAGGGCGTTGTGTCCCTCGCGTCTGTGTTAGAGGGTTCTTGAGTTAGCCCCATAGGGGACGGCAGGGGGAGGGACGGGGACTGACCAGGCTGGTACCTGGGGCCTCAGCCAGGGCCTTTGCTTCTCTCGGCACCTCTGACGGGCCCTGCCCTCTGCTCCACAGGCTGGAGGAAGTCCCCCTGGAGGTGCTGAGGCAGAGGGAGTCCAAGTGGCTGGACATGCTCAACAACTGGGACAAGTGGATGGCCAAGAAGCACAAAAAGGTGAGGGGCCTGGCCTTAGCCTGGGGCTGGGAGTCGCAGTGGGGGAGGCAGGGGCTGCATCACTTGGAGGAGCAGGAGGGTCTCCAGCCACCCAGTGTCCCCCCACCGGCTTGGAAATGGGGACAGAAGCTGGTCCTCCCAGATGACTTCAGACTGACGCAGATTCTTGAGTCACACTGCAGAGCCGCGCTCAGCTGAAGGCCCTTCAGGCAGCTTTCCTGCAGCGCTCCTGGGGCAAGTCTTTACCACTGCTTACCACCTAGGGGCGGACTTGATATACTAATAGTGGCTAATGTATGTTGACGCAGCGTGCTGGGCACTTAGCTGGGTCATCCTTACAGCACCCCAGTGAGGTTGGTGGTGGTGGTATCCCCACTTATGACTGATGGCAGAGTCAAAGTTTGAACCCAGGAGTCTAACTAGTGCCTGCACGCTTCGCCACCACAATAAGGGGCCTTCTTTACCCTCTAGATTAATTCGATGAGTTCCCTCTTGTCCCCTAGCCAAAGCAAAAAGAAGGAAAAGTGACTTCACAGTTTAATGGTCTCATAAAAATGAAAATACCAGTGGTTCTTTTCTGGTGGGCTGTATTTAGGTGCCAGCTCTGCCACACTGTAGGCGCATCCTTGTCCACCACATGTATGTTGATACTCTTGTTCACCTTAGCAGGGTCTGTTCACTCCCTGGCTGAGCGGAGCCCGTCTGCAGTCCCACTGCTGGGGTCTCTCTGCACAAGTCGCCAGCGCACAGTGGCCCCCTCGCCCGCATCGTCAGCTGACATGCTGGTCTGGGCCAAGCTGGCACAGCCACGGCAGGGCTGAGCAGAAACCAGGGCCAAAGGTCACATTTGGGCTTGGGTTCAGCCATACAGCCCCAACTCTCCAAGCCCATGGCTAGCAGAGTGACTTTGGGCAATCACTTCACTCCCCCAGCCTCAGTTTCCCTGCCCAAGTGGGAATGAGCGTCCTGTTGCAAGGCTCCTCCTGTAAAGCCCTGTGCCTGTGGGAGGAGAGAGGCACCCAGACCGGGGCTCTTTCTTACTGTTCTATGTGGACTTTGGGGCTTTCATTTTTTGCTTATTAGAAAAAATTTCACTTAAAAAAATACTTTTTTAAGGCAGTTGTTGCCCAGCTGCTTCCTGCCTGACTCTGGGGTCTGTTTGCCTGCTTCCTCAGCCCTCAGGCCTTTACCCTGAGCTTCAGCTCCTCTCACCGTCTGCGGAGGTGACTTGAGGCTGGCAGGAAGATGGCTATGGCATTCTCACCCCCGCCTCCTCGCAGATGGGGATTCCAGAGGGGTTCCAGCATCACTTCTTCTTCCCCTTTGCTTCCCTGGCACTGCGGTTAGAGACCAGGGCTACCCGCCCAGCCGGGGCCACCAGAGGAGGCTGCACTCCACCCTCGCAGGAACCCTAGCACACAGCTTATCTGCTGGCACTCTGGCTCCGGAGCTCTCACTGCCTTGCCGTGCCAGCTGGGTTAGAGGTGGTGGCACAGGAAGGACGACACCTGCACCCAGAAGTGGATCCAGACCCCCACCCCCTGCACGGATCCCGAGTCCCCGGGACCCGCCAGGCCCTGCAGAGAGACAGGGTGCTGGCTGGAATGCTGTCTTCCCCTGTCAGGCTCTGCCCTCCTTGAGCTCAGCAGGCTAGGTGTGGCTTCTCTCAGTTGTCATCAGAACTCTCCTTTCCCAAGGCCTTACCTCAGATAATGGCAATTCCTGTGCTTTCCGTTTGCTGAGCACTCCCTCTGGCTTTACCCTTGCTCATCCCCACCTCTGCCTCTCCCTAAGAGGTTAACATCTCCAGCACCCTGAGCTGAGGAGGATGCCAGATGCCAGAGGCCAGATGGGGAAGGTTAGTTGCTCAGTCGTGTCCAACTCTGCGACCCCATGGACTGTAGCCCGCCAGGCTCCTCTGTCCATGGGATTTCCCAGGCAAGAATACTGGAGTGGTTGCCATTTCCTCCTCCAGGAGATCTTCTTGACCTAGGGATCAAACCCAAATCTCCTGTATTGCAGGCAGATTCTTTACCACTGAGCCACTGAGGAAGCTGGTTGTATTCCCAGCTCTCCATCCCCACCTCCCCCACCTTGGGCCTGGGTGAGGCCGGGCCTCTCTGAGAGCTTAGTGGACTGAAGGTATTCCTGGACTCTCCACGGTCCTGAGCAGACCGAGGGTGATGGGGCTGCAATGATATGTGGGGGCCAGCTCAGCTGAGCTTGGCCCTGGGGAGCCTGAAGGGCCTGTGGTTCCAGGTCTTGTGCACCCCTTTGCCAAAGCCCGGCCAGACCACGTGGCTTCCTTCAGGAGACCCCAGTCCCACAGCAGCAGGAAAGTGTCCATGGAGTCAGGTCGGTCCCTTCTGCTCCCTTCCTCTCCCCGCTTTGCAGGCAGTCCCAGAAGCACAACTTGGCTCCTCTGACCAGCCACTCTGCTCTTCCCCCACTGCCCTCAGCCTGCCTGCCTGTCTCCTTCCTGGTTCTTGACTCCCTCTGACCCTTGGAAAGTTTTCTCTTGTTTATGCTGGTCATTAGAAAGCCGGGCCTCCTGTGCTCCCTCCTCAGAGAGCCTCCCAGGGGACTCTCTCAGGGGGTTTCCAGATGAGGGGACTTAGGAGTGAGCCCGGGGCCCAGGGCCTCTGAGTCGGGTGTCCTCCCGGGATTGGAGGGGCAGAGAGGAAGCCATCATTTATTAACACCGACTGTGTCAGGCCCCGTGCTAGGCATGTGCCCTCTGCACTACTTCTGATAGAATCCTAGTTGTTACCATTTTGATCTTACAGTTGATAAGAGGTGATGGGCTGAGGTCAGCGCTGGATTCAAACTCATCATCCAGGCACCGTCCACTTCCCACTGCCCTGAGCTCCCATCTCCACCCCAGGCCAGGCTGCTCGGTGCAGGGGCCGAGGGCAGTGTCACCTGACAGTTCCCCACCCTCTTTCCAGAGGAATGGTGCCTCTGCCTTTGCCCTCAATCTCTTTGACCCTTGGCCTTGAGGTCAAGGAGCATGATCAGGGCACCTGCCTTCGAGCCTCACTCTGCCCTCAAGCCCAGAGGAAGCTCATCTCCCCATGTGACTTGGAGAGGCCTGAGAAGTGAGCACCCAGGGCTCGGTTCTCCAGGCTGTGTGGTGTGGCTGGAAGTTGGCGTGGTCCCTGATGGAATGACCTTAATATTGTCCCCACTCTGTGCCTCAGTTTCTCCATCTGTAAAACATGATGCTTTCTCAAGCTGGGTTTGGCAGTGGAAGCCTTTTTTCTGTTGAAGAGAACAAGCGTACGCATTGAGCACTAGCTCTGGGTCGTGAGATCCCCAGACACTTCCTCCCTCCCCTCTCCCAGGCCGTGATGGGGAAGGCCGGGGTCACTTTAGCCTGGGATCAGGACTCACACCCAGACCAGTTGCCTCCACCCTGGTCTGGAAATCGTGAGAGCTCGGGGTCAGGGAGAGCAGAAGAGAGGGGATTCTTGACCAAACAAGGGGGGGCCTGTTCTGATCACCTCCTGTCTTCTTCCTGAATTCTGCTGAGATCTTTCCTCTCTAGGCTGGATGTATCTTGCCACACAGCTGCTTAAACACTCCCATGAAAGCACCCAGGACACGTCTCTGGGCACATTCCAGGTCATCTTGTGAGCTGCTTTCCCTGTGGCTGAGCCATGTTCCACATCGTGCAGATCCCTTCCTGATGACATCCCAGGGGCTCCTCTAACTTGTCTGGTTCCATTTGGATTCAGAAAATTGAGATGGGGATTCATAACCCTGTGTGGACTTCAAGAATCCTTGTGTTGTCACTGGGCCAGGGAACACAGGGCTGCTGCCGTCACCTGCTGGCAGCAGACCCAGTGCAGTGTTGGAGCAACAGAGGTGGAGTCCGCTTTTCCCCCCGTTCCGCTCTTGCCCCCGTGCTCACTGAAGGCCTGACGAGCACCAGCCTCTTGGGGGCTAGGGAGGGGGCAGCGGGCAGCCTGGCTGGATGCACAGGCATGGCCTCCCTTTGACTTCCAGATCCGGCTGCGGTGCCAGAAGGGCATCCCACCTTCTCTGCGGGGCCGTGCTTGGCAGTACCTGTCAGGAGGCAAGGTGAAGCTGCAGCAGAACCCTGGAAAGTTCGATGTGAGTTGCCCTTCCTTCCCCTGCCCTCCCTTCCTCGTCTCTGGACATCTTCCGAGGGCGCAGTGATCCTCTGTGCTCAGGGGACCTCTCGCCTCCAGAGCCGACTGCCAGGCCTGGTCAGTCTGTGACTCGGGGCTCCACTCGTCTGAGGCACCAGCCCTGAGCAGGCCTCAGTGGGGTGGACAGACTGGCAGCCGCCCAGATTTGCTCTCTTGGACTTGGTGGACTACCTCTCAGCTCTTGGTTATTGGGAGGGACACTCAGAGCCCTTCCCTGACCACCTGGGGCCTGAGCTCTGGGCCTTCGGGGGCTGCCCAGCAGGGTCACAGGACCCTAACACCTTTTGACTTCCGTCCTCTACTCTTTCTCTTGCCTCATCCAAGCCAGCTAAACTTGGTTCACCCGTGTTGCTTATGGGCTTGTCTGTTCCGGGGGTGGCAGAGCCAAACCAGTGTCCTTAGAGTTTAGAAGCCAGTCAGGGGTCAGACAGGATACCCTCTGACAGCCATGCCTTCCCCTCCCACTGCTCCCCACCTCAGATTGCCAAGGTGGAGCACACCCCTCTATTCATGAGGCTTCTTGGGGCCCCCCTGGCCCAGGCTGCTCCTCCAGCCTGCTTCTCTAGGGAACTCGGCGAGTCAGTTGGCTTTCCCGGGGCTGCCCCAGCTCACCTGCCAGACTTGGCCCCAGGCCTCAGGGCACCTCTCAGGCTCTTGGGACTGATGCTAGGCAGTGAGAGAGCTGTCAGTCAGCAGCTCCCTGTTGACAAAATTCATGCTTCAGTGAACAGCCCTCTCCCGCCAAACCTATTCCTGGAGCTGCTGCTGTAGACCGGGAGGTGGGGAGAGTGGCCCAGGGGACGGGGGTTGCTGGAGTGTCTGGCTGAGGGCAGGCCTGAATCAGGGGTCAGGCTGTCCCACAGAGCACCGACATCATGCCCACTCAGGCAGCCTCTTGGCTCCAGAGTCTTCCTCCCTGTGGCTACATCACTTCCATGTCAGGGGGCTGCCTTCTGGCAGAGTGGGAGGCTCAGGGGTGGGGTGGGAACGTCACCAAGGCCCTAGGTTACCTTCAGCCACCAGAGCACAGCCTGAGAGCCGAGGGAGCTCGGGGGCCCGGTCAGCCTCCTGGTTCCAGTTAGCAGACGTGATGCCTCTGAGGAGCAGCGGAGTGCAGAGCTCTCTGTGCTGTGTATGTCTGGGGAGTGGTACGTCCTGAGAGGGGTTGGCTGCCTCTGGAGTCTGAAGGTTGCTTGCGGGAGGACGTAGATTGGCCCAGAAAGCCCTTCATGATGTTTTGAACCTTAGTGGCAGGGCCCCGAAGCTATCCTGGGGGCCAGGACAGTGGTTTGTGAGCACAGCAGGAGGGACTCTGCCTGCCTGTGGGGTGGAGGAAGTGGACGGGGAGAGAAGCTGCCTCTGGCTGCTGGGGCAAGAGACCACAGGCAGGGGCTCCGCGAGGGGCTGTGGTGCAGCAATCCTGCCCCTGCAGGCCCGCGCTGACCCCAGCCTCCGCCATCAGCGCAGGCTCCACACCCCGGCAGCTCCTCCTCCTCTGCGCTGGCCACTTCTTCCTCCTTCCTCAGGCAGGACAGGACCTTCCAGTCTTTTTCTTCCCTGGTTTTCTTCTCTGATTTCCCTTCTTGACAACGCCAGCACCTGCAGGCTCCATGGGGGCTGCGGTAACTGCATCACCCCCAGCGGCCCCTATCTGCCTTGGACTCTCGGCACCCTTTCTCCCTGCAGGCCCTTCGGCTGCACCTTTCCCTTTCTGAGGGGTGGTGACGCTGAGTGCCGTGAGCTGCTGAGGAACCCAATGAGCGTGTTCTAGGAACCTTAGGTTCCCAGGTCCACACCTCAGGGGAACCTTCAGGAGAACTTGTGGGACCCTCCTTTCCTTCCTGACAAAAGCAGACCTGCACTGTACTCAAGACAGTGTCTCGGATCAGGACCGCATCCTGACCTGCAGGTGCTTGGGGCACTAGCGGCCCCGCCGAGGGGGGTTGCGCAGGCACAGGTCTCGTGTGCACCTGCCCCAGGGCCCACTGTCCAGACCCTGCGCCCCTCCCTTCACCCTCCAGCCTCCAACACTCCTTTGTCTCAGTGTTTACCCTCTTGTATCAAGTTACCTGACACCCTAGGGTCCTTATTTCAATCCTGGGACACCCCCACTGAGGAGGCACAGAGGGAAAGGGACTTGTATGAAGTCACCTGCCGGGCAGGGGCCTGGGCCTACACCCACTGATGTGTTTGCTGTGGACCCAGCCTTCCTCCTGGGGCCCTCCTTGCACTGCCCAACACGTAGACAACAAGGGCTCTGTCTGCTTCCCTGCTCAGCCCTCCAGGCATCCTTTCCACTGAGTTGTTTCTTTCTTTTTTGAAAGCTGAGGTTATGAACTTACATAAAGTAAAGTGCACAGATCTTAAGCACACAGTTCAGAGAGTTTGGACAAATAATATATACCCCTGTAACCAACAAGCAAGTAAGATAGAGGACATTTCAAGTAATTGAGACAGGATCTTTCTTTGTGTAGTAGCTTTGTTTTCATAAATGGAACTCATGCAAAAATGTTCACGAAATTTCAAAGAAAAGAGTAAAAATTTGCTGAAACCCCAGCACCCAGAGATGGCTCTGAGGCTAATGGTGTGACAGATGTCATGACGTTGCTCAGGGTAGCAGAACACACACACACACACACACACACGCTTCCTGAATGGGTGGCACCTCTTGTACAGGGAGGTGGGTAGCACAGGAGTTGGGGTTGACAGCTCTGAGTCAGCCTGGCTTCCAGACCCAGCTGCATCATTTTTCTAGCCACAAGGCATCAGGCAAGTGGCTTTTCTTTGACCCTCAGTTCCTCACCTGTGAACAGTGTAACGACAGACCTGTCTCTGGGGGGCTGAGGAGAACATTCGGCAAGGCCCACGTGTGCCATCTCAAGTGGTGCTCCGGGTGATGCTCCCAGGTGGGAGTTGTTGCTTCCAAGTTGCCTTCCATCTTCAGGGGGTAACAAGGTGTTTGAGTCCTGAATGAAGTACCTGGAGGTTATCTCAAGCTACAGCTATGTCAGGCACTCTTACCCACGTGGGTCTTCCTCCTGGAGCCTAGGTAGCCCCTCAGGGTTTCCAGGACTCTGCTCCCCTTGTCTGTGCTCCGCCCAAGCTTCCTGACTTGTCCTCGGGGAGGCCCAGTCAGGATGGGATCAGGTGGACATTGTCCCTGGTGATGGGGCCTCCTCCATAACCTGGGACGATGATATCCTCCCAGCCATCCTAACTCCTAAGAGATGCTCTTGACCTTGCTTCCAGGAGCTGGACATGTCCCCTGGGGACCCCAAGTGGCTGGATGTGATTGAGCGTGACCTGCACCGGCAGTTCCCTTTCCACGAGATGTTTGTGTCCCGGGGGGGCCACGGGTGAGCAGGCTGGCCCTTGTGGGCTGTCCCTTTCCCTCAGAGAGAGGAGGTAAAATGAATCTGGCGGCACGTTGGGGGTCCCGGAAGCTGGAGGATCCTGACTGCACTGTTAGTTCCCTATTTGGTTCAAACCAAAGATGGGTCCTCTTAGGTCTGGGTCACTTCATCCTGTACTTCCCAGAGAGTTAGGCTTGCCTGGCCTGGCCTTCCTCTGGAAACAGGAAGATGCACAAATCGAGTGGGGAGAAAGAAGGCTGGCGAGAGCTGGGTGGGTACAAGGTATGCAGGAAAGGAGAGACGTGGCGGCCAGGCCGGGACCGAGACAGACCTGGGACGGGGCTGGCCTGGCCGAGGGGCCACAGCTGCTAAGCCAGGGGCCACGCCCCCTGCCCCGGCCCTGCTCCCCGCTTTCTTTTTGAGCCTCTGCCCTCACCTGTCAAAGGAGGGTGCAGGGGCTGCAGAGGAGGACTGACCCCTGGTGACCCCAGTCTGCAGGGAAGTGCAGCCTCTGAGTCAGGTCTGGCCCAGTGGGGCACAGGTGAGGCCTGTGGGTGGCCGAGTCCACCCGTCAGCCCTTCCCTGCTCACCTCTCCGCAGCCAGCAGGACCTGTTCCGGGTGCTAAAGGCCTACACACTGTACCGACCCGAGGAGGGCTACTGCCAGGCCCAGGCACCCATCGCCGCCGTGCTGCTCATGCACATGCCCGCCGAGGTACCCTTAGGCCACGGGCGGGTGGGCAGACAGGCGGCCGGGGAACACCCAGCAGCCAGGCCTCACGTCTCTCTTGCCCACAGCAAGCCTTTTGGTGCCTGGTGCAGATCTGTGAGAAGTACCTGCCCGGCTACTACAGTGAGAAGCTGGTGAGTGCTTGCCAGCCTGGCCCTGGCCTGAGACCCGCCCCAGACCTGCCACCTTTGTGGCCTCTCCAGACCTTAACTCCCTGTGCCCCTGGAAGTCCCTCCCGGCCTCCCACTTCCACCCTCCCTCCACCTCTGCCTCCCTATGGCTGTTCCTCCAGGGCACCACGCTCCTCCTGCCTTGGCCTTCCAATAGGCTTAATCCTCCGCCCCTTCCTTCCTCTGATAACTCTTCTTTCCTCTCAGCTTTCAGCCCACGAGCTTTCCCTGACCTGACAGGCGGGGCCTCTGGCACATGCCCCCCAGGGTCTTGTTCCTGCCGTGCCCTTAGAGGGCACTTAGCCCCCTCCCTCCCTCTGCTCCCTCAGCCCGATGCTTCTGTGGTTTGTGTCTGTCTGCCTCTCTGCAGGACACGCTCAGTGAGGGGGACTAGCTGTGTCTGGTGTGCTTATCATTGCAACCCAGCACCCAGCAGGAGCTTGGCACCCTGCAGCGTGAGCCGCCTGAGGAGCCAGGGGTGGCTGCTGCGGGCCCTCGGTCACGGCCCGGTGGCTTCCCTGTCCCCCCAGGAGGCCATCCAGCTGGACGGGGAGATCCTCTTCTCGCTGCTGCAGAAGGTGTCTCCCGTGGCCCACAAGCACCTCAGCCAGCAGAAGATCGACCCGCTGCTCTACATGACCGAGTGGTTCATGTGCGCCTTCTCGCGCACCTTGCCCTGGAGCTCCGTGCTGCGTGTCTGGGACATGTTCTTCTGTGAAGGTACTGGGCTGGGCTCGGGGCGGCACCCCTGCCACCAGTCCAGTTCACGGGGGGGCCTCTGTTTGCAGAGAAACTCCCCAGAGCAGCCCCCACCGCCCACATTCACTGCCTGCCCCCCTGCAGGAGTCAAGATCATCTTCCGGGTGGGCTTGGTGCTGCTGAAGCAGGCGCTGGGCTCCCCCGAGAAGGTCCGAGGCTGCCAAGGCCAGTACGAGACCATCGAGCGGCTGCGGAGCCTCAACCCCAAGGTCATGCAGGAGGCGTTCCTGGTCCAGGAGGTACAGCCACCCCTGCCCCTCACCCCCGGAGGGAGGGGGAGACTGAGGGCCTGGTGGGGGCCTGCGGCCTTGTGCTCAGCAGCCCAAGACGGTGTGGACAGACCTCGTCCTTCTGTCTGAACAAGGAGAGGGGCACAGAGAGGCCCAGATCCCCCTAGAAGGAATGAGTAGGTGCGGCCCCCACCCATCAAGCCTTGGCTTTATTTTCCCGTTTTTCTGTCTTGTGGATCTTTGTCTCTGGGGGGCTGGAGTGAGGCGATACACAGGTAGGCAGGAGGACTCGTGGCTTTCTCCTCCGAGGCGGTGGGCCTCGAGGGCCTGGCTCACCTGGCAGTCACTCTGGGGCCTGTGACCACCGTCCTGTGGTCAGCCCGCATGGCCCGGGCTGGGAGGCGGAAGGGGACAGCTCTTCCTGACGCCCCCTGCCTTCACCGCCCCACAGGTGGTGGAGCTGCCAGTGACGGAGCGCCAGATCGAGCGCGAGCACCTCATCCAGCTGCGGCGCTGGCAGGAGACGCGGGGGGAGCTGCAGTGCCCGTCCCCACCCAGGCTGCACGGCGCCAAGGCCATCCTGGAGGCAGAGCCGGGCCCACGGCCCAGCCTGCAGCCCTCACCATCCATCCGCCTGCCCCTGGACGCCCCCCTCTCTGGCTCCAAAGGCAAGTCCAAGGCATCCAAGCAGGTCCAGAAGGAGCCGCGGGAGCCGGCGAGGGAGAGTGGGCAGCGGGACCAGCCGCCTGCTGCGAGTCAAGCCAAGGCAGCGGCTGCCGCAGGAGATGCATCACCCCCACAGGATATGCCCGTGCAGGACCCAGCCCCCCAGGACCCCCAGGGCTCGGCCCCTTGGGACTCAGCCCACCACCGCTCCCGGGAGAGCCTGACGTCCCAGGAGAGCGAGGACACCTACTTGTAACCCTGGTAGCTCAGGCCCCTGGGCTGGGGTCTCCACACACCACACGGTTCACTGACTGACTGACACTCCAGGGCCCGCGCACCCTCCGAGGGCCCGCTGCCTGGCCCCAGGCGGCAGAGAGTCTGGCTGGCCCAGCACAGATTCTGCCTGAGTCTCCTTATTTATTTTCTCCAGAGTGGAGCTCGGGCCGGCCCAGCTGGGGCGGGTAGAAGTGCGGGCCGATGGGTGGGGCCTCACCCAGCCCCTCCTGGGGGGATGCTCCCCAGGGCCAGGGCACGGATGTGGTGGGGGTGGGGGGTGGGGAGGTTCTTTGTGTAAAATAGAAACATGGTTTTGTACAGAAATAAACAGGCTTGTGTAGAGAGCTGGTGTGTATCTTGGGACTGGGAAGGGGGTCCCACCTCTAGGGCTCAGCATCTCCTCCACACCCTACAGAGGCCCCCATCCCGGCCCCAATTTCCCCTACTTCATCCCCCCGGCCCATGGCCACGGCCTGCCAAGGGTGAGGGTCACCAGGGCTAAGGCAGAGCAGGGCCTGCTCCCCAGGCCTTGATCCCTGCCCGTCACAGAGGTGAGGGGCTCCGTAAGTCCTTCCGGAGTCCTCCTCCTCCAGGGGCTGGCCTGGATGCCACTTTGGACCCCAGTAAGGTACTCGTTCTGGGCCGGTGCTGGTGCCAAGGGTGGGTGGTTGTGAAGAACTACCCTCTCATGCTTAGCGCAGGCCTCCATCCAAGTTAGAGGGGTGCGGGGCGAAGCCTGAATCTGTGATACGAGGTGCCTGCTGGCCGCTTACCGAGCTGGGCACATGCCAGGCTGGGCTGGCTGATTGACGACTGGGTGGGCTTCATCCCTATCCCCGTTTTACAGAGGAGGAAGCAGAGGAGCTGACTGGGAGAGGTGAAGCTGATCCAGATTGGGACCCAGAGCCCCTCGCTACCTCTCCTGACTAGGGTGACCTGACTCCGCATTGAGGACCCAGGCAGGCAGTGTGGTGACCAGCAAGGGTGAGAACAGGGTGTCCCTGGGAGAGGCCCCCCTTCTGCTGAGGAAGCAGCTTTTCCAGTCAAACAATAGTGGCTGTTCCTGGCAGGCCACCAGGCTGGGCGGGCCGGGTGGGGGTGCCGGGGGAGAGGGAGGGAGGAGCAGAGCCTCCCTGGGAGCGTTTAGGCATCGCAGGGCTGCGGCCTTGGCCTGGGACGCCCTGTTCTGGTAGAAACAGGGATACTGAGGCTGAGGAGGTCAAGGGTCACATGAACTTTTCAGGGCAAACCACCTACTTCTCACCTCCTGCCGCTCCCCCCCTGTGGCTTCCTATGCCACCTGCCCCTGAATTGAGGGCTCGGCCTCAGAGGACACTCCCCTCCCCGGCCCTCCAAGGGACTGGCCAGGATCAGTGGCTGCGGCGTTCCATGGGGACCCACTGAGCCGGAGAGTCTAGGGAGGGCAAGTGCTGCCCCTCTTCCATCCGCCTACCGTAAAGCCTGCCGAGCGGGCAGGAGGCCTGCTCAGACCTGCTGGGTCCATCAGACCCGAGTCCTGCTCTAACCTGTTTGATTCAGAGCCTTGGCAGTGGGGCCTGAGGACGCTTGGGCCAGGCAAGGGCCCCTGGAACACGTTCTGTCCTGCTGCAGGGCCAGCCTCCGTGTGCTCGTGCCTGTGCGCGCCGGGGTCTTTGCAGGCCTGAGGACGCCTGAGCAGAGCCCAGCCCTGATGTGGAAACGAGCCCAAGTTGGCACTCACCAGCCTCGGATCTGGGGCGCCTGCCAGTGCTGGGGGCCTCCTCGGGCATGAAGCATGTTTAGGTGTGCTCAGGCCACGTCAGTCCTGCTCACAACTGCAGCCTTATGTCTCGGCGGAGAACCTGAGGACCCAGTAAGCCCCAGATGCGTGGCCCTGTTCCCCCAAAGGTTGGGCTTTGGGCATTTCTGGCCCAAACAAGTGTTCAGCCTGGTGGCCTTCAGCCCCCTCCCCACCACGTGCTGCTCAGAGAATGGCTGGGGCCCTCCCTTCTGCTCTGGAAGCTGGGTGAGAGTAAAAGATGTTGAGGCCACTGAGTCAAGCTTCACCTTGTCAGTCCACTCACGGGGCTCACGAAGCAGGGAGGGTATGTGTCAATACTAGTCCCGGGCAGCCCTCGCTGGGGGACTTTTGTCCCCGCCACCCCTGCCAGCTCTGGTGGCCCTGCCAGCTCTGAGCCACGAGAGGAAGGAGGGGCAAGGCCCTAGGACGCTCTCAGGGCCTAGAACCACACGGCTGCCTGGGCTGCGGCAGCGGACCCCGCCCCTCGCACGTTCCAGGAGTTTGGGGGCTGTGTTCTGTCCCAGGCGCGCCTCCAAGGCTCAGCGAAATTAATTCTAAGGCCCAAGGACAGATACGACTCCCAGTCTCCGCCGGCTCGGGACCCCAGCGCAGCGGGCGTCCTACAGAAAGCGCGGAGCCCTGAAAGGGGGCAAGGCGCGGCAGGGCCCCCCCCCACCACAACCCCCGCAGGAGGACTCGACGCGGGTGGGGTCAGCGGGTGATTCCCGAGCCCAAACCGGTGGGGCGGAGCCAGCAGGGGCGGGTAGGGCGGGCCGGACGGAGCAGAGTGAGGCTCCGGCGCTAGAAGGAGGCGTGGCCACCCTGGATTGGCCGCCCGGTCCGCGCGGCGTGGCCTTCGGGGAGCTGGCGTAGCTGGCGGCGTGCGCTCGGCCGCGCAGCGGCCCCTTTAAGCCCCCCGGCACCGCCCCCAGCGACCCGCCCCCAGCACCGCCTGGGTCCTGTGGGCTGCGGGGTCGGGTCCGCGCGGGCCGCGATGGAGCTGCACATCCTAGAGCACCGGGTGCGGGTGCTGAGCCTCGCCCGCCCCGGCCTCTGGCTCTACACTCACCCGCTCATCAAGCTGCTCTTCCTGCCCCGCCGAAGCCGGTGCGCGTCCGGGTTCGCGGCACAGACGGGGGTGGGCTGCACTGTCGCTCTGGGACGGGGTCGGGAGATTAGGGCCGTCGTGGGGCCAGCGGGAGCCGGCGGGGAGAGCCCTCCCTGGCCTCCTCCCTCCCCCGCCCCGGCCGCCATCCGGCCTGGGCCTAACCTCCCCGGGACCGCCGCCTATCCGGCCCCGTGAGGCCCCCTCCCAGGGCCGGTTAAGGCGCAAACAGCCTGGGATGGTCAATGCTTAACCCTAGTGGTGTCAGGTGGGGGCATTCTTTCCTGGCGACTGCGTAGAACTTTTTCCACTTGCCTCCCGTCGGGTCAGAGGGGCTGGTCTAGAGGGCTCAAGGTTCGACGGCCTGAGTTTGCAGCCGCGGGTGAGCCTCTCCTCGTGTCCTGGCGTGGAGGTCGGGGAGGCGGAAAGCAGTTCACAGTTCTGGAAACGGGGCACACACCCCGCTGTCCTGGGGAGAAAACAGGCTTGAGGGGGCAGGGAGGCGCCCGGCCGGGGTCTACCCGCTCCCTCCGCCCCACCCAGGCTGAAGATGCCCCGCCCCAACCAGGTGCAAGTTCTTCAGCCTGACGGAGACCCCCGAGGATTACACGCTCATGGTGGACGAGGAGGGCTTCAAAGGTGGGGGCTGGGCTGGGGAGGGGGTCTAAGGGAGGAGACTGCGCTCTTCCCTTTGCGAGGTTCTCACCGAATGCTAAGATCCATGGTCGCAAGAGCTGGGGGCCGAAGGCGGATGGATCTGGGTTCGAATCCATTCCCACTTCTCACTGGCTGTGTGCCCTTAAGCAAGTCACTTCCCCTCTCTGAGCTGTTTCCTCTTATGTAAAATGGAATAGTTACGGCTCTGATCTAATAGGGTCCCTCGAGGGCTTTATAAACGGGGCTGTGTGTGAAGGGCGGTTAGCAGCCCCTGGCCGGCCGGCAGGGCCTCAGTTACAGTTCTGGGGCAAGAATCGGGTTCCTGCGGCTGTTTCACCAGCCCACCCCAGCCCCGCCGTTATTCCCCCCACTGACTCCTCTCTTCTCTGGTGTGTGTCACCCCCTCCCCAACTGGTCTGGCGGCTCCAGGAGTCTGAGAGGGTTGGGGAAGGAATGCAGGAGGAGCAGGCAGCCAGCCCAGGGCAGGGTCCTGGCGGGCCTCCTAGCTGTGCTTGGGCAATTAGCAGCCACCCTGGCCGTGGCTCCTGCCCCGGACTGGACGCCAGCCTGGCCCGTCCCTGATCCCTGGAGCTGACATCTACCTCCCTACTCCTGCCAGCCTGGCCCATGCTGACAGGCCTGGAGTCTCAGGCCAGATCACTGGGGCTTCATCGGCAGGCATAGCGCTGCTTCAGGCCTTAGTTTCCCTATTTGTGCAGCAGGAAAGTTTGGATCTGCTCAGAGTAAAAGGCATCCCCTAGCCAACTTGGTGTGCTGGCTCCCCCTGGTGGTGCCACGTGATATAAGGCTTCTGTTCGCCCACGGAGCATTTGTCTTGAGGCCCATACCGGCATCCCATTTTACAGAAGAGGAAACTGAGGCTCAGAGAAGTTAAATCATTTGCCCCAGGTCAACAGAAAGTAGATGGTGAGGCTGGGATTGGAACCCAGCTCTGTCTGAATTCGGAGCTCCGATCCTAACTGGGAAGTTTCAATCCCTGACAGGCCAACACCTGAAGCACCTCTCAGTCCTTGCAGACATGCAGGTCTCAGGACCAGAACTTGGGGGAGGAAGACAGCTCCAGTCTCCAGACCTGACCCGATCTTGGTAGAGCTCCCCGTAAGGCTCAGACAGGGAAACAGGGCAGGGTCCACCCTGTAGGCCCTGACCGGGCCTGTGCCCCCTGCCCCACAGAGCTGCCCCCATCCGAGTTCCTGCAAGTGGCCGAGGCCACGTGGCTGGTGCTGAACGTGTCGTCCCCCAGCGGCGCGGCTGTGCAGGCCGCCGGGGTCACCAAGATCGCCCGGTCAGTGATCGCACCGCTGGCCGAGCACCACGTGTCTGTGCTGATGCTGTCCACCTACCAGACAGACTTCATCCTGGTGAGTCTCCCGCAGGTGCTGGGCTGGGGCGGGGGGAGGAGGGGTGCGGGGCAGGACGGGCCCCATGGGTGCTTGGGGACCCATGCGTTGTGCCTCTCCTGGCCCAGGTGCGGGAGCAGGACCTGTCCGTGGTGATCCACACGCTGGCCCGGGAGTTCGACATTTACCGAGAGGTGGGCGGGGAGCCTGTGCCTGTTGCCAGGGACGATTCCAGCAACGGCTTTCCCCGTGCCCAGCATGGTGAGGGTCGCTCTCTGACACCCGGGCCTCGGCGGGGACTCCTCTTGCCACCGGGGGCCCTTGCCTTGTGCAGGTGGGGCTGTGGGTTTGGGGAGACCAGCTGACACGGACCCCCGCCTCCTCACCAGAGGGCGCCGGGAGAACCCAGGCAGCTTCCTGCAGGTGCTGCCTGACCCTACTCCCAGCCCAGGCCGTCTCTCTCTGGCTTGCCACCAGGGGGCGCCCCCGTCCACAGTCGGCCTTTCACCTCCACCACCATCTGGTCCCTCCCCAGCAGGGCCCAGCCCCACGGTGCACCCCATCCAGAGCCCGCAGAACCGATTCTGCGTCCTCACGCTGGACCCCGAGACACTGCCAGCCATCGCCACCACCCTCATCGACGTCCTCTTCTACTCGCATAGGTGGGCCCGTTGGCATCGGTCTACACACCTTGTTCCTGGGCTCCTTCCCATCACCTTCCGCCCACCCCTGGGATCTGCAGTTCTGTGTCCTGTTCCATGGCTGGGGTTCCTGGCTGTCTGTGACACCCCTTTGCCCTGCACTGAGGTCCAGGCAAGGCCCCAAAGCCACAGCTGGGGCCCCCTCCTCAGGTGTGGGCAGAGCCACCTGAGCTATGCCCTGGTCAGGCCCTCTGGACCTGGGGTAAAATCCTCTTTGTCACATTCAGGGTTCATCATCCTCTCCCGTCCCCAGCCATACCAGCAGGTCAGGGCCCTCAGATGAGGGGGGAGGACAGGGGGCCAGGAGGGTCTGCCCAGGGCCCCCTGTGCCAGCCCCTTTGCAGGCGTGGAGCCCGACTGGGAGGTGGAGCGGGCAGATCACCTGAGCCTCCCATCCTCCCCAGTCCCCCCAGGGAGGCAGCTTCTGGCGGTCCAGGATCCAGCTCCATCGCCTTCTTTGCCTTCTCCCTCATCGAGGGCTACATCTCCATTGTCATGGATGCTGAGACGCAGAAAAAGTAAGTGACCCCTGACCCCAGGTGGCACACAGGCCCTCGGCCAGCCCCAGGGAGGGGGCAGCTAGAGCGTCCAACGCTGAGGTCAGCAGGCTGACCTCCTCCCGGGCTCACAGCGGGCAAGGGTGGATCGCGGTACCCCCGCCCACCACCCTCCTGCTGCCCTAGGTTCCCCAGTGACCTGCTGCTGACCAGCTCCTCGGGCGAGCTGTGGAGGATGGTGCGCATTGGCGGACAGCCCCTGGGCTTCGGTGAGGGGCCGGGCCTTGTGTCGGGGGCTGCGGAAGGGCTGGGGCCTGGGGGGGTGGTGGGGGGTAGACTGCGGTGACCCACACAGCCCCTCCTCGACCCTCAGACGAGTGTGGGATCGTGGCCCAGATCGCGGGCCCCCTGGCTGCAGCCGACATCTCTGCCTACTACATCAGCACCTTCAACTTCGACCATGCCTTGGTGAGCCCCCTGGCTGGGGAGGGGGACCTGGGGGGAGGGGGAGGGGGCAGGGCGACCCTGACGCCTCCCTGTGCCCGCCGGCCCGCAGGTGCCCGAGGACGGCATCGGCAGCGTCATCGAGGTCCTCCAGCGCCGGCAGGATGGCCTGGGCTCTTGAGGCTCCAGGGGCAGGCCACAGCAGCCTCCGGGGTCTCCCCTGGCCCTCTGGCTTCCAGAGACTTCTCAAAGCTGTGTGCTCCAGCTCTGGGACGTTCCTGCCGGGGGGCCCCCTCCTTCCGCTCTGTGTATGTAAGCTGTAAGCAGACACCGGCTCTCAACGTGGCCGCCGCGTGTCTGCCCAACGCAGGGGACGTGGTGCTCTGGGCTTCTTCCAGGAAGCCCTCAACCCTCCCTGCGGGGCCTCAGGGTTTGCACATTCCCTGCCTGAGGCCTGAGCCTCCCCCATCTCCACGCCGCCCCCGGCTGGGTTGCCTGACCCAGCAAAGGAGTTCTGACCGTGCCTTCCCTTCCTGGGGCCTCCAAGAAAAGTATTTTTACACCTCTCTCTCTCTCCTTTTTAAATCAACTTGTTAATAAAGAGCTTATACCGAGCAGACCGGGCTGTGGTCCTTGGGGTCGTCCGAGCCTCAGCCACGGGGCTGCCGCCTGAGGTCCTGGACTGTACCCTCCTCTCCCACCCCATCCTGTGCAGCCGGCTCTGGGCCGGGCTCACCTCAGCCTCCCTCTGTGCTCACCTCGAGAGCCAGCGCCCCCGTTCTCAGGACAAAGTGACTGGAGCGCCGGCAGGGGAAGTGACCCAAGCCAGGGCCATGTGATTCCCTGCCGGGGCTGCCCAGCTCTGAGGTTCAGCCTCTCTCTTCATTCCTTTCTGGGTCTGAACAACCCAGGAGGTTCGGAGCAGAGCAGAGGCTCCCAGACCCTCCTGTCTGGGGTGGGGGTCCCGCATCCCCCCCGACCCCACCGCCACCTTGGCTGTGGCTGGCCTGCTGTCAGCTTTCTCTCGGACCACACCTGAGTCCTGGCCATCCCTGGTGGGAGTGATCACTCAGTTCTTGCCCCCAGGGCTTTCCTGGAGCAGTGCTGGGAGGGGCCGGCCAGAGTGGGCAGCTGAGAGTCCATGCTGGGCTTGGGCTTGGCTCAGCCACACAGACCAGATGGGGGACTGGAGGCCCCCAGGAGCCTCTGCGCCCAGAGGCTCCACAAACCTGGGCCTGGGTTTCCTGTCGCTGTGGGGCCACCTCCCCGTTCCGTGGGCTGGGATTCCGCTGTGACCTGATGGGGCCCTACAGATGCGCGGGGGAGGTTATCGGGTGCCCTCAGCCCAGACCCGCCCGCACACAGAAAGGGAAGAAGGGTGTGACTTCGGGGTACTCAGAGGTCGTGGTGGCTCCCCAGAAAAGCCAGAGCGGGGCCAGGCCTCTGGCAGCGCGCCCGCCCTGCCCCTGGGAACCTGGGGGCTGCAGATCAGAGGAGCAGGGAGCACGGCCCAGCCCGGTGAGTGGCGGTCGGGGGCCCAGGCCAGCCCTTCCCCCCTCCCCCTGGCCTCAGTTTCCCCAGTGCCTGGAGACCCGGGAGGCAGCCCGCTCAGGATCCAATACCCCTTGGGCCCTGGGGAGAGGGCATTTGTCTGTGGATTGTCTTTGGGGTGGGGGGAATCTTGCTTCTCTCCCTGGAGGGCCCACCCTGGGCCTTGGCTGGAGGGATATCCCAGGCTGAGATGGGGGCTTTAGAACCAGAATTCCCGGGGCTGCCTGACCTGCATCTGGAGGGTTCCTGGTCACCTGTCCAGCTCTGGGGGGGGGGTCTTTCTATCTCTGTTTGTGAGTCATTGCCTTATTTGGGTGTTCCTGCCACCCCAGCTTTCCAAGTGGGTCAGGCCTCTCCCGGTCCTCCAAGCTGGATTTTAACACATCGGTTAGTTCTGGGGCCTGTCCTCAGAACTGGCCTAGGCAGGAGCCACAGGTGCCCCGCTGGGCCGGCCTGACTCAGGCCCAGGCCTTGAGGCCAGCACGCCAGCCTGTGTCTCCTGCACACGTGCGTGTGTGTGGAGGGGGGTCGTTAGCTCTCAGGGCATTAAGAGTCCTTGGGGGTCACTGGGCTGGCTCCGGCAGGTTACAGATGGGGAGACTGGGACCCACAGGGCTTGGGTAGCGCCTGCAGCTAGGAGACGGGGATGTGACTCTGGCCCTCTCGCAGAGCTGATGCTATGCGTGCCGTCAGACGGAGGGGTCCAGGCCGGTGTCTCAGGCCGGTGGTGGGCGGCGGGGTGGCTCATGGACTGACCTTCTTAGCTTCCCAGGACCCAGAGAGTTCCAGGGCTAAGGAACTCGGTTTGGTCAGCCCAGGCCTGGGCTTGGGTAATTCATAACTGAGGCTGGGGGCCCTCACTGGCACACCCGGAGCCTCGGAGTGGCCACTCCTGAGAGCAAGGTTGAGGCCCCAGACCTCAGAGCCCGACGCTTGTCTTCAAAGATCAGCCTGTGCCCCGGGGGGGAGGGCGGGCCCCACCTGTGGCCCCTCAGCCCCTCGTCCCTCATCTCTGGGGTTGGAGGGGGGCTCTGGGTGGTGGGGACAGGAGATGAGCACACCTCAGGGGGGAAGAATCCGAGGCGCATTTCCACGCTTTCTGGTCTCCACGGTCGTATATAAGTGACCTCGTCAGCCCTCCTCCAAGCATTTGAACAGAAATTCAAGGTTTAAGGTCCTCACCCACGCCTCGGCCAGGCTGGGCCGTGCAGTCCTGTGCTTGCAAAACTGCCACAAAGAGGGTTTCTTTTCCTACATAGAGGGGAGGACAGACCTACTCCCCCAGCATGGTCTACTGGTCCCACTGGGTGGGACGGGTCCAAGCAGGAGGCAGGAGGAACGGCACCCAGTCTGCAGCAGGCCAGCCGGATGCCCAGGCAGGCCGCGGTCCCAGCTGCGCGTGGGGGAGGGGCGTGGCATGCTGCGTTAATTCACGTGTTCAGCACGCGCTCCCATTGGTCCCCTTTACCGGGGAAATGAAGCGCAGAGCAGTGAAGCAACTTAGCCAAGGTCTCACAGCTGGGCATGGCAGAACCAGAATTTAACAAGAAGGTCAGTAGTGCCCATGGGGCCTGGGGAGGTCCTCGGCGGGGTGGGGGGCGGGGGGCAGGGACAGTGTGGCTGACCCCTGAGGGACCCGGGTGATTTTGCAAGCTCCGTCGCAATCCCGGCTGTCTGCGTCGCTGGCTGGGCGTCTGCCGCCAGTGCGTGGGCAGGCACGCGCGGCCCGGCCCTGGCTCCTCCCTGACCTCGGGCTGGGTGTTGGGCAACGGCTGCGGTTTGTGTCTCCCTTTCCCAGGCGGGCCCTGGTGCTGGGGTTCCTGAATCCAGGGGCGTCTCAAAGGGGGATGCCCAGAGCTCCCTTCCCCAAGGGGAGGGGTCGGTGATGGTGCTGCACGGCGGGGCGGGGGGTGATGGTGTGTGCACTTGTGGTGTGCAGGCCTTGTTTGTGCAAAACAAGCGAGCAAGTCTGTTTTGGCTAGAGAGTGTGTCCGTGTGTCTGTCTGTCTGCACATGCTTCTGAGTGTCCTTGTGTCTGTGTACTTGCGCTCCCGCATCAGAGGTCTGGGTGTCCGCGGCTGTAGGTGCACCCAGCCACTCGTAACCCTCAGCCGTGTGCCTGGCTCTGTCTCGGCACGTGTCCCGTGTATGCGTGGCTGGTGTGTGCAGCTGCTCAGTTGTGGGCGTGTGTGAGCGTTTGCGGCACGTGTTTCTGCATGTCTGTTTTTACCTGTGGCTGGGACCGTTTTCCTGTGTCCATGTGTGCGTGCACACGTCTGCCCCTGTGTACCCTCGTGTCCACTTTCCTTCCATGGACTCACATCCCTCTGGGCCCCTCTGCCTCTCCCTGAGGCGGAAGGCCCAGCCCCCTGCAGTCCCCCGGGAGCCGTGGGCTGTGCTGCCCTCCTCAGCCCTGCCCTCTGCCTGGCCACCTCCTGCCTCCGCCCTCAGCCTCCTCGACCCCCTCGTCCCCCTCTGCCCACATCTCCTTCCCTCCTCTTCTGCCTGCAGCCCCAAGGGAGCCTGGCTCTGCTTTCTGGCCCGAGTGTGTGCGGCCCTCAGCCCGAGCTCTCTACAGGGCCCCAGCCCCACTGCCCTGAGTCAGCCCAGGGTTGTCCTCGGCAGCGCGGCTGCCCCGGGCCGGCCGCTGGTCTCCCTGCCTGGGTCTCCTCCTGGCATACCCTGGCCTCGTATATTTAGGTGTTCCTTTTCTTTCTTTCTCTTTTTTTTGACTGCGTGGCATGTGGAATCTTAGTTCCCCAATCGCGGATCGAACCGGCGCCCCCTGCGCTGGAAGTGTGGAGTGTTAACCGCTGGACCACCGCGGAAGTTCCCACACGCACCTTTCCTAAGCTGACAGACGCGAGCCCGGTGTGCAGGCACCGCTCAGGCACTCGCACAGGAGGGGCTGTGGAGACCCCCTGACTCTCTCCTGCCTCTTTGGAGCCCACTTCCTGCCTCCCAGACTCTCTGTTTTCCTGGAGTGGTGTTTTTTTTTTAACTCTGCTTAATTTTTTTTTTTCTAATTGAGGCGGAATTCACACAATATCGAGTTGACCATTTAAAAGTGAAGACCTACCTCCGGGCCATTTAGCGTGTTCACAGTGTTGAGCAACCGTCACCTCATCTAATTCCAGAACACTTTCATCACCCCAAGAGGGAACCCCGTACCCCTCGGCTGTCACTTCCCATTCTCCTCCCGCAGCCCCTGGCAATCACTGAAGTGTCTTTATGGATTTCCCTATTCTGGACATTTCCCACAAGTGCACTCATCTCATATGTGACTTCTGACGTCTAGCCTTTTCACTCAGCGTGATGCTTTTGAGGCACATCCAGGTGAACACCTGTGTCAGCACTCCATTCTTTTCAATGGCTGAATAATATTCCAATGCATGGACAGAATCACGTTTTTTGGACAGAATCATGTTTTTTGAACATAATTGCGTTTTTTGGACATAACCACTTTTTAAAGATTTTACCGGAGTATAGTTTCTTTACAATGTTGAGTTAGGTTCTGCTTTACGGCAAAGTGAATCAGCTGTATGTATACCTATATCCCCCCTCTTTTGGACTTCTTTCCCATTAAGGCTGGGCTTCCCCTGTGGCTCAAACGGTAAAGAGTCTGCCTGCAACGCAGGAGAACCGGGGTTCGGTCTCTGGGTTGGGAAGATCCCCTGGAGAAGCAAATGCAACCCACTCCAGTATCCTTGACTGGAGAATCCCATGGACAGAGGAGCCTGGCGGGCTACAGTCCATGGGGTCCCAAAGAGTCAGACATGACTGAGTGACTAACACTTTTTCCTGTTTACGTCACCACAGAGCACGGAGTGGAGCCCCCTGTACTATGCAGCAAGCTCTCACCAGTTACCTATTTCATACCGGGCAGTGTGTATGACATAAGCGCTTTTCTCGTCCATTGCTCGCTGATGGGCATTCGGGCTGTCCCCGCCTTTGGCCTGTTTAACCCCTCCTTCTTGACCGTGGGGTGCACAGCAGTTGTGTTCAGTGACTACTCTCCTCTTCCTCACGCGCTTGGCTGTGGATGGTCCCAAATGGACACATTCTGTCACCCAGCTGAATGGCCACGAACCAGTCGGCCCTTGGACAGAGCAAGTCTTTTCTCCCCTCGGACCTGGAGGGTGTTTCTGTTTCCATATCAAAATGAACGCTCAGAGATTCCTTAGCACGTCCCCAAGAACAGGAGGAGGAAGAGAGCAAGTCTTCCCAGTGCCCACCCCAGGGCATTTTCTCCAGGGCCCGCAATCGGCATCTCTGCAAAGCGAATCCTGCCTCAAGTCTTTACCACTTTGTAGACTCTGGGCCCCCAGCTTGTTCCCCCATCTCCT
Source organism: Bos mutus (assembly GCF_027580195.1). Classification (NCBI taxonomy): domain Eukaryota; kingdom Metazoa; phylum Chordata; class Mammalia; order Artiodactyla; family Bovidae; genus Bos; species Bos mutus. The sequence continues at coordinate 3,493,712 of NC_091633.1, forward strand.
TCGAGTTGTCAAGCAAAGCTGGTGACCTTGGGCTGCAGCTGGCACCCAGAGCAGGCTCAGCCATCCCACTTCCTCCCTCCACACCCTCCGCCTTGAGGACTGAGGACTCCCCGGAAGTGCCGGGAAATCAGCTCAGCTAGCAGAACTGGCCTCTTGGCACATCCTGTGTAGCTGGAACCTGACTTCGTGCAGGGACCAGGGCTCAGGAAAATCCCTCGGCCTCTCTGGCTGCACCAGCCACATTCTCACCCGCGCGGCAGGACCCCACTCTCACCTGTGACATCCCGGTTCAGAAACTCCAGCCACGCCAGGGCGGTGTGTCTCCTGGGTCTCGCCATCAGTCCCGGGAAGGACTCCGACAGGGAGCGGGGGCAGACAGAATGCAGGTTCATTGCTAGACCCTGGGGTACCATGAAGATCAGGCTGGGTCAGCGTTCACTCCTGCGGCAAGAAACGGGAAGCCTGGCAAATGAGTCTTCCAGGTCCCTCCAGGCTTCGTGGTAATTTCACTCACCTGTGAGTAGGCCTTGTCTTTCTTGGCGATTTATCCCTTGCACCTGGCCTGGTGTCCCACACATGCAGCAGGTTCTTTATTACCTAGAGGTTGAACGAGAGACGGTAGGCTTGTCCCCTCCAACGAAGGCTGGCGCCTTTCTACGAGGCTTACGTAGAATTTGTCCTGAAATGCGTTCTTGAAAGGAAGTGGGAGAAATGCCTTGCCTTTTTCCTTTTCAGTTTGTTTTTGCAGGGAAGTGTTGAAATCTGCAGCAGCTGAAAGAATAGATGTTGAATTTGCTTTTGAAAAATCATCATAAAAGAAAAAGTCAGCGTCTTTTGTTATAGCCACGTGTTCCGGGAAACAAGCTCAATCAGAAGGACAGTGCAGATGGTGGAGCGCGGTTTATTACACCGGCGGGCCCAGGCAGAGTCTGCTCTTAGCCAAGGACCCCGACCAGTTTTTGTGAAAACCTTATATACCCTGTGTACGTGCCCAAACCCACCTCCCCAAATTCTTTGAAACTAGTCTGGACAAGGTGAAAGAGAGATATGATCAAAGTTAACCCACGATTCATTGTGCGTTAGTAGTTAACAGTGGACAATTATCAATAGGCCTGTGGTCATACCCCAATAAGCATAATAAAAGTTATGATTCTATTTGGTTACACAGATAATTAGGGTATTCTTTTAGGCAATGGAGAGTCTAGGTAGAGCCCTGGGGTTCTTCCATGGGGGGGGCGGGGGGGCGGGCCTGGTTTTCCAGTTGGTATGTCGTTTCCATAGATACTGGGCATATAGGTCAAAGTCCACAGTCGGGCCCAAGCTGGAGTCCTGCTTTCGAGATGGAGCCTATTCTGTCTGTTTCGTCCTTCACTTTAACCATCGAGGCTTCCTGAAAAGGAGGGATCACACGCCTTGGTGTATCAGGAGCAACGCGATTCTGACGTTCCTCGGATGAGGGCACTAGAAAGGCTCCAAGAGGCCCGGTCCCACCCGGCGGTGAAGCGGGCCTGCACTTGTAGAGGCCCGGCTGCAGGGGGCTCTGCATGGCGGCTGGGGACACGCCTGGGCCCCATAGCCGCAGCTGCATGCTCATGCATCCATCCAGTCATCAAGGACTTATTGAGCGCCTACTGCATTCCAGGGCTTCCCTGGGGCTTAGATGGTGAAGAATCTACCTGCCAATGAGGAAGACCTGGGTTCGATCCCTGGGTTGGGAAGATCCCCTGGAGAAGGAAATGGCAACCCACTCCAGTACTCTTGCCTGGAGAATCCCCATGGACAGAGGAGCCTGGTGGGCCACAGTCCATGGCATTGCAGAGTTGGACACGACAGAGCGAGTAACACTTTCACTTTCACCTCTACCTTCCGAGGCCTCTGCTATGCTTTGGAGACAGGCGATGGGGAACCACCACCACCATTTCACACCCTGTTGGAATTTACAGTCTGGCTGGGGACACAACCCCACAGTTTTAAAAGTTTATGGTTCTGAAGAATGCTACAGAGAGGGGTATGTGGTACTCTGGGGCGGGGGCGGGGGTGTAAACTAGCCTGGGGTAGAGGAAGGCCACTTGAAGAGCTGAAACTCGGTGTCCGATGGCAGTTCAGTAGTGGGTACAGCATGTGCCAAGGCCCTTGGATAAGAGCTCACTCCTCTGGGGGCTGAAGAAGGTCAGAGAGAGCGGCGGGCAGGCTGGAGAGGTGTTGGGGGAGGCTGGGGAAGTGGGCAGGGACTGGGGGCCATGGCGATGACTTTGGCCTTATCCAAGAGGCAACAGGAAACCAGGGAGTGTTTTGAGCAAGAGGATCAGACCAGGCTGTGTTGTACAAGCCCCTCCGGAGGGTGGCTTGGTGTCCCCCGCCCTTTTCTAAAAAAATGTTTTATTTGGCTGTGTTGGGTCTTGGTTGCAGCACACAAGATCTTCATTGTGGGCTTAGTTGCCTGCTGCAGGTGGGATCTTAGTTCCTCAATGACCAGAGATCGAACCTGGGTCCCCTGCATTGCAGGCATCACTGCAAGAGGGATTCTTAACCCCTGGATCTCCAGGGTAGTTCCTCCACACCCCAACCTTCCCATTCAACTTCCAGCCACACCCTTCGTTCTGTAAACTGTTCCATGAGGTCCTGTTTGCCCTTGCAATTCTCTTGACCCGGAATTTGTAGCGTTTCTGTTCTGCCTTTCTGCCAGTGAAACCTGGAATTTCACAGGTTTCACTGTGGAATTCACAATTTCAGCGATGTCTGTGCAGACCTGCGGAAATACCCACCTCCGTCCCCAACCTCCCCAGGCAGCCAACCCTGTGAGGGCACTCTGGGAGCCGCTGGCGTTTGTTTCTGTGGCATCTCTGCCTCCTCCCCTCTGTGCACCTTTCCGCAAGCTCCCACCTCTCAGGCCTCAGTTTCCCCACCTGCAAGGCAGGGACCATGGGCTCTGCCTCATTAGGGGGTTTTGAGGATGCAGGGAGCTGACCCATGAGGGAGTCCTGGTCCCGGTCCCCAGAAGAGCTGCAGAAATGAGCCCGATTGTCACCACTGGGCACACAGCACGTGCCTGGGGCACCAAAACAGTTTTGGCAAGAATGTGATGTTTCAAAATAGGTCTCGTGTGTTGTCATCATGAGAAAAGCCAGGGCTCCGTTCGCTGGACTCCTTGATCCTGCTGAGTGTTTGCCAGGTCGTGGACTATAGCCTGCCAGGCTCCTCTGTCCATGGGATTTCCCAGGCAAAAATGCTGGAGTGGGTTGCCATGGCCTCCTCCAGGGGATCTTCCCGACCCAGGGATTGAACCCAAGTCTCTTATGTCTCCTGCATTGGCAGGAGGCTGCACGTTTAGGACTGCTTTTATTTACGGCGACATCTCAGTGTTTGGAGCCTCCACGGGACCCCATGGTGCTTTATAGGGTTGTGGACCCTCTGTGGTCATCTCTCCTGTCCCAGCACCTCACAGAGGAGACCCTGGGCTCAAAGAGGGTGGCCCGGGGGTGGGGGTCATCTGCACGCTCGGCTCCTGTTCGTCGCACCTCAGAGTAGATGAAGCAGCCCCCAGTAGCCTTGGCCTTGGCCTGGGTGGGGGTGTTCCCCGTGGCAGGGCCTGGTCTGGGAGCTGACGGCTGACGGCTAATGTGAGGTTGGTGCAGAGAAGCGAGTCCCACTTCTCTCTCTCTGCACTTCCCTTAATAGGTGTTCAGGCTCTTGGAAACGGGGGTCAGTCACCCAATTTGGGGGAACCACAGGGTGCAGGGGAGGGCATGCAGTCCTGTCCCCACAGACACGCCAGGTCCCAGGAGAACCCTGGCAGGTCTTGAGTCAGATGACCCCCAGGCCAAGGGTGACCTCGCTGACCTCACAGGGGCCCTGGAAGATCCTTGCTCACCCGGCGTTTATGTAACGTGAGTTTCCCAACCGCCCTCAGAGTCACCCTGTGACCTAAACAGATGTGTGCCATCGTCTGCCCCAGTGGCTGGTGGGTAAGTGCTCACTGGACACTCGCTGTGGGCCGGGCATTGGCGCGCCCCGTCTGTGGAATTACGGCACCGGCCATGTAGTTAGTAGGCAGCATTTGGCCCTGCACTTTCACAATCGAGATGCAATTCACATGTCATCAAGTGCATTTAAATTTACTTTATTTATTTATCTTTGGCTGCCGTGGGTCTTCGTTGTTTTGTGCAAGCTGTCTTCAGTCCCTGTGAGCCGGGAACTGCACTCTTCGTGCAGTGCGTGGGCTTCTCATCACGGTGGCTTCTCTTGTTGCGGAGCACAGGCTCTCGGCACGAGGGCTTCCGTAATTGTGGCACATGGGCTTAGTTGCTCCGAGGCATGTGGAATGCTCCCCGAGCCAGGGATCAAACCTGCGTTCCCCTCATTGGCAGGCCGATTCCTATCCACCGTGCCACTAGGGAAGTCCCCATCAAGTGCATTTAAAGTGTATATAATGCATGGACTTATATCCAACTGCTGGAGCCCGCGTGCCTTAGAGCCCGTGCTCTGCAACAAGATAGGCCACCACAGTGCGAAACCTGTTCTCCGCAAATGAAGAGTAGCCCCTGCTGGCCACAGCCGGAGAAAAGCCTGCATGCAGCAGTGAAGAGCTAGCCCAGCCAAAAATAATAAATAAATAAAAAGTAAATATAATAAAAAACATAATCCAGTGGTTTAAGTATATTTATAAGAGGGTGAAATCATCTGTTTGATAGTTAAAAAAATATTTTCGTCCCCCCTAAGAAACCCTATCCATAAGCTATCACTTCTTGTCTGTCCCCAGATCCTCCAGCCCCTGGCAACCACTAATCCACTCTCTGTCTCTATGGATTCACCATTTCTGGACATTTCATATAAAGGGATCATACGTGGCCTTTTCTGACTGACTTGCATGGAGCCTAATGATTTTGAGGTTCGTCCATGTTGTAGCACGCGTTAGTACTTCATCTCTCTTTCTGGCTGGATAATATTCTATCGTATGGACAGACCACATTTTAAAATCCATTTTCTGTTGATGGACTATTGCGTTGCTTCTACATTTGGCCTATTGTGAATGAATGCTTCTGTGAATATCTGTGTGCAAGTTTTTATGTGATTATATGATTTCAGTTCTCTTGCATACATGCCCAGGAGTGGCATTGCTGGTTGTCTGAGATTTCTACGTTCACCATTCGAGGAAGAGACATTCTTTTTCCTAAAGTGGCTGAATGTACCCTCTTCCATTGCCACCAGCAGTGCACACGGGCTCCGACGTCTCCACGTCTTCTCCTACACGTGTTATTGTCTGTGTGTGGTTGCAGATGCCCTAGTGGAGGTGCAGTGGCGTCTCGGTGTACTTTGGACATGCATTTTCCTCATGGCTAATGATACTGACTTCTTTTCACGTACTTATTGGCCATTTGTGTCTGGTTTGGAGAAAAGTCTTTTTAAATCCCTTGCCCATTTAAAAATTGGGTTGTAGGCACTTCCCTGATGGTCCAGTGGTTAAGACTTCGCCTTCCAATGCAGAGGGTGTGCGTTCAAACCCTGTCGGGCGGTAAAGACCCCACATGCCTCACAGCCAAAAAACGGAAACAAAACAGAAGCTGTATTGTAACAAATTCAATAGAGACTTAAAAACAGCCCGCATCAAAAAAAATTTTGTTTCAATTAAAAAAATGGGATTGTTTGTCTTCTCTGATGTTAAACTGTGGCACTGTGGTTGCAAGAGGGGAAACTGAGGTTCAGAAAAGGGGGGTGTGACTGGGCCAAGAATTCTGGGCCCACAAGCAGATGGAGACCGGAACCTGGGTTGGTCTCCGCCCATAGCCTGCAGGCCTCTGCTCCCAGGCCTCTGCACGTCCTGCGTTCACGTTGACCTGCCCCTCAGGTCACACCAAATCCTGTCCTTGGGTCTAAAGGTAGGGGGGGCGGGGGAGCGCCCCAGCTGGAGGGTGGATCGGAAAGGCGAGGAAACAGCAGTTCTGAGGAACCAAGCAGGCCGTCTCTTCCCCTCCGGATCACGCGGACCTGGCTGACGTGGCCCGGGAAGCGGGCACAGCCCGGGCCCTGTGGTCGTGGAGCCTATTTATACTGGCGGGGGCCGTGTCGCAAGCCTTTCCTGCTGGTAGGAGAGACGTCACCAGGCGCTGACCTCACCAGAAACGCTGACGCACCTTCCCCTTACACTTCGCTTGGATGGGCTGTGGGGCCGCCTCACCTCGGCCTCCTCCCGCCCAGCTCCGGGCTTCTCCCCAGTGTCCCCGCTCCCTGCAGCCCCCCAGCCACACCCTCTACTTGAAGCCATTGACTTGCGTCCCTCAAGTGTATGCACCGAGGTCACGACCCCCAGCACCTCAGAATGTGAGTGTGCACAGAGCCAGGGCCCGCAGAGCGGCAATCGGGGTAAAGTGGGGCCATTGGGTGAGCCCCACTGCAATGTGACAGGCGCCGTAGAAGAGGAGATCGGGGCCTCCCTGGTGTGGCTCAGTGGTAACAAAGCCACCTGCCAGTGCAGGGGACGTGAGTTTGATCCCTGGTCCAGGAGAACCCCACGTGCCGGGGAGCAGCGAAGCCCGTGCACCACAGCTACTGAGCCTGTGCTCAAAAGCCCGCAAGCCACAGCTACGGAAGCCCACGAGCCTAGGTCCTCTGCAACAAGAGAAGCCACCGCAGTGAGAGAAGCCCGTGGATCGCAACTAGAGAAAAGCCCATGCGGCAATGAAGACCCAACACGGCCCCAAATAATTTTTCATAAAAGGAGAAGACATCTGGGCACAGACAGACACGGCAGGGCAGCTGTGGGAGGAGATGGTGAGAAGCCGGCCGTCTGCAAGCCAAGGAGGGCGGCCTCAGGATGAAGCCAGCACCTTGAGCTCGGACTTTCAGCTCTGGGACTGTGAGAAAACGCCTTTGGATCATTTCTGTCTGTGGTACCTGGTTATGGCAGCTCCAGCAAACTCATATGCGTGTTTAAAGCTCCGTGCTCAGGGCCAGCTCTTTCAGATGTGAAGGCACCCTTCTTCACATACAGATGTTTTATAAAAGGCACACCGCAGGTGGAGCGATCGCAACCTCTCTGGGTCTTGGAGGCCTCCTCAAACCAGGGAGACCCTAGTGCTTCTGGACCAAGGGGTGAAAACACTGGGCTGTCCCCTGAGCATGGAGGCTGCTCAGCAAGGAGCCCATGAGAGGGGCGTGAGGCTCTCTGGCCAGACCTGGCTCTCCCACCTGGAGCCCAGCCCTGAGCTTCTCCAAGCTTCGGTTTTTCTCTCATCACCAGGAGCCAGGGAACTTCCCTGGTGGTCCGATGGTTAAGAAAACACCTTCCAATGCAGGGGATGCAGGCTTGATTCCTGGTTGGGGAACTAAGATCCCACAAGCCACAGGGCTACTAAGCTCAGGCACCACACTCGAAACCCACTCACCACAACAAAACATCCCGCGTTCTGCAACTAAAACCCAACGCGGCCAAATGAGTACTTTTTTTTTTTTTTAAAAGCAAACGACTATTAAAAAAAGGGAGCTGAGGCACGCCTGCCCGGCCAGTATCCCTCCCAGGGCTGCAGCGAGATGAGATCAGAGATGTGAAATGAACAAGGATCCAGGCCTGGCCTGGGCCCAGGAAGCCGCCTTGTGGGAGTGGGCGCCGGGATGCGGAATCGAGCAGAAGTGACGTTCTCAGGAGGAGACTCCAGAACTGGGCCTTGCGGGTGGCGGGGATGTGATGGGGACCAGGGAGTAGGCAGGGGCGGGTGAGGAGAAGCCTCCGGGGCTTAGGGTGGCGGGGTGCCCCTGGTGCTGCCCATTGCTAGTTCCTCCGCACTTGGAAAAGAGCGGGCCAAATAAACGTAATGACTGCGTAAATGAGCGAGATGGGCGTGTCTCCAGGGGGCGGGCTGGTGGGAATGGCCTTGGGGGTATTGATGGGTGCTGGGGAGGGTGCCCGGCCTTCCTCCTCCCGGCCACCTTGGCATTCCTGATCCGGGCTCCACGGGGCCCAAGCAGCTCAGGCTTCTTTGGTCCCACGCCCCCGCTAGGGGCCCCACCCCGCTCCTCAGCCTTTGACACCCTCCTCCCCACGGCACTCCTCAGGGTGCAGGCCAAGGACCCCCAGCCAGTCTGTTGGAGGTGCTCAGGTGGCCAGGCATGGCGTTCGGGCCAGCGCAGCCTCCGTCTGCTCTCTCATCCTGTGGGGAAGCAGCAGGTTGACTCAGGAGGCGCTGTCTCCGGGGCCCCTCCTCTCGTTTCTTTGAGAAGCAGAGGACCTACTCAAGATCACTATCTTTCAGAGAAAGTGAAACCTGGCCCCCACCCGTCACCAGCGACTCCCCCTCCAGCTTCCCCTCTGAGCTCACAGCTTCCCCATCTCCTCCGCCCCCCTACCCCGCCTCCCCGACAGCCAATACTTGGAAGCAGACTGCTTCATCGCTCCTTTTTCCTTCCAAGGGCCTTTGCCTTTTATGTCCATGATGGCAGCAGCCCAGTGAGGTAGCTGAGAGATACTTTTCAAATCCTTATTTTATAGGTGGTGGGGGCCTCCACGGCCCAGAGATGCGAAGCAACTTGCCTTGGGTCACACAGCATGTCAGTGGGCTTGAGCTCTGATCTCCCTTTTTCCTTGCCCCAAGTGCCTGGTTCGATGGGCCTGGGATGGGGAACACTGGTTATATGAGGGGTGCCTCGCCGGGGAGAGGAGAGGGCGGGGAGCCCCACCAAAGGATGCAGGTCTTGGGGCCAGAATCACAATCTCGGGGCTGCCAGCCTGGGTCTGGCTCTGTGCCCAGAGCCCCGTGGTTTCCGCTCACAGATGTCCCAACAGCCCCGCGGGAGGGCGGGAAGGGCACCCGAGAAGGAAGATGTCTCGCTCCCCTCACCCCCAAACCACAGTGGCCTGAAGCCCGATGGCCCCCAGCCAGGGACCCGGATATGGGCCCTCCAGGGGCCCGGCTGGCAAACCCTCCCATCTATCCCAGACGGGGCCCCCCTGCAGCGAGCATAGACCCCCTTGCTTCCCCGCTCACCCCAGGAAGGCTGAGGCTGTGGTTTGCATCATCCTTGGGCGTGGGGGGCTGACCTCGAAGAATGAATTCGAAGAAAACAGGAGGAGGCGCGGGCATGCCACCGCACTGGGCGCCCATTGGCCGCCTGCAGAAACTTTGGTTTTTTTTAGGGTCATGTTCCCAGAAGGCCTCCCCTCCCCCACCCCCTCCCCACCCACCTCACGAGGTGTTGGCCAATCACCCCGACGGGCATAAAGTGGCTGCCAGCCCTCAGGGCTCCAGGCAGGGAGGTGTCACCCCCAGCGGGCACAGGCCGGAGCTCGGTCACCCAGCATGCGGGCACAGCGTATGCAGAGAACACTGCTCAGTGAGTACTTCCTTCCTCCCCGCCGGCAACTGCCTGCCGGGCTCACGGGCACCAGCGGGGAGCAGGGCCACCCTTTGCCCTCTGGGAACTGGGCAGAAGGATGCTGAGAAGGGGAGAGAGCCAGAGGGCAGGCAAAGAGAGGGATCCACTGAGAACACAGCATCTTCACAGCAGGAGAAGGGTATCCCCGGAGGGCTTCCAGGTGGAGGTGATGCAGACTCGTGGACTCTGGGAGCAAGGGAGTGAGGGAAGGAGATCACCACTGCAGGAGAAGCCAGGGAAGCAGGAGTGAGGCGGGAGATGTGCTGGGGCAGAGGAGGAGGCCGGGGAAGCTGAGCGGGATCGCGGTGTGATGTCTGGAAAGGCGGTGGGGTGCCTCCTTTTTTTGGCCCGGATTCGCAGGCCCTGGGATGGATGGGCACTCTCAGCCGGGTCTGGGGGCCCGGGAGCCCACACAATCACACAGCACCCTTAGCCACACCCACAGGGTGACAGGCACACAGAGCCGCGTGACGTCATACGGTGCCCTTGGTCTCAGCCATCTGGGAAGCCCTGCACGCAGCCCGGGGCCCCTGCGGCTGATGGGTCACAACGGCTGGCTGTGTGTGGCGGCCGTTCCTTGGGCCTTGCGCAGACCCAGACACACGCCCACACAGGCTCCCTGGCCCCACGTGCTCGGGGCTCACCCCAGCCCCCGCCGGCTGAGCCCAGCAGCAGGTACCTGGGGGGGCGGCAGGGGGTGCCCTGTGGCTGCATTCCCCTGGCGCCCAGCCCCCTGGGCCCCGGCTGCGGCGTCTTCCCCAAGGGGCCACGGTTCCTAGGAAGGGAAAGTGGTGTCACTGCCTTCCGGGCCATTGCACCACAGGCCCTTCCGACCACGTGGCTGGCGGTGCTGGTGGGTGGGTGGGGGGAGGTGGTGGAGGGGGGGAGCCGTGACGGTGCCCGCCCACCGCGGGGCGCTCTGGCTCACCACATCTCTGGCGGGGGGCGCCTGAAAGAAGTGGCCGTTTCCGGAGAGAGGAGGGAGGCCCGAGAGATGGGGGCAGAGGGTGGCCTTGGGTGACCTGAACAAGTCCTTCTGCTTTGGCGCCTTGGTTCTCCTGTGGGTCAGATGGGGCGTGGATGAGCTTATCTCATGCATCCTCTCCAGGTGGAGAGGCAGCCCCTCCTGGTTCTGCAGATGGAGCTCAGGGCCGGGGCTACAAACCCCTCTGGAGGCCCCCTGTAGGGTTGGGGGTATTGGGGCCTGCAGCAATGGCGGATCCTTAGCCCAGAGGTCTCGTGGGCCCCACCTGGGCCCCCGCAGGTCAGCTCCCGAGGTTGGCAGGCTGGACTCCGCTGCCCCACCACGTCTTCTCAAAAGGCTCGCTTGGCAAGCCGCAGCCAGTGTCAGGTGCAGTGCAGCGGCTCTCTGGACGGTGGTGCTGGCCACCGCAGGTGTCCCTGGGCACGCGCAGAGCCCAGCCCCCGCCTCCACGCGGATGAGGGGTGGGCTGTGCCCTCCTCTGAGGCCTGCGTGAGCACCCTCCCCTCTGCAGGGCGCCCACCGGCAGAGACTGAAGCCGGTCCCTCGTCTTCCCTCTGCCCCAGGTCTGGTCCTCAGACTTCTGCTCCTGTGCACAGTGGCCACGGGCAAGTGCTCGGGCAAGTACCACGAGCTTCTCCTGCAGCTCCAGCGCCAGGCGGACCTCATGCAGGACCCCAGCACGCTCCTGGATCCCTATGTGAGTGCCCAGCCCCCCCGGGGGGCACCTGAGTCTCAGAGAACTGTGGGTGGAGCTGGGGCTGGAGCGATCCCCAGAGAGGACCTGCTCAGCCTGGGGCTGGTGGGGGAACCGAGGCTCCACGTTATTCCAGGGCCACAGTGACTGTCACGGGTCTAACCCTGAGACGTCAAGGAAACAGTGGGTGGGCCTGGAGCGTGAACCCCGACTCCATCACCTCATTCGTCTTTTGCCCAGCGTGCTCATTGCACATCTACCACGGGCCTTGTTCTAGGCACCGGGTCGTCGCAGGGAACAGTCCACCCTCCTAAGCTCAGGTCATCTCCCATCTCTTCCACAATGACACACCTCACACCACCGTCACCACTTGTGTGGTCACCCCCGCCAGCCCCGCCTGCAATGACCTGGGAGTCCTCTCCCTTCTTGGGCCTCAGTTTCTTGATCTGAACAATGGGAGGGTTGGATGGGGGAGGGGTGCATGTGGCCCAGCAGCTCAAGGCTGAGCAGGTGTGTGTGTGTGTGGTTGGGGCTCCAGGGCTCACCTCTGTACTGTCCTTTTCGCTCTCCCCAGATCCGCCTCCAAGGCCTGCACAGTCCCGTACTGCAGGAACACTGCAGGGAGCGCCCGGGGGACTTTCCCAGCGAGGATGCCCTGTGGAGGCTCAGCAGGCAGGACTTCCTGCAGACCCTCAACGCCACGCTGGGCCTCATCCTTCGCATGCTGAGTGCCCTGCAGCAGGACCTCCCGGAAGCAGCCCACCAACAGGCGGAGATGAATGTCCGCGGGTTCGGGAACAACATCCACTGCATGGCCCAGCTGCTGAGTGGCTCCTCGGACCCAAAGGCTGCTGAGCCCACCCAGCCGGGCCCAGGGCCCACGCCGCTGCCACCCACGCCGCCTTCCAGCACCTTCCAGCGCAAGCTCAGGAACTGTGGGTTCCTGCGAGGCTACCACCGCTTCATGCGCACAGCCGGGCAGGTCCTCCGGGGCTGGGGGGAGAGACAGGGCCGCAGCCGCAGACACAGCCCCTGCCGGGCCCTGAAGAGGGGGGCCCGCAGGACACGGCCCTTCCCGGAGGTCAGGAGACTCGCGCCCAGGGGCCAGCCGCCCCGGTAGCCTTTGGGGTGCCCCTGCCAGGTGAAAGGTCAGCAGGTGGCATGCAGGACGGCAGGCCGCTGCCACCCATCTCCTCTCTGCTCCCCACATCTCCGAAGCGCACTTTAAGGGGTGTGAGCCGGGCAGCCCCCTCTAGCTCCCCCAAGGCTGGGCTGCAGGGGTACGGTCAGGCTGTGGAGTGCCCCCAGCCCTGGGTTCCTCGGCCCTCGGGGGGTGGCCGGGCCAGGTCCATACAGGGCCAACTTTCCATTGATTCAGGGGTCGGATGACACAGGCTGACTCACGGCCAGACTGGCCCCCCCCACCCCCGCTCTGCTCCCCGGAGACCGGCCGGACTGTCCTTCTCATGACTTGCATGGCTCTTGCCCCCATACTTCCTCCTTACCCTAGTGGCCTGGCTCCAAGGCGGTGGGGGTCAGGGCCTGAGTTGGCCGACTATGCCTCATCGCGTCTGTGGCCAGATCCCTGGATGCCTGGGAGGCCTCACTTTAGGCAGCTGTGATGGAGCAGAGGGCGCTGGAAGGAGCACAGATGGGGGTGGGGGGTCGGTCCAAGGTTGGCCTCTAACTCGCCGTGTGACCTCATCAAGGCCGCCTTGCTTCTTAGGACCTCAGTTTTCTCTTTGTGATTCGAAGGGCTTGGGGACCACATGCAGCCCTCTCTGCTTGTCAGTTGCTGGGACTCTGTGACACAGGGTGGATATCAGATTCTCTCCATTCATAGGGACACACGGTGCAGACGGCCCCTGGGCACAGGCTCCGCTCTCTGGAGGAGACCTAGTGCCTGGAAGCGCCTGGTCTTGGGTCTAGGCTGCCGGCTGCGCCCCCTGGTGGTGCATCATGGTATTTTTTCGTGCTGAAATCACCACCCTCCTGGAGGGGGGGTCCCAGAAGCTTCTGGGCCAATTCCTTGGAGGGACAGGACTAATTTATAGATTTTTTTAAAATCAGTTTTTTAAAAATCTGTTTTCTATTTATAAGGCTTATTTATGATGTGTATTTAATGTTAATATTGTGCAAACATATATTTAAAATTTGCATGGTTTCTAAAGCCCCTGTGTGTCTCTGTTGCATTGGTTGGGGGGGTAGTTGGGGAAGCCCCTTGGAGATGGGGGGGTCCCTAGGTGGCAAGGCCATAAGCGTCCAGCAATGGAGGGCTGGGCTGGGGGTCCTTGCTCTATCCGGGAAGGGAAGCCGCACACCCCTGTCAGCTGTGGGCTCTGACTGAGGGGGCATCTCAGAGAAAGTGCCCATTTTCTCAGAGTGGGTCTCCCTTGAGAAGCTGGGGACCAGAGGTTTCGGAACCAGAGGGGACAGGGGAGAGATGGAGTATGTGGGTTGCTCTCAGTCTTCGTGGGTGAGTGGCTGGGGGTATGTGTCCTGTGGGTGTTGTGTGAAACAGCGAAGTGAAGTGAAAGTCACTCATTTGTGTCCGACTCTTTGCAACCCCCATGGACTATACAGTCCATGGAATTCTCCAGGCCAGAATACTGGAGTGGGTAGCCTTTCCCTTCTCCAGGGGATCTTCCCAACCCAGGGTTTAAACCCAGGTCTCCCGCGTTGTAGGCAGATTCTTTACCAACTGAGCCACAAGGGAAGCCCAACGCTGGAGTGGGTAGCTTATCCCTTTTCCAGCGGATCTTCCTGACCCAGGAATCAACCCGGGGTCTCCTGCATTGCAGGCGGATTCTTTACCAACTGAGCTACCAGGGAGTCACTAAGTCATGTCCAGCTCTTGCGACCCCATGAACTGTAGCCCGCCAGGCTCCTCTGTCCATCGGATTTCCCAAGCAGGAATACTGGAGTGGGTAGCCATTTCCTTCTCCAGAGGATCTTCCGGACCCAGGGATAGAATCCAGGTCTCCTGCATTGCAGGCAGTTTCTTTATCATCTGAGCCACCAGGGAAGCCCCTGGTGTGTTTCGTGAAACAGACAAGATAATAATAGATCTTGTCTCAGATATGGCCTGCAACCTGGTAGGTGCCTTGAAACTGTTTCCTGAAGGGCCCCAGGTCCGGTAGGGATTCCACCTGGCTGCCCCCAATGCTCAGGGCCTCACCCCTGGAAGGTCATCTATACATCAGTGACATGCGAAGCGGCAGCTACAAAGGAAGGGCTCACAGAATTAGATGAACTTGACCTAGATCAGTCCCTGGCCACCCCCATTTCTGGTGGGAACAAGACTTAACATGGGGTGGAAGAGAACTCCACCCACTATGACCTACTTCGCTGATGAGAAGACTGAGGCTCAGAGAATTTGAGTGACCTGCCCAGGTCCTCAGAGCCAATTTCCTGGGGGCGGGCACATTTTGAATTCCGGTCCATTGGACATCAGCGCGGGAGCATCCTCCCATTACCTTTCAACCTCTGTAACTCTGCTGACAAATTCACAAGTTCCCCGGGGCACAGAGCTCCCAGAAGAGGGGTCAGACAGACGACAGACAAGCAAAAGAACGGACAGGAGCACCTGAGGTTGCAGTGCGAGCTTGAGCTTGGCAAAAACAAAGCGGTGATGAAACAGAGAGCGAGAGTCTGGAGATGTGAGTGGTCAGCGGTGCACCTGGAAGAAGTGACATCCACTCTGCAGCCTGAACGACGCACAGGAGGAGGGGTGGAGCCTCTAGGTGGCAGAAAGGGCCAGGGCAAAAAAATGGTCTGAGCATTCAAGAATTGGTGCAGTGAGTGAGGGTATTGCTGATTCATCAAAAGGGCCTAGAGGGGGACAGCCTCTTGCTCAAGGTCACAGAACAAGTTAGTGCAGGGCTGGGGCTAGAACTCCAGGTCTCTTACTCGCAGCCAGGGCATACCCTCTGTATTCCAGGCTGTTTACAAAGTACTTAGTAAAGGCTCTCCGTTACCTGCCCCCCGCCCCCTGCCCACCAGCCCCAGTGGGGCTCCCTCTTGCTCTTGGGCTTCCTGCCATACCAGCCACTTTTGGATCCCAGTGGACCTCGCCCCACAAGGCCCCTGCCGGTGCTCTTCTGTCTGCAGTGCTGTGCTTCTTCTGGTCAGCTCATCCTTGGCTGGGTCCAGCAACGTGGTAACTTTTCTCAAAAGTGTCCAACGGGGCGGCGGGGGCCTCAGCTCATGTGGCATTTGCACTGCCTGTCCGCCTCCCCTGCTAGCCTAGAGCCTCCGAGGACAGAGTCCACCTCTGTCTTCTCTGCCCGGTCCCAGCACGCAGCAGGAGCCCAGTGAGGAGCCGGGCGGGGAGCCCAGCCTAGACTGGTGCTCCCCAGGTGCCCTCGACGGCAGACGGCTGGCCTTGCTCTTTGTGGCCCTGTTCAAGCGTGGTGGTGCTGCTGGGGGTGGTCTTTCCTCGGACCAGGCTGCTGGGAAGCTGTGGGTGGAAGGTGGGCAGATCCGGAGAGCCAGGCACCTACAGTCTCCCTGAGCGGAAGGGGATCCGGCTCTGTAGCTGCCTGTGGAGAGGGCCAAAGAGGTTCTGGGCAAGGAAGAGCTGGCAAGGGAGCTGGCAAGCCCAGGGTGGTGGCTCTCCGTCCTGCCTGGTACCCACCTGGCAGGAAGCAGATCAGGCAGCCCCCAGATGCTGAGGTGGGGGCCTCAGGGGTCTGTCAGTGAGGACGTGTCACCTCCATGACGCTGTCTCCCGAGGACGCCCCAAGCTGCAGGTGCCACCATCTCCAGCTCGGTCCCAGAGCCGCAGACGGCCGGGTGCCCCGTGGATGCCTCGAGGCCGCGCTCAGCCCCAGGCCTGCACCTCACCCCATGTGCCCTCACGGACGCTCCAGCAGCCCAGTGCACCTCCCGCAGCCTCAGTCTGAGGGTCATTTCTGTCATCTGTGCCTGGAGTTAGGAGAAGCCCTCTCAGCTCCCCTCCCCGCTCCCTGCGGCCACAGCTGCGTGAAGCTGGGGTTCGGGGCGGCGGCTCTACGAAAGCTTTTGCACCTCAGTGTGCGTGGACTCCCTGCGCCCCGCGGGCCTGCACACAGTGCAAGCTCCCCACAGTGGCGGCTCGTGTGACGGGGCCGCCATCCACAGGCCAGCTGGCCCAGGGTCAGGGAGAGAGAGGAGGCCTCTGGCAGCTCTGCTGCTGGGATCGACCGGGAGCTGGGTTTTCTTTCCTGTCTCAAGCTTTTCAGGGTGACGGTCACAGCCCCTCAGTCAACCCTGCACGTCACTCACACACACACACACACACACACACACACACACACACAGATGGAAAGTTCCCTGGGAAACGGCAGCAAGGGGGCCCGGCACTTAGTCTGCCTCCAGAAAAGACCCCCTGCGTGCTCGGGGCAGAGCTGGGCCTCGGGCCTGCACGCCCTTGCCGCCCGCCATCTCTGCTGCGACGCGTCCGTCCCTCTCAAGGGATGGGAGAGGACGTGAAGGGTCAGCAGAGTGACCCCACGCCCCCGCCCCGGGCTCCGTGCACCCTCCGGCTGAGCCCCGGCGTCCCCAGCAGCTTGGTAGACTCGGTTACCAGGCTGCCTCCCAGGCGGGGCAGAGGTTTTCCCCGAGACAGTGGAACACGGGGCCTGCGGGGCTATCATTAGGCAGGTGTCCGAGCCACATCTCCTTTCTTTTCTCTCCCTCTTTTTCCCTTTTCATCGCTGCTTTTCTTTCTTTGTAGCTCTCCTCCTCTTTCTGTCCCTGTGGCCCCCCGCTCCCCGTCCGCCTCTCCCCACTGCCCACGCCAGGCCTGGGACCCGGAGTGCCCACAGAACGCCTTTTCCACGCCAAGGAAAGGGTCACAGTCCACAGTCAAGAGTGGGGAGGCCCCATGCTCGGCCGGCGCAGCTGCCGGCTTCCTGGGGCGGCCCTGAGGGCTGGGCTCTGCCGGCTCGGGGAGGGGTGAAGGTCTCGGGAGCGGGTGGGGTTGGGCAGGTGGGGCCCCTTGCCCGTGGAGGAAGGCGGGCCAGGCGGGCCGGGGTGCCGAGGTGGGTGCCGGGGCAGGGAGAGGTGGCTCAAGGGGCACCGTGTCCGGGGTTGGGGGCTGGCTGCAGCTCTGTGACTCCTCCGGCGACGGGGACGAGGGGACACGGCCCCGGTGCACACGGCCCGTGGCAGGTCTGAGTCAAAACACCTAAGGCCGACCCCGGCCGGTCATGTGGAGGGCTGCCCAGTCATCGCCTTATGCCGGCCTGGATCACCCTGGCGGGCTGGGCGCCGCCCAGTCAGCTGTGAGTCAGGCCCCGGCGGCCTCGCCACGCAGCACAGGGCAGGGGCCGCCTGGGCACAGGGACGCCCCCTCCCCAGCCCTGGCCGCGCTTCTCTCCTCGGCGGGCCTGAAGAGCCTGGCCCACCTGTGTCAGGGGCAGTCTGGCCAGGAACCTGGGCCGCCCGGCCCCCGTGGCCCCCAGCCCTTCAGCTTGGGGGGGGGAGTGGGGGGGTGGAAGTGGGGGGAGCCTCCGGGCCACCCGGCCCTGGACGGGAAGTCAAGTCGGGGGCGGAGTGAGGAGACGTCTCCAGAGAAGGTTCAGCAGGCGAGGGAAGCAGCAGAGGGCCCAGCCCCACGTCGATGGTGCCCCACTGAAGACCCAGCCAGCGCTCCGCCAGACAGCCAAGGGTCCAGCGTGCCCTGAACCACGGTAGGCTTCCCCCAATTTACGCTCAGCGCAGGTAGACGTCACCCGTCCCCTTGTGTGTGGGGGTACCTGGTGGCCCACCTGGCTCTCCAGGCCTCAGTCTCCCCATCTGCACAATGGGCATGGTAAGACATGCCTGCACAGCTCTGTCAGCCCAGGGAGGTAGAGTTTGGACCAGATGTGAAAGTGTTATTCATGCAGACACCTGGGGGGTTAAAGATCATGGTGGGGTTAAAGGGCAGAGGAGCACTGGATGGGGAGGCTGGGACCCTGGCTTTGTGTCATTCCGAAGGGGTCACCCCTCTGGAGGGGGGGGTGTGGATTCCTGGATTCCCAAAGGGCCCTCAAGTTCCCTTTTCCCCAGAACAGGGAAGGGGTCTGAGCTCATGATGGCCTAGCTTCCCTTGGGATGGAGACCTGGCAGGCAGAGGGTCCCTGTCCCTCCCAGAAGGGGCTGCGGTGGGTCACGGGGTGGCCCCCTGCCTGCCTCTGCTTTGGGGAGAAGAGAGAGAATCTTTACTAAAGTGAAGTCTCTGATGGGAGGCTGTGGGGTGTGTGGTCTGTCAAGGTCATGGCCGCTGTGCTTTTGACCTTGACCCAGAGAGGACTCGACCTCTGTGTGCTTTGCTCACTCTGTAAGATGGGCTTAACTGTGGTGTGGGGGCCCCAGATCCTGGGGCCATGTAGGAGTGGAAGGAGAAAAGTAGTCTGCACAGAGCTTGGCACCATGTGG
This sequence comes from Bos mutus, assembly GCF_027580195.1. Lineage (NCBI taxonomy): Eukaryota > Metazoa > Chordata > Mammalia > Artiodactyla > Bovidae > Bos > Bos mutus. The sequence continues at coordinate 3,512,161 of NC_091633.1, forward strand.
GAGGGCCCCTTGGCATAAATAATTGGACAAGGGGCTGGACCCCAATTTTGCCATCAGCGGTTCCCCAGGACTGGGAAGAGGCTTGCAGGGGTGGTGGCTGGGGGGTGGGGACACTGTCCCCGGGGCCCGTCCTGGGTACGGACGGTCCTAGGTACGGGTAGGTGGTCCTGGGCCTGAGGTGGGTGGGAAGGGGCAGCAGTCTCCCACCTCCCCTCCCCACCACCTCCCCTCCTCACCCCCAGAGCTCCAGCTGCAGGGAGGCACAGAAGCCCCCTCCCCAAGCCTCCTCCCCAAGCTGCATGTGGTCTTTGGCGCCCCCTTGTGGCCCGCGCCCCGACCCCAGGTGCTCAGCAGGGCGCGCGCCCCTCCAGGAGCCCCCCGCCCCCCCCACCTGCCACCTCCCGCACCGGGGCTGACGGCCTCTTCGGCCTACCCTCCATTCCCAGTCCCCCGCATCTCTGCCCACTTCCTCAATCCCCAAATCCCGCCCTGCCCAGCCCTCGGGGAGGTACTGACCCAGTCAGGCGGACCTGGGACTGATGGTGCCTCGGCCACGGTGCCTGCTGCCCACTGGTCAGTGGGGGGCGCTGCAGCCCGCGGCTTGGAGCTGAGCTCAGCGACTGAGTGCTGGAGACCTCAGGGCGGTGAGCTGGGGACTTGGCCTTCACCGGCGCTGGGCCCAGCTTTGCAGGACTCCTGGGAGGCTTTCTCTACCCTCCACCACCCCACCTTGTAGTCTACGTCTCAGAGAGCCTTTCCAGCTCCTTCGAGACCGATGGCCTTCTTCTTAGGCTGGTTTTACAGATGGGGAAACTGAGACTCCTAAAACCTTCTTTCTGGAACCCTCACAGCTAATCAGGACTAAAAGCCAGGCTTCTGGACTCCTTGTCTGGGACCCGAGGGAAGCAAGCAGCTCACCTGGCTGTTGGGGATGTGTCACCAACTTGCTGTGTGGCCTTGAAAAAGTCACTTCCCCTCTCTGGGTCCCACCTGTGACATCTTAACTCATGCATGCTAAGTCGTTTTAGTTGTGTTCAACTCTTCCTGACCCCCTGGACTGTAGCCCGCCAGACTCCTCTGTCCATGGGATTCTCCAGGCAAGAATACTGGAGTGGGTTGCCAGACCCTCCTGCAGGGGATCTTCCCAATCCTGGGATGCAACCCTTATGTCTCCTGAATTGGCAGTGAGTTCTTTACCACTAGCGCCACCTGGGAAGCACCTTTAACAGCTCAGATAATAATGTCAGTCTCTCAGGCCTGTCTCGGTGCTGCCTGGGTTTTCCAGAGGGTAATTGCTAACCTCACAGGTTGACAATTGTCCCGATTTATGCCTGGAAAATCCAGTGGACAGAGGAGCCTGGTAGGCTACAGTCCATGGGGTCGCAAAGAGTCAGACACGACTGAGCGACTTCACTTTGTCCTACTTTGTCCGTTTGTTCTTGGAACTGGGGTCTGAGCAATGAGGTCACCTGTCTGAGGTCATGAGTGGCCGAGCTAGGACTACACTTTTGGCCTGGCTGATCGCAGAGACCACCAACCTCACACCCCTGCAGCCTCATCGTTCCAACCTTTTCCCTTTACAAGTCAGGGCGCAGAGGAAGAGGAAGCCAGGACGGTCTTTAAGCTCCCCAGGCTAACGGCGCTTTAGGAGGCAGGTGGGCTCTTGGAGGGGACCCTAAGACTGGGGATCTACAGGCCACCATCTTCCTTCTGAGGGTCCCCTGCTGTCACCCTGCTGGCCAGAGTGGACTCTGGGGAGACCACAGCCACCGAGGGAGGGGCTTGTAGGATTCTGGCTCTGTAGACAGTTCACTGTGATCCCGGGGCAGGCTTGGTCCCACCCAGAAAGGGAGGAAGCGGAAACAGGGTCTGGGGCGGGGCGGGGGTGGAGGAGGCCCGGTTGGGCAGGAGATCAGAGCAGGATTGTGTCATGGAGTCCTGCAGCTGATAAGCAGCTGAGCGGCCGGTTCAGACAGAAGGAGGGGCTCCCTGGGGTTGGGGTGGGGCTGAGACTCATCCTGGGGACCCCCTGGCCCCTTGCTGCCCATGAGCCGTAGACCACAGCTGGCCTCCTGCTCCAGTGGGAGGGAGGTTGTGGGGGTCTTGGGGTGGAGAGCTGTCTCCATCACACCCTGGGTGACCTCAGGCAAATCGTTCGCCTCTCTGAGCCTCAGTTTCCATGTATGTAAAACCAGGGTTCAAAGGTCTCCCGAGGGAATAGGGGTCCGGGCTGCAGATAACCGGAGAGTCTTGTGGGTGCTTTGCTTGCTTGGGGGAGGCAGTGGGACGGATGCTCATGAAGGCCTATGGGGTCTGCGCTGGGCCAGCCACAGGAAGCAGAGCTAGAGTAGCCCAAGGGTGCGGGTTGGGGTAGGGGACGGTGCTGTCTGGCGGTTCCCGGAAGATGCAGGAGGCGGCTTGGCCCTCCCCTACCTGGTCCCGTCCCACCTCCCCTGACTTCAGGGAGCGCATCTCCTGTTCTCTCTCCAGGAGAGCAGTTCGGCCCCAGCTGGGCCTCGTCCCCTCCGTCCTCCCCGCCCGCTGGGACTGGGCTTCTCTGCTCTTTCCATCTTATCACCGGCCGGAGTCTCACATCACCTCCCACCCACCATCCTCTGGACACTTCCTCAGTCCCCACAGGCGCCCAGGGACGGTTCGGGGAGAAGGCCCGGCCGCTTCCCTGACATCATCTCTGGGGTCGGGTCAGGGTGGCCCAGCGAGCGGGAGCTCGGCTGGGGGAGGGAGGCCGGGCTCCACCTCAGGGCGGCCCGTTTCAGGCCGAGTGGGTCTGCGGGACTGCTTCCTGTCCTGTTTATGGCCTCCGAATTCAGGAAATCATTGAGTGAAACATCCTCACCCCCCACCCCCGACCCCACCCCAACCCCCAACCTCGGCCCCGATTATTTAATAGGAGCCGAGCTGTGGTCTCTCTCTCTCTTTTGGAAAATCCAGTGGGAGAAGGAAGCTGTCAGCTCAGCTCTGACCTCAGCTTTGTCCCTGAGCCAAGAGTCAGGGTGGCCAGGGCAGGGGGGCGGTGCTGGGGCGGGGTGGGGAGGAAACAGCTGCCGGTGGCCCCGTGACGTGACGCGAGGCCGCCGCACGGTTCCCAGGGGCGGGGGCTGGCGGGTGCGGAGCCGGGGCGCTGGAGACGCACTCAGGGGCGCGCGCACGCACGCTGCGTCAGGCCGCCCCACTCGTGTCCAGAGACCCCTGCCACGCACAGACCCGCACAGACTCATACAGGCTCCGGGCACACGGCGACACACACACAAGCGGAATCACACAGGGGCTCAGCCAGGGGTGGGTGGTGGGTCCACCCCGGCTCCCTCCCAGCCTCCCTCACACACACAGGGCAGACGCACAAGGGGCCTCACCAAACACACACACACACACACACACACACACACGTGCCTGCGAATGCCCACCCAGGCCGGGAGACACAGGCCCACGGGGAGCCCGGCGGGCGCTCCCAGACACAGGCTGGGCCTCTGGGGCTGGGGGCCACCCTATCCCTTTATGACCCCATCGACCGTAGCCCGCCAGGCTCCTCTGCCCATGGGATTCTCCAGGCAAGAGTACTGGAGTGGGTCGTCATTTCCTTCTCCAGGGGATCCTCCCGACCCAGGGTTCAAACCCTGGTCTCCTGCATGGCAGGCAGATTCTTTACTGTTTGAGGGCTGCCGGTAGCCCCTGAGGGCTGCCCTGGATTCGGACTGGCCGCGTGCCCCTCCCGCTGCCCGCAGCAAAGGATGAAGGGCTCTGCGGCTGACAAGGAGGGGCCTGTGACTGTTCCGGGGCCCCACCCGGGCGGGGCAGGGGTCTGAGGCTGCGGAAGGGAGTGAACGGTGAGAGGAGAGGGCCTTTGTCTCCGCACCTCCCCACCCCACCTTGAACACCCGCCCAGCCCCACCCTACCTGCGGCACCTCCTGCCACTCCTGGTCCTCAAGGGACTGCTGCGGAGGACTAAGTCCGGGGCCCCATGCTGCCAGCTGCCTAGTGACCACGGGCAAGTCACTCCTCAGCCCCTCAGGGCCTGGCTTTCATCATCGATACCAGCGGCTTGCAAACGTTTTTTGACTGCGACCCACAGTTAGAAACACATTGCACCTTACAGCCAGAGGTGATGCACACGATGACACATACAGGCAACGGAAAAAAGAAGTTTCACAGAGCAGTGCTTGCCCTTGCTCTGGGCATGCCCAGTGATTTCGCTATTCCATTTTCTTTTGAAAGTGCTGGCGCCAACTCCGTAGATTTAATCCGTCATCTACTAAGAGGCAGAGATCTACAGTGGGAAAATACTGCTCTTTCTCTCTGCCTGTGATGGTCTCAAGCTAGTTTGAAACTCAGGGAGAACCCGGGGGAGGCCAAAGTGCTTGCAGAGGCTAGCATACCACGTCCATGAAGGGCTGATGCAAGAACAATCTGGGAGGAGAGACACCCATTCTCTAGATGGAGGCAAGGAGGACAGGGCCCCAAGTTCAGTTAGGCCCCGTGCAACTTGGCATGGACCCCGGAGGCAAGGCTCTGACCCCACTGATGATCAGAGCTCTGTGGGCTGCTGCTGCCCTTGCAATTTCTATCAGAATTGAAGGAAAAAAAAAAAATGCAGTCACTCTGATTCACCTCCAGGGGGGTGATTCCTGACGCAGAACCAGTCAGGAAATGTCAGGGTGATGCTGGGGGCAGTTGGCAGGAGACCAGGGTGGTTTCTAGCTCCTGCTCGGCTCCCGAGGGTATGTGGCTGGCCCCTGACCGAGATTTGATGGGATGAGGGTGAGAAGAGCAGACTAGAGGCCCTGGCACTGGACCTCAAGTGCCCCAAAGACAGCTGGAAGGGAAGTACCGCTTATCCCCAAGGCGGGAAGTATTCCTGTCCCCCCGTGGAGGCTCTGGGAGGTTGCCTGTTCCCCCAAGCATCCACGCCACGCTCTGTGTACTGAGAGGTCCCACGAGCCCTCCTTGGCTTAACTCTCAGACCGCAGGTGGTACACTGATCCCCGAACCCAAGCACAATCCAAGCCCCTGACTCAGGCTGAGGTTTGAGCCCCTCCTGTGTCCACTGCGGAGCTCTGGTGAGAAAAGCTGCCACGTGGCAGGCGCCGTGTGTTTCCCACTTAACATCCCGCTGACCGACCCATGAGCCCAGTATTACAGCATTCCCACTCCCAGTGGGGAACGGAGGGAGACTCAGAGAAAGGCAGTCGCCTCAGGTCACACAGTGACCTGCAGCATGGACAGGGTTCAAATACAAGCTTGCCTGGCTCTAAGCCACACCCTTACCATGGGTACCAGAACCACCCGGGGCCCCGGAGGGCCCAAGGTGACTTGCAAAACTGAGCCAGAAGCCACAGGAAAGTACACGAGAGCTTACGTGAGAGCCTGTGGACGGTGGAGGCGGGCGGCCCCGCAGGTGTAGTTACTAATACGTCCTCCTTTCTCAAGTGCCAAATAATGAGATACTTTTGCCTTTGGGGACAGGAAACCCAACTGCCAGGGCTGTGCCAGGAATTCCTGGGCTTCTCCTGTCTCCTTTGGCTGCCCCTCACTAGCCCTGGTCCCGGGTCACTCCCTCTGACCCCCAACTTCCTCCCCTGGGCCCATCTGACTGCCCTGTGCTCATTTCCCAGGTGGGAGCGTCAAGGCGAGGAGCGGGGCATGCACTGATGGTGACAGCAGCTGCTGGGTTTCAGAGAACTGAGATCTGAGCTGGGGACAGGGAAGAGATATGGGAAGGGAGGAGGGGGGCTGGCCCGGGCAGTGGGGGTTGCCCGGAGGACTCAGTTTCTGGGTCACTAGTCTTGGGGAATTCCCCGATGCCCAGCGAGCTGCTTACCTGGTGAGTAACTGCTGCTGGCTGCCCACACAGGATGCCCGGCTGCAAGGGTACCTCCCTACCACCCCCTGCCAATGGCCACTGCCACGTTGCCCTCTCCCCTGAATGCCCGGGGCCCAGGAAAGAGACAGACAGGCAGGGTGCTGTCCCCCACCCCCGCAACTCTGCCCCACCCCCCGCAGGGCTCTGCAGGGGGCGGCTGGTGATTCAAGCCCCTCTGAGCTGAGCTATGTCTCCTTCCTTCTCGGATGGGGCCGGGGGGTGAATCAGCTCCTGGGGGCGGTGAGGCTGGGTCAGCTGCTGTTTCTTCAGCTCAGGCCTGGGAAGGGGGTGGTCAGGGGCCAGGATGGGCTACAGGGAGAGAGAGCCCACCGCCATGCCACCCCTTGCCCAACAACCCATCTGATCTTCTTGGGGCATCCCGGAAGTTGGAGGCTCAAGGTTGTTTTGCTTCTGTTATCCATCAGGAGAGAATGAACGGACTCCTCTCCTGTCCCGCATTCCCCCTTTAGCCCTGGAGCATGCCTGAGTTTCCTCATCTGTAAAATGGGGACAAGAACAGGGAGGCAATAAGGAGGAATGATGCTGACAGGTAAAGGGGCTCGCTGGGTGGCCAGACCTGCGAACAGCCTGAGCCTACAGAGCGAACCCACAGCATAGGTGCCATTGTACCCATTTTACAGATGAATCAACCGAGGCCAGGAGGTGGTCACTTCCTCAAAGTCTCTAAACTCAACACTGGCAGAGCCAAACCTCTAACCCGAGTGTGACTGGGGCTGAAGTCCATGCTTCCAACCCACAGACTTCACGTTTCTTTTCAGCACAAGAGACTTGGCACAGACAGCTTTTGGAAACTAAAATGCTTTTAAAAATACTTAGCATCTACTCTGATGTAACCCCGAGCCAGGTGCCTTCGAGAGTCCACATGGAGGATCAGACCCTATCCAAGCACTCAAACAGCAAGGAATGAGTCTTGTTCCCACTTGAAAGGAGAATGGGCAGGATGAAGCAGATTCAGCCGGTCTGGGCTGTGAGAGGCCAGGGGAGGCTTCCTGGAAGAAGTGGCCCGAGTGCAGCCCACGACTCGTCATTCCCCTCTCAGTGTGAGGGGCTGCCGGCATCCATGTGGCCCTCTTTCAGGCCAGAGGCTGGGGGCCCAGGCCCGGTTCTATTGTTAACTCTCTGTGCTGCTCCGGGCAAGTGCCTTCACCTCTCTGAGCCTCAGTTTCCCCGTCGGAAAAATAAGACATGTGACATTCTAAGGCTTGTGGCTGGTGAGTGAGAATCAATAGAAAAGGAGGGGCTGGTGGCTAAAGCGAGTGGGAGAGAAATCGCTCTGAGGGGCCCGGGGAGGCCCCAGGCCAGCCCTGGACTTGGTTCCTGGAGAAAGGAGATGAGCAGGTGGATGGCACAGCTGCCCAGAGGAGCACCCCCTGGCCCCGGCCGCGTGGGCCCGAGTGTCCCCCTCACCCGAGGCCGGTCAGATCCCCAGCAGGCCCAGTGGTGCAGGAGCAGGACAGGCTGGGGATGAAGTCACAGCTGGAAGGGGCCTGGCTGGGGCTGCCACTCCAGGGTGGGGCCTGGGGTCACGACCCTGGAAGCAGGCGGCCAAGAAGGGAGGCTGCCTTCCGTGAGGAAGTTGGGGTGGGGGGGAAGCACACACACACAGCAGCGTGGAGAGGGAGGGAAGAAAACAAACTCCAGGAGACCGAAGCCGGCCTGGAGCGCGGCCTGGGCTGCCGATTCCCAGGGACCACGGCCACGTTGCAGGCGGCTCTGAGACCCTGCTCGGCCTTTGTCTCCGAGAGGCCCAGTGCAGGTGGTGGCCGGACATGGACAGGAGAGGGAGGCTGGGCCTGGGGTGCCGAGGGGCCCGGAACACTTGGGGAGCACGGACCAAGTCAGGTACCGTGTGAGGGGAAACTGAGGCAGGGGAGGGGGCCCGTCAGGGCGCAGGGGGTGGTGGTGAAGTGTCTTGCAGACTCGGCCCCACTTCCTGTTTCCTGCGGGGTGGGGCTGAGATGACATGGCGTTCGGGGGGGTGTTTTATAGGGCTGAGGGGGGGTGGTCTGGGCAGCCAGAGTCCGCTGGGAAGGAGATTGGAGGGACTGGGCCCGGAAGGCAGCGGGGCAGGAGGGAGATTCAGGGCACCTAGTGAGAGACTCGGGGAACCAGAGGATCCAGAGATGGGGGCCTCAAATGCATTTGGGGGTGCCCATCCAAAGAGTCAGGCGGAGTCATACGACGGGTCTGGGAGATGTAGGGGGTGCACGTGACCCTGAGTGGTCAGGCCCCTGTGCAGGAGAGACTTGGGGTGGGGGGCTGATGAGAGGGAGGTGACCTGGGATGTCCTGGGGTGTACACACACCCCAAAGCAGGTGTTGGAGGGGGGTTGAATGCCAGGTGGGGCCTCCCGCGGCCCCCAGGGAAGCCGCAAGGTGCAGAGCGGACAGGGAGGGGAGGAAGGCCAGTGTGGGCCCTGCCGGCTCCTCCCCCGCTGGGAAGTGCCCGCTGGGATGGGCAGTTTTATCAGCCCCACATCCAGGCCCTGTGCTGGGAGAGGGAGAGGGAGAGGGAGGAAGCAGCCTGGAGAGGGCAGGGCGTGTGTGAGGGGAGGGGGCACGGCAGCCGCAGGAGGGCTCGTCCTGGCACGAAGCGGGAGGAAGGAACGCGTGGCTGGGCAGGTCCGGGATGTGGCAAGAGGCGGGAGCTGGGGGCACCGGGCGGGGGTTGAGGGGGGATGGCTGAGGGAACTGGAAGCCAAGGAAAGGCTGCAGGGCTCCCCGGCCTTGGAGAATCAACTGTCCTGCCCCGCTGGCTCGCTGCTCAGGGTCAGGTGGGAGGGCTGTGGTGGATCCCAGGGGCAGGAGAATCTCCTGGGACGGGGGTACCCCTGGCAATTTTAGGGGCAGTGTGGTCCCAGATATGTGCCTGGCTGGCACTCCCCCACCTCTGTTTTTTCTTTTTTGAATGCTTTTTAATGGGAGGGGATGCCAAGCTCATTCTCCCTAGTCCTCACCATTCCTTCCTGCCCCTCATTCATTTCTGAACCTATCTGCCGCCAAAGACACCAGAATCTGTGACTCTGCCTAAGAGGCTCCGGAAGTGCCTTTAGGGGGCCATCACCCTGCTCTGAGCCCCAAGGGCCCTCCAAGCCGCTTCTGTTCTCCCCAACCATCTCTCCGCATCCCAAGGAGCAAGCCCAGGTTCAGTTGGCTAAGTCTCTGCTTCAAATGTCCTTTCAACATGGAAATGCAGGACCACCCTCCCTGGAAGGGAGCCGAGAGATCAGGCAAACGCCAGACGCACCACACTTTCCCCGAAGCTCCTCCCCAGCGAAGGCAGTCACAGCAGCCCCTCAGCTTTCATCTTGCCAGCCCCTCCTGGGCCCCACCGGTGGTCAGCAGTGCCGGCTTGCTGATGGCGCTCAGGAGGCCTGACCGTGTGGGACCCTGGGCAACCTGTCCTCTTGGGAGCCCCGCTTTGCCCGGTGGCAGCGGGCAGGATGGAGGAGGCCATCCCTGTGGTGGCTTCCAGGGCCCACGTTCAGTTTCGCTTTATTGCCGTCTAAAGTCCACGCCAGGGCCCCAGCCCTCTTCCTGGAACCTCCTTCTCAGCCAAGCCCCAGCCTGCCTCCTCCCCACTGCCCCCCTCCAAACCCCTTGACCAGGGGGCTGCAGGTGTCAGCTCCCATCTCCTTGCCTAGTTTCAAGCCACCTCCCCAAACCCAGGTGAGTCAGGGTTGTCTGGGGTGCCCACTTCCCCGGGGGAGGGGGGACCCTGATGACTCGGGGACCCTCCCTCCCCCCCATCTTCAAACAACTCCCAGGGCAAGCCGCTCAGGAAAACCGCAGGGTGTTTTGTTGAAGAGTTCATTATAATTTTATCAATCAAATTCTTAGAAGAGGGAAAAAGTCTGCTCTCCCCACCCTCCCCCCTCACTGCCCCCCCTCCACTCTCACTTTCTTCCATTCATAATTTCCTATGATGCACCTCAAACAACTTCCTGGACCGGGGATCCCTGCTAAATATAGCTGTTTCTCTCTCTGTCTTACAACACAGGCTCCAGTATATAAATCAGGCAAATTCCCCATTTGAGCATGAACCTCTGAAAACTGCCGGCATCTAAGGTCTCCTTCAAGGCCCTCTGGAGTGCAGCCCATAATGAAGGTCTTGGCGGCAGGTAAATCCACCCGCCCCCTGCCCTGGGCTGGCTTCCGCCGGGAGCCCCGGCCGCGGGCGCCGCGGCAAACTTGGGGCCCCTGGCGATCGCGAGCGGGACACCCACCCGCCGCAGACACACGGACACTTGGGGCGCCCGCGCAGCCGAGAGCCCGGGCCGCCGGAGGCGCCGGGTGGCGGCCGCCGCCGGGGGCGAGCGCGGGCACATGGTCCCCGCACCTCGCGCCCAGCCCGCCCGGGGCCCCGCAGGTTGGCGGGCCAGGCAGGGGGCGCCGCTGCCTTCCTCCTCCTCCTCCTCGCTCCTGAACTCTCGCCGCTGCTCTTCCCGCTCAGCTTTCTCCGGGATTCACCCTCCCTCTTTTCTTTCTTTTTCTTTCTTTCCGCTTTCTTTTCCAACCGCGTCCCCGGCTGCTCCCTGGGAGGGGCGCCGGCCGCCGGAGCAGCTCGCAAACTCCGGCCCGGGACGGGAGCAGGTGCCGCCTCCATCTGCTAGAGCCCGGAAAGCTGTGGTCTGTGCTAGGTGAGCCCGGGGTGTGGGGCACCCCCCGCCCCCCCGCCAGCCATCCTGGGGCCTGAGCCCTGCCTGGAGATGCTGGGAGGCACAGGGGACCCAGAAGTGAAGTCGAGGCTGCACTGTCCCAGCCGAGGAACGGGCTCCAGAGCGCCTCCCCTTCCTCCAGTCTCCTCGCTTCTCCAACTCTCACAGGTCCCCCGACCCCAGCCCTTGCTGCAGGGTCATCTGGAACACAGAGAAGGGTGGGTGGCAAGCAGGGCCCCCCTGCCCTCCCTGCGGGGAGGGGCGCTCCTGGACAGGCCTGGACAGATCTCCCCTCTCCCTCTCACCTTTCACTTCCCTCCCTCCCCCGCCCACCTGGCTGCCTGCAACCTTTTCCCTTTTTTTCTTTCCTGGTTGCACCATTCCCTCTCCCTCTCGAAGGCTCTGAGGGCGTCTGTGGAACCCCAGGATTCTCCTTGTCCTAACCCGCAACCTGGGACGAGGACCAGTGAACAAGAGTGTGGGGGGTGGGGGGTGGAGCGCGGAGGCCAGGAGCAGCAAGGAGCCAGGAGGGGAGGTTCTGAAGGATGCCCTGGCGCTGGAGAAGGGGGCAGAGTTGCAGCCCTGGGGTGGAGTCCAGGGTCCCAGATAGGGGACTGGCCACATCTGGAGGAGGAGGACCACAGAGAAGCTGGGGGAAGGTGACAGGATCAGGGGGAAAAAGGCCCAGTGAGCCCACATCACCGAGACAAGTTTGGGAGATGAGGGTCAGCAGAAACCCCCGCTCCCTGTGGGCCTGGTGGGAGCCCGCTCTGTGAGACAGGAGCATGAAGTAACACTTAGGAATCTGGACCTTCCTGGGGAGTTAAGGATCTTTTGCTTGAGACCTGGGGCATCGTCCCCTCCTGGCAGAGGCCTGGAGGGTTGGTATCACTCTGAATCCGGTTCTCAGCTGATAGGAACAGCTCATGTCCTGTCCCCCTCGGTCCCCTCAGGAGACAGCAGGGAGTGATAAACGGAGATTTAGCCATCTGGGGAGGTAGATGCAGGGACATTGCGAAAATCAGAAACCGCCAGGTCTGGAGAAGAGAGAGCTGGAGCCTGAGAGGGGAACGTCCCTGCAGGACCAGAGTCGCAGCCTCTCCCCTAAGCCGCTTGCCCGCTGCCCCCCCCGGCCCCCGGCCACCCCTGCTCATGGCTCCCCACCGCTTGTCTGCAGGAGTTGTGCCCTTGCTGCTGGTTCTCCACTGGAAACACGGGGCCGGGAGCCCCCTTCCCATCACCCCGGTCAACGCCACCTGTGCCACCCGCCATCCCTGTCCCAGCAACCTCATGAACCAGATCAGAAACCAGCTGGGACAACTCAACAGCAGTGCCAACAGCCTCTTTATCCTCTATGTAAGCCTCCCCCTCAGGGTGCCAAGGAATAGGCAGGGAGGGCTGGGGTCTGCAAGCAGGGACCTGGGCTGGTGCGGCTGGTCAGAGAAGGGAAGGGTGTGCGGTTTTGTCCCACTGCACCCAGATCCCCCCAGCTTCCTCCCCATCCCGCGGCCGAGGCCCGGCCTCTTTCCCCGGGTGCCAAGGTAGATGGGGCGGGGGGGGGCGGGCAGAGGCGCCTGGAGAAGAGGTGGCAGGCAGGGCTGGCACTTGTAGCATTGAGATTTGTCCACCTGGTGGAGGGAGGCAGATGACAGAGAGAGAGGTGGTGGAAGGGACTGGGGAGGTGCTGTTGAAAGAGACGGCGGGCTGTGGGTGACAGGGTGCAGAGCCGCCCAGGAAGAGGGTGAATGCGGTGGGTGAAAGGGCAAGTGTGTGTGGTGCACACGGCTGGAGGTGAGACCGGGTGTTTCCCCCCCTCTCCCTTGTGGTCCTGATGCGGGTGATGAGGAGGGTACCTCCTTGCGTGGGATAGAGGCTGGATGCTTTAGCAAGTGCATTCGCGCCCACTGCTACTTCTGGCTCTCGGGACAGTCCCGAGATGCCTGCAGGGCAAGTGATTGGGTTCTCAAGCCCCTGTGTGTGTGTGTGTGTGTGTGTGTGTGTGTGTATTGTGGGGGGGGCGGCACGGACGCCCAAGGGCTGACCACAGGCTGGGCAGCAGGGCTGGAGCAGCCGTCCCTGCCTCCCACTTCACCACCCCTCTGCCCCTCTGCTCCTCAGTACACGGCCCAGGGGGAGCCCTTCCCCAACAACCTGGACAAGCTGTGCAGCCCCAACGTGACTGACTTCCCGCCCTTCCACGCCAACGGCACGGAGAAGGCCCGGCTGGTGGAGCTGTACCGCATCATCGCGTACCTGGGCGCCTCCCTGGGCAACATCACGAGAGACCAGAAGGTCCTCAACCCCTACGCCCACGGCCTGCACAGCAAGCTGAGCACCACGGCCGACGTCCTGCGGGGTCTGCTCAGCAACGTGCTCTGCCGCTTGTGCAGCAAGTACCACGTGAGCCACGTGGACGTGACCTACGGCCCCGACACCTCGGGCAAGGACGTCTTCCAGAAGAAGAAGCTGGGCTGTCAGCTCCTGGGGAAGTACAAGCAGGTCATCGCTGTGTTGGCCCAGGCCTTCTAGACGGGAGGTCTTAGATAGTAGGGGACTCTCCAACTGCAGCCGTGGCCCAGAGCACTGCCAGACCCGAGTAGGGGCCGCTGGCAGACCCCTGAGGGGGTTCCTGGCCGGTCCACTCCCCTCCAGGGTGGGCCGCCACGAAGCCGAGCAGAGCCAGAACTCCCAGAGGCAGAACCTATACGTGGTGCCAACTAGAAAGGAAGGCGCCCCTTCTTCTGGGAGACTACAGCCGGGCACGCAGTGTCGGGCTGGATTTTGGCCCCTGACTCATCCCCTCGGCCAGGGTCTTTGTGAGCAAACCCCAAAAGTTGTCTCTGGCGACCCTGACCACGGGGTGAGACAGCAGGGGTCGGGGGCACTAACCCGCGACCCCCCAGCAGAATGACCACCATCAGTGCCTTGGCTGACCTTGAAAGGTCTGGTTGGAGCTCAGGCAGCCCGGAGGGGCTGGGATCCGGAAGGACCCTTGGCTCCTACAGGTATGGAGAGTTGGAAGTCTAGAACGGGAGCTGTGGTTTGAGATGCTGCCTTGCTTGGGCGAGACTGGGGAGTTCAGGCCTATAGCTCTCAGGTGGAAGGTTCCAGAAGGAGGCCACATGGCCCTCCAGGCTCTCGGGGAGGCAGAGAGAGGCCACATGTAGGCCGGGGAAGGAAGAGAGGCCCTTGAAAGTCTTGACGGGCTCCCCTTCCTTGAGCCCAAAGTCTGTCCTGCCATCCTTGCTGGCCGCGGGGTCGAGGGGCTGGACCTGGAGGCGGGGTGTGTGGGGGCGGGCAGGCTGCAAAGTCAGGTGAGGAGGTTCTGAGGGGATCCAGAGTCTTGTGGGCGAGGGTGTGCGGATGGAGTAGGTCAGAGTGGCAGCTCCCGTCTGAGGCCCACCGAGGCCCGGTGAGGTCACACAGAGGTACGCCGGGGGCACCAGAGGCCATCCGTCGCTGGTCCCTGGAGCAGGGGGACGGTGGGAGTTGAGGTCAGGGTCTCAGAAGCCTGAGAGCCGAGAGTGCTGTGTGCCTGACTCAGCATGATTGTCTATTTATTTTGATGCCCTATTTATATTAACTTATTGGTGCTTCAAATGGCAAAAGTTCACCCCCCTTTCCCTGCTCCCCTTTCTCCAACGGAAATAATGTGATGGCTCCTTCTGTGGGAGCTGGGGGCCAGGCCTTCGCAGGACCTGGTCTGGAAGTCAAAGATGTTACAAGGTAGGGTGAGCCTTACGGATGAAGCTCAGAGAAGGGTTAGGAGCTGAGAGCACTGGTCAGTCTGGGTGGGGGCAGGGACCTGACGCCAACCCCCACTGCAACTGTGACCGGCTCTGGGGGCCGTCATGTTCCTTGGCTCCAAGGGATTCATTCAATGCTGCGTTCTCGGTGCCCCTGGGACTGTGCTGCTGGAGGCGACCTTCACGGCGGAGACAAAGCCCTGGGCAAGGCAAGCTGCCGCTGTTTCTTTTGCCCCGGCCGCCTCTAGGCCAGCAGTCGAGGGGCCCCGGAACCGTCCTGACCAGCACCCAGTGGGAGGCGCCTTCTCCGGTGGCCCGAACACCCGCAGAGGGTGAGGGGGCCTGGCTGCGTCTCGGGAAGCCAGGGCGGCCCTGGGGAGGAGGCCCCTGCTCCGGGGAGGAGGATGAGGAGGCCCCGGGACGCGGACCAGGAAGCTGTGGTCCCTCCTGCCCCACCTCCCCCAAACCCCCCGCCCATGTCTGGGTTCCCAGGCAGGGAACCCGATCCTGTGCCTTTGTGCCGGGGCCAGGCGCTCCGAGCAACGCCCTCTGGTCTGGGAGCTGGGGCAGCTGCTAAGATCAGGGTTCTGGCTTCTTCTCAAACCCTGAGCGGGGCGGCAAGCCTTGCCGTTCAGCCAGCGTGATTATGGTACTTTTGCACTCACTTTGCACCTCTCTGTCACCTCTAAGCACTTTACTTGTGCCCAGTGCCCATCGGGACGGCCCGTCCCATTGGCAAGACTTTTGCGGCGGGTGGCAGAGCAGACCACGATGGGTTATGTGCTTTCTGACACCGTCTTAATGAGGCTCACCCCCAGCCTTGTCCAGGATCTCAGCCTGCCGTGCCCCCCATCACTCTGCTCATCCCGTGAACGTGGCTCGGAAGGCTGGGGCCACCTGGCCTCCCATCATCTCATCACCCCTGGACACAGACTCCTGGCGCTGGGCCCACCTGGGCAGCCTCCGAGGCTCAGGGGTACCAGCAATTCACCCCACTCCCACCCCTCCCCAGGCCCGGCCCCGGCTCTGCCTCTCACCCGCTCCCCCAGCCTCAGTGCTCTTAGCAGACCCCGTCTGGCAGATGGGCACCCACTTTGCACAGCATCTCTGAATCTTGGAGCCTTTGTGTGGGAAAAGCTTGGCAGGGCAGGAAGCTGTCCACTTCCTCCTTTGTTTCATCTGCTGGTTTTGACCTGCACCTGTATCCTGGGTCATGACCCCAGCCCGCGGAGGAGAGGGCAGCAGGTGGGACTGTCGGGTTGTTTTTTTTTTTGCAGTTGATTGAAAGAGCGGTATTGGGGACCTTATTTATTTAAAAAAGAAATTTAAAATGAGAAAGCACCACTATTTATTTGTCTCTCCTCCTCCTTGTCCTTGTCCCCCTCGTCTTGTCCCCTCCCTGGGGACGTGCCCCCAGATAGAAGTCCAGCTCTGCCTTGGGGCTCTCCACAATAGACATCGCGTGTGGGGCTGGAGGCCAGAACCAAGCGAGAAATTAGCTTCCCTTCAGATGGTACAGATGCCTTTCACTTCTGGATTCCCCCCACCTCCCCCACCCCCTCCCCCACCGCCCCCCGCCCGTACCTGGGCATCGCTCCCATCCACACAGCGAGCTCTGCGCATCCTTCCCTGCTTCCCTCCCTCCTTTCTACTGGAGAGGACTTGGCCTTGGGGGACAAATTCCTCTTTGATGAATGTACCCTGTGGGAATGTTTCATACTGACAGATTATTTTTATTTATTCAATGTCCATATTTAAAATATTTATTTTTTATACTGAAGGAGTACTTTTTTTTTAAGAAAAAAAAGAGAAATTAATAAAGAATCTGCTCTTGGCAAGCTTTCTGGATTGTATTCTTGTGGGGAGACAGGGCTGGACGGGCCGGCGGGAAGAGGAGGTGCTTCCACTGGGCCAGGGTGTCCGCGTGGGTGGGGGCAGGGTGGGCAGATCGTGGGCGCAGTCAGGACAAAGTGGGTGTTGCCAGGAGGCCCTGTCCGGCTCTCCCACTGGTGCCCCTGTTCACCTGGGGACCCCCTTTCCCTGTAACCTTCTTCCCAGCCACCTGGGACCCCTTCCTTGGGGAACAAGAGAGTCTGGAACTGGACAGCCACAGATTTAGGGGCTCTGGAGACGCCCCCAGTGTCTCTTGGTCCTTTGTTCTGGGGTTTGGGTCCAGGGCTCCCCCAGCTGAGATTCCTTTAGGGGTGTGGGCAGTTTTCCGAGAGCCATCTACGTGCTCTTTCAGGAATGTTTGTCAATGGCAGGTCACGTGTAGATTTCCAAAGGCGTGTAGGATACAGTTCATGCCTCTGGAAGCTCCCAGCCCAGTGGGACAGTGACTGAGTGTGTGTCCGAGCGTTTGTGTGTGCGCTCCCAGGCCAGTGGGACAGTGACTGAGTGTGTGTGTGTGCGCGTGTGCGCGCGCGCTCAGTGATGGAAATGGTACAGAGAAGGCCCTGAGCAAGGTGGAGACGCCCCCGCTGCCCAGCAGGCCGAGACCCTCTGCTCTCTGCTGCTCTATGTGCAGTGAAGGGTCTGGACTCACAGCGCACTGGCCTCGCCTGGCGGGGATCACGAAGGCCTCGTCTCCTCTCCTTGTTAAAGGGCAGGTTTCAATTTGGCACATTTGGGTGGGGAGGGGGCGGATTCTTGCCGAATTGAAAGCTGCCCTTGAAAAAGAGCCCAGGTGATGCGAGTGTACCTTAAAGCCCAGGAAGGGCTGCCCTACCCCTTCTCCACCTCTCCCTCTTCCTGAGCCCGTGACACCAAGACGCCAAGTGTGAGTCTCCAAGGGCCACAAGGAGGGGGGCTACCGGGAGGGAGAGGCCGGGGCCCCCTGGGAGCCCCCAAACCCGTGCCGTTTGCGGGTTTTCCTCCTAAAGTCCTGGTAGGGGCGAGGGGATTGGCTGAAGGCCACAGCCCTCAGCGTCCCCCAGCTCTCCTTCTCTTGCGGGAGACAAGGTTGAAGCTTTTGGAAAGAAACCTTCACTAGAGAGAAATGCAGTGAACGCCAGAGCCCAGACAGGAGGGAGGTGCAGGGGCGTCAGGCCCTCGGTGCCGTCTTGGGGGCTGGGCCCCGGGGTCTGTCCTCGCCTCTGAGGGGAGTTCTTACCCCAGGAGAGGGCAGGTTTTCTGTTCTCTGCCCTGCCGTGCCCCATTCTGGCCAGAGGAACCAAAGGTGGTTAATTGGTCATCGGTGACCCTCCCGTAAAAGATGAAACAGCTGGTGGAGGGGAAAAAGAAAGCAACCCCTCCGCCCCCTGCTCTGCTGGGAAGGCCGTGCCCTGAGGCCCGGGTCCTTGTGGTGCCGCTGCTGTGCGTGCGGTCCTGTGACCTCCCTCGTGAGCTCAGCTCTCTTATCTGTGAAACTGCAAGAGGGACAGTGACCAATATTGTGTCTCTATCGACTTTGCAGGCTGCCAAAAGGCACCCGTGGGCCAGGAACTAGAGGCGCTGCGATGAATCTGATGAATCCGTGGGAGGAGATGGAGAAAAGAGAACCCAGCTCAGACCCTGGTGCCATCTCTGCAGGGGAGAGGAGGGTCCTCGCCCCAGGGAGGGCAGGAGTGAGTGATAACGCTGAGTCCCAGGCTGGGGGCCAGGTTGAGGAAGCAGGGGGCTCAGGGCAGTCAAACTTTCAGGGGATCGGTCCTCCAAAGCTCCCCTGCGCCGCATGCCTGGAGGAGACCGCCCAGAGAGGAGCCAGGGCAGCCTGGCTGCCAGCTGAGCTTTCTCCCATCCTGGCTCTCAGGAGGTCAACAGGAGAGACCGTCTCCTCTCATCCCAAGGCTGCTGGGGGCGCAGTCCCACAGGCTCTGTGATGGCCCTGCACGTCACAGATTACAGCGCATTTTCTTACCCGTCAGGAGATCCTCCCAACCATTCTGAGGATGGGACTAGATAACAAGCCCATTTTACAGATGGGGAAACTGAGGCCCCAGGAGGCAAAGGGACAGAGAAGACAGCTTGTTTAGAGAGGCTCTTTATATTTGCTCATCCTGATGATCATCATCTGTCCACTCACCTGGTCAAGACTCTACAGGCCAGGCTATATACCCAAGGAGCTCAAGGGTTAGGGGTGGAAGAAAGACTTTCCCAGGTCAGACGGATGACGGATGACGGTGGCGGTTGCAGAGCAATGAGAATGGACTCGGGGCCACTGACGTGTACAGTTAAACATGGTTAATATAGTATGTTTTATATTCTGTGACTTGTACCACAGTAAAAAAAGAAAAAGGCTTTCCCCGGTCACCTCTGCCCTAAATTCAGACTAGGCGTTAAGAGGAACATGTTATCATGCTAAGCAACCACATTTTCAGCCATAAAATTAACGTCATAATGGAAACAGCTAATATTTATTTCCTTATTTATAGTCCTCTTTGTCCTAAAGAGCAGAGAGAGCATCTTACACCAGAAGGCACGTTATAAAAATACTGATAAAGAGGATCAACGTGGGAGAAGACAGAGACAGAAAACGGAGTCCGCAGAGACAAAGAAAATACATGTTTCCCATCACAAGGGGCTACATAATGACCATGGCTGAGTTTCAGAGTTGGCTCTGAGATTCCTGGCAGTTGAAGGAAAAAGGGAAATGTGATCTATTATGCAATTCTCATCGTTAGAAACGAGGAGGTTTTCTTGAGCCTCACGGGAAACAGCCTGTCCTGGGACTGTGTTCTGAAGGGGCTTCCTCCCTGGAGCCCCACAGGGGTAGTGGGTGATGTGATGGGTCCCACCTGCAGCGAGTGAATTCCTGGGGGCTGTTTCTGCATTGGTCTTTGCGAAAGCAAAGGCTCAGTATCTACTACAAATCCAGTGATGGGGTCCAGTGAGAGTTCTGGATGACACAGTCACAGACCATGGCCCTGGCCTGACACCAGGAATGAACTTCTGGGTCCCTAGAGTGCTGAGCGTGCCTCAGAAGCTCCCCCATCCCCAGAATTTCCAAAAACATTTTTATTGATGTATCCCATGCCTACATCATCTAATGGACATCAGATGAGTTCCTTCCTCCTGGAGGATTCTGTGAGGCCAGAGTGATGCCAGGTGTGCGTGAGGAGACGGCGTGGGACGGAGACGCTGTGATGAAGATGGGCGTTTGGGGGGTCCGTGGGCCTCCAGCCTCTCTCCCTACTTCCTTCCAAGGCTACTCGGGTCCCCGGGGGCCCCCGGCCTCAGTGTCCAGGACACTTCCCGTGCACCCTCTGGCCCGAGCAGAGCCCAGCTTGAATCTGTCGCTTTGACTTGGGGGAAGCACCGCCCTGCCCTGGCCGGGCTTCAGGGGCCAAATATTTCAATTATGAGGACGCGGTCAGGCCCTGCCCACTCCAGCCTCAGTGACGGCGGCGAGGAGAGGATGTCCCCGGCGGGAGCGGTGGGCGGCGTGCGGGGGGAGCCGCAGACTGGAGAGGGGATGAGAGGCTGAGCAGACAGGCCCTCTCCGCTGGCTGAGAACAAAACCGCTGGCTGGGAGGAAAATATGTGTGAGGCATTCTTGCAATTCCAAGAGGCTCCGTCCAGCTCCTGCCCAGACGGTCAATGAATCAAAGCCCGGGGGGCCCTACCTGTCAGCAGGTTTTCTCCGGCCCCACAGCTCACCGGGCCCCACCTCTCCAGCCCCACAAGGCCAGCTGGAACACTCCCAGTTCCCCAGGAGGACGGCCCTTCAAAGAGTGACTCACCGGCCAAGAGCAGATGCGGGCAGCCCTCCATCTCCACCTGCTCTGCTCCCCCTCCACCGCCTTGGAGAGGGGGCATCACCCGCTGCAGGGGTTTAACGGTGCCCCCCCCACCCCCGGGAACACACACGTCCACGTCGGAATCCCTGGAACCTGGGCAGTTGTGTCCGTATTTGGGAAAAGAATCTTCGCGGGTGTCACTGAGTTAGGGATATCTCGAGGTGAGCTCATCTCGGGAGTTTTCAAGTGAGCCCGCAGAGCAAGGACAAGTGTCCTTATAAGAGACATACAGAGGACAGGAGAGGAGACCCAGGCGAAGGCAGATGCAGCCACACGCCAAGGAATGCCTGGGGCCACCAGAAGCTGGAGGAGGCGGGGCGGATCCTTCGCTGGAGCCTCGAGAGGGAGCTCAGGCTTGCCAACCCCTTGATTTAGGACTTCCAGCCTCCAGAACTGTGAGAGAGGAAACTGTTCAAGCCACCCAGTCTGTGGGAATGTTACAGCTGCCCCGGCACACTCACACACCCGTCTACCCCCTCGAAGGAGCCCTGCGTTTTCATGTTGCAAATCACGCTGCCGGCCCTGCCCGACTTCACCTTCTCTGCTGACCTCCCCGACGAGGCTGCCTCCCTTCCTCTGGCCACGTGGCGTGGTGGTCTGCTAAAGGTCCCATCTGATCACCGCACGACACCTTTGCTCTGGCTCTTGCCTTTGTTGAGAACGCCCTTCCTCCTCTGCTACGTGGGAAATTCTGGTCCTCCAAGGCCCAGCTCAGATGTCACCTCTTCCATGAAGTCTTCCTTGACTCCTTCAGTTTGACCATCCTAAGTCCATTTTAGCTCCAATCGTATATTCACACAGGGCTCTAGAATTCGCCAAACTCTTCCTTTACATGACCATGTTTCACAAGGATAATGATACCTACTGTTGGTTGTGTACCTACTATGCACAGAGCATGCAGTAGGCACTTTACATGGATAATAAAAATAATAGGCCCGTGCTGGGCACTTAACCACGTTACACTATGTAAAGTGAGACCAGCCTCGTCCACAGCTCTTGGGAGCTAAGAAATACAGAATCTTGGAACTTCCCTGGCGGCCCAGTGGTTGAGACTCCGCACTCCCAATGCAGGCGGCCCAGGATCGATCCCTGGTCAGGGAACTAGATCCCACACATCGCAACTAGGGATGCTGCGTGCCACAAGGAAGACCCCGCGCAGCCAAATGAACAACAGCCACACGGAGTCGTGGCCCCACCTTGGACAAGCCCGCTGGAAGCTGCATTTCCGTGCAGGTCTCCGAGGATCCCATTCGCTGGAGTCTGAGAAGGGCTGACCTGCAGCGCCCAGCACAGGCCAGGACTCTGACACCCTGGGTTTGAATCCTGGCTCAGCCCTTTCCAGCGGGGGGAGCTCGGGCAAGTTTCTGCCATCTGCTGGGCCTCACTTTCCTCCTCTGTCTCGTGACTCTCCGATAGCCTTTTCAAGAAACAGAGGCCGTAATGCTCGGCGCACAGGGTGGGCCAGTCAGGTAGCGTCTGATTATCCGAGTCCTAGCTGCCTCCTCCTACCCTGACCACAGGGACTATCTGTTCTGGATTGATTTCCAGACCTTCTGAAAGCCTCCCGCCACGGTGACCCTCCTGAGGGAAACCTCGGCTATCCTGGAGGCTGCAGAGGTGGTACTGGGGTGCAAGGGGGGCCTTTTCATCTTCCCCCTCCTACCCCTGGCCCGGGCTGCGGACCCCAGGACCCCCCACTCAGTTCAGCCTGCTGCATCCTCTAGTCACCACCCCTCCCCCGAGGGACCCCCCCCTCCCCTGGGGAGGTCCCGCCTCCTAGCAGCAGTGAACCCCCAGGGAAGCACTGGAGGAGGGGGGTGGGGGCTGGGCATGAGGTCAGCCCCCACGTCAGCCCCTCTCACTTTCCCTGGCAGAGGCCGCTGAGTGAGCGCCAGCCCTGGCGGAGGTCTGTCCCTACTCCAGGGCCAGACCACAGGCAGCCACGCTGGGCCACTGCCAGGCCTGGGGGAGGCATTCTCAGCCCCCCAGCTCCTCTCCGTCTCGCCCTGAGGACCCCTCCCCGACCCCAGATCCAAGCAACCAACGAGGCCTCTTCCAAGCAGGTGAGGTCATTCTCTCCACCAGACCAGCCCGAGGCAGAGAAGCACCACCCACGTGGCAGGGTTCCCACACCCCCCATCCTGGAGTCCCCCATCCAGGCCTCCTGTCCCGGCAGCCCTGGGCCCCCGACTCCCTCCACTCCCCGCCCTCCGAGGGGCCCGCAGGAGCGGCCCCCAAACACCTGTTGGAGGCATGGACCTGGGTGGGCTGAGTGGAAACACGGGACAGACCCCCTTCCAGACCACCTTTCAGCATCTGAGTGGGTCCATGCGGACAGGCCCAGAGTGGGCCTTTGAACAAGCTTAGGATGCTCGGGGCGCAGACAGGGCCCAGAGCCTCCAGCTCCAGGCATTATTTGCTGCCTCCAGAACCCGGCCTGCATTGGCTGGGCTGATTCTGTGCCCACAGCTTGGCCAAGATAAAGTCTTTCTCCTGATTTTTAAGGTTTCCCCATCACACTGGTCGAGATAGCCAGAATGTTTCTGCCAAAGGCCTGGGGAGGTTCGTGGGCCTTGAGGATGGGTGAGCACAGGGAACCTCTGGAGACTTTCGAGGAGTTCAAATCTCAGAGTTGGAGCTTCCCAGGTGGCGCTAGTGGTAAAGAATCCGCTTGCTGACGCAAGAGATGCAAGAGACGTGGGTTCGATCCCTGGGTCAGAAAGATCCTCCGGGGGAGGAAATGGCAACGTACTCCAGTATTCTTGCCTGGAGAATCCCACGGACAGAGGAGCCTGGCAGACTACAGTCCATGGGATCACAGAGTCTGACACTATTACTGAAGCGACTGAACACGCACGCACGTATCTCAGAGTTAGTCAAGACCAGTAGTTCTCAGCTGGGATGATTTCATCCCAACCCTCCCCTCCCCACGGCCCCAGGACGTTCGGCAACACCTGGAGACATTGCTGGTTGTTACACAGAGCTGGTGGGTGTGCCCCTTACTGGCATCGAGAGAGTAGAGGCCAGGCTTGTGGCTAAACATCCGATAAACCACAGGACGGCCCCCCTTGCAGGACTCATGGGCTGCAGTGTCAAACGTGCAGAGGCTCAGCCCAGTTCAAAACGACTCCATCAAACAAACCCCTCATCTCTCGGCATCTAATCTGCTCCTGGACAAGATGCAGCCCCCCAAAACTGACCGTGGCTTCAGGCCTCGTGTTGTGTGAGCACATGCAGGTAAGCAAATACATAGGAAGTGATCCGAGAGGGCAACAACAAGGTGAGTTCATACACAGAAGTGCGGGGCAGCTCCGAGGATGGGGGCCAGGAGGCCTTCGTCCTGGTTCTGTGTGCCCTGGACCTGCCCCCTTTCTTCTCTGAGCCTTGGTTTTTGCATCAGAGAGATTGGCTTAGGGGACCGCAGGCTTTCAGCCAGACTGCCGTGAGATCAGATCCTGGCTCTCTTCCTCACCAGCTATGGGAACCTGGGCTCATTACTTTTCTTCTGAGTCCCATTTCCTCGTATGTAAAGTGGGGACCCCACAACCTGCCTCAGAGGGCTGCTGGGAAGATGAAAGGAGATAGCACACGGAGGGCGCCTCCCAGCCCAGTGCTGCCTCGTGGCAGGCACTCCTTGATGGCACCCTTCCCTGTCACTTCCGAGGTTCATGCCGACCCAGAATCTCTGCCCGGGCTGGCGTGCTGCAACCCAGCAGCTTGGGGTTGCAGATAAAATCCAGCACACTGAAATTCAAACTTAACCGGATGTCCTGTATTTTTATTTGCTAACTCTGGCCCACTGCCTCCTTTTGCAAATAAAGCTTTATTGGGACACAGCCTTGCCTGTTCATTGCACATCGTCTCGGGCTGCTTTTTTGTGCTATAATAAGAGTCAGAAACCTGAATGGTCTGCAAAGCCTAAAATAGTTTTAGTATCTGATCCTTTTACAAAAAAGCATGCTGAACCCTGGCCTAAGTTGGGAAATGATTGCTTCAGGGCAGTGGGAGTGTGTCTAGAGCCCATGAAGGAAATGCTGCCCTTTCTGGGCAATGTGGGAAGTTACGTGCAGAGGAAGGTGGGCCCTTTCATTTACCCTGTGGCCGCAACCTGCAAGAAATCAAAAAGAGCCTTGGCCTCAGGGAACGGAGGCCAGGGGTTCTGTACCTGGCCCTCTGCTGACTTTCAAGTGACCTTGGAAAAGGCCCTTCTCTGCTCTGGGTCCAGGCCTAAGCCTCACAGCTTGCGGGATGTTGGTTTCCCAACCAGTGGGCGAACCCCTGTCCCCTTGCCTTGGAAGCTTGGAGTCCTAACCACTGGACCGCCAGGGTAGCCCCACTGCGCCCAGTTCTTACTTCCTTCATTTGCTCCACAGATGGTTATTAAACATGAACTGCTTACATGTACAGATGCTGCTGGACCCGTGTCCCTGCTCTCCTGGGGGTAAGAGAGGATGATCAAACCCATGTGTCCACAGGCTGGTGTCAGCAGGAGAGGCGAAGACGAGGAAGCTGTGGCAGACCTGGGGATGGGAAGAGATGCGTGAGTAGAGACCATGATGGAGGAGGAGCCCACGATTTCCCCACCTGCTGCCTCCTGGGGGTCGCTAAGGGCAGGAAGGGATCGACTCTGGCCAAGAGGCAACGTTTTCTTAAGCCCCTTTGCATCAGAACCCTAAGAGGGGGACCTGTCACATTCTCCTCTGGTCTGGAGAGAAGCTGCCGGCCAGCAGCGCTGCCCCCTCGGGGGAGTTGGGTGAGGCGGGGAGCTGGGGGAATGGAGGAAGGCCCGAATTCTGACCGTGGCCAGCAGCTACCCTCTTCCTGGTTTCCTGCGCCCATTCCCAGGAGTGTCCTGTCCTGAGCCCGTAGCTGGCCAAGCTGGGGTCAGCCCTGTGGCCAGGCCAGGAGACCAGGAGGGCTTCACTAAGGGGGCTTCCTGCAGAGCGTAGCTCAGACCCCCCTGGGCTGACCCACAGCCCCGGGCAGAGTGGGTCAGAGGCTCCTCCCAGCCTTGGCTTGTCCCCCTCCAAGGGCCTGGCCTGGACACCCTAGGAGGTCAGGAACCCGGCCCAGCCCTGTCTGGAGGGGAGTGGTGGTTGACGGGGGGTGTGTGACAGCTGTCAAACCTGCCATGTAGCCCCACCCATGCTCCCTGCGCCCCTAGAATCTCCAGCAACATGGCTTTATTCCCTTTTCCATTGAGGAGCCTCTCAGTTCTGAATTCTTTCACCTGGATTGGTTTTCTGCTGGATCGATCTGATGCACAAGTTACTAATGATGATGGCATGATGCTGTGCCAAGGGGTGCTGGCAGCTCAGCAGAGACACCACTAAGTCACATTTACATTTTAATTGGGGTCTCTGGCGCCCTAAGGCAAATGAGTGACTAATGGTGGAATTTTAGACACATGGCAAGTCTGTAGGGGGTAAGACCCTTGGATTACAGTGTGTATGAAAAACTAGTTCCTTAGGTGAGCAGGGCTATAAAGTTTACTAATGTAAAACTCATCTCATAGGCATTCATTTGCTTAATTTCCTAATAGCCCAATTGAAGAGTCAGGTCTCATTTGAGACTCTCATTCATGTATTTATTCAGTGCCTGGCTCTGTGCCGGGTACTAGAACCCCGGGGGTTGGGTGGAGTGGGGTGGTAAAAACACAGGATCCCTTTTAGGGACTCCCCTGGTGGTCCAGGGGCTGTGACTCCGAACTCCCAATGCAGGGGGCCCGGGTTCGATCCCCCGTTGGAGAGCTGGAGCCCACATCCCGCAACTAAGACCCACTGCAGCACATAAACAAACAAACAAATACTGAAAAATAAATAAATAAATAAAAACAAGATCCCTTTTAAAAGGAGGCCACGTAGTACAGAAGACATACCACACACCGTGACAGAGAAGCGTGCATGCGTGCTAAGTCACTTCAGTCGTGTCTGATTCTGTGCAACCCCATGGACTGTAGCCCGCCAGGCTCCTCTGTCCACGGGACTCTCCAGGCAAGAGTACTGGAGTGAGCTGCCATGCCCTCCTCCAAGGGATCTTCCCGACCCGGGGATGGAACCTACATATCTCTCGTCTCCTGAATTGGCAGGCGAGTTCTTTACCAATAGCGCCACCTGGGAAGCCCATAATACAGAAGACAACTGCTCAAAAGGAGACAGTGAGGAGGAAATGGAGGCTCAGAGATGTGGCAGGTGTTCCTGCAAGGGACCAGTGTGGCCCTGGGCGAGGAGGAGGACGGGCGAAATCTACTGCGCTTCACCCTCAGGGGAAGTTCACTGGTGTTCAGAGAATGAAAGGACGTCACATCAAAAACTTTGGGAAACACTGTGTTAAACGAAATCGAAAAGAAGTCTTTGTCTCAGGACTTCTCGGCGCCTTTAGGTCAGGTGGGAGGGGTGCGTGCACCATTCCATAGGTCTTCTAGAACTGTATTCCATGGACGCGGTCTGGGGAGCACTGAGCTGCCCACTTCCTTGACTGTCCTGTGAGGCATCTTTCCTAGAGGGCTCCGCCTGCCTACCCCACATGAATTCTGTCTGCAGACTCTTCTCTTCCACTTCCCCAAACTTCCCGCACTACCTGGGCTTCCTGAACAGAATGGGAAACAGAGGGGAGCCAACCAGGCACAGGTCCTTCTGCCCTAAATCTCAGTTTGATCTCCCACCTGCTAAGCCAGGGACCAGAGCTGACCTCCAGGGCAGGCACATGGCGCCCTTGCTAAGGGTGCCTGTAGAGATGCCCCCAGACGCGCTAGCCCTGGCCCCGGGGCCCTGAATCAAGGCCGGGGCCCCAGTAATCTTTCTGAAATACAAATTGGCCCACACAGCTTCTGCTTAAAGCCCTCGGTGGCTCCCTGGTACCCTCAGGATCAAGTCCGCGGCCTCAGTTTGTGTTCCACCCACCCCAAGCCTCATTCCCCATCACCTCCTGCTTCACACTCCAGCAAGACCGAACTCCCTGTGCTTCCAGGACCCGCCATGCTTATCCCTGCTTCCCTGCACTTCCAGCATTCCGCGCTCCATTCCTGGAGCATCCTTCGCATTCTTTTATCTCTCTATGACGTCACTCCCCCTGACTGGGACTCCTACTTGGGCCTCTTCTCTTGTGAGCATTTCCTCTTTACCCCCAAGCTGGTGTCTCCCCACCATTCTATTTTCAAATTTTTATTTACTTATTTATTTGTGGTGGTGCTGGGTCTTCATTGCTGTGCGTGGGCTGCTCTCCGGTTGCAGAGCATGGCCTCTAGGGTGTGGTACAGGGCTTTGCTACGCTGCAGCACGTGGGATCTTCCTGGATCAGGGATCAAACCTGTGTCTCCTGCACTGGGGGGGGAGATTCTTTCCCACTGAGCCACCAGGGAAGCCCTCCCTGACACTCTTATGTGTGTCTCTGGGGCCCCATTCTATCCTGGCATTATCAGAGCTGCACACAGGACTATTCCACAGCCGGCACTCACAATGTGTACCGACTCCTGTGTATCAGGAGACACGTGACGTCCCCAGCAGGGGAGTGTAGGACCACAGACTGGCTGTGTGGCTTTGGGCAAGTTCCTGGACCCCTCTGTGCTTCTCCCCTCTTCTACAGATGTACAAGATAGAACAGTATCTGGCCTGTGCTAAGAAATACGCGCTTTATGGGATTTCCGTGGCGATGCAGTGGGGGCATACTGTCCCGACCATCTCCATCTGCCACTTGACTACTCAGTCTCTCGATGAGCTCAAACACCCCCGTCTTCATGAAACCGACCCCGGCTGCCTGGCACAGTAAAGCCTCAGCCCCTCTTCCTTCTGATGAAGCAGGGGCCACGTCTTTGTTCATTTCTCTGTCGTTAGCGCCTCACTCAGTCCCCGCCCCTGATCAATCACTTGTGCTCATGGGAAGGCAAACGCCTTCCCGTCAAACACCCCCCAGCGTCCAGGTTAGGAGACTGAGCCCGGGTTTGCTCAGGGGCACTTGGAGGAGGCCCTCGACCTCCTCCAGTCAAGGAGGTGAGAACTCTGGCTTCAGCCACTTGCAAACGATGCTACTTCCCTGAACCTTGGTTTCTTAATCAGTTAAAAAAAAATGGGGTGGTGGTGGGGAGAATGCACAGCAAACCTCAAAGGGCTGAGAAAGTGCTTGTGCAGCATCTCACAGGGAGTTGCAGCCTCCTGGCCTCCTGACAGCTGTTGTCTGGGGGCCGTGGCTGCTGCCCGGGCTGGGACCAGCCCTGGGTGTCTGTCATCCGGAGACAGCGGGGCCTGCCTGGGTGTGCTCACGTCCTCGGCCTGTCACCCTCTCTGGGGTAATGAGTTCCATACGTTTATCTTTGCTGGGTACTGTGCATTCCTGTTTATCCCGAGACCCACACAAGTAAACACCGTACTCAGATGACCGGAATTTTCCATCTCAGCATGTTGGAGGATAACGCCGGTCCCAGGCCATCCCCTGGGCCCTGAGACGCCCCGAGGGACCATCACATCCACGTTCCCCCCCACCCCCGTCCCTGGCACGTTTGGTTGCGTTTCACCATTTGGTGGGGCCAGTTATAGAACCTCAGACACGGGAGCTAGAAAGACCTCAGAGAAGCCCTGGTGGGTTTCAAACTGGGCCCTGAGAAGCCCTGGTGGGGGGCAGGGAAGTGACCCAGGGCTGTTTCGGGGGGAGGGGGAACTGGGCGCACTGAGAAGGCAGAGCTCAGGGTCTTATCTATCGGGCCATTATGTGAGATTTTTCCTTAGGGAGGGGGGCTTCGTTTGCTAAAAACGAAATGAAACCACCCGTAAAAGGTCAGAAACCACCAACATAGTTCAAATCTTCCTCACTTGACAAAGGACACCTCTGGGGCCCTAAGCACCTTCGCTGAGGCCACCTGGCCAACTGCACTCTGATCACTGGACCCCCAGGCCCGGCCTGAGCCCATGAAGGGCAGTGGGTCTCCCACCATCCTGCACCTCGAGTCCCACCTAATCGGAACACCCTCTGCCCTGCCCTGCCCACCCCCGGATGGGACTTAGCTTGGCTTCCCCGGGTATCCCAGATGGACCTCCCTCTGGCTTTGAAGAAAAGGGCCTGGTAGTGTCCGGAGTGGGAGTTCGGGGCTCCTGAGAACAGCACAGGGTGGTCACAGAAGCCCCACCGACCACTGGCGGGATTGGCTTAGTGAGGCACTGAGTTAACACTCAGCCTCTCTCCCTAGGGGTGTGTGTGTGTGTGTGTGGAGCCCATGCCATGTGGGGTCTCAGAGGTGAGCAAGACTCAGTGACCCTCCAGGATCCCCCTGTCTAGTAGGAAGACAGAGGTGGAGGTGCTCAGATGCTCTGCTATTTAAGGGAGCAGTGGGGAGCCGGACTGAAACACTGAAGGGGGACATAGATGAGGTGAGGGGGCAGGGAGGGACTCCAGGGAGAGCGATGCTGGATCTGGGAGGAACGGGGGTCAGCCAGGCAGAGGAGTGGGGGAGCATGGTGTGAGAATACAGAATGACCACGGCTGATTACGACATGGTGATGCGTGTTAGATGCTCACAGCTGCAGGGGGGCCTGAAAATAAGTAACGCTTGCAGCTCCTTGTCCAGAATGACGGAATCATGGGCTCTCGGGAGATCTTAAAGGTCATCAAAGCCAGTGCTTCCCAGAGAACATGCCTGGTGGTCCAGTGGTTAAGACTCTACCCTTCTACTGCAGGGGTGAGTTCAGTCCCTGGCAGGGGAAATAAGATCCCACATGCTATGTGGTGTGGCAAAAAAAAAAAAAAAAGTAAAAATAATTAAGCCGACACGTCTCAACCAGGAAGAGGGGCAATGGAGGGGCATGATTTTGCCCCAGAGGACATTTGGCAATGTCTGGAGACATTTTGGATTGTCACAAAAATCGGGGAGGGCGGTGCTGCTGGAATTAGGGATGAAGGGCAGACATGTTGCTGAACATCGTACGGATGCTAAGGACGGAACTTGCTTCAAAGAATGTCAGCTGCGCCAAGGTTGAGAAGCCTGGCTCTAAGCCCACCTCCCTCAGAATTCCCTGCTCTCTGAACCAGCTCCACCAACTGACTGCCAGGTCTGCACTTGATCACCCCCAGGGGTGGGGAGCTCATTACCGCCAGGGAGCCTGTTCCTGTCCGTACTCTGGGTGTATTCCCAGTGTTCCTCTTCACCATGATTTGAAGTCCCTTCTCACGTCCCTTTAACCTGCGAGCGTTTGTTCTAGTGCCCACCTCAGAGCTCGCCTAAGCCGAGCACCGGCTTGCTTCTGCTGTTGCTCTTCAGTCACTCAGTCGTGTCTGACTCTTTTGGGACCCCATGGACTGGACCCCGCCAGGCTCCTCTGTCCATGGGATTTCCCAGGCAAGAATACCGGAGTGGGGTGCCATTCCCGAGGGATCGAGTGCAGGTGTCCTGCTTGGCAGGTGCATTCTTCATCACTGAACCACCTGGGAAGTGAGTATCAGCTTGAGACGCCTTCAAATGTTTGTAAATCTTCCCTGTTTCAGGCCCCTCTACGTGATCACGAAGCTTGACATGGGGTGTGGGGTGGTCTCCTGTCTCTATAAAAAGTAGAAGGATCTCAGCACCCCAGCTCAGGAGCCAGAGTCGCTGGCAGAGAGCAGTGGTGAGGTCAGACCCGAGGAGCCCCATGTCCCTGGGTTCTCCTGCTGCCACTTGATGCTCTTGGTCATGCGGCTTCTCTGAGCCTCAGTTTTGTCTCCCGTCAAGTGGATAGGAAGACAGCCTGGCCTTTTTTCGCTTAGTGCCACGATGCTCAATGGCGACAGTAGGTGGGAAGATTTAGAAAGGAGAAGACAGGATAAGAGGTTGCCACTGTGGGCCGGGTATTCTCACGTATGTGAAGGTCTTCCTATTCCCTGATCGCAGAGGGAGAGCCGCCATCATCATCCCATTTCGCAGAGGAGTAAACTGGGGGGGGGCAGAGACCGCAGTTAAGAGCCGGCAGGAACCTAAGTGTCCATCAACAGAGGAATGGATACAGAAGATGCAGTAGAGCCCTCAGTGGGATACTGTCCAATAATCAGCCATAAAAAATGAAAACTTGCCATTTGCAAAAAACATGGATGGGCTTGGAGGGTATTACACTAGGCGAAATAAGTCAGATGAGGCTAAATACTCTATGATGTCACTTCTATGTGGACCCTAAAAAATAAACTAGTGAATAAGCAAAACGAAACAGGCTCACAGAGAATAAATTAGTGGTTACCAGTGGAGAGACAGAGGGAGGAAGGGCAAGATAGGTGCAGGAGATAAAGAAGTACAAACTGTTATATAGAAAATAAGCTACGATGGGGACTTCCCTGGAGGCCCAGTGGCTAAGACTCCGAGGTCCCAACGCAGGGGGCCTGGGTTCCATGCCTGGTTGTGGAGCCAGATCCCACATGCTTCAGCTCTCCTCCTGAAGGCCGCAACTAAGACCCGGCACAACCAGATAAATAAATAGATTGAAAAATAAATTAAGCTGTGAGGCTATATTGTTCAACATGAGGCGTATAGCCCATAGTTTAATAACTACAAATGCAGTATAACCTTTAAACATGGTGAATCGCTGTGTTGTACACCGGAAACTTGTACAATCTTGCACATCAGCTATATCTCAATTCAAAAACGCAGCCCTGATATCTGGCCCTCGGGCCCGAGTTCAGCACCACGAGAGGCAGAGCCAGCGGCCGAGGGCAGCAGAGGTGCCCGTCGGCGTGAGAAGTCGCCAGGCTGCGGGCACCAGCTCTGGGAAGCACCTCCCTCATGCGGCTTGTTTCCCCTCTGAAGCTTCCCGGAGCCGGGTTCACCCGCACGCCGGGGTGGAGGGCACCCGTACGCAGGGCACCTGGCCCTCTTTCACACGCCCCCTCCTCTTCCGCTTCCTCTCCAGGCCTGCTTCCTTCCTCACTTCAAAGCTCACAGGTTCTCTCCCTTACCAGCCACTTTTCTTTTCTTTCTTGGAATCTGCCCAGGGAGAGACACCTGCGTTTCTGTTTCGAGTTCCCCTCAGGCCCCGTGTTTCTCGTTTCCTGGGGTGGTCAGGGCCGGGGTGGGGGCTGGGGCCCGCGGGCAGCCACCCATCAGGCTGGGAAGCACGGTCCCCCTGTTTCCAGGCCCTGACATCTGGCCACCTCCTCTCCTCTGACTCCCCATCTGTCGTCAGTCTGCCCTCTTCAATCTCCGGCTCTGAGACCCACTCACAGCTTCAGAGACAGGAGCGTGTCTGCTGGAATCCAGGCCCAGGGACAGACAAGGGCTTGTCTGGGGGAACGCTGGATGAGTTAGGGGGCGGCTGGGAGTCCCCTGCCTCTCCCACCGTGCCAGGCCTAAACCCTCTCTGGATCGTCCCCCACTGCCGCCCCGCAGGACATTTTCTGGATATGCTTCTGCCCACTTCACCTGGGACTTTGTTTCCCACCCCCTCGCTTTCTTGTCCGACTCATTCTTAAAGAGGCAGTCCAGTGTCACCTACTCCAGGAAGCTTCCCTGGATTGCCTCCCTCTTTGCTCCAGCTCCCTGGGCTGAGAGACAGTCCTCCTCCCTTCCCATAGCACTATGCCCTCAGAGTCTCAGATGGAATGACCTGTGCTTTCTAAGGTCATGAATGGAATTGTTGGCGTTTCTCTCATTGCTTTCTTCTCTCATCTGTGAGCTCCTTAAAGGCTACACCATAAATCCTTTCTTTCTTAAACATTTTTACTGAGATGGAATTTACACACCATGCAATTACCCCATTGAAATGATTTTTTAGTGTATTCACAGAGCTGGGCAACCACCATCACAGTCCATTTTAAGACATTTTGATCATCACCCCCCCAAAAAAAGTAGATCCTGGACCTTTTGTCTGTCTCACCCGCCCCACATGGTCCCCCTAACCCCCAGTCCCTGGCGCTGAGCAAGCACTAACCTCCTGTGTGTCTCTGTGGATTTCCCTAGTGCAGATATTTCACACGAGTGGAACCGTACAATATGTGAACTTATGACTGGATCCTTTCGCTCAGCACAATGCTTTCAAGGGCCATCCATGTTGTAGTGTGTATCAGCACTTCATCCTTTGTATGGCTGAATAATATTCCATTGTACGGGCAGACCACAGTATGTTTATGCCTTTGGCTCGTTTCCACGTTTTGGCTTTTATGAATAGCGCTGCTGTGAGTATTCCCATATGAGTCTTTGTGAGGACGTGTGTTTTGGTTTCTCCTGGGTAGATACCCAGGAGTGGCACTGCCGGGTCATACGGTAACTCTGTGTTTAGTTGAGGAACCGCCAGACTGTGTTCCAAAGCGGCTGAACCATTTCCCATTCCCACCAGCAGCGTGCAAGGATGGATTTCTCCACGTCTTGGCCGTCACTTGTCATTATCTGACTTTCTGACTCTTGCCAGCCTAGTAGTTGTGAAGTGGCGAGTCTTACATCTTTTGTGTGCCGAGCAGCAAGGCCTGGCAGGGGAGCGCTGGAGGCAGCCCCAGGGCTGGAAGCCCGGGGAACTTCACCTGGCTGAGACGAACATCTTTCTAGTCTGTAGAATGGAATAATAGCAGGTGGCCCAGAGACTGCGGCTGGAAAGCAGTTGGTGCGAATGCTGGCGGACATGTGTTCGGTCAGTGTGAACCACAGTTAACAGACACAGTGACCACTCCAACGCCTGGCAGTTTCTGGCACAAGGGGGAGTGACCCCTGTGGACATGGCTAGAGTGACCAGCAAGCCAGCCCTGGGGAGATCCCAGCTGCGGGTCTGGGATGGACACGTGGGGGCCCAGGGAGGTGCTCAGTCTCGCATCCAGGGACCCCTTGGCCATGCCCACCCTACCCCACCTCCCCTGTCCCATCCAGGCCAGCTCTTGTCTGGCAAGGGGCAGCCGTGTTCTTTCTCGGGGGTTTTGAGACTCAGCACATGTGAACCTCCTCCTGATGGTTTGAATTAGAAAGCAGCTGATGCTTTCTGGAAACCCAGGGAAAAACATTATTGTTGGAGGCCAGTCTCCTCGTTGGCAGAGCTCACTGCCCTGGCCTGGCATTTCAGAACACAAAAGCCTGCGCTGGCTAAATCCGAGCCTTCCCATCGGGGGCTCCCCTCCCCGCCTCCCTCTTTCTCACCCAGGCCCCAGCCGGGCCTGCCAAACGCTGCCTGGCTGCCGGAGGGCAGTCGGGACAAGAATCCCCTGGCTGTCTGGGCCCGTCCACCCCGGCAGCGTGTTGGTGGACCGAGGTCTGAGTCAGCTCCCCGCCTGGCAGAGGCTGGGTGTCTGGTGCGGCGCAAAGGCAGCACCCTGGCGGGGGGGAAGGAGGCAGCAGGGCCAGGAGAGAGGCAGCCACAGGCTGGCCAGACACGCAGCCGTGAGCCATGGGAAGAGAGAAGTGGCGTTGCTGCTTTCATTGGGCAGAGGAGGAAACTGAGGCTCAGAGAGGTGAGGTCTGGGGGTTACAGGCCAGCAAAGGGGAGAACTGAGGCCTGTATCACCGCAGCCTGGCTCCCAGGCCCTACCCTTGTTTCGTGCTGAGAATGGGATATAGAAGCGCTTTGTGAACCAAAAGGCACACTCAGCAGGGGTTTCGAGGATCCTTCTTACTGCAGTTTTCCTCCTCAGGTTCTGCCCCAGTCCCTGAGGGCGGGGGTCGCTTGGGTAGGCAGTCAGAAGACCCTGGAGGGGCTTCCCTTCCAACCGGCCATCGGCTCTGCAGCAGCTTCAACGGTTAGAGCCCCGTGATCAGGGCTGCCTTATCACCTCCAGGGTCGCAGGCCCTGCTCGGGAAGCCGGACTGTAGATGGGCAGGGTGATAGTCAGGGCCTGTAGTGCCCTGATAAAGCCGCCGCAGCACGGGACCGGACAACCCAAGGGTGCCTCCCACCCCTGCCTTTGCTGGCCTTGACTGCCCCGGGTGCTTAAGCTCCCTTGCCTTCCCCATGAGGACGGCCAGCACCCCAGGGTCCCAGGCGTGGAGCTCAGGGGGATCTCTTCCCACAGCACGCCCCCAATCCCCTTCCTGGCTCCTTGGGGTCGAGACCAAGCCAGCCCTGAGTCAGGACCGTGGCCACATCTCCATTTGCTTGCCCTAAAAATGGGGCTTCTCTTGCCTCCTCCGCACAGGGTGTGGGAAGACCCAGTGAGGTCACACGTGATACTCGTGAGAGCAGAGGCTGGCACGTGGGAAGGTGCCATTTATTCACGTGCCTTACCCAGCCCCTCAGCCCTGTGCTTCAGCAGTGCCATCCCCTGGCCTGGAAGCCCTCTGGTCTTTTCAGACCCTGCCCCTCCTACAGGGTCCGTCTGAACCTCACCCTCTTCCCAAAGCCAGCCCGCGTCTGGCCCCAGGCCGTCACCTCCCCAGGCTTCCGCCTCCCAGCACTCGGCCTACAAACAGCAGGCTCGGAGGGTGTGCTCTGCTGGGCTGACCAGGGCTATCCGGGTGGGTGGGGGTGGGGGTGCGTGTGCTACAAATGATTTGGACACGTTCCCCGTGGTGTGTGTTTGCGTTCGCTCTTTCCCACATTGTACATCATTTGTGTGTATAATTAGAACAGAATTCCAAACAAATGCTATCGTCACAAGGATCTGCTCCACTGGGCTCACTGAAGGATGTGGCGTGTGGCTGTCGTGGCTATGTTGACCGTGATCATCCAGGCAGTGGTCCTTAGACCCAACCCCCCTGCACACCTGCTCACCATCCCCTCACTAACGCGCCAGCCTCAGCTACGTCGGCCCCAGCCCCCGGGGGACACCCACCTAACCATCTGAGGTGTTCCTGAAGTCCTCAACCTGCTCTCCCTTCCCGAGGGCCAAGCTTTGGTCCAAGTGTAGCTCAGATTCCATCCCCTCTGGGCTTCCCCTGCTTCGCCCACCCAGAGGCACGGCCCTTCTTCCTGCCTAGATTCCCTCTGCTGTGTGGGGGTGGCGTGGGGGTCTGAGCCCTGCTCACCTTTGCTCCCTCCACGTGGTCATGAGGGTCAAACAGGACCAAGAGCGTGGTGTCCAGTGCAAACAGCTGTGCAGACGCGCGGTGGGGAGTGGAATCGATGCTTATGGGAGGACCCATCCAGCCCCACCAACTGGGGGGGAATGGCAACTTCTTTTTTTTTTTTTCCAGTGAGATCTTAGTTCCCTGACCAGGGATCGAACCTGTGCCCCCTGCAGTGGACATGCAGAGTCTTAACTACTGGACTGCCAGGGAAGACCTGAGGAATGGGAATTTCTAATGTTCCCTTTCACACTTGCTCTTTAAGGATAACAGTGCCAGTGAGCTGATTATAGGAGCCCAAGTTGCTACGGGAGGACTCAGGTGCTGGCCCCCACGCCCCCAAAATCCCCAACCCCCCTACTCCTTCCCATCCTCTCACCAGCTCCAGCCACAGCAGTTTTGTTCTAGTCAGAGCCATGCCACTGCCCTCTCTGCTTGGAAAGCTCTCCCACTCCGCTCACCTGACCCCGGCCCACCCTTCAAATTTCAGCAGAGATGTCAGCTCCCCCAGGCCAGGCCTGTGCCCTAGGAGGCTGGCAGAACCCAAACCCTTCGAGTGGTACTCATCTTTGCTCTAACGAGACAATTAGCCGTGTAATTAAGACATCGGCCTCTCCCACCAGGCCAAAGGCTCTGCTGGGGTGGGGCGAGCCTCCGTCCAGGTCAGGTCAAGTCCTGGGGACAGACACTTGGTCGAGCTCAAGGGTGTGGCTCAGTACAGGCTTGCTGACCAATAGAATGAATGAGGGTGGGATTCGGCCCTATCTCTCTCCAAAGTTCAGCCTGGCTGTGCTGTGGGTCCAGCTGACAATACTAATCGGTCCTCAAGTGTTTAGTGGTGTGTGGCCTCTGGGCCCTGGAGCTGGCTGGAGCCTGAATCCCAGCTCCGCCGCCTCTGAACTGTGTGTGATGTTGAGGCACTTACAATTGAACTTCCAGGCCTAACTGAAGCCCTGAGATAACATTAGTGCCTCATTGGTGCTATTGATACAGGTTTATATGAGTTAAAGATTGCAATGAGTATGACTGCAATTATTATTATTATTATTGCTGGTTATGACTCAAAGTGTTCCTGCTCCCAATTAATTACCCTTGTTCTGTAACATCAGGGGCCCAGGCCTCGACAGCCGAATTGGAAAGGCCTGGGAAGGGAGCCAGAAGCCTGGGGCTCCACCTTAGCAGCCCAGCCCGGCCGTGTGACCATCTCGCCTGCTAGCCGGATGAGTAAGACCGGCAGCCATCAGATTTCCTAATTATCTACTTCACAGGGCTGTGGGGGATGATCAGACAGAGACATGAATGAGAACTAGCCTCTCTGCAAATATTTGTTGAACACCTACTGTGTTCCAGAGCTTGAGGAGGGCCAGTTAGCGAGAGAGACCACAGGAGCCCTGCCCCAGGGAAGCCAGAAATTAAGGGATTACTATGAAGTGAGCAAATGTGCTGTAAACCCGCCGGCCCCAGCCTTCTTGGCACCAGGGACCGGTTTCGTGGAAGACAATTTGCACTCGGGGTGGGGGGGAGGTTTCGGGATGATTCAGGTACATTACATGTACTGCGCACTTTATTCCTGTTGTCATGACCTCAGCCCCACCCCAGTTCATCCTGGAGGCTGGGGACCCCTGCTACAAACCATCACTCTGCTCGTGGCCCATCTCTGTCTACAGAACAACCTAACGGCTCAGGGGGGAAATACCTCCTGCTTTGCCTCCATCTAGCGATGCAATCTGGGCACATCCCTCAACTCTGAAAGCCTCTGAGTCTTCATTTATGAACTGGGCTTTGAGGAGGGCATGAACGACCCCCTCCTCACCACGCTGGTGGAAGGATGAAGTGAGTTCATGTGTGTGAGGGTTTAAGCCCCACAGGAGACACCGCTGAGCTCCTGCCAGATGGTGGTTATCGACCTTGCCACCTGGCGCTGGGCTGGCACCTGGGGTTAGTGAGACGCGTGTGTCCTTCAAAGGGAGAAAGACCAGGAGTGTGGCGGGCACCCTTCCCATCACACACTGACTTTTTGTTAAAGTCACATCTATGATTATACAGGAACAGAAGTTAAGTCTGAAATATTCCAGAGGCTGGGGTGAGGACATTTACCTTTTACTTTAAAAACATTAAAAAAATTTTTTTAATTGATTTACTTATTTGGCTGAGCCAGGTCTTAGTCTCGGCACTCAGGATCTTCAGTCTTCGTGGCAGCAGGCAGATTCCTAGTTGCAGCGGGTGGGATCTAGTTCCCTGGAGGGATCGAACCCAGGCCCCCTGCATTGGGAGCTCGGAATCTTAGCCAACAGGGAGGTCTCTACTTTTCCTACTTTTCTGTATCGTTTGAATAATAGATCATCTTTGCTTTTGTGATAAAATATACAAAATATAAACTTTTACGGTTTTAGACATTTTGAAGTGTACGGTCTCAGTACATCAGCTTTGCTTTGCCACCATCAACACGGTCCATCTCCAGAACACTTTCCACCTTGCCTAACTCAAACTCTGCACCTTTAAAGCACAAAGCCTGCTGCCTTCTCCCCTTGACCTGTCAACCTCTACTCTAACTTCTGCCCTGAAGATTTTGACTATTCTAGGAACCTCGCATGCACGGACTCATACAGAATTTGTCCTTTTGCAGCCGGCTTATTCACTTAGCATAGTGTCCTCAAGGTTCATCCATGCTGTAGCGTAGGTCAGTATTTCATCCCCTTTTAAGGCGGAATAACAGTCAATAGATTACTTTTGCAAATTGGAAAAATAAAGATTGACGCAAAACAACAATAAGAAAAAGAATGACTGTATGAAAGACTGAAGAAGGGATGGGAGGTGAATATGCTGGGGGCCTCAGACGGAGGGGGCAGCAGGGTGATAAACTGGTGAATCAGCCCGGGGCGTCCTTTCTCCCAGGAGGAGGGAGTCGGGCCCCGCTGTCCCCTGGCCGAGAGAACAATGAAGACACTTAGCCCGCCAGCCGAGGACTGTGACTCACAGGCCGTGAGGCCGGACAGGGCCCCCGAGCGTGGCCCCCAGATGCCTGGGGCCATTCAACCTGGGCAGTGAGCAGCTCGGAGTTCCCGGTCCCCTTCTGATACCGGCCCTGCTCCCGCTCTCTGGGGACAGCCCAGTTGGCCGGGTGAGTAAGGAGGCTCCGGACAATTCCTCCTTTCATAAACCTCCACCGCTGACTAATGCCTCCCAGTCACGCTGGGCCCTTCCACTCCAAAGCCAGTCCCTGCCCCAGAGCCGGCCCTGTGGGGTTTGGAGGGAGCCTCCCTCATCCCCACTGGTGCTCCCTCATGCCCTGTCCTGCCAGCCTCTGGGCCCCGCCTCCCCCAGTCAGCCTTTTCTCCCCTGGGCCACTTCCCCTGCCCCCAAGCCCTTGCCCCTGGGGCCCAGGTTGGTCCCACCCTGATCAAACCTTTGTATACCCTCCCCCTGTCCATCCCTGGCCTTTCCTGCTTAAAAGGCTGGGGTCAGCAGCAGATGACTCCAGTGGGGGGGTTTCAGGCACCCAGGCAAGCCAGGGGGGACTACTTCTGAGCACGGGAAGGGTGTCTTGAGATGCCTCGAGCTCCTTTGGGGCACGTGGAGGGGTGCCACAGAAAGAGATGGGTTTGAACCAGAGTTCAAACTCTGACTCTGCCCCTCACTAGCTGGGTGACCATGGGCAGGTAACTTAACCGCTCTGAACCTGGATTTCCACATCTGTTAAAAAAAAAAATAGGGAGGGGGAGTTCCCTGGTGGTCAGTGGTTAGTGCTTTCACTGCCAAGGGCCCGGGTTTGACCCCTGGTAGGGGAACTAAGGGGCTTCCCAGGTGGCGCTAGTGGTAAAGAATCCACCTGTCAATGCAGCAGACGCAAGAGATGGGAGTTCCATCCCTGAGTGGGAAGAGTCCCTGGAGGAGGGCATAGCAACTCACTCCAGTATTCTTGCCTGGAGAATCCCATGGATGGAGAATCCCATGGATGGAGGAGCCTGGCGGGCAATGATCCATAGGGTCGCAGAGTCAACCAACTGAAGCGACTTAGCATGTACACCGGGGAACTAAGATCCCATAAGCCACGCAGTGTCAGTCAGTCCAGTCGCTCCTCCGTGGCTGACTCTTTGGGACTCCAAGGACTGCAGCACACCTTGCTGCCCATCACCAACTCCAGGAGCTTACTCAAACTTATGTCCATTGAGTCGGTGATGCCATCCAACCATCTCATTCTCTGTCGTCCCCTTCTCCTCCCGCCTTCAATTTTTCCCAGCATCAGGGTCTTTCCCAAGGAGTCAGTTCATCGCATCAAACGGCCAAAGTACTGGAGTTTCAGCTTCAGCATCATTTCCTCCAAAGAAATCCCAGGGCTGATCTCCTTCAGAATGGACTGGCTGGATCTCCTTGCAGTCCAAGGGACTCTCAAGAGTCTTCTCTAACACCACAGTTCAAAAGCATCAATTCTTCGGCGCTCAGCTTTCTTTATAGTCCAACTTTCATATCCGTACATGACCACTGGAAGTGTGGCTGGAAATAAAAAAAGGACTGGAGGTGGGAATATTCCTCCCTTCCAGAATGGATGTGGAGCACCTTCCAGAGAGAGTCTCGACTTGGCTTGGGTGAAGGTGACTGGCCAGGAAATGGGGTTGGGACTCCTTGGGGAGCACCTGCCTTCCAAGGACAGACCTTGGCCAAGGAGCACACAGCTGGTAAGAGCCGAGCACAGTCTCTCTGATGTCTTGGCCCCCAAGGTGGCTGGAGTCCCAGCTGAGAAACGGCCTTCTATGCTCAAGGTTGGCAGGAGGGTGAATTCTTTTATGACACCATGTGAGGGCAAGGAGCTGTACCCCTGGAGTGGAGCCTGGCATGGGCACTCCCAGACATTAGATGACAAGCAAAACCATCCTGGCTCTGTTCTGGAAGAGCATCTCCTTCCTTTTTTCGAGAGGCAGTGGGGGTGGGGGGATGAGAAAGGACCACAGCCAGCTTTTCTTACTAATGAGGCCTAAACCAGGCCAGCGTGGGAACAACTTGGCGGGATCCGAGAGGCAGCTTGGAGAACTGGGAAAAGCTCTGGCCTGGGAAGGGAGAGCTGCAATCCCAGCTCCCCACCCCGCACCCCCCACCCCCCACGCCGTGTGGCCTTGAGTGAGTCACGGCCTCTCAAGTGACACGGCTCTTATCTCCGAAAGAAGGAGGTGAGATGTGAGGTCTCTCAGACCCTTTCCAGCTCTGAGATTCTCTAGCCTTGCAGCCATCTCTTTAAAGATGAGAAGCAGAGATGCTGAGCTGAAACAGATGTGGAGGATAAAGCCAAGATAATCAGCCCAGTGGTTTCTCTCTCTCTAGTGCCCTGCGTCAGCAAGGGCCTGGGTGAATTCTGGCATTTCTTCCTTGCGATAGGTAATCGAGGCAACATCTGAGGGCCCAAACTTCCGGAGGAGAGGCTGATCAGTCAGTTTTTTGCCCTCAACCCTTCGTCTCTCCTAACCAGCCTGTGTGTGTGATGTGCCTTTCTGAGTCCACCAGCCTGTGTGTGTGACGTGGACATTCTGGGTCCAGTAGGGCTCCCGGGCTGACTTCCGGCATGGACGGTTTCCTGAGCATGATTCCTTTGCTGACAGCCCTTCTTCCTCCTGTCCT
Source organism: Bos mutus (assembly GCF_027580195.1). NCBI lineage: Eukaryota > Metazoa > Chordata > Mammalia > Artiodactyla > Bovidae > Bos > Bos mutus. The sequence continues at coordinate 3,553,737 of NC_091633.1, forward strand.
TCCTACAGTCAGCTGGAGTGTGGGGACGCCCATCCCCTCAAGAAGTATTCTTTATGTGTCTCACCAGTGCCTGGCTTCGAAACCAAAGGGATCTGGGCCACATGCGTTAGATGGAATTCCCATGAGTCTCCAGAGTGTGAGATACGACCAGGCTTCCTGGCCCCCGAGGGGCTCACCAGGCAGGCAGAGAGTTCAGAAGGTGACCCAGGATCCACCCGGCAAAGTGACAGGCGGGCCACAAGGGCTCTGGGTGGCTGGCAGGAGTTAAGGCCTCAGACACGTGACAAATTTAGCCAGCCCGGCGCAGCCCCAAAGGGTTAGATTTCATTTTAAAGGAACCGCCTGCCCATTTCCATCCTGCACCTGGTCTGTCTCCTTCCTCACCTGATCCCATTCTGTAATTACACGCTCACACGTTTCTTCTCTCAACCTGCCTCTAGAAAGCAAACTAGAGAGGGAAGGGCTGCGGCCGCCGTCTCCACCACCTTAACGCGCGCGCCGAGGCGTGTGAGCAGGTAGGCGACAAACTCCAGGTCGTGTACTTGGTGGCGTTGCAGGGCCGAGTCAGACTCAGGCAGGGGTCGAACATTCAGTCTTTCGAGAAGCCGGGACTTTTTTTTTCGTTTTCGCTTCCTAATCAGTGGCTTCGTGCCCTTCGCCGGAGCCCGGGGCGCGGAGCATCCGGGCCTGGAACGCGGACGTGCGTGGGAGGGACGTGAACTGTGGCTGCAGTCCTGCGGAAAAGAATCGGTCTTTGTCCTCGTTCGCGTGCACCTGTCGTCCCAAGCCCTTGACAAACACTGTGTCATTCACCTTCTCAACCTGGGGGCGGGGTGGGGCGGGGGCACGCGGGAGCCCAGGGAGCCGCATTCCGTGCATTCCAGCCCCCTGACAGCTCCTGGTACCGCGGCTGTGAGCCCGGGTGTCCAAAAATTCCAGCTGACTCATCCGTGGGTGAGCGAGGCCAACGCGAGGGGACGGGTGGAATCTCCTGGGGTCTGCCTCCGACCAGGCCCCCCCAATTCAGAAGGGAAAGTGGGGCGGGGGTGGGAAGGGGCGATGGCCCGGATTCAAGCTTTTTTTTTTTTTGGCTTAAGGGATGCTCAGGTATCCCTCGAGGCGCCAGGAAATAGTGAAACAGGTGCAGCGCGACTTCGTGGCCGGGAACTTGGGCCGGGACCTCAGCTACCTCAGCATTTGAGTTCTGACTCCATCGTTATCATTTTGGGAGACCTCATGAAACCTCTCTGGGTCTCAGCGTCCTGGAGTGGGAATGCGGTGGGAGTGGGAAGGCAGTACTGGTTCCACCTCCACCAAGCGGTGGTGAAGATGAAGCAAGAATGTGGGTAAGACGCTGATCACAGTCCGGGACAGAATTGCTTAACAATGGTGACTTGTGCTAGGACCCCCCCACCCCCACCCCTTCGAGGCAATGACGTGAGACTGTTCCCAGGCGGGCGGGCAAGTGTGTAATGGGGCTCCGCTTGGCCCTCCAGGACAAAGGCTGCAAGACAGGTAGGGAGAATGCCCCTGCCTGGCCTGCGGTCGTGGGTAGAGCCACCACTCTCTGACTCTCCCCAGTCCCCGCGGAGCCTCCAGGAGCAGAGGGCTGTGCACACGCTCAGGAATGAGCGCACACTGGCCCCTCAGAGGCTTTTCTGGTACTCACATCGGCCTCCAGATGCCTTCTCACCAGATCCTGCCAAATTCCTCTTACCTCCGCCCCCCAGGACTTGTCTGACGCCAGAGCATTTCTCAAAAGGGGGAAACAGTCCCATCGTCACCACCTCATCACCACACCATTACAGCCCTGGCACGCCCTGCCTTCCAGCTGTCTTCCCCAGGGATGTCTCTGAAGGTTTTTCCCTAGCTCCTTCCGGGGGTTGCCGGGGAGAGTAAAGTCCGGGAATGAGAATGGGTCGCAGGACGAGACCTTGGGCCAGTCCCTGGCCCTTTCCACTTTCCCCATCGTCTGTGAAACAAGGAGGCTGGCTGAGGTCATCCATTTCCGGCGGCTCAGTCCCAGGGTTTCCTGGCTCCTTGTGGGCGGCAGAGAGACGGCCAGATGAACACTTGTTCCTCTTTGGCAGGAGAGCACGGAGGTTAGGCGACAAGTGGCTCTGGGTTTGAATCCTCACCCTGTCCCCTCGCCAGCTATGTGATCTTTGGCAAGGCGGACACCCTCTCTGAGCAGTTATCCTACCTGTAAAATGGGCATACTAATAACCACCAGATGATGCGAGTGTAGAACACAGCAAGGTGCCTGGCACTCACGATATTACAGTTTTTTCCCCAGACGTATGGGCTTGGTCATTGTCCCTGAGCCTCTTGCCTTAGAGACCGAGAAACTGAGTGCAGGTGGTGGTGGTTGGTAGGAAGAGAATTCAGAGCACGTTTCGCTGGTTCAGCCACTGCACTGGGCGGCTTCAGAGAGGAGCTCCAGCTCCCGGGGCGGCTCTCGGCGCCCCTGCCAGGAGGTGGCTTGGCGCCGGGCTGTCTTCCTCATGCCCGTTCCCGTATTTCCAGATGTTTCAGGCAGTAGCCGTGGAGCTCTTTCAGGTTCCGCTCCTTTGGATCTCCTTTCTTGCAGCTTCTCTTTCCTCCAACTGGCCAGACTTCACAAAGGGAGGGCCCCCCCGGGGGATAGCCAGATACCTCATAAAATGCCCCTTTTACCAGCAACAGCATGACCTGCTTTCAGTACTAGGATTTCATTGGTCCTCCCCTGGATGTGCTGGAGGCCCAGGGAAGCAGCAGCGAAGCACGGGTGTGTGCACGAGGGTGAGTGTGCGTCCAGGTGTGAAGGTGTGTTTTCTTTGTTTTTGTTAACTTGTTTCACGCTTTATTAGTTTCTTCTTTTCTTTTTAAACTTTTTATTCTATATTGGAGAATAGCGGATTAACAGGCTTCCCAGGTTGCTCAGTGGTAAAGAATCCGCCTGCCAATGCAGGAGACATGGGTATGATCCTTGGATAGGAAAGATCCCCTGGAGAAGGGCATGGCAACCCACTCCAGTATTCTTGCCTGGGAAATCCCATGGACAGAGGATCCTGGTGGGCTCCAGTCCATGGGGTCACAAAGTCGCACACGACTGAGTGACTGAGCACGCACGCATGATTGATTAACCACATTGTGATGGTTTCAGGTGCACTGCGGAGGGACTGGGCCATACATACACATGACTCCATTCTCCCCCAAACTCCCCTCCCATCCAGGCTGCCCAGTGACACTGAGCAGACTTCCCTGTACTGTACAGAAGAGGATGTGTGTTTATATTAGGGTGTGTGTATGTGTGTGTGTCCGGGGAAGCGCATATGGGTGTGAACCTTTGCTGCATGTGAGGACATGTTGTGGTATGAACATGTGTACCCACATGTGTTTCTGTTAAAGGTGCATTTATGTGTGAGGGTGTGTGTGCACATACAAGTGGGCGTACGTGCATGAAGACTGAGGGTCTGTGTATGCACAGTGGATGTTTGTGGATGCAGGTATGTGTGAGAATACACTGTGTGCATGGTGAGGCCACGTGTGCCTTGTGTTCGAAGATGTGCGTGCACACAAGTTTGTATACGACGGTGCACATGTGTGTCCTGTGTGAGGTGGATGTGTGCACACCCGTGTGGATGTATATGCATATCTGTGTGAAGGCATGTGTCTGTATGTGTGAGAATGTGTGTGGCAGGGTGAAACAAGGTGAACGCTGGCAGGCTGGTGTGTGCGCCCGTGTGTACGTATGCATACGCGTGTGAGGACGTGTGGTCCCGAGTGCGGCTGCGCACGCACGTGAGGACGTCTGCGCATGCGTGGAAAGCTGGGCTCGGATGGACAGTGCGGGGCGGAGCGCTGTAATGGCGACCAGATGGTTTCCTTGTTTTGCGAGACCTCCTTGGTGTTTTGTACCAGGCGCTTCCCAGCACCGAGGACAGATCTTTTTTTTTTTTTTTCTTTTTTTTTTTAAAGTATTTATCTTCTCACGTGGTCAAAGGGCAGCATGCAGGCAAAGAGGGGGTTTCTCTTCCTGGAGGGCTGGGCCCGCCCACCCTGGGCATCGCACAGGAAGGTTTACCTTGGCCAGCGGCTGGACTCTGCGGACCCAGCTCCTGGGCCCGCCGTGCCCGGTCCAGGGCTCCCGCTCCACCCCGGGCGTGGCTCCCCTATCTCAGCGCAGATTAACTTCCCTGGCACCGGCTTTGTTTAGGCTCATTATGGAGGAGCAGCCGCAGAGAGCGCAGGCCTCTCCCTTCCACCCCGGGGGCCCTGGTTTTGCTGAAAACACTTGATTTAAAGCTTCTCGCTCTGCTCCTCGGGGCTGGGAGTCCCGGCAGAGGGGAAGCACCCAGGGCCCGGGCTGTTTTGTCTGCTGAGAGTGGAGAGGGGTTCCGTTTCCCCATTGCTGAGCTCTAGTAGCCCTGGTGGGTTTGGGCTGTTTGTTGAGTGTCTGCTCCTTAGGGTGGGTGGGGAGAGGGAGCCTCCGGCTTATGAGATAAAAACCCTCCTCTGCGTGATGGTGCGAGGGAACCTGCTTCTCTGCACGTGTTCCACCAGGGAAAACCGCTCTGGGCTCACTGAAACCCTTTAAAATGTTTTCTTCAATCATTCTGCCCCCGCACTCCCGGCTCCAAACCTCCAATTTCCTCTCTTTCGCCTCTCAGGGATCATAAAGACTGCAGTGCCTTAGCTCTGAGGGGATGCGGTGGTCCACACCCTCTCCGCAGAGAACCTTCTGGGTAACACCCTAAGCATCTGCCCACCCAGGTGGCCCGGACCTTTTTGGAGTCGCTAGTCAGTAAGCCTACTGAGAGCAAGACCTGTCGCTGCCCCAGACGTCTGGCCAGGAGCCTGCTGCGTGGCTGCATAATGGGCCTTGGTACAAGTTTATCCGATGAATGAAGGATGTGGTAACTCACGGCTGGGTAGACGACAGCCCTTGGTAGATGGCCTTCATCCAAAGATCATTGGGTTATTTGAGTAAAATTCTATTGAGCCAAAATGTGTTCCCCTCAGTCAGTACAGATTAGGTGTACCACAAAAGCCGTAACTAAATGAAGGCAAAGATACTGTTGTTGAGTCGCTGAGTCCAGCTGTTTGTGACCCCGTGGACTGCAGCACACCAGGCTCCTCTGTCCTCCACCATCTCCTGGAGTTTGCCCAAACTCAAGTCCATTGAGTCAGTGATGCCATCCAATCATCTCATCCTCTGTGGCTGTCTTCTCCTTTTGGCTTCAATCTGTCCCAGCATCGGGGGTCTTTTCCAATGAGTCGGGTCTGCATCAGGTGGTCAGAGTATTGGAGCTTCAGCTTTGATCCTTCCGGTGAATATTCGGGGTTGATTTCTTTTAGGATTGACTGGTTTGATCACAAACATTTACTCCTCTTTTATTTTTCTTTTAAAATTTTTGTTGGAGTAGAGTTGATTTATGATGTTAGTTTCAGGTATACAGCAAAGTGAATCAGTTATACATATATACTCTTTTTAACATTCTTTCCGCATGTGGGCCATTAGAGAGTATTGGGTAGAGTTCCCTGTGTTATATAGTAGGTTCTTACAACTCACCTACTATATATACAGTAGTAATCCCAATTTCCCAATTTATCCCCCCCACCTGTTACCCTTTGGCAACCATAAATTTTCTACATCTGTAATTCTATCTCTGTTCTTTAGATAAGTTCATTTCTACTGTTTTAAAAAATTGCACATATAAGCAATATCATATGATATTTGTCTTCGACTTCACTCAGTGTGACAATTTCTGGATCCATCCATGTTGCTGCTGATGGCATCCGATCATTCTTTTATGACTGCGTAATATTCCATTATATACCACATATTCTGTGTCCATTCCTCTGTCAGTGGACGTTTAGGCTGCTTTATGTGTCCTGGCTATTGTAAATAATGCTGCAGTGAACACTGGGGTGCCTGTATCGTTTCAAATTATGGTTTTCTAGACATGTTCCTGGATCTAGCCTGAATATAGATCCCATAACTGCTCCTCATATCATACAAATCTAAGCAGTTTTTACACTGAACATCTTAAAATATGGCTCATGAGCTGGACCCCAAATTCTAGGTGTAGCCTGATCAGAGACCAGCATACTGGATGTTGGAGGAGGTTAAAGTCCTAACCCCTGGCACCTGTGAGTGTGACCTTGTAGGGGTTTTGCAGATGTCATCCAGTCAAGATGGCCATGTTGGAGTAGTGTTAGTTACGCAGTTGGTCCAACTCTTTGTGACCCCAGGGACTGTAGCCCACCACGCTCCTCTGTCCATGGGAATTCCAGGCAAGAATACTGCAGTGGGTTGCCTTTTCCTTCTCCAGGTGATCTTCCGGACCCAGGGATCGAACCCGGGTCTCCTGCATTGCAGGTGGATTCTTTACCGTCCGAGCCACCAGGGAAGCCCATATTAGGGTAGGGTGGGCCCCAGATTCAGTGACTGGCATCCTTACAAAGAGATTTAGAGATGTGCAGATGCACTCATGGGGAAGAAGGCCTTGTGAAGACAGGAGAGGCTCTTCCTCCCACCCAGCCCCACGAAAGAGCTGGAAAGGGGGAGAGGCAGGGAGGGTGAAATCTCTGCATATCTGCTGATCATCACTGCATTTCCCTGGCTGGTTCTGTCCATTGCTGTGCTCTCAGAGATGGGGTTTTGTAATCACCAGGACATCTTTTTCTCAACCCAGTTGTTTGAGTTTCCAGACCTAAATTAGGTTGGGGAAGCACCCAGAATCTGCAGACTCAGTCGTCTCTGTTTCATCAGAAGTTTGCTGAGCCTCTTTGATGTGCCAGGCCCTGAGCCCAGAAGGTTGGCGACAGATCGTGATGTGTGCCATACACGGGATGGATTCTCACTGCCCACCGAGGACGCTGGGGCACGCACTCGCCAAGGAACGGTGCAGCCAGGCTGTCCGTGCCGCCGAACATAGCTTGGTGCTTCCCCCCTCCTCATGTAAGAATGACCAGATGTGTTACAAACACAGTCGTTTTATGGAGTGTGAAGGAATAACTTCGAATGTGAAATTATGCTCGTGGGCATTTCCAGAACTTTTTTTTTTTTTTTGCCATGGTTGATGGTCACAGGGGATGCCAGATCCCAGATGGGGTGAAGCCAGGGTGAGGACCAGAGAGAGAAGTGCCAGTGCCTGAGTAAGAGGGAAGTTGTGCAAGGCGTGTGGCTGACTGTGGGCCCGTGCAGGGAGGCCGCGCGGGGGCTGGCTGCGGTCAGTGGATGGTCACCCTGGATGCGCCTCACAGTGACCTGGGGAGCTTAAAACAAATCTGCGTCCAGATCGCAGCGCTGCCTGATTAAATCGGAATCTGGAGGGGAGACGCTCAGGCATTGCAGGTGACACCAAGGTGAAAGCCAGCAAGAGAACAGGGCTTGGCCAGGAGTGAGGTGGTCCTTCTTGCTTAATTGCACTTGATGTGGTACAGTGAAAACACACCCACATGCGTGTATATAGACATGTAAAAACCCTGTCATTTTAAGCAAACAAAATCTAGCATATATGTTGTCAGGCAGCATTGTGACTTTTGGGAACATGCTGATGAAGTTGGGGGGCAGAAGACAATTGCAGTGGAATTGCAGCCTTCAGCTATTCCCTAGGGCATACGCCCGTAGCGTGCGAGTTCTTTCTTTCTTTTCCTCCTCTCTCCTTTCTTTCCTCCCTCCTTCCCATGAACGATTTCTTTTTGGATGTATAGGGGGAAAAAAAAGATTCTGGAAATACGGAACCAAGTAAATTAGGGCTTTGGGTCAGCGTTCCGGTCATTCACCCATCATGATCCTGATCTGGTTTCCTTTGATTGAAAGTAGTGAACCCTTTCTTTCTTTGAGGGTCTCTCTTGGCCTATCTCTTGGTCAGGGGGCATCAGCAGAAGGTTAAGAGGGATCCTCTAATGCCTTTTGGAGAATTTGCCTAAAGAGTATGCAGAGATGGGGAACCCCCAAAGGCTTTTTCTAGAAGTTTCTATCTTACGGATTTGCTCCAGTGGAAGGTGGGAGTCATGGTTCTGAATGAGGCATCTTGTGGATGCCAGAGTCCTAGCCCCATGACCACAGTGTGAGCTGGTCAGCAGGTGCTTAAGCTTAAGAAAAAAAAAAAAAAAAAATGCCAAACCTGAAAAAGTTTGGGGATGGGGCTTCCCTCTCTGTGTGTGGAAGAAACCAACCGAGGCTGAGATCAGGATGAAAGAAACTGAAAAGAGAAACATCCAGCCCTTTTCAGAAGACCCCACCCTCTGTGTTCCTGGGGGGCCCTTGGCCCATCTCCTAGTGTCCCCTTCACGGAGGAGCCAGCCTCAAACTGGTCCTCCGGTCCTAAGAAAACCCAACTCTGAGAAGAAAATTGGGTGCAGCTGCTCCCATGGAAGGAGCAAGGGATGACGGACAGGCCTCTGTGAAAATCTTCCAAGGAGGTAAGGAGGGAAAAAAAAGATTCTTCATTTGCATCAAGAGTAAACTTCCTGTCCCATTAAACAATGAGGCATTCAAACTCCGCCTGAGTAAAAGTCCCCTGATGCAATGCGAGGGTGAGCAATTTCATGTCAGGCTGTTGTTACGGGATTTATACATGTCCTAGCTAGGGCTTGAGGTGAACATCGGAGCCAAAAACAATAGCCCTAAACCCCACATGCACAGGAACCTCATTCCAGCGGAGTTTCCTTAAGAGAGGCGCACAGCAGACTTTTCACAAACAAAGTGACTTCAAAGGCAGGCTTGCATCACCAGCCTCCCTCCCTCTCCTGACACTTCTCTTTAGGCCAGACCTGGCCCTTCTGTTTCTTGGTTTACTTTATGAGGCCCTCTCCTTCACACACACACACACACACACACACACATCGCAAAGCAATTATCCGAGCTCATAGGCCAACAGGAAAGTAATTGTAACTGAGTACTTCCCTTTGCCACTGCAATGGGGATGGGACCCAGTGCCTGGGCAGCAGCTGCTCGGAGGCTCCCAGACTGAACTCCCCACCCCCCCAACCCCCCCCCTCCCCCGGCCTGGCCCCAGCTCCCTGGGGGAGGAGGATGCCAGGGGGTGGGGGAATGGGGGGGAATTTTCTTACATCACTTGACGTGCTTGCTTTCACTACCCGAACCCTGAGTCACGACTGAAGCCGGATTGCCTCGGGTCTCTGGCTGAAACAGAGGTTCTAGATTTGGAAACCTGACTCCCATCAGCTGACTCTTGTTCAGTTCATCAGAGGAAACGTGTCTTGTCTTACTTGCCCCCTCTTGGAGCTGAAGTGCCTTCTCATGAGGGGATTACATGAGGCAAAGGCGCTGTGTAGTGGCTTAGTAAGCCGATGCTGGGCGAGTGAACAATATTTGACGTTGGGTGAGTTTACGAAAAGGGCAGTCTCTCTGTTTGTTTAAACCGAGATTAAGCGAAAGGAAAAGTTTTTCTTTCCCATCCCAGGACAAATGGGAAACATATGTTTTGCCTTTGGACTTTGTAATACAAGGCACAAACGATGCTCCCCGCCCCCCTCCGCTGTGAGTCTTCGAGCATTGCAGAGTGTTTCCTCTCTTTGGTGGCCAAAGCCAATATGAGCCTTTAGATTTCCAGACAGCAGAGCTAATGGTGATGACCCAGTTGATTCCAGGTAATTGTGTAGGGGCTGTTCCCGGGCCATTTGTGAGTAGGCAGGATGTGATCCTGGGCACTGGGCTTGAGTCCTAGCTCTGCCTCACTCCAGGTGACCTCATGTGAGCCTCAGTTTCCTCACCTGCGAAATGAAGCTGATTGAACTTGAAATGTCTCAGGTCATTTCCAACTCTGGAAAGACTGTTGGTTTAGGTTGGTTCCTCCTGTCCGTGGGAGACTTTCCTAGCTGAGGGTCCCCTTTGCATGGGCTTGGAGCAGCGTGGGAGACCTCGGGTGAGGAGCCTGCCCTACCACCGTGCCCGTGACTCACTGTGACCTTGGACAACTCACTGGCCCTCTTTGTGAGTCCTTCTCCTTATCTGAGAGAGGGGGTTTGATGGTCTTGCCCCTGACACAGCAGCTCAGATATGTGACAAGCCTGAATGAGACAAGGGTGTAAAGTACTTTGAGTTCCTTGGGCTAAATGGATCATTCATCTCCGAAGATAAGTTAAAAAAAAAATGCTAGTCCCCAAATATTTTTTGGATTATCTCAAGAATAAAGTCATGAAAATCTGAATTCGTTACTCTTGGCTTTCCTTAAAAGGCTACTTTGATGCGAGTGCAAGCATCGAATGACCAGTGTGGGCTCTCAGAATCAGTCCTGTAAACACCTCCTTATAGGTGGGCAGGTGGGCAGCTGATCCCTGCTGGGACACAGCGGCAGGGAGAAACCTCGGATCCTGAAGCCATCTGGCCTCTTCCGAATCATCCCTGGTCATTAGGAACGTCTCCCCTCTGTTGATTCAGAATCTGCCTCGTCGAGTAAATCCGACCCGCCCGTCGCCCCTGTAGAAGTTACTCCATTCCAGCTTCATTCCTCCTTCACAGTGCTTGAAGACGTGCCACCCCCAAGAAACCTCTTTTCCAGACTAAACAACTGTGGTGTCTTAAACAGATTTTCGTTGACTTGCTTTTTGGAATCCTAAATGTTGTTGTGCTTTACATGCTTCAAATGGTCAGTGTCCCTTAAGAAAACAAAGTGAGACTTTGAACCAAATGCAGTGTTCTAAACGTGTACCCGTGGGTGTGCCTCCCGTTTTTGTGATAGGTCAGCCAAGAGACGTGACGGCAACTCAGTGACTTAAAGAATACAGGATGTTTTTTCTCTGTCCCGAGTACCTGGGTGAGGTGAGTGATCCAGGTATCGGCAAGTGGCCCGGTTCTCTGCAGTCATTCAGGGACCCAGGGCCCTTCCAGCTGGGGCACCGCAGTTCCATGGGGTCCAGGCTGCCTGGCTGCCAGGCCCCAGATGCAACCAGGAGGAAACCCAGAGAGTGAGGAGGTGTGTCCACCTCTTTAGGACCCCAGGTCCCAACACAGACCACCTCTTAGCATCTCACTGCTGAGAACTCGGCCCAAGGTACTCAGCTGCAAGGGAGGCTGGGAAAGGCGGTACCATCCCCAGAGAGGAACGGGAGAATGGACGTTGGCAGCCACGAATATGGGCAAGCCTCACTGGGCTTTCAGTTCTGGAAAGACAGCAAGCTCCTTCCATGGTCATGGCCAATGGACCCCTTGTCCTGCCTGGAATGTTCCATCTCCCTGTCTCCCCTTCCCCTTCATATGGTCTTGGCTTCAATGCCACTTTCCCAGAGAGGCCTGGCCTGGCCTGGCCACCCCAGGAAAAGTACATCCCTCATCACACTCTTTCTGACCTTCGTTTATGTCCGTCACAAGTTTCAGCAAATCTGTGTGTGTTTGCTTCTTTGCCCTAGAAAACTATGGACCATATGCGGGTAGGTACCTCACCTGAATGGTCCTCTGGTATATTTACTGCCCAACTCAGTCAGTGCCTGAAGCACAAACTGCATGGTGAAATAAGGATTTGCTGAATCAGAGAATATATAGACACTGCGTGCTTAGTCGTTCAGTGGTGTCCAACTCTTGGCAACCCTTTGGCCTGTAACCCACCAGGCTCCTCTGTCCATGGGATTTTTCAGGCGAGAATATTGAATGCATTGCCCATTTCCTCCTCCAGGGTGTCTGCCCGACCCAGGGATCGAACCCGCATCTCATGTGTGTTCTACATTGCAGACAGATTCTTTACCAGCCACGCCGTCAGGGTAGCCCCATACAGACACTGGATGCTTCCTGAATATAGTCTTCCAGGCACATCACACTGGTTTCACTTGCCGTGAACTAAAAGCCCCAGGTCTTTTCTTGTAGCACCTCTTCTAAGACATATTTCTCCATCTGCTTCTTAAGCAGTTGACTTTTTGGCCACAGATCCAGCATTTTATGCTGAATACCCATTGTATTTCTGCTGCTTGTTTTAGACGTTGCTCTAGTCCCCAAAGACCTTTCTTTGATATATCAGTGAATACATTTATTTTTCCTGATAGATCAGCCTGTGTGTGTTTCCTTATTGCCGTTGGCAGACATTGATGGAGACGGGAAAGGGTCAAATGTGAAGCCCCTGTCCATACTGCAGCCTGTCCTCCATCCAGCCATCAGTCTGGCACCAGCTGCCTTTGGGAATGAATGTTCTCTCATGCAAACCCCACTCTTGATAAGCATCTCACTCAGCCTGGCTGTGTCAGGCGCCCTGCTGAAATGAGATACACATTAGAACTCAGGGCCTCCTGTTCCACTCCTGCCCAGGAGGATAGAGACTTCCAGCCAATGGCAAGAACGGCCTTGACAACACCCTCTAGTTTACCAGTCTGGTGATCCTAGAAAAAACAGGAAATGACTCGTTCTTAGTGAATCCATGCTTAGTGATTCCTAACAATTACTGTTCTCTCATAAGTGTTTGCAGACCTTTAATTCTTAATTTCTTCTGTAACGTTTCCAGGATCTAACCTTCCTGGAAACCCTGCCACATGGGTCCATTATCTGTCCTCAAATGTAACACCTCTATCCTCACACCTCTGTAGGAAAGGTTTTTCCTGTCCGGCTCTGAGTATCTAAACCCTGACCTCCTTTCCAGATCTAGCTGGAAGGGGGCCCCCTCCGCATTCCAGCTCTGTCTGTGCTCTGGGTCCTCGTGGAATTCGTTATCCACTTCCCTCCTCCTCGGGGCTTGTTGCTGCCACCTGGGCAGACTTTCAGATCTTCCTCTCATGATGCTCAGCCTGGCCTCACACCAAGCCCTCTCCCAACAAGGTGTATGGCTTGAGTTGACCGCTGAAAACCAGCTTCCACTTACGCCTGCTGATGAGCCCTTTATTGGAATTTCAGCCTAAGCTGTGCTCTAGAGCCAGGTGGTGTGGTCTTCCAGCGTGTTTGAAAAAAGAATTTTTTTTAGAATAAAAATGTAGTATCTTGTAAAATTCCAAGGAAGCCATAGACTTACTGGATCATCAACTAAGGGAAACCAACCTGGTTGATGTAACAGTCTGGGAAATCAAGATTAGGTCATGACAGATGGTCCAAATGCAACACTTAAACATCCTGAATGTTGCACAGGCAAAGGAGATGAATCAAAAATCAGAGCCACATGCAAAATACTTTCCGCCTTTCAGAAGCAGATTTACAAAAAGATTTCCAGTAGGGTTTCTTGAACTACCTTTGTAGATCTAAAACAATTTAATTTCCATATAACTTTGGAATAAAAAGTTGATGTTATAAAATGAAATCCTAAAAAAAATAAATAAATAAATAAATAAAATGAAATCCTCCTGTTTAAACTGCACGACCCACCCCCCTCCAGCAGCATCAGAATCTGGTACAGGGGAACCTCCCTGGTGGTCCAGTGGCTAAGACTCTGTGTTCCCAACACAGGGGCCCAGGTTTGATCCCTGGTCGGGGAACTAGATCCCACATGCCTCAACTAAGAGTTTGCATGGTGCAGCTAAGACCCCACACAGTCAAATAGATAAAAATAAACATTTTTAAAAAAGAATCTGGTGAAGGTGCTGATGCCACATCATACCATATTTGGGGACTAGGTTGGGGTGAGGGGGAGTTAGCTGTTTCAGATCTTTGAGTCCACTCCCTCTCAACTGCAATGGAACACCTTGTACCCTTCGGGGAGGGGGCTTAGAAGGGAGCGATTCTGCCCCTCCAGTCACTAAAGGAGCCCTCCCTCATCCCAGCCCTTTGAGACAGCCAACTCCCTCAGACCAGAGAGAAATTTCCTTTCTATCAAAACACTGACGACTCTGATTATCAAACCCTTTCTGATGCTTGCTTTCTGACCTTAATAAATCTGGGATTAGTATGAAAACCACCCAGGCACTGACTCTCCACATTTCCCAACTGGCTGTCTGGAGGTGGCTTCTCCTTCATGAGTAACTTCCCCAAATATTTGGGAAATTGCCCGATGCTTACGACCACCATGTGAACTCCGGGCAGAGAGAGAAAACTCACCCCAGGGTCAGCCCCGACTTCTCCCCTCTTCCTTTCCCCTCCTACCTCACTCTCTTCTTGCTCAAGGCAATTTACATCCCTTTTTCCCACTGAGAATGGAATTTGGGTTCCCAGCTATCAGCAAGGACTTATGTGGATTTCCAGCTTTGCCCACCACCTCCCTTAAAAAATTTTTATTTATTTATTTTAGCTGTGTTGGGTCTTTGTTGCTGCATGGGCTTTTCATCGCGGTAACTTCTCTTGCTGCAGAGCGCGGGCTCCGGGGCACGTGGGCTCAGGAGTTGCGGCTCCTGGGCCCCAGGCGTACAGCCCCAACCCTAATTTTTACAGTACAGTACAGGCTCATTTGCTGTGACTCACGGCTTAGTTGTTCACTGCATGTGGGATCTTCCCAAACCAGGGATCAAACCTGCGTCTCCTGCAGTGCCGGGTGGATTCCTTTACTGCTGAGCCATCAAGGAAGCCTGGCCTTTCTTACAACTTCTCTGTGACTGGCCGTTCCGAGATCAGGAGGAAGCCCATTTCCAGGGATCTTCACTCCTGGCTTCACCACCCTCATCCATATTCCTAGGACACTACAAACCTACAGCAGTTCTTAACAAAAGGACAGAGTTTCCCATCTTGACGCGTTCCCTGGCTTGTCGCTCCATGTGAGCTCAAGACCACTGTGACCGTTTCTGGAGTTTCTCTCCAGCCCCTACTTTTCCCTCCCTTGTTTCACAAGATCCTTGTGAGCCTCCAGGACCCCAGGGCCATTGTTGCCCCCTGAGCAGGTGTCAGGCTGAGGCGAGAGCTGGTGCCAACGCAGAGCTTCCTGGCAGCATTCAGAGTCAGCAGCATGAGAGAGGACCGTTCTGGGGGTAGCTGAAGACACAGTTAAAGCAGTGGGTGAACTTCACATCCAGAACCTATATCCAGAAGCCAGCTGATTTTTTTTTTTTTTGGCCTTAATCAAAATTTTATTGAAACACTGACACCGAAATAGGAGCGTGCTGTAGAATGCTGTACAGAATGAAATGTAGTTACATTGTCTGGGTAGATTAACTGGAATTACTGAACTGATAAGGCTCTCTGCGAGAGAACACAGATTCCGGAAGCGGTGTGGCTCGTCACTGTTGCATCCTTCTAAATGAACAGCCTGCTGTGAGTCTGGCCTTCCCTCCTGTTGGCCCAGAAGCCAGCTGACCTGTCAGTGCGTCTCCCACCCACAAAGTGTAACGTCTTACAGAAAAACGCGAATGAACTTTTGGGCTGACCCAAAAGTGAAATCTGCTTGTGGGGCAGAGAAACGTTTGATTCCTTTTCTTTTTTTAAATTGTGGTAAAATGATACAGAACCTAAAATTTTACTCTCTTGACCATTTTTGAGTATACAGTTCTGTGGCAGTAAGTACATTCACAGCTGTCACGTGGCCAATACCAGCTCCCATCTCCAGAACTTTCTCTTCTCCAACTGAAACCATGCCCAGTAAGCAATGACTTTCATCCTCTCTCTCGCAGCCCCTGAAAATTACGATCTACTCTCTGCCTCTGTGGTTTTCACAGCCCTAAGTACCTCGTATGAGCGGAATCACACAGCGTGCATCCTTTCGTGATTGACTTATTTCACTTAGCATAGTGTCCTCAGGGTTTCTCCCTGTTGTAGCACATGTCAAATTTCTTTCCTTCTTAAGGCTGAATGATACTCTGCTGTATGTATAGACCACATTCTATTTAGCCCTTCCTTGTCATTTGATTTTTTTTTTTAAGTATTGTTATTTTTAACAAATGGAGAGTTGAAGAGGCAGTGGAGTGTGGTGGGGAAAGCCGTGACTTGGACATCAGGGAACCTGGGTCTCCGTTCTGGCTCTGCAGCTAGTGACCTGGGCCCAGTGGCTCCTGCGAAAGGGTGTTGGAGGAGCTCCTGTATCAGAACTGGCTGGGCTTCCTGGGAAGATCTCAAACTCCTTGCATCTGGTCTCTGGGAGTGGAGCCTGAGAATTCCTTCCCAAGCTCTGTCTGTAAGCCTGGGGTTCCACCCCTGCACAAATAAAACAAACTCTCCTCCTTTTTTCTTTTTTGCTTAAGCAAACTGAGGACGGTTCCTGCCACTTGCAGTTGCAGAATTATAACTAAAATATCCTGTAACAGATGAATCCAATCCATAGAATTTTTAAGAATAAATTGAGATATTTGTATGAATACACCATAGAGGTGCGTACTCAGTTACTCAGTCGTATCTGACTCTTTGCAACCCCATGGACTGTAGTCCACCAAGCTTTTCTGTCCATGGGATTTTCCAGGCAGGAATACTGGAGAGGGCTGCCATTTCCTCCTCCAGGGGATCTTCCTGACCCTGTGTCTCCTGCATCTCCTGCATTGGCAGGCAGATTCTTTACCACTGCACCACTTTTATGAAGCTCACATCATAGAAGTATTAACCCTAATTTATTGTTATTATATGAGGCCCCCCTCTCCCTTTAGAATAAAAAGTACTGTATTCACTGGCTAGACTTAATATTCCCAAGTTACTCTTTTCTGTGGCATAAGGCATTGAAGGCTGAGGGCGTTCTGAGACGCAAAGGAAAGGGTGGGCATTTTGAAATGCAAATATTTTCAAGAAAGAGTAGAATACTCTTAAAAGAAATCACATGCTTCAGGAAAGTTTCCAGGATGAATATTCACTGCTCTCTTGCTTGTTCTGGGTCAGGAGAAGGGCTGGGGGCCCCCCAGACAGCTACGAGCAAGCCAGGGGTGAGCAGCCAGGCAGTGATGGTGTGGTACAGATGCCAGCACGCGGAGACAGACAGGACGGCAGGGGAAGTATCGGAGTCCACTCAGGGAGACTTCCTCGAGGAAATGATGCTAAAAAAGGGACAGGAATGAGAGAGGCCACGGGGAGAATGTCGTAGGCCAACAGCCCGCTCAGAGCCCTGGAGGCAGAGGAGCGCGTGGTCCCCGCTGGGCTCTGAGCACAGGACGCTGGCGAGGTGAACACGGGCCAAGGTTGCAGGTGCGTGGGCTGAGCCGGGAGCCCGGACTTGACTCTGGGGCCCTGGGCTGCCGCTGGGGGTTTTCGGGAGGGTAAATCTGTCCATACTTATTCTCTGTCAGGATTGCCTCAGCCGGGTGGAGAATGCGTGGTGGGGCCTTGTCTGGAAGCAGAGAGAGACGGGTCAGAGGACACTACCAGTGATCTGAGTGAGAGAGGGCGGTGCTCCGAGATTCGCTTTAGGAGGGAAAGACAGGTTGAGGGAAGAGAAGGAATTCCATTGACTTGTGACTTCACTCGATCCTCGGCTGTAAAGCACTAGTTTCTCCATTTGCTGGTGACATTCCGGAGGAGGGCTTGCCCGCTGAGTTGGTTGTCCGAGCACACACAGCCAGCAAGGGTTCGGGGTATCAGAATGTTTTTTTTTTTTTTAATTGGGATTTAGTTGCTTTGCAAGGTTGTATTAGTTTCTGCTGAACAACAAAATGAATCAGCTGTGTGTATACATATGTCCCCTCCCTCTTGGACCATCCCACCCCTCTAGGTCATCACAGAGAAGCAAGCTGAGCTCCCTGCGCTCTATGGCAGCTTATCGCTAGCTGCCTGTTTTAAACATGGTAGTGTATATACGTCAGTCCCAACCTCCCAGTGGGGTATTAGGACATTATAGCCTCTTAGCACAAATTGCCCCCTACATGGGACTTGGAGAGATGAGGCTCAGAGCGAGTGGGTTTAATCATGGGAGAAAAGGCCTAAGTTGATGGCCCAAGTGGTTGTCCAGGACGGGGGCCTGGTGTGCTTGCTGTTGCCTCCGGGGTCCTAGCAGAGGGGCCTTCAGGATGGAGTAGACAGCCACCAAGATCAGATGTTGACTGTTGAGCAGAATCATTTAATTAATCGGTGTGCCTTACTGAAAGACAGCCTTCGGGGTTTCCCTGGTGGTCCAGGGGCTAACACTCTGCACTCCCAATGCAGGGGGCCTGGGTTTGATCCCTAGTCAGTGAACTAGACCCCACACCGCTGCAACTAAGAGTTTGCATGCCGCAACTAAGACCCAGCAGAGTCGGGTTTATATTTATTAAATATAAATAAATATATATTTTTAAGAAGACAGCCTTCAACTGTAGGGAAGGCGCTGCACTGAGCTGGACAAGGTGCGGACCAAGCAGACAGAGGGTGGGGGGAGCAAGGCTAGTGCAGGCCCTGCAGCCGCCACACTCAGGTCCTAGGTGAATGCTGTGATCCAGGCCGGCCAACACAACCTCTCCAGGCTGCAGGTGATAGTCGTTCCCCACCTTGAGATAGTTACGGAGCTTCAAAGAAACAACGGATGTTAGAGGTACTCTGTGCATCCTATGAGAAGGCGAGTTCTGTGTGGTCTTGAGTTGTGGTTTGGTTATTTTATCTGCTCAGGTCCTCTCTAGGGACAGGTTATTAGTCTGGTCCTCACCTCTCACTTCTCCCAGATCAACCCCTCCCTGAAGGAGGCTCTATGGAATCTGGGAGACGTGGGAACCCTCCATCCTTGCCAGGCTGATGGGTAGAAGAGTTGGTTAGTTTCCTGTCCCAGTGTCTTGTCATTCCCCTGGGATGAGAAGACTCAGACCGAAAGAAGTAGAACTAGTTTTCAAAACACTTGCAACGGAAAGGAAGAGGAAACAGATTTGACCTGAGTTTTAGGGTCAAAGAAAAATTTCATTTTCTCCCTTTGGCTGCTCGGTATTGCACCTTATATTTCAGACAGCTCCTGCCTCATTAGCTCCAAGTGGACCTAGGACCAATGACTATGGGTAAAATATCTTTTAAAGGGAAGACAGGGCAGTGGGTTTAGGGGCTCAAGTTCGTGAGATCTAGTTTCCAGAAAAAGCCAAGTCTGACCTAGCAGTCGAGATGCTTACCTGATTTTCTGGTTGCACAACTCAAGTTAGAACATTGGACAGGAAGCTCCGAAGCGTTTAACTCCATTGTATGCAAACTCGAGAAGGTGCTTATTGGGGAAATATATGTGCATGCGAGAGTGATTCCCAGTGAGGGCTCTCTGAACATCCTGGCCCTGGGCCCCCGCTCTCAGTGGCCTCATCTGTAGGTGGGCAAAACAGCTCAAGGAAAGCGTGAGGGCGGGTGCAGCTGTGTCTCTAGCGACTCCGTGGCCCGTCTTTTTCAGAAACGGGTCATTCTTTGACTTCCCCTTTAGAATATTTTCTCTTTCTGCTGTTGCAATTAGAGCTAGAAATTCAATTAACAAGGAGGGGGGTAAAGAGAAACGGTCTTTTCAAGCCAGTTTCCTGGTGCTCCCGAGAGGTTTTGAGGTTAGGTCAGCCCATCGCTGTGCTGTTTACTTCTCTGGCTGTTGACGGGATGGCATGTGACTCGGCCAAACGCTGTCACCGTGTCATAGCAGTGGCCACTACCGTCTTGGCTTCCGAGACAGCTCTTCAGTGTCTTGGTATATGATGCCAGTTTTTAATAACAGCTCTGTTTACTGGGCAAATGGTTCTTTCGAGCATTTATTATTATTTTTGCAACACCTGTCAGAGAAAGTGGCCAGGCCGGGCTGTGATTAGAGGCCACCGTGCTGTATCAGGGACTTCGGGTTTCCTGTTGACTAGCCTGCATATCTCTGTGAACCCAGACTCACTCCCCCTGCCCCGCCCAGAGGAAACTGAACAATATGAAGTGGACACAACACAAAACGCTTTGAAGGGGAAAGTCACGCTATGTTTCCAGACACAACACGTTTTTGTTTTTTTTTTCCAGGTCACTTAAAAGAAACCATGCTGAGTCCATTTTCAGAGAAGTTGTTTGTATTTGGGGAAATAAGGCCTCTTCTAAACCAGATGCCCCCGACCTCCCCCTCCCCTAGTCATATATGTGTGTGTGCGCTCCATGGCTCAGTCGTGTCCAACTCTTTGCGACTCCCTGGACTGTAGGCTGCCAGGCTCCTCTGTCCATAGAATTTTCCAGGCAAGAATACTGGAGTGGGTTGCCATGTCCTTCTCCAGGGGATCTTCCTGACCCAGGGATCGAACCCTCTTCTCTTGTGTCTCCTGGATTGGCAGGTGGGTTCTTTACCACTGTGCCATCTGGGTAGCCGCCCGCCCCCCACCTACCTCCAATCATAAGTGCTTCCTAAGTTGACTGGGTGGGTATTTACAAAGTAGACTCAGGAAATTGAATGTTCACTCAAATTAATATCTTTCCATGGGAGAAAATGTTCATAAGATACAGAAAATTGAAAGAGGGGAGTTGATGAGAAATTCCACTAAGTTCAATGCTTTCGTACATACACACACACACACACACACACACACACACAGGAAATACTCTGAAATGGGTGGTGAGACTAGGAGTAATTGTTCTCTTCTTCATGTTTTCTTCTCTTTCTAAACTCTTTACCGTAAGCAGGGATTTATGCCCATAGCAGAGCATGGTGAGTGGAAGCTCAGACTTCGGAGCCAGACTGCCTGGTTTGAGTCCTGGCCCTCCCACTTCCTGACAATCAGTGAATTCTTTGATTTCTCTGTGCCTCCTTTTCCTCATCTGTAAAATGGGGGTAAGGATTATACCTATTATATAAGGTGGTTATAGCAAGTAAAGAGTTTATGTGTGTAAAGTGCTTAGAACATGTCTAACACTTTTGTTCAATGAAGAAAATTTTTACTTTCTTTTAAATTTTAATTGGAGTATAATTGCTTTACAATGTTGCGTTAGCTTCTGCTGTACAACAGTGTGAATCAGCCGTAGTGTATACGCGTATCCCCTCCCTCTGGAGCGCCCCTCCCGCCCCGACCCTACCCTCCTAGGTCATCGCAGAGCGCCGGGCTGAGCTCCCTGCGTCAGGCAGCAGCTTCCCGCCGGCCGTCTACTTCACACGCGGGACTGTGGCTACACCCTCCCCATTCGTCCCACCGTCTCTGCCCCTCCCCCTCCCCCAAGTCTGTTCTCTATGTCGTCGTCTCTATTGCTGCCCTGCAAATAGGTTCATCATTATTTTCATCAGTACCGTTTTTCTAATTTGGTCGAATTGTGGCTAATTTTCTTTGGAACGCTCTCGGCCATGGCATTCGTGCTTCATGACACCGACTGCTGAAGAGAGGGTACAAATATCCCTAGGCCTGTGTCTGCCCTCAACTAACACAGTTAGGGTGGACACATGGGATTTGCTGGGTGGCTAAGATTCTTAAAGCTCTTTGCCAGGTCGTGACAAAGAGCAGGGATTTCCCAAGGGTATACTATGACCTCCCCCCCCCCAACCCCCCGATTCGGTCATAGCCGAGTGACGGCAAGCCTAATTGTCTCCTAAACCGCAAGTTATACTATCACAGTTTGGCTGGTGACATCCACAGAGCTGGAAGGATCCTTGACCTTTGGTAAACGATGCCCCCTTGCCCAGACTGAAATGCCCTGGGTAAACCTGTGCACAGTGGTACGTGCTTCACTTCCTCACGTAGGCCTGGGAGGAGCAGAGGGAAATGGGAGCCGGCTTTGTGGCAGATAGTCAAATAATTGTGAAATTGTTCATGAACTGATAGGAGAAGGTGAAGGAGCTAATGACGAGGCAGAATGAGCTGGGGAGATCTTTTCCCAGCACTCAGAAGAGGATCCACCCAAAAGCACATCTGTGACCATTCACTTGTTTTGCCGACCACAGACTTGAGTGGTGGAGCTCATTTTTCATAATAATAATTATATATACATATGTGTGTGTGTGTATGGTTGTGAACTGTAGCCTAAGAACTGACAGAAAGAGAGAAAGAAAGGAAAAAAGAGAAAATGCCTGAAACAGGGGATCCCTCCTGCTCAGGGGACGGGACAGGATGGCACTGGAAACCATGTCAAACCACACTGAAGCTGTTTCCTTTCAGCCAAGGGGAAAATATTCTAGAAAAAGGAAACTCCAAAACTCTTGTTTACCCAGCTGTCTGTACAAAGTGAATTATTCATGATTAAATGTGAATAATAAACCTATGCAAATATTTGTTATATTCTCAGTTTTGAGGAGGTTGGGAGAGCAGCAGGAAATGAAGTCACTTTAAGGTGATTTTGTTAACTATTTTCTTTAGAAATATATAAAGAATATAGATTTTGATTTTTGTTTATGTACAGTCTTCTGAAAACAACCCACCAGGGTGTGTTTTCTTTAGGAGGTTGTGTCCTATTGGAAATGACAATCTAAAGCTTTTCCTCTTAGTTATTATGACTTTTATATAATTTCCTTAGAAACTAATTGTGAAAGTTTTTTTTTCTCTCTGACATTAGAGGGTTAAAAAGCTTACAGCAGAATCTCTTCTCTAATGGGAAATCTTAACTGACAAGTTTCCAAGTACCTGCTGCTTACTGTAAATTCTTACCTATAAATTTCAGTTATAGGTTTTTGATAAAGGGAATATTACAATAATACTGATACCTGGCAGTTTGAAGCTGTTTGTCTCTTTTTGCAGAACTGGTTTAACAGTTTCCATCAGAACTGTTAGACTTTTAGCTGGAACTTGGTTAGGTTTTATGTAGCTTGCCCATTCTAAGAAATACTTAAAAATCCAAGCAACTGCCAGACAGTGTTTAATTATCTTGTAACTTTTCAGTCACTTAGCACAGCGTGTCACCATTATCTGCTAGAGAGTTTAAAGCATGCAAATGACCATTCTCTGTACTATAATTGTAAATGAGTTTCACTCACAATAATAATTTTTAAAAAACCCTTTCCCCTGGGCTCCATCCGTATGGCTGAGTTCATTCCAAGTAAAGCCCATGTTACAGCTGACCATAGACTAGGTTCAGATAAATTTCACTTTTGCTCAACAGTAACCTCAGTCTCTGGAGGAGGGGCCAGAGGACTGGTGTGGTCCCTTCTGACTCGTGAGGATCAGGCTTTCTCTAGTTGTTGGTCAATCGCTAAGTGGTGTCTGACTCTTTGCGACCCCATGGATGGCAGCACACCAGGCTTCCCTGTCCTTCACTATCTCCTGGAGTTTGCTCAAACTTATGTCCATTGAGTCGATGATGCCATCCAACCATCTCATCCTCTGCCACCCTCTTCTCCTTTTGCCCTCAATCTTTCCAGCTGGGCTTCCAAGAGAGCTCGCCCTCCCTCCCCGCAAACTGCCCCGAGGCCAGGCTGAGGAATTCCATCCAGGCGCCAGGCTGCATTTAGAGTGGCCTGTCAGCACCGCTGCTTCTGCCTCTCGGTGGTCCAAAGGCCGAGGTGGGCGCCGTCTGCTTTTTGCTGCTAATGGAACAGAAGAAGAGAGGGGATAAAGGCCTTGTCCAGAAATATAGGGAGAACCAAGATTTCGATGAAAACCGACTTTGACGGGATCTCTAGTCAATTTTGCACATCACGCTACCCTGCCCCCACCTCAGTTTACCTAGAAACCAACAAATCGGTGGCTCATCAGTAACCAGAGCTGTAGTTCATCTGCCGTTATCTCTTTCTTCTGCTGTCGTCGTTTCCGGAGATTTGGACTGTGTCACACAGGCCATACAGAGGAAAGAGAGGCCAGAAAGTCATCTAATCTACTCCCCAGGCTTTAGGCTGCTCTGAAACCTATGTAGACTTCCAGAGTGGGTAATTCTACCACCTTCTCTTGAGTTTGAATGCAGCGTAATCCATCCTAAGTCCCTCATCTCTCTCTCTTTTTATTAAACTTTTTATTTTGCATTGGAGCATAGCTGAATATCAATGTTGTGACAGTTTCAGGTGGACAGCAAACGGACTCAGCCGCACATCCACATGTATCCGTCCTCCCAATCCTAGGTCCACTTTGGCTTATTCTGTGTTAAGTGGAGAAAACTGGTTTTTACAAAATATATAGTTTTAGTTATTCGGCTGTGCCGGGTCTCAGTCACAGCATGTGGGATCTAGTTCCCCGACCAGGGGTTGAACCTGAGTCCCCTACATTGGCAGCGGGGAACCCTAGCTGCTGAACCACCAGAGGAGTCCTGAGAACTATTTTCTTATTAAAAAGAAAGCACGTTGAAATTGCACTGTAAGGTTAATTGGCAATATTTGTAAGTGGCAAGCATAGGTCTCAAATAAGAGGAGGTAATAAAGAAATAGACATTTTTAGAAAAATGTGATCTATATTTAATGAAGGCTTCCCAGGTGACCCTAGTGGTAAAGAACTCGCCTGCCAATGCAGGGGACAGGAGGCTCCGGTTCGATCCCTGGTTTGGGAAGAACTCCTAGAGGAGGGAATGGCTACCCACTCCAGTGTTCTTGCCTGGAGAATCCCATGGACAGAGGAGCCTGGAGGACTACAGCCCATGGGGTCAGAAAGAATTGGACACGACTGAAGCGACTTAGCACATACTCACATAAGTGAGTGAACATTGGTTTCATTGCTAACATTTTCACTATCCTGTTTCTCCCAGGATGTGCAGTTATCTGAGCAAACTTGCCTCTCCCTTTATAGGAACTGGCCTCAGGATTTAGAACGGTGGTTTCTTTCTCAGACTGTTTCAGCTGGGGAGCCATTTCATTATGTGCCAGGAAGTTTCTGAACCTGCAGTGTAATTAATTCCTTTAATAGGCTCCTCTCTAGGGAAGGCCCATTAGCAGACATCATTATGAATTAACATCTGAGTCCAGGAGAAAAGCCCTTAGAGGCAACAGTGAAACAGATCAATCTTTGTTGAGAGATGTGACCGGGGGACTTAACCACATTCCTTGTGGTTTCAGAATGACATGCATGTTCTTGGACCTGTAGATAGTCAGAGATAGTTGTCTTCTCAGTAATACCCTGACCACACCAGCTCTTTAACATTAAGAGATAGTTCTCAATGTTGTAATTTCTTAGAAGAGAGCGGCGTGGTGAGTATACACGCTGCCTGCGCTGACTGATGCCTGTGAAGAAAGGCCACCAGCCACTTAAAATACACTTGAGGCTGCTGGACAAATCCATTCTAGAGTAACGTAAAATTCAGGGTTCCGCCCACTCCCCATCCGCCTTGATCTTGTTAAATAGTAATGAAATCTTTCTTGGGACTTCCCTGATGGTCCCTAACACTCCATGCTCCCAACATAGCGGGCCCTGGGTTCAATCTCCTGCTCAGGGAGCTAGATCCCACATGCTGCAACTAAGACCTGGAGCAACCAAATACATAAATATTTAAAAAAAAAAAAAAGGAATGAAGTCTTTCTGCTGGAGTCTGAGTATTGATTATTTTCACATTGTTTTGGGTTCAGAAAAGACCCTGATGCTGGGAAAGACTGAGGGCAGGAGGTGAAGGGGGCGACAGAGGATGAGATGCTTGGATGGCATCACCGACTCAATGGACATGAGTTTGAGCAAGCTCTGGGAGATCGTGAAGGACAGGGAAGCCTGGCATGCTGTAGTCTATGTGGGTGCAGAGAGTGGGACGCGACTGAGTGACTGAACAACAAAGCCTGTGTGCCCTTGGGCAAGTGGTTTTGCTTCTCTGTCTTAGACGTCTTGTCTGAAATCGAGATGACAGCAGGACCTGCCTCCTTTGGTTGTGGGGGGGATTAAATGAATGAGCATGAGTGGGTGGGTGCTCAGCAGAGCGCCCGGCCCAGCACGAGCCCCACCGATGCTGACTAATACCGCGATTAGCTCGGCTGAGTGGAGGTCGCACCGCAACACGCAGGCCTGGAACACAGCAGCCGAAAAACTCTGACAGAGCAGAGGGGTGGGCGTGTGGGTCCAGGGTGGGGCCCAGCTACAAAGGGACATGAAGGAACTTCTGGGGGTGACAGAAAGGCTCTGTATCTTGATTGTGGTGGCGGTTACCCCGGTGTAAACTTAAAAAAAAACAACTCACTCAGACCATTCTTACCCTGATGACCCCCTTCCATGTATCAGCCCAGGCCGTGTGACCACTTGACGTCTGTGCTCATGCAGAGTCTGCCTAGTTGATTTTGTGTCTCTGAGCGATTTCTTCTCCAACGCCCCTTCGTGTGCGCGTGTTCGCCCTCGCTGCTGTGACCGTGTCAATAAACGCACCTGGAACGGCGTATGTGGCCGTTTGTTTAAAAAGGAGGGAAAGAAACAGACGTGCTAGTTGGTTTACCTGTTTATGCCTTAAAATAACTCTAGAAAGACATACGAGAAAGTGCTTATCTTAGTCACCGGTGGGGAGGGGACCTCGGGACAGGGCGTGAGGGATGTGTCTCGCTCTATTGCCTTTTGTTCCTTTTGAATGTTCAATCCCGTGAATGAATTAACCTAATCAAAAAGATAAATAAATAAAACGTAGGCAATAACAAGAACCCTGCCGAGTTCGTCCGTCCGTTCGACAAATATTTACCGGGCACCCACCGCTTGCCAGGCAGGCAGCAGGGGAAGGTGTCCAGGGCTGTGTTTCTCCCGTGCGATCCTTCACAAACGGTGCGTCACAGGCCCTGTGTGCCTGTTCAGCCTGAAAGCTTGCTTACAGGAGATAGAAAGGGCCCGGGGTAATTACAGTGGCCGGGCCTGGCATATGATTTAGGGAAAAAACAAGGTCAGGGTCAATTACGGTATGAGGGACTTCTTCCACATACTGAAAAGACGCAGAAAGCTGCAGCGTGGCAAGGGCATGGGATAATACCTTGTCCCTAATGTGTCTGAAGCATTAACTCTCTCTGTGCCAGGCATTCTCCTAAGGGCTTTACTTGAATCAGGTCACTCAGTTTTCACAACTCTGAAGGGAGGCACCATCATGGCCCCCACTTTTACACGTGGGGAAATTAAGGCACAGCCAACGTGCCCAGGGTCACACAGCTCGGAAACAGGATGACCAGGGTTTGAACCCAGGCAGCGTCTAAACTCCAGAACCCTCAGCTTTTTTTTTTCTTTTTTTAAAATTAATTAATTTATTTAATTGGAGGCTAATTCCTTTACAATATTGTGGTGGTTTTTGCTGTACACTGACGTGAGTCAGCCACGGGTGTACACGTGTCCCCATCCCGAGCCCCCCTCCCACCTCGCTCCCCATCCCATCCCTCTGGGTTGTCCCAGTGCACCAGCTTTGAGTGCCCCGTCTCATGCATCGAACCTGGACTGGTCATCTATTTCACATGTGATAATATACCTTTCAGTGCTATTCTCTCAAATCATCCCACCCTCGCCTTCTCCCACAGAGTCCAAAAGTCTGTTCTTTACATCTATGTCTCTTTTGCTGTCTCACATATAGGGTCGTTGTTATTATCTTTCTAAATTCCATATATATGTGTTAATATACTGTATTGGTGTTTTTCTTTCTGACTTACTTCACTCTGTATAATAGGCTCCAGTTTCATCCACCTCATTAGAACTGATTCAAATGCATTTTTAATAGCTGAGTAATAGTCCATTGTGTACATGTACCACAGCTTTCTTATCCATTCATCTGCTGATGGACATCTAGGTTGCTTCCATGTCCTGGCTATTGTAAACAGTGCTGCGATGAACATTGGGGTGCACGTGTCTCTTTCAATTCTGGTTTCCTTGGTGTGCATGCCCAGCAGTGGGATTGCTGGGACGTATGGCAGCAGAACCCTCAGCTTTAACCACTTCTATCTACTGTCTTTTGGGAAAAGCATTTAGAAAATGTTCCTTTGCTCCATCTCTGTTGAAATTCTACCTTTAATAACAATGTCATAGAATAGCACTTTACAGCTTGGAGAGCCTTCGATATTCTCAGTATTTACTTGATTCTTCTCTTTTTTTAAGTTATTTTATTTATTTGGCCGCACCAGGTCGTAGCTGTGGCACGTGGGGTCTTCAGTCTGCACTGTGTGGGGCCTTTAAGTTGCAATGTGTGGGATCTAGTTTCCCGACCAGGGGCCCCTGCGTTGGGAGCACAGAGTCTTAGCCACTGGACCACCAGGGAAGTCCCCTCATTTGATTTGATTCTTATCCAAAGAGCAACGTCCTGGTCAACTCAACTTGAACACTTCTAGTGACGGGAAACTCATTACAGCCGGAAACAGTCATGGGCTGACAGTTTTAATAATGGAAAGATTACATCCTCGAGCCAGGTGCCGTTCTGGGGCATGAAGGAGAAAGTCCTCCAGCTGTGGAGCCCACACCTGCCTCCCTGCAGCCTCTTCCTACTGGGTCTGTGCTCTGTCTTTGAAACAACCCAGATTGGGTCTGTGGTTCCCTCATCTCCCGACTTGGCCTCACAGTTTGCAGACAGCTGTGAAGTTCTCCTTAGACATTCTTCTGCCCTGTTTATCCAGTCTCTTCTCATGTCGCGTTCCCAATGTGAGATTCACTTTTCTTACCAACAAGCTTCCATTTTAAAATGCAGATGTGGGGAGGGCAGCCCATGGAGCTTCATCTGAAACTTGCCTCCCATCAGACTGTCTTGCGGGAAAGAGAGTCTGGGTTTGGGAAAGGAGAGGGGAGGGTGGCTCGGGTGTTGACGCAGGACCTCGGGGGTAGACAAAAAGCCGCGCTGGGACCCTGAACTCCTGACGTGAAGCAATGGGACAGGCCAAGAGCTAAAAATAGGATGAGTGATGAGCACCTGTTGAGCACCAGCTGTATACATGCTGGACACTTAGCCTGAGTTGCCTGGCTTAATCCCCACAAGTCACTAGGTAGGTGCCACTGTTATCCTGAATAACCCGAGCTGGAGCAGGGAAATAGCCTAAAAAATGCCAGCCAGGTAAGGCAGCCACACCCTAGCCTTTTCCTTAACAACCCTGCTCAAAGAAAGATGAAAACCTAAATTTGTCTGCTTACCCTGGAGCTGATCAATAATTATTCAGACGGAATCCAGATGTCCCCGACTTCTCCAGCCTTCAGGAGTCCTGCAGTACCCAGCAAGGAACCCTGCTCTTATACCAGCTTTCTGTCCCTAAGTATCTGAGCCCCTGAGGAATGGCGCGTGCCCCACCAGTCTGTCTTGGGTATTTCTGGCTCTCTGAACCTGCTGCCTCACCACTCCCATCTCGGGGAAACCTTCACAGCTGAACCTCGTGGCACAGTTAGGACCAGATAAAGTGTTTAGGGAGGCTTGTCCCCAAGGGGGTCCTATTGAGCAGATCTCATGTCCAACTTCCGGCTGGGCTGTAGGGGTCAGTAGACCCTCTGCCTCCCCTACAGTCGGCTACTGGTAACTGTGAGTCTGCCACCTCCAAGAGTTAGTCTCAACGACTTTGACATTCCTTGTTTGTAGAGATGTAGTCACCCAGGGGAAGTGATGTGAGTCGATTAGCACCTCAGGTCTTTCCATTTCTGGGTAGGATTTTGGCTTTACCATTGCCTAACCAAAGAGCCCACTAATTAAGGCCCTCATCCTAACGGAAACTGCGAACTACATAGCAAGTCTCAGCCAGGGCCTCATTACACAAACACACAACCACATTGAAAATATTACCTTTAAAAAACACACATATATATGCGCTAATAATTTCTGAAGAGGATACATTTGGAACAAACAGAGGCATCTCCTCGTTTGTACAGAATCTCGGACCATGCCGTGGCGGGGCTGCTCATTGCCTTGACTCTTACGAGTACAGTGCGGGTCTCATTTTATCGTCTGGGTCTTCCTTCTGACTGAGGGTCTCCACCACTGAGAATTATTTTTACTATAAACCCGGAAACTTCCTGGGAATCTCTAAAGATCCAGTACTACTGGGTTTGAAACCGTGAACTGACAATGTTAAGACACTCTGAGAACTGGCTCTGTTAGTGTTATTTTTTAAAAGAATTGTATATTATATATTAACACATATATGTGGAATCTAGAAAGATGGTACTGATAAACCTATTTGCAGGGCAGGAATAGAGATTCAGACATAGAGAACAGACTTACGGACACGGCAGGGACAGAAGAAGGTGGGATGAACTGAGAGAGTAGCACTGAAATATATACATTACCATGTGGAAAATAGACAGCTAGTGGGAAGTTGCTGCTTAACAGAGGGAGCTCAACCTGGTGCTCTGTGGCAAGCTAGAGGGGTGGGATGGGGTGGGAGGGAGGTTCAAGAGGGTGGGAACGTATGTATGCCCGTGGCTGATTCACGTTGGTGTATGGCAGAAACCAACACAGCACTGTAAAGCAATTATCCTCCCATTAAAAATAAAAGAACAAAACATACACAACTCTGAACCTGTGTGAAGGTCACTTTGACACTGGTGAATCTTTCCAGTCTCTTCCTGGTAGAGGTGAGCTGGAGAAGAAAGCACCCTGACGCCAGAGGGACCTTTGAGAAGGGAAAGGAAGGTGTGGCATTGGTGCCTGGCTTCAAAGGCTGGTGGCAGTCGTGAGCTACACCAACCCTCTTTCAGCTAGACCAATTTTCTGTAAAGACAGAAAAACCGCAGGCAGCCCAAGTCAAATTTCCCTTGCATAGATTTCAGTTTAACGACATCCCAGTTTCCAGGCAACCTGCAGCAGATCTTTGCAAGCGCCAGCGCTGTTGGGGTGAGGGAATGGCGAGAGCGCTGCGGTTTAGGCTCCCCAGCTGGGGTCTGAGTTGTCCTTCTTTTCACCGAACTTCTAGCTTCTGATGAACTTGTGGTTATTCATTCCGTTATTATTAAGGACAGAAATGAATAAGCTACAAAAAGGTTTTTAAAAAAATTTTTCCTCTCCCCATCCCAACAAATTATCCAGTAAATAGAATTGAACACCCTCCCATCTTGATAGCTGGCTGCACATCTGAGCTCTGCTATGTCAAATCAGCGAGTTCACGTCTTCATGGTTCTCGGATCCTCTTGACAACACGTCTCCTTGATGTGCCTAGCCAGGGCACGGGTCCAGCGCCTTCTCTCTGCTGCTGAGACACAGACACACACACACACTCTCTGTCTCTCTCCCTCTTTCCATCAGACACACACACCCCGCCTGTTGGCACCCACTGCAGGAGAGGGGTGTTAATAGAGACAGTAAAAGCACTAAAAGACTATCTAGACAGATTCAGGCTCTAGACTTTGACTTAAAGGATCGCCCACCTTAGGCTAAGTTTATGAAAATTATAGATTGAGAGCTTCTTCTTAAACAAAATGGTTCTCTCTGAAATCCAGATTGACTAATTGCTGCCTATAACTCGTCTGCTCTGAGAGTCAGAGCCCCCTGGGGTCCTGACGAAGCTGTTGGTGTTCAGACACCTGAGGCTCCGGGGCAGGCTCTCGGCCTCACAGGGTCTGCCCTGTCGGAGTTTGCCAGCCTGTGGAGTTCTGCTCCTCCTGGCACTGAGCGCGAGTGGCCTCCTATAGCCTTTGCCAGTCTGGTCTACGCTCTGCGCTCTGGAGACACACAACAAACCTAATCCCTCTACTAGACAGCTAATCTCTTCATAGGATTCTCTTAAGAGAAGTTACGGTGACTCAGGCTCCGGCTCTCTCAAGGATGTAATAAGCCGGTACCTTCCCCCTCCTCCTCCTCCTAGTGGCAGGGCTAGCTCGTGGGAGGACACTCCACATGCTGGGGGAAGGGAACTCGCTCCTCCCTGGCAGGCCTCGGGGCCACAGCCCAGCTCAGGACCCTAGCTGGGGGGCTGCCTGTGGGCAATCGGAAGTTGGAGAGCCTCCCGAAGGGGAGTGTGACAACCACAGGCTGCCGCTGGCTGAGTGCACGTCTGGCCCCTGAGGGTCTCCTCTCAGCCCAGATCAGAGGTCTGTCCTGGGTTCTGAGTCTTTCAAGTGCATTAGAACCCAGGGAGCTCTCCAGAGGGGCCCCCTGGGGTTCTGATGAATAGAAATGAGGCAGGCCTAGGAGTCTGCATTTTAACAAGCACTCCAGGTCCTGATATCCTTACTACACCGATCTGAATGAAGAAAAGTAGATGAGCCAAAAAATACCTTGTGTTTTGATTTTATTTAACCAGAAAGCACACACACTTACATTTAACTTGTTGGTCCTATCCATTTAAATTATTAAATTTCATGGTATAGAAATAATTCAAATAACACTGACATTTATTATTCATCTGATGCTAATCGTTAAGTCTATCAGAATTCTCCCAGAATGACGGGAGGACTGGGGGTATCATGTGCAGGTTACAGACTGACGAGCTGAAGTTTGGGTGGGGGAGTGTGTCACAGGGGCTCTCGGAAGGGGACCAGGCTCCTGCATTGCAGCCCGTCCCCGTCTCGGGCTGGCCAGCAGAAGAGGGCGCAGGGCCGGCTTTGGGGAACTCTACAGAGAGACTACACTTTGGTCCAACACTTAGCTGATTAACCTCGTGATTGAAGTTAACCCAGAAATCACACCTGGATCAGCACTGCCTCACACATGCTATGCGATTCTGTGGGAATTCTAATGAACTGCAGAGGGATTCCAGCACACAGGTTAGAACAAGTTAAAACCTTTTGCGGTTGTCTGAGTACCTGGGGAGTTGAATTATGCAAAGAAAATCCTCTTTCCTTTGAGAAGGACAGTGTGTTTCTCTTCCAAAGAGCTGCTGTGGTTCTTTTCCAGCTATAAAGGGTGTCTCATCTCCAACTCCGCCTCAAAGTAATGCTGGCCCCAAGCAGTCCTGGTGACCTCGTTTCCTTGTGGCCAAGTGAACCCATGTCCTACCCGGTCATTCAGCACTTAGTGAATTAACACAGAAAGTTGAGCAACACATTTAGTAAAGGGCTTTGGTGATAGAAACTTACTTTCCTACTAAAACACTTCATGCACACTTGTTGCAAAATGAACTTATTTTAGAATAAAAGTAGCAAAGGCAGCCAAGTTTCACTTTCTGTCAGGGATGAAGACTTTCACTGGTTCGCTGACCTTCCTCTTCTTTCTGGATCTCTCAGAACTTTGCTGACTGCACACGAAATTCATCTTTTGAATCTGTGAGAATCACCAGAGAGAGGCACAGTTCAGCAGAGATTCTGATATCTGCTCAAGGCACACAACACAGACCAAGCGTTAATCCCCTGGGCGGCATAACGGATCCCAACCTGCCTTGCTGCGGGCTGGGCTAGCCCTGCTCGGAGGCCCAGCTGCCAGGAGCGGAGCCTGGCATTCCAGCTTTCAGGAGCTGAGGCCCCTGGAGGCAGCCAGGTTCGGGGACAGTTTCTTGGCTCTCTTTAGTGAATTCAGCACATCCAGCTCTTGAGAAAAAGCGCTGTCAAGAGGTGGGGCCAACAAGGAGCCATTAAGGGTCAGGAGAGATCTGGGGCACTGATACAGCTTTAGAGGCAAATATAACTCAAGTCACCTTTTCAGTGAGCAGAATCGTACAGTCTTACCTTTTTTTAACTATAGGTTCAGATTAACAAGGTGGGACCATGACCTTCTTTCTGCTTGATGAGAATTATGTTACTGACTAAAGAGAATTCAGTTAGTGAATCATCATGGATATATATTTCTCCACTGGGCTCAGCTTTGGTAAAGATTTTAGAATTTATTTTTGCTTAACCGAGCGAACAACTCAATGTCAGACAATCCCTAATGCCTGGAATTCCAAGACCAGCATGGAGGACATTTTTATATTTTCCAGCCACTAGATGGGAGGAAAGGTTTTTCCATGTTCTCTGTCCTTTGTTTGGAGAAAAATGGAATAAGATACATATTTTTAAGCAAGACTTGTCAGAATATCTAGTAGAAGTTCCAACATTACTCTTTTCTTTTGTTATAGGTACAGGTTATTGTTGTTGACGTGCTTTTACTACAAAATAATGGAGAGTACCAGTAAAGCAGCTAAGTGCCATTTAGAACCAAAGACTGTCTCCACAAACACCTAATTTCATCACCAGTTTTGCATTTTACAAAGTAGTTGAATTTCTGATCTCAGAAACCACAAATTCCCTTTGGCTTAAACCAAGACACTGGCTATATGGAACAGCAAAACTCTGAGAAAACAAGTAGAGCTGCTCATCAAGTAACTGGTTTGCTTAGATATACAAAAGCTTGAAAGGTCTGCCCTAAAGGTAAGGAAATAGCAACATAAAAACCCAAAGCACAAAAACCGACTTCTTTATCTGGGAAGTGAATTTGTTTCAGTGTAGCTGTAAGAAAAAGTACTTGGTAAAATCTAGCTTTTCTAAAAATGCTGCGTGGGCATGCTTTCCATTCAAATGAAATCATCCCCACTTCTGTCAAGTCAGGTTACACTGGGAAGAAGAGAAGATGGGTGTCCAAATTGGCTTGATGGTTTGATAGTTTTGTTCTCTTTTTCTTCTTTGCTCGAGTCAACCAGAGTTCTGTTACAAGCCTCAGGGCTTTACTTGTATTGCAGCGAGTTCACTGAAACACCTTCACGATGTATACAAGGCAACTAGCGCGGTCTGGGAAGTCCAGCGGTTCACAGGAAACCAGTGGGCTCGAAAGCAAGCATTGATCAGTCGGGATGCTTCCTAACATCGATAAATAGTCCGTGTTCTGAACTATACAAACCCACAAATTTATCCATGCAAAGCAACATGTGAGAAACGTTTTTCAGGTGTGCTCCAGCTCACTGAGTTTGCACTGTTAGTGCCAAAGCCACCCAGGCAAGCATTCCACTGGAGGTGTCCAAGTTGAAAACCTGGGATTCATCCACGGCTACTCCATCATCCTCACCCTGAAGTCTAACTAATCACTAATTCCAGTTGAGCCTACCTCCTTAATATCTTTCAGATCCATCCATTTTTCTCTCTTGCCCTGCCTCCAGTTTGCCATAGGCCAGTATCATCTCTCCCAACTCCTGGATCTCAGACTCCCACTCTTCCTGCCTCTCCAATCCACTCTCCCACTCCGGAGCCTAAGTAGTCTCTGGTTAAATCCGACTACATGGCTCTCCTGATTCATCACCCATGTTAGTGACTTCCCACTGTTCTCAAGACAAAGCCCACACTCTCTATGGCCCTGGCCCATCTCTGCAGCTCCATCTTGCTCTAGCCTTCCTTGGCCAATTGCAGTTCTCACATGGCCCCTGCTTGCCCCACTCTGGACCTGGCCTCTGGTGTCTGCTCCCACACTCTGCTCCTGCTCTGTCACCGGGTGCTGGCACTAATACCGTGTCTCTGGTAATGCAAGAGTGCATAAGACACAGTTGTTTTCAAGGATTGAATCTTGTAAGGGAGAGACATTAAGCACATGATTGCAAAATAAGGCAGTACAACATAATAGACATTCATTCATTCAGCAATTACTAATGGAATGCCAGCTCTGTGCGTCGTATTGTTCTGGGTGCTTGGGGCACATTAGTGAACAAACAAGATAAAAACCCTCGCCCTGTAGATTTTACAATCTGGCCATGTTACTTTGTGGCTTAACGATTTCCTATGGCATCTCACCACTTTTAGGCAAAGTCCAGAGTGCCTACCTTGGCTTTTTGTACAGCATTGGTGGTTCTGGGAAAGGGAGGGGCCACTGCTGCTACTGCTGCTAAGCTGCTTCAGTCGTGTCCGACTCTGTGTGACCCCATAGATGGCAGCCCGCCAGGCTCCCCCGTCCCGGGATTCTCCAGGCAAGAACACTGGAGTGGGTTGTCATTTCCTTCTCCAATGCATCAAAGTGAAAAGTCAAAGTGAAGTCGCTCAGTTGTGTCCGACTGGTTGTGACCCCATGGACTGCAGCCTACCAGGCTCCTCCGCCCGTGGGATTTTCCAGGCAAGAGTACTGGAGTGGGGTGCCATTGCCTTCTCCAGGGAGGGGCCACAGAGGGGCTCTAAGACCCTGACGGCAGCTCTGTACTCATTCCTTAGGAAAATGCTCCTGCCCCCAACTCACATACGCATCCGCTGTGATGGGCCATTTGCCATCTGTGGGGGCTGCTACCCCCTGGACACCCCCAGTTCGAGTTGCCACCTGCCAGGGCCTGGCTGTGTCCAGCAGTATCCGCCGCATCTCCTCTACTCTGTCTCTCACTGTCTCTCACTCTCTGCCCGCTCAGTTTTCTCAGCCCCCACGAATGGCAAATGGCCCATCACAGTGGATGCATGCGCGCGCGCGTGTGTGTGTGTGTGTGTGTGTGTTGGGGGGAGGAGCATTTTCCAAAGGAATGAGTGCAGAGCTGCCGTCAGGGTCTTAGAGCCCCTCTGTGGCCCCTCTTTTTCCCAGAACCACCGATGGTATATGAAAAGCCAAGGGAGGGACTCTGGACTTTGCCTAAAAGTGGTGAGATGCCACAGGAAATCACTAAGCCAAAAGCTTTGTCCTGATTCTAGACGTCTGCACACGATGTTTCATCTGTTCGACAAGATCTTTCCTCCACCAGTCCTCTTTTGGCCTAATTAATTCCTACTCATTCTTCAGATGAAACATTATTTCCTCAAAAAGCTTTCCCTACCCTATTCCTATTAAGTTAGGTACCCCAATCATATGCTGTTAATAGAGTCCCAGGAGATTGGGCACTTGCCTGTCTTGGTCACAACCAGCATATAGTAGGGCCTGAATACATTTTTTTCTATGAATGAATGAATGAATCTATCCTCAAACAACACTGCCTGCTGTATAGAAAGGTGTGTGGAGGCATCAAGTGGATGCTGGGTGGTGAGTCATGCTACTGGAGTAGTCAGGTGATAACCTTGGGTACCAATGCCGGAGAGACGTCAACAGTGAGAGAAGTATTGAGAAGGTAGAGTCCGTAGGATGATCCACTGGACACAGTGGTAAAGGAGAGGTGGGGAGGTCAGCAATGACTCCCCATTTCTGGTTCAGCTAACTTCAGGGATGGAGGGACTCTTCTCTCAGGCAGAGAACAATCAGGGTTTTGAACCTGCTGTGTTTGGAGTACTTGAGAAAACCCAAGTAGACATAGGGGATCGGCAGCTATGTATGGACTGGAACTCGGGATGGAAGTCTGGGTTGGACATGTAAATGTGACAGTCATCAGCATATGGAGGCTAATTAATGCCGTGGGTGTGGAAGAGTTTGCTTATTGAGAGATCAGAGCGTGAGAAGGGAAAGGAGGCCAGGATACAGCCATAAGGAACTCCAACACTTAGAGATTAGGTGAAAGAGAGCCAACAAAGAAGGGGGAGAAAGAGATAGAGAAGTCTAGACTGTCCTACAAAGAAAGCCAAGGGAAGAGAGGTTTAAGAGGGACGAGAGAAAAAATTAGCGATGAAGGCTTTTTTTCCCCTGTAGTGTCAGGGGTTGCTGAGAAGTCAAGGATGATAAGGACTGAAATATGCCTACTTGATTTAGACAGGGAAGTTACTAGCTGCATTGGAGTTTGGGGGGCAGATGTCACCTTGAAGTCAGTTGAAGAATGCATAAAAAGTTAAAGACATTGAGACAGCAAGTATGCAAAGTTTTATAAAAAGTCAAGAGGGAGTGACCAGCTCAACCTGGGGAATTTAGAGAAGGCCCCTAAGCATAAGAGAGACACTGAGATGGGTCTTAAAGTATGGGTTCACTGCACTGGAGATGCGGAAAGTGGGTAAGCGAGGTCACTCTAGGCGGAAGGTTCATTCAGCATGTTTAAAGCACCATGTCCCTTCCATGTGAAAAGACATGGAAGGGACATGCAACAGTGAGAAATGTCCCTTTATTAGACTGGCCCTAGGGTGAGGCGTTAGATATCAACACTCTCCTGTTAAAAATGCAAATTCCCCTATAATTATTACTCAGTATGATATTAGTGTAAATTAACTTATCAAATGGTCTTCTCACAGGCTTCGGGAAGAAGACAGATAAGTATCAATACAGAAAGAGCAGTCAGGGCACCGTGCTTTGCATTAGGAGGTTGATCCGTCTGGGGAACAGAGCCGGGGGGCAGCCCCAGACAACCAGGAAATACCGTGAGAACTTTTTGTGCCTGGGGTGACAGTGCAGAAAATTTTGTTTATTACTTCACAACTGTCTGCCAGGTCAGATCCGGCAAAATGTTTTCTGTTTAGAAAGTCAGTCCTTGCCAGGACAGATGTGTGTGTGTTTATATATTATATATATATATATATAAAATCAAGTGTGAAGTATGGGATCTCTGGACTTAGAAGTTCCCAGATCAAGGACATTTATGGTTCAGAGAGGGTTTGTTCTCTTACAGCTAAGTTATACAGCCATGATGTTAGTTGCAAATCGTCTCCCTTAAAATGTATCTTTTTTGCACAGTGAAAGGTGGATCAACAGTGATTATCCAGTAAATGCTACTAGCCTGAATGGAGCTTGTTGTTAACATTGTGATGAATGAGTGGTTAAGAAACCAAATTCTTAAAGGGAATGCTGACCTCCAGCTCCAGTGGAGCTGTGAGCTCTCTGATGTGTTGGGAAGTGTCTCGCATTTTCCTGGGATTTATGAAGAGTTTGCTCACTGACTTAGGGTTCTGGGCCACGTTTATCTCTATTTGGGAAGTAAATATGTAGTCTCCTTAGAAATCACGTATTTCCATTAATCTCTAAAAAGTTCATTCTATCAGTTCTTCCTTCCTGTACATTTTCTAATGCATCATGTGGCTTTAAAAGTTCCATAATTCATTCATTTACTCAGCCAATATTTGGGGCATCTTCTCTGTGTCAGATATTGTGCTGAGCACGAAAGACACAAAGCTGATCAAGACATACTTCATGTCCTTCAAGAGATTATGGTGGGGAAACAAACTGGCTACAGATGAAATGATAGAGTCCTGTGTAGGGCACGGTGAAGGTTCCAAAAAGATCTTATCAGCTCTTCCTGGGGAGGCCTGGCAAGGCTTCAGAGAGGATGTAAAACCCGAACTAAGAACGGCAAGATGAGCAGACATTCACCAGGTAGATGGCATTAGAGAGAACATTCTAGACAAAAGCAGCACAGGGATGGGATAGAAAGCAGAATACCCCTGGAGGACTGGGAATCGTTCAGCGGGACTAACAGAAAGGGCATAGGGTGGTGGGCTGGGCCAGGCAATGTCGTTCTCCCAAGTTTGGACTTTCTGTGCTGTCGTGGAGTGCCTCCAAAGAGCCCTAGAGCAGGTGTGTTGTGGAAAGGTCCTGATGGCTGCAGTGTAAGGGGTGAGCCGGGGGCAGTGAGACGAGGAGCAGGAAGGTTACTTCAGGAGAACTGATCCAAGGGAGAACAAGGGCCACAGTGAGGCTAGACCGGGGTGGGCAATGGGGGCAGAGGGCAGAGGAGAGAAAGAGTGAGGGTCTGAACCTGGACCCTGACACATCCTTGCCATTCATTATGATGGGCACAGAGATGGCAAAGGAAAGAAAGGAGTAAAACAAAATGACAAAAATCATCAATGATGGCACTAATTAAGATGGGAAATAGAGGAAGCTGAGGGGGTGGGTGGTAGAAGCAAGCTGGGGAGGGTGGGCAGAGAAGTAACTGACTCTGGTTCCAAGATTCTGTGTTGGAGGTGAGCTCTCCAAATGCAGATGTCCCCCAGGGCCCCGGCTGGGTGATCTGGAGCCCAGGAGGAGGGAGGGCACCATGTCAGGAGCACAGGGAGGGTGTATTCACTTCACATCAAAGACGGGCTGTTACCCGAGCTCCGGCAGGACGGTGGTTGAAGTGGCTGTAGGTACAGATACCTCTTTAAACAGGAGGGCAGGAGGTTGAATGATTCGTTCCTGCTGGGCTTAGTCAGTTCTATGAAGTAGAGTTCAGGTCGTCTGTTTAGCAAGGGAGTCAACTGTCTTGGGTGGCACTGAAGACACTTACATGGTGTAAGCATGGAGAGTGGAAAGGAGCCACTGATGGACTTTCAAAACTAATAGTTACTGCTTAGGATCCAGGTAACTTTAAGATACAGCACCTTCAAATGAAAAAATGTGACTTTGACATATTAAACATTTTGCTCTTCTTTTTACAACCATCTGAATGCTTACAATAGACTTGCTAAAAACATCACAAATGCTATCTCATTTATTCCTTGCGACAACTATGTGAGGACAGAGAGGGGCTTTTTATTCCTCTCTTACAGATGTAAAAACTGAAGCTCAGAGAAATGAAATAACTTGTCCACTTCACACATTTAGTAAGTGGAAGTCTTGAACACAGGTCTCCTGACTTCAAATTCAGTACTTTTTATCATCTGCTTTCAACCCAAAGGGGAAACAAAGGTAGGAGAACCCAGCCATCAGAACTCTGGGTAGGGCTCCTCGGTTTCTGTCTGAGGCTGACCATTGTTGGGCACAGCCTGCTGGGACCTCAAATGAAAAGCCAAAGCTGAGTTCATTAATCTTCCTTTGGAACCCATTTTTCCTCCTGACTTTTCGATTTCTGTTAATCACCATTTCCCAGTCATCAAAGGTGGAAGACACAGTCACCCTAGACCCCTCTCTCATTTCCTGATGCCTACACAGCGCTCTTGCAATGAGCACGTGAAACAGCACAGATGGAGCGCCTGGTCCATCCCCCACATGCAAGTCCCTCAGTGCCTGGTGGCTGTCGTCATTCCTACTCCAGCCAGACTGGATCCTGTGGTAGGCTGAGAAGGGCCGCCAAAAGATGTCCATGTCCTAGTCCCTGGAGCCTATGAACAATACCTTATATGGCAAAAAAGGCATGGCAGGGGGGCAGTCTCTGCAGGTGTGCCTGAGGGTCTTGAGATGAAGAGGTTATCCTGGATTATCCAGGTGACCCTACCCATGAGCACGTGTATCCTTATGAGAGGGAAGAAGAGGGAGACTGGAACACTGACAGATGAGGAAGAGACCGTGTGACCCCTGAGGGAGAAACTAGAGTGATGTGGCCATAAGCCAAAGAATGCCAGGGCCACCAGCAGCTGGAGAAAGCGGAGAACCAATTCTCCCCTAGATCATTTAGAGGAGTATGGATTGCTTTCGGCCCAGTGACTGAGTTTGGGATTTCTGGCCTCTAGTGAGAGAATACATTTCTGATGTTTTAAGCCACAAGATTTGTGGTCCTTCGTTACAGCAGCCCTAGGAATCTAACACAGTTATTCCCCCTAAACACCTCATTCTCTCCCCTCTTCTCTATTTCTTCCACATTTCAGAAGACAGAAATCTTCTGTTATTAATACTTACTCTCTTAGGTTTTGAGTAATTCTTTCAAGGTCAATCTCTAAAAGTATTTCATTCACAAAGTCTTTCCTGTTTCTTTAATCTGATATGAATTTTCTTTCTTGAGCAAATACTCACAGCACATTTTTTGTAATTATGTTTTCCTGACAGCATTAATATTTATAAACAATTTGTCCTTTACCTAGAACAGGGTTTAAGTTCTTTAGGACTGAATTTGTATTAATATGATTTTTAGACTCCCCGGGATGCTTCACAGAGTGTCTTTTACACACATCAGCAATTCTTTTGCTATTTATCTGAACTACTTACAAAAGTAAATTACATAGTTATTCACACATCCTAAAGCTGCACTGTCATATGGCAGCCATTAGCCATGCGTGACCACTTAAATTTAGTCAAAATTAATTAAAATTTAGAATTCGGTTCCTCAGTTGCCTTAGTCACATTTCAAGTGTTCAGAAGCCACCTGTGGCTGCTCAATTCAAGCGCAGAATAACCACGTATCAGACATCACAGATACAGAACATTGTCATCGTCACTGAAGTTCTCCTGCACAGAGCTGCTTCACAGAGGCAATCTGTGACTAATCCAAGCAGACAGGTTTCCTAGGGACTGTGG
Source organism: Bos mutus (assembly GCF_027580195.1). Taxonomy (NCBI): domain Eukaryota; kingdom Metazoa; phylum Chordata; class Mammalia; order Artiodactyla; family Bovidae; genus Bos; species Bos mutus. Next base: position 3,595,057 of record NC_091633.1, read on the forward strand.
TGACAGTAGTGAAATTAGAAAATAAAATCTCCTCAAAAACTCAAAGACCCATTATTGTAAAAAAGTCACAATTTTCCAAGATTACTTTATCAAATCAATGCAACCTCAATCAATATCCCATTAATGTCTTTTGGAACTGAAGATGATTCTAATGGTTGTCTAGAAGTGAAAATATACAGAAAAATCTTTAAAATACTAAAAAAGAAGAACTATGAGGTGGGGGAAAGAGTTGGTTTTCCAGGCTGCAAACACAGAGTAATTAAAACACAATGGCAATACGAATAGACATATGAATCAATACAGTAAAATACAATAGCAAGGCTAAAGACAAACTATCTAGGGTTTTAATTTATGATACAAGCAGCATTCAGATTAGCAGGGGAAGGGTAGCAATTCAACACCAACACAATGGGAAGACTCTCACACCAGGAAAAACAAAATCCAGCGAGCTTAGGGAGCCAAACGTAAAAACTAAAATTAGTTTATTAGAAGAAAATGTATCAATAGGAGAACTTCTTAGAAGAAAATATGGAAAAACAAGTTTATAGCTTTAGGATTGCAGAGACCTTTTTAAAAAATGTTTATTTACTTGGCCGTGCCGGGTCTTAGCTGGAGCATGTGGGATCTAGTTCCCTAATGGGGGATTGAACCTGGGCCCCTTAGGGGGCGCAGAGTCTCAGCCCCTGGACCACCAGGGAAGTTCCTGCAAAGACCTTTTTAAGCAAGATATAAAATGGTAAAACCATGGAAAGTTATCCTGTGTTCCTAAATTGGAAGACCTAATGTCGTTAAGCTGTCAATACTACCCAAAGCAATCTACAGATTCAATATAATCCCTGTCAAAATCCTAGTGACTTTTTTTTTCTCAGAAATAGAAAACTTCATTCCAGAAATCATATGAAATCTCAAGGGACTTTGAATTGCCAAAACAACCTTGAAAAAGAAGAACAAAGGTATAGGCCTCACACTTCTGATTTCAAAACAACGACAAAGCTACAGTGATCCAAATGTTGTATTGGCCCAAAGACAGACACACAGACCAAGACACAGAATAGAGTCCAGAAGTAACCCTCACATATACAGTCAAATGGTTTTTGACAAGGATGTCCAGAAGGGGTGACCAAAGGAGATTGATTTTTGACAGAGGGGATGCCCAGTGGGGAAAGGAAAGTCTTTTCAAGAAATGATGTTGGTAGACCTGGATATCCATGTGCAAAATAATGAAGCTGGACCTTTGTACCACATACAAGTATCAACTCAAAGTGAACTGAAGACCTAAACATAAGAGCTAAAACCATAAAACCCACAGAAGAAAATGAAGGGGGAAGTCTCGTGACATTGGACTGGGCAAGACTTTCTTGGACATGACACCAAAAACACAAGCAACAAAAGAAAAAACAGATAAATCTAACTTCATCACAATTAACAACTTTTGTGCACCAGAGGACACTACCAAGAGATGGACGAGACAACCCATGGAATAAGAGGAAATATTTGCAAGTCGTATCTTGTAAGATATTAACATCCAGAATATATAAAAAACTACAATTGCAACAAAACAATCTGATTAAAAAGTTGGCAAAAAAGAAAATATACAAGTGGCACAAAAGCAGATGAAAAAGACTCTCAACATCACTAATCATTAGGGGAATGCAAATCAAAACTACAGTGAAATATCACTTCATACTCATTAGGATGGCTATTAGTCAAAAATAAGAAAACAGCGAGTACCGGGGACAACGTGCAGAAATGGGAGCCCTGACGCACTGCTGCTGGGAACGTAACATGGTGCAGCTGCGATGGAAAACAGCATGGCGCTCCTCATGTAATCAAAAATGTAATTACCGTATGATCCCAACAATTTCACTTCTAGGTATATGCCCGAAAGAACTCAAAGTGTGAACTTGAACAGATATTTCTACACTCATGTTAATGGCCGCATGATTCACAATAGCCAAAAAGCGGACTCAATCTCAATGTCCAGAGATGGATGAATGGGTAAACAAAATGCAGTGTATACATATGACGGAATATTGTTTAGTCTTAAAAATGATGGAAATTCTGACACGTGCTGCAACATGGATGAACCTTGAAGACATTACGCTAAGTGAAATAAGCCAGTCACAAAAGGACAACTAGTGTATGATTCCACTCATAGGGTTTTCTAAATATACTAACAAGGAAAAATCTCTAAGCCATATGTTAAGTGAAGAAGGCAAGTTTCAGGAAAAGATGCCATTATCCCATTTATGCTTTTAAAATATCCGTAAGTATATGCATATATGTGTGTATATATGTGTATGTATATATACCATATATGCATACATTCCTATACATGCATATAGTGCTATTCAGTAGAAATAGATGCAAGACACCATTACAAGCCACATATAAAATTTTCTAGTAGGTACACTGTAAAAAGTAAAAGGAAACAGATGAAATTAAATTTTAATAATTATTTGATCCAGTATATAAAAAATATTATTTTAATATGTAATCAAAATTGAGATATTTTGCATTTTTTATACTATGTCTTTACAATCTGGTATGTATTTTCCACGTACAGCACATTTCAACCCACGTTAGCCACATTTCAAGTGGTTTACAGCCACATGTAACTCCTGGCCACCGTGCTGGGCAGCACAGCTTGTGTGTATGTTTTAAATTCAAAGTCAATGATATGCATCCTTATTGGTGTTTTTTAAATTATCTATGAGAATGTATTCATGTGTAAATTGTATTGGGTTGACCAAAAAAGTTCATTTGAGTTTTTTGAAACATCTTACAGAAAAGCCCAAACAAACTTTTTGGCCAACCCAATATAATTAGTTGCATTAAAAATTTGAAGTATCTGTTTATTCTGTTAAAACTATATCTTTTATTAATTGCTATGTTTATAATCAACAATCTTTACCTCTTTGTTTTCCTTTATTTCAATGTGATGAAAGTTTTACTACATTATTTTAATTCATAAACTGGGAAAGTCATAAAAGAACATTAAAAGCCTTAAAATTTTTGTTGTTTACCTTTTACAATTGCAAAGTATTCTAAACTATTATTAAATACTTTTCAATAGAAAAATGTCAGCTACTTTCCTACTTCCACATGCCTGAGTAATTAACTATTAATTCTGTGGTAACTGAAGTAGAAATATAAAACACATATAAACACATTCAAGCACATACTTGAAGTAATTATAAAAATGAAACAGTCGTTTTCAGTTTGCAGCATGTAGGAGGAAGCGTATAGGCGATGACATGATGATGTTACTAGATGTGCTAAACTTGACATAGGTCTGCTGATTCTTCAAAAATGAGATGAACAGATAACAGATACAGAATTGGAAATGATACCCGCTTCTCACAGACTCGCTATGTAGGTCATTTGCTTGAGTCTGAGTCTCTGAAAAGCGCTTCAGCAGGTGTTGAAAGAAATAGAGTATAACCGTAAGTACAGAAATGACTCTATGGAGACGGGCCCCGTAAAACAGGCAGAAAAGGGCCACTCTGCTTGAGGACTGTCTGACGTGGAAGAGCTCTTACTGGTGTGATGTCCAGACCCTGGGTCATGACTGCCTGCTCCTGCTGGCAGGAAAGAGAGGGCGAAGCTGACGACACTTAGGAGCTCTGGCACCCCCCAAACAGTTCTTGCATACAAGGTGGAGACAGAATGGCAAAGATCCCTTCACTGAGAAGTCAGATTTTCACTTTAAACTGGCCCTGAGTTCACTTGAAGAAACAAAGAAAAAAAAAAAAAAACTAAAAAGAAGTAGTTGAGTGTTTAGAGTGTGGACAGGTTTTATATGAGGGACAGCCACCTAACCTTAAGTTGTATTTTGCTTCTTCAGCAAACAGTGAAACATTTTCCAAGTTTTAAACAGAAAATGAAAATAATCATACCTCTCTTTCTGATCTACCTTTATTTGCTAATATATTTGAATCCTTTCCTATAATTAACGGAACTTTGCATGGCATCAGTTCAGTTCACATCTAGTTATTTAACTGCCTGATTCCTTTTTCTGGATTTTATTTATCTCTTGCATAACTAGTACAGTCACATGGTATGAAATTCAAAATGCAAAATAAAGGTGCACAGTGAGCTTCTCCCTGCCACTCAGGGCCCTGTCTAGAAGGCAACCTCCACCAGTTTCTTGGACAACTTCCCAGAAACGGTGCTGTTTCCATTTTGAAATTTAACTCTGCAGGTGGTGCTAGTGGTAAAAACCTGCCTGCCAATGCAGGAGCCACAGGAGATGCGGGTTCAATCCCTGGGTTGTAAAGATCCCCTGGAGAAGGGCATGGCAACCTATTCCAGTATTGTTGCCTAGAAAATCCCATGGACAGAGGAGCCTGATGGGCTACAATCCATGGGGCTGCTAAGAGCTGGACACGACTGAAGCAACTTAGCACGTGCGCACTGCTAAAAAACTTAAACTGCTAGAAAAAAGTTCACGGTATCATCCCCTAGGTTGCTTCACTAGAGCTGGGTCAGGCCTGGACCGTTGAGGAAGTGAAGGGCTGTGACCAGGTCACCGACCTCGTTGCAGGGTCACGCCTGGTCTCATAGCACGTGAAGGTGCGCTTTCTTCCTGCTGCCTCCAGTTATCAGTTATCTTCCCCATCTGGAGACCCCATGTTTTCCTCCTGACTAAAGGAAGTGAGAGAGCCAGACTGTAGGAGGGTAAGAATGAGGGTCGGGCAAGCAGAGGCTCAGGTAGCAGGCTGAGTACCAGATTCAGGTCCCAGGTGTCCAGGTGGGGATGACGCGGCAGGCTCGGGCAGCAGAGCGATGCACGGTAGTGAGGAACACAGACGTGGGACAATGAGCTCTAACCAGCATCTCCCACAGGTAGGAGAAGTGAGGGCTAAATCAAGATGCAAGCAGGATGCTGTAGGTACACAGAGGGAGAGAGAGAACGGCGGGAGGGGCTTCATCAATCAGCCCAGGGCTGCTTGAGCATGTCTGATGAGCGTCTTCTCAAAACAGCACACGTTTTTCCCTGACTCATGAAAACCCAGAGCTGGGAGAATGCCAGACCCACGTGCTGAAGCTCAGTCAGTAGGGAAGCCTTTAAAAACCAATATGGGGAGGAAGCACTCAGAACTTGCACACGCACAAAAATATAGGGATTAATAATAAGTCCCCCAGCAGCTTACGACTGGACTCAGAACCAAAACAAAACACTCATTTTCAAAAGCTTTACTAATTCATTAAAATCGAGGCTGCCAGGCGTTGCTCGCCTCCAGGGGGCGCCATTCACATCGCTGCCCGTGACTTCGGTAGCCCCTGGACTTGTGCAACATTGTCGACATAACCGTGCATGGCAACCCTATGAGGGCAAACATCACTTTTTGGGAGACCACTTCCTAAGTTTCCCCATCACTAAATTTTTACTTGGGATACAAGATTTTCCTTTGGGCTAATATTTTCTATGATAAGAAGAAATCAGGTATTTAGCAATATGAATATGCTTTCTTAAAACTGCAAGTTTGTTGAGTATAAGCTGCAGTGTAGCTATGCTACAGAATGTGGCTAGATTATATACCTAAAATATGGCATAGTGTGCATATTTTCCAACGCATAAAGATTTTCCATGATGGGGTAGGGCTGCTCGGTCTCAAATATTATTTATTCAGAAATGTAAGGCTATTTCAAATCAAGTCGGCCAGAGAGCAGGGTGGAATACTATTATTGTTGCAGGGCGTCTGGCACATACATTGTCATTCTGAGGCTTTTAGGTTTTATGATTCAAAGTTGAAAGTTTCAGAAGAGTTTTCCTGATTCCCCTCAGCATGTCTCTTTTCATGGCCATTGTCAAATCCAGCAGGGTAAAGACATCTACCCATTTGAAAAACCATATGACGGTGGGTCACGTGAAAGAATAAAACAACAATGTGGAAAAAGTTTCTGTGCACGTTTAAAGTTATGCCAGCATGGTTCATAGTTCCTGGTTCAAATATTCCTGGTTAGGACGCATCTAGCCAAGTGAAATCAAATATCTGTCATCTTAGATACAGTTGTGTCCTGTTCTCTGTGTTTTGCATTCATTGGTGAATATGCAGGCACTGATCTTTTTTAAGTTGTTGGGGCTGGGTTTTTTTGGTTTTGTTTTTGGTGGGTAGGTATTGAGCTAATTCCTAGTGGTTTTTAGAGTTTACCCACATTTTCCCTTTTTGTGGAAATATTTACGCTGGGGATTTCCACTAAGGGAATTGGAGTTAATAGAGCTCTTTGGGGAGTGTGTGTTGGGGGGATGATGGAAGGGATATAGCAGCTGAGGCCATATTTCTATTAGTGCCTTTTTTTTTTCTTGCCCCACTCGGAGTGTTTCCATACACATAAGACTTAATCTATGGGTTCTCATAGAATATTATATATGTAAAATAAGATCATGGATTTGAAAACATTTGGCAGAGTATCTGGTACATGTTAATCACTCAATATAAATTGATTGTGTCTAGTTGACTGATTTTGCCTGATTTTGGTGAATATGTGGTTGCTATAGGTGAAATGTGCCCTAAACTGGTGTACGAATTTTTAAAAATCTACCTTCTCTTGAGGTATGAGATGTATACAGGATCTCTGAGTGATAAGTGAAATTATATATTTAATAATAGTCCTCCACTTCAAATTTCAGCTGCAAACCTGTAGTTTTCTTATAAGTGCAACAGTGGCACTGAAAAGCATACAAACGGAGACATCCTCTCAAATCCCACCCAAGAAGCCATGAACAAGCTTAAAAAATTATTCATCTGGTTATTTTCACGGTATAGTGCAAAGACTCAGAACTAGGGGGCTGGGTTCCATCACTGACTTGCAAGTTTCCATCACAGTGAAAAAAAAAAAAAAAAGGGAGGGGGATCATATTTGCCATGGACCAAACAGCAATGCTTTGAGGATTAATGACATAATGTCTGTAAAGAGGTTGGAGCTCCTTGGAAAAAAGACACTACATAAATATAAAGTAGTATTAATATTTAGGCTTAGTCCACAATGTGAGACCTGCTTTCTCTGGCTCATGAGGTCACCAGCAGTTTGGTAACGTGTGCTCAGACACCCACAGAGGAGCCTTGTTCACTTCCTTGTGAGTGGGCCATAGAGCTAATCTGGACCCACCTGGTGGGAGCGCCCATGGAGGCTGCGTCCCCTTCCCATGGCCTCTGAGTGGGCACAGATGGAGCGAGCCGACTCCCTGAAGGAATGAGACACGGGCCGAGGGAGCACTTCAGCAGCATGCAGGGCTTCCCAAGAATGCAGTGGGAGTTTGGGAATGTTTTGGCTTAGAATTAAACAAAAGTCCAGTCATATTGTATCTTGATTTAGAAGAAGGGCTAAATTTGCCTTTCTCAGACAAAGAAAATTGGGATTAAGAGTAGGAATGAGAAAGCTGCTTCTTGGAATGGTTAGTTTATGTCTTTAAAGGATTTGGAGGCAGACTTGGGTATTTCTGTCCTGGGAAAGCTGTGGTCTCCAGGGACTGTCTGCAGGCTCTTTGATGACTACTTTCTGTCTCCTTGTTAGTGCTTCGTCTCTGTGAACTGGTTATCAAGGGTGATCTTGCAGAGGTCTAACTGAATGGCAGTAAGGTGACGAAATATTTTTATTTCTCAGTTTTAAAAGATAAAGTTAATTTTGCACCTCAGGCATCAGAAACCACCATCTTCAAAAAATGTAAAATTCATGAATTTACCAAAAGCACTGGCACTTGATAGTGATTCTGAGGCTGTGGCCATAATATCAAACTGTTTGAGCAAGAGATGGAGAATGTGAAGAAATATTTCTTTTTTTAAAAGCTGGGTGTTTTGTTTCTACATTGATGTAGGTTGTATATTCTTTTAGAAATGATTCGGTTTCTTTGTCCACTGCTTTCTGTGGTATTTCAGACTTATTGATATTGAAAATAGGTACTTTTTTAGGAGAAAGGAAACAGAAACGAATTGGAAAGCTTTCTCTAAATGAAATATTGACCCTAGTGGTTCTTCCTCAATGAGCAGTTCGGCCCTCATGCCAGTGTCGGGTGTAGCAAAGCCAGAGAGGCTCGTGCACGGCGGGGTGTCAGGGCCTGGGCAGGGTGAGGAGGGTGTCCCCATGGAGGACAGGCCTGGTGCAAGCAGTCAGAGGCTGAATGGAGTGGGGATGGTTCACAGGTATGGGAGACTCTTGGGGCGTCAGAGCCTGAGCAGGGTGACATGGGTACCTATATGTGTGTGGGGAAGATGGCGAGGATGGGAGCTTGGTTACACTTGAGGGGATGGATACCGTAAGTAATATGTTAAGTATAATGGGGCCCAGGTTTCTCACTGATGGAGAAAGAAGTTACAAATATGGAAAGAGATAAAACCAGAATTTCTATGGGATTAGATGGGAACTGGTGGTAGAGGTGTGAATTCACAGATTCATGATAGGAAAATAATTGTGTCTTGGACAGTGGAGGAGGAGTGGGAATGAAGGCCTGATTACCGTGGCATGCAAAGAGAAGAGAGAGGGAAGTGGGCACAGCAAGCGCAGGCAACTCTCTTGCAAGGTGGATATGATTTAGGTCAATAGAAAGAAGAAAGGCATTCCAAGCTAGAGAAGATTACTTGTTAAGTTATGGAGGCAGAAACGAACTTGGCTTGTTCTCGTGACAGTGAGAAAACTGACTCAAGGAAGGGGGAAGGGGTTGGGTAATAGTGGGAAATAAGACAGGTAACGTGGAGGCAGATCGTGAGCATCCTGAAAGCCAGGTAGAGGTGTTTAGACTTGACGTAGTAGGAAATAGGAATCATGAGATATTTTGATTAAGGAAGTGATATGATGAGAGTTGCATTTAAAGAAGATGTGGGACGGAGCAGGAGGCGGTGGGAGAGCTTGGGAGGCTGTGGCAGCAATTCAGGTGCAAGGGGACAAAGGCCTGGACTCAAGTTCTGGCAGTAAGAACGGACTAAAAAAGGAAAGCTTGGGGAAATTTTGATACCCGACTAAATAAATGATCTCAAGATTCTGTACCTAAGAGGATGAAGCTGATGCTGAGAGGCAGGGAAATTGGATAAAGAAAGCTCTTTTGGGTGTGGGAAGGAGAGGGCAGTGAGGAATAAAAAGACAAGCATTCTGGATTTGACATGATAGTGGGACATCAAGGTGGAAATGCCCAATAGAAGATTAAAGATACAGAACTGAAGCTCTGTTCAGTTCTCATGGTCAGGGCACAAGATGAGACATTTGGGAGCCAACGGTACACATGTGATGATCAAAACCCTGAGAATGGATGAATCCTCCCGAGTCAAGTATGTAGACATCGAAGAGTATGGAGTCAGGACCTTGGACAGGTTGGGGTTTGCCCACAGTTAGAGGCGGGAGAAGGAACAAAAGTAACAGAGTGAAATGGATGACAGCTCAGGAGGGTGGAAGAGAGTGAGAACAGTGTAATGTCACAGGAATAAGAAGGAACATTTAAAAGAGAATATACAGTCAACATCATAAAACAGGTCAAGAAGAATGAAAACTAAAAGAGGAAAGACTGTGAGATCTCTTATTGGAAAAGTCATTATTAGAAAAAGTGAAGGAAGGTGAAGAAGAGGGAGAAAGCGCACGTTCTGATTCAAAGAGCAGGTGAGAAGGGGCGCAGTAAATGGACAGCATCTCGTGAAAGACTGGGTGTGGAAAGAGCACAGTTAACTAGGACGATCAGGATCACGTGAAGCTTTCTTCTACCTAATGTCTGGACAGCTTCATCCAAATTTTCCTCCTCACCTTCTACTGCAAGAATGTCAAAGTCCTGCTTTTGAACAGAGTCAGGATTGTGACACAAAGCTCCCAAAACCAAGTGGAAGAATTTATCTCTGTGTGTTCTTCTAAGTTAATAGGAAAGTATCTTGGTGGACTTTCAAACTATCTTTTACTAATATCTTTTCCCCTAAATTGAGACTATGGATGTCCTGGCAAGAAGCTCCAAAAAGACAGAGTATGCATGACAAATTTAAAACATGAAAATATTTTCAGATAATATCATTATTATATTCAGTGGCCTTCTACACATTTGAGATATTTATTTCCAAGTCGGAGACTATGAGCTAATATTCTCTTCTTAAGACCATTCAGACTTAAATACTTTAAATGTGATTTTAAAGTAGCTTTATAGTATTATGAAGTGTTTTTAATGTTAAAATTGTTAAGCAATATTTCACCAATTCTGAGAAGTCCTGTCTAAAGCAAGTTAGACCAAACCATTATTCTTCAAACCAAAATGCTTAAAGGAAAAAAATGCATTGCTGGTCCTAAAAATTAATTCTTGAGATATTTATTTTTTGAGGAGTACATTTACTGATTTCTGGTAAAATGGTACATTGACACGCTGTCAATATTTATTTAGTTTCCTCCCCAAACCTCGCTAGAGTGACAGTAAAGAGATTTAAGAGTAGAAACCCCAAAGGACTGGAAGAATAAGAGAGAAAACAACAGCAATGAGAGTTTGGAAGCTGGAAAGCAGACAGATAAGAGTAACTAATGTCCCTGGTAACTTAAACCAGCAGTGGGGCTAACCGAGAACTACCCACATGTACAGGGGCACTGATGTATAGATCAGTCTTACGGACTCTGTGGGAGAGGGAGAGGGTGGGGAGATTTGGGAGAATGGCATTGAAACATGTATACTATCATGTATGAAACGAGTCGCCAGTCCAGGTTTGATGCACGATACTGGATGCTTGGGGCTGGTGCACTGGGACAACCCAGAGGGAGGGTATGGGGAGGGAGGAGGGAGGAGGGTTCAGGATGGGGAACACAGGTATACCTGTGGCGGATTCATTTCGATGTTTGGCAAAACTAATACAATATTGTAAAGTTTAAAAATAAAATAAAATTTAAAAAAATAAATAAAAATAAAGAATTGCAGCATCAGGTACTTTTGTAATAAGGAATGAGAAGGGTGGGTAGTGAAAGTGTTAGTTGCTCAGTGGTGTCTGACTTTTTGAGATTCCATGGACTGTAGCCTGCCAGGCTCCTCTGTCCATGGGGGTTCTCCAGGCAAAAATACTGGAATGAGTTGCCATGCCCTCCTCCAGGGGATCTTCCTGACCCAGGGATCAAACCTGCATCCCTTTTGTCTCTCGCACTGGCAGGCAGGTTCTTTACCGCTAGCGCCACCTAAAAGTAAAGTAAAGTGAAGTCGCTCAGTCATGTCTGACTTTCTGCGACCCCATGGACTGTAGCCTACCAGGCTCTGAGAAGCCTCTCAGTCCATGGAATTTTCCAGGCAAGCCACCTGGAGCTAACTAAAGAAGCTAACTAAAGACATACAGATGGCTAACAAACACATGAAAAGATGCTCAACATCACTCATTATCAGAGAAATGCAAATCAAAACCACTATGAGGTACCATTTCACACCAGTCAGAATGGCTGCGATCCAAAAGTCTACAAATAATAAATGCTGGAGAGGGTGTGGAGAAAAGGGAACCCTCTTACACTGTTGGTGGGAATGCAAACTAGTACAGCCACTATGGAGAACAGTGTGGAGATTCCTTAAAAAACTGGAATTAGAACTGCCTTATGATCCAGCAATCCCACTGCTGGGCATACACACTGAGGAAACCAGAAGGGAAAGAGACACGTGTATCCCAGTGTTCATCGCAGCACTGTTTATAATAGCCAGGACATGGAAGCAACCTAGATGTCCATCAGCAGATGAATGGATAAGAAAGCTGTGGTACATATACACAATGGAGTATTACTCAGCCATTAAAAAGAATACATTTGAATCAGTTCTAATGAGGTGGATGAAACTGGAGCCTATTATACAGAGTGAAGTAAGCCAGAAGGAAAAAAACACCAATACAGTATACTAACATATATATGGAATTTAGAAAGATGGTAACGATAACCCTGTATACTGAGACAGCAAAAGAGACACTGATGTATAGAACAGTCTTATGGACTCTGTGGGAGAGAGAGGGTGGGAAGATTTGGGAGAATGGCATTGAAACATGTGAAATGTCATGTATGAAACGAGATGCCAGTCCAGGTTCAATGCACGATGCTGGATGCTTGGGGCTGGTGCACTGGGACGACCCAGAGGGATGGTATGGGTTTAAAATTAAAATAAATAAATAAATAAAATATGCTCTAAAAAAAAAAAAAAAAAGAAGAAGTTGCTCAGTCGTGTCTGACTCTGCGACCTCATGGATTATACAGTCCATGGAATTCTCCAGGCCAGAATACTGGAGTAGGTAGTCTTTCCCTCCTCCAGGGAATCTTCCCAACCCAGAGATCAAACCCAGGTCTCCCACATTGCAGATGGATTCTTTACCAGCTGAACCACAAGGGAAGCTCAAGAACACTGGAGTGGGTGGCCTATCCCTTCTCCAGCAGATCTTCCCTATCCAGGAATCGAACCAGGGTCTCCTGCATTGCAGGTGGCTCCTTTACCAACTGAGCTATGAGGGAAGCCTGCAGCTAACTAAAGACCTAGTAAAAGACATTTATGAAGCAGTTGGATTCCTCAGACCCCGTCTTCAACTTTGCAAAACCAAACAGTTGCCCACCCAGGCATAAAACTGGAAATTCCCTGAAGAAGGTTGCAGAAGGTAGTGAGATCTCGATCACAGCTGAGGCAGGGCTGTGGTGCCGGAAATGGGATTAAGTGAAAGCAGGCACAGTGAACGTACAGAGCCTCAGCCCGCTATCTCTGTTTGGCTCCCAAACACCGATGACCAACACAGACGGAGCAAAGTGACCAAGAGGAAGCACTTAAAAATACAGATGTTGAGCATTCCCCCAGAGGCCTGATCGTGCCACTCTACAGTGAAGGCCCACGAACTCAGAGCTTTCTAGTCCTTGAACTTTTAAGCACAGGTAGCCAACCAAGGACCACCAGCTGTCTTTGGCCTCTGAGGGGAGAGAGGTCGGGAAGGCGAACAAGGGTGGAGGGGGAAACAGCAAACAAACAGAAGAAACAAAGACATGCCGAGGGAAGAACTGCATCTAGAGTATCAGTGTCCTCTGAGGTAAGAGACCATTCTGTGAGCGTGAACAGGAGCAGGCACAGTAACTCTAAGGAGGAACACCCGGAGAACAGCAACAAAAGGCTCTTGGAAACAGAGACACAATAGCACAAACAAAGACTCGACAGAAGAGCGGGATCCTGTTAACATGTTAAGAGTTATCCCCAAGAGCATAACATGAGGGCGCAGGGACACAGAAATGGTAGAGAAAAGATTGTTTAAAATAGAGTAACTGTATACAGGAGGTCTGCTATCTGAATATCATACTAGGAGATCCACAAAGAAAGAGTAGAGAGTTTTGAGCAGACATAATTTTCATCAAGGAAATAATTCAAGAGAATTTCCCAGAACCGAAGGAGCACCCAAGTTACCAGACTCAAATTGGCCAGAGTGACAAACATAAATAATTAATTAAAATAATTAATAAAATTTCAGAAATCTGAGGAAGCAGCTTCCAGACAGGAAAAAAAAAACCAAAACAGATAATAGACAAAAGCTCAAAATCAGAATGACTTGGAAATTCTTAACAGAAATATCAGAAACTATAATATTTTGGGAACAATGCCTCAGAATTCTCATGAAAAATAATTGTCCTCCTAGATCTTTATTTCTGGACAAACAAATATAACAGTAAAATAATATTTTTAGGGCTTGAAGGATCTCAAAAACTTATCACCGATCACCCCTCTCTAAGGAAGTTATTAAAGGACAGGCTCCACAGAAACAAGGGAGAAAAACAAATCAGGAAACAAAAGGTCTAACACAGGAGAGGCAGAGAATTCCCCAGAAGCTATGGAAGGGAGATTCAGTATGAGAGGCAGGCACCAGGCAGAGCAGTAGTGCAGATTTGGTCAAAGGTGAAAAGCTCCAGGAGAAATTTCTCAGTGAGGACGGAGTTACTGTATCTGAATATCTGAGAGGGGTCTTAGAGCAGCACTGTCAGCAGGTCTTTCTGTGACATGTAAGGTTCTGCATTTGTGCTGTCCAACACAGTAGTCACTAGCCAGAGCACTGGAAGTGGCTGACTGAGTAGCTAAACTTATTTAATTAAAATTTCAATAGCTGCATGTGGTGAGTAGCTACCATTTTGGACAGTGCGGGTCTAGATAATTTGCAGAAAGTTTGGAACTGAATTAGGAATAAGTAGAGAAAAAGCTAAGCAAATGAACAATTATTAACTGCAGGAAAAGCAAAAATTTATGCAAGAAAAGCAATCATGACTTACTGCATAACTCGGCTCGTTGTAGAATTATATAGATGAAAGAATCTACTGCAAATTAATGATATAACCCAAATTATATTACATATTGGGAAAGTTATTAGGTGGCTTGTTTTATCTTACTTTCACTTACCAAAAAAGGTACAAATACTTTCTCCAGATCAATAATTTTACTTCTCTGCATTTGTGCTAAGTCGCTTCAGTTGCTGTCTGACTTTCTGTGACCCTATGGACCATAGCCCGCCAGGCTCCTCAGTCTATGGCATTCTCTAGGCAAGAATACTAGAGTAGGTTGCCATGCCCTCCTCCAGGAGACTTTGCTGACCGAGGGATTGAACCTGCATCTCTTATGTCTCCTGTATTGGCAGGTGGGTTCTTCACCACTAGCACTAGCTGGGAAGCCCTTTCCTTCTCTACCATGTTCTTAATGGCTATGTAGCGCCTCATTCACTTGGTCTACCAAAGCTTACCGAGCCAGTCTTTCAATGAGGGACACAGGTTCGTTCCAATGTGGAACAGTTACCAACAGGGCTTTAATGGTAATAATTAATACCATGGATCACTGCTTTTTAAAATTTAACTGTAATGAGACAAAGTTTATATACTATTATATATACTGTTGATTCCCTGGAGAAGGAAATGGCAGCCCACTCCAGTATTTTTGCCTGGAGAATCCCGTGAGCAGAGGAGCCTGGAGAGATACAGTCCATAGGGTCGCATGGAGTTGGACATGACTGAAACGACTTAGCACACGCAGCACACATATACTGGTGCATCTATTTTATGTATATTATACATTTCTAGGAGCCTTGATAAACGTATATATCCTTGTGACCACACTACAATCAAAGTAGAGAACGTTTCATCACCTTAAAGTTTCTTTATGCTTCTTTGCGCTAAATCCCACCCAACCCCCACACCTAGGGAAACATCGGTTTGTTTCCTCTCATTTTAGATTAGTTTTGTGTCTAGAATTTCATGCAAATGAAATCATATAGTATGTACTCTTATCTGACTTTTAAAAATTCATTCACGGTTTTGCACAGTTGTTTATTCTTTATTCTTATTATTGCTACTGCTAATCCTTTGTACTGAGATACCACAATTTACTGATCCCTTGACCTGTTGTTGGGTATCTGGGTTGTTTCCAGTTAGGAGTTATTATGAATAAAGCTTCTGTGAACATTTGTGTTCCAATATTCTTGTGATTCCGAAATGCAGTACTTGGATGCAATCTCAAAAACAAAAGAATGATCTCTGTTTGTTTCCAAGGCAAACCATTCAATATCACAGTAATCCAAGTCTATGCCCCAACCAGTAACGCTGAAGAAGCTGAAGTGGAATGGTTCTAGGAAGACCTACAAGACCTTTTAGAACACCCAAAAAAGATGTCCTTTTCATTATAGGGGACTGGAATGCAAAAGTAGGAAGTCAAGAAACACCTGGAGTAACAGGCAAATTTGGCCTCAGAATACGGAATGAAGCAGGGCAAAGACTAATAGAGTTTTGCCAAGAAAATGCACTGGTCATAGCAAACACCCTCTTCCAACAACATAAGAGAAGACTCTACACAGGGACATCACCAGATGGTCAACACCGAAATCAGACTGATTATATTCTTTACAGCCAAAGATGGAAAAGCTCTATACAGTCAACAAAAACAAGACTAGGAGCTGACTGTGGCTCAGATCATGAACTCCTTATTGCCAAATTCAGACTGAAATTGAAGAAAGTAGGGAAAACCACTAGACCATTCAGGTATGACCTAAATCGAATCCCTTATGATTATACAGTGGAAGTGAGAAATGGATTTAAGGGACCAGATCTGATAGATAGAGTGCCTGATGAACTATGGTCGGAGGTTCGTGACATTGTACAGGAGACAGGGATCAAGACCATCCCCATGGAAAAGAAATGCAAAAAAGCAAAATGGCTGTCTGGGGAGGCCTTATAAATAGCTGTGAAAAGAAGAGAAGCGAAAAGCAATGCAGAAAAGGAAAGATATAAGCATCTGAATGCAGAGTTCCAAAGAATAGCAAAAAGAGATAAGAAAGCCTTCCTCAGCGATCAATGCAAAGAAATAGAGAAAAACAACAGAATGGGAAAGACTAGAGATCTCTTCAAGAAAATTAAAGATACCAAGGGAACATTTCATGTGAAGATGGGCTCAATAAAAGACAGAAATGGTATGGACCTAACAGAAGCAGAAGATATTAAGAAGAGGTGGCAGGAATACACAGAAGAACTATACAAAAAAGATCTTCATGACCAAGATAATCACAATACTGTGATCACTCACCTAGAGCCAGACATCCTGGAATGTGAAGTCAAGTGGGCCTTAGAAAGCATCACTATGAACAAAGCTAGTGGAGGTGATGGAATTCCAGTTGAGCTCTTTCAAATCCTGAAAGATGATGCTGTGAAAGTGCTGCACTCAATATGCCAGCAAATTTGGAAAACTCAGCAGTGGCCACAGGACTGGAAAAGGTCAGTTTTCATTCCAATCCCAAAGAAAGGCAATGCCAAAGAATGCTCAAACTACCCCACAATTGCACTCATCTCACACGCTAGTAAAGTAATGCTCAACATTCTCCAAGCCAGGCTTCACAAATACGTGAACCAGGAACTTCCAGATGTTTAAGTTGGTTTTAGAAAAGGCAGAGGAACCAGAGATCAAATTGCCAACATCCGCTGGATGATCGAAAAAGCAAGAGAGTTCCAGAGAAACATCTATTTCTGCTTTATTGACTATGCCAAAGCCTTTGACTGTGTGGATCACAATAAACTGTGGAAAATTCTGAAAGAGATGGGAATACCAGACCACCTGACCTGCCTCTTGAGAAACCTGTATGCAGGTCAGGAAGCAACAGTTAGAACTGGACATGGAACAACAGACTGGTTCCAAATAGGAAAAGGAGTACATCAAGGCTGTGTATTGTCACCCTGCTTATTTAACTTCTATGCAGAGTACATCATGAGAAACGCTAGGCTGGAAGAAGCACAAGCTGGAATCAAGATTGCCGGGAGAAATATCAATAACCTCAGATATGCAGATGACACCACCCTTATGGCAGAAAGTGAAGAGGAACTAAAAAGCCTCTTGATGAAAGTGAAAGAGGAGAGTGAAAAAGTTGGCTTAAAGCTCAATATTCAAAAAACGAAGATCACGGCATCTGGTCCCATCACTTCATGGGAAATAGATGGGGAAACAGTGGAAACAGTGTCAGACTTTATTTTTTGGGGCTCCAAAATCACTGCAGATGGTGACTGCAACCATGAAATTAAAAGACGCTTACTCCTTGGAAGGAAAGTTATGACCAACCTAGATAGCATATTCAAAAGCAGAGACATTACTTTGCCAACAAAGGTCTGTTTAGTCAAGGCTGTGGTTTTTCCTGTGGTCATGTATGGATGTGAGAGTTGGACTGTGAAGAAAGCCGAGTGCCAAAGAATTGATGCTTTTGAACTGCGGTGTTGGAGAAGACTCTTGAGAGTCCCTTGGACTGCAAGGAAATCCAACCAGTCCATTCTGAAGGAGATCAGCCCTGGGATTTCTTTGGAAGGAATGATGCTAAAGCTGAAACTCCAGTACTTTGGCCACCTCATGCCAAGAGTTGACTCATTGGAAAAGACTCTGATGCTGGGAGGGATTGGGGGCAGGAGGAGAAGGGGACGACAGAGGATGAGATGGCTGGATGGCATCACTGACTCGATGGACATGAGTTTGAGTGAACTCCAGGAGTTGGTGATGGACAGGGAGGCCTGGCATGCTGCGATTCATGGGGTCGCAGAGTCGGACACGACTGAGCGACTGAACTGCACTGATTCTTGTGACTGTATGTCTTCATTTCTCTTGCATAACTAGGAGTCAGATTGCTGTACCACATAGGAAGCATATATTTAACTTTATAGGAAACTGACAAAATGTTCTCCAAAGTGGTTGTACCATTTAACATACCCACGAGCAAGATATGAGAATTCCAAAAGATCTACATCCTTGACAACACTTGGTATTCTCAATTTTAATTTTAGTCCTTCTAGTGAATGTAGACTAGTATCACATTTTGGTTTTAGATTTGCATTTCCTGTCATGACTAATGACATAAAGTATCTTTTTATGTCTTATTTGGCTATTGGTACATATTTTTTGGTAAAGTGTCTGTTCATATTCGTGGGCATTTTTTTTAAATGGGGTTGGTCTTCTTGAGTTGAAAATAATCTGTATAAATATAATCTGTACATATAAAAATCATATATTCTGAATACAAGTTCTTTGACAGATTTATGTAGCAAGACTATTTTCACTCAGTTTTTAGCTTGCCTTTTCATTTTCTCAACAATATCTTTCTGGAAGGGAAGTTTTAAATTTTGATAAAGCTCAATATATCAATGTTTTTCCTTTTATTGTTAGTGTTTTCAGGGAACTGCTTAAAAACATTTTGTTGGACATTTTGTTTCCTCCTGGAAGTTTTATAGTTTTAGCTCTGACCACCGTGGTATTAAATTAGAAATAAAGAACAGAATAAAATTGAGTAACTCACAAATATGTGAAAATTAAACAACATACTCCTAAATAACCAATAGGTCAAAGAAGAAATCAAAAGAGAAGTCAGAAGATTATTTGAGATGAATAAAAAAGAGGATACACCCCCTTTTTTTTTTATTGGGTTGTTTGTTTTTTTGATACTGAGCTTCATGAGCTATTTGTATATTTTGGAGATAAATCCCTTGTCATTTGCTTCGTTTGCAAATATTTTCTCCCATTCTGCAGACTGTCTTTTCGTCTTGTTTATGGTTTTCTTTGCTGTGCAAAAGCTTTTAAGTCTAATTAGATCCTATTTGTGTACTTTTGTTTTTATTTTCATTACTCTAGGATTTGGGTCAAAAAAGATGTTGCTGTAGAAATCAGAAAGAGAAAAATATATTAATGAATATGTGGAATCTAGAAAAATGGTACAGATAAACCTAGGTGCAGGGCAGGAACAGAGATGCAGATGTAGAGAACAGATGTGTGGCCCTGGGCTGCGGGAAGAGGTGGGATGAACTGGGAGACCGGGATTGATGTATGTGCTCTGCCGTGTGTAAGACAGGAGCTCAGCTCTGTGCTCTGTGGTGACCAAGATGGGTGGAATGTGGGTAGGATGGGAGGAAGGAAAAAAGACAGTATATATATACATATAGCTAATTCACTTTGTCTACAACATTGTAAAGCAACCATGTGCTGTGCTGTGCTTAGTTGCTGAAGATAGAACAAAAATATTGCTAAAGCAGGGCTTAGAGGGAAATTTATAGGTATAAATGCCTCAAAGAACCTAAATTTCCAACTTAAGACACTGGAAAAGTGCAAACTAAACCTGAAAACAAGCAGAAGAAAGGAGATAAAGACTATACTGGAAATTTGTGAAATGGAGAATATAAAAACAAATATAGAGAAAATTGATGAATCCATAAACTGCTTCTTTGAAAGATCAACAATATCAACAAACCTATAGCCAAGAAAATGAGAGAAGACTCAAATTATGGGATTCTCCAGGCAAGAATACTGGAGTGGGTAGCCATTTCTTTCTCCAGGGAATCTTCCTGACCCAGGGATCGAACCTAGGTCTCCTGTATTGCAGGCAGATTCTTTACCATCTGACCCACCAGGGAAGCCACTGAATTAGAACAGCAAAAATTACTACTGACTTTACAAAAATATAGGAAAGCATTATAAAGAGGTACTATATAAATCCCTTGTCATTTGCTGTATATGTCCGTAGAGATAAATGAAATAATAAATTCCTAGAAAGACACAAACTACCAAAACTGGCTCAAGAAGTAATAGAAATCTAAATAGATCTATATAACTGAAGAGACTGAGTTAGTAAGTTTAAAGTTACCCACAAAGAAAAGCCTAGGCCCAGATGCCTTACTTTAATTTAAAGAAAAATTGATCCCAACTCTTCACAAATTTTCCCAAACAGTAGAAGATTGCTCCTAACCTAATATTACACTGGTTTTAGTATAATGATAACATTGTATTTCAGGTTATTACAGGCACTTTTTTTAAACCAAACAACACTCTCAGTCTTACTCCTTTAAAAACAACAACAGCAACAAAACTTACTTCTTTTAGGCTAGGCTTTAGTAACAGTAAAATCCAAAGTGTTACTACCTGAGACTATTCACTATGCTTTTCTTCTGCTATTATACACACACACACACACACACACACACACATATACACACACCTATATATCAATATGGACTTCCTAGGTGGCTCAGTGGTAAAGAATCTGCCTGCCAATGCAGGAGCTGGTTCGATCCCTGGTTGGGAAGATTCCCTGGAGAAAAAAAATGGCAACCCACTCTACTATTCTTGTCTAGGAAATCCCATGGACAAAAGAGCCTGGCGGGCAACAGTCCATGGGGTCTCAAAAGACTCAGACATGACTTAGAGACTAAACAACAACATCTATCAATATACTCTTTTTTTCTTTATGTAAAAGTGATACATACACAGCTCATCAGAGTGGCTATTCCTACTTACAACAGGAAGGAAATAATTCTCTGATATGTTAAAGAGTGATTCATATATGAAAAAAAGATGACTTATATGACTGATGGGAAAGTCAACCAACTTTCATTCCTTTTCATGGTTAACAGAGGATAACAATTATATTCTGTAATGCAGAACAGAAAAATTAGTTGAAAAAAAATGTCCTATTAGACAAAAAGAAACTTTGTGAAAAGGACTATAGCCCTGTGATAAAGAGAATGATGTGTGGTTTTGAAGTCTGAATATTTTCTGTAGATAATGAGCCTCCTCCAACGTTTTCAATAATCAACTCCATTTCCAAGAATCTAAGATATTCTTGCCAACACTACACTGTATCAGACAAGGCATATATGCTTCATGAGATGTAATGATATGAAAATCACCAGCCTATACCTCAAAAATTCAAAACTTAAGAGTTCAGTGGGAGAAAATAGGGTTTGGGGTGAAAAGGCTCTTGTTTTAATCCACTGACTAGAATACATAGCAATTCTAAGGAATTTCAGAAAATATCTTTCTAGTCCACACTTAAATGGTACCATTTACTTGGGCACAAATATACTTTACGTTCTAATTTCTCAAAAACAAATCATTTATACTTAAATCCAATGTGTTAGCACAAAAGGTAAGAAATGGCCTTCACACAGGGTAAAAAATGCATTCAGGTAAGCCATATATTGTTATGTGTATTCTTTTGTGGAATTCATCAAGAAGAAAAAGCAACCCCTTCTAAGGGTACAAAGACTCATAAAGAGCTCACAAAATTAGAAAATTACCGCCTGTAGATCCCCACTTAAAAATGGATAAAAATACAAATTCCCAAAGAGCTTTCTTTTTAAAATTATTTATTTCTGGCTGTGCTGGATCTTCATTGCTGCTGGGGCTTTTCTCACGTTGAGGCGAGTGGGGGCTTCTCTCTGGTTGCAGTGCACACACTTCTCATTGCGGTGACTTCTCTTGTCACAGAGCACAGGTTCTAGAGTGGGCTTCAGTGGTTGCAGTATGCGGGCTCAGCAGTTGCATCTCCTGGGCTCTAGGGCATAGGTTCAGTAGTCGTGGCACACGGGCTTAGTTGCTCCACGGCACGTGGAATCTTCCCAGACCAGGGATGGAGCCCGTGTATCCTGCGTTGGCAGGTGGATTCTTTACCACCGAGCCACCAGTGTCAGTCACTCAGTCATGTCTGACTCTTTCAAACCCCATGGACTGTAGCCCACCAGGCTCCTTTGTCCATGAGATTCTCCGGGCAAGACTACTGGAGTGGGTTGCCATTCCCTTCCCAGGAATTGAAGCAGGTCTCCTGCATTGCAGGCAGATTCTTTACCATCTGAGTCACCAGGAAAGCCCCCCAAAAGCTTTAATGGCTTAATAAACTAAGAACATCGGTCTCTACAATTGACATGGTACAACATTAGCTGGCTCTCTTTTTATAGCTGTTTGGATGTGTTAGTAATTACTAGAGTCATTTAAGAAGCTTGGGTTAACTACCTGTATTAGAAAGAAGTACTTTTCCCTCAGGATTTAAACTTAGCATAAAATTTTTTAAAAATTCTATATCCACAGGTTATTGTCACCATACAGATGAGTTCTTTAAAGAAGAAGCTTGTCCAAGAGTCTCTCTCTAGGGTACATGACTATTGCTATCTACCCAGCTGACTGCAACAGAGAGAACAGGCCCCACTTCACAGAGTACTGTGAGGTGACAGACACTGTGTTGTGGCCCTTACTACCTAAGGCCTAAAGCTCAAAACAGCCTGCGAGGAAGGAAGACCTGTCCTGAAGATGTGGCCAAAGTAGATGAAATGATAAGGACATATTTAGAATAGGATTTTTCAGACAGTGCTACATAAACCTGTTTTGTCCTGGGATTCCTTGGTCTCTTTACTTGGGTTCTGTGTCCTATTTCTCAAGTAGAGTTTGGTTTTGAGAGTTCTTATCATTTAAGAATTTTTAAATTTCAAGTTTGTCTCTTTTCATCATTTCTGATCCATGACCAAATTATGGTCTGAAGTATTTCAGATACAAAACAGAAATGGTAACCAAAAGGATGTGAGAAGTAAGAAGAAAATAGGAGCTGAACACATTCCTGATCAGGCTGTTTGGTAAAGATTTAATGCAATACAAAGATAAGGAACCTGGGAGGAGGAAGAGCATGTTTGGTTAGAAGTTGAAATTCCATTTGATGGTGAATTTGAAGTATTCACCAATTTGAAGTATAATAAATATGTCTGCATATTGATGGAGAGGTCAGTTTGGAATAGGGAGACAAAACCAAACCAGAGAAACAGAAGAAGACAAAGATGAATGCAAAACATGAGCAAAATAGAAAAACAAAGCCATAGAGATCAGCACAACCAAAAGATGACTTTGAAGAGAGAAGTAAAAAAGTACTGATTTGGGTCAGTATAACCCAAGAAAAACAAATGAGGCACAAATAAATACCAGATATAAAAATAGGGAAATAACTACAGAAGCAGAAGTGATTTTTAAAATTATCAGACCTCCATGAATAATATCATACCAAAACATGAATACTTGAAGACACGGGAGAAAGGTCAGTTATTTATATTTTTGGTGTGATATTATTCATGGAGGTATCTTGTAATTTTAAAATTCACCTCTGTTTCTGTAGCTATTTCTCCTTGTTAGAGGAAAAATATAGAGTACATCTCTATAAACTTTAGAGTGGAAAAAATTTTTTAAATAAAAACTGCCAAAGATAGCTGAAAAGACTGATAAGTTAAACTATGCTAAAATTAATATTCTATTCATCACAACACACCATTAAGACAGTAAAAAGGCAATTCATAAAGTTGAAGAGATATTCACAATACATGTATCTGACAAAGGACTTATGTAGAATATATATTCAGAACTCCTACAAATTCATAAGAATGAAAGACAAACCCAACAGAACCCAACAGAAAAATGACAAAAGACTTAAAAAGAAATTTCACAAAAGAGGACATCCAACATGGCCAAGAAACATATGAAAAGGTGCTCATCTTCCTTAGTCATCAGGAAACTGCAAATTAAAACCACAGTGACATACCACTACACACCCACCAGAATGGCTAAAATTAAAAAGATGGAAAATGCCAATGGTTGGTGAGGATGTGGAGCAACCAAAACCTGCTGATGGAAGTGTAAGTTGACACAAGCACTTTGGAAGTTGTTTTGTAGTATCTATTAAAGCCACTCATATCCTGTGACCCAGCAATTCTACTCCTAGCAAATCTACTCCTACCAGAAATGTGTATATTTTACTAAAAAACATGTTCAGAATACTTGAAGAAGTGAAAAAATGTCTCACACTCCATGATTCCACATCTACAAAATAAAAAACAAGAGAAACTAACCTATTCTAATAGAAGCCAGGAGAGAGACTCTAATAGAACAGTGACTGCAAAGCAGGACTGAGTTTTCTCAGAGTGCTGTACTGTTGTGTTTCTTGACCTGGGAGCTGATTTCCATGTGTTTTCAGTAGGGCTGAAATAGGGTGAGGCAAGCAAGACGCCTAGGGAGCTGCACTGAAGGCGGCACTCTCTCCTACCTCCCATCCCAGTCCTTAGGTTCAGTTTGTGAATATTTATTGAGCTGTATCATTATGATATATGGGCTTCCCTGGTGGTACTAGTGGTAAAGAATGTGTCTGCCAATGCAGGAGACACAAAGAAATGCAGGTTTGATCCCTGGGTCGGCAAGATCCCCTGGAGGAGGACATGGCAACCCACTCCAGTATTCTTGCCTGGAGAATCCCATGGACAGAGTAGCCTGGTGGGCTAGAGTCCATGGGGTTGCAAAGAGTCAGATATGACTGAGCATTTGTGCAAGATATATATTATGACGTATGTTGTTTTCTGTATGTGTATTATACTTGGGTTTTAAAATGTAAAAGGAGTGTGGTCTACCTGACCCCACAAATAAAAATTAACTCCAAGTAGAATAAAAATTTAACTGTAAAAAAAAACCTTAAACTTTTATAACAAAACAAACGAAAGTATCATAAATGACCTCAGATAAGGAAGGATTTCTTAACATCCAAAAGCACGTTAGAGGAAAAGTTTGACTACGTTAAAATTAAGAACATCTCTTTAGCAAAAAGGAGCTTAAAGAAAGTGAAGAGATAAGCCACAAACCTAAAAAAAAATACTGTAACATAAATAATGGAAACAAGTTATTATTTAGGATATATATTTTTAAATCAATGAGGAAAAGATAAATAACCCAATAGAAAAATGCATAAAAGTCTTGAATAGTTACTTTATATACATAAAAAACCACAACAGCCAATACACATGAAAAGATGCTTAAGCTCATTAATAATCATGGAAATGCAAATCAAAATCAAATCATTTACATCCAGCGGTTAGGCAGAAACCATAAACATGGGTAATACCAAGTGTGGTCAAGGATGGCAAGCACCCCCTCCACTGGTGCCGGAGCACAGACTGGCACAACCATTTTGGAAAACAGTTTGTCACTACCTAAGAAAGCTGAGAATGTGCAAGCCCTAGGACTCTTGGGAACAGTCCTCTGAGACGCTCTTGCATGTGTACAAGGAGGTGTATACATGAATGTTTATAACAATTACAAAGAGAAAGAATGTCTATCAAGAGTACAATATCCTACAGCAGTGAAAACGAATGCACTCTAACTTAGGGCTATCCGTAACACTTGTACCCCGGTCATCAAGAACTTAATTATACTTACAGTGAGTATGAATAAACACTTAGAATATTTTTAAATGTTTAATATGCTCTTTTAAGATAAAGAAAATCCCAAATTTTCTAAGTTCATGGGTACTTTTTGTAAAAAGAAGTATATTATTGGGTTGGCCAGAGAGTTTGTTTGGGTTTTGCATAAGGTGCTATGGAAAAACCCAAACAAAATCTTTGGCCAACCCAACAGAAGGTCTATCTTTCCCTCCTAGCCATGGACAGTTTCATTTAACAAAGTCTATTTCCTTCTTGAACATAGTGCTTTTTTAGAATAAAGACTTGAGGTCAGGGGCTAGTTTTGTTTTTGTTTTTATACCCAGCACACTCCACTGGACGGTTATACTGTGATACGAGCTGTGCGGGAGCTGAAACACTCAGCTGGGTCTAACCAAAGCAGCAGAGGGGCACTGCGGCTTTGCCTTACCTCAGTGTTGCATTCCTCCTCCTCCTCATCGCAGTCGAGACCCTGATGCGCAATCTCCGTCGTGCCGCTCTCCTGGAAGAGGCTGCTCTCCAGATCAGACACTCTGGTGGCTTCGGTTGTGACTTTTACTTTCATGCTGTGAAAGCCAGTGGAGACCATTCCCACTTGAAGGTTTACAGGCTCTCCTTCGAACAACAGGAAGTGCGAGCTTAGTCCTTCTTTAAAGCCAGGGGGCTGGTAATCATTTGGGGTCACTGCAAAATGGAGAGGGCAGAAAACCAAGAAAACTGTGAGTTTCAGGAGAACAAGTCAGGTTAGTCTTTTATGTGTAACAACAGCCATCTCTTTCAAAGGCTTGCCAAAATCCTTCTGTTTATCCAAAATACTACTTCAGCACTAAAGAGGGGATTTGACTAGAGGTCTGCACCTACCTGCACTGTAGTAATGGAGTGTCATAGTCAGTATAACATCGTTAGGAAGGGGTCCAAGGTTCTGCATCAGCATGTACAGTTTGCGGATCAGCAGAACACTGGCTTTCTTAATATCTTCACTGTTCGTCCCACTTTCGAAGCTTGTGTTACTGCTGTAATCATGTAAGAAAACAGCACACTTTTCAATCACATATAATATTGAAAATGTATTTCAAAAAGAACAAAAATTTTTACTGTATGAGCAGATAAATATAAACTAAACACAGGACACTCTTGAGACTATTTTAGAATGTAAATCAAAGGAGTTATTGCACTTTTTGCAATGTATGTACAAAGGGGTTCTTAAGTAACAAGTTCCCTTAAGGCATTTTAAATGTGACCTGATTTTTTTTTTTATTTGATTTATAAATGACCACATAATTTAATACTGAGAACAATGGACTTGACATTTAATATTGGCTCTGTTGCTACCTAGCTGAATGACTCCGGTCAAGTCACTTAGACACACCAGGTCAGTTAGCTCCTTTGTGAGATAAGCTTACATGTTTCTACACCTCTCCAAATTAAATCGGTCGTCATCTCTGGCCTTTGTACCATCTGGGTATCTCTCAGAGGCATCCCTTTCTCACTCTTGCATGGATTATCACCATGACTGACTATTCTTCCTGTTTTCCTTCTTGTTCACACTGCAAAACATTCTCCACACCACTCTAATACGTATTCCTAAAAGGAAAATCCACTCGTGTCACTCAAGTCTTAAGTTTCTTATATTGTATCCATTACTTTTCATTGAAATTCGAGAACAGTGTGTGTACAATGGCCTTTCACCAGCCACACCCTCACCTCCACCTTCATCTGTAACTAGTCCCCGATTCCTTCTTACTCCCATGCGTTGTGTATGCTGTTCACTCTGCTTATACTGAGCTTTCCCACTTGTCTTCCTGACACCCGTGTGTCGTCTCTTCAGGAAGTCTTCTCTGGTCATGCCTACACCTCACCCCTGTGCCCTCTAGACTGAGTGGCTGCATTTTTCATCTCCACAGTACTAAGTTTGGTGCCCAACCCCAGTAAGTACTCAATAAACATTTGTTGTATTGAGTGAATGAGCAAATTGGGCTAAATTACCTTCCAACTCTAAACATTTTTTATTTCTCTCCAAAAACTTCCCCCCGATTAGTCTCACATTTGAGTAGTTTCCAGGAAGGACTATGACTACAATATATTTGTACAATGCCTTTCACGTAGTAAGTACGCAATACTGAAAAATAATCCTTAGTAACTGAACTACTAGAAGTAGTATGAATTCATAAAACAAACATTATTAAGTAAACACATTTGCTCCTTTTTCAGTTCTGAACAACTTAAAGTTTTGTCTGCCAGGATCTAGTCAGTTTGAAATAAGTAACCAGAGGGAAGGGTGATAGCCATGAAGTTCATGGGATCCTCCAGTATACATCATAGTCATGAAATTGTTTGATGTAAAATCATACTCAAGACTTCCTTGTACTGTTTTTTAAAAGGAAAATCATCTTTACTATGTAAGAGGTGATAAGGTAATTTTGTATTAAGTCACCCAAGCAAAGGCCCAGCTTTGGTCTAGTATGCATTACCTTCTCTTCCTGAGTAGCAGAAAGATTTGGCCATTTCTGTTATACTGCTCACCTCTAGATATATGCGCCTTCACGACAAAAGAGATTAATCTGGTTGTCAGTGGCACTTAGATTTGAATTTTAGAGAGCAAAAGGCAGCTGTTTTATGTAAGAGTATATATATGAAAAGCTCTGAACACTCTGTAAAGTATTATACAGATGTTAGCTAATGATGTTTAGTACCTTAATTCTTATTCCTAGAACCTACTTCCTCTTCACATCCTAGTGCTGTCTGGAAATTTTACAAGGGAGAGGATTATAAGGGTATGAATCTTGGAGAGAAATTGTAAAACTTGTAGTAAGTGATGAGACAGAGCTCATCGTATGGAAAATTGAGAATAAGGCCATATTTCTCTTCAGAGTCATTCCTTTCAGAGAGACTCATGCCTCTGAGGTGGAGCTCTCTGCCAGCCAGGGCTTTTCTCCATCCTCCACCCGCCCCACTTCTATTCCATCTCATTAGGAATACTCAGCTCTATCTGAATCCAAAAGCTGGGAGGGGAATGAAACATCTCCATGTGTACTGAGGACCTTCTGAAGCAACTGTCCTTGTCCTTGCTATTTAATCCACTAGTACACCTAAAACTTAAAATTTTAGACTTGATAGGAAAATGCAGTGCTTTCCAGTCTTTTCCATACAAGGATACAATATAGATGGTTGTATTCGTATGACATACGGGGGTAAGCAGATGAGAATATTTGTGTCTACAGGTAAAAAGAGCAGGGGCTTCGCCTATCCCAGTCCCCATCTGGCTGTTCTGAGGGTAGAAAGGATTGCTTTCTTGGCATAGCAGTTCAGAAGCTTTGGGTTAGTGGTTAGATAGAGCCTCACAGAGTTCTTCAATCAACACCACATGCACAGCCCCATCAATATTATTTCTACTGCTGGGCTACCCAGCAGCCACCGTAAAGACCACCACCATCACCACCGCGACCACTAGGTACCATTTACTGTGTGCTTCTTACCTGCCAGGAACTGGTAAAGCTTTACCCATGCATTATAATTTAACAATCACAGCACCCATATGAAGTAGATATTATTAATTCCACTGTGCAGATGAGAATGCTAACATCTGGGGAGGCTGAATATTCTGTACAAAATTATATGACCAGAAATGTCAGAGCTGGGGATCCAAGCTAGATCTTTCTGCCTTAAGAATTAGGACTCTTGACCACTAAACTTAACTGCCTTTCGACCTACTAATATCACCTACAAGGAGAAGAGGGAAAGAAGCAAAGGAAGCCTCTTCTCCCACCACCTTCATCCATGGATTTCAGAAATTTAAACAATTATTACATTCCCTTTTTATAATAGCAAGTTTTTTGTAAGATTATTGGGGAAGTTACAAGAAAGTGTAAGGCCTGTCTCTGGCCTCAAATTTCTTACATTTATTAAACAGATTCTACCTGTCAAAATCCATAGTGGCTCCTTCTTTTGTGTATTTGAATTTGAACTGGTATATCTCAGTCACTTTCTAGAAATATCAAAGGGAAGAAAGAAAGAAATTGCTTTCAGAAAATCTCTGCATTTTCTTATCTAGTAACAGGTGCTACTTATCAGGTGTTACAGGTGTTTTCTTATCTAGTAACAGTATACACCTTCACTGCTTCCCTTCTATACCTCCTACATACTTGTTTGTTTTATAGCATGACATTATTCAGGAGTGATATCTCCAGATAAAAAGATAACAGTTTTTCTCCTCCAAGCTAAAAATGACTTAGATGGCATAGTCTATTGTTACTGCTTTAAAGCTGGAGAAACTAAAGTCCAGAGTCAAGTGTCTGACCTGGCTTTGGTCAGTAACAGTGGAACCAGCTAAGAAACCATTCATTCATGGAACAGACATTTATTGAATGTCTACTTTGGGTCAGGCACTGGAGTCACTGTGGTGAACGTGACAGAAAAGGTCCCTGTTTTTCCGGAGTACACAGACTGTGGGAGAAATGGCCAGTAAATAAGTAAACAAACAACAATTTCAGGTAGTAATAAGTGCTGTAGACAATATGAAGCACAGCCTGTGACAGAGGACGGAAGGGCGAGGTGCTGACTGGGTTGGGAAGGGCCAAGGAAGCCCTCGCTAATGAGGTGATGTTTGAGCTGAGCCTCCTTGACAAGGGTCAGTCCTGCGCAGATGTGGGGGAAGGCGGGGCACCCCAGGCAGAAGAAACAGCGAGGCTAATGCTCTAGAGGAGGAAAGGAAGCCGCCTTCAGGATTACAGAGGAGGCCAAGTGGCTGATGATGAGTGAGCAAAGGGGAGAGTGTAGGAGATGAGGTTGTAGAGGAAATTGTGGTGCCTTGTAACTAAGAGGCTTGGACTTCATTCCAAGTAAACAGGAAGTGAATGGTGAGTGGTATTAAGCATGGGAGTGATTTGCAATTTTTAAAGATCACCTTGGCTATTTTAAGAGTTCAGAGAGGTGGGAACCATGAAATAATTAAGATGGTAGTAATTCAGGGAAGACTACAATGGCAGCAGGTAAACTAGAAAAATTTGAAAAAGAACCAGAGTCTGTGGTATCAGATCTTTTTTTTTTTTACTTTCGTGATCTTGCACTAAAAACTAGAAACCACTGCTATCTGCCAGCTATAAATAGAGACAAACATAAATAAATAAGCTAGAAATAGAGAGGGACAGATTTCCTCGTGAGAGATGTAGTCCATTTAAAATAAAATGATCGCCTAGCAGTTGAAGCTAACATTTGACCCAGATACACATACAGTTGACTCTTGAACAACACAGGTTTGAACCATGCAGGCCCACTTAAAAATGGATTTTTTTTCAATAGTAAATACTACAGCTGTATGTGATACATAATTGTTGAATCCAGAGGATGCAGAACCAAGGATACAGAGGAACTCTGTGCAAGGAGGGCCTGCCATGAATTATGCATGGCCTTCCACTGCATGGGGCCGCCACCCCAACCCCTTCGTTGCTAGATAGTCAACAGTAATCTACCCACAGAGCTGGAGAAGGTGCTGAAGACAGACAGGCAAAGGCTGTGAGTTTAAGTCAGAACACAAAAAAGACTTCCTTCATCGTTTCAGTGTTTTGTTCCTTGACAGTGTGGGAATGGGAATGTTAGATTGATGAGGAAAAAAATCACAACGTTCTTGTTACCTGTTTCTATCTGAGATTTGGTGTCCCATTAATCACAGTCAGCTGGTTCTGGGGATACTGGCTCATGCTGCTTACATTCTTAAAAGACTAATTTGTAATGGAGTTAATTTTAAGATAAAAAAAATTTTCTAGCAAAACAGTCTATGTGAGAAATCAAACCAAGATCAGAAGGCTGCTTTGTGAGTCCAGTAGGAGAGATGTATGAGACTGGAGGAGCCCACAGCAACAGGTTTTCTCCCAACAGGCTAGATACACAACACCCTTCTTCGTGGATGAGGGTGTAGCTGCCCTGTCAGGTAAACAGTGCCTGTTCTTCCTGCCCGCCCGTGTTTCCCAACCAGCTCTAGCTTTTTGATGCTCCAAGCTATCTTTTAATTGTATCAAGAGTAGATCCTGTAGTGGTTGATAAAAAGTTGACACTTTATTTGGTCTGTAGGGCAACTGATAAGAGTCATGTTTGTAATTGTTTTTCACTGTGTGTGTTAGTTGTGTCTGATTCTTTGCGACCCCAGGGACTGCAGCCCACCAGGCTACATGGAATCTCTAGCTCCATGGCATTCTCCAGGCAAGAATACTGGAGTGGGTAGCCATTCCCTTCTCCAGGGGATCTTCCTGACCCAGGGACTGAACCCAGGTCTCCTGCATTGCAGGCGGACTCTTTACCGTCTGAGCCACCAGGAAAGTCCAATTGTTTTACAGAAGATACTCATGCTTAATAACTTCAATCTGTGTCTGATTGATCAAAGAAGGTATATTTACAGCAGGCACTAGTCTCTTCTTAACACCTCATAAAACATTCTCCTGCTTTTCAGATTAATGTGTTGCCTAATAAAGATGAGCCTTTAAGCTGCTCACCAATGGTTTCTATTAATCATACTGAATGTATCCACATGGACCAGAGCAACAGCAACATATAGAGCCTTTCATTCTCCCTCCATGTTCCAACCCACTGGCAAGACTTTTCAGGCCTGTCTCCAAAGCGCATCCCCAGGCCATCTGGTTCTCTTCACCTCCATTCTCTTCACCCCATCCAAGCCAAGACCAGCTCTTTCCATCTGATCTGCTTGCTTCCAAACTATTCCTCCTCCTCCAAATTCATTCTCTGTTCTATGGCCAAAAAAAGTTTGGAAAATGCAAATCAGACCGTGTTGCTCCTTTGTTAATGGTTTCCCACTGCCCTCAGGATAAAATCCGGTTTACCTTGGTCCACTGGCCTGACTCATCTGTGCCCTGCCGACCTCTCTGACCTTCTCTTTTGCCTCTTCCTTCCACCCCACTCACCCAGTTCCAGGCCCAGGGCAGCCTCTCTTGTCCATGAAGATACCTTCCTGCCTTCAGGCCTTCACAAAACTGCCCTCTGGGGTATGCTGTCTCCAGTTGATGACAGTAATCATGATACTTGGGCACTTCCCTAAATGCTCTACATCTGCTCATTCTTACATAGCCAGACTGGGAGCAGGCATTACACCGTTACAGATGAAGCTAGTGAGCAGTAGAGCTGGGATCTGACTCTGGCGTCTGCAGTGTTAACTCCTGTATTGCTATGCCAGTCCCATGCTGTTGCCTTTCACGATCCTGCACAGGGCGGCTCTTCTGGCCACTTAGTCTCAGCTCAAACAGTGGCCCCTCAGGGAGACCTTCCAGGGACTGCTCTCCAATCTTTTTTCCTCCATTCCCACTTGGCACTCTCCAGCGTACCACCTTCTTTTATTTTCGTAGCCGTATGATGTAGCTGAAACTGTCGCTAACTTTTGTTTACTTGTTTATTGTTTACCCTCCTTCATAAGCTTAATGTAAGCTTCCAGACAGCAGGGACCTTGTCTATCCCATTAATTCCTGTGTGTCAGACACATAAGTGGAACCTAATTAATACCTGCTTAATGAATAGTCAGCCAGGATAGAGTTCACATTCAACTGGATTTCATCTTACAGAATTAAAAACGTCTCCAAAAGTATATTGTGGCTAGAAACAGGGACCGTCTGTAGTTCAGTTCCTGCAATGATCTATTAAAAGTGGCGCTGACCACCTCTGGTAGTCACAAAGAAAACCGGATGGTGCAACGCTAAGAGCTGCGCTGTTGTGTCACCTGTGTCCGACTCTGCAACTCCATGGACTGCGGCATGCCATGCTTTCCTACCCTTCACTATCTCCTGGAGTTTGCTCAGATTTATGTCCATTGAGTTGGTGATGCCACCCAACCATCTCATCCTCTCATCCTCATCCAGCGAGCCGGCTCTTCACATCAGGTGGCCAGAGTATTGGAGTTCCAGCTTCAGCATCAGTCCTTCCAATGAATATTCAGGACTGATTTCCTTTAAGATTGACTGGTTGGATCTCCATGCAGTCCAAGGGACTCTCAAGAGCCTTCTCCAACACCACAATCTAAAGCATCAGTTCTCTGGCACTCAATCTTCTTTATGGTCCAACTCTCACATCCATACATGACTACTGGAAAAACCATAGCTTTGACCATACGGACCTTTGTTGGCAAAGTGATGTCTCTGCTTTTTATACTCTCTAGGTTTGTCACAGCTTTTCTTCCAAGGAACAAGTGTCTTTTATTCAAATACAGTAATTCTTTATGGGTCTATCATGTGTTAGGTCACACATCTCATTAATACCCTCACCCACTCTGTAGCATGAATCTGCAGAGGAGCTACACTGCCCTCTTCACTACTTTAGTTACTTTTGCCAGTTCATCTTTCTTGAGGTGGAGCAACCAGGACAAAACCTCAGGTGCAGAAGCACCACAGCTTTGTGCAATGCCCCCAACACTGCTGGTCTCTGGACAGAATAAGCACACTTGTTTAAGCCAGAGGTTCGCAACTGGTGTACCATGACAACTCTTCACAGGAGCACTGCAAATTTTAGTCCATGTGTAACATGCTTTTTTGCTTCAGGTAAATATTAATGTTGTTATTGTTTGTGCAATTCTGCTTAGGGGAGGCTATGCTTCTACCAATATGAGTTAAGAAACATGGTACCATATTAGATAAGACTGTTTATGTGAGAATGGTGTTTTGAGAGTATATAAAAGAGTGAGATCAAAGACATAAATAGTTCTCTCAGTGACTTGATGCTAAAGAGCAATCATGAAACAGTGTAACCCATGGATACTCTCAGGCTATGAGCATCGCTGTGCCATAGTTATACCATAATTATTGCTGAGATGTGTGGAGTCTTTTTGAGTCTTTTCATCCTCTTAAACATGCCACCAAATTATCTAGTAATCAAAAGTGTTCCATGAACACAGAGGTTAGGGATCATTGCTATAGGAAACAATATGTAAGAGTTCAGAATATTTTTTCTAGGTCATAAATGATGGCTCAGAACTTATCATATAATAAGCTGATTTTGCTTTCTAACTTTATTATATATATTGCCTACATCAAATTTCATTTAACAGTTTTCTTCCCACTCTGTAATATTTTTCTGTAGATAAGCCCAATTTTCTAAGCACAGTACTACCTCAAAAAGCCTCAAAAAATTTCAGACTCGGAGTTTCACATGCAGAAGAAAACTTAGTAATTTATTGCATGAAGGAAATGACCAATTTATTAACAATTTATTGGAGATCTTACTTTGGGAAACTTCTCTTCAAATGTACTGGAAAAAAAAACCTGAAAACTAAACTAAAGATAGAGATATACAGAGGTAGCTTAGGCACTGAGGAATTGTTACCCACCTGCATGCACCAGTTTTCTTCAGCCTTGCTCAAACAGCTATTTATAATCTTGCCAAAGAGTGGATAGTAAAGGCTAAAATAATGCTCAGCTTAGTTGTGAAGGTCACCATTTAGGCTAAATTCATAGGCTTAGGGAAAGAAAACTGAAAGCAAGGAAAGGGGAAGAAGAAAGAAAGCTGAGAGGAAAATAGAGGTCAGAATGAGAAGAAAGGAGGAAGGGCATCTCCTTCCATTCCTGTGCTGTGACCTCGGCTGCTGTTCAAAGCAGCACAGGTAACCACCGTGTACTCAGTACGATGACAGTCACTCTGGGGGATAAAAAGAAGACAAGGACCTTGTCCTCAAGAATTCACAGTCTGGCTAGGAAGATAAAGTAATCTATAGGAATCAAGAGTGTTGAATTGTGAGGTCCTGCTGGAAAAGGGAATTCAGAGAAGGAAGAACTTAGTGTGAACAAAATAATCAAAGAGGCTCTCATGGAAGTTTCAGATGAAGTTTCAGACACAAGTTGGCGTTGAGGATGAGTAGGATTCAATAAGCAAAGGGAAGAAATTTACAGAGAGAAGGAAAAAGGTAAAGCTTGGAAATCTATGAGAAGGTCAGAGGGGGAGAATTTAGTTAGTCTTTAAAAAAAAAAGGTTTAGCGTGTTTATGCCCCAAAGACCACAAATAGAAAGGATTCAGCATTAGTCAAAATGAAAAGGAAATGCAGTCTTCATAAATCAGATTCTCACTGTTAAGGTGTTAGGGAATAGGCTTCAGTCCCACTCAGTGTTTTTCCCCAGTACTGCTAGGTAGTTTTTTTAAATTGCATAATAAAAAATTGGTGACATTTATAATAAAACACACAGAAAGAGCTCACTATGAGTTATTTTGCTCATTTGGTAGTCTAGTGACATAATCTATGGCCTCAACTCAGGTAAACATATTTAAATATACATATACTGCCCATCTCTATGTGTTCTTACCTCAGGTTCCTTGGGATTTGTGTAAAGCTATTTAAAGAAAAATAAACAGCATTTAATTTCTGAAACTAGATTACTCCTCACAGAATACATTTGCTATGTGACGAGTTCAGTTTGTGATATATTAATCGAGTACTGAAATACATATATGCATAGATTATATATATCTGGAGATATATATTTCAAGGTAGAGGTGGAATAAGCTCTAATTTTGTGAACACAGACTTTATAGTATTCCATGAACATTGACTATAAGGAAATTGATAGCCAGGTATTTATAATTACTGTAACTGAGCTACAAATAAATTCTAAATAATTGGTTATGGTTTTAAATTTTTAAAATAATTTATATACCTATGACTCTCAGTAGTATTGTCTCATTTTCTTTCTGTTCTTAATGACATATACCATGCTATACCCAGCAGTATACAAAACTTCAAAAAAATCTGCAGAACTTCAAAAACAAGGAACTTTGAGTCTGTAAAGTAACTCAGAAAATGAAATCCTGATAGCTAGTAGATAGAACAGATAGTATATCCTATATATTTCCTCAGTTATTATAATATGCCAAAGAAATATATAGACTGTGACATTTTAGTAAAAGCTTTGATCGAGTTTTTTTTAATTCCAAAATGTCATAGGACAATGAAATTCAGGAAGGATGGGAGAGAGTACACTGTTTAACCTCTCACTTGCCAAAAGACAATGAAGCAGAGGCAGAGGCCTCGTCTTTAAATGCGTACTTACTGTCAGCACTGCCATGCGGAGCTGTAAGAGAAAAGAAACTGTTGTTACTACACACTTGCACCTGTGTTACTGTTTTTCAGTTAAACTATGACGTCAGAGAGGTTCCAAGAATTGGAGTAGAAAAAATATTCAGAAGGTCAGAGAAATGGATACTAATTATCCATTCATCCAAGTGAGTGTCTATTACATACCCAAGGTTCTGCTGGGGAGGGGAAGGATGGAAAAAAAAAAGATAACTATACTTACTCTCTATAAGTTACATTCTAGTTTGGGAGGGAAAAGATACACAAAATAATTCATTATAAGAGTTAAATATGCCATAAGCATCTCTAAAACATTTTGCCCTTTGAAAGGAATCTACTAGAGTTAAAAATCTGAAGTCTGATATGAGTTCTACAAAACCCCTGCCCTCCCTACGTATACATTACAGATCAG
Source organism: Bos mutus (assembly GCF_027580195.1). Classification (NCBI taxonomy): domain Eukaryota; kingdom Metazoa; phylum Chordata; class Mammalia; order Artiodactyla; family Bovidae; genus Bos; species Bos mutus. The sequence continues at coordinate 3,631,969 of NC_091633.1, forward strand.
ATTCTCTCTGTTTGAAAGAATAACAGAATACATAGATACAGAGACAGAATCAAGTCTATCACCAACTTTTAAACACTATGACACAGATGAGAAAATTTTCAGGACCATAACTTCCTATCAAATTATTCACCTATTTCACCCAAAGGACTAAAACTTTAGTGACGCTGTGTGGCCATTTTGGTTACTGCATACAACTGACTTTAAGACTACCCAGTGAAACTCTAACTTACATTATTTAATTAATAGCTCATTCACTCATTCAAAAGTAGAAATGGCCCCTGATCTCAGGGAACACGCATACCAGCAGGAGAGGACAAAAAAAAAAAAACCCACACACATAGGTACATCATCACAAGTGTGTTAATTGCTATGAAGCAGTTAGGTTGTGAACATTAAACAGATGGACAATCTAGGCTGGGAGAAGGGTGGCAGGGGGCCGGGGCTTGTCAAGGAAAGCCTTTCGGAGGAAGTAAATATTTAGGCTGGGACATGAAGGATGAATTGGAATTAGCCAGATAAAGGGTGTGGGGTAGGGAAGAAACTTTTGCAGGAAAAATAATATGTACAAAGGTAGAAGGCACTCAGCATGTTCTAGAATCCTTGTGTGGCTTGAACTTGGTGAACAATGGTGAGAGTGATGCCTTAGAAAGTGTGATCCCTAGGCCAGCAGCCTCAGCATCACTTGGAATTTGTCTGAAATGAAAATTCTCACACCAGAAATTTGGAGGTGGAACCTGGCAATGTGTGTTTTACCAGGCCCTCCAGGTGACTCTGATGCAAGCTAACATTTGAAAACTGCTGCCTTGGATTATTAACTCATTTAATTCTCAAACAACCCTGAGGTAGGTTCTAATATTACTGTAAAGAAACCCTAAGAGGTAGGTTACATGCCAAGACACAGAAATTAAATGGCAGAACTAAGATTCACTTCAGGTTGGCTTTTTCCAAGCCTTGAGCTCTTAACTACTTTGCACTGCCCCTCAATGATGGACACTCAAGAAATGTTGCTCGATGAATGGACAGGAGAATGAATGAGTGCTGTTTGGTGTACTGGTGATGACCTTCTACCCCTCTCAACCCATCTAAATACTAAGGGCCTTCAAATCTCAGGAGTCATTTTCTCCCAAAGATTTCCCTCTTGCCTCTCACTGGCTGTAATCCCACTTTTCCATATTTCCTTTGCACATGATCAATATCTTGCCTTTGGCATTGCATCACTTTCTAATGAATATTATGATTATTTATACTTGTGATAAAGATTATTTTTTAAATAAAAATATCAAACTGATATGAAAAAACTCCAAATTTAATAGCCCAACCTGGCACAGGTAGAGAGCAATCAGAAAAGGTGCCAGCTTAGCCTTCGGCTGGGTTCCTGGAAGCTCCCCCTGAGCCAGCTGTCAGCCCTTTAGTTGCCAGGTTGTGGAATAGTCTGGGGAGATCCACGACTCCCCAGAGACTGGTGGGGTGAGGGGGAGGACACGGTGGGAGTCGTGTGGGGCCTCAGAGAAGCATTTATTTAGCGCTGGATATACAGTACTCCAGTATTTTAACAAGAGGTGCAGCTACACCAGCGTTCACTAGCTGATCCTCAGTTGTGCACATGAATGTCATTCATCTTCTGCCTTGGTCTACAAGCTCTGTGTGTGCACAGCCTCATGTCTGTCTTATTTTGCATTCCTCAACCTCCTGGTCAGCGTTGAATAACTCATAAGTAATAACTGTTCAATGAAAAAGGAAGTGTATCAGTGCAACTAAATAATCCAATGTAAAGCTTACTCACCTTAAGTTTTCTTAAAGAAATAGGAATTGAGAAGGGGTAAAAAGACACAGATGGGGAAAAGGAGGAAGCAGTGGCACAAAGTTCATTTATTAAATTATCTCTTCCACTAGACTGGAGCTTCTAATTTTTATACCCTTCACAGCTGTCTTGGGCAGTGAGAAAAATCTAATGCACTTAAAATTCAGGCTGCATTTTTAACAATTCAAGCTATAATACTAGCTATTTTGAGGGAACAGGTTATATACATGTGCCAAACATAGATAATGAAATAACTGACATAGAATAAAAATCAAGTATTCAATTCCATCTTTTCCTTTCGTATCTGCACACTGCATCGCCACTCAATGTGCTAAATGCCAGATTCTTGTCTCCCCTGTCCCACATCCTGTGATCTCTTCCAGTGACTTCAGAGGAAATTCTGTGGTCAAAAAGATATGAGTATGTAAAAGAGAAAAGTGAGGGTGTCAATTCTAACTGATGTAGATGAGACACCAACAGGACAACAGAGACGTAAAGTAAAAAGAAACTGGTTAAAGAAGGCACGTAGGAACTGCTGCGCTCTTAAACACAACAACAAAATAAAGGCTAAAGTTTTCTTTTAAAGGGATAAAGGGTGAGTCTTTGATCCTGGTATAAACTTAAAGATGTTCTTACGTATCTCTTTTCCAAAGCATCAAAACAACCTTGAATCCTGTCAAGAAATAAATGCTTGATGTCAATTTGGATCAGACGCAAAGCCAAAAAGAATCCCAAGTACAAAACTAATTTACTTTTTTTGCTTTGAAATACTTTAAGTTGATAACCATCTCACCTTTCACCCATTTAATCATTTTCTAGAAACTCCTAGTATGTTTTAATGTATTAACAGTACTTATAATAAATAATAGGTAAGCAATTTTGAAGTAGGAACCACATCTTATTTTTCTTTTTGCATCCGGTAATGTTTAGCACACTGACATGTATTTGATAACTAATCAAATTTTGATTGATATTTTTCTTCCTTGTATAAAGAAAGTCTGTATTCTTAAAAAAGAAAAAAAAACTGAATGTCAGTACCTTAAAATAATATTGGATAACTGTTGCACATTTCTAGGAAGTTGTAAAAAAAAAAAAATACATGAAAAGAAAGGAAGAAGGCAATAGTTTTAAGGAAATGATCTTACCAAATAAAGTCTTATGGGTAATTTCAGCTATAATAAAAATAATGTTGTTCAACTTTGGTGGAATTTCAGTTACTTACCACTTGATAATATGCAGTGACCCAGGACATTTTTTATCTTCTCGGAGGATTTTTAAACTGAGGTCTACAAAAATAGAAACATAGTCTGCTGTACTAAAATTGTCCATGCTAAGTAAGGGTATTTCCTTTCATGATTTTATTTATACAACTTACTTAGTTTTATAGTTTATAAAAACATTTTGAATCTCTAAATGTCTAATTTTAAAACAAATCCTATGTTGATAATTGGCTTAGTTCCCATTTTTATTATAGATTAGCAGTCCCCTCTTCTACAATATACACAACTGAGTTGGTTGTGAAATCAATTTGTGTCACTTCTCTGCTTCTGCTGAATTTTAAGTTACCATAAGGTAGTACTGAGACCAGCCAGCTATATCAAGCAATTTAAAATATACACCTCAATCTCAAATCACTTCTCTGGTATTTCTCTCTCAGTGGGGGGAAAAAAAGGATAAAAAATGTTTTCATGGGTTATTCTCAGATATTAATTTCCATCTGAAATTCAACCACTTTACTATAGGAAGGAAGAATAAGAAAAGCATTAAAAGTTTTGGTTTAGATTAGTCTAAAATCGATTACTGATTCATTTATGACTTCGTATAAATCACTTCACCTTTTCATCGTGTTTTCCTATTCTAAAATTGATGTTACCTCTGTTGCTGTTGAGGGATATGAAAATTATTACTGGGCATTTTAATGTCTTGTGCTACTTTAAGTACAAACACCGAGAGGAACATATATAACTTCCATTAAAACTATCACAAAAAATAAAGCTGTAAACAATGGTATTGCCCTCCATGCATAGGTTAGTGATTGGCACACAGTAAGTGCTTAATTAATTACCCCAAACGTGTCTTTCTCCAATTCTATATTCCAAACAAGAGGAGAAACGGCAACTATGTGCTGCATATAAACATTTTCACTATTACAGATTTCTGTCCTGACCAGAAGAGCATAAAACAAATGAGGCTGTCACAATTACAAATATGCTTTTGTGTTTATAGCACACATGGATTTCATTGATGCTCATGTAGAGAAGCAAATGGTGTTTAAGGAAACATAAATTGGAATGAGGCCTAAGTTATCATTAAATACAGATGTGAGAAACAAAGTAAAATTAGATTTTGAAAAATAACATCTTACAAGGAAACTTGTAGCCCTCTATATTTATTTTCCAAATGATACTTTCCCACTTTGGCGACAAATCAGCAAGATTTTCTGAATGGTTATCATAATCTAGCTTTTTAAAAAAATAAGATTTTTGAAAAACTGAAGAGTCCTAGGTACATTCTTCTTAATACAAGAGAAGGAAAGGAGACAGAAACAGCTTGTAATACAAGGAAATGAGATCATAAATTTAAGGACATAAGAAATAAAAGGAAGAAAACTGGAAAAGAGAGAACATTGAGAAAAGAACAGAACTGATTGGAATAGTAATTGTTGACATCTCCATGTCAATCAGTAGAGGGGTTTGGGATGGGTATGCATTTTTTTCGAGCTTATTTCTATATGCTAACAGAAAGAATTTTTAAAAACTTCTCAATTACAGTTCCTCAATGGGGAAGTCTGTCTCAAAGTTGAGACAAAAAATAGTGCAAATGTACAGCACCCACATAGATTTCAACCTGGCTGCTGCTTTTGTAGGTGTAGTTTAGAATTACTGGGCTTGTCCATACAGATTTCTTTTTTCTTCAGCCTGTCATTTGGTATCTGGCCAGGAACTAATGGTTCCTACAAGTAAAACCACTACACAAAGTGAAATTAAAATGGAAAATGAATTAGCAAATTGATCCTGACAAACAGGCCCATGACCTGGAATTAGCACACTCCATGAGAAATTAAAGTTTTACTCCTGCCAAACAGAGGGAAAGGGCTCCACCAGCCAAAGTAACCATTTAGTTAGACTTTACCATCCAAATGGCGTTCTCCGTAAGAGCTCTCTGGAAATAGGCCTCGTAGGTACGTTATACAAGAGATAGAAGTAGCAAAAAGTTTCTTCACCATTATCAGTGATTCATGCTCATTAGTGATTTGAGATGGAAAAACTGTTTTCTAGGAGGGAGGAAAAAATGAAAAAGATTAGTATTCTTTCATATATTCAGCCCATCATATCACTACCACAAGCAAAACGGAAAGACTTTTCAAGACCTCAAGTCTGATACCTTTTGAGATAATCAAAAGGAAACAAGGTTTTGAATATTGCTTTAAATTAGATCTTCACTGGCAAGGGAGAGAAGAAAGGTAGAGACAGGTATTCAAGTAAGTCAAGACTAATATAATTTATTTTACAATGATCTGTGGATTTGAGGCAAAACTGGGAGTTTTCCTCTGATGATGTGATCTTCCCTTTCACACACTCCTCAGAAGGCGCTGCAAGCCGCCCTTCGCCCCTCCATTCTGTACTCTTCTCTCCAGTCGCCAAGCACATCCTGTCGCTGGCCTCATCTCAGCCCTCATACCATGTGGCTCTACTGCAGTGTCTGACACTTTTACCCACACTCTCTCTCTCAGCTTCCATAACACTATTTTCTTGTTTTTTTCCCCCATCTATCCTCCATAGCTATTTCAGTCTCTTTTTTTTCTTCAGTTTTTCTGCGTTTTCTGGGTGTTGCTCGCACCCCAGAATTCTGTCTTCAGTCTTTTCTCTTTCCATAGCTCTCTGTTCTTGAGTCATTTCATCTAGTCTCATTGCTTCATCTGCAGCCAGTACAGAGAAAGTGTCCTTATTTCTATTCTGAGCTTGACTTCCATGTCTATTTTCCGAACATCTATGCCCAGACCACTTTGTAGACCTCTCAAACTCAGTTTCTCTCTCTCACCCTGACTGAAACCTGATCCCAAGTTTCAATCTCAAACAAACGAATCAGCGTCCACCTCAGTCAAACCATCCAAGCCAGACGTAGAGTCACCTTTGGCTTCTCGGCCCCCTCCATACTCCATATCCAATCACACAGCACTCTTAATTACTCCATATCCAATCACACTGCTGCTGCTGCTGCTAAGTCGCTTCAGTAGTGTCCGACTCTGTGCGACCCCAGAAACAGCAGCCCACCAGGCTCTCCCGTCCCTGGGATTCTCCAGGCAAGAACACTGGAGTGGGTTGCCATTTCCTTCTCCAATGCATGAAAGTGAAAGAAAGTGAAGTCGCTCAGTCGTGTCCGACTCTTAGTGACCCCATGGACTATGGCCCACCAGGGTCCTCCGTCCATGGGATTTTCCAGGCAAGAGTACTGGAGTGGGGTGCCATTGCCTTCTCCATCCAGTAACACAGTACTCTTAATTCTAGAAGTGACTCGTTTTCTCCTTTCTCTTCTCGCTGACTTGGCTCAGGACGTGCTCATTTCTCCCCTTTATTACTGCAGTAGCCTCTGACCTCCCTGCCAATCGTTCTCTTCATTCAATCTGTCCTTCATGTTGCCGTCATCATTAACTTTAAAGAATACAAATCTTATCATGACACTCCCAGTGTTCATACAGGATAGAGCTCAAGTGTGGCATTTGAGAACTGTCAAAACCTTATCTTTGCCCAATTTTCTTGCCTCATCTCCCAGCCCTCCCCTCCTTCATTCTCTCCCATGCACCCTACTCTTTAGCCACATGGAACTACTCTTCATCGACTATTCTGCTACCACGTATTTTCACGTTTTGTGCTTTGCTTAAGCCAAAGTTCTGCAATGTAAGTGACTCACACATGAAGCTGAGCACAGGAAACCTGGTACAAATGAGTACTACTGCATGATTGCTCTTATATAAAGTACAAAAGCAGGTGAGATGAATCCATGTTATTAGAAGTCAGGATGGTAAAGCTCCAATAACCTTGTTCAAATTCAGAGGCCTTTAAACTATGGTGTGCAGTTTCAACTGTTCAGTTTTAGTAATTCTGTTACTTGGAGGCAGGTATTACCCATGAATATGCCTTTAGATGAAAGAGATCGCCTCAAAAGCTTTTCTGTATCTAGATCTGGTTCTAGAATGTCTTCTGGACATGATTTTGCAATTTAAGCTGCTTCTTGGGTACACTATATAGTGAAAATGAATTATCAGTTCATCCTTTTGGTCAAACCACATTATATTCAGTTTTTAAAAAAATGTAATTATTACTCTTGTATGTATGAGAGAATTTGGGGGGGGTGGGTGGAAATTAATAGAGATCTTAAAGCCAGCCTAAGGTTTTTTATTTGTATTCTGTAACCAGTGGAAAGGCAGCAGGTTTGATCGGGTCAGTAGAATAATTGTTTTAGGAATATTAAGCGATAGCAGAAGTAGGAAAGATGACAGTTTAAAGGGAATTTGATATGGAATGTGCACGTGTCTGCATGTAAGTGTGTAAAATTTTACAGAAAATTGCTTTTTGTACCTATAGATTCTGAGAAATTAAGGTTCTTTGGGGTTAATTGGGTAATAGCTGGCATGACATATATATATATGAAAACATGCCAAAACTTAGCGAAAATACTTAAGTAATAACCATCTGTAAAATTAAATAATCTAAAAATATAAAGACATTTATTTTAAATATGGAATCAAAAAGCCCATTTGTAGTAATGAAGATCAAGGACTGGAAAAGGCCTCTAGGATTGTTATTTTTCTACACTCCAGGAATTTTTTTCTCAGCTCAACTGGTCTAATATTTTAAGAGGTATCATGCACATTTTCATAAATGTCTAATACATGAAAATAGTATGGCTTAATAATAGAAAACACTATTGTAAGTTATTTTAATAAGAAAATGTGCTGATGATGTAATGTTTGACAGCTCAATTGTCAAGCTATGTGTATGTGAGTCGCTCAGTCGTGTCCGACTCTTTGTGACTCCATGGGCTCTAGAGCTCAGCTGTCAAGCTACGTGTGTGTGTTAGTTGCTCAGTCGTGTCCAACTCTTTGCAACCACATAAACTGTAGCCCACCAGGTTCCTCTGTGCATGGGATTCTCCAGGCAAGAATACTGGAGTGGGTTGCCATTTCCTTCTCCAGTGGATCTTCCCGAACCAGGGATTGAACCTGGGTCTCCCACATTGCAGGCAGATTCTTTACCATCTGAGCCACTAGGGCAGCTGTATGGCAAGTTATAGTATTTCTCTGAGCTTCAGTTTTCTCCTTATTTCAAGGCTCTATTGAAATAATAATACCAAGCCCTTGGCACAGTGCCCAGCACATGTAAGTGCTGAATAAATGTTAGCTTCTATAGTAGTTATTGTTGTTTTCAGTAAAAAAAATAGCAAAATCATACAGTCACTTGAAATTTGCTGGGAGAAGTAGTTCATGCAGTCCAAACTACAAAGATCTGTTTATATCAAAAGGTCAATTTGTTAATTGACAGCGCAAAAAATAACTGCCAAACTGATTGCAATCCATCTACCCAGCTAAGCATTTTCACTCCAGGAAGGAAGCACACTTAGGAAATCCGATGAGATCAGGAGTCTGCTTGTTGAATATACTGAATTCAAGCCAGAAAGATGACGGCTTTCTCTCTGCCCTAATTCTCCTTCAGCTTCAATCCTTCCTACCTCTGCTACAGCTTAATATTCTTAAAACAACAATTTACTCAACTGTCCCGGTAAAACTGCTGACTTTCCATTGATTGCAGAATAAAGCATAAGTTGCTTAGCCTGGCTTTTAAGATCCACACTAATTTGTTCCCAAAGTTCCTATTCAGTTAATTTTCCTACTTCTGTCCGACATGATGAAGCTCCACTCCAGTGGGGATGGGTTCTTTGTTACTCTCTGAAACATGCCATGCTCATTACTTAATTGAGCCAAGGCATATGCTAGTTTTTCCTCATGGAATTCTCTTCTTTCTCCTCCATCCTAATCCCTTTCGTTATTTAAGGCCCACCTTAAATCTTGTCTCCTTCCTAAGGAATATACAAACCATTTCAGTCTATACAAAAAATCTCTAAATTTCTATCATTTGTATTGTTTTACTTGTCACAAATATTTAATGCATATACTGCATTGTATACTGACTTACCTCTTGTAAGTCATTTCCCCAACCAGATTATAAACTTCTGGAACATGAAGATTCTTTTTTTTTAATTCTCTCAGAAAAGAACACAGTGTTACATATATATTATGTAATACTGAGCTCTCAATGAATAACTGAATGGCTCATTAACGGCTGTCATAGGACAAGATAAACTGCCCAGGTGAGCCCAGCAAGGCTGCCTGGCCCCGGCGTGCTCCCCCAGGGTCCTAGCTGCTCTCAGTGCCCTTCCCTTCAGTTCTTGTAACTGCATCACAGTGTGTATCAGAAGCTTCCTAACTGTGTCAGGAAGTGAATGTCTAACAAAGAACCTTTCTCTTTAAATCTCTTTTTTGTTTCTGATTTCTTTTACTCTTGCTGTTGTTCAGTCACTCAGTGTCTGACTCTTTGCAACCCCATGGACTGCAGCATGCCAGGCTTCCCTGTCCTTCACTATCTCCTGGAGCTTGCTCAAACTCATGTCCACTGAGTCAGTGATGCCATCCAACCATCTCATCCTCTGTCATCCCTTTCTCCTGCTGCCTTCAATCTTTCCCAGCATCAGCGTCCTTTCCAATGAGTCAGTTCTTCATATCAGGTGGCCAAAGCATTAGAGCTTCAGCTTCTGCATCAGTCCTTCTAATGAATATTCAGGATCGATTTCCTTTAGGATTGACTGGTTTGATCTCCTTGAAATCCAAGGGACTTTCAGGAGTCTTCTCCAACATCACAGCTCAAAAGCACCAATTCTTTGGCGCTGAGCCTTCTTTATGGTCCAACTCTCACATCTATATATGACTACTGGAAAAATGGTAGCTTTGACTATACAGACCTTTGTTGGCAAAGTAATGTCTCTGCTTTTTAATACTCTAGGTTTGTCATAGCTTTTCTTCCAAGGAGCAAGCATCTTATAATTTTGTGGCTGCAGCCACCACCTGCAGTGATTTTGGTGCCTGAGAAAATAAAGTCTGTCATGGTTTCCATTGTTTCCCCATCAATTTGCCATGATGGGCCCGGATGCCATGATCTTTGTTTTTTGAATGTCTCATGAGATGAACCTTCATCTGAAGATGCTTCGAGCCTGACATCTAGAACTCTTCCCTCAACTGGTACTTCTCTGGACTCATAACTTCACAAAACTCTTTTACTCTAGAAAGTCTAAATATATAAACATGAAACAAGCACCCAGGAAGTTACTTAGTAGGACTCTATTCTAATTTCCTGAACATCCTCAATCCATTAGCCAGTTAAAATGTAGATACACTCTGCCAGGATATTATGTACCAATTAACTGATAAAGCTGCTGTTTTAAAAAACACCAAAGATTAAAGTCATGATTCTGAATTAACTCACTAAATAGTCATTGATTTTCTTTTAATTCTTAATAAATACCTTAGATGTCTTGCGAATTCTGATAGAGCGAGAGAGCTGAACAGTGGCCATGATAGTAATGTATCAGGATTCTTTTAACAAATCTAACCTGTAGAAAAAAACATTAATTACAGACCTTGCCTAACATAATCCTTTTATTGCGAATCTTCCAAAGAACTGTATAATTAGCATTTGATTGTATTCTTTGGGAAATCAGTTTAATAAACATCTCCACTACCAATTTTCTATAAATTAGAGTAAGATCTCTGGATTAGTTTTTCCAACCACCCAAGGAAAATATAAGTTGACTTACTCGTTCCCAAATACATTTGGAGGAGAATAATAAATTACAAACCCCCTAAAGGTTCAACAATGTATTTTACTCATCCTTATTATTCCCTCAGAGTGTTAACAGCGCTCTCTATACAACAGGGGCTTAAAAAGTATTTCTTGAATTAACTTCACGTATAATTGATTTACAAAGTCAACTCAAAAATTAAAGTTTACATTTCATACCCATTAGGATGGCTATTCAAACAGATGGAAAATAACAAATGTAGGTGAAGATGGGGCAAAATTGGAATCCTTGTACACTGCTGGTAGGAATGTGAAGTGGTGCAGCTGCTGTAGAAAGCAGTATGGCAGTTCCTCAAAAAGTTCAATAGGTTTACCATACTATCCAGCACTTCCACTTCTAAACTCAGAAGTATCAAGAAGTGTTAGTCGCTCAGTTGTATCCAACTCTTTGTGACCTCATGAACTGCAGCCCACCAGGCTCCTGTCCATTGGATTTCCCAGGCAAGAATACTGGAGTGGGTTGCCATTTCCTTCTCCAGGGGGTCTTCCCCACCCAGGGATCAAACCCATGTCTCCTGTATTGCAGGCAGATTCTTTACCATCTGAGCCACCAGGGAAGCCCAAAAAGTATTGAAAGGAGGGATTCAGACAGACACACACCAATGTTCATAGCAGTATTATTTATAATAGCCAAAAGGCAGAAACAACCCAAAGGTCCAGGAACAGCTGAATGGGCTTTTAAATATGGTATATACAATGAAATGTTATTCAGTATCAAAAAGTAAGGAAATTATGATATGTTACAACATGGGTAAATTTGAAAACATTATGCTAAATGAAATAAACCAGACACAAAAGGATGCCTATCACATGATTCCATTTGTATGAACAGAGTCAGATTCCTAGTGACAGAGAATAGAACAGAGGTCACCAGGGGCTAGAGGGTGGAAGGAATGGGGAGCTCAATTTGTACACAATTTCATTCAGGATGATGTAAAATTTTTAGAAATGGGTAGTGGTAAAGGTTGTATAAACACTGTGAATACACTTAGTGCCGCTCAGTTATACACTCAATGGTGACTGAGATGATGAATTTTATGTTATGCACATTTTACCACAATAAAAAAGCATTTATGTTTAAAAATATATAGTTTTTACTACATCATTTCACTAACAAAAAAGAAGCAAATTTCCCTTTTTCTTTTTAAAGGACTTAATTGTAGTTTCTTTTCAAGATTTTATGGAGTTCTGACCAAAATATTAGTAAAATAAACCACTTAAAGAAATTCTGAATCACCTAGGATAGCCTGTGATTTGATTTTGTGTATAAATTAATGCAAGATTCTGGAAGATTTTGCAAATATAAGAGGGCAGAATTATTTAAGGACACTGCCACAAGGTGGTGATAGAGATCATAAACAGGTAATAATTTCTCTCACTTTACTTCTTCAGAGCAGCACTGGGGGACACTCTTTTACAGGATTTACGTGAGACTGACAACCACCGGACAGTCCTTTGGTCCTTAAAGATTCCAAGGTGTCTTTTGTTGACTTCAGATTATAACCTTCATTTTTGAGCATAACCTTCAAAACTGACTCAACATGATCACTGTCTCCTTTACAACTTCAAGAAATAAAATGGGAAAAATAAGTAACTACAAGAGTTTACACTCCAGTTTTGACCCAGTAAACCAAGATAAACTATCACTTCCCTGGTGGCTCAGACGGGAAAGCGTCTGCCTACAGTGAGGGAGACCTGGGTTCAATCCCTGGGTCAGGAAGATCCTCTGGAGAAGGAAATGGCAACCCACTCCAGTACTCTTGCCTGGAAAATTCCACGGACGGAGGAGTGTAGTAGGCCACAGTGCATGGGGTCGCAAAGAGTCAGACACGACTGATCAACTTCACTTCACTTCACTTCATTGGGGTAGTTATTAGAGACAATAAATAATAGGGAATAATGATTTCAAGTGGCTTTCTATATTGGTGGGTTTTTAAATAATTTCTCTATGATGGCAAGCTATTCTGATGGCATTTCTAGAAAATCAAGTCCTGAAAATAGTATCAGGCTATTAGAACACAATGCATTTACTACATCTATGTATTTGGACTATATGAATAACCTAGTTTTAATTGATATTATCGCTGAAAGCTCAAACCTCCAGGATACTTGCTTTTGAGAAGGGATTCAAAGCTAATCACTATTAAGCATTTGGTACTTATCTGTGGAATTAACATTTATAAAATTAGTGAAGTTAAATTTTCCATACACATATGTATTATGTATACAGAGAAAATTAATTGCACTGCTAGTGCAATCTGGGAGAAAGTCTTTGGAGTTAAGGAACCTGGGTTCGAATTCTGCTCAACTACCTAGCAACTCTATGTTTTGGTCAAATTACTTAGTCTTGCTGGGCCTCAGTATCCTTTTTGTAAAATGAAGACAGTAAATCCAGCTTTTCAGGGCTCTTTTAGTGTTTATCAGGACATGTATTTATCTGGAGAGGAAACACAGCATAGTGGTTAGGCACATGAACTTTTGCGGAGCCAAATTGCCTAGGATCGAATCCCAGTCTGCAATCCAATTGCCATATTGTTTCATGCACATGTTTGCCTCAGTTTCCCCATCTGTAAAATACAGTCACTAATAGTATCTATTTAGTTATGACCTAAATCAAATTTCTTATGATTATACAGTGGAAGTGAGAAATAGATTAAAGGGACTAGATCTGAATGATAGAGTGCCTGATGAATTATGGACGGAGGTTCGTGACATTATACAGGAGACAGGGATCAAGACCATCCCCATGGAAAAGAAATGCAAAAAAGCAAAATGGCTGTCTGGGGAGGCCTTACAAATAGCTGTGAAAAGAAGAGAAGCGAAAAGCAAAGGAGAAAAGGAAAGATATAAGCATCTGAATGCAGAGTTCCAAAGAATAGCAAGGAGAGATAAGAAAGACTTCCTCAGCAATCAATGCAAAGAAATAGAGGAAAACAACAGAATGGGAAAGACTAAGATCTCTTCAAGAACATCAGAGATACCAAGGGAACATTTCATGCAAAGATGGGCTCGATAAACGACAGAAATGGTATGGACCTAACAGAAGCAGAAGATATTAAGAAGAGATGGCAAGAATACACAGAAGGACTGTACAAAAATGATCTTCACAACCCAGATAATCATGATGGTGTGATCATTCACCTAGAGCCAGACATCCTGGTATGTGAAGTCAAGTGGGCCTTAGAAAGCATCACTACGAACAAAGCTAGTAGAGGTAATGGAATTCCAGTTGAGCTATTTCAAATCCTGGAAGATGATGCTGTGAAAGTGCTGCACTCAATACGCCAGCAAATTTGGAAAACTCAGCAGTGGCCACAGGACTGGAAAAGGTCAGTTTTCATTCCAATCCCAAAGAAAGGCAATGCCAAAGAATGCTCAAACTACCCCACAATTGCACTCATCTCACACGCTAGTAAAGTAATGCTCAACATTCTCCAAGCCAGGCTTCACAAATACATGACCCATGAACTTCCAGATGTTTAAGCTGGTTTTAGAAAAGGCAGAGGAACCAGAGATCAAATTGCCAACATCCACTGGATCATGGAAAAAGCAAAAGAGTTCCAGAAAAACATCTATTTCTGCTTTATTGACTATGCCAAAGCCTTTGACTGTGTGGATCACAATAAACTGTGGAAAATTCTGAAAGAGATGGGAATACCAGACCACCTGACCTGCTTCTTGAGAAACCTATATGCAGGTCAGGAAGCAACAGTTAGAACGGGACATGGAACAACAGACTGGTTCCAAATAGGAAAAGGACTACATCAAGGCTGTATATTGTCACCCTGCTTATTTAACTTACATGCAGAGTACATCATGAGAAATGCTGGGCTGGAAGAAGCACAAGCTGGAATCAAGATTGCCGGGAGAAATATCAATAACCTCAGATATGCAGACAACACCACCCTTACGGCAGAAAGTGAAAAGCCTCTTGATGAAAATAAAAGAGGAGAGTAAAAAGTTGGCTTAAAGCTCAACATTCAGAAAACGAAGATCATGGCATCTGGTCCCATCACTTCATGGGAAATAGATGGGAAAACAGTGGAAATAGTGTCAGACTTTATTTTTTGGGGCTCCAAAATCACTGCAGATGGTGACTGCAGCCATGAAATTAAAAGACACTTACTCCTTGGAAGGAAAGTTATGACCAACCTAGACAGCATATTCAAAAGCAGAGACATTACTTTGCCAACAAAGGTCCATCTAGTCAAGGCTATGGTTTTTTCCAGTGGTCATGAATGGATGTGAAAGTTGGACTGTGAAGAAGGCTGAGCGCTGAAGAATGGATGCTTTTGAACTGTGGTGTTGGAGAAGACTCTTGAGAGTCCCTTGGACTGCAAGGAGATCCAACCAGTCCATTCTGAAGGAGATCAGTCCTGGGTGTTCATTGGAAGGACTGATGCTAAAGCTGAAACTCCAATACTTTGGCCACCTCAGCGAAGAGCTGACTCATTTGGAAAAGACTCTGATGCTGGGAGGGATTGGGGGCAGGAGGAGAAGGGGACGACAGAGGATGAGATGGCTGGGTGGCATCACCGACTCGATTGACATGTGTTTGAGTGAACTCCGGGAGTTGGTGATGGACAGGGAGGCCTAGTGTGCTGCAATTCATGGGGTGGCAAAGAGTCGGACACGACTGAGCGACTGAACTGAACTGAATAGTATCTACATCCCAGGCTTGTTGTGAGGACTATATTTAGTCCTGGATTTAGCCATTATTTGTAAGGCGTCTGGAACACTGTCCAATACACACTTCATTATACGCATGTTTAGTTTTAAATCTGATATTAGTATCTGAACTCCTTGTTTTCGTCCCACCTGCCAGTTGTTTCTTCTCATTGTCATCTTCAGGCTTTTTTCCTTGCCCCCTTTTAAGCTTTTGGTGTTCTTCACGGTTCTGTCCTAGTTTTTTTCTTTTAGCATTTTAAATACACTCCCTGGGCGAACAAATACATTCTCACTATTTCAATTACTATTTCTATTCTAACAACTCTTATATGTATACCCCAACCTAGGTTTTGCTGGGGAGTTGCAGATCTGTACCTCTGACTATGAACCAGTTTCAGTTGGATTTTCCCAACATATCCAAATGTGAATCCTTTTGCTCTAAACCGATTTCTGTACCTTAGCTGAGTGGATGACAAGCATCAAATACCTGGGTTGCTGAAGCCTAAAAACTCTGATTCAGCTCTGTTCCCTCCCTCATTCCTACAGCCAGTCTCCTAATATTTCTCAAGCGTGCACTCCTCATTTTATGCACATGGTTGTCATCTCTGCTTTAGATCAGATCAGCTTCATCTTTCGCCTGGATTTGTTCAACCACCAGTCTGTCATTGGCCTTACCCATCTCCAGTCTGTTCTTGGTATTGCAGCCAGAGTATTCTTAGATTACCAACGGGACTCTGTAATTTCCTGGACTGAAATGCTTCAGTGGGCCCCCAGCGCTCTCAGGATGAAATCCAAACTTCTCAAGATCGGGCTCAATCCTCCTTAGCCACGCCTCTAACCATTTTCCCTTATACTTTTATGCATCAGCTATTCTTATCTACTTTTTAAATTTTTAAGTATTTATTTTTGGCTGCTCTGGATCTTCATTGCTCATGAGGGGGCTACCCTCTAGTTGCAGTGTGTGCGCTTCTCACTGTGCTGGCTTCTCTTCTTGCACAGCATGGCTCGAGGTGCGTGGCACCAGCGATTGCAGCTGACAGGCTGTAAACACGGGCTCAGTAGTTGTGCGTGGCACATGCACTTGGTTGCTCTGCAGCATGTGGGATCTTCCCGGACCAGAGATCAAACCCACGTCCCCTGCATTGGCAGGCGGATTCTTCCCAAACCGGGAAGTCCCTTGTCTATTTTCAAAGTGTTAGCCGCTCAGTTCAGGATTGAACCCGGGTCTTCAGCACTGCAGGCAGATTCTTTGCCACTGAGCCACCAGGGAAGCCCAAAACAAGTGTCAATCGCTTGGTCAGATCTGACTCTTTGCAACCCCATGAACTTTATCTTCTTTAATTAATCTATATTCTCTCAGCTTTCAGGTTTTTGCAATATTCCCTCTGCCTGAAATATCCTCCCTCCTTTCCAATTCCTACTCACCTTCTAGACATGGGGTTAGTGTCAGTTTCTCAAGTTCACCATCCCTGGTTCACCATCAAGTCCCGCTTATGTGCACATTGTAATATACACTCTATCATTTTGCATTTATGTATCCATCCCACCCTGCTGTGAGATAACATGAGGGCAAAGTTGTATCTGCCTAGTTCGTTATTTTTTAAGGTTTTAAGGTATACTTCAGTAGGTTTTCATATATTCACGAAGTTTTGCAAACATCACTACTATTTAATTTCAGAAGATTTTTGTTACCCTAAAAGAAACCCTATTTCCACTAGCAATCACTCCTCATTTTCCCCTCCCTTGACTCCTTGCAACCATTAATCTACTTTTCATCTCTATCAGTTTGCCTATTCTGGACATTTATTTCATATAAGTGGAATCATATATAAACTTTTGTGTCTAGTTTAGATCATTCTGGAGTCGTTAGCATCATGCAATACTGGAATAAAGTCGGTTGTTGTTTTTCAGTTGCTAAGTGGTCTGACTCTGCAACCCCATGGACTGTAGCACACCAGGTTCCTCTGTCCTCCACTATCTCCTGGAGTTTACTCAAACTCATGTCCATTGAGTTGATTATGCTATCTAACCATTTTATCCTCCGCTGCCTCCTTCTCCTTTTGCCTCCAATCTCTCCCAGCATCAGGCTCGTTTCCAATGAGTCAGCTCTTTGCATCAGGTGGCCAAAGTATTGGAGCGTCAGCATCAATCCTTCCAATGGATAGTCAGGATTGATTTCCTTTAGGATGGACTGATTTGCTCTCCTTGCAGTCCAAGGGACTCAAGAGTCTTCTCCAGCACCACAGTTTGAAAGCATCCATTCTTCGGCACTCAGCATTCTTTATGGTCCAGCTCTCTCTCTGTACATGACTACTGGAAAAACCATAGCTTTGACTATGCAGATCTTTGTTGGCAAAGTGATGTCTCTGCTTTTTAATACGCTGTCTAGGTTTGTCATAGCTTTCCTTCCAAGGGGCAAGCATCTTTTAATGTCATGGCTTCAGTTACCATCTGCAATGATTTGCATCATGCAGTTCTGGAATAAAGTAGGTAGGTGCTAAAAAAATATATATGCTGAATCAATAGAGAAGTAATACCGGGACAAGGAAGAATTAAGGGTCTAGAAAAGAATTATAGAATTTTAGAGGCAGAAGGAACTTTAAATGATCTAGTCCAGACATTTATTTTTCTAGATGAAAAAAATCAAGGTCCAGAGAAGTCAAGGTCAATCAACCACTTAGTGACAGAACTGAGAATAAAAACCAAGAAAATCTGACTCATAATTTAGGGGTTTTCCTAGAGTGACTCAGCACAATTAAATTCCCTTGCTTTCATTGCATCCAAAATAATGCACTACCAGCACCTGCCTAGTTGCTGGGCTTTCTTGCTGGTTTCTAAGCATGGTGGTGTCTAGAATAAGCTGGCTTCAGGAAGGCAAAAAAGATCTAAATAATTGTTTTAAATAGCCAGTTTCCTTTCAACTTCTAACTATTCTGTTGCAACTGTTTTCCCTTTGAGCAGGTGTTTTGTGGAGGTCTCCTATTCAAGTATAAACTCTGCTGAATTTTGAAAGCTTATCAGCTGACAGCCCCAGGAGGTTATGACTCCATAGATCATGTATTCTCAGAGAATTATTCTGATTTTTTTATCTCCTTGTTCTGACTCATTATCTAAAAACCTAAGAGAGATTTCAAAACTGTGAGTTTTAAGAACAGAACTCTAACTTTCAAATGTCTTTGACATTTGTCTTACACTTTGCTTGTGTATTGGATTCACACACATCTGAAACTTCACTGGGCCTCAACACCATTCATTCTTATGCTTGATATGTCTGCTCTGACGAGGATTATGATCTTCTTGAGAAAGGGAAAATTTCTGTGTTTTCTCAGATAAAGACTCACTCTGGGCTTACCTGTTGACCTACATGTCAACTGCCCTATTTAAAATGGAGACACAATAACTACTTTACCCTTTAATGTGTGAATCCAAGATTCAGATAAAGATTAACCAGCTATTGTTTAGTTTCTGAAGGCCTAAGCCTCCTAGGAGGGTGGGAGGAGGGTGGTGTGTGTGGAAGAGGAGGTGGCATTCTGAGTGACACACAAAGAAACAAAGCTTCATTACACATGCCCAAAGACAGTGACAGTTGATTTCCACCCATCTTTCCCAATCTTTCAAAACCATTTTTTTTTAACAAGAAAATCCATTTTTGAGCAAAGGAATAATATCCAATACCTGGATTCTAAAATGCAGCTAGATGACCTTCCTTACATGTATATGATATGAAGGATGGCTTTACTCAAAGGAAGTACATGTCAACATAAATGGGCTTGCATCATAAATTTGGAAGGACGAGGAGACATTCTCTGCAACTAACCCAATCCCTTCAGGTTTAAAGAAAAGGAAAGTCAATTCAGTGGAGGAAGGGTGGTCTTTTTAACAAATAGTGCTGGAACAACAGGACATCCATAGACCAAAAAATCCCCAAACCCTTCAACCTAAATCTGACATCACATACTAATATTAATTAAAAATGGATCATAGATTTAAATGTAAAATATAAAACTACAAAGACTAGGAAAATCCATCAAAGGGACTCTGTTTGCCAAAATTCACCATGTTACTCAGAGGTTTCACAGAGTTTGGTCCCACAAATTATTATTCTCTATTTTAACAAATCCCATTTGGTCCTGTTAATTCCCCTACTCCCTGCTCACTCAGAGTAAATGGTTTCCACCGTATTAACTGGGTATTTGTTCATGCTCTTTTGGTTTTTTAATATCTTCTTCATGCTACTTCAATTATTCATTCTATTCAACATTTACTGGGTGACTACCATGCACGAATCTTTGAGTAGGCTTACAAAGATGTAAAATACTGTTCCCATCTCAAGAGATTTATGGCCCAGTGGAGGAGAAATCAGATTATCCTAATTAGATTAAAACTCCTTTACTTTTTCTTCGATTTCATCAGCCAAGTACACGATGTACTACTGCACACCGAGTCCAGGGCTCTGCACAACTGAACACATTTTGGTGATTGGCTAGTCTTGAGTTTCAAGATACACTCTGCACTGTTTGGGGAACTAAAGTCCAGGAGATTAAATGGCAAATCCTGGATAAGGCGAAAGACGAGCTTGAGGTCAGCCCGTGGGGACTCACCCTCCTCGCTCCCTTCTTGGGCTGCACCAGCCATTGATTCTGGCAAAACGCCTCCACAGCTGGAGAAAACCTGATGGAGAAGATAATCCCCCAAAGCTCCCCGACTGCGTGTTGCAACACGCAGGTATCGGTCTGTTTGGGGGGCCGATTACCCGCCACTGCCCCCCTTGCCCCCGCCCAGAACTGATTCCTTCTTTTCCACCGATATCTCATTTAAAAGCTACCTTGATAGTGGAAATGTAAGTGTTTCCAGTACAATTCTTTCCACCCCCCACCCCCGCCCCGACCCCTCAGTAAATGTGACATTTTTCATCATCAAGCTTTTGGGGGAAAATGGAACCTGGGGGTTTTCCTCTGTCCTTCCTCTCAGCCCCGGCTTTCTCGCTACTCCTCAGAGTACTTCAGGCCTCAAGAGAAATGCTTTCAAATCAAAGTTAAAGCCTCAGGTAAAAAGAAACGAAAAAAAAAAAAACAACCCTAAGATAGCTAACAACGTTCAAAGCGCCCGTTTTTCTCCGTATTCCTCGCGTTTGGGCAGCTCTCACCTCAGCCGGTTGACGCCTTCCGGTGACTGGGACTCAACCGCCTTTTCTGGCTGAAACTCGCCTCCGGCGCTTGTGAATAGTCAACGAGGCCTTCCTGGGCGGGGCGAGACAAGAAGCTTCGTGAATAATTCATTACTTCTCGCGCTTTCCTGAGAGACCGGCCTCGCGCCGTCTCATGCATATGCAAATAAGGGCGACAGGGGACTGGCTCGCCCCAGCTCGCCCCGGCCCCCACGCCGGGTCCGCGTGCCCCGCGCGGCGGTGGTTCGCAGCCCGGGAGCCGAGCCCTCAGCCCGCGGGCGCGGCGTTGTTTCTGCGGCGTTTCTCGCTTTTTTGAGGGCTCGCTCCGGCTTAAGGGACCCGCGCCGAGCTCGAGGCGCCGCACACGGACCTCGACGGGGCTCTCGGCTCGGGGCCGCTCCGCGCGGTACACCTTCCGTCGAGGAGACGCCTGCCGGCAAGGGTGAGAGAGAGGCGGTGAGCATCTCGCGGGCAGCGAGGGTCCTGGGTTGGAGCCTGAGGGACTGTGGGGTTCATGTCGGGCGAGGCCCGGAGCGAGGGGCCCCAGAGAGGCCAGGGGGCCCGCGTGGGGACGGCGCAGGGAACCGGAGGCAAGCGCCCGAGAGAGCGGGTTGACGACGACGAAGGGCGGTGGAGACCCAGGCCGCAGAGGTTTCGCGCCGGAGGGCATCTCTAGTTCTTCCCTGTGTGGACCCCGCTTTGCGTTATTTTTAATCAGATCAGATCAGATCAGGCGCTCAGTCGTGTCCGACTCTTTGCGACCCCGTGAATCGCAGCACGCCAGGCCTCCCTGTCCATCACCAACTCCCGGAGTTCACTCAGACTCACGTCCATCGAGTCGGTGATGCCATCCAGCCATCTCATCCTCTGTCGTCCCCTTCTCTTCTTGCCCCCAATCCCTCCCAGCATCAGAGTCTTTTCCAATGAGTCAACTCTTCGCTTGAGGTGGCCATAGTACTGGAGTTTCAGCTTTAGCATCAGTCCTTCCAAAGAAATCCCAGGGCTGATCTCCTCCAGAATGGACTGGTTGGATCTCCTTACAGTCCAAGGGACTCTCAAGAGTCTTCTCCAACACCACAGCTCAAAAGCATCCATTCCTCGGCGCTCAGCCTTCTTCACAGTCCAACTCTCACGTCCATACATGACCACAGGAAAAACCATAGCCTTGACTAGAGGAAACTTTGTTGGCAAAGTAATGTCTCTGCTTTTGAATATGCTATCTAGGTTGGTCATAACTTTCCTTCCAAGGAGTAAGTGTCTTTTAATTTCATGGCTGCAGTCACCATCTGCAGTGATTTTGGAGCCCAGAAAAATAAAGTCTGACACTGTTTCCGCTGTTTCCCCATCTATTTCCCATGAAGTGATGGGACCGGATGCCATGATCTTCGTTTTCTGAATGTTGAGCTTTAAGCCAACTTTTTCACTCTCCACTTCACTTTCATCAAGAGGCTTTTTTTTTAGTTCCTCTTTACTTTCTGCCATAAGGGTGGTGTTGTCTGCATATCTGAGGTTGTTGATATTTCTCCCAGCAATCTTGATTCCAGCTTGTGTTTCTTCCAGTCCAGCTTTTCTCATGATGTACTCTGCATGTAGTTTGTGTTGGTAATTTTGGAAATAAAGCACTTAACATGTATTCCTCTTACACGGCCCTTAAACTCGTCCCTTGCGCAGAGGTAACCCCGGTGAACAGTGGGGTGCGTCCCCTCAGGCCCCGTTCCCACGGGTTCAGCTGCACACGTAGAATCTTGTGGAGTTACTCAGCAGGTCGCAGAGCCCCTCGAACCTCTGCAATGGGGTTTCCTGAGAGAGTAGATGAAGCGGCGGGTCACTTGGAATCTATTTTTTTTAATATTTATTTCGTTTATCTTTGGCTGTGTCTGGTCTTAGTTGTAGCACGTGGCATCTTCATTGTGGCATCTTTTGTTGCAGTTGGCGGACTTAGCAGCCCCGCAGCATGTGGGATTCTAGTCCTCCACCAGAGTTCGAACCTGTGTCCTGGCATTAGAAGGCAGATTCTTAATCACTGGGCTGCCAGAGAAGTCCCCTTGAAACCTATTTTTAATTTGTTTCCACAGTTTAAAAAAAAAAAAAAAGATTCAAGTTGGCAAAACCGTGAGTTTATAACATAACAACTAAAATCCATCTTTGGGCAGTTAATTCCTTCAGTGCAGGTTTTCTCAGTCTCAGCAGTAGTACCCGCCCGGCTCAAATCCAAATCGTTTGACAACTCAGAATGTTTTCAGACATTGTCAGATGTCCCCTGGGCGGCAGAATCACACTTAGTTGAGAACTGCCGTTGACCCTTGAACAGCTGGGGTGTCGGGGTACTGACAGCCCTCACAGTCAAAAGTCCGAGTGTAAATTTGTAGTCGGCCTCCCTCATCTGCGGAGAAGGCAATGGCACCCCACTCCAGTACTCTTGCCTGGAAAATCCCATGGACGGAGAAGCCTGGTAGGCTGCAGTCCATGGAGTCGCTAAGAGTCGGATACGACTGAGCGACTTCCCTTTCACTTTTCACTTTGATGCGTTGGAGAAGGAAATGGCAACCCACTGCAGTGTTCTTGCCTGGAGAATCCCAGGGACGGGGGAGCCTGGTGGGCTGCGGTCTATGGAGTCGCACAGAGTCGGACATGACTGAAGCGACTTAGCAGCAGCAGCAGCAGCCCTCGTCTGAGATTCGCATCTGAAGTTCAAGCCAGCTGTGGGTCGTAGAGTTACTAGAGTATTTATTGGCAACACTCAGCCTGTAGATGGACCCATGCAGTTCAAACCCATGTTGTTCAAGGGTCAGCCATTCCGCTTTAATTCTACATTTTCCAGAAGTAACTGCTCTTTGAGCCGACCATGCAGATGGTCTCTCTGCTCTAGCCCTTTGCGGTCCAGGCATTTTCCTGCTTCCCTCTAGCTGGGCTGCTAGCCCCGCTGTGCTGGCTGTGCTCATTCTCACCTGCCTTCAGGTCTCAGTCAGCTGATCACCAGTATGTCCAAAGAGCCTTCCCTGTGCTGATGAAGTCCACACCACAGACACATGCCAATTCTCTCTCATTATCACTGTTTTCTTCCTAGAACTAAGTGCAATCTGGATCTCATTTATGTGTTAGCCTGTTTTTCTTTCTTCACCACCAAGAATACAAGTAAGCTTCATTAAAGGTCTCATCTCTTCAGGTCCCCACAGGATCCCCAGTGCCCAGCACAGTGGCTCGCACATAGTAATCACTCAATACATTTGATGGACTGAAATGATAAATTACCCTCTTTTCCTCCCAAGAGCTTCTGTGGAGTTTCTCCTACTCCTTTCCATTCACTGTCCCTTCTGCGCTCCTTCGTGACCTTTGTTTAGAACTGAAATGGATAAATGAGCACCTAGCATCTGTGGGTGAAGCCATCACTTTCCTCACTGACTTAACCACTCTTTGGGGACAGAAGCTGTCCTTTATTATATTTATTGAAGGTATTCAATAAGTATTCATATTGTTGGATGAACTAATAGATGACTTAAGGAACAACATTAGACAATTAAAAATGGATCATGCTAGGCTTCCCAGGTGGCGCAGTGGTGAAGAATCTGCCTGCCAATGCAAGAGACAAAAGAGGGATGGGTTAGATCCCTGGGTCAGGAAGATCCCCTGGAGAAGGAAGGAAATGACACCCCACTCCCATTGTATTGCCTAGAAAACTCCATGGACAGAGGTGCCTGGCAGGCTATAGTCTATGGGGTTGCAGAGTTGGACATGACTGAGCTCTCATGTACATATGCATCCCTCGTGGTCCAGTGGCTAAGATGCCCCAGTGCGGGGAGCCTGGGTTCCATCCCTGGTCAGGGAGCTAGATTCTGCGTGCCGTAACAAAGGGTTCGCATGCTGCGATTAAGACCCGGTGCAGCCAAATAAATAAAAGATATTTTAAATATTTTTTTAAATAATGAAAAAAATTGATGGGGCTTTAGAAATTATGAAGGAACTTTACAGATGAGAGTTTGGGTAATTTGCTCAAGGTTGCCAGGGTTTTTGAGAGACCAAGTCACAGCTACAACCCATGGTATCACACCTCTCACTTCAAGGCGCTTTCTTATTTCCAGCCAGTCTAGTTTCTGATTACTTTTCTGAGAACCTGGCTTACAGCTTAAACACAAAAATCGCAAGACTTGCTTCTTGTCAGCTAAGCTTTTGAGCTTGTACTCTTCATCTTTTGATTAGATCCAGCCCTTGGGATAATGGCCTGATAAACTCAAAAGTGCTATATGGTATTTCAAACAATTTTCCATCTTTTATGCCTTTCAGTGCTAAGAGATTGGAAATTGCCCCTGTCAAAGCAAAGTATCTTGTTTGTTTTGGAAGGAAAAAACGTTTGTTGTAGGAGAAAGTGATCATTGTTTAGAAATTTACAAATAATCAGTTGTTAAAGTTTTGCCAAATCCCGTGTCCAGTAGTAAAATAACGTGTGAAACAGATGAAAATGGAGGGGGAAAGTCTTTTTTGAGATGGCTTTTCATTGCCTCAAGTTGACCTTTCTTTAGACACGTGTGTCTCCTTTCACTCCATGTACCTGAATCAGCTGTCACGCATTGTGTCTAGGTAGACTTCTGCTTTTGAGACCCAAAGACCATTCAGGGTTCCTTCTTTCTTCTTGGCAATTTGTGTAGGTAGCACCTGGTGTGCTACCTAGTAGAGTCTTGTGGAGTCCTCTCAGCTTTTAGTATTTTGCCGGTTTTTTTCCTGGTGTGTGATAGCACACTGCCGTCACAGAAAGCAGAGATGCCTTTTGTCTGACTGACTGAAACTTCTCTCCACCAAAATCAGTTTAACACTGGAAATTTTTCCAAAAGACAGTTTTTACTTGAGCATTATCAAAATAGACATATTGAATATAAAATGTAATCTCTAAATCTTTCTCCGTCTTCAGTGCACATAATCATGATGCCAAATGCAGAGAAAAGAGATTGAGGTGGGGGAGTAACTGCTCTTAACATCATCATAACTTCTAGCCATCATAAGTCTGACACCACGATATTTATTCATTCGTCAAACATTTATTTTGCTCCTAACATTTATTTTGCTCCTACCATTTATAAAGAACTCTTGCTTGGCCTTGTAGGGAGCAGAGACATAATGACTTGGTCCCTGAGCTGTGGAACTTTTCAGAGAGAGGGAGTTTGGTAGAAGACCTGTAAACACATTACTCATATAGAAAATAGTTTGCAAACATTAATGGAGGTATAAATTATAGCATGTAGAGAAGGGAGCTCTGCATTCTGAATGGGGAATCAAGACAGCTTCACAAAGGAGGTGGCATTTTAGGAGGAGAATGTGTATATATAATTTGCTTTGCACATTTTATGGCAGTGGTTTTGGCCACTTCAAAACAATAAAGGCAGACATTTTGCTCACGACTTTAGAACCAGGAAAGAAAGGGAGATGGAGGAGCCTGTCTTTCCACTCCTGTCAGCAACAAGCTTCTGAAAGCTTGCTGTTGCCTCCGCATCCCTGGTGCCTCACTCACGGTTAAGAGGAGTATGCCAGCTAGGTTGTTTTGAGCCCTCTCATTTCTGCAGTAGGCTGTTATCCTCATTTCCATTGGGGCATACAGTAGCCATTTGATTTTTTTGGGGGGATCAGTGGTTTTTATAAAAGTGTTTGTGAATGTGACTCTGAAATCCTAGAATTTTAAGTATCACTGAGAAGGAAAGAGAGACAAATGATTGAAGTTTTTCATCAATCTGTGTTCGTAAATTGGCTATATCCTTACTTATTTATTGTATTTTTTTAGAGAGGAAGGCAAAGATAAAAAAAATTGCCAACTTGGCTTTAGCTTTTGAACTTGATCCATTCATTGGCAGCCACAGAGAAGCCAGTCAGTATGAAAGAAACCCCGAATATAAGGTCCAAACTTATGCTCCTGCTGCTTTTGCCCACACGCTATCAACCTAAAGCACAATTCCATGTGTAGGCAGCAATTGATTATGGCGTTCATACCCACTCTAGAGTGGCGTATCAATTTCTGCATCCTTTGAATTGATCTTTTCTGACTGGCAGAGGAATCTCCATATGGGTTGTGTGTTTCTGGGGAAAGCCTGGGGCTTAATGAATTGGAGCAGGAAATGACTGGGGCTATATGGTGACAGGCTGCTGCCTGCTTGAGTGCCCTAGGGAAGGTGTTGAATGCTCAAACATTGTAGAAATGTTCTGTATGGCTACTTAGTTCTGTTTCCTGCTATGAACTTTGTTGACATGTAAAATGATTTTATTCTTCTCAATGTTTATCATTTAATAGAATAGATTTCAAAAGAAATAGATTTTTAAACTGCCTTTCTGTTACTGCACCTTGGTACATCTGTACTGGGTCTGAGAGGTGATTTGCCACACTGCGTGTGGCCCTTTCTACGTTCTGATGCGGAAAACGACAGTTACCAAAATTGGTTTAGAAGTCCTATGAGAACATAGTCCAATTCAGCCCCATGAGAGGCTTTTTTCCCCCTTCCTTTAGTTCATACTAACCTAATGCAAATATGTAAGTACTAATAGCCTCTGACTGAGAAGATCCCTAATTTAAGATTCAGGATACTTCCAATCTTAGCATGAACTGAATACAATAATACAAGACATCTGGGGCAGGCCTTTCTAACATCTCTTCTCATTAAACAAACAAAAAGCAACTGCTTCCTGCCAAGAGAAAGGTTAAACAACTGGAAAGTGAGTAAGATATTACACAGTAAATTACCAATAGAGCTTTAAAAATGAAAGGGAGAGAGAATTGCAAGAAGGCATCATTCAGAGGTTTGCTGTAACTTACACCTAGAAAAGCTATACCAGAAAGCCAGATTTCTCTGAAGTCATGTTCTCATGTTTGCCAGGGGTTGTGTTAAGCTGGGTCACCTCAGTGCACAGCACAGGAAGACTAGTTAAAAGAGGCGTTGAGAAAATTCAAAGTGTGGCTCCATCAATGAGCTGGGATATTCCCTCCCCCAATCTTTATTTGTTGAAAAGGGACTAGATATAGGACTTACTCAGTAAACACATCGAGTGAATGCACATATGTTATTGTAAGAACCCCGAATATCCAAGTGATTAACTGGGATATGTTCAAATTATGCTGGCCTTATAGAGTGAGTTTGGAAGCGTTCCTTCCTCTGCAATTTTTTGAAATAGTTTGGGAAGGGTTGGTATTAACTCTTCACTAAATGTTTGGTAGAATTCACCTGTGAAGCCATCTAGTCCTGGACTTTTGTTTGTTGGGATTTCTTTTTTTATTACTAATTCAATTTAATTACTGGTAAATTTTTTATGTTTTCTGTTTCTTCCTGGTTGAGTCTTGGGAGACTGTACATTTCTAGGAATCTGTTCATTTCTTCTAGGTTGTCCATTTGGTTGACATATAGTTGTTCACAGTAATCTTATTCTTTGTACTTATGTGGTGTTGATTGCAGCTTCTCTTTTTTCATTACTGATTTTATTGATTTGGGCCCTCTTTTTCTTGATGAGTCTAGGCAATGGCACCCCACTCCAGTACTCTTGCCTGACAAATCCCATGGACAGAGGAGCCTGGTAGGCTGCAGTCCATGGGGCCGCTCAGAGTCGGACACGACTGAGCGACTTCCCCTTCACGTTTCACTTTCATGCATTGGAGAAGGAAATGGCACCCCACTCCAGTGTTCTTGCCTGGATAATCCCGGGGACAGGGGAGCCTGGTGGGCTGCCGTCTATGGGGTCGCAGAGAGTCAGACACGACTGAAGTGACTTAGCTGCAGCAGCAGATAAAGGTTTATCCGTTTTGTTTATTTTATCAAAGATAAGATTAGTTTCACTGATCTTTTCTATTGTTTTTTAAGTCTCTATTTTATTTTTTCTGCTCTTTCTTTCTTTCTGCTAACTTTGGGTTTTGTTTGTTCTCCTTTTTAAAATTCCATTAGGTGTAAGGTTCAGTTGCTTATTTGAGATTTTTCTTGTTTCCTGAGGTAGGCTTGTATAAATATAAGTTTCCCTCTTGGAACTGCTTCTGCTGTATCTCACAGATTTCAGATTGTTGTGTCCTCATTTTCACTCATCTCCAGGTGTTTTTAAATTTCTTTTCTGATCTCTTCAGTGGTTGTTTAGTAGCGTGTTGTTTGTTGTTCAGCCACCAAATCGTATCCAACTCTTTGCAACCCTGTGGAATGTAGCATGCCAGGCTTCCCTGTCCCAGAGTTTGCTCAGATCATGTCCATTGAGTTAGTGATGCTATCTAACTGTCTCATCCTCTACCGACCCCTTCTCCTTTAGCCTTCAGTCTTTTCCAGCATCAGAGTCTTTTCCAATGAGTCATCTCTTTGCATCAGGTGGCCAGAGTGTTAGAGCTTCAGCGTCAGTCCTTCCTATGAATATTCAGGACTGATTTCCTTTAGGATTGAACGGTTTGATCTCCTTGCAGTCCAAGGGACTCTGGAGTCTTCTCCAGCACCACAGTTCAAAGGCATCAGTTCTTTGGTGCTCAGCCTTCTTTATGGACCAGCTCTCACATCCTTATATGACTGCTGGAAAAATCACAGCTTTTACTACATGGACCTTTGTCATATATTTGTCGCATATTGTTTACCCTCCACGTGTTTGCATTTTTTTGCAGTTTTTTCTTGTAGTTGATTCCTAGTCTTACAGCATTGTGGTTGGAAAGATGCTTGATGCAGTTTCGGTTTTCTTGAACTTACTGACACTTGTTGTCTAGCATGTGATCTCTCCTGAAGAATGTTCTGTGTGTACTTGAAAAGAATGTGTTTTCTGCTGCTTTTGGATGGACTGTTTTCTATACATATATATATGTGTGTATTGCATTTGGTCTAGTACGTCATCTAAGGCAATGTTTCCTTACTGATTTTCTGTCTGGATGATCTGTCCATTGATTAAGTGGGGTCCCCTACGATTATTGTGTTACTGTCAACCTCTCCCTTTATGCCACTTAATATTTCAGCTCAGTCGCTCAGTCGTGTCCAACTCTGCGACCTCATGAATTGCAGCACTTACTGTTTGCTCTATGTATTTAGGTGTTCCTGTGTTGGGTGCGTAGGTACTTACAATTGTTACATTTTCTTCTTGGGTTGATCCCTTCTTTGTTTCTTATTACCGTCTTTGTTTGAAAGTCTATTTTGTCTGCTCTAAGTATTGCTACCTCGGCTTTCTTTGGATTTCCATTTTCACCGAGTACCTTTCCCCTGCCCTCCCTTTCAGTGTGTGTGTCTCCAGAGCTGAAGTGAGTCTCTTGTGGGCAGCATATGTATGTATGGGTCTTGTTTTTTCATCTGTGCATCTGCTCTGTGTCTTTTTATTAGAATTGTCTGTCGATTTACATCTAAAGTGGTTATTGATAGATGTGTGTTTGTTGCCGCTGTGAATTGTTTTGTTGGAGTTGTTGTGGTTCATTTTTGTTCCTTTCTTCTTTTGTTCTCTTGCCTTGTGATTTGATGACTGTCCTTTATGATTTGATGTTTGAATTCCTTTATCTTTTCTGTAGGTGTATCTATTATTTTGGGATTTGTGGCTACCATGAGGTTTGTATGTAACAACATATGTGTATACATGATCATTTTAAGTTGCTGATCTCTTAATTTCAAATGCATTTTAATGACCCCTCCTTAACATTCCCCTTCCCCCATGATTACTGGTTTTGACATATTTTACATCTTTCTGTTTTGTGTACCCATTAAATCCTTATTGTGGACATAGACTGGTTTTACTGCTTGTCTTTTAACCTTCCTATTAGCTTGTATGTGATTGGTTGACTACCTTTTCTGTGTGTTTCCTGTTATCAATGAGCTTTTGATTTCTGTATTCATGTTTTTAGTTGTGGCCTTTTGTTCTTTGCTTAGAGAAGTCCCTTTAACATTTCTTGTAAAGCTAGTTTGGAGGTGAACTTTTGTAGTGTTTGCTTGTCTGTAAAACTTTTGTTTTCCCTATCAAATCCTGAATGAAAACTTAGCCGACTAGAGTTTTCTTGGTTGTAGGCTCTTCCCTCTCATCACTTTAAATATATAGTACCACTCCTTTCTGGTCTTCAGAGCTTCTGCCGGAATCCAGCTGGCAGGCTTAATGGGGTTTCCTTTGTCCAGAACTTGCTGCTTTCCCTTTGCTGCTCTTAATAGTATCTTTATCTTTCATTTTTGCCATTTTAATTGCAGTGTGTTTTGATGTGATCCCTTTTCAGTTTATCCTGTATTTCTTGGACCTGGATGTCTGTTTCCTTTCCTGGGTTAGGGAAATTTTTATCTCTTGTATCTTCAGATATACTCTCCACCCCTTTCTTCTCCTTCTGGGATCTCTGTAATGCAAATATTAGAATGCTTGGCATTGTCCCAGAGGACTCTCAAACTGGCCTCATTTCTTTCTGTTCTTTTCTCTGTTCAGCTTCAGTGATCTCAACTGATCCATTCTTCTGTATCTTCCAATCTATTGATTCCTTCTAATGTATTTTAAATTTCAATTATTGTGTTCTTCAGCTCTATTTGGTTCTTCTTTATAGCTTTTAACTCTTTGTTCAACTTCTCATTGTGTTCATCCATTCTTCTGAGTTGTTTGACCATCGTTATGATCATTACTTTGAACTCTGTATCAGGTAGATTGCCTGTGTCTCCATTTCACTTAGTTCTTCTGGGTTTTATCTTCTTCCTTTGTTTGGGACGTGTTCCTCTGTTGCCTCATTTTGCCGAATTTGCTGGTTTTATTTCCATGTCTCTAGTAAGTTGGTTCTGTTTCCCAAGTTTGGAGAAGTGGCCTTTTGTGGGCGACATCCTCTGTGTCCCAGCACTGCGCCCCTTGGTCACCAGGTCCACGTGCTCTAGGGGCGCCCCTTGTAGCCTGCACAGGTCGTTCTGTTACGGAGGGCGGCACGGTGGGCATGGCAGGTCCCCGGTCCAGTCAGGTTGCCAGGCCCTGCCAGGGGAGGAGGCTGCTGGCCTCTGGTTGGCAGGGCCTGGCGGGTCTTGGGGTTAGTGCCGGCCCACCGACAGAGCCAGGTTCTGGGACAGTAGGTGGTGGGGCCAGGGTTTTTGGATCTAGTGTTGGCCCTCTGGTAGGTGGGGTCAGTTCCTACGTGGCTGGCTGTGGGTTCGAGGTGTCCCAAAGCTGGTTCTGGGGCAGTGGTGAGTGGGCTGGATCTGGCATAGCTAACCGAGGAGACTGAGGTCCTGTGGAGGTGGTCTTGGCCTGCTGGGGGGTGGGAATGGATTCCAGGGCCGCTGGCTGAGAGGCCCAAGGCGTCCCAGAGCTGACCTGCTGGTGGGCAGGGCTGGGTGCAGGGGGTCTGGGGTGGGGGTCCCGGAGCTGCTGCTGGGGTGTTGGCTGGGTCCTGACAAGGCAGGCTGTGGAGCTGTGGTCATCCTGGGGCTTGTGTCCCCCTGCTGGTGGGCAAGGTCAGGGCCCAGGGTCACCGTGCTGGAGCCTCCCATCAGTGGGTGAAGTGGGTCCTGGGCCTGGTGTCTGCACACTGGCAGGCAGCGCTAGGTCCTGTGGGCTCCGACTGCAAGGCCCAGGGGCCCCAGAGCTAGTGTTGAACTGCTGGGCGGTGTAGCCGAGAGCCTGGGGTTACTGGGGCTTGGGCTGGCTCACTGGTGGGCAGATCCAGTTCCCAGAGCTCTGGCCGCAGGGCCCTGGGGATCCTGGAGCTTGTGTGGGTCTGCTGGTAAACAGGCCATTTCCTGACACAGCTAGCTACAGGATCTGGGGTGTCCCAAGCCTTGTGTTGGCCCACGGGTCGGGGGACCAGACCCCAGCGTGGCTGGCAGATAGGCCCACAGTGTCTCAGAGCTGGTGTTGGCCTGCGGCTGGGCAACAGGGGCCCAGGTGGTCCCAGGGCCAGTGCTGGCCTGTTGATAGGTGGGCTAGGTCCTGCCGCGGCAGCCTGCAGGGCTGCGGTGGTCCTGAGGCTGGTGTTCACCCACCAGTGCCTCTGCCCTGGGGCCTGCAGCATGTGAGATTTTGTGTGCGCCCTGTAAGAATGGAGTCTGTCTTTCCCACAGTCCTCTGGGACTCCCCAAAGTAAGCCCCATTGGCCTTCAAAGCCAGATGTTCTGTGGGCTCATCTTCCTGGGGCAGGACCCCAGAGCTGGGGAGCCCAGTGTGGGGCTCAGACCCGCTGCTCCTTGGTGAGAGCTTCTGCAGTAGTACTTATCTTCCCAGTTTGTGGGTCCCCCACTCAGGGGTACGGGTCTTGGCTGTACCGCTCCACCCCTTCTACCCATCTTGCCACGTGGTTCCTGCTTTGTATCTAGGTCCTGGGCTTCCTCAACAGTAGTTGCTCTGTAAACAGTTGTAATTTGGGCATGCCCATGAGAGGAGGTGAGCTCAGGTCCTCCTGCTCTGTCATCTTGGCCTGAACTCCAACCATCTTTTTTCAATGTAATTTTTATTTATATATACATACAGTTCTAAAGCATACAAATTGGTAGGTTTTAGCATGGTCATAAAGTTGTGCAGCCATCACCACTAATTCCAAGACATGTCTGTCACCCCGAGAGAAGCCGCACGCTTGTTCGCAGTCATTCACCACATATTCCTCCCCGTCCTCTGTCCCCCATCCATCTACTGCCTCCATGGATTTGACTGCCATCATAAATGGGATCCGACAGCGAACAGCCTTTGGTGTCTGGCGTCTGTCTAGGATAGTCGTCCACGTTGCGCCGCAGTCAGTGCTCGGTTCCTCCCTATGGCTGAATGGCGCTCCACCGCACGGGCACACCGCAGTTCACCGTTCCGTTCATCTGCCAGTGGACATTCGGGCTACCACCTTTTTGCTATTAAAAATAATCCTGATACGAACTTTTTGATTACCTGCCAAACTCTCTGCACACCAGCTGCACCGCTTTACTTCCCAACAACAGCGCCTGAGGGCTCTGATCTCCCCACAGCTCGGCCTTGGCCTCTCCATCTCCCCAGGCACTTTTTGTCTCAAGCCGCCCTCCTGGATGGGAAGCGAGAGCTCACTGTGGTTTTGATTGGCATTTCCCTATTGACTCATGGGAAGCATCTTTTCATGTGCTTGTTGGCCCTTTGTATTTCTTGGGGGGAGCTGTCTGTTCTAATCCTATGCCCATTTAAAAATTGGGTTTTCCTCTTACAGTGGTTGTAAGCCTTCTTTATATATTCTGGATACAAGTCCTTTAAAAGACACATGATATTCAAATATTTTCTTCCATTCTGTGGATGGTCTAGATGATGCCCTTCAAATCACAAAAGCCTTTAATTTTGATGAAATACAACCTGTTTTTTCTCTGTTGCTTGTGCTTTTGCTCTATCTAAGAAGTTATTGCCAATTCAAGGTGATGACGATATACGAGTGTGGTTTTTCACCAAGAATTTTGTACTTCCATGTGGATCTTCAGTCCGTTTTGAGTTAACTTTGATATATCGTGTGAGGTAGGGACCCAACTTCATTCTTTTGCATGTGACTATCCACTTATCCCGGAGAAGGCAATGGCACCCCACTCCAGTACTCTTGCCTGGAAAATCCCATGGATGGAGGAGCCTGCTAGGCTGCAGTCCATGGGGTCTCGAAGAGTCAGACACGACTGAGCGACTTCCCTTTCACTTTTCACTTTCATGCACTGGAGAAGGAAACGGCAACCCACTCCAGTGTTCTTGCCTGGAGAATCCCAGGGATGGGGGAGCCTGGTGGGCTGCCATCTATGGGGTCACACAGAGTCGGACACGACTGAAGCGACTTAGCAGCAGCAGCAGCATCCACTTATCCAAGAACAAGTGTTGAAGAGACTGTTTCTCCCTTTGAATTGTCATGTTACCTTTGTTAAAAATCAGTTAACCAAAGCTGTGAGGGTTTATTTATAAACTCAGTTTCTATCCTCTCTCTATTTTACACACGTGTGTGTGCTTTTGTCACTGTCACACTGCCTTGATTACTGTGCCCTTTGTTAAGTTCTGAGGTCAGAGAAGTGTGCTTGTTCTTTTTCAAGATTGTTTTGGCAATTCTGGGTCCTGTGCATTAATTTAAAAAAATTATTTATTTATTGTTGCTTGTACTGGGTCTTCATTGCTTTGAGCGGGGCTGGTGGCTTTTCTCGTGGAGCACAGGCTCAGGGACACGTGGGCTTCCGAAGCTGGGGCGTGAGGGCTCAGGAGCTGTGGTTCCCAGGCTCTGGAGCACAGGCTCAGTAGGTGTGCTGCTGGGCTGATTTGGCCTGCGGCGTGTGGGATCTTCCCGGATCAGAGATGGAAGCCCTGTCTCTTGCATTAGCAGGCAGATTCTGTACAACTGAGCCACCAGGGAAGCCCCTCCCTTACATTAATTTTAGGATTAATTTGTCAATTCCTGCAAAAGAGGCACCTAGGCTTTTGATAGGAATTGCACTGAATATGCAGATTGGGGAGTATTGTTGTTCAGTAACTAAGTCATGTCCAACTCTTCGAAACCTCACACTGCAGCACACCAGGATTCCCTGTCCTTCACTATCTCCCAGAGTTTGCTTAGACTCATGTCCATTAAGTCGGTGATGCCATCCAACCATCCCATCCTCTGTCGTTCCCTTCTCCTCCTGCCTTTGATCTTTCCCAGCATTAGGGTCTTTTCAAATGAGTCGGCTCTTTGCATTAGGTAACCAAAGTATTGGAGCTTCAGCATCAGTCCTTCCAATGAATATTCAGGGTTGATTTCCTTTAGGATTGACTGATTTGATCTCTTTGCAATCCAAGGGACTCTCAAGAGTCTTCT
Organism: Bos mutus; assembly: GCF_027580195.1. NCBI lineage: Eukaryota > Metazoa > Chordata > Mammalia > Artiodactyla > Bovidae > Bos > Bos mutus. The sequence continues at coordinate 3,667,200 of NC_091633.1, forward strand.
CCAACGTCACAGTTCGAAAGCATCAATTCTTCAGTGCTCAGCCTTCTTTATGGTCCAACTCTCACATCCATACATGACCACTGGAAAACCATGGCTTTGACTAGACAGCAAAGTGATGTCTCTGTTTTTTTACTGCGTTGTCTAGGTTTGTCATAGCTTTCCTTCCAAGGAGCAAGAGTCTTTTAATTTTATGGCTGCAGTCACTGTCCACAGTGATTTTGGAGCCCACGAAAATAAAGTCTGCCACTGTCTTCACTTTTTCCCCATCTGTTTGCATGAAGCGATGGGACTGGATGCCATGATTTTAGTTTTTTGAATGTTGAGTTTTAAGCCAGCTTTTTCACTCTCCTCTTTCACCCTCATCAAGAGACTCTTTAGTTCCTCTTCATTTTCTGCCAGTAGAGTGGTATCATCTGCATTTCTGAGGTTGTTGATATTTCTCCTGGCAGTCTTGGTTCCAGTTTGAGATTCACCCAGCCCGGCATTTTGCATGATGTACTCTACATAGAAGTTAAATAAGCAGGGTGACAATATACAACCTTGATGTACTCCTTTCCCAATTTTGAACCAGCCAGTTGTTCCATGTCTGGTTCTAAGTTGCTTCTTGACCTGCATACAGGTTTCTCAGGAGGCAAATAAGGTGGTCTTATTCCCGTCTCTTTAAGAATTTTCCACAGTTTGTTGTGATCCACACAGTCTAAGGCTTTAGCATAGTCAATGAAGGAGACATTTCCTGGAATTTCCTCGATTTTTCTATGCTCCAACGGATGTTGGTAATTTCTGGTTCCTCAGTGAAGCTATGAACCATGCTGTGCAGGCCACCCAAGATGGATAGGTCATGGTGGGGAGTTCTGACAAAAAAGTCCACTGGAGAAGGGAATGGCAGACCACTTTGGTATTCTTGCCTTGAGAACCCCATGAACAGTATGAAAAGGCAAAAAGACATGACACCAGGAGATGAGTCCCCCAGGTCGGTAGGTGTCCAGTGTGCTGTTGGAGAAGAGCAGGGAAATAGCTCCAGAAAGAATTAAGAGGCTGGGCCAAGGCAGAAACGATGCTCAGTTGTGGATGTGTCTGGTGGTGAAAGTGAAGTCCGAGGCTGTAAAGAACCATATTGCATACAAACCTGGAATGTTAGGTCCATGAATCAAGGTAAATCAGATGTGGGGAGTATTGCCATCTTTTTTTTTAATTATGTATTTCTTTTTGGCTGTGCTGGATCTTCATTGCTGTGCAGGCTTTTCTCAGTTGTGGGAAGCAGGGCTTACTCTTGGTTGTGGTGCACAGGCTTCTGTTGCGGTGGCTTCTCTTGTTGCGGAGCACAGGCTCTAAGGCGAGTGGGCTCAACAGCTGCATTCAGTTCCCGGGCTCCAGAGCACAGGCCAAGTAGCTGTGGTGCACAGGCTTAGTTGCTCCGTGGCATGTGGGATCTTCCCGGACCTGAGAGGGAACCCAGGTCGCCTGCATTGTGAGCAGAGTCTTAGCCACTAGACCACCAGGGAAGGCCCTCCTTTTGTGTTGTTGTTTTTAACAAGTTCGTGGATTCTCATTTATATACGTTTAGTAGATTTCAACCGGAGAAGGCAATGGCACCCCACTCCAGTACTCTTGCCTGGAAAATCCCATGGATGGAGGAGCCTGGTGGGCTGCAGTCCATGGGGTCGCTAAGGGTCGGACACGAGTAAGCGACTTCACTTTCACTTTTCACTTTCATGCATTGGAGAAGGAAATGGCAACCCACTCCAGTGTTCTTGCCTGGAGAATCCCAGGGATGGGGGAGCCTGGTGGGCTGCCATCTATGGGGTCGCACAGAGTCGGACACGACTGAAGCGACTTAGCAGCAGCAGCAGTAGATTTCAACAGTGAAGCTATCTGGTTCTGGGCTTTTCCTTGTGGGAAGTTTTTTGATTACTGATTCAGTCCTTTTGCTTTACAGGCCTGTTCAGGCTTTCTTTTTCTTCTTGATTCCATTTCAGTGGTTTGTGTCTTTATAGAAATATTTTCATTTCACCTAGGTTATCTAATTTGTTAGCTTACACTTGTTCATAAAATCCTATTTTTTTATTGCTATAAGAATGGCCATCATGTCTCTCTGTCATTCCGTCTTTCCATAATCTGACTCTTTTCTCTTTCCCCTTGGCCTTTCCAACGGGTGGTTTGTCAAGTTTGTTGGTCTTTCCAAAGTATCAACTTGTTATTTCATCCATTTTTTTTCTATTGTTTTTCTGTTCTCTACTTAATTTACCGGAGAAGGCAATGGCACCCCACTCCAGTACTCTTGCCTGGAAAATCCCATGGATGGAGAAGCCTGGTAGGCTGCAGTCCATGGGGTCGCAAAGAGTCAGACATGACCGAGCGACTTCACTTTCACGCATTGGAGAAAGCAATGACAACCCACTCCAGTGTTCTTGCCTGGAGAATCCCAGGGACGGGGAGCCTGGTGGGCTGCCGTCTATGGGGTCGCACAGAGTCGGGCACGACTGAAGTGATTTAGCAGCACTTAATTTATTTCTGCTAGAATGTGTATCGTTCCCTCTTGCTTGCTTTAGGTTTATTTTGCACATCTTTTTTAGTTTCTTAAGGTATATGTGCTTAGTATATAGAAAGCGTTAGTTGCTCAGTTGTGTCCGACCCTTTGTGACCCCGTGGTCTGTAGCCCTCCAGGCTCCTGTCATAGAATTCTCCAGGCAAGAATAGTGGAGTGAGTAGCCATTCTCTTCTCCAGGGGATCTTCCCGATTCAGGGATCAAACCCAGGTCTCCTGCATTGCAGGCAGATTCTTTACCATCTGAGCCACCAGGGAAGCCCAAGAAAACTGGAGTGGGTAGCCTATCCCTTTTCCAGGGGCTCTTCCTGACCCAGGAATCGAACTGGGGTCTCCTGCACTGCAGGCAGATTCTTACCAGTTGAGCTACCAAGGAAGCCTCTTAAGGTGTATGGTTAATAATTAATTAGAGGTTTTTTTAAGGATAACATTTATAACCATAACTTTCCATCTAGGCTTTAGCTGCATTGAGTAACTTGATACGCTCTGTTCTTATTTTCATTTATCTCAAAGAATTTCCCAATTTTCCTTGAATTTCCTAATTTTCTTCTTTGACCTCTTGGTTGTTTTGGTGTGTGTTGTGTGATTTCCACATATATGTGATTTTCCCACAGTACCTCCTGTTATTGATTTCTTTTAAAAAAATTTATTGAAGTATAGTTAATTTATAATGTATTAATTTCTGCTGTACAGCAAAGTGACTCATATATATATTCTTTCTCATATTGTTTTCCATTATAGCTTATTGCAGGATATTGAATACAGTTCCTATGTTATACAGTAAGACCTTGTTTTTTACCCATCCTATATATATATATATATATATATATATATATATATATATATATATAGTTCATGAACTGCTAGTCCCACGCTCCCAATGCCTCCCTCCCTCATCCACCACTAAACCACCACAGTCTGTTCTCTGAGTGTCTGTTTTGCAGATGTGCTCATTTGTACTGTATTTTAGATTCCACATACAAGTGACATCACATGGTGTTTGTCTTTCTGACTTATTTCACTCAGTAGAGTAATCTCTGGAGAAGGCGATGGCACCCCACTCCAGTACTCTTGCCTGGAAAATCCCATGGACGGAGGAGCCTGGTAGGCTGCAGTCCATGGGGTCCCTAAGAGTGGGACACGACTGAGTGACTTGACTTTCCCTTTTCACTTTCATGCACTGGAGAAGGAAATGGCACCCCACTCCAGTGTTCTTGCCTGGAGAATCCCAGGGATGGGGGAGCCTGGTGGGCTGTCATCTATGGGGTCGCACAGAGTCGGACACGACTGAAGGGACTTAGCAGCAGCAGCAGTAGCAGCAGGGTAACCTCTAGGCCCATCCTTGTTGCTGCAGATGGCATTATCTCATTCTTTTTAATGGCTGAGTAATACCCCATTATAACACACATGTCACGTCTTTTGTACCCATTCACCTGTCAGTGGACGTTTAGGTTGCCTCCATCACCTGGCTATTAGGAATAGTGCTGCTGTGAACATAGATGTGCGTGTATCTCTCCAGATTATAGTTTTGTCTGAGTATATGCCCAGGAGTGGGCTTGCTAGATCATATGGCAACTCTTATTTTTAGTTTTTTAGGGAACCTCCATACTGTCCTCCATAGTGGCTGTGTCAGCCTGCGCTCCCACCGGCAGTGTGGGAGGGTCCCTTTTCATCACACTCTCTCCAGCATTCCTTATTTGTTGAGTTTTTAACGATGTCCATTCTGGCCAGTATGAGGTGGTAACCTCATCACAGTTTTGATCCGCCTTTCTCTAGCAATCAGTGGTGATGAGGCGTTGGCCGTCTGTATGTCTTCTTTGGAGAAATGTCTGTTTAGATTCTGACTGTTTTTTGATCGGGTTGTGTTTTTGATAGCTTCATGAGCTGTTGTAAATTTTGGAGATTAATCCCTTGGTTGGTTGCTCTGTTGGCAAACATTTTCTTCCATTCTGTGGGTCGTCTTTTCATCTCAGTTTTGGTTTCATTTGCTATACAAAAGCTTTTAAGTTTAATTAGATCCCATTTGTTTCCATTTTTTAAGTTATTTTAAATTATGAAACAGAAGAACTGATCTTCAAGTTGCAGGTGTTCAATACAAGCTTTTTATTTCCCTAACACTAAACTGCATGGATCTAAGGAAACTGTATTTAATGAGCAAAACTTTCAAAGCAAAGAAAAAGCAGGTCACTCATTCCTATACAGCAATAGTCCGGTGAAGGCAAAGCTCTCAGTGTATTGTGCAAGGTGAAAAGGAAGCTCTCAGGCTTCCGAATTGCAGGATCTTCTTAAAGCTCAGGGACAATACACCTGGCTGGCTTTTAGGGCGTCTTTCCAGACAGTCTCATTCAACGTCAGCACTCCAGGCAGGGCAGGTCAGAGTCCTTCAGAGCCAGGAAAATACCTCCTGCAGGGCTTAATCACACGCATCTCAAGGCCTGTGGATAAAACTCCGTATCAAAAGGAGGCTTGGGTCCCAAACAGGTATTGCGTGGCTCACTTATTTGTCAACCAAAATGATTTCTTTAGTGCATGGACAACTCTGCCGAGATTTATTAAGTCCTTGTATAGACTTACTCCTGTGAAGGATGCAAGGATGAAAAACACGATTCTCAACTTCCAGGGGTTTTATGTTCCAGGGGAGAACCGGTAGAGGAGAATTCCAGTCAAGAGGTTGCGTGTGCTGGAGACAGCACCTTTAGAAGAGGAAACTGAGCTAGGCCTTGACAGACTAAGACTCCTTTTTCACGAACGTGGATGAGAAGAGCGAGCAGTTCTTCATACTGCAACCCGAGTGATCTCTCTGAAGCACAAATGGCAGTCCTCTAGTCCTCTTCACCGATGAGAAATATTAACACTCACTTCGATGAGATGATAGTGCCCAGCACACAGTGAACCTGGAAACTGAGGCCCAGGAGGGGCCACATCACCCCCAAAGCCAGGTACTTAATGCAGAACCAACCCGGGATGCAGGGCCCCGGGGAACACTCCTCTCCTTAGGCGCCTCCACGGCCAGCTTAGGCTAAAGAAAATAAATGAGCACCCAGGACAGAAGCACATCCATCCACAGGCCGTGGCGGACGGTCCAGCCGTTCAGACCCGCGGGCGCGTCTGTGTGGATCCACCCAGATGGATGCTCAAGACGGCTGCTGACCGAATGAGGAAAGGTGCAGAGATTGTATGTGGCGGAATCCTGTTCGCACATAACTAACGATGTTGGTGAGCGGCAGCAAGAGCTCTGGAATAATACCAAAGGAGGGGCATTTGGCAGAACTTTCACTTGTTAACATATACCTTTGTTCCTAGAATTTTGTGTGTTTTTTTGTGCGGGGGGGTTCATCTTGTTTTATTTACAGGGAGCATAAATCTTGTTCCTAATTAAAAAGAAACTTCTAACAGCCCTCCACTGGCCCTCAGGATTGTGTCCAAACTCCTTACTGAGGCCCCTCTTGATCCGCCAGCTTCCAGGCTTCCTCCCTGACTCCAGCTGCCAGAGCTCCAGGCTCTCTGCCCTCTGGGCTGTGGGCTTCCTGTTCTCTTTGTCTTTTTTTTTTTTTTCTCTTTGTCTTTCTTTTCTCTTCTCTCCATGGGGCTGGCTTCTGTTTATCCTCCAGGGTTGGTGCTTCCTGAAATACTTTCTTCACTATAGATTGGCAGCATATTGCCTTGCTTTCCTTTTTCCTGTCCTTCCTGGCCTGCTTTGCCAGCTCCTTTCTTCTCCCTGGCCTTTGGCTCAGTCTTCGGCCACCTCCTCTCTCGGGGGTGAGCGAGAATGTGCCCATCCCGCCTGCGTTGTCGCTCTGCCTCACTCTCCCACGTCCAGCCCCAGCCCACTCCTCCCTCTGAGCACGCAAACCCTCCAGCAGGTGGCATGGTCGTCCTTCCCGTGCACTTCTCCCCTCTCTGCAGGGCAAATACTTTTCTTTATGGTATGGCTGCTTCCTTCTGACCCTGAGCACGAAGGCCCTGTACCTGCTCCTGAAGGTTCTTGAAAACACAACTCCGGGGTTCTCCCCACTGAAAACCCCTCAGAGGCTTCCCATGGCTCTAGGGACATAGACCATCCTCTTCGAGCCCAGACTTGGCTTGTCTGAGCCAAGCCCACCTCCCTCTGTGCCCCCTGCTCTTCAGCCCCACCGGCCTTACAGTGCCTCCCTGCAAAGGGCCTCGCTTCCGGGCCCACAGCCCTGCTGGCCTGGCCACAGCGTGCCCTCCTCGCAGCCTCTCCTGCTCCCAGTTGGTGCCTGGTTACCACCTCTCTCTATCCACAGAAATCACACTCCTCAGGGAAACCCTTCCTGATGCCGAAACCAGAGCCTCGTCCTGATGGGGGCTCAGAGCTCCATCACGGCCCTTCTCAGGGTTTACTATGAAGGTCTGTGTAACCCATGGACTCACTAGGCGGAAAGCTCAGGCTGGGGACTGGGCTTATTTCCCTCCCTCCATGTCCCCCAGGTCTAGCAAGGACAGGCACTCAGAAATGTGGAAGTTGAGGGAGAGGAGACGGATGAGAAGAGTTAAGGGGAGAAGGTCCATGGGGTGAAGAACAGCTGAGTATGCCTGGGAGGCCAGCTGCTGTCAGAGCAAGGAATCTGGGTTGTAGTTTGTGAACTGAAGGAGGTCAGCCACGCTCCTGGGGCGGGACAGATGAATTACATGGATCAGCGCAACAGAGGGTGATAGGATGACCGAGTGCATTCCAGAAGGCCTTCCATAGCCAGTCTGGATTGATACCGGCTGTGTCTCTGAGAAAAGGAACTTGGGGCTGGATTTTCTCTTCTGTGTGCTTGTCCCGTCTCTCGTGTTACTGCTCTGGGGGAGTGACTCTGGAGGACCTGTCTCTCAGCGGTCTGGTGCTTCATCTGTTAGCTCATCAGGACGGGCAGGCCCTTAGTGCTAGCCAGGGGAACCTTTCTTGAGCAAAGTGTCCAACACTTTTTCAATTCATTTTTTCTTTTAAACAGGTGTTTACTAAAGCAAGCAATGACCTGCAGCTGTCTGGAGCCTGAGTGGCAGATTCATCCAGCTTATTGGGCACAGGGGTAGGTTACACCCCAAAGGCTGCTGCTGCGGGACGCCTGGACAACATGTGGACCTCCTCCACACCTGAGAGCTGAAGGGAGCTCAGGTAAGTGGTCCATGATTAGGCTTTTGAGAAACACTGTTTAACTGGAGGTGAGGCCTTGACGGCAGTGTCTGCTTTGGGAGCCAGGCTGGGATCACCAGCTGCTGCTGCTAAGTCACTTCAATTGTGTCCAGCTCTGTGCGACCCCAGAGACGGCAGCCCACCAGGCTCCCCCGTCCCTGGGATTCTCCAGGCAAGAACACAGGAGTGGGTTGCCATTTCCTTCTCCAGTGCACGAAAGTGAAAAGTGAAAGTGAAGTCCCTCAGTCATGTCCGACTGCTAGTGATCCCATGGACTGCAGCCGACCAGCCTCCTCCGTCCATGGGATTTTCCAGACAAGAGTACTGGAGTGGGGTGCCATTGCCTTCTCTGCACCAGCTGCTAGGTTATACCTAAGCAGACCTCCTTCCCTACCTGTGACTGTGAGCGCAAAGCAACCCAGATGTGCCTCCACACTAGGCTATAAAGAAACAATTAACCACGGTTAATGGCCCATAATTTGTTATTTCTGTATTCTATTCCCAAGGTTCCCTCCTAAGTTATTACCCATGAAGAAACATAAAATTGCACATAAAACTGTGTATTTCATAGAAACAAAGAGCTCTTTTTTATTTCCTTCTGCTTTAAAACAGTGGGCCTTCCTAGCTAGAAATGAGGTTCACTCCCACAGCTGGGAAAGGCTGTCTGCCACTCAGGGTCTACATCATTACAATCCAGGGACAGGACAGCTAGTGTCAGGACCTAATCCAAAATGAAAACATGGGCCCCTTATTATAGACAGTAGGAATATATTTGGAACTGCAGTAGAAGCGCATTAGACCAAGACAAGGCCCTTCTGAGCCCTGTGTGACTGTGGAGGCTGTGCACACAGAATGTTCTGGGTCCTAGTGGGGGGAGAGGGAAGGGGTTGGGGGAAGACTCCACCCTGAGGAGTTCAGCACACAAGCAGCTCCTCCCCAGGCAGAGCCTCTGTAGCGGAGGGAGCTTCAGGAGAGGCCTGAGCAAAGCCCGGGGGCCCAGGGCCAGCATCCTCTTGGTGGGCCTCCCAGCTCTGACCTGCCCGAGGTGAGGTAGTAGAAGGCTGGAGGCTCAGAAGAGAACAGGGGGCCTTAGGACAGTGGGAGGAGCGGCGGGAATGGGTGGAGAGAACACTGGGATTGCGGCGTGGAGAGGGAGTTTCTAGGCATGGGATTAGCCTGGTTTTATTTTATATCAAATTTAGATGATGTTTTTTTTCCCCTCTAAACCTTTATCCTTCCCCTCATCCTCCACCGCAGTAAATGATCCAGCGGGTCAAGGCGGAGCCTGCAGCACGTCCTGCCCCTCTGCCTCAGCAGTGCTCGCTGAGTCCTGTCACTTCCCCTCCAGGTCCCTGCTGGGCCTGCACGTCTGCTTCTCTCTGGATCCACTGAGGCCACCACCACTTCTGGCCTTGTCTGTGACAGCAGCCGCCTCACTGCCTGGCTTTTGGATCACCAGACTGGAGTTTGAGTCTGCATTCTGCTGCAGGTTAGCTGAGCGACCTTGGATAGGGCTCTTCAGCTCGCTGAGCCTCAGCTGTTTCATCTGTAAAATGGGGTAACACCTGTCTTAAACAATGGTGGTCTGGACAAAAGGGGCTTAGCACATAGTACGTGCTCAACGAATTGGCTTCTTGTCTCCCTCTTCATCCCTCAGACCCTGGTTTACACACTGCTTCCCTAGGGACCTCTCCTGACTCGCTGCAGTTTCCCACAGACCCCTAGACTGCTCCGCAGCGTTCTCTCACTTACCCGTCTTGTCAACAGTCTTCTCCGTGAATACAGGGTTCTGGCTTTCTCTGCCTCAGCTACTGAGGTGCCTGACATGAAGTAGGGGTTCGTTTTTTGCTATGTGACTGCTCTCCCTGTACATAATCAAAGGTTTCCAGGCGTGGGGAGGTCCCTGTAATGTTCCCCCACCAACTCCAGGTAAGTGGACAGATGACCACATTATATAAACAAACTGGAAACCAAGAGTAGCCCACCTGATTTACGTTAGACCTAGGGTGCTGGGGCAGCTCATCATAGCAGACCCCGTTCATGGGCAGCAGACCTGGGTCAGGTAAGACCCACTCAGGGCCAGGCTGCTGCAGCCAGGAAGCCAGTGCTCCAGGCTGACACACTCCCTGGGAACAGTCAGGCTGGGCAAGCCCACCCCTGGGGGGAGTGACGGCGGCCCTCCGCTCACGGACCCAGGGCCACCCAAGCGGTTGAGCCAACGCTGCTCCTCAGGCCTTGACAGCTCCCCACTGAGGCTGACCGATCACGGGAGAGGTGTGCACGCCACGGGGTTGATGCCCTGAGAACCCCAAGGTATGGAGGGACTGGGTGGTGGTTTTACCTTTGTAAAATAACATGACTAGAAAAGTACGTTAAAAATCTGCAGAGGATGATGAGTTATGAGATGAGCAGTCGTGAAACCCACCACTGTCCAGAAGGTCACATCCTCTCCAGCCTCTAGAGATGTCCAGGGCCCTGGCTTTTGTAGTTACCATGTCTTTGCACCCGAAATAACACTTTTGCCTGGTTTTGAACTTTTAAAGAATGGAATCATTCAGCAGATAATTTCCTTTTCTTCCATTTGGTGTTACATAGATTCATGCATGTGTTTGTGTATGTAACTAGCTCCTTCACTCTTGCTTCGTTATGCTCTGCAAGTGAGCATTTCAGCCTGTTTGTCCCTTGCCCCGCTGGCGGACACCGCGCTGTTTCCGGCTCGTGTGCTTTCACAGCCTTCGGGTGAGGCTGTCCTGGAGGACTCGCCAGGGTGACGGGGGTTGGAGCAGAGGTGGCGGGGGAGAAGCAGGAGCAGCCGTGGGCACAGCGGTGGGCAGGCGGGAGGGACTCCCGGCCTAGAGAGGGCTGTGGAAGCGGGGCGGGCGGTGCTGTGGAAGGAAGGGTGCCAGAGGGCCCCTCCGGAAGTTTACCCCTACTCGGACTACGGAGTGCAGCTCCCCTCTGAGGGCAGGGGTTCAACTCCCCCCACCTTCTGTACCTGCTGTCTGAGCCCACTACTCTGCTCCCTAGGGGCACCTCTGGTGGCTCTCCTTTCTAAAAATGGGCAGACATCAAGAAGTTTGTATTTGGGAAGTTCAGGGTCGCCACTGCCCAGAATGGAGGTGAGGCACCAGCACGGCGGCCTGTGGCTCAGCCCTCACCTGCCCTGGAAGTGAGGCTCCTGGGCAGGGCCACCCAGCCAGAGAAGCTGTCCCCGGTCACACTCCCCCCCGCCCCCCGCCACAGTGGCTGGATCGTCGCTAGTTCACACTGGGGACCACCCTGGCTAGAGGTGGCCAGGAATTCTGTGAGCACTGAGAGCCCGACACGTCCCCCTTCTTCCTCCAGTTGGGCAGGTCAGGCGAGAGACGTTCCTTGCCCTGGAGCAGGCCGGATGCCTAGCAAACAAGAAGGGTTCCTGCCCCCTCCAACTCTGGACGACATGGGAAAGCAGGTATGGGGGGGACTCCGGCAGAGCATAAGTTCAAGTGTGCGCTTTCAGGATGCTACCCCCCCAGGCTGCATGGCAATTAACTCTGTAAAACACGACTATTTCCTCATTGGTTCCTCCACAGCTTTGTGGGTTAACCAGACAAACTTCCCCACAGAGGAGAATCAGAACAGACTGGAGTGGTCAGAGCCACAGCCTAAATCACCGAAAGAGCTAGAACACAGGTCCCACGATCTCTGGATCAGGGCAGCACAGACCTACACAGGCACAGGCCTAGGCAGACACCCAGCTCTGGCTTCTTCAGGCTAAGAGTTGTCTCAAGCCCGATGGAGTCGGTGTCTGCTGCCACTTACCAACGAGTGCAGCCCCTGGCCAGTGAGGACTCAGAATGAGGTTCAGGAACAAGTGAAGCGCTGCATGGCGGGCGGTTTGACTATCAAAGGCTGAAGAGAAGCTCTCCGGAAAACCGGAGAAGGCCTTGACTAAAAACCACCCTTGTGGCTGACTGGACTACGGAAATCAAACATGAAACCATGTCCTGTGTACAATCACATAACTTTAGGACGGAAATATGTATATATAAAATACTCAAGAATTAGCTCATAGTTGCAGATACACTCTTCTAATAGATACTTGTTCCAATCAAGCCTTTTTCACTGTTTACCATGTGAAACTCTGGTCTCTGTCCACAGTGGGTTAACTCTAAAAGGGCTTTCCAGGTCCCAGTTCTTTCTGGATAATGAGGATCTTTTATCCGCCTAGTCTTCCCTAACAGACGGCAGTGCCAGAGACAGAAATGCCACATTATCTCCTGGGATAGGGATGCATCTAAGTCACCGAAGAAGGCTGTGCAGAACCACCGGTCTCATTAGTTGTTAAAAAGAGCGAGCCAGCTGGTATATCCAGAGCTGTCAGAAGCTAAGTGTAAGCTGAGGTTTCATTTAGGGCCGCAGAGATGAAGGGCAAACAGGTGACTTCAGACACCCAGGCTCTTGTCCTCAGCTTTTCAGGCCTTGGCAGTGATCTCCGAAAGTCTAGAGGGCTTTGGAGGGCAGAGCTACGGAGCACATGAGAGGCAAGGGTGATCCAGATGTCCAGGTAAGGAGAAGCAAAGGATTCGCCCCCTTGCCCTCCCTGCCTCAGGCAGCGCACAGGAGCCGTGGGCAATGGCTTTAGCTGCCAAGGTTCATTCCTGCCTAGTGTGGCTCAGAACTTCTTAAGGCGGGCAGGGCTTTGGGGAGGAATTCAGCTACCGTCTGGAAAGAGGAGGTTAACTTCCTACCTGGACGTGGGGGCGAGGAAGGCAGAGTGGCATCAGGTTCGCAACTGCTGCAGGCTGACTGGGAAGGAACTGCGCCATCCCCGCGCCTTAGACCCGGTGCGCAGAGGACTGGCGACAGGCCCGGGCTGCAGGCCTCCTGGCTCCGCCCTCCTTCCAGCTGACAGGACTGGGTGAGCAGGGTCCTAGGCCCTGAGAACTAGTCCCTTGGGCTGATGCCTCGGGCTGCACAGGGTGTGCACGTGAGGCGGCCTCGCACGCTGGCTCGGGAACAGCTGGAGACATGGATGGAACTGTTGTTAATAAAGTACCTTGATTTATACAAGTCTCCAAGGAAGCATGTGTGGAAGCAGAGCCAACAACTGAACGTCAGGAACACCAGCACCACACAGGAGCAAGGACAGGACAGTATGGCACAGCCCCGAAGGCCAGCTGCAGCGGCAGAAGAGCCAGCAGGCACGGCAGGTCCTTGGGGACCCCAGAGAACACACATGTTGGGCACAGACGTCTGAGGCAGCAGCTGGCTGGTCCATCAAGTCAAATGAAAGAACAGAAACGGCACCCAGGTCGGGTCCCCAGGGCTGGCAGAACTTCAAAACTGGGAGCCGCCCCAGTAGTGTGTGTCAGCAGGTACCAGCAATCTAAGGGGGACTTGAAAGACCTCCAGCTCTAGGGGATGGCTGTCCCACAGGCAAAGTACAGCAGAGGAGCCATTCATAATTAACTCAGTCTGTTTTAATTTGGGTGATGAAGCCTTAAGTATGTTCACCCACCCTGGGCTCCTCTGGCATTGGAGATGGCAAGGAGCATGAGCTGAAGGTAAGGTCGTCACTCTCTTGCAACCTTAGGCTCACCTGCTAAGTAGCAGACACAGCCTGGCCCAGGCCCGTGCCTCAGACATCTGCGCTGCTTAGAGGCAAGGCCCCCTCTCCCTCCCCTGCTGTGCAGCCTGCAGAGCCAGCTGCTCTGTGTAGCTCCTGGCTTGTGCAGTCTTCAGTCAGAAACCTAAACCTCGCCAGCTGTTCAGCAAACTGAGGCCACCTCAACTCCAACAAGCAGTTTTTCTCTGGCCCCTCTTTCCCATTGCTTTTATAGGATTCTAAGGCAGCAGTGCACCTCTAAGGCAGACCTGCATCCATTAAAATACATCAGTATTTAAAGTTCATAGACGAACTCTGAAGTCTTCGAGTAGTGACAACTGCACGGTATTGTAAGTAAACTTAGACCAGAATGTTACCTCTGTAAGGTGGAAGACCCAGGGCAGGGCCAGCTGTCTCCCAGGTTTGAGGCCGGTGAGACAGGAGCCTGTCTGGCCCTGATCTTTCCCAATGTCCTCCAGCAGTGGAAGTCACCTTGATTCATGGACAGGGCCGGGAGCACTTACCAGGTCCTCATCATCGACCCAGCCCTGCGGCCAGTGCTCCACTCCAGCTGAGGAGGTGCTCAGCTGGCCCAGGCTTGTGGGCTCAGAAACCCCAGAGTCTTTACACCAAATAACTGGTTTTGAAACTGGCTTTTGTGGCAGCACCTCAGAGGCTCCCTGCACTCCCTCACTCCAAGTGTCATATTAAATAGTGAAAATCATCCGTAACAGGTACGCTCAGAGACAAAACACGCATGGCTTAGGCCGCTGGAGCCCTCAGGTAAGGCTTCCAGTTTCGTGCTTGTGAGGGCTTCTTGGGTCGGTGCTGGGGTCACCACACCTGGGTGCTAGTGGCTGTCACCACGTGTAATTTTAGTGATTATAACCTTTGGGTGTTTCTCACCTGATGTATGGAAGATAAGGGCTGAAAGCAGGTCCTGGATAGTCCTCTCTTAATCCTTTTTTCAAGCATCTACTTCAGTTTTGTCCATAACCAGAGACTGCAGACAAGCTGTAACTATTTGCACTTACATAGATAAAAATCAGGTTTTTTCCTCTATACCATTCCAAATAAAAACAGATATGAATTGGACACTGAGTTCACAACTTGCATTAGTCAGAAATGCTTCCCCACCCTGACCCCTGCCACCCCACTGATTTTAAGACATTATGACTTGAATTTAGTTCATTCTGTTAACATTGTTCTTAGGTACTTGAAAGGTTAAAAAAAAAAAAACTGGATTATATATAATATCAAAACTTTTTGATTTTGGTACCAGGGATCGGAGGACTTACAGTTTAAGCCTTTGTGTAGTGACTGCTAGGCTCATCTCCAAGATTTCTGATTTGGCTAATCCAAAGAGAACCAGGTTAGAATAACTATTTATCTAAGGCTGCTTTCTGGAAGCCCAAGAGCTCGGAAGGGAAGGCATCAGGAGAGAATGTTTTATTTACATTTTGCTTTCACTGGTCACCCTGGATCAATCTTTGCTGCTCCCTGAATCTCATTTTTCTCAACAAAGCATCACAAACTCAAAATGGATTAAAGACCTAAATGTAAGACCAGATACTATAAAACTCTTAGAGGAAAATATGGGCAGAATTGACATAAATAGCAGCAATATCTTTTTCAGTCTATCTCCCAGAGTTATGGGAATAAAAACAAAAAGGGGACCCAATTAAACGTGAAAGCTTTTACACAACAATGGGAATCACAAACAAGGTGACCCACAAGGGATTAGTCACCCAACAGCTCATACAACTCACTAACAACAACAAAAAAACCCAATCAAAAAATGGGCAGAAAACCTAAACATTTTCCCAAAGATATACAGATGGCCAACAGCCACATTTGATATTTGGAAAAACTAATACAATTATGTAAAGTTTAAAAATTAAAAAAATGCTCATCATTAATAATGATTAGAGAAATGCAGATCAAAACTATTCACAAAAGAGAAACAGAATGAGTGTATGGTTCCCAGAGGGAAAGGGTGGGGTGGGGCGGGAGAGGATAGTTTGGGAGTTTGGAATTCACACGGACACACTGCTGTTCGTAACACAGATAACCAACAAGAACCACTGTAAAAAGTAAAACCAGGAGGGTGGATTAAATCAGTAATTTTAATCATCCAAACCCTTCAAATCAGATCTTAGGTGGAAGCCCAATATTAAAAAGCTGGAGGCTCGCTCCCCACAGAAGAGCATGAAAACCACAAATCTACCCACCTGAGATCCCTTACCCACCTCTAACGTCAGGATTTCAAGTCCCAGGCCTCAGACACAAACGTGGACTCCTGCTGTCCCCTCCGTGTCTCTTGAACAGACTAGGAAAGAGTGGATTTACTCCCGGCACCTCAACACTGGCCACACGACTGACTAGCGAAGCACAGTGCAAGGGGCTGAACAACTGTGGGTGAAAATGCTATCTCCTCAGTTTACACACTCACTCAGTCTACAGCAGAGCCAAGGCTGTTGCAGTAGCAGGTACTGCTTTCAGCAGCAACAGGGTATTTAACCAGGATCCAAGCCTCAGGGGTTACGATTTGCATTTAGAAAAAAATCTTAACACCAGTCTGGAAGCAGTTAAGTCAGTTTTAAAAGCCGATGTAAAATTTCACTGAAAATACAACTGAAATGCCAACTGCCGTGAGCAGTGTTAACAGAAGCTAAGAACATGGATATGATAGAAAAGACAAAGTGATAAAATACAACAGCATTTAAAACCTTTGTTAATTCCTACTTCAGAGGGTACCCTTTCCCCTCATGGCTCTGACCAACTGCCTAACCTAGAAGAGCCCCATTTGACCAGGGAGGCAGCTGGTATCCGCACAACAGGCAGCAGACGACTCCAAACAAGGGTGAGGACGCAGGCAGCACTGCCGCGGTGTACCGGGCCAGGGAGACCGTCTCGAGGAGTCAGAGGCTGGGGAGCGGAGCCGCTGCCTCTCACACTAGAATTCTAGTCCTGCCCTCCAGATAGCTCATCAGTGAGCTCCACTTAGAACAAATGCTCTTAGATGATGAAATCAAACAGCTGGACCCCTGCCATGGTTTCCAAACTCCAAGTGGAGAGTCAGTCATTTTGCTGCACAGCCCAGGCCCGCCGTCATCTGCTGTTAGCCGCACCCTCAGCAGACGCGGCATACCGCTACACGGGAGGGTTTCAGTGGCAGGGCATCACCCAGCCTTGTGGGCCAAGTCAGGTGTATCAAGCCAAGTGGCCCGAAAACTGTATTCTAGGGTTTACTCTCTACTCCCATTTTGATTTTTTTTTTAAATAGCTGGAAGTTTAACAGATGCTCTGGGAGCATTTTGTTCATTCCCCTTTAAATGTGCCACAGTATTTCTTTAGAATATCATTTGCTAATATAGAAATAAACAATGAGCATTTTAGCAAAATCAATTTTCTGTACACCTTTACTAGGAAGTCTTAGTGGATCACTGCACTCTATCATTTTTTGGACTGGGATCGAGACCAAAGTACAGAAAGAAGGGAAATACTAAGAGACCCAGGAAAGGCAAATCTGGAGATGAGGATGACAACCTGGCACCTCAAGGTCACCTTTAGAGCTCCAGGGCTCAGAGATCAAATATCTCCGAGTGAGGAAAACTGGCCGTGTCCTCGGATAACCAACTCCTCCACGTACAGCCTCCCTCATGGGGCACTTCCTTGCCTCCTGCCCACACTGTGCAGGTCTTCTCCATCTTCCTAACGCCAGCAGTTCCCCATCTATGGCCCCAACAGCTTTGTTAGACTCTACCAGTATTTCTAACTTACCAAGGGCTAAAGCATTAGCCCTCAGGAATGGGAGCTCTGTGTGGACACACACTCAGGTTTTCACAAAGTGGTCTAAGCCCAGACTCAGCTCCCTGATGGACTGAGGCTGCTGAAGCGGCACCTTCCCCCGCACACAACTGCCACACGGCACACACAGATCTCAGACTGGAACCAGCTGGAGTGTTTAAAAGTGTGTGTGTACTTTAAGCAGTGAGTACATCCAGAGAGTGACCTTGGGAGGCTCTCAGGTCGCTCATTGCAGGCCACTTGTCAAGAGCACGCAACTCACCTCAGATGTAAGGCTGGTGACCCCAGAGTTGGGCACTAATCGGTACCTACCCTCCCTTGGGAAGAACTGCACCACGTTACGTCCTTCAGAGGCCCGAGGGACAGGAAGGGTGCCCAACAGTGACATGGGAAAGAAAATCCCTCTACAAAGAGCAGGAGCGAGTCAGGAAGTGACAGGAAGCTATGGCCTTCCTGACTGGTTACAGATCTAAGAGGCGGAGCTTCCTCCCTCTTGTGGGAGGAGGCAGGAGGCCTCTAGGTATGCACACGGTCCACTCACATCCAGTTTGGTCTCCTCTGCCCCAAGGATTCTCTGCCAAGGTCAGGCAGAGGCGAGGTGCTTTCTGGCCGCAAACCCCCTTCAGTCTCTGCTGTGTGCAGGCCTCGGTGCTCACCGCCACCGCAGGCGCTGCTGATGCTCCTTGGTATGTGGGGTGAGGGGCCGGAGCACTGGCTGACATTAGAGTAACAACAGAAAAAAAGAGCCTGGAGGACAGAGGTAGTTTTAATTACTGTTGACACTCAGTTCTTCAGATAAGGAAGAATGGCCGACTGTTACGATGCTTTGCCTTTTTAACTGTGGAGACCATGGGGCAAAAACCATCAAGGAAATATGCTTCAGTGTGGGCATCACGGTGCAGGCTCCTTGCCAAGGTCTAGAGCTAAAAAGAAATCTAGTTTTCCTGTATCAAAGTTCAATTTCTCAGCAGCACCTCAAATTGCTTCAGTGTCAGAGGGAAATGGGATGAAGGGGAATAAACCACAGGGAGAAAAATCAGAACATGCTAGCAAACGCTACCATGCGGAACACTAAACTTTATTCACTTTATTTATATATTTAACAGTTCTAAAGTATTTACTTCTTGCTTTGACAAAAAATGAAAAATATAGGAGCGCTGGTCAACTCCTCTTTAGGAGAAAAGGGTTATATGTACAGCTACGGAGAGTTAAGGTTCCTCCTTTACATACAAAGAAAAATATTAATAAAAAAGTGCTTCATTGATCAAAAAAGGGCTAAGAGCTGCAAGCATTTATTCACACTGTACATCAGACCCAAGAAACCCGTAATCATTACCTCTTGGCACCTGTCACTAGGAACTGCACAATCTTCAATTAGACTGATTTCTCCCAACCTGCAAGGCCTGACCACACAGAGTGTGGAGGAGAACTTCACCCTGTTTCACTCAATGCAAATTCTGAGCAGCCTGCTGCCACTGGAAGGTCAGCCGTGCTCAGGTGCCCTTGGCTTTGCCTGGACTGATAGCTCCAGGGAAGGCTTCGGGCCAAGTCTTAGCTACACCCAGGAGCCACCTTCCTGAGACACAACTTGCCCTTCGCCAGGGAGCTGCTCCCAAAAGGTCGGGAGAGTTCCCAGGCCATACCCCCACTGCTCACCACAATCCGCCCAGTTACCGGTTAGCAGCTTTTTGCAGCACCGAGCATGGCCCTTCCCCAGGGAGGGATGGCAGGCACAGACACGGACACCGAGATCACAAAGCACAAACCTGAACTCTGCCCCACCCTTCTCCGTACCCGCCTCCACCACAAGTCCTGATTAAGGCTCTTTGAGGGCCACATCAAAGCTTGCTGAGGAGAGGTGCCTTGCATCTCCGATGGGCTATGTCCCTTCTTTAAGGAACCCCGCAGTCACCACGTCGCCCCTCGCGGCTGACAAGCAGCACAGCAGCAGGGCTGGGCTCCAAGGGGCAGTGGAGGAAGGCTGGTTCTGTGGGACACACTTGCCTCTTCCAGACGCTTGCACTCCGAAAGACCGATTCTACCCCTCAAGGGGGAGGTCCAGGATTGTTTGGGAGTGGGGCGGTTCGGGAACCCTGAGTCTGGACTTCCCTGTGCTGGCCGAGGAAGAGAGTGTTTGGGGGACTAGGCCTGGGAGGGGGCTTTGAGGCACTCCCCGGGCTCAGCACGCGCTCCGGCCTTGACCGCAGCAGCGGGGTGCTGTGCTTCGGCCGGTCTGACACCTGGCGCCCAAGGGTGGGAAGCGCTGCTGGCCTGGCTAAGGGGGCCGACCACTGACAGTGAGGGGAGCCCAGACACCTGGGTCCCTTAACAAGATAACAAGAGAATCCCGTGGAAGAGGAGATGCCAGCCAGCCAGGGCCAACCCTCTCAGGGCCTCCAGAGGGTGCCCCCTCCCAACCCCACTCCCATTCCTCTGCCTGTGGGGGGACTGGCCCAGCCCCTCTGCGGGGGAGAGGGCACGGGGGCACTGCTCTTAGGGCAGATGCTCTTGGCGTCCTCAGAAGCAAAGGTTTCCCCTTGGCTCTGATGTGGTGGTGTTAACGAGGATCGGTCACAAATGGCAGTACCGGCGTTATTCCCCGCTGTCCAGCTCAGGCCTCCACTCCTGACTGAACCAGCCTCCTCCCATCCTGAAGAACAAAGCACTGCTCAGCACTGCTTGACAGCTGGCAACCTCTGCTCTTCCATCAAAATTAAAAAAAATTTTTTTTTTTTTAAAGACAACCAGGGTACTTTTCTCTTTTTTGGAGGCAGGAGGAGGATAGAAAATGTAGAGAAAAAAAACGCAGGGGTGGGATGGGATGGGAAGAGAGGACTCAAAGCACAACCCAGCGGCACACCCCAAAGGGCTGCCATTCTGCACAGCTGGTTCACGCCCCCATTCCAAAGCACACGGGCCTCTAGGTCTGCCCAGGCTGCGTGGGCCTGTCGGGAGCAGCTCGGCCTCCGCCTGCCCCAGGTCACGCAGCTTCAGTTTGAAGTGGCAGCAATGGGCTTATCCAGTTCAAGGTCAATGCTGGAGCTTGTGGGATGCAGGCTGCTATAGCAAGACTTGCACACTCGACTAGGTTCAAAGAGCTGCTGGCTGGGAACTGGAACCTTCTGGTTACAACAACTGGAGCAGAATACGTTCCCACAGTTCCTTGAGATGAGAAAAAACAAAAACAGTGTTAGTGTCAGCAGCAGAGACAGGCTGGGGAAACCAACTTCAGAAGACAGAGCTTCCCTGTATGCAACTCAGATGTGCTGGAGACTGGAGACTCCTCTACACCAAACACTCTGGTGGGTCTGACCCAGGAAGAAGCCAGGCAGGGAAGGGAGCCCTCCCGAGCACAGTTGCACACCACTTTCACTTTAGGGTCCAGGACACCTGGCTGCCTTACCACTATGGCTCAAGGTTACCAGGTGTCAGAAGACACTGCTCAACAGAGATCCATGAAAGCAAATGGGCCCAGGGCGGAAGGCAGCTATTAGCTCGATGGCTGAGTCTTGGTCCAGGAAAACCCTGTGGCCACACCCACCTGAGCAATGGCCTCTGTGTAGCTTGAGATCATAAAGAGGCCAGGGACCAATTCGATTGGTCTCTGAGCCGCTCAGATGAGAGAAACCTCCGGCCCACCTGGGGAGTGAGGAGCCCGTGCCCAAAGGCTCAGAGGCAGTAACACAGAACAGGCTGCTGCCGTCTAGGACTGCTGTGCTGCCGGCATGCGAAGCCAGGAGACGAGCAACCAGTGCCACATGCTCAGGGTGAGAGGACAATGCAGATGACCACGTGTACACACACACCCCCGATTAGACAAGAGTCAGTCACTCCACTCGTGGGTCACTCTGCTGCCCGCATGCATCTCCAGGGAGTATCCGCTCTCTAAAGGCCTGAATGCACCCTGACCTCTCACCCTTCCTACGTTTGAAAGCCCAGCTCTGATGCGTGTGTGCAGCATAGGTGTGTGCACACCGAAACAGATGCCCTGCATGGCCTCCAGGAAGGGGAACTGGCAGAGGCTGAGGTTATGCTCACCTTACAGCCCCACTCTGGGGAGGCCCTAAAATCAACCCCAATAAGCCCAACAGGAGACTCCAAGGAGTCTGATGCAGCCCTCCAATGACGTGGGGTCAAAAGCTAAAGGGGAGCTCCTCCTCAGCCAGCATCACTCACGACCTTCTCCTTTATGCTCCTCAGAAAGGAAACCCACCGCTGGATTAAGGACCACTTAAGCACGAAAGAGAATGCTGAATACGCTTTGCGGATGAAAGAATACCACAAAAGGAAAGGGGCAATGAAAAGAAAGAAGGAAAACCAACACACAAGACTTCATCCTCTGGAATGCAGTGAGTAATTCACAACTGTTTCTGAAAAGCATGTATCAGTAAGAACCTGTGGTTACAGAGAGAAACTGCCTCAATCTATTTCTGAATGTGTACATTTATTTCACATACCTGCTGGAATTCAACTCAAAGGCCTGACGTGAATTTGATGAGCTAAAGCTTGTCTATCTGACCTCTCTCAGGCAATCCTGATGGATGCCACGTGGGGTCTTGCCTTGCAGTTTTCAGTGCTAGCAGTTCTCTGGAAAGACCACCTCTGTTCCGTCCTGGGCTCTTTTTTTTTTTTTAAGGGGAAAAAAAAAAAGAGTAGTGATGCCAGTACTATCCTGAAATCTCAGGGAATGACTGACGCACAACTAAGTACCCCTTCTACTGGCCACTTCGCAAGACCAGCCCCTGCTGAAGCACCCCTCTTGCCATCAGCCAGATGGCTTGCCTGACCTGTGCGGTCAGCAGGCGCACCCTGGGCTACAGCCTGACCAGCCCCAGTGGTCTCCTCAGCCAGCGGCTGTGCTGTCCCCACGCCCCCAGCCCACCTGCCTGTGCTCCTGGACCCAAGCTTCATCCCAGTGAGTGCAGAGAGGGGGAACGGGAGCGTTAGTGTGGAGAAGTTACTGTAGATGTGCAGACACCACAGACAAGCTGTTGCAAATGCTCACCACGTTTGATCAACACGATCAGTGTCCCTGCAAGGAGGGGAGAGAGAGCTCAGAAGAGAAGCCAACTAAAGACATTTGGGCTTGGGGTGAGGGCGGGGAGATACACAGTCCTGGAAGCATCATCGTTGGACAGAGAGGTGGTTCTATTTTAAACCAGGTCCGCTCATGCGGGTGAGCTCTGCCACAATTCAGATCAAATCCCTATCCCAGGAACACTGATTATTCTCCAGTCACCCCCCAACCTGGAGCAAAGCATCTGTAGCCACTCACTCTGCAGCCCAGAAAGAAGTAAGAGCCTTGTGGACCAAAAACTGCGTTCTCAGCCAGTCCCACCAGCCCCCTACCCCCAAGGAGTATGAGGTCAGGGAACAGGGCAAGGGGCAGGCAAATGAAGCTCCCTGCCCACAGTAGGAAAGCTCTTTTGCTCACAGCAGCCATGCTTCATGGGAAGCACTTTCACTCTAGGAATAAAAAGTGGTGGTTTCGGTGGAAAAGGGACATCATTTGTACATTTCAAAACTTACTCACAATCACTCTAAAATGGAAGACAGACACCAAATGAAGTTCTGTAAACACTGATTTCACAGGCACAAAAGGTGGGCCAGGGTTCTGAAGACTCCTGGGTCTGTCAGCCAGATGCCCCCATCTCCATCCGCAGGCTCTGCCCCAGCCTCGGCCCCCCCACACCCCGCCTGCCCCGCCACTCCCTCCAGGGGCACCTGCAGTGGTGCTTCCGGCTGGCAAGCCAGAAGGCGCTGTCGCACGCGTAGCAGTGGGCGGCCAGGTGGTCAGGGAGCCAACGGGTCATCTGTAAAACATCGGGGCCAGGTCAGTGACAGGAAATGGGCCATCCAGCTGGAGCCAACGGAGCCATGCTGGGGCAGCAAGAGTCACAAGGACCACACTGGCTCCAGTGGCACCAGCCAATCAGGCCTGATGTCAGCAGTACAAGAAAGGCGTCCAAATCGTTCCCCTCGAGGGGACTCCAAACTCCCCTGAGATCAAGAGGCAGCCAGAGCAGCCTGGTTGCTGTGAGAGCGGGCAAGGCTCTAGTGCAGAGGCACTGAGGAGAGAGGGCTGGCTCGAGTTTCCCTGGCTTAGAAACTCCAGATTTGACGGGAATTCATAGGTGCTGAGACTCAGAGAGGGTGAGTGTGCGGTGAGGTCTTCCCTTGGCTGGGGCAGGGGGGACAGACGATGGGGGTGGAGAAGAACCGCAAAACAGTTGCATGGGTGGCACTCAGAACAGGGGCTGAGCCTGTACCTCCGTGTCCTGTTTATCCACCTGCTCCCAGCTGGCTTCAGAGAAAATCTCTGTGCTGCAGCGAGACAAACAGTTCTGATCCAGATTGCTTTCCGAGTCGGGAATTGAAGTCTGTTGGCAAACAAACACAGCTGAACAGAATGAACCTGGTCTCCTCCCAGAAGAAGAAAGAGCTTGGCAAAGAAGGGAGCACGGGGAATGTGGGCGGGCCTGGGTGTTAGGGCTGCTGAATCTCTAGGTGCCTCAGCCATCGAGAGCTGGGTTGAGCAGGTGCAGAGACAAGGTTGAGCTCAGCTGGAAGAGAGATACACAGATCTAAGGCCAGGTGCAGTGACTCTGGAGTGGAGGGGCAGGCCTTGGGCTCCAGGGAGTGGGTAGGCAGAGGTGACCAGGGTGGAGGTGGAACTCCATGTCGGCTGCTCCAGTGGACCTGCCAAATCTAACCCTGCCACTGACACCTGTGTGCTGAAACAGTGCTTTGGGCGTGTCCTCCTTTCTCTGAAGGACTCTTTGGGAAAATGAAAAAACCAAGTCAGTTTGAAGTGAAGTCATTGGATGAGCCCGCCTTTAATGTACGCTGACTGATTCAGAGCCAGACTCACACCTGTTCTTAATCACGCCAAGTCAGACCCACCAGGAAGGAGAGTGTCTCCGAGACTCTCCCCTAAGGTACCTCCCCTTCCAGTCACCAGGCCCATCTGCACTAACTCCCGACTGTGCTAGAAACCAATCCTCCTTCCCATCTCTACTACCATCACCTGCCACAAGATGGGTACACATATGTTTAAAAAGAACTAAACCTTCCAAGCCACAGCTCACATTACTGGGGGGTAGGGACTAACTGCTCACTAGCTACTGGGGTAGGACAGGCACTGTGACTGGACCGGAATATCTGGTGTTGCTGGACGAATGTCATTCTGCCAGTTCACGCTCTTCAAGGCCTGACCCTCTCTGCGCAGAGAACTGACCAGCCACACAGTGAGTGCGCACTCTCTCCTGCCTCTCCTGTAGACAGGATGCCAGTGGAGGGTGCGCAGGCGGGAGAGAGAAAGCAGCGCACTGCTGGTCACCTGGCGGGGGCGCTCTCCAGCCTCTCACCAGAGCTATTCTAAACCTTTCCGACTGTCTCCGAAATCCGGACAGAAGGGGCCCGGCACAGTGTGCCCATCTCCTGTGCAGCTACGGAGGCACCATGGTGTACTCACCACTTCATCCCCAAAGTCCCCGTTGAAGCGCAGGGAGCTGGTCAGGTACTGACTCTCCAGGCGACTCCTCAGCTCCTGGACTTGTTTCTTCAAGGTCTCCACTTCCTGCTGGTGGCCTGACTCAATCTGACGAAGGCGCTGCTGGATCGTGTCCGTGTACACAGGCATGCCGTCATCGTCCAGGTGGCTGCGGGAAGGCTGCTCAGGGCTGCCAGCGGCCGACGGTCTCCCCGAGTGTCCATGCAGCCACTTGGGGTGCAAGCTCCTCGTGTGTACGTGGGCAGAGCTGCAGCTTGTGGCCGACAGCTGGCGGCTCAGGGAGTCCTTGCTCCTCCCAGTCTCCCCGTTGGCGCAGTGTCCATTGGGGGTGGGATACTTCTGGAGGGTACTAAGCCCTGGGGGCTGCTCCGAGGCCTTATTTTCAGTCTCTGGGGCACCGTTGCACACAAGCCCCTCCTTACATTCGGCTAAAGGCAAGGCACTAGGAGAATGCGCTGGGCTCCGGGCGCTGCCAGGGGAAGTCCTGTGCACCACAGGCCCCAGTTGGGGCCTCTCTGCCAGGCTTCTCTCTGCAGGCCTGGGCTCCACGGCTGGAGGAAGCACGTCCTTGCCACCGAGCCAGCCACTGTGGACAGGGCCAGGTCTATGATGGCCCTGGGGCCCGCTGTCTGACTTCACTTTATCTTCCATTAACATGTCCACAGACCCATCCATGTTTGGTCCTCTGGTCTCAAATGAAACTTGGGAGGGCAGAGAACTTGACTGTGAGGTACCAGAGTCAACCGCCACATCTGCTGAGACAGGAATGACTGCCTCCTCCCTGTCCTCTGCTGTAGCTCCTATCTGAGACGGTTCCATAGGGACCTCCTGGGAACCCTCTTCCCTGGGGGGCTCCTGGAGAGAACTGGGGAGAACACTGTGCCCACCCTGCTCAGGAACACCCTGCGAGAGCCCAGAAAGGCTAGTGCCTGGATGACTCCTTAGGGAAGCCTCCCCCACCTCTGGCTGCTGATCAAGTTCACGGGCTGAGCCCTCGGGGCTCTTACCCCTGCTCCCCTCTTCCAACAGAGCCTCCTCTTTGACCTCCTGCACCCCACTGTGGGCAGGCTCCTCTACCCCACTCTCCTCTTTGGTGGCCTCTTGCAAAATGTTCTCCATCTGCCCCTCAGCTACTCCAGCCGCAACAGACAGCTCGGCACCACCCAGCACTTTGGTCGGTTTCCCCAGGCTGTCAGGCTCCACAGGCTCCTCCCCAGGACCGGCCAGGGTGCTCAGTTCCAGCGAGCGACGGTGCTCCTGCCACTTCTCGTTCAGGCTTGGGTCACTGCTGCGCCGGCTGGCCAGAGGCACTGTGTTGTCGCAGGCGGTGGTCAGATTGTCAAATGATCTGGTCTTTGGTAGCCTAAAGAAAGGAGTTTGGGGGAAATGAGGATCTGAGGTTGTTCTGGGGGAAGTCAGAGCAACAGGTTTTAACGGGCAGTCATTTCCTCACTGGCTCCATTACAGCTACTCAAGGAGCCATGGCATATCTGGAATAAGGCTCAGGCTGCAGGCAGGCAGAGCTCCAGGGTGAGACCTTCTACTCTCAGGCACCCCATGCCCAACACATACAGATAAACTAACACCAAACACGGGTTTAGAAAGACAATCTTCATGATACTTCTGCATTTCTCAATTAGTGGCAAAGGAAGGTAGCGTTGCTGATTTTCTGATAGTACAATATTTTAAATTACTCTATTATTCATCAGTCTGAATTCAATAAAGCTAATTCATAGGTTGCAAAGCAGACTATCATCTGATAAAATCTGCCTTTCAAGTGCAAGATGACAAGTCACAGCAGCGAGGCAGGAGCACAAAGCTGTGGCTGCAACTCAAGCCAGAGGGTCACAGGAACCCAGAGGATGTGCTCCATCACTGAGAAACTGCCCAAGAACAGAGTGGAAACAGTGCCCAGTACTCTTCAGGGATGAGGCTCAAGCTATCCAGAGCCTCAGAGCCCAAAACCTTTACACTTTCCCTAAGAAAACCTCAAGAGCGCTAAGAAAGACGTGTGCAGCCAGACAATGTCAAAATGTCTGACCATCCCTGCATACACCCCAACACAGGAATACACCCAGGAAGGGCCTGAGGACTTGGCATCAGCCGCAGGCTCACCGACTCAGGGGTGGATCGTCGGGGCTGCAGCCTGGGGCTGGGTACGGCGCGCAGCTGTCGTCCACGGGGGTGGACGGGGACGGGCAGGGCAGGTACACTGCACTCCACAGCATCAGGTTGCGCACGTGGCACACAGGGTACAGCACCTGAGGAGACAGCGGGGCATGGGCTTAACAAGTTCCCACAAGTCTGTCAGAAATGTCTAGGAACGAAGGGAAGAGCAAGCACCAAGCAGGAATGCCCAGCATTCCTGCAAGATCTCCAAAAGCCATTACGTGAGTGAATGCACCTATTATCTGGGGCCAAGAGCAGGCGGTAGACATATTTCACCCGAGAGCCTCTGTGGGCATGAAAATCTAAAAATGTTTTTCAAAAATCCATTTCTCATTAGTTATTTCTTAGGTCACCTTTACTCAATGACTGGCTTTCCTCAGCTTAATTTGTTGCTTTTACTGCACAAGAAAGTGAGTCATTCTGCTAGATGGTGATTGTCTGTTCCCTGGTACAAAGCTTGGCTTCAGAACACACTGTCAAACCTGTTTTATAAGATCATCTAAATTAATCATGTGGAAAGGAAGGAAGGAAACTTTCTTCCATACTGCTACTTGTCCAGCAGGCACAGGAGAGAGAGAAGCAGCTAGCTTCAATCCTTCCTTGGACTACTTAACTGAAGTAAGAAGTTATTCATTAATAGTCCAGTAAATCAATATAACCTCAGATTGGCCTCCTTGTGACTTAGAATTTAAGATGCATTCTGACACGAGGAACAAGACCATGGACCAATGCACAGATGTACGTGCTTCCTTTTCTCTGCTTAACAGACGGTGTTCCTTTGAGGAACAAAGTCTTAAAGGAGCTGCCAGTTCTCCATGTGAGCGGAGAATCAGTCAGACAGACATGCCAGTGTCACGCTGAGGCAGAAGCTGCAGTGGGTATCACCACCTGTTGACACTGGGAAGGTTCGGGGGGCCCGCAGCGCCTTCTGAGCTGTCAGGCATCCAGGGTGACCCAAGTGCCTCTCCCACTTGTCAGGAGACGCTGGGAGTAAGTTAAGCTCTGGCAGAGACGCTTAGAAGAGACTCTTATCTACAGTGGCCAAGTAGAGACATGTGTTAGGTCAAACCACCCCGAACAAAGAGGAGTTGGAAGCAGGGCAAAGCATAACCGGAAAACAGGCCTTTCTCGGGACAGAGTGGTTGAAAAAAATGGAACCAAGCTATCCAGAGACAACCGAGAGGCCTTTGAGAAAACAGTTGCTTCTCAAAAAGGATCCCATGTGTCCCCATCCCCGAATTTACTCTGCTGCTGAGAGCAAAAAAGGCTGAAGGATACATACGGCCTCTGACTGAGAGGAATACAGTAGGTTTTTGAAAGCCTTGTTGCCCGCCCGAAGCAGTGACCACACAGAACAAGTCCGCTCCTGAGTGTGCTTCTCTCCTCTCTCCTTGGCGTTGTTGCACAGGAATGTTCCAAAGAGGCAGGAATAGGTGTGCTGCACCAGTTTCACCTGTGAGATCCAACATGAGCAAAACCAAGCAAGGGATACGTGTTTTCTGGGGGGAAGTCAGCCCAGCAGAGCTACCTTCCCCAACACCCATGATGTGCACTTCAGTTCACACTCGGGAAGATGGGGGAACCAAGTTGCAGCCTCCTCACAACCCCGACCACCATCACTCCTGAGTCAAAAGGGCGTTGGCACCCCCATCCTCTCTGCCTCCCTGTAAATAACTTCCGAGGTCCTAAGTTAACTGGGCACAGGAGCGGGTCAGTGCGCCGCCAAGTCTGAATTGAGCGCATACTTCACAACAGCTTCTTCAACACGCTGCTGTGGAGCAGCCCAGGTGTGTCTATGGGTGCAGAGAAGCAGCAGTGAGAACGCCGCTCTCCTGCCCTGGGGGAGGCGTGAGCAGTGCGATGCACACTAAGGCAGGAAGGCAGGGAAGAGGGCCGGAGCACGTGCAGGGCAGTGTGAGAGGCCTCAGTGGCAGGGACCTGCTGAAAAGGGGAGAGCAGGGCACATGCGCACTGGGGGACGGGAGCTGGGAGGCCGTCCAGGCAGCAGCGACCGCTAGCACGATGGTCCTGAGGGGAGCACAAGCTTGCAACTGCTGAGCAACTGGAGGAGGCCAGTGTGACGGACGGACACTGCATGAGGTGAAGGGCGGGAGGACATGAGCCTGGACGGTCACCTCTGCAAGAGCCCTGCAGGCCATTTGAGGGACTGTGGCTTTTACTGTGCCACAGAGTCACAGAGGCTTCCTGACAGGAAAGACAGAGTCTATGCCATGTTTCAGAAGGACCTCTGAGGCTGCTGAACTGTCTGTCTGCAACTGGGGCAACAGCACAGGCAGCAGTAAGCTATCAGGTTTTAGATATATTTTTAAAGCAGAATGACAGAATCTGCTGATAGACTGAATGTGGAATATGAAAGGGGAGTTGAGGACAACATAAAAGCTTTGCCCTAAATGAAATGAAGGACTGAGTTGCCATTTGGTGAGAAGGAAGACTTCTGGAAGATCAGTTTTGAGGTGGGGAGATATAGATATTAAGAACTAAGTTCTGAAAATGTTAAGTTTGAAATATCATTAAGACATTCAAGTGGAGATCCTGAGCAGTCACAAGTGGATATCAGAGCCTGGAGTTAAGTAGAGACAGAGGTCTAGGCTGAAGACTATACATGTGGGAATCACAGACAGCAATTAAAGCCAAAGGACTGGATGAATCCCTAGAGAAGGAGCCTGAACTCTGGGACATTCCAACATTCCGAAGTGGGGGATAAGGAAGAACCAGCTAAGGAGACAGAAAGGAGCAGCTGGTGAAGCAGAGAACTAAGAGTGTGTGATAGAAGTCAACTGAAGAAAGTGTTTCAGAAAGGGGTGACTCAATTATGCCAAATATTAATGATGAACCAAAGAAGATGAAGACAAGTCAAAAGGTACAAACTTCCTATTATAAAACAAGTCAGCGGGATGTGACGTGAGTTAGGGGGATCTAAGTCAGGGGGTTGGTCCTAAGAGAGTGAGTAGTACTGTGCTGTGTATCTAAAAGCTGCCAGGAGAGCACATCTTAAAAGCTCTCATCACAAGAAAAAACTTTATCACTATGCATGGTGACAAATGTTAATACTAGATTTTGCAGTATCTTCTAGCAGATGTGAGAGTTGGACTATAAAGAAAGCTGAGCACCGAAGAATTGATGCTTTTGAACTGTGGTGTTGGAGAAGACTCTTGAGAGTCCCTTGGACTGCAGGGAGATCCAACCAGTCCATCCTAAAGATTAGTCCTGGGTGTTCATTGGAAGGACTGATGTTGAAGCTGAAACTCCAATACTTTGGCAACCTGATGCGAAGAGCTGACTCATGTGAAAAGACCCTGATGCTGGGAAAGACGGAGGGCAGGAGGAGAAGGGGACAACAGAGGATGAGATGGTTGGATGGCATCACCGACTCGATGCACATGTGTTTCTGCAGACTCCGGCAGTTGGTGATGGACAGGGAGGCCTGGCGTGCTGCGGTTCATGGGGTCGCAAAGAGTCGGACACGACTGAGTGACTGAACTAACTAACTAGCAATATATACAAGTATCAAATCACTGTTGTATACCTGAAACTAACAAAATGTTATCTATCAATTATACTGCAAATTTTTTAAAAGGTGAGTGAAAACTGATCACTGGGTTAGTGACGTGAAGATCACTGGTGACCTTAACAAGAGCAGCTCTGGTAAAATGGGGTGAACACCTGACCGAACCAGGTTTAAGAGAGAAGGGGAGAAGAATTTGGGAGAGTAAATGTAGCAGACCTGAGGAGCTCTGCTGTGAAGAAATAAGAAATGAGGTAGCAGCTCAAGGGGATACAGGATGCAGGAACAGGTGTGATGAGGCAGGAGGCACTGCACCCTGCTTGTACGCCGACGGCAGTGATCCAGAAAAGCGGGAACAGGCCGACAGAGGGCGGGAAGCAGGAACGCTGAAGCCATGAAGCTGAGCAGAGGAGGGCATGGAAGCTGGTGCCCAGGTGGAGGGAGGCTGGAAGAGGGCAAGGCCAGCGTGTCCTTCTTCAAAGGACGGGAGCAGAGAGTGGGAAACAGACCCAGGCGGGTTGGTATGATTGACTAGAGGGTGCAGACGAAAACCTACTGTTTCTATTTTTAACTACTGTTTAGTGCTTCTATTCCCCATTTTTAAAGCTACCTTTGGAACAACTCAAAGACTTCACATGAACTTAGTGCACATGGATTCATTAAATGAACAAACACCTGTGTCACCTTTTTTTTTAAATAAGGTAAGAATAGCCCCTTAATTAAATCTAGAAAGGATGCTGTTTCAAGTGAAAACTGGCCCACTAACACTTACACTGATACCCCTATGAATTTAGAAGGTCCCCAAAATGAAGAATCACAAGCACAGACTCACAAGGAATGCTTCATTGAACTCAAAAGAGCATGGAAATTGCCTCTGAAGCTGATGAACACAGTCAAGCCACTGCAAAAACACTGGGCAACGCTCG
Source organism: Bos mutus (assembly GCF_027580195.1). Taxonomy (NCBI): domain Eukaryota; kingdom Metazoa; phylum Chordata; class Mammalia; order Artiodactyla; family Bovidae; genus Bos; species Bos mutus. The sequence continues at coordinate 3,698,419 of NC_091633.1, forward strand.
TTCAGATCATCCGAGTTCTCCCCATGACCACACCGGTCAGCAAACTTGTGGCCAAAATCCAGCCACTCCATCTCCACGAGGACCTGGAAACCCTGTGGGGAAGCACCCAGGAGAGACCCGTTTGTGCTTGTCCATCCAAACCATGACTGTCCTGAACCCAAGGTCACCAACAGGAATCCACTCAGCCCATCAGGAGCCCCGACCCAGCCCCAGAGCCAAATGACAGGACACATACTGAGGATGGTTTCCCAACTCCCCCGCCTCCACTCCACAGTCAGCAGACGGGTGGTAACTGAGCGTCTATCTAAGTCTTTGTTAAGACTGCATTTTTAGTGCTTCATTCACTATTAAAAAGTCACCCTTTTGTCCCCTTCATATCTTATTTTTAAATTTCTTTCATGTTACACTTATGAAGTCATGTTTGTAAAATCTTTCCCTATCCCAGACTTACATATATTTTAGGGTACCTTAAAGGTTTTTCTTGTCTCTCTAACCCAACAGGTGATATTTCACATTAGGGTTCTTTCTCCACAGAACACTGTGGTGATATCTAGACCCATTATCCTAATAAGCACGTCAAGATCCTTCCTACAGAAACCCCATTTTCCGGGGTAGCCAAAACTTTTCCATGTAGATATTCTGCAAAGGAAAATATGTCTGTATGCTTAGTACCTTGTTATCTACAATCCACCCCCTTTTAAGAGGGACAGGCACTGAGGTAGGTACTACCACAATTTAGCTCAAGGTAAAGGAGCAGTGATTCTAAACCACAGAAATTCCACTTTGACTGGACCGAACCACCTCCACCAAGACTTCCCCTAAAACCCTGCCCGGTTTCCCCTGGTGATCCTGAAGCGTTCCGCCCTACCTCTATGGTTCGGTAGTAAGGGTCCAGCAGGAGCTTCGCCAGTGCCACAATCTGGGGGGTGCGGTCCCAGCCGTCGGAACAGTGCGCCAGCACCGGCCGCTGGTCTCGGTCCACGGCGTGCACCACCAGGAGCGCCGACTTCAGCAGCACAGACAGGTGGTGGAGCCACTTGGTGCTCTCCAGAGCTGAGAGCCAACTGAAAAACCAAACACAAGGGGATGGGAAATGCTGGTTTTTATGAGACACTGGATCATGCCAAATACCCGTCAAACTGAAAAGCAATTCCCAAAGACATTTCCCTCCAAATAAAACAAACAGAAAATCTGTGTCTTTATAAAGTATGTACAAGGATTAGGCCCAGGCCCTACCATGCAACACAGGAAAGCCTTAGAAATAGGACAGTAATGAAAAGGGCCACCTTTTGTTCCAAAAATCTTACTGCTAATTACCCAGGGAGAATGAATAATTTTTAGTCTGTAAAGAGTTGTATCTACCCAGTAAAGTTAGTTCTTTCTGGAATTTTCTCCTGAAGAAAAAAATGCAACCACTTCTGAGATGGAAAAGAGAAAATATTTATATTTAATAATCAGCAACTCTGCCTAACAAGTTCTCAAAAAAAAGGAAAACTCAAATATATATGTCTGTGGGGACTCCCCTGGTGGTCCAGTTAAGACTCTGCATTCCCGATGCAGGGGGCCAGGGTTCGATCCCTGGTCTGGGAGCTCGATCCCACATGCTGCAACTACGAGTTCGCCTACGCAACTCGAGATCCCACATGCTGCAACCAAGACTTGGCACACACAAATAAAATAATTAAATATATTTAAAGCAATATGTGTCTGTAATAAGATACAGTGGCTTCCCTAGTGGCTCAAACGGTAAAGAATCTGCCTACAATGCAGGAGACCTCGGTTCAACCCCTGGGTCAGGAAGATCCCCTGGAGAAGGGAATGGCAACCCACTCCAGTGTTCTTGACCAGAGAATCCCACGGACAGAGGAGCCTGGTGGGCTACAGTCCACGGGGTTGCAAAGAGACAGACATGACCGAGGGACTAACACTTTCACAACAAGATACAAGTTGGATGCCACTCCAAAAACAGTGTAGATAACATCACTTACCACTACTGATCAAGTCTTGAATGTTTATGGATTAGAACTGGGTAGGCCCAAACTAATGATTTAGACTTACACAAATGAGTAGCCAATGGCTGCACACTGTTACTGGGCTTAGTGAAGACTGGATTCAGCAGGGATTGAAAAAAATCTTTTTTCAAAAGGCCTTCAAAAAGTATCAGATCCCAGGAATTACCCCTTGGGAATAATGACAATAGGTTTTTTTAAATTGTACTGACATTTTGTTTCTTGTGCCCTGCCATGAATTCTACTCCCCACCCCCCCACAAAAAGCTCAAATTTCTCCAAAATATCATCAGATCTGTGGTTAAGGCCATAGTCCAGCCCTTCAAACATTGAGTCTGAGAAGGGAATCAATACTTCTGTCAGGGGACTATGAGAAGGCTTTGGCCATGACGAGTCTATAAAGGCCTATTAAACCTTGGGGGATAAGTATGAATTTCTGGAACAGCCCGAAGAGAGGGCCTTTCCAGGCAGACAGACAACGTAATGCAGAAGTGCTGGCTTCACAAGGATTGGCTTGTTCTACCAGCCAGACCGGCTCCTAAGAGGGCAGACCCTGTCTCAGGCACAGCTGCACTTGCCCTGTGCAGTGCCTAGCATATACTGAAGGTTCCTACTTTTTAAGTCGTGGGTAAAAATTCTATCTCAAGACTTTCTATGGCCTATTAAATACCTGAGAAACACTGTTTGCAGGCGGATTCTTTATTCTTATTCCTCATACAGTCTTGAAAAAGCAAACTAAAAGGTGGGACTTAGGAGAACAAATGCCAAGTTACCTCCTGGCCCCTGGAGAAACAGTAAATGAGAACCTGGTTCTCCTGAATCTGACTGACCCATCCTTACAACCCAGTCAGTGTCTCCATGCCTAACACAGAAGCTGCATCCAAAATCTGCCAGTGGAGGAGGTACTGATACTGCGCTGATCCTGTAGACTCCCTCGTCCTGTTCTCAAAATCTGAGAGAGAAACACAACCAGGCCCGGGCCCTCCACAGCTGCAAACAAGTGTCAGGAGGCCGGCTTACAGCTGCTCCCGCCACAGCCATAGCGTCTCTTTATCTACAGGGAAGCGTCAGTAATGCATTATGATCTGTGCCAAATACAGACAAGTCATTTCCTTCTTCCTTTACAACTCCCCTCCCCGACATTCATGTAGACCAAACAAGGGCTAATTACATCTTCTTGACTCAGGAGCTTAAAAAACAGCTTTTTAAGAAAGACTTTTAACCTATGGAAGATATTAGAGATCAGGGAATACTGACGCTATCCCTTATATAGGCAGGACAAACTGATAACCACAGAAATCAAGCCACTTGACTCGAGTCATGCAGTCAGTGGCAGGTGCTCTGGACCCTGAGCAGACTCTGTGTGTGCCATCAGCAGGGCAGGGAGCGCTACTAGCTGGGCTCTAAGCTCGTGTAGCAGATGCAAACTGCTGACCCTCAGGCAAGACAGCCATCATTTCTTTGGTCAGGCTTTTCCCCAAGGACAACTGCTTCACCCTCTCGGCTGACTGCAACTATGATGAAATTAATCATTTGTTACCAGGAGTTTGTACAAGTGATTCAGGCAGCCACCATTTGATTTAATAAATCAAAGAATGCTGCAAAATTGATGCAATCATGAGATCTACTGAACAGAACTCAGGGAAACTGCTATGGGCTCTAGCACAAACACCAGAAAAGAGAAAACTATCTTCTCTGGCACCATTTCTGGCTTCCTGAAATAGTAAAACAGGGGCTTTTAAATATTTATCTGTCCATATTTGTTTTTACAGAGCATTCCTCCTAATTTATCTTGTATTCAAACAGTTCCCTTGTGGGGAGGGGTGTTATTTCACCTTCCTCACAGCAAATGCCAGCCATTCATTTTTAATAAGCAATAAAAATCATGGTAATGTTTTTAGTAAATAAGAAAGTAGTTTAAAATCAGAAGCAAATGTAAAAGGAGCTGATCTCCTGGCATGTTTGAAAGTTTAACCCTTTCTAGAACATGATGAATACACTTACTCTTCAGGTAAAACACTCCAGTTCAGAGGAGGTTAAGTGTCACTACAGGATGTCAGAAAACAAAGAATTAAGTTACTCTGAGTCAAAAACATGGAGAAGAGAACAGAGGAGGGCCCAGAAAAAGTAAGACAGCGGCCCGTCTGTTCTGAGGGCTGAGACCTGTTCCCTGCTGCACATTTTCAAACCTTTCAAAAGGCTAGATTTTACTCCCAGCTCCTCCTTTTTGCTGAATGATCCTCACACAGGAAGGAGAACACTACCCATGGACTCACGGTAAAACTGAAGTTTACCAAAAAAATAACAAGACCCCCTCCAACTCATTAAAAAAAAAAAAAGGGCACTGCAAACTTAAAGCCAAGGCCAAGGTCTTACTTTCCCGGATCTGGCATCTGAGTGCACAGCAAACGCAGAGACTGAAAACTCCTCCGAATTGAATGAATATTTGCCATCCCCATAAAAACAACTTCACAGTTTGGGTAATACTCTGGAGAGAACAATAGAGAGAACACAAATATGGTGAATTTAACATCCACAACGCCAAGTTCAAAAGGAGCAAACTAGCTATAAAACAAACCCACTGTGGCTGCTGACGAATGAAATACTGGTGTTTGGATGACTATTAGCCCAGTCCTTTATGATGAGATGAAAACAGAGCTCGATTTTTAGCCATCTTTTCAAAAAGGAAGGATGTGTGAAAAAGATGTGTGGATGTGTCAGTCGCTCAGTTGTGTCTGACTCTGCGACCCCATGGACTGTAGCCTGCCAGGTTTCTCTGTCCATGGAATTCTCCAGGCAAGAATACTGGACTGGATTGCCATTCCCTTCTCCATGTGAAGAAGAAACTGACAAAACAGAAGCTTTTATTTAAAAAAAAAAAAAAAGCTGTGTACTTCCACTTTAGGGCTTCTCAGGTGGCTCAGTGGTAAAGAATCCACCTGCCAATGCAGGAGATGTGGGTTTGATCCCTATGTCAGGAAGATCCCCTGGAATAAGAAATATCAACCCACTCCAGAATTCTTGCCTGGGAAATCCAATGGACAGAGGAGCCTGGTGGGCTGCAGTTGATGCAGTCACAAAGAGTTAAACATGACTGAATGACTGAGGGCACATGCGCACGCACACACACACACACACACACACACACACACACACACACTCTTCTACCTTACCCCAGGTTTACTTCTTGGGCCTCTGCTAACTTGCATCTCTGGAATCTATAAGAAGAACCTACCAGAACCATGTACTTATGCATTCAAACTCTGTGCTCAAACTGCTTTTTTCAGCAATTAGTTCACACCTGAATAAGGAATTTAGTGCTCTACCTGCTCCATTGGCACACAACTGGCACCCAAGAGGTCCCTCCTTGGAGAAAGGTCCCTCCTTGCAAACAGTAGGGGTGCTCTAAGTCAGGACTGAGGTGCTTCACTAGAGTTTTGTATTTACTTCAATTTCTACCCCATGTTTTTCAAGTAAAAGCCATGTGAGGACTTTTCTGTGGGGCCAGTGATGAGCATACCCAATGTCAAACACAATAAAAAGCTTTTAGAAGGCTGAGAAATCAAGCCACCAAAGCAGCAGCTTCCAAACTTAATAGGCCTTCTTAAGGGAGAGGACTGACTTTCCTTATCACCAAAAGGCTGGTACCAGGAAGGAAGAAATCTGTGGTTTCACTGCACTCCTTCCTCCATGTCTCCCATGAGAAGAGCATGCAGTACTGTGAATCCAAGGAGCTGCGGCTCTCTCAGGACAGCCCGAGGAACATGGCTTTGCATTCAAGTTGAGAACTAAGACCCAGTCGGGCATGGGCTGGACTCCCAAGGACAGAAGCACCGTGCACCTCACCTGGGCATTCACAACCTCCTCCTTTGGCTCGGTTTGCCACCGCGGCTGCATAGGAGCGTGCGTCCAAGATCAAAAGCTTCTGTGGCTGGATGGCTAAACTCTCTGCTCCTGAAGCATTTGACAGAGAAGAATCTGGGGACATCAGGAGCAGGAAGAAAAAACGAAATGAACCTGTCTCTCCCAGAATTGTTGCAAAATAAAAACGACAGGCACTTATTACAGTACCCCAAAAACTCGATTAAGTGAAGTCCACCTAACCCACACTACCTAAATACAATGGGACTTCTCTCCCGAGTTGTTTTCTATTTTGCCTACCATCTCTGATACTTCGGTTCTACCTAGAATGACTACAATGAAAGCCCAGTGTTTCCCTCATGGTCTGGAAACACTGTATAGGTCCCCTATCACATGCACAGTCCATCTTGTCACGACGGCAGAAAGACAACACTCTAGTGCTCTTAACCAAGTTTGAAAGAGAAGGTCTTCTGGTTTTTGCCAAGACCCATGACTCCTCAAACAATCCCACTAACTGAAGCTTCACTCTCACTCTTCTATGAAACCAAATTCTGTCTTAAAAGAAAAAGGCCATTTCAAGAAAAGTTTCTCAGATGCTACAAAAACTTGCTGCCAGAGGCCCAGGGACTCCTTACCGAACTCCACATCAGAGAGGTCTCCTGCACAGGGGAAGTCCCGGGGACTGTTCCTAGCCGACGGCTTGCTGCCACCGGATCGGGAGTCGGAGGCACAAGCTTTGGCTACGGACTGCACCAGGTGCTCATCGTCGGCATTCCTCCAGCCCCACCAGCTGACCTCTGGCTGTCCGCAGCGGGCAATGACGGCTCCGTTGCTCTGGTGCCTGTGCGGGGAACAAGACGACAACTGCACCCAACCCCGTGGCCCCATGCGGATATTCTGAGCTCACACACAAAGTGCCACAGGAGGCTTTAAATGCCTTAATGAATGCTTGGCTACAGGCATGTGATGGTTAGCTTCAAGGCCTCCCAGGGCAGAAGTCTTATAAACCATCAAGAATAATGAAATCTATCTGGATCTTTCTGGATTATCATACCATTTTAGAGACCTTTGTAGAATAACCAACGAAATGATAAATGTGTATTCTTACAGAAAACGAAATATTCATAAAGAATATATGAATAACTACTTTTGGAAAATTAGGTAAAAAATAAAATACCAACACCACACTAATTCTGCTACTTAATAATGAAGCATTAATCTCTTTTTAATACTACACCTGCATATCCAAGCTTAATGGATGCTAAGACAAACATCTGTTTCCTCCTGACTTCTGAGGACCCAGCATAGCAACTGTGCAATTATGGCTGGCTTGAGGATTCTTTTCAAAACAAGATCCCACATTTGGGACTGAAATATTTACCTGGCCCACAGTGGACTGCTTTACAAAACCTCCTGAGATTTCATGAGTCACAACTGCTCTTACTATAGGCAGATAGCTCAATGAGCCAGTTATCCTTCCGTAAACTCTTAGAAGGAAATGAATAGCATAAACATCAATAAGCCATACTCTGATAAGATCCTTTTTCACGAAAAAAAAAAAAAGACCAGAAATCATACTCATTGTCTATCCAAGCTTTTCCTAATTAGGAATTTTAGTAAGGTAATTTTAGCAGCTAAGAAGTTGTAAGGGTAATGTAATTTGGTGACAAAAAGGAATCAAGCTCTAATACATATCACAACATGGATGAACCTTGAGTATGTTATTGCTCCAAAGTGAAAGAAGTCAATCACAAAAAACCACATTATGATTCCATTTATACAGTGTCCAGAACAGGAAGATCTATAGAGATAGCATGTAGATTTACTGATAACCCAGAGCTAGGGAGTGTGAGGAGGGAACAGGGAGTGTATGCTAATGGGTCTGGGATTTCTTTTTAGGGTGGGGAGAACGTACTAAAGTAAGCGTAGTGATGGTCGTACAACACAGTGAATATACTTAAAAACACTGAGCTATACACATTAAAAAAAAGGTGAACTGTATGTGACAGCTCAATAAAGCTGTTTAGATGTTATAAAAGTAGTCAGTTCACTATAAAAATAAATGAGTAAAAAGCTAGTAAGCAAAAAATTTTAATATCTCCCAAATTCTATATCCTAGAGAGAACAATGTTCTTTACTCCCATTAAAATTGTTTCCAAATACACATTCATCCACATAAAACATATGTGGATGTTTTATGCACAGATGGGTTTTTAACAGACTATTGCATCTATATGTCTTGTTCAAAGGACAACGTGAGAAAGTTTTTTGTTTTTAATCCTAAAACTCATAAACAATAAAATTAAATTTGGCAACAATAAATTCCACTGGAATCATCAGTTTGTTTGTCATTTTTAAATCCTCCCTCATTAGGAGAGACAAATAATAGAAAGTACTTGTGTACTGCCAACACAACAATTAGGTCAACTGCTGAACGGCCGAACTATAAATAAAACCTCAGTGATTCTTAAAGGGCCTACTAGCATACAATAATAGATGCTGGATAACCAATGAGCTGAGGGGCGGCAGCTCTTTACAGAATAGGCTGGGGGGCCTCTGCTGCACATCCTTTTTTTCCGAAATTTTTCCCAGCAACGCTTGAGAAGAACAGTAGATGGCACTCGTCAGCCTGGGTCTTGGGTTTTAAGGGTCATCGTATGACAGCTAGATCACAACTGAATTGCTGCAAAAAGCAGCTTCTGCAGTCATCTAAATGCTTTAGGTAGCATGAAAGAGAACAAGAACACTGTAGCTAAAAATCACTAGAGTGTTTCTATCATTTTAAAATAGAACCAGGAAAAATAAAACTTAAGATGTTCAATGGATGAGTCCCCTACTAAACAGTGAATTCTTCAATTTTACATAGAGAAAGATACAAATGTTTAAACTATCCCAAAGTTAGTATTAGTCAAACTCCCTAAATGACTAGAAAAGTTGCTGAGTCGTGTCCAACTCTGTGACTCCATTGACTGTAGCCCTCCAGGCTCCTCTGTCCATGGGATATCCCAGCCAAGGATACTGGAGTGAGTTGCCATTCCCTTCTCCATGAGATCTTCCCGACCCAGGGATGGAACCCGGGTCTCCTACGTTGCAGCAGATTATTTACCGTCAGAGCCACCAGACAGCCCCATGACTAGAAGTTTCTAAGAATCACTCAATGCAGAGTGAGAGAGCTGTGACTTGCACTACAGATGGGCAGCCTTTGCACTGTCTTGCCGTGTCAACACAATCTCCATCTTCAATAATAAAGCTAATTAAGCACTCTCTCGTAACCATGGGAGAAAGCACTGATCAGATGCTGGTTCAATGTGGTGCTTTCAAGTAAGCGCGGCCAGCAACCTCAGGAGTCATTAGCGATCTACAGACAGCTACATTCAGTAAACACATGTTGGATTCAGAAGCATCCTGCCACCTGAGCTAACAAAGCTCATTCATTCCCTCTAGCATAAACTCTGGAAGGGAAAAGAAGCTTCCCATGTTTATTCTAAGTCTTCGGCCTACACTTTTAGGCCTCTCTACCAACAGGAAGAATTTCACTGAACGACCCTTGCTTTGAGATGAGAGTCCTTTCCCCTTACGCTCAAAGTCAGCAAACTCCGCAAATGACAGGGCTGCTGATCTAACACAGCTGCTGGCCCCACAGCAGCAGCTGGCGGCTTTCCCTGTTTGAGCTGGGCCGATCACTGATAAGACTCCTAAATCCTTTCAGCTTGCGCTGCTCTCTAATTCCTGTGTCAACCTTACCACTTGAATGATAGGTAAATTTGGTGACCTACTTTTCTAGAGGTGTCTGAAAACAACAGTGATGAAAACTGAGATTGAAAATTTAATGGGTTTCCCTGGTGGCTCAGATAGTAAAGAACCTGCCTGCAATGCAGGAGACCTGGGTTTGATCCCTGGGTGGGGAAGAACCCCAGGGGAAGGGAATGGCTACCCACTCCAGTATTCCTGCCTGGAGGAGTCCATGGACAGAAGGGTCTGGCAGGTTACAGTCCAGGGGGTCACAAAGAGTCGGACACGACTGAGCGACTTTCATTGGGCCAGAAGCAACTGTGTACTTTCACATCTCTCCCTCTTTGGGATGGCCACTAAAATCTGCCTTCCATGGACTAAGAAAACAAGCTGGTTACCTCACTAGGAATTACACAAGAAGTTTTAAACCCCTTCTTACCACCTCAGTATTTCAATGGACTTCCTTCTGGCATGAGCTTCTAACTAAGCCTCACTGGTTTGGCCCAAATTCAAGGAGAGTCCATAAAGTCTGCAAACGGGGAAAATGAAATGGGGACTGTGAATATTACAAGGACATCTGAAATTGTTCCAAAACATGAGGGAATGACTTCTTAAAAACTTCACATGATTTGTGAGAACTCAGCTAGATAGTCACTGAATCAGAAAAGCAGCCCTCAGGAATACAATCTACTCCAGACACTGATTAGGAAGCCTTGTCTTACAGAGTCATTCAGATGTCACAGCATACCTGTGAACTGAGAACATCATGGGAACAGACTGAGGTCAGTCAAGGAACTTGCTCAAGGTGCCACAGCAAGGCAGAGAGAAGACTTGAGTTCTAACACCTATGCTTGTTATCACACCACCACCCCTTCTAGAATTTGGCTCCCTTGACTCTCCTGCCTCTGATCTCCAGTATCTTCTGACCAGCCAAGCGCTACCCTTCTCTAAATGCTCCCTCTCAAAACAAACTTCTTCCATGTGGCAATATTTTAACCACAAAGACAATCACAAGTCTACATCCCCCATTCTCACTTTCCAGGACTCATCTCTCTCAATCCAAAGGTCATCAACTGAAGCTAAAAGCAGTGACTACATTATCTTCCCATAGAATGTCAGAAGAGAGCTTGCCTGGTGGCTCAGTGGTAAAAAAAAAATGTGCCCGCCAATGCAGGAGACACAGGTTCGATCCCTTGTCCTGGAAGATCCCACAGGCCGTGGAGCAGCTAAGGCCCTTGCGCCACAGCTACTGAGCCTGTGCTCTAGAGCCTGGGAGCCACCACCGAGGCCCACTGCCCTAGAGCCCAAGCTCCGCAATAAGAGAAACCACTGCAATGAGACGTCTGTGCACCACAACTACAGTAGGCCCCACTCGCCTCAACCAGAGAAAAGTCCATGCAGCAAGGAAGACCCAGCATAGACATAAGTAAACATTTAAAAAAACAACGTCAGAAGGATCTTAAAATAGCAAATCCAGCCATTTTTTAATCAAAATTTTCTTTTCAGTGTCAACTGAATCATCAGGTAGTGTTGCAGTGAAGTACTGACTGGTACATGACTGGATGAGCAACTCTAACAATAAGGAAGTATGCAGTAGCCTGGAGAGCTCCCTGAACCCACCCCACCCCACCCCCAGGCTAGCAGCGCCAGAGCACAGACCAAGAGCACTGGGCAGCAGCACCAGAGCGAGCTGGGCCGGCCAGGCTTCCTCACCTGTAGACGACAGCAGGGATGCGCTTCCAGGACCGGAAGCCTGCAACACTTTCCAGTTCTTTGTCAGTGATCCAGGCAGGCACTATGAGCTCCTGTGGATAGCTCCCACACAGCCTAACAGGGTTGGTGAGGAAGAGGGAGAAGGGAAAGAGGAGGAGAGACTCGAGTGAGCCAGGGTAAGGGTGTGCATCAGGCTACCCCAGAGCCAGTTAAAAAGGCAGCAAGGAGCAAGACTTGAAGTTCCGCCCTGCTTAGTGGAGTGGGTTGCCCTAAGTGTTATACACGTCAAGTGATACTATCTTGGATTGTTCCACTTTATGCTGCCTTTTGGAAATCTGGCCATCTTAACAATCAATAAAAAAAAAGGGAGTTGAGAGGCACTCACTCTACTGTAACCATTGTAACCAATACATGGATCATTTCTAACTACACAGGTACCCAGTTCAACTGCAGAGGTGGAAGTCTGTGTTACTCTACCAGGCCCTCAGTTTTTCAGGGAAACATATGAAGTGCAAGAGCCCACAGTTTCGACTTCCCAGAGACCTCATAGGATTACTAACATGCTGTTTGACGTGAACCAGACACGGTGTCCTAATTGTAGGTAACAGGTGCAGCTATGGGTATACAGATGCAGCACGGCGGGTCAGCCCCATATGCATACACAATCACAGCCCCATTAAGCCAAGTCAGTGATGTGAGTATGCTATTAATCATCATTTCTATAAAACACACTTCAGAACTACACTCGGAGGGCGGCGGGGGGGGGAAGCCAGTTTTTTTTTTAATTTAATTTTTATTTTATCTTACAGTTGACTTACAGTGTTGTGTTTAAAAAAGCTGCTTTCATTAGGGAAAATATTAGTAGGTGTTTTGTTTGTCTTACTTCACTCAATATTCGGATCACTATACTCCTGTCCTCTAAGTATTACATTATCCAGTAGTCAGCTCTTCACCAAGTGAGAGCTGCTCACTTGGCAGATAAGCAGTCTCCAGTATAGGAAAGGTGGGTTATATGTGAGCAAAGCCTGTTGCAGCCTCAGGCTCCCTGAGGACCCCCTCCCACCGTCATTCTCTCCTTTGACTTGTCAGCTGAGAACAGGCCAAGGTATGACTCATCTGTAGCTCCTGATTCTTGGCAACACCTCCTTGGCCAGGGTCCATGTTAAGAGCTGTATATAGTAATTAGCTGTAGTTTTTCCAGCAAAAAATGAAATGCTCTGATGGCTACCCACAAACAGTCCAAGAAAATAGCTATCATAATCTGAGGCAGTTGGAAAGATAAGAGAGTGATTAGTGTCTCCAACCGCTGCAGGGAAACTTAAGAGGAGAAGGATACGTTAATTTAAAAATTCTGGACAGTTTTCTTTCATTTTATAGAAATCTGAATCAGCAAAATCATAGTTAATTAACTGCCCTTCCCTATCGAAGTTCTTATACGTTCCAAGGAAATATTTAATAATGGTTACATTAGTATTTAAAGGTTACACAATCATAGCTATGACATTAGTTTTAGATCAATGAATTAAACAGAATAAGACTTAAGCCTTTTCATACGATCTGTGGTAAAAGTACGTAAAAACCAGCTCCTAAGTGTTTTATCGAGTAGTGATAAGGACAACAGAAACTGCCTGCCTATAGGTATTTAGACGTACATGTGCCAGAAGAGAGGCCTGGAGGGGAATGGAAGGAAAACTCCAGGATCCTACTAAGTAAGAATCTCTTTCCACTCCAGTGATAGCAATGGAAACAGAAGGCTCAACAAGTACTCTGAAAATCATGCACTTATATTTAATAAATAAAACTCTGTTTTGAAGAAAAATTTTAAATTCAAATGTTCTGCCACATGAGAATTGGGGTTTCTTGACAAGGCAGCGGTCATGGAACACAGGCCACAGGGACCAAATACAACTCACTTGTACTTCTCATTGATGTTAGAAATCCTCCAGGCGTTGTTCATATCAAAACCCATCCGCTCCACCTCGTTTTTAAACCTTGACGTTACATGTTCCCCTAGGGACCAAAGGCAGACAGGAGAAAGGAAGAAATGAGTACGATTTTGCAAAACAGGTGGAATAAAAGCACTGGTATCCTTATTTTTTTTTTTTTTTTTGAAGTATTATAATAAATACCATATTTAGTTTTAAAAAAATCTCCTGCTGGGCTAAGATTATAAAAAAAATGAGGAAATTAATTCTGATCAAGAATATTATCTCTTCAATTAAAAATAAATTTAAAAAATTAAAAAGGAATTAATATTATCTCATCTAATCACTACTATCAAATTTAAGGGCAGTATCACTGAGCGCATGTTACAGAGGATAAAACAGACTGGGGAGATTATTACGGCAGCTCTGTCTGATCCCAAAACCCATGTTCTTGTCACTATACTGGCTAACTTCCTGTTTCCACACTCAGACTGATGGTATACATAAGAAATAAAATCAGTAAGTTCACCAAGACGAGTAATATGGATCTGTAACTCCTCATGAGAAACCCTCTGGGCCAGATTTCAGAAACTGAGCTTTCTGGATTTTAAGGTGGTATATGTATTATCAGTTCAGTTGCTCAGTCATGTCCGATTCTTTGAAACCCCATGGACTGCAGCACACCAGGCTTCCCTGTCCCTCACCAACTCCTGGAGTTTGCTCAAACTCAATGTCCATCGAGTTGGTGAAGTCATCCAACCATCTCATCCTCTGTCGTCCCCTCTTCTCCTCCTGCCTTCAATCTTTCCCAGCATCAGCATCTTTTCAAATGAGTCAGTTCTTGGCATCAAGTGGCCAAAATATTGGGAGTTTCAGCTTCAGCATCAGGCCTTTCAATGAACACCCAGGACTGATCTCCTTTAGGATGGACTGGTTGGATGTCCTTGCAGTCCAAGGGACTCTCAAGTCTTCTCCAACACACACTTCAGAAGCATCAATTCTTCGGCTCTCAGCTTTCTTTATAGTCCAACTCTCACATCCATACATGACTACTGGAAAAACCATAGCTTTGACTAGACAGATCTTTGTTGGCAATGCTGGGTTAATGATCTCAAAAGCATTAAACAAACATTAACATCTTTACAGTGCAAAACATGGATAACTCAAACTAAGTGGGTTAAATAAAGCAGCAAATAGCTAGCTCAGATGAAGTCAAATCACCAAATAAAATTAAAATCTTTGATTTTCAGAACCTTATAGATTACAGAATTGCAGTTAAAAGATCATGGGGTTCCCTGGTGGCTCAGTGATAAGGAATCTGCTTGTCCATGCAGGAGATATGAATTCAATCCGTGGTCTAGGAAGATCCCACATGCCTTGGAACAGCCAGGCCTCTGTGCCACAGCTATGAAGCCTGTGCTCCAGAGCCCAGAGTCGCAACTACTGAACCCACAAGCTGCCAACTACTGAAGCCTGCACTTCTACAGCCCATGCTCTGCAACGAGAGAGGCCACCGCAATGACAAGCCCGTGCACCATAGCTAGAGAATAGCCCCCATGAAAAGCCAAGCAATAACAAAAACCCAGCACAGCCAATAAATAAATAATAGATCATAAGACTTTAACTGCCTGTATCCATGAATCTCAAGAAACACCATACTTCTAATCAGAACGCCGAGCATAAAAGAACATCCACCCAAAACAAGTATAATCTGCCTACATTTGCCCTCGTGGATTTGGCTCCTTCTTCCTTAAAGACAGCGAGCTACAAAGGCAGAAATGAACTAAATATAAAAGTCATTAAATCTGAAATATTTCCTTCCATGAGAACAGAGGCCTAGAACAGTAATTTTATGAAGAACAAACAACAACAAACCACTCGGCAGTCCCTCTAACATTTACAGCTTACAGCCTGAGAAGTAAACACTGGCGGGGCCGGGAGAAACTACGTGGCAAAAGCACAGAAGAGCCGCACGGTGACCAAAGCTTTGCTCTCCCCGGGAGAAGAGCTTCAGAGCAGGAAACAGCAACTACCCGAACGACGGACAAGTCTATCAAACTACTTCCCATTTAAACTGCTCTTCTTGAGCTTAAACTAGGTACTGTATGCTTCCTGAAGGAGAGCTATAAAAAGATGAGGTTCAGAGATGCAAGAGGAAATAATCAACTGAATCTATTCCATTCTGGCAAAGTTTTAAAAGCGATATAATCTTTCAAACAGGAAAAAGCTATCTGAATTGGGAGTGCCATCTGTCTACAAACTGTAAGGAATGGTGACCATCAAGAATTCTAGACAGGGAGTCTTTTCACTTATAATCACAATACAAAAGCTGTAAAACTATGGCAACTTCTAAGTTCATTAACTAATGACAAGTTTTCTCCCAACTTGGAATATAGTTCCAAGTCTCTGAAAAATGTAAAAAGGTATTTACTTAGTGGTCATTTACATTAGTACCCCTATCTTAATGGACACCCAGACACCCTCAATAGAACCCTATAAATTCAAGAGTAACCCTCTCCACCTCCCTCCCTTTCTCCTCGGGCAGTTTTCTACATAGAACCACTGCTCAAGAATGGGTTTAGAATTCCCATTCCCAGCATGAAACTGAGCTACAAACAAACATATACTGAGTAGCCATCATTTAAAAAAATCTGTTATTTCAAGTTCCTTGAGAACAAAGAATGAGTTTAAATTCTTTGTATTCTCTAAAGCAGTGACTTCATCAACTTTGAATCCGACCATCACAACCTACAGTAAGAATGTTTTACACCACAATTCAACACAATGTATTTTTTAAGAGTTTCATAAAACAATACTGACCCTTGCTATGTGTGCGACTCATTGATGTTTTTTATCCTAAGTGTTTCATTTCATACTTCATTTCTTAAAACTTCGATTTCATGACCCACTGGTGGATCACAACCTGCAGTTTGAAAACCATTGCTTGAAAAAAAACTGAGCAGCATACTTTACATACACAGAGTAATTCAACTGGCTTTTGCTAAACTGTGAGAAGTTCACTTGTGCTCATCCTGCCAGAAAAGTGCAAGCCAAGCACAAATATTGCTGGGTTTTCCTTAAGAACTCCCTCCCCTCTTAGAATTCTCCTATCTCCACCAATTCAACATCAGATATGCTGTAATACCCCAGTTTATTTGTTGCTTTTTATTTCCATTTCGACCCTTCCTATGGGCCTTCCCCATCCCCAAATGAGGTCTGTACCTCTTTAACGTTTTGTATTTCTTATACTACATACAGTCCAGCAATTATTTTAATAATAAAAACTTTTCTTTAAAGCAGTAAGTTCCTCTACCATAAATACAGTTATCAACCAGCAGTCTACAAAAATTTCCCCCCAAAAGTCTAGCTCCCGGGGTGATTCTGAGTACTCACTCACACCTACAGTCATATGTAACCTAAAGGCCTGGGGCAGAAGGGCCAGGCCCGTACCGAGGACGTGAGGAAGATCAGTACCAGAGTCAGAGAAGGTGAGAAACAGCCTCCAGATTTTCAAATATGGAGAGAAGAACCCTTTTCTGTGAACTAAGGGCCCAGTTCAGTTGTCTAGATGTACAATTACTGGACTGCGATCAAACTCGGAAAGCAGACTGCTGACAAGGGCTTTTACTTCATCTAAACAGGCAGCTGCACAACAGTATATGGCCCAGAGTCATGCTGTTCATGGTTAATCAAAAGGTGCTTATCAGGCAATTCACAGAGAAGAGGTCAGAGAGGCGGGTCTGATGCTACTAAACTAGCAACTCAATTGCCCAGTCATCTGTCAGACTCCAGATTAAAGCTCACATACAGAACTACCGCCAAGAAGACAGCTAAAACGAGAAGGATGTTGAGCATACAGCTTGAGTCCATTCTTATTTAGACTTTGAAATGGGGCTAACAGCAGAGTCAGGAGTTTTGCAATGAACTCCAACAGCATTATGGAGACTTCCTCCAAAACAGATTAAGACTTAGAGCAATGTGGCCACAGGATGGCTGGCTAACTATGACAGGTTCAACAGTCAGAAACTAAGATTCACACGAATACAAGGTAATGATATAATTTTCCCATTTCCCTCCTCTCTGACATATTCTACTCTTAATAGGCTAGGCAGAGAAGAGTCCATAAAAGGTTTTAATAACTTCTGAAAGACTCAACTTTTACCCTTCAGAATCTATGCCTGTAATCTCATGTGCTGGGGCAGGTTAAAAAATAGCATGACTTTGAAACATCTCAGGCGCCGTCTCACCTAAAGATGACTTAAAAGAATGTGGTTGTCTGGTCTGCTCCTAACTGGTGAGTAATGCTGTAGCCACTACCAATACTCAACAATATTGGGTAGAGACAGAAGAACTAGGTTGACTGGCTCTAAAAATGCCACCATAGTATTTTTCGAGGGCGAGTTTTCCTCTGTACTTCACAGTGAAAATATATGAAAGGAAAAAGGCACACATATGTATTCAAACCAAGTCACTGAAGTTCAGTAAGACTGCATATGACCTGCAGCAGGTTGACTTCAGTGTGGAACATACATATTAAAAACAAAATACAACCTTTAGTCATAGAGTCAGTTCCAATCAGTTACAATGGTATCATTTTATATATTCATACTTTTCAAAATGTTTTCATAAGCATGACACTTAGGAGGCACTCAAGCATTCACTGAACTGAAACAGAGCTGATTTTCAGAATATACAGATCAGCTTGGGCAGGAAGAAGAAATATGTCCCACACTTTGAAGAACACAGGAAACTGAAGTAAAGAGAGGACACATGGCTTGCCCGGCGCCGTTTTAAAAATTAAATGGTAGAGTATAGGTTTGAATTCCGGTTTTCTAGTCCCTAAATCAGTATTTTGCCCCCCAAATGCCTCCATCCACAAACCCATGAAAAAAACAGGAAACTGTGGATGTCCTGGTGGCCAACGAATACCAAATATCTTCAAGGAAAGAAAGGTCTGGGAACTAAAATCATCTCACCTCAGGACAAAGCCATCTATAATTAATAAACAGGAATTAAGTTCTGACCTGGTATATCTTAGGAATATTCTAAGAGTTGACTCAAATCCTAAAGAAACTAAATTATCAAGGAAATAAGGAATCACCTAACGATGAGGATTTGCAGTCTGTGGTTGTGAGAGAAACAGGTTAGGAGAAATTCAAGCCTTGTTAACTAAACACTGTTAACTAAAACTGAATACTGTTAACTAAAGCCCAAAACTAGGGAATGCCTTTTGGAATTAAGAGCCTTAAACAAATCAAAGTTCTTATATAACATAATACAAGGTACACACAATAACTTAACATGATACAATGAGGTGCACCTGATAACTTCATTATCCAAGGAGACGGCAGAGATTAAACAATCTAATACTTAAGACGTACTTGGGGGCTTCCCTGGTGACTCAGTGATTAAAGAATCCACCTGCCAATGCCACAGACCCAGGTTCGATCCCTGATCTGGGAAGATGCCACATGCCATGCAACAGCTGACCCCGCAGCACCACATTTAATGAGCCTGGGCTCCGGGCCCCAGGAGCCGCAACTATCGAGTCCAGGTGCTGGAATTCTTGAAGCCCACGCTCCACAACGAGAGAAGCCACAGCAATGAGAAGCCTGCACGCTGCAACAGAGTAGCCCCCACTGGCCACTACTAGAGGAAAGACTGCACAGCAACAAGCACCCTGTACAGCCAAAAATAAATAAATATTAAAAGAAAAAAAAAAAGACTCCGCCTTGCACCCAGATTCCCTGGTCTGGGAAGATCTCATATGCCACAGAGCAACTCGGCCCGCGCACCACAACCACTGAGCCTGCGCTCTAGAGCCCGCGAGCCACACCTACTGAAGCCCACACGCCTGGAGCCCGTGCTCCACAACGAAAGAAGCCACTGCAAGGAGAAGCCGTGCCCTGAGATGAAGAGCAGTCAACTAGAGGAAGCCCATGCACAATCATGAAAACCCACCACAGCCAAAAAATAAAGTCTGAGAAATGTGCATTTAAAAAAAAGGAAAAGATGTAATGGGGACTTCTCTGGTTGTCCAGTGGTTAAGATTCCGTGCTTCTACTGCAGGAAGCACAGATTTGATCCCTGGTCAGAGCAATGAGGGAGACCTGGGTTCGATTCCTGGGTTGGGAAGATCCCCTGGAGAAGGGAAAGGCTACCCATTCCAGTACTCTGGCCTGGAAAATTCAGTCCATGGACTGTATAGTCCATGGGGTCGCAGAGTCAGACATGACTTTTTCACAGGGAATTAAGATCCCATATGCCGTGTGATGTGGCCAAATAAAAACAACTTAAAAAAAAAAAGATGTAATGGCTAAAAATTTAGCAAATATACATGTAAAATTCACAAATTAATTGGATTTAAAATAACTTTAAAAACTCAAAAAAAAAAAAAAAACCTGAAAAGACCCATAAACAAACAAAAAAAAACCCAATGGCATATAAAGAAGGAAAAAGAAAGATGGAACAGATAAAGAAGTGAAGTGAGAGAGTGCTTAGGCACATTTTCATCACCTTCCAAGGCCACTTGTTGGTGATTTGTGGGAACCACTGTGGATTCCCCTAGCTGACCAGGCTTGTGGGAAGCTCAGATTCCTAAGACTTTCCCTGAGGCTCCCCAAGGGCAGCTGCCTGTTTTTCACCTCATATCCATAGCACATCTTACAATCAGTTCCCAATAACCAAGAACTGCTTTCAAGTTCTGGCTCTGTCGATGCCCTGCAGTTCAGTTCAACTGCTCAGTCGTGTCCAACTCTTTGCAACCCAATGGACTGCAGCATGCCAGGCCTCCCTGTCCCTCACCAACTCCTGGAGCTTACTCAGACTCTTGTCCATCGAGTCAGTGATGCCATCCAACCATCTCATGCTCTGTCGTCCCCTTCTCCTTCAGCCTTTTCAATCTTTCCAGCATCAGGGTCATCTCCAATGAGTCAGTTCTTCAAGTGAGGTGGCCGAAGTATTGGAGCTTCAGCTTGAGTCCTTCCAATGAATATGCAGAACTGATTTCTTTTAGGATTGACTGGTTTGATCTCCTTGCAGTCCAAAGGAATCTCAAGATTCTCCCAACACCACAGTTCAAAAGCATCAATTCTGCAGTGCTCAGCTTTCTTCATGGTCCAACTCTCACGTCCGTACACATGACTAGTGGAAAGACCATAACTTTGGCTATACGGACCTTTGTCAGTAAAGTAATGTCTCTGGCTTTTTAATATGCTGTTGAGGTTGGTCATAGCTTTTCTTCCAAGGAGCAAGCATCTTTTAATTTCATGGCTGCAGTCACCATCTGCAGTGATTCTGGAGCCCCAAAAAATAAAGTCTGTCATTGTTTCCCCATCTATTTGCCATGAAGTGATGGGACTGGATGCCATGATCTTCGTTTTTTGAATGTTGAACCAGCTTTTTCACTCTCCTCTTTTACTTTTATCAAGAGGCTCTCTAGTTCTTCTTCGCTTTCTGCCATAAGGGTGGTGTCATTTGCATATCTAAGGTTATGATGTTTCTCCTTGTAATCTTGATTCCAGCTTGTGCTTCATCCAGCCCCATGTTTTGCATGATGTACTCTGCATATAAGTTAAATAAGCAGCGTGACAGTATACAGCCTTGACGTACTCCTTTCCCAATTTTGAACCAGTCCATTGTTCTATGTCTGGTTCTAACTGTTGCTTCTTGACCTGCATACAGATTTCTCAGGCAGGTATGGTGGTCTGGTATTCCCATCTCTTGAAGAATTTTCCACTGTTTGCTGTGATCCACACAGTCAAAGGCTTTATCGTAGTCAATGAAGATGTTTTTCTGGAATTCTCTTGCTTTTTCTATGATCAAACAGATGTTGGCAATTTGATCTCTGGTTCCTCTGCCTTTTCTAAATCTAGCTTAAACATCTGGAAGTTCTTGGTTCATGTACTGTTGAAGCCTAGCATGGAGAATTTTGAGCATTACTTTGCTAGCATGTGAGATGAGTACAATTATGTGGTAGTCTGAATATTCTTTGGCATTGCCTTTCTTTACAATTAGACTGAAAACTGACCTTTTCCAGTCCTGTGGCCACTGCTGAGTTTTCCCAATTTGCTCGAATATTGAGTGCAGCACCTTCACAGCATCATCTTTGAGGATTTGAAATAGCTCAGCTGGAATTCCATCACCTCCACTAGGCTTTGTTTGTAGTGATGCTTCTTAAGGGTCACTTGATCTTGCACGCCAGGATGTCTGGCTCTAAGTGCCTGATCACACCATCGTGGTTATCTGGGTCATGAAGATCTTTTTTGTGTAGTTCTTCTGTATATTCTTGCCACCTCTTCTTAATATCCTCTGCTTCTGTTAGGTCCATACTGTTTCTGTCCTTTATTGTGCCCATCTTTGCATGAAATGTTTCCTTGGTATCTCTAATTTTCTTGAAGAGATCTCTAGTCTTTCCCATTCTATTGTTTTCCCCTATTTCTTTGCACTGATCACTTAAGAAGGCTTCCTTATCTTTCTCCTTGCTATTCTTTGGAACCCTGCATTCAGATGCTTATATCTTTCCCTTTCTTCTTTGCCTTTTGCTTCTCATCTTTTCTCAGCTATTTGTAAGGCCTCCTCAGACAACCATTTTTCCTGTTTGCATTTCTGTTTCTTGGGGATGGTTTTGATCATGGCCTCCTATACAATGTCAGGAACCTCCATCCATAGTTCTTCAGGCATTCTGTCTATCACATTTAATCCCTGAATCTATTAGTCACTTCCACTGTATAACCGTAAGGAATGTGATTTAGGTCATACCTGAATGGTCTAGTGGATTTCTCTACTTTATTCAATTTAAGTCTGAATTTTGCAATAAGGAGTTCATGATCTGAGCCACAGTAGGCTCCTGGTCTTGTTTTTGCTGACTGTATAGAGCTTCTCCATCTTTGGCTACAAAGAATAAAATCAATCTGATTTCGGTGTTGACCATCTGGTGATGTCCATGTGTTGTTAGAAGAGGGTGTTTGCTATGACCAGTGCATTCTCTTGGCAAAACTCTGTTAGCCTTTTACCTGCTTCATTTTGTACCTCAAGGCCAAACTTGCCTGTTACTCCAGGTAGCTCCTGACTTCCTACTTTTGCATTTCAGTTCCCTATGATGAAAAGGACATCTCTTTTTGGTGTTAGTTGTAGAAGGTCTTTTAGGTCTTCATAGAACCATTCACCTTCAGTTTCTTTGGCATTAGTGGTTGGGGCACAGACTTGGATTACTGTGATATTCAATGGTTTGCCTTGGCAACAGACAGAGATCATTCTGTCATTTTGAGATTGCACCCAAGTACTGCATTTCAGACTCTTTTTGTTGACTATGAGGATTGCTCCATTTCTCCTAAGGGATTCTTGCCCACAGTAGTACATATAATGGTCATCTGAATTGAATCCACCCATTTCAGTCCATTTTAGTTCACTGACCCCTGAATGTCGATGTTCACTACTGCCATCTCCTGTTTGACCACTTCCAATTTATCTTGATTCATGGACCTGACATTCCAGGTTCCTGTGTAATACAGTTCTTCATAGCATCAGACTTTACTTCCATCACCAGCCACATCCACAATTGGGCGTTATTTTCACTTTGGCTCAGCCTCTTCATTCCTTCTGGAACTATTTCTCCACTCTTCTCCAGTAGCATATCAGGCACCTACCAACCCAGTGAGTTCATCTTTCAGTATCACATCTTTTTACCTTTTCATACTGTTCATAGGGTTCTCAAGGCAAGAATACCAAAGTGGTTTGCCATTCCCTTCTCCAGTAGACCACGTTTTGTCAGAACTCTCCAACGTGACCCATTCGTCTTGGGTGGCCCTACAAGGCGCGGCTCATAGTTTCATTGAGTGGGACTGTGCAATAGGCTTTGCCTCTGGTCTTCATTTCTTTGGCTCCCAAAACAGAAACACCAGGCTACTCTGACCGTTTGACAAGGTCATGAGGGTCAAACAAAAGTATATCGTAAAGAATCTTTAAAAATATATATGTTTGCTATGATTTAATTAAACATATGAACCAAAAGCTTTGACCAGTAAATGAGACAGGAAACAAAAGGAGACAGGCTTAGTTAGATTAGCCTCCCATGTTTAACACAACCCAGAGCAGGAGTGTTAAGATCAAAGGTTCAGGATTGAAAATTGAGGTTTAAAGGAAAAAAAATCTCTAAAGTAAACTGTATTAGAAGGAAACTCACATCGTTTCACAGCCTAGCAATTCAAGTCATTGTTTTCAAGCTGAACATATCTTTTAAGACTCAGTGCTAGATCAGCAAACTTCTATTTATGGCAACACACAATTTCTAGAAAATTACACACAGAGAAACGACATAAACTTGGTCAGAGCCATTTCTGAGAGAGAAACATGGTGAATATGACAGAAATTTCATAAGGAGTCAGGAAGTCTGGAACCCAGACTCCTAGATTACCTACAAAAGGTAATCTAGGTCTTGAAAATTCAAAGACAGCAAAAGGTCACTTTGTAATCCATTATTCTGTGGCCTAACCTCACACCTCTACCTTCATTAATGCTACT
This sequence comes from Bos mutus, assembly GCF_027580195.1. NCBI lineage: Eukaryota > Metazoa > Chordata > Mammalia > Artiodactyla > Bovidae > Bos > Bos mutus. The sequence goes on from NC_091633.1 coordinate 3,722,179, forward strand.
TGCTCTAAAATTCTTTTCCCCATTCTATTATCAATAACAGTTTTCCAATCTTCAAAGCCTACTCAAATGCCACTTCTAACGTGAAGTCTTCACAAACATTCATGGCTCTTTTCCAGTGGGTTTCCATAACACCCATACCCTCAGTATTTTTAGTCAGGCTCAGTAAATTGGGATGTCAATTCTTCCCCGTGAAAAGTAGAAAACATCTTATAATGAGCTTAGAAGAGCGATGAGCACAAGCTAGGTGCACCGTGAAAAGTACACTGCTTAATAAATAGGTCAATTTTAGGAGTCTCATTTCATGTAAGGGTGTCTCAAGCAGTAATTCAGTAAAGCCACCATCTGCACATTTAGAAAGGCCTACCTGGCCTGCACAGGTCTCCGTGTTGCTCTTTTTCACTGGCGTAGACCTCCATGCACCAAGCATGGTATGCAAATGAGAAGAGGTCTTCTATTTTAGCAGGTGGTCGTATTGCATTGTTCAGTCTCTTAAGCCACTCTTGACACTGCTCAAAGGTTGAGAACTGACACCTTTGTAAAGCCAAACAAGTACAAATGTAATCAGAAGACAGCTGACAATGAAACCTAAGGGAAGCCACCATTTCAAGAGTGCCTACTCACAGTGAAATGATAATTACAGTTAAAAGCATTAGTCTAGATAGAGGTGGTCTAATGTTTATGATTTATAATTTGAAAAAACACATCGAACAAATTTTAGTCAATGATGCAAAATGTCAAGAAGAATAAAGCTAGACATGTGGACCAATAAAATCTTTTTTTTTAAGACTAAAGTTTTTAAGACTAATAAAATCTCTTCTGAGACTGACAAGTGAAAATTATTAAAGTAAAATAGGAGTCCCTCTTCCAGGAATGGGGTTTCATTCCACATCTCCTACCAAAGCTTTATGGTTGTCCCTCTCAAGAAATATGTTCAGTTTTTGTTTTGTTATGACATATCACGCCAAACTCAGAAACAGTTCACAGTACTACTTTTAGCCAATTAGGGAATAATTTCAAAATTAATCTACTTAGCAATTAAAATAACTCAGCAACTTTAGATTGAAAATAAGATACATTACACTGAAACTCTCAGCTGTGACCATGTAGAGACCAAACAATTCTATTATCAAGTGCAATTTTCAGTGCATATATATAACTAGGAGATTAAAATAATTTGAAATAATTAAAAGTGTAAAAAAAAATACTTAATCTTTTCAAATGCAGTATTTAAAATTGAGTAATTAATATACAAGCTTTTTAAACTGTAAGTTATAACCAGTATCTATCAAAAGCAAGCCAAATCTCAATGGCTAAAAAGCAACTTAAATATTTACCTTAAAACCAAGGAGGAATCAACTATACTCCAACAAAAATTTGAAAAAAACAAACAAGGAGGTCACTTAAACCTCTCTCTTACCCCAACTAGTGTGACTTATCAACACGCCCACACACGATGTTTACTGGCACTCTAGGTCATACAAATAGAACAAAAGCTCAGGGAGCTAAAAACTGGGAGAGCTACTAAATTTAAAATGCATTTCAGTCATCCCTTTCCAACCCTTATAATGAAGATTAGATCAGATAAAGCCAACACTAAAGAAATTTGATGAGCAGCAGGACATCTGTAGAGTCTTAAAGTGCCTCCCAGACGGCTATCAGTTGCAATGGAGAAAATACAGGAATTACACAGAAAGTGGGTGATTCCTTGAAAGAATGATCAAAACTAACATCACTAGTAAGGAACAGGTGGGCACTGTTTGCCTCCAGCTGTAATACAATATCCTGAAGAGGACACAACCTCACGTTACAGTATTCCAGCTGAAAATGTACAACCTCAATTTATTCCTGAGGAAATACTGGACACAAAATAAGCATTCTATTATAATAAAAGATTGTTTTCTTCAAAGTGCTAATGCCAAAAAGATAAAGAAAGGTGATGGAAAACATTCCAGATTAAAGAAAGGTATAGAATCATGGCAACTAAATATAGTACGTGACCTTGACTGAATCTTGTTCTGAATGAGGTAGGGGCAATGCTATGAAGGGCATTATCTGGCCAACTGACAGAATTAGAACATGTGTAGCAGACTGGATAAAAGTATCACGAGTGTAAAACTGTGAAGCTGATAATGATACTGTGGTTATGTAAGAAAATACCCCTATTCTTAAGAAAGCACACTAAAGTATTTTGGGGCAAAGGGCCATGATTACATAACTTACTTTCAAATTGTTCAGAACAAGAATTTCTCACACACACAAAAAATAACACAAATGGGGTAAAATGTTAACAGTACTAGTGCTCTTTACGATTTTTATGTTTGTACTTATTTTGCAAATTTACAGTTATATCCAAATAAAAAAGAAAACTCATCTTTCCAGTAGCAAAGCAGCCTGAAGATAAAATATTTCAGGGACTAACTACTCAGAAAATGTTTGTAACTAGGCTGACCCTCAAAAGCAGTTTTTGTTATCAAATCATGAATCCACCCTTTAAAAAGTATTTTCCACACTAAACAACAGCATAAACACGTCACATACCTGATAACTTTGCAGTCTTTGCAAGTCAAATGAAGCTGAAATATATCTCGGCATTCAACACTTTCTATAAGCTGCAATGGAATCTGCAATTAAAAAAAGATGAAGTTCCCTTAGTCAAAAAGGCATTGCCCCTGCGGTTCTGCAATGTGTCCAAGAGTGATCAGCGAGCTCTACAGGAGAAAGCAGCACAGAACTGCACATTCATCTGAACCAACAGCACTCAAGTGATTTACTCAGTGACTTAGGCTTCCCTTCCTCAGTCTCTCAACAATGCCCTCAAGTCACTTCACAGCACAAGGACAACAAACAAAGAGGCACCACATCTAGAAGAACAAGGAAATACAGAAATGTGTCATCTCTCCGGCAACAAACTTACAGTCTCCTTTTCTCAAAGTACTACTTTACGATGCTAGAGCTAGCTGTGATGTGTGGTAACACAGAAGCTGAAGGGAATCAGAACAGTTAATCCTGTCCTGTTGACAAAAAAGAGCTGCAGATCAAGATTCTAGTGGGACTATACTTGTCGCCTATCCCAAATGACAAGGTGGGCCTGGGCCTTTGTGTCAGCAAAGCAGCAACATGAAAAAGACTGGAGGTCTGAACTGCCTGCGGTAGCACAGAAAACCCAAGACAGCAGACGGAGCTGCTGGTCAGGCGCTCTGCTCAGCAGAAGAGGAGGGACAGCTCTCACAGTGGCCTAATCGGGTAGGTTTAATGTGTTTCAAAAGACAAGCTGAGGAGCCCTGTTTGCCAAGTAGGGCTCAAGGTATGAGTAAGCTGGGATGGTTCTCTCCCTGCCAATCTGGTCATCGGATACTGAAACAAGATCAGTATGACAGTGGACGGGGATCAGAGAAGGGAGGCAGATAGGAGGGAAAGCATCTGAAGAGGGTGATAAATCCTCAAGCTGTCGTTAGAATCTTCCTTCTGTCCCTCAACTTTTCCTGACTCAACCCTTGACCTCAAAAACTTCCAATTTCCAAAACTTCTAAAGAGAACCTGGTAAAAATTGTAGTGGATACTCTTACTCATTGAAAAAGGATCTTTTTACGCTGTATCAAGCCCAATCAAAATATGGCTCTGGGAGCTGCAAGGAGCATTCTGGCAATTCGTGTTTTGCATGAGAAAGAGGAGGCACTCTCCTCCAGCACAGACAGAAACAAGAGCACACTGCCTGACAGGGCGGCCTGCTGCGAGCTGAGCCCGCTTCATAAGCAGGCTTCCGGCAAACCCTGCCCCACCATGTGGTCACCAGAGCCGGCTGGGAACTCTCAGAACAAGGATGTGGAGATCGAAAAGAAGCCCGTATGATGGACATGTCGGACAAACAAAAAGAAACTGGGGCAGGGATTCAAAAAGAGAAGAAAACAAAATAGTGTTACTCAGGTAATGGCTGAGAGTTCTACCTCAGAATAGAGCCTTCTAGATTTATCTACAAAATTCCCTTATAATAGGACCAGAAGTAAGAGAAAGACACAGAATTTCTGCCTGTGTTCAGAGAAAGAAAAAGGATCTTTGGCCCTCTGTTTTTAAGTCCTTTACCCCAAGGTGCTGTGAGAAACTGGAGCTGAAGCAGTTAAAAATTCTTTTAAGACCTGTACATCTAAGAAGGAAAAACAACCACCTATCAGTAGGGATAAACTGTGAAGGGGAATAGGAGATTAAGAGATCAGACGGGGACACTGATTTTTCCTCAGGCCAGTCCTCTGCATATCCTGTAGCACTCATGTTAGGTTTTTTGTTTTTAAACCTGCAGTCCCCATTCTCCCCCAATACTCCCCCAAAACAAAGAGAAAAAGAGGTGCCAGACTGGCAATTCAGAGGCCTGAGTTCTAATTTCAATTTTCTAAAACTTTATCAACCAAAATTCTGCCTTCTTATCGACTTCCTTGGACAATCCTCTAACCTTCCCGCATGCCACCACACCAGCCTGTGCTTTCTGGTGGTCCCAGCTTGGGAAGGTCCAGGCACAGGGAATGGGAAGAGCCTGGGGTGGAGTGAGAGTGAGTTTTACAAATCCACAGGCTCTCACAGCAATCACTTGCTCCATGTCCCCTCCAACACCCTACCTTATAGCCAGAAAACCTGAAAACCAACTAACATTATTACCAGATGCTGGCCTGTGCTATTTTGCTACAAAGAATAAATTTTTATATCCCTACTATTTGGACTAGATCTAGCCCAAGAGCCTAGCTAGGTTCAGACTTCTAAAATACAAAGATGCAACCCTTCAGAGCATGCAAAACATTTGCTACCTACATGCTTCCAATATATAATTTTTCACATATTTTAATACTGCAAACTTAAGAAAGAAGGATAAAAACACTGGTTGCTAGTATACAGATCCTACCAAATCACAAGAAACAACCATGTGTATTCAAGTCACAGATACAGAATACAGATTTTAATAATCATGCAGATTATCACATGCAAGGAACTTTAATATGCAGCAAAAACAAGGACATAAAAGAGAAACACTTGATTTTGTATCAAATGAACAGCTCTCTTTTTTCTTCCCCTTTCATCTCAATGATACTCTTCAATGCACCCACGCCAACCTCGAGATTGCCTTCCTTTGAAAAAGGTGGAGCTAGCTGGCTTTTCCTCTTCATACAGCCAACCAAAATATAAAATAAGCTTCTCTACTTCTTTAAAGGCAAGTCCATGGATTCAGGTTTCTCAACTTTCATCACATATGAGGAGGATCCTTACCATTTCTGTCACTAGACATACCCCAAAGCAAAGAAATACAGGTTCCTGAGGCAGACCATTTGATAGCTCAGGAAGGTTAAGACACTCCAGCAAAGCTAGTGGCAGAGCCAGGACCAGAATCCATGACTGCCCTCCAGCTCAGGGCCCTTCCAACATACATGGCGCTCCGTTCTTCCTCTAGGATGCCACTCCCTTCTGTGTGAGCCCTACCTTAGTTCTTCTTTCACTATTAAGCAGCCTCTTCACCAGGGATCTTAAGAGGAAAACAGAATGTAAACCAACCAAGATTCTACAGAGGCAATTCTAAGAAATTTGAAGTCACAATCATATCCTCCCTAACCCAATGACTCAGTGCTTTGCAACTCATCCTTGTTTTGCTCCTTTCTTCTCTGCCTTCTACTTGCCAGGCAATTCTCTCTCCCATTACAGTGCTTTTCTTCTTATAAAACCTACCAAACTCATGCTTAAAATACATCAAACACACTCCAGTGCTGTTAAACAATTCCTCTAAAGGTCAAAAGTTACATTACATACACCAAAACTCACGAGAGCATCAATCCAAAAGAGCAGGACAGCGGCAGTTTAAAAACATAATAGACATGCATAAGAGAGTCGCAGTACTCGTTCCAGAGGGAATTTTGTTATTTCCTACTGTATTTACCATAATTCATTCTGGGTCTGTATGTGTCTGAATTACTAAGTACCAGAATTTAAAAGTGGGATAATGTATACTTTTTAATAACAAATGCCCTTTTTATAGACTGAATGGGGAAGATTAACCTTGCATACACATGGCAAGTAAAAATGGCAGTAACAGAGTAAAAATAATTTAATGAGTCTTAACCTAAAATCTATATAACACATCGTGGATTATCTGGGTTCTAACGATTTAAAAACCAGTCAGAAGAAAATGGTCACAGGTTAAAGACTCAAATTCTTTATTGCTCACTTCTGGTATTTACAACGTACTCTTCCAACACGGGTTTTCAGAAGCCTCCTCTGATTTATGAATGCTAAGACCAAAGGGCATTGTTAACAATAACCTACTTCTGATGCTTGGAGAGTAACCAAGATTTTCAATGTACAACAATTAGGCAATGTAAAAAATGTGGGAAATGCTAAGGAAGGTGTTTCCAGGTACACTTCCAGCTTATTCCCAAGAAGCATTAACAGACCAGTCTAGAAATGAGAGCTTTAATGTCCTTTTAAATACTAATGTTGTCTTTACTTCTGGTTGAAATTCAGTTGACATTTTTTGAAAGTCACAATTCCATCTGCTCATGGGACTATAGGGCTTTACCGCACTCCACAAATTGTCCTCATGTACAAAACCAGTAGAACTGTCTCTGATAGGAGGAAAGGGACTCATGCAGAGAGGACACACTTGCTGATTTGCAAGGGGAGCATCTGACACGCAAACCAGTTTGTTTCAAGCACAGGTGCAACAACCGCCTACAATTCTCATGCTACTTACTGGGATTTCAGAAGCAGCAGACTGAGAGGCGGTCTATTGAATTACACAACAAAAATCGTTTTAAAATTTCATTATCTTCACTTGAACACTTATTTGTTTGTAAATTAGCTGAGCAAAGAAATATACCTATACATATGTAAAAACACAGTTTGGGAAAAGCACGGAATAGGAGCAATTCATACCTTAAATGCTACAACTGAACTATACTAGAGGTTCTTTACCCTAGAAATTGGAAACTTGATATAATGTATGTGCATTACAATAACGATGTATTTCAATGTGCTGTGAGATTAAGAGAATATATGATATCAGACAGCTATGTCAAGCTTGATGGTGTAAGTCATTTAAGAGTTACATGTGTTCATTTGAAAACATACAAAATGATGCAAACTGCAGCATGCCACAATACATACTGACGCATCTGAGTTTTGATGGTTGATATATGTTTGATTTAGATATAGTAACTTTTACGGGAGGGGTCTCTTAATATCACAGATTTTACTGAAATACTCATCTGCCGAGGGAGGACCAGAATAGGAGGAGCCATGGTTTCCTGGAGTAACCACAGGTTTTAGGAGCCCAGCACTAACTGTGATGTCATTAACTTATTTGTACAAAGAAGTCCTAGTCTCTCCCAATCTGAATTACTTAAAATCAGTGCAACTACAAAATACTTTTGCACAACCATTTTTCAGTGCAAAGCCATTACCTTGGGCTTTTAAAAAAGTGACAAGCAGACTCTGTGCCTTAGAGGGTTATCATGCTAAATGGAAAACACTTTTCGGTGAAGAAGTGGGTCCCAAGTAAAAACAAGGGTAAGTTTTCTTAAGCACTGTATCTCAATCACAGTTGGGGGACCAACAATTGCAGTAAGCAGCCTACTCATACAGCTGTTGTCAGAGAAAAAGATGATGCAGGCTTAGAGAAAAAGATGACTTACAACAAGCTTTAAACCCGGAGAGGATTTTAAAATGCTCTAATATCTATTTCAAACCCATTATTAACTCCAATTCACTTAATATTTACTGAATACTATGGCACAAGTAAACACATTGGATTCTAAAGATACAAAGATGAACAAACAAAAAATTACAACATATCTGGTAAAAGTTGTCAAACTGTGTTCAAGACCCAGAAAAAGCCAGAAGAGAGGGTAATAAACTGTCAGGGAGGGAACTGGGACTGAGAAAGGCTTCACAGAAGAATATCATCACCTGAGCTGGGTTCTGACAGATGAAGAAAAGTTCCTTGGGTAGGAGAAGAGAGAACTCAGAGGTATAAGGTGTGTCTGAGTCCAAAGAGGGTGGTTTTACTAATACAAAGGGGAGAAGGGGAGACAGAGGGAGACAGAAAAGCTGTGAAGGACCAAGGATCACACCACTTAGGGTGACACCGTGTTAAGTGATTTCATTTTAGAAGTAATCAAGAAAGACTGAAGGCCTTTAGGTTGGTGAATGACATGCTCCAATCCATGCTTTCTCTCCAATAGATCCTTTACCCCAACAGATCTAAAAACAGTCTCTGAAATACTTGGCCGTAAACCAAAAAGCTGAGAAACAGAACTGCGTGAAAAAATGCAATGATACAAAACTACATTATCTCCACATGCAATTTAATTAAATTTCACCAATTCTAGACATTTAAACACAAAATTAAATTGGGTGATTCTACTAAATATTGCTGTCATTACTTCCACAGGAGCTAGTAGGGTCTGGTTGCTGGGATGTTATAGGAGATTCCATCCTGTCCCCTCTTATCAGGGCTACTCAATTCCAAACAGACCCTTCTGAACAGTGGTACATGGTATGAAAGCACAATATGCCTCTTGCCTTGATGAATCCAGTGTGTATTTTTAGCTGACAGACAGAAAACTAAGACAAGAGCTATGATCATAGCCCAATTCTACAGGCCAGAAGGAATTCAGGCCACAGTGACTCCTAGATGTAAACGCTTAACTGCACAGAACAGTAATCAACACTAAAACAATAAATGCCAACCACAAAGAAAATGTCAGCCATTCGAGTCTTGACAAGGAAAAATATGATGAAGGAATTGGGTAACTTTTGGATGGCTGAGTAAAACAACTTTCTAAGAATCCCAAAATGAGCTCCCAAACACACTATCTGAATGAAGGGACAGTCATGAGCTTTTATAAGATGTCATAGTACACTTCTTTGTGGTAGAACCAAAGCACAAAGAGCCACAACACTGTTCAGTGAGGAAAGAAGGCAGCGTTCATTTGGTTAGAATACATGAACTTTGGCATTTTTGTGCTGAAAGACAAGTTTACTGAAGAATATTAAGGATGGCAATAGTGCTGGAAGACCCAGTTCACTGAGGATACTCTTAGTTGAAAAGGGTAAATGCACTCAAAGTTGAGAGCTTTCCCTCTCTTCAGCAATACACAGTATATTATGCAAATAAATATTTTATTTAACATCTATCCTTATACCACTAAGACGACAAGAGAGTCACTTCATCCTGTAACAGAAGCCTGCACTGAACTCCAAGTACATCTCATCATTTGACGTTGCTGTTCAGTCGCTAAGTTGGGTCCAATTCTTTGCGATCCCATAGACTACAGCAAGCCAGGCTTTCCTGTTCTACACTATCTCCTGTGAAGTCGCTCAGTCGTGTCCTACTCTTTGCGACACCATGGATGGTAGCCTACTAGGCTCCGCAGTCCATGGGATTTTCCAGGCAAGAATACTGAAGTGGGCTGCCATTTCGTTCTCCAGGGGATCTTCCCAACCCAGGGATGGAACCCGGGTCTCCCGCACTGCAGACAGATGCTTTACCGTCTGAGCCACTACAGTAGTGTACACTATCTCCTGGAGTTTGCTCAAGTTCATGTTCACGGAGTAGGTGATACTATCTACCCATCTCGTGCTCTACCGCCCTCCTGTCCTTTTGCTTTCAATCTTTCCCAGCATCAGGGTCTTTTTCAATGAGTCAGCTCTGTGCCATCAGGTGGCAAAAGTACTTCAGCATCAGTCCTTCCAATCAATAGTCAGGGTTGACTTCCTTTAGGATGGACTGTTTTGATCTCCTTGCAGTCCAAGGGACTCTCAAGAATCTTCTCCAACACCACAATTCGAAATCATCAACTCTTCAGTGCTCAGCCTTCGTTATGGTCCTACTCTCACATCCATACGTGACTGCTGGAAAAACCATAGCTTTCACTATACAGACCTTTGTTGGAAAAGTGATGTTCCCACTTTTTAACATGCTACTTAGGTTTGTCATACATTCCCTTGCAAGGAACAAGCGTCTTTTAATTTCATGGCTGCAGTCACCATCCACATTGATTTTAGAACCCACAAAAATAAAGTCTGTCACTGTTTCCACTTTTTCCCCTTCTGTCTGCCATGAGATGATGGGACCTGATGCCATGATCTTACGTTGAGTTTTAAACCAGCTTTTCCACCTTCATCAAGAGGCTCTTCAGTTCCTCTTTGCTTTCTGCCATTAGAGTGGTATCATCTGAATTTCTGAGACTGTTAATGTTTCTCCTGGCGATCTTGACTCCAGCTTGTGATTAACCCACCTTGGCATTTCGCATGATTACTCCGCATACAAATTGAATGAACAGGGTGATAATATACAGACTTATCATAATCCTGTCCCAAGTTTGAACCTGTAAGCTGTTCCATATAGGGTTCTAACTGTTGTTTCTTAACCCATAGACAGGTTTCTCAGGAGACAGATTATGGCAGTCTGGTATTCACATCTCTAAGAATTTTCCAGTTTGTTGCGATCCACACAGTCAAAGGCTTTATAGCATAGTCAATGAAGCAGATGTTTTTCTAGAATTTCCCTTGTTTTATCTGTGTGCTTAGTTGCTCAGTCATGTCCAACTCTTTGCAACTCCATGGACTGCAGCCCGCCAGGTTCCTCTGTCCGTGGGGATTCCCCAGGCAAGAATACTGGAGTGGGTTGCCATGCCCTCTTCCAGGCGATCTTCCCAACCCAGGGATTGAACCCAGGTCTCCCACATTGCAGGCGGACTCTTTACCGACTGAGCCACCAGAGAAGCCCTGCTTTCTCTATGATTCAACAAATGTTGACAATTTGACCTCTGGTTCTCTGCCTTTTCTAAACCCAACCTGTACATCTAGAAGTTCTCGGTTCATGTACTAAAGCCTACCTTGAAGAATTTTGAGCATAACCTTACCAGTATGCGAAATGAGCACAACTGTACGACAGTTTGACCATTCTTTGGCACAGCCCTTCTTTGCGATTGGAATGAAAACTGATCTTTTCCAGTCCTGTGGCCACTGCTGAGTTTTCCAAATTTGCTGACATACTGAGTGCAGGACTTTAACTGCATCATCTTTTAGGATTTTAAACAACTCAGCTGGAATTCCATCACCTCCACTACCTTTGTTCATAGCGATGCTTCCTAAGGCCCACTTGACTTCACACTCCAGGCTGTCTGGCTGTAGGTGATATGACCACACCATTGTAGTCATCTGGGTGATTAAGAACTTTTATGTATAGTTCTTTTGTGTATTCTTGCCACATCTTCTTAATCTCTTCTGTTTCTGTTAGGTTCTTACCATTTCTGTCCTTTATCATGCCCATCTTCGCATGTTCCCTTGCTATCTCCAATCTTCCTAAAGAGATCTCGTGTCTTTCCCATTCTGTTGTTTTCCTCTACTTCTTTGTATTGTTCATTTAAGAAGGTCCTGTGCCTCCTTGCTATTCTCTGGAACTCTTCATTCAGTTGGGTAAATCTTTCCCCTTTCTCCTTTGCTTTTTGCTTCTCTTCTTTCCTCAGCTATTTGTAAAGCTTCTTCAGACAACCACTTTTCCTCCTTACATATCTTTTTCTCTGGGGTGGTTTTGGTCACTGGCTCCTGTACAATGTTATAAACCTCTGCCTATAGTATTCATCACCTCCACTGGATAACTGTAAGGGATTTGATTTAGGAGGTGGTGCTAGTGGTAAAGAACCTGCCTGCCAATGCAGGAGAAGTAAAAGATGCAGGTTCGATCCCTGGGTTGGGAAGATGCCCTGGAGAAGGAAATGGCAACCCACTCTAGTAATCATGCCTGGAGAATCCCCTCGACAGAGGAGCCTGGTGGGCTACAGACCACAGGGTTGCTCAGAGTCGGACATGACTGAAGTGACTTAATGCATACCTAAATGGCCTAGTGGTTTTCCCTACTTTCTTCAGTTTAAGACTGAATTTTGCAATAAGGAGCTCATGATTAGAGCCACAGTCAGCTCCAAGTCTTGTTTTTGTTGACCGTAGAGAGCTTCTTCATCTTCGGCTACAAACAATATAATCGATCCAGTTTTGGTACTGACCCTCTGGTTATGTCCACGTGTAGAGTCATCTCCCTGTGTTGCTGGTGAAGGATGTTTGCTATCACCACTGTACTTTTCTGACAAAACTCTGTTAGCATTTGACATTAAGGTCCAGGAAGTTCTCTCCAACTGAGGCAGTCGGTAACTACTAAATATTGAGAAATAAAAGCCTACACAGCTTCTGCACCATTACAAATCTTAATGATACAGCATTACCAACTGCAAATCATGCAGTGTTACTAAACAATGGACACCTCAGCTGACAACTACACGTTATCATTTTAAATCAAGCATAAGAGCTGCTTGCTAACGTAGTGTCCTCAGTGCTTAAATTGAGAAAAAAGCAGAGTACACAATGTTTTCATGCTAAACTCTATATCACATTGCTCTTGTGAGAAACTTAAGGTTTTTTACTTCCCTTCTCCATCTACTTTAGTGGAAAAACAGCTGACAGCACTTACATTAACAAGAGACTCCTTGAACTTGATGTGAAGTCTGTAATTAGAAAGGGCAATGATGGCATCCTCAGCGCGGCCCACGTACTCTGTGCTTTCTCCATGAAGTTCAAGAAAAGGGACCTTCAAAGTGGAAGAAGAAATGCTTCAGAGTCCTGAAGTAGTAAAGCAAAGCCTTTAAACACAGCTCAGGTGAATGGACTATAAACACTGTCGCTCGTACATAAATGGGTGCGGGACCTAAAGAGGATGGGTTTACACCCACAAGATGCAAAAAACCTAGTTATTCACATTTAAGACTAAAGAAGGAATGACACAAAGATGACCACACCTCAGTGGGAAAGTCTTTCTAAAAGAGATGTTCTCCAGCATACATTTCTATTAATTGTGTGGTTTAGGGAAAAAATACATTTCTCTAATATGTATTCCTATATGCAGTCCATTACTTCAATCCACTGGCTCTGCTACATTGTTACTATGATGCTTAACACTTGTTTCACAAATAAAAGTGGCCTGGAATTACCTGAAGATTCTCATCCTCCCGGATCAGCTGCTTCCTGGGAAAGATCTGATTGGCCTGGATGCACTCAAGGCTGTGCCGAGTCTCTTCATCCTGGAAAAAACCCAAATGTTTAAATAATTTCAAAGCTCCTACTCCATGTTTGGTTTTTCTGCCATATCTAATAGCATAATCACAATGAAAATCCAGGTGCCTCTAAATGGAAAACACACCAATATCAAAGAAAGTCAAAGAGGTTAAGAACATTTCTATTAAGCGCTAGTAAGTTGTTAGTATATTACTTTTAGGAGAAACTAAGATATAGTGGCTTTTTTCTCCTAAGTTATAACCGTTATTTTTTAAAGATGCATTCTGAATTATTATTATTTAAGAATGAAATGATGTGACCAATGTCTGGAATTTGACTCAGAACATTTGGAGGGAAGGGTAACAAGGAAGTGAATGGAGCATAAATGAAACAACTGTCTATGAGGGGATTAATACATGGAACTTTAAGTGAGAGTTAACTATACCTCAGTGTCTACTCTGGTTATATGGGAACTTTGCATAACAAAGCTGTTTTCTTCTCAATGTGAACTGAAGAACTGAATCCTCAAACTGAAAACATGTGTGTGAACCATATCCCTAGTTTAATCTTTGTATTACATATTTATTTCTATTAAGGCAATCTCAAAAGATAATAAATTATAATCTAAATGGCACTTGAACTAATCATAATTTACATAAAAAGTCTTTTACATTATAAATTTGTATGGTATACAAAGATCAGGGGGAAAAACAATCTACTGGGAAGTCCAGGGGTAAATTATGATGAAATTATTTACACAGCAAATTTTATAAGAGCAATAGCAATTTTAAACATAAACCCTAATAGAATGGTTCTCAAAATGTGATCTGCGGATTCTGAGACCCTTTCAGGGCCTCTATGAGGTCAAAACCACAGTCACAATAATACTAAGCCTTTTTTTAATACTAAGCCTGTAATAATACTAAGCCTTTTTTCTCTGCACTGAGATTTGTACAAACAGCACAGAGAGACTCAGTGGGTAAACCTGCTGGCCCCTTAGTACAATCTAGCAGTGGCACTTTGAATGTCCTTGGTAACAAGTAGGAGAAAAACGATCAATTTTATTCCATTCTGACCCTTAAGTCTTTTTCTGTTTTAAAGAGGAAACAGAGACTTCCCTGGTGGTCCAGTGGTTGAGACTCTAAGCTCCCAATGGAGGGAGCATGGGTTCAATCCCTGGTTGGAGAACTAAGATCCCACATGCTGCATGTCCAACAAATATATACAATAAAATATTAATAAATAAATAAAGAGGAAATACACATGAAAGCCTTTTGCTGCACAGTGAAGTATTACGGTTGTCTCAAGTTAAGCACTTGTGCAACTGTTTCAGTTACAAGCTGAACTAGCAACTTCTTTTGCAAATGAATGAGCACCACTTGCAACTGAAAAGAACAACTGACCAACTATGGTAATTCAGACTTCAGTAGATCTTTTCTTCAAGTGCAATCAGTTGCCAGTGATGAAGTTTTAATGAGAAAATTAGAATTTTGAGAGGCTATCATCTGCCACAAGGGACTTCACAGCTTTCCAGTACCAAATACTTTTCTGATATGCCCAGTGGCAATACTACCAAGTGTGATTTTTTAAAATAAATTTTATTGCAAAATATGTCTACCTTTGGAAGATGTGCATTACTCATTTTCTCACTAGTCATTATTTTCAAAATGACCTGTTCATGATGTTACAAAATCATGCATGGATAAAAGATCCATTTAAAGTGCAAGACAACTGATGGTTTTAACATAATACAAAAAGTTCACTGACATGACTTCAAAATTCCACACTGCAACTAACCTTCAAAGAACTAACACTTGTCAAGTTTTGATGTGTAACAGAAGAACACAACTACCTGGAAAAACTATTACTCTTTCATTTTCTAACTACTGAGGAAGGCTGGATTTACTTCATTTATTTCAAAAAATACACTGTAACAAAATGGATGCAGAAGTAGATATGAGAACCCAGCTATCATCTATTAAGCCAAATATTTTTTTAAAAACTGTAAAAATGTAAAACAACATCACTCTTCTACATTAATTATTGCTGGATGAGAAAAATATTACTTTTCATTAAAAATGTTATGTGAAATTGGTATTGTATAAAAATGAATTTATGAACATTTTAAGGGTTTCTCAGCTTTGACTTCTAAATCTAATCTCCTACAATTATACAGTGGAAGTAACAAACAGATTCAAGGAATCAGATCTGACAGAGTGCTGGAAGAACTAAGGACGGAGGCTCATGACACTGTACAGGAGACAGTGACCCAGACCATCCCCGAGAGAGAGATGCAAAAGGGCAAAACGGCTGTCTGAGGAGGCCTTACAAAGAGCTGTGAAAAGAAGAGAAGTGAAGGCGAAGGACAAAAGGAAAGACATACCCATCTGAATGCAGAGTTCCAAAGAACAGCAAGGAAACAGATAAGAAAGCCTTCCTCAGTGATCAATGCCAAGAAATAGATGAAAACAATAGAATGGGAAAAACTAGAGATCTCTTCAAGAAAATGAGAGCTACCAAGAGAATTTTGCTCACACAGAAAGGCAATAGAGGACAGAAATGGACAACGAAGGACAGAAATAGTATGGACCTAACAGAAGCAGAAGCTACTAAGAAGAGGTGGCAAGAATACACAGAAGTACTGTACAAAAAAGATCTTCATGACCCAGATAATCATGATTATGTGATCACAACCCTAGAGCCAGACATTCTGGAATGCAAAGTCAAGTGGGCCTTAGGAAGCATCACTAAGAACAAAGCTAGTGGAGGTGATGGAATTCCATCTGAGCTATTTCAAACCCTAAAAGATGATGCTGTGAAAGTGCTGCACTCAATATGCCAGCACATTTGGAAAACTCAGCAACGGCCACAGGACTGGAAAAGGTCAGTTTTCATTCCAATCCCAAAGAAAGTCAATGCCAAAGAATGATCAAACTATCGCACAACTGCACTCATCTCACACACTAGTAAAGTAATGCTCAAAATTCTCAAAGTCAGGCTCCAGCAGTATGTGAACCGTGAACTTCCAGATGTTCAAGCTGGATTTAGAAAAGACAGAGGAACCAGAGATCAAATTGCCAACAATGAAAAAGCAACAGAGTTCCAGAAAAACATCTACTTCTGCTTTATTGACTATGCCAAAGTCTTTGACTGTGTGGATCACAACAAACTGTAGAAAACTCTGAAAGAGATGTGAATACCAGACCACCTTACCTGCCTCCTGAGAAATCTGTATACATGTCAAGAAGCGACAGTTAGAACTGGACATAGAACAACAGACTGATTACAAATCCAGAAAGGAGTACGTCAAGGCTGTATGCTGTCACCCTGCTTATTTAACTTATACACAGAGTACATCATGAGAAATGCTGGGCTGGAGGAAGCACAAGTTGGAATCAAGACTGCCAGGAGAGATATCATAACCTCAGATATGCAGATGACACTATGCTTATGGCACAAAGTGAAGAACTAAAGAGCCTCTTGATGAAAGTGAAAGAGGAGAGTGAAAAAGTTGGCTTAAAGCTCAACATTCAAAAAACTAAGGTCATGGCATCTGGTCCCATCACTTCCTGGCAAAGAGATGGGAAAACAGTGACAGATTTTATTTTCTTGAGCTCCAAAATCACTGCAGATGGTGACTGCAGCCATGAAATTAAAAGACACTTACTCCTTCAATGAAAAGTTATGACCAACCTAGACAGCATATTAAAAAGCAGAGACATTACTTTGCCAACAAAGGTCCATCTAGTCAAGGCTATGGTTTTTCCAGTGATCATGTATGGATGTGAGAGTTGGACTGTGAAGAAGGCTGAGCGCCGAAGAATGGATGCTTTTGAACTGTGGTGTTGGAGAAGACTCTTGAGAGTCCCTTGGACTGCAAGGAGATCCAACCAGTCCATTCTGAAGATCAGTCCCGGGTGTTCTTTGGAAGGACTGATGCTAAGGCTGAAACTCCAATACTTTGGCCACCTCATGCGGAGTTGACTCAGTGGCAGGGACTGGGGGCAGGAGGAGAAGGGGACGACAGAGGATGAGATGGTTGGATGGCATCACTGACTCGATGGACGTGAGTCTGAGTGAACTCCGGGAGTTGGTGATGGACAGGGAGGCCTGGCGTGCTGCGATTCACGGGGTCGCAAAGAGTCGGACACGACTGAGCGACTGAACTGAAACACATAAGGGGGCTTCCCTGGTTCCTCAGAGGTAAAGCACACTCTTGCCAATGAAGGAGACACAGGTTCAATCCCTAGGTCAGAAGATCCGCAGGAGTAGGAAATGGCAACCCTTTCCAGTATTCTCACCTGGGAAATCCCATGGACAGAGGAGCCTGGAGGGCTTCAAATGATGAAGTTACAAAGAGTTGGACAAGATTTAGTAACTAAACAACTGCAACAGAACACTTTTATTCTCTTGAAGATCATTTCAGTTCAGTTCAGTTGCTCAGTCGTGTCCGACTCTTTGCAACCCCATGGACTGCAGCACACCAGGCCTCCCTGTCCATCACCAACTCCCGGAGTTCACTCAGACTCACGTCCATCGAGTCAGTGATGCCATCCAACCATCTCATCCTCTGTCGTCCCCTTCTCCTCCTGCCCCCAATCCCTCCCAGCATCAGAGTTTTTCCAATGAGTCAACTCTTCACATGAGGTGGCCAAAGTACTGGAGTTTCAGCTTTAGCATCAGTCCTTCCAAAGAACACCCAGGGCTGATCTCCTTCAGAATGGACTGGTTGGATCTCCTTGCAGTCCAAGGGACTCTCAAGAGTCTTCTCCCAACACCACAGTTCAAAAGCATCAATTCTTCGGTGCTCAGCTTTCTTCACAGTCCCACTTTTCACATCCATACATGACCACTGGAAAAACCATAGCCTTGACTAGATGGACCTTTGTGGGCAAAATAATGTCTCTGCTTTTGAATATGCTATCTAGGTTGGTCATAACTTTCCTTCCAAGGAGTAAGCCTCTTTTAATTTCATGGCTGCAGTCACCATCTGCAGTGATTTTGGAGCCCAGAAAAATAAAGTCTGACACTGTTTCCACTGTTTCCCCATCTATTTCCCATGAGGTGATGGGACCGGATGCCATGATCTTGGTTTTCTGAATGTTGAGCTTTAAGCCAACTTTTTCACTCTCCACTTTGACTTTCATCAAGAGGCTTTTGAGTTCCTCTTCACTTTCTGCCATAAGGGTGGTGTCATCTGCATATCTGAGGTTATGATTAAGATAGACTATAGGATTAAGATAGACTAATCCTAATCCTGAGAGTTGAACTATAAAGAAGGCTGAGTGCCGAAGAATTGATGCTTTTGAACTGTGGTGTTGGAGAAGACTCTTGAGAGTCCCTTGGACTGCAAGGAGATCCAACCAGCCCATCCTAAAGGAAATCAGTCCTGAATATTCATTGGAAGGACTGATGCTGAAGCTGAAACTCCAATACTTTGGCGATCTGGTGTGAAGAACTGACTCATTTGAAAAGACCCTGATGTTGGGAAAGATGGAAGAGGGGAGAAGGGGACGACAGACGATGAGATGGTTGGATGGCATCACCAACTCAATGGACATGAGTCTGAGTAAACTCCGGAAGTTGGTGATGGATAGGGAGGCCTGGCGTGCTGCAGTCCATGGGGTCACAAAGAGTCGGACATGACTGAGCAAATGAACTGAACTGAGGACAGACTACTGACTTTCCAAGAAGAATGGTAAAAATATTACTTAGCTAAACATAAGCTGAATCAACTGCCTAATTTATTATAGTTACTGAGTTTCACAGGTAAAAGGGAGGCCAAACTTGAGATGGATGATGGGGGAAGAGCTGGAAGGAGACGAAGGCGAGGAAGACAAAAGTCTGGCAGGTGTGTTAACCTGTTAAGAGGCTGGAAAACAAATTTCCCCTGGGCTAGCTACAAGCAGTAGTTTAACAGAATATAATCCACATGGTCAATTTCCTAATATCGCTGAGGAACACCGGGCATAGTGGAATATCATACTTTTTAATCCCTACCAGCTCCGTATGGAGTCACTATAAAATCTTGAAAGGAGATCAGTCACCACAGTTCCAGGCTAACTTCTGCTACTTGGTAAACTATGCAGGTAACAGAAGTCAGTCTATAAGTCAGGGGAAGTCAACATTAAAGATAAATATTTAAAGAACATGGGGAGTAGAAGCTAACCAGTGGAAATGTCTATAAACTAAATTTATATATAAACGTTGCAGGATTTTTAAAAAAAACTACTCTTTAGAGTCACATATGTGTAGAAACATTTGACAAATGTAAAAGCTTAAAGTGATTATCAGTCTCATTGTCAATTTTAGTTACCACTCTTAAGAGTGGCATTAAAAGTCATCAAAAATAAAAATTTCTGTTGATATAATATTTGTGATTTCTTTCAACATAATCCAAAGAGGTGGGGGTGGGGAGTCAGAAGAAACAAGTGTGGTCATGAACTGATTACTGCATCTGGCTGATGCGTATGTGGGGCTTATGAGGGTTCATCATACTATTTTCAATTTGCATAGGCTTGAGATTTTCCATAATGAAACACAAAAACATTTTCCTAATGCTTAACCTCCCCAAAAGATCTCAATCTCATTCAAGAATTTTTTAGAAGTATGAAAGGATGATATTCAAGAAAAATCAGTGCTTCTGAATTCTCTACACAGAAAAATAAGGATTAAGAACACGTAACCAAATAGCTAAAACAGAAAATATTAATTAATACTACTTAAACCAATGGTTCGACAATTTGCAAAGTGTTAGTTAGCTAGTAAAAAATCATTAGAAGTCCAACAAGTCAAAGAAAAATATTTAATTCATTTAGTGAAATAAACAAAACAGAAATTTAATTATGTTTTAATTCCAACTACATAAACTATACACAGGCACATAAACTAGTTAGAAGGAATACAAGAATTATAAATGAGTACTTCCAAAAACGTATTATAAAGCTGCTTAATGAGTTTTTTTTTAAACACATGGTCACACTGGCTCCCTGAACACTGCATGCGCACGCACACCTGCGCACACACACACACGTATCTCCAGAGCACACCAGGAAGACTGTCTGCAGGGCACCAGAACCCCCAGTGGCACCAGAGCAAGGACCACGCTGCTGCAGCTGTGCGGGATACAGCGAAGGACAACCCTTCAGTACACAACAGAACTGCTTTCGTAAGCCCGCCACATGCGACTCATTAGCACTGGCATACATATCATATAAATATTAGGCAAACACCTCTTCAATTCATTCAAAACTCGTGAAAACCAATAAAATAATACATTATAAAGAAAAGCTCATTAGTACTTGGGTATAGGATACATCAGAAAGCTGTTGTGCCCATAAACTAAGGAAAAAACTGGCAAAGATTAAAAATGACAGCAGTTACCTTTCTCATTTTAATGACACTTCTATACAACTAGTTTTTTTGGTTTTAGTTTGTTTTTAATGTTGAAAGGCATTTTCCACCCATGTTCCTAATGATGCTTCAAATTAACATGGCCTTTACAATTACTTCTTTGTGTGCCATCATGACAGAGTTTGGATCTAGCTAACATCACCAAGGTAGAAGCAGGACAATATTACAGAAGACCATTTCTTTCTTAAGCCTTGAAGCACTGTTTACATATTTTCGGGCCTGATAGAAATGTAGCTGGCTCATTGCTCCCACTTCTCTGCCTAAAGTGGGTCCTAAATGGCTCACAAGTCACTGAAATATACTCATTTTAGACACAGACACAGGCAGGGGTTGTGCAGAGCTACTTCATCTTCTTTGGGATAAAAACAATGTTAAAGAGGAAAAAATGGGAAGACAGGGAACTGCTTTAATCCAGAAAGGAAAATTCATAAAGAATGTGTATGACCATATTAATTCTCCACAACGCAACACATACACACAGAGAAAAGCTTCTTACTGTATCTTCCTTCCCAGAAAAGAAAGAAAAACCTGAAGCCCAAGAAACATTTGGTCTTGAATCTATTTATACTACCTGACTGAAAAGAGACAATATCTAACTCACACGATTAAAGTAAATAGAAGCAAAACTGCTCTAAGACACTAGAAATGATTACTAGTGATACTAAGTAAACAATAAAAGAAAACAGACAAAAGAGTTCTGAGGACAGGTAACTATAAACTTACTAGTATTCACTTAACTGTCAGGACAGAGTTCAAGTCCAATTGTCTTGTTATTTCTTTGTACTTACCATGACAGGAGGCCCAGATGAGGAGGAGAGATCTCCGTCCCTTCTTCAGTATCCTGGCAAGCCTTTTCTTTCCTTTATGCCTGAAACTTGGGGGGGAAAAGGACAAAATTGGTAATTTTCCATGTGTGTGCTAAGTTGCTTCAGTCATGTCTGACTGTGCGACCCTGTGGACTACAGCCTGCCAGGCTCCTCTGTCCATGCGATTCTCCAGGCAAGAATACTGGAGTGTGTTGCCATGCCTTCCTCCAGGGGAATTGTCCCAACCCAGAGACGGAGCCAGCATCCTGTGCATCTCCTCCATTGGTGGGGGGTCCTTTGCCACTAGCGCCACCTGGGAAGCCCACTTTCCCATTTGGCCACACCCTAATTAGAGGAACTGCATATACAAGGACCAAAAGACTTGACCAGAGTCAGCCAAGAAAAAGCTGAGAATCACCCAGCCAACCCACTGCTGCTGCTGCCGCTAAGTCGCTTCAGTCGTGTCCGACCCTGTGCAACCCCATAGACAGCAGCCCACCAGGCTCCCCCGTCCCTGGGATTCTCCAGGCAAGAACACTGGAGCGGGTTGCCATTTCCTTCTCCAATGCATGAAAGTGAAAGGTGAAAGTGAAGTCACTCAGTCATGTCCGACTCTCAGCAACCCCATGGACTGCAGCCTACCAGGCTCCTCCATCCATGGGATTCTCCAGGCAAGAGTACTGGAGTGGGGTGCCATTGCCTTCTCCAAGCCAACCCACTAGTCAAATCCAAACTCCTTTAAAGGGCTGTGAAAATCATCCTGGCCGTAACCTATTTGAGCAAAAACAGTTGCGAAAGCTTATGCTCCTAAAGTTGACAGCAACATGAAAAATATTATAAACCTTAGATGAAAATAATAAAGCAATAATCGAAACCAACCTGTGAATGCAAATACAGTATAATAACAATATAATTCTTACAGTATTATATAGCATGTTTTTGTAAATTCCATAAATTCAAAATGGATCTCCCCATCTGTGGGAACCAAACTGATTTAGTACACAAAATATGAAAGAAAAAAGTCTTTTACCCCAATATCCTATGCTCAGTGAAAACTCAAACTGTGCTACTACCTTTACCTCGTTTTCAGAAACAACTGTAATAGTGAGGGAGGAATACCGAACAAGAACCGCAGGCTACTAAGAACACTATCACTTTAATAAGTAGCTTTCTAAAAATATATATATATAAAATAGATACATTACACACAAAGCCAGCATTTCTAGTTCACTAAACTTCCATGAATACAGCATATTTTTGGAAGTCTGGGATTCGATATCCAAAGCAAATGCTTTATGATCAATGAAAGTGAGAAAACAGAGGCCATCAAAGTAGCAGGGCCCATAGCCTTATACAGTTGTTACTGGAAGAGTGGTATGAGGTGACGTAAAGGATGGCTCTGGCTGTAGGGTGGGAACAGACTAGATTGAAATTAAACTCATCTCACACGCTAATAAAGTAATGCTCAAAATTCTCCAAGCCAGGCTTCAACAATATGTAAACCGTGAACTTTCAGATGTTCAAGCTGGATTTAGAAAAGGCAGAGGAACCAGAGATCAAATTGCCAACATCCACTGGATCATCGAAAAAGCAAGACAGTTCCAGAAAAACATCTATTTCTGCTTTATTGACTATGCCAAGGCCTTTGACTGTGTAGACCACAACAAACTGTGGAAAATTCTGAAAGAGATGGGAATACCAGACCACCTGACCTGCCTCTTGAGAAACCTGTATGCAGGTCAGGAAGCAAGTCAGAACTGGACATGGAACAACAGACTGGTTCCAAATAGGAAAAGGAGTACATCAAGGCTGTATATTGTCACCCTGCTTATTTAACTTATATGCAGAGTACATTATGAGAAACGCTGGGCTGGATGAATCACAAGCTGAATTCAAGATTGCCGGGAGAAATATCAATAACCTCAGATATGCAGATGACACCACCCTTACGGCAGAAAGTGAAGACGAACTAAAGAGCCTCTTGATGAAAGTGAAAGAGGAGAGTGAAAAAGTTGGCTTAAAGCTCAACATTGAGAAAACGATCATGGCATCCAGTCCCATCACTTCATGGCAAATAGATGGGGAAACAGTGGAAACAGTGGCTGACTTTATTTTGAGAGGCTACAAAATCACTGCGGATGGTGATTGCAGCCATGGAATTAAAAGACGCTTACTCCTTGGAAGGAAAGTTATGACCAACCTAGTTAGCATATTAAAAAGCCAGAGACATTACTTTGTCAACAAAGGTCCATCTCGTCAAGGCTATGGTTTTTCCAGTAGTCATGTATGGATGTGAGAGTTGGACTATAAAGAAAGTGGAGCGCCAAAGAATTGATGCTTTTGAACTGTGGTGTTGGAGAAGACTCTTGAGAGTCCCTTGGACTGCAAGGAAATCCAACCAGTCCATTCTGAAGGAGATCAGTCCTGGGTGTTCATGGAAGGACTGATGTTGAAGCTGAAACTCCAATACTTTGGCCACCTGATATGAAGAGGTGACTCACTGGAAAAGTTCCTGATGCTGGGAAAGATTGAGCGCAGGAGGAGAAGGGGACAACAGAGAATGAGATGGTTAGATGGCATCACCGACTCAATGGACATGAGTTTGGGTAAACTCCGGGAGTTGGTGATGGACAGGGAGGCCTGGCATGCTGCAGTTCATGGGGTAGCAAAGAGTCGGACACAACTGAGCGACTGAACTGAACTGAAGTCTAGTAACAAGGCCTTGATTTTCAAACAGATTTAACAATTTAAGAAAACTCAAAGTAAGAATCAAGTTGCAATTTAAAAGACCATGTGTAAAACTATTTTAAACAAATGATTAAGGCCACAACTCATTTAATTTCAACTTTAATACAAGTTTCTAGGCATAGTGTATTATACTATGGCACAATTACATATGGGGAAAGTAATCTGCTTGAGTCCTGATGGTGGGGAGAGACCACCAAATTTCAAGATTTAACATTAAAGTGAATATACAAGAGGTCACCTAAATGCTCACAAACAGGGCCCCAAAATTAATCTGTCAATTGTCTTTTGCTGCCTAAAAACAGCAGAGTGTAGGAGAAGGTGAAGGGTAGGGGCAACAAACTTACCAAATGAAATTTGTCTGAAGAACTTTTTCTATTTGAAGGTTTCACAAGAAAATCTGCAGAAGAAAAACCAGTAGTTTAACAATGACAAATATCCTAAGTATCAAGTTAATTAAGCCACTTAGATTTTCCCACTAGACTTTTCTCTACAAGCTGGAATGCCATGACAATACATTATTTTTTAAATTGCTATAATGTGAACTAGTTAGTCAACCATGCTTTAGAATATTTAATTGTGCAAAATGGGCCAATTCAGGCCTTAGTATGCCTTTAGAAACTGCGGAACCATACAGACAGAACTTTCCCAGAACCTACAAATACTCCTCTTTGTATGTACTTTGTATGTACTTTTCTGATGGCTTCTCCGGTAAATCTTTGCCACTAAAGGAACAAGTACTTTCAAAAACTAAGAAAATCACAGGAGATCTAGACTTGGACTTGGTAGTTGAAGGTAATTTGTACACATTATTGGCTTCTCTACCAAGGGATCTTTTTGTGTAAGAAAAAAAGATCAGAAGGGGAAAGTGTAGTCTAAACACAAAAACCTCTTGTCACAAAGAGGCAACATCTGACCCTTACAGAGATAAAAGGGTCAATCTACTGTTTAATCATCAAGTCATGTCCGACTCTAGCTACCCCCTGGACTGTAGCCCCCCAGGCTCCTCTGTCCATGGGATTTCCCAGGCCAACAATACTGGAGTGGGTGGCCATTTCCTCCTCCAGGGGAATCTTCTGATCTAGGAATCAAACCCAGGTCTTCCACATTGCAGGCGGATTTCCTTTGTAAAGACTTCTCTCAGTATTTGCAGACAACTTATCCTTTCAATCTGTTTATGTGACATAAAGTCACATATATGAACAAGACTGCACAAAATATCAAAGTCCTAAAATCAAGGAGTCAGTCAACATTTTGCATTATTCACATAACCTCTGAAAGCACTTTATACAAGAACCATACAAGAGGCTAAATATGTAAATATAAAAGGTTCTAACCACTTTACAAGTAGTATTTTTGTCTCCCAGTAACTTTTAAATTTTATAACTCAGGCTGGGCCATATTAACAACATGCTATACAGGAATTAAGGCTATTCATAATATGCAACTTGAGATACAAATTGTACTACTATCAATATTGGTTCTGTTGTTTAATGAGGTACAACACAGTAGAGCAGGAAAGTTTAAAGGTTTTAAATCTGCAGGAACTTTTCTTGCTAAAGCATAATTTTTGCTTAGTATTTGAAAATTGAAATACAAATTACAATTATTTTCTTTTCTTTATACTACAGTAAGGTTATTATTGATTTTTTAAAATTATGTCTGTAGGTACACTGTATCATCTATGAACTTTATTTAGGATAATAAGAAAACATTTGTCAAAAAGAACAGATGCTGGGTCTCTTTGTCCTTAGCTGTTAAAAAACAACCAGATAAGACAATGTATTAGTATATGATGGCACATCCCACGTAAGTACTAAATGCAAGAAACGATGAGACATTTCACTGTAAATGTTGTAGTACTCTGATACTTCTTGGGTAACTCCAATGATATGCAAGTGCTCAGAGTTCAGAGAAAGAGACAATCAGGGAGGCTTCACAGGAGCTGGAGAACGACTTAGTCTTACAGATTATGTGGAATTTAAATAAAGAGGGGAGGTAAGCCAAGTGAGGATGGATACTCATGCCACAGGGGGAAGAGGACACATTTTTGAGCAACAGAGAGTAGGCGAGAATACCAATCACCTTCAGGGAAATGAGACTAGAAAGACAGCGCACACTGCGGGCCTTGATGCCAGGCTGACGAGTTTAGATTTCACTCGATGGCATAAAACCAAAAGCTTCATAAGCAGGAGAATAACAACATGAAAGTGGTCGTTTGAGAAAGCAGCAAGCAGGATGGTTTGGAGGGGAAAAGTCACTTACGATGTTTCCAGACTAGTGGATCAGATATGAACTGCTAAGGGCCCAATATCTTACTGATAGTAAAAATGCAGAGGCACCACCAAAGTGAGTGGAAAACGTTAATTGCTTAAGCTTGGTAATTAATTAGGAATGAGAAAAGGAGGCAGAGCAAGTTGGCAAAGATAACTGCAAAATTCTAAGCCCTGTGGTGAGTAGAAAAAGAATGGTTTTGTTAAGAACCGAAGAGCAGCTTCCAAGGAAGCAACACCAGATAGGATATACTGGCTTTAAAGGTGGCCTCACAAGTAAATATATGTCCAGCCAGTAATTAGGGGTAAAATGGGATTAGATTCAGGAGACAGGTCAAATCTAGGGGTAAGAATGAACTGATGGTGTTCCATTTATTTCCAAGAAATTACTATCTACTACAAGAATCATCTGACAATTTCAGAAATTACTTGGTAATGTATTCTGTCAAAGATAGGATAAGTCCATTAATACCAAAGTGTGTAAAGGTTCCAGAGGTGTAAAGCTCCAAGACATGGACTAAACAACAGGATGACTCAACAAAAGGCTCAGGCAGGTCCGCTTCACGGCCAGCAATGACTCCTCGTACCACAGCCAAACACCCCCTTAGTTGGAAACAAGTATGCCGCTGTGAAACGCTGCCAACCAAATTTTAAAAACTGCCCATGGCTCTTCAGACTATCTGCCAGATAAAGGCCATGTAGAGTAAGTCTGAAGGAAGCTCTCTGGTGCCACAAGCTACTGTCTCATGAAGCCAGACAGTATCCCGTGATACCAGCCATGCATTTGAAGAGGTAGAATGTAAAGTGGTTATGTTAAATCTAAGCAATAACCTAATGCGTCTAAGAACATGGATTCTTAAGCACACTGAGCACTGATGAACAGCACTGATGAACAACCTGGGCAGCAATGTGGAGTGAGAGCTGGTGATGGTCACTTTTACGTTCCACCTGGGGAGTAGTGTTAAAAGGGAGGGGCGGGGAACTTTCTGAAGTTACCTGATCTAAGAGGGTAAATTGTTTACAACCATGTAATATACTATGGATTGAATTTTATCTATTTTAAGAGGAAACTAAACAAAAAATAGACATAGTTGATTATTAAATACCAAAATATAAGATATTACTGTACACAAGGTCCTTCAGGAAGATAATGAGAAAATTATTAAGAGGAAGGGCATGGAGGCCCCGAGAAGGCTAATAAGGAATGGACACCTACATGGAACAGTCTGTCATCATCTTAGGCCACTACTGTATCAGCTTCAAGAGGGCAAAGAGGCACACCAATCTGGACCATTTCTGTAATAAAATAAGGGAATCTAAACTACAAAAACCAATTAGATTAAACCAAATACACAAGGAAAACAGAGACTCAAGTCAGTCCTCCTATAATATGGGTGGCGGGGGTGAGATTCAGGGGAAGAAAGGGTAGCTAAAGCAGAACTTTTTGGGCTACAGTATGTTTTAACTTCAAAAGAAAAAAGAAACATTTTTTTTTCCCCACAGACCTGTCTCACTTTCAAATACAAGAATAATTAAGAGTTCAAAACTTTAAGAAGACAACATTGAGTAATTTTAAAAGACTCTTATTTTCACCATATGTGAAAGAAATGGCTTTTCTTGCACGTGTATTACATAGTAAGAAACACTGACAGTAAAACTTGAGTGTGGAGGCAAAATAAAGTAATTAAGAGATGTAATTTTTAATAAGTGACTTTACAACTGCTACCACTTTGGGCAAGCTTTTCAGTTTCTCAGTGTTTCCTCATTTATGCCTAGTAACTTTTTGGATATCTGATGGATGACATGACCTTCCCAAACTAGGATTCCGTGGCATGTTGGGGAGATTATTCCATGGTGGGGAGATGATTTAATCACTAGTAAATCCCAAAACTTATCAGCTGAGTAAAACTACTGTGGTTTGGTCTTACTCCTCGTACAATATCCCAAACCTCAAGCTTTCTAAAACTTTTGCTGCTGAAGTCAACTATAAATGAAAATAAAAACCAAGAAACAGTTCAAAAGGCATGGCTGAACGCTCTCAGTTGGACTTTTCCCCCCTACTTATAAGGATCATGTTTTTTAAAAAGTGAAAAAAAATAACTAAATGTAAAATTGAGTCAGTGTCCTGGTGCAGTGACACTTCCAAACGAGATCAATTTACTTTAAAAAAAAATTAAAAGATACTATATGTCTTTCCCACCTCTTTCAAAAAAATTAAGATCTGTGTGTTTTCAGGGATCCAGACACAAGTTCGTGATGAGAGTATGCATTCCTCTGCCAGCTGTAGGCTGCAGATAAGCAGTTAAAATATTATCATTCCCTAAGCAAAAAAACAACCACCTTCTTGAAAAACAAAAATCCAGTAAGTTGTCCAGAAATGGTCAGATGAACTCTGTTATAATCTAATTTCTGTATCAAAGAGCAGTAAGTCTCTTGAACCAGCAATATTTATGGCAATGTTCACTCTAACAAGTTCTGTTTCAATAGATAATAACCAAATATCAATCTTGTATAATTCTGTGAATACATTAGTAGTACAAGAGTGTGGTTCATTGTGTTAGTTTTGGGTTTTTTTTTTCAAATGTGGAAAAGTTCCGAATACATTTCTCAAAGGAGGTGCTGCAACACACAGAATTTCAGTTACTGATCAATACTTAAGATCATTTGTCTTCACTTAAATGACAAACACTGACAGCTGCTTTTTCCAAATGGGACCCCAAAATGTGAGAAGTCAAAAGCAAAGAAATTGTCCTCTAGTGTTTTTAGATATTAAGATCTGACTGCATTTCAGATGTACCTTTTTGCTTTTCACATCTTAAGAAGGCAAAAGCCCTGACCACCTTCTCAGAAAGATCAACTGTGATCAAATCAACTTTAGCAAATTTGATTTGTACCTTTTAAAATCACCTATTTCTTATAAGTGTTTCCCTTTTAAACTTACTCCTTACACAAGAGTTAGGAAGAAGGGAAGCATAAATCATACATGATGTCTTTTTTAAATTCATACATGATGTCTTGGTGAAGACATTTTCTTTTTTTCCTCTATTTTTTAAATTATGCAAGTATGATAACACATTTACAGGAAACCTGGAAAATACAGAACAAAGTTACATATAGTTCCACTATTACAATTATTTTTAAGTA
Organism: Bos mutus; assembly: GCF_027580195.1. Classification (NCBI taxonomy): domain Eukaryota; kingdom Metazoa; phylum Chordata; class Mammalia; order Artiodactyla; family Bovidae; genus Bos; species Bos mutus. The sequence goes on from NC_091633.1 coordinate 3,751,640, forward strand.
GAAGACTTTTAGTGTGAGTTTCAATATCAAACTCTCAAAAATTAATAGAATAAATATACAGAAAAGTAGAAGGATATAGTAGACCTGAAAAGTTCAGTGAAGACATTTTCTGGTGGTGACCAGAAAAGATTAAAACTGAAGATACAATACAATCTACTAAAAAGGGTAAAAATAACTTCAAGAGTTTTTTTAATGTTTTGACTTGCTCTACAATCACTTCTATAAAGAAAACATCCACTTCATATTACTCAGATATATTAAATTATTAATAGGATTATAAACTTCTATGAGTAATTTGTAATGTTATCTTCTGACACTATCCTCCACCAAAAGTCACAAGGTAGGTATTTTACTACTGAAATTAAGAATTTTAAATTTAGCTTTGTGAGGCAACATTTAGGTAAATGGAGAGATGTTCCCTAACACCTAAGAAAGAAAAAACAAACTATCAGAAAACAAATACTTAAGTTTTGGTTATTGACAGAGAAAGTCCAGGCATTCAAATCACTAGGAATTAATTAAAAGACACGCAAGATCATTTTATCTAAGTGCTGGGGTAGTTCACTATTTATAACTGCTATGGAAAGATCAGAAAGACCAGCTCCAGTGTTGGAAAAATGTTTCTTGACTTTTGTTTCTTTGACTGGTTCCAAGGCCTGCTGCTGCTGCTGCTAAGCCGTGTCCGACTGACTCTGTGCGACCCCATAGACGGCAGCCCAGGCTCCCCTGTCCCTGGCGTTCTCCAGGCAAGAACACTGGAGTGGGTTGCCATTTCCTCCTCCAATGCATGAAAGTGAAAAGTGAAAGTGAAGTCGCTCAGTCCTGTCTGACTCTTAGCGACCCCACGGACTAGGCTCCTCCGTCCATGGGATTTTCCAGGCAAGAGTACTGGAGTGGGGTGCCACTGCCTTCTCTGAGTTCCAAGGCCTACCTTTGGGAAATTAATAAGAGAAGGTAAATTCCTGCACAGTCATTTATGTCCTGCCACTTGCTCTCAGTTAACTTTTCCTGAAGAGGAAAGAAGTAATTTTGTTTCCCCAGTCCCCCTTTCTCCCTACACTGTCCCAAAATGAAGTTCTCATGGGCAATCATAGGACAAATGTTCTATTTTTTAAAAAAGATTCCTACTCAGGAAATTCATACCTCATGGAAACTTAAAATTTTCTAATTATAACCTTATAATGACTTCTGCCCCTCTTAAAACATCATATGATTATTTCAACAGAGCCTGCAGACTCTGACCATGCCTCCTACAAGTCAAAGAATAAAATTATAACTACATTTTCTTAGACAAAACACCGAAATGACCAACTCCTACCTATGAAGATGAGCAGTTTTACAATAGGTTCTCAAAAGGTTTTTTAATAAGGCTTAAATTATGAGCTCCAATTTCTTATGTACTCCAACAGAAAAAGACCACTAATCATGAGATAGGTAGCAAAGAACAAAAACTTACTTTTGTTAAAGGCAACTAAAATATTATGCAAAATTCAACTACCAATGTCATTTTGAAATTTGCAAATTCACACAGTTTATTCCAATATGCTTTGCTTCTGGACCCAGCCCTAAAAGGGCAAGAACACTCTCCAAACCCCACCCTTTTTATACCAATCCTCTGCCCTTAAGCTGGATAAGAGGTTTCTTTTCTAGGAAGACAGCAACTTAGTTTGAAGGTCAGCTTACCATAGGAAGTCAAGAGTTTGCCCATGTATAAATGACATGATTTTCCTATTAGGCCTACGTACTTGGGATGTTCAACACCAATTCTAGAAAAATTTGGAATTAAAAACATATTTCTGCTTTGTTGACTATGCCAAAGCCTTTGACTGTGTGGATCACAATAAACTGTGGAAAATTCTGAAAGAGATGGGAATACCAGACCACCTGACCTGCCTCTTGAGAAACCTGTATGCAAGTCAGGAAGCAACAGTTAGAACTGGACATGGAACAACAGACTGGTTCCAAATAGGAAAAGGAATACGTCAAGGCTGTATATTGTCACCCTGTTTATTTAACTTATATGCAGAGTACATCATGAGAAATGCTGGGCTGGATGAAGCACAAGCTGGAATCAAGATTGCTGGGAGAAATATCAATAACCTCAGATATGCAGATGACACCACCCTTATGGCAGAAAGTAAAGAGGAACTAAAGAGCCTCTTGATGAAAGTGAAAGAGGAGAGTGAAAAGATGGCTTAAAGCTCAACATTCAGAAAACTAAGATCATGGCATCCGGTCCCATCACTTCATGGCAAACAGATGGGGAAACAATGGAAACAGTGTCAGACTTTATTTTTCTGGGCTCCAAAATCACTGCAGATGGTGACTGCAGCCATGAAATTAAAAGACGCTTACTCCTTGGAAGAAAAGTTATGACCAACCTAGATAGCATATTGAAAAGCAGAGACATTACTTTGCCAACAAAGGTCCATCTAGTCAAGGCTATGGCTATTCCAGCAGTCATGTATGGATGTGAGAGCTGGACTGTGAAGAAAGTGGAGCACCGAAGAATTGATGCTTTTGAACTGTGGTGTTGGAGAAGACTCTTGAGGGTCCCTTGGACTGCAAGGAGATTCAACCAGTCCATTCTGAAGGAGATCAGCCCTGGGATTTCTTTGGAAGGACTGATGCTAAAGCTGAAACTCCAGTACTTTGGCCACCTCATGCACAGGGTTGACTCATCGGAAAAGACTCTGATGCTGGAAGGGACTGGGGGCAGGAGGAGAAGGGGACGACAGAGGATGAGATGGCTGGATGGCATCAGCGACTCGATGGACATGAGTTCGGTTGAACTCCGGGATTTGGTGATGGACAGGGAGGCCTGGCATGCTGCAATTCATGGGGTCGCAAAGAGTCGGACACAACTGAGCGACTGAACTGAAAAAATAGCCATCAGCATTCCAAACCTAGCTAATCTGTATACTGCTTATCAGTTTATCAATATATAGGAATATTAATGGTCTTCTCTCCATCTACAAACAGATTCTTCAGAAAAGTTGTGGTCTCCTCTACTTAGCTTTATGCAGAGTAATAGGCAACAAAAGGGACAAGGACCAGAAAGCTGAATGAAAATGCGAATCCATCCTTCAAGCATACAACTTAATAATAAAGAGAAGAAACAGATTTTAATTTTAACTGATGTCATCTCAATTATAAACTGTCCAACTCCAGATAGCCAACAGGCATATTCAGAGAAGACAAAATTCCAAGAGTGGAGGCTATATGTGCAACAAAAAGAATCCACTCTTACCCTGGTCTAGTTAAAATATGTGTGCTGTGCTTAGCTGCTCAGTTGTGTCCAACTCTTTGCAACCCCATGGACTGGAGCTCACCAGGCTCCTCTGTCCACAGGGATTCTCCAGGCAAGAATACTGGACTGGGTTGCCATGCCCTCCTCCAGGGGATCTTCCCAACCCAGGGATCGAACCCAAGTCTCCCGTATTGCAGGCGGATTCTTTATCATCTGACCTACAGGTGATATTCTGGCAATTAGGCAGGGGGCTACTCATATTTTTGAAAACAAGCCAGTGAAGATCCAAATAACCTCTTATAACCAACCACACACGACAACGTGGGCTCTATTTAAAATGGTGACCTCAAATACCCACTCTTCTGAAGCAGTCCTCCTCAATTATTAAATAGCCAAAAGACCAGAACACCATCTTCTTAAGAATCCTTTTAGGACCAATACAATTCAACAGATGCCCAGAGAACAACCCACCCTTTTAAACTAGTAACATTTATTTCATGTAAACAGAGGAAAACATGTAACCGCCATTGAAATATATATAGGGAGAAAAAACTTTTTCAGCTAAAGTCAAAAAGTAGAATTCATGAAAATGTTTTACTTAAAAGGAGAGCAAAAGTTCTAAGCTAATAAGAAATAAAGTTGTCTTATTAAGTAAAGAGGATTCTCCTTAAATAACTGCACTTAACCACTCTAAAAACCTTAGAAAAGTCATAGGTTCAAACTGAAGACACAAACCAAACCATGAATTTTAAGAATTCTTAAGCTATCATTTCATTTAAGCCATTAATCAGAAAAGGGGATGCGGGCTTTTTAAAACAGCACATTGGCTAAATTACTTATATTTATACAAAACACATTAAAATACAGGTATTAGTAAAATAGTTATCTAAAATAAAATTAAAAACTGCTGAAACGTACAGCCTAATATCAACCTATTCTAAACACACTGGGCAGTCTAAGTATATTGCTTATACATCAAAAAATGTAAGTACTAGGACTCCCCGGGTGGTCCAGCGGTTAAGACTCAAAGCTTCCACGGCAAGGGACTCGGATCCATCCCTGGTTGGAAACTAAGTTCCTGCATGCCGCACGGTATGGGCAAAAAAAAAAAAAAAAAAAATCCACACAGACAAGTAATTGGAATTCTCAAGTTTCCAATAAGCATGTGAACATAACTACTAAGAATACCACACCTTCAAGATCAATCTGAGCCACTCATGTTTCTTGCGTTTTCCAACATGAAACTAAAGGAACTGAAGTTCAACGAAACTAAAGTCTAAAAAAGGTCTAAGAAATAATGCGTTACCCAAGCTCTGTGGTAAGCATCAGGCCTATGAATGAATGGACAACATATCCTGTACTACTTTCATTTTTACCCAGGACACACATATGCTAAAATGCAAAGAAATATAAAGACCTTGGGAAGAGTTTACACTTTTCTATCGATTTATTCTTCAACATCTAACCTAGCCAGAGATCAAATGGCCAACATTCACCGGATCACAGAAAAAACGAGGGAATTCCACACACAAAAAAATCTACTTCTGCTTCATTGACTACACTAAAGCTTTTGACTGTGTGGATCACAACAAACTGTGGAAAATTCTCAGAGATGGGAATTCCAGACCACCTTACCTGTCTCCTGAGAAACCTGTATGCAGGTCAAGAATCAACAGTTAGAACTGGACATGGAACAATGGACTGGTTCCAAACTGGGAAAGGAGTACATCAAGGCTGTATATCGTCACCCTGCTTACTTAACTAATATGCTGAGTACACATCATGCAATATGTCGGGCTTGATGAATCACAACCTGGAATCAAGACTGCCAAGAAAAATATCAACAACCTCAGATATGCAGATGATACCACTCTACTGGCAAAAAGTGAAGAGGAACTGAAGAGTTTCTTGATGAAGGTGAAAGAGGAGAGTGAAAAAGCTGGCTTAAAACTCAACTTGTAAAAAACTAAGATCATGGCTTCCAGTCCTATCATTTATGGCAAATAGATGGGGGAAATGTGGAAACAGTGACTGATTTTATTTTCTTGGGCTTCAAAACCACTGCAGATGGTAACTGGAGCCATATTAAAAGATGTTTGCTCCTTGGAAGAAAAGCTATGACAAACCTAGACAGCGTATTAAAAGAGGACATCACTCTGCCGACAAAGGTCCATATAGTCCAAGCTATGGCTTTTCCAGTAGTCATGTATGAATGTGAGAGTTGGACCATCAAGAAGGCTGAGCACCAAAGAACTGATGCTTTTTAACTGTGGTGCCAGAGAAGACTCGAGAGTCCCTTGAACAGAAAGGAAATCAACCTTGAATATTCCTTGGAAGGACTGATGTTGAAGTTCTAATATTTTGGCCACCTGATGCAAAGAGCTGACTCAGTAGAAAGACCCTGATGCTGGAAAAGATTGAGGGCAGGAGGAGAACGGGGTAGCAGAGGATGAGATGGTTGGATGGCATCACCGACTCAATGGACATGAGTCCGAGCAAAGTCTGGGACACAGTGAAGGACAGGGAAGCCTGGTATGATGCAGTCCTTGGAGTTGCAAAGAGTCGGATATGACTTAGTGACTGAACAACATCAACATCTAACCTAAAACTTATATTCTACAATATATAGGTATTTTTTCAATTGTTTCCATGGTATAGTACACATACTATTGGTGATATGTGAGAAGATGATTTAAATGTAACATAAATGCCTTTTTAAAAAAATATACTTGTGCTAATGAACACTGGAAAAACCACTCTTCATTCTGACTCTGAAATGCCATTGAATTCAAGGTACATAATTAAACTTACACATCACCAAAGAAGGAAAAAAAAAACTTGATCTTAAAATGAATTACCATTTGGTATACAGATACTGCAAAAAAAACCTCACGTAAGTAATGTATTAAGCAGATGTTTGGGAGACGCTGCATGCGTGTCCTGATAACGTGCATGTGTGTCCATCGTGTCTGACTCCGTGCGGCCCACGGGCTGTGGCCCACAGGCACCTCTGTTCAGGGAGTTTTCTAGGCAAGAATACTGGAGAGGGTTGCCATTTCCTAGTTCAGGGGATCTTCCCAACCCAAGGACTGAACCTGTGTCTCCTGCACTGGCAGGCAGATTCTTTACCAATGAGCCACCTGGGAAGCTCTCATATCTCACTATATGCTAATTCAAATCCTTCATAATACAAACTGCTACTTACCTGTCTCTCCTCGAGTTGCTTTATTCTCTCATTTTGCTTCATAAGACCTACTTTTCCAGTCCATTAAAAGTCTGAATCCATTCAAAGCAGGCCTGAGCAGGGCCTCAAACATCCGGTTCTCCCCCACAGAAACGACAGCCTCTCTCTCAAGGTTTCTGCTACTACTACCTGAAAACTTCCACCACTTCCCCAATCCTGACAGCAACTGCTGGCACAGTAGCAGAATACCAGACCTACTCTGGACTGTCAGTGTAGCACTTCCAACTCCACATGTTCCAAACAGAAGCCACCACTGGCCTCCCTTCCCTCTCCACACCGTATCTTCTTTCTTAATATTCCACTGGGAATCTTGGTCAGCCTAGGTCTTCAAGGCTGGAAACTATCTGACACTATTTCCAACAGCATCTGCCACCATCTCCCACTGCCTTCTCTGAAATGCACCATTTTCATCTTTCCATTTCACACCACCAGTACTGGTCTAGCAAACTGGTTCTCAAGCATTTGTTGAACTAAATTTATTTAGACCTTATTATTGAAGAAACAAAATCACCAGCTAAGAAATGATTCTGGTCAATTCCTCTTTCGAACATTACCTGGCATAACCATCCTGTCAACAGACATTTTAATAAAATGTCCCTGCTCAAAAAAGATTATGTCCTATGGCATACACACCCAGAATGAACAACTTGAGGCTTTTTTAAGATTCTTCATGCATGAGCTTCTATCACTGCTACTACTTCTGCCTCGTTTACACATACCACCTAATCCATTTGGATAAATCCTACATATCTTTCCAGGCTTCCCTTGTAGCTCACCTGATAAAGAATCCACCTGCAATGGAGGAGACCCTGATTCGATTCCTGGGTCGATTCCTGGAGAAGGGATAGGCTACTTACTCCAGTATTCTTGGGCTTCCCTGGTGGCTCAGCTGGTAAAGAATCTGCCTGCAATGTGGGAGATCTGGGTTCGATCCCTGGGTTGGGAAGATCCCCTGGAGAAGTATGGAAAGGCTACTCACTCCAGTATTCTGGCCTGGAGAATGCCATGGACTGTAGATCCATGGGGCTGCAAAGTTGGACATGACTGAGCAACTTTCACTTTACTACATATCCTTCAGTATTTGGTTTGAAAACAGTAATTTCACTATCAAAGTTTTCCCTTCAGAGTTCAATGTACAGTTTCAACATAGCTCTATTTTATAACAGAGCTCACTACATGCCATTATAATTATTTACATTTCTATTTGTCTAGACTATGATTAGCTACATAGGTAATTTTCCTACTGAACATCTGAACTCAAGGGCCATACACAACCTGTTAACAAGATGCATTACAATACAGATTACTAGGTAAGAACACAGGTTCTGGAATCAGACCATTTTGGATGTGAATTTTGGCTGCAAACTTATTTGAATCACTTTGGGAAGTTCACTCAGTCTCATCTGTAAAATGGAGATAACATCAATATGTTTTCTAATCAGTGTTCAATGAATACTAATTCTGATGAGGACAAGAAAGATGCTCAATGACTGCTTTCTGAATTAGAAAAAAAAAAAAAGCACAATTTAAGTCAATACGAGAAATTAACCAGAGCCTTCTATTACTAGCCACTGAATAAATGTTTCAAGCACACCCATGCCCATTTAAAACCTCTAATTCTAGTTCTTACCATAAATTCAACATTTCTACCTGCCTTTCTTCATATAGAAGAAACCCCTGGGACTGACAGATGCATACGTTTCCATTATTCATTATAAATTTTCTAAGTCCAAAATTTTTTTAAAAAGTAATGTGATTTTGCTGAAGCAAAAATTTTAGTTGTAGGCACTTGAGGCTAACCAAGAAGAAATAACTGACTGAGCCAAGCAATATTAACCGTTTTTCTCCACATTCTCAACTCTCAGGACACTCTCACAGTACTTGTCAAGATCTAGTGCATATCTCTCAACAAGGCCTCCCCAAAATGAAGATCTTTCTTCTTAATGACAAGGTCTCCCCCAAACGAACATCCTATTCTTCCCCTCCAGGACATTCTATGTTCATTCCAAATTCCTTGCCATTGTTTATGTTACTTCCTATACCCAGACTGGCCCTTTCTCCACCAACCAGATCCCTAGAGCTTCACTAATAATCCAAACCACTGACCTTTCACTGCATTTTTCCAAGTATACATGATTTAACGTTTATTCTCTTTTGCCTAGGTCTACTACTTTCCCTCCCCCAATTTTCTCACCCTCCTCCTCCTCTTTCTCCCTCACTCTCTCAAATACAGAGGCAAGTTCCCTCAAGAGCTACTCAAAATGTTCTGATCCATCAATGAAATTTCTCTTCTTAAAGCACAAATAATCTTCCTAAAGAGGTTTGAGGTATCATTGCTAATACTGTACAAGTAGGACTCTTTGATCAAGCCACTCCTAATGCATCCTTTTCATGTTCCATTCTTTGTGTAATAACTGCTTCTACCCCCAAAATTGGACTCCCTTTCCTCTTCTCAACTTTTTCTTGACAGAGGTGAGATTATAAAGCTGTTTTTTCCAATTTGAAGCCAAGATAATTTTTTCATCACATACATTTAATGCTTTATAATAATTGGCAAAGATCCTCCACAGTACTGCACCCACATGCACAGCTGACTCTACAGAGTCAAAAAACATAGAAGTACTATTTGGCATACTACCTGGAACAATTAAGTCCAACTTTTTAAAAAAATAATTTAAGTGTCAGAAAGAACAAAGTGAGAAAATACTCTCAAACAAAACAAATATAATTTCACATTAATGTATCAATTGTGGCAGCTGTTAAGCATTTTTTATTAGCAGCTAACATATTGCGGAGAAGGCAACGGCACCCCACTCCAGTACTTTTGCCTAGAAAATCCCATGGATGGAGGAGCCTGGTAGGCTGCAGTCCATGGGGTCGCTAGAGTCGGACACAACTGAGTGACTTCACTTCCACTTTTCACTTTCATGCGTTGGAGAAGGAAATGGCAACCCACTCCAGTGTTCTTGCCTGGAGAATCCCAGGGACGGGGGAGCCTGGTGGGCTGCCGTCTATGGGGTCGCACAGAGTCGGACACGACTAAAGCAATGCAGCAGCAGCAGCAACTTATATTGAGCATTTCCCTGTGTCATACACACCACATTCTGTTTATACACTCATCCACTGATGAATACTCAGGCTGTCGCTGCCTTTCAGCTGCTATGAATAGTGCTATGAACACTGATGTGCAAATATCTTTAGGAGTCCCTGACTTACCTTCTTTGCTTAGATGCCTAAGGAATGGAATTCCTGGATCCTATTACGATTCTGTTTAATGTTTTAAGGAACCACCAGATTGTTTTCCACAGCAGCTATACTATTTCACATTCCCATCAGCAATGCACCAGGATTCTAATTTCTCCAAATCTGCATCAATACTGTTCCAATTTGTGATGACAGCTATCCTAATAGTGGGTATGAAGTGGTTTCCCGAAGTTTGGATTCACACTTCCCTCATGATCAGTTATACTCATCTCTTTTCCTGTGCTTACTGGCCATCTGTGTAACCTGTTTGGAAAAATGTCTATTCAAATCCTTTGCCCATTTTTAGTTGGGTTGTTTTATGGCGTTGTGATCCTCTATATAACCTAGATATTAATCCTTTATCAGACATAATTTACCAACAATTTCTCTGATTCTTTGGGTTGTCTTTCCCTCTCTTGATAGTGTTTCCTATTTCTTTCTTTTGCTGCCTGTGTTTCTGATGTCATACCAGAGAAATCAGTGCCAAATGCAATGTCATGAAACCTTTCCCCTATGTTTTCTTCTAAAAGTGCCATAGTTCTAGCTCTCAGGTTTAGGTCTCTGATCCTCAATTACTCAGATAATTTTAAAGCACAAATAATCATGTTTTTAATTTCATAAAAACTTTTTTCAAGTGTTGTGAGACTTACAGAATCTATATGCTACAGAAACCGTCAATGATACAGAAGATGTTAATTTATGCCCAGTTTACAAACAATTGGAAATACGTAAACTGATAACCATACAATGGAATATTATGCCCTTCTAAGCACAGGAGTTGGGCGAGTAACCCAGGGTTAGGGTTAGTCATAGCCTATTCCATCAACCACATGATCCAAACATGAGACTCCTCTTCAACGACAATCAGTTCACCGAGTCACCCTGGACCTACCACAGTGAGTTCAAAACAGTAAGGACGGTTTTGAGTTTTTAAGGAAACAGCAATAACTGACATCTAGTAGACCACACAAATGACTATCTGAGGTCATTCATAATTTCAACATTAACTCACAAAACATTCCTTTCAGTGACATCATTTCTTTAAGAAGCAGGAGATTTAGCAGCTGCTATGATAAAAAGCAAGCACCATGTAACAATCAGTGTGGAACAGGAAATAGAGGTATAATGTCTGACCTGATTCTAAGGCTTGAGAATCTGTACAGTATCCAACAGCCACATACATGGAAAATCAAAATATTCTCCTTCAAATTGCATGAATCAATTTTTCAAATAACTAAACTGTCAGGAAATAAATACTTAGGTTGCTTGGTCTTAACTACTTAACAAATGGAGCTGTTTTTTTGGCCAATGGGCAGGCACCATGGAAAATATTACTGAGACAGCTAACAAGAGACTTTGGACTATGCAGCCATGAACCAGGAGAAACCTGGGAGAATCACATCAGTGCCTAGAGAGGTGCAAAGCTAGAATATCTGAGACACTCTACCCCAACTCCCAGTCCTCAGAGGCCCCACGCTGCCTGCCACAGTTCTTCAGTCATGTGAGCCGCTCCACTATTCTGCCAATAAAGCCATCCCTTTCTTTTGGGTTATTTAAGCTCTAATTCAGTTTCTATTACCAGCAACCCAAAGTCCTAAATAACAAAATCAGATGATTCAAACATTCAGCCTGGTTTTCTTAGCAAAATCATCACTAACTAATGTAGATCAGGGTTTGCTTGTTTTTGTGTGTGTGGTTTTTTTTTACACAATTTAGGGCATTACTTTAACTCAAATATAAATCATTCTGTTTACTATTTCCTGAATCAACTGAACAAAGAATGTTGTTAGATCAGTTCAGTTCAGTCACTCAGTTGTGTCCGACTCTTTGCAACCCCATGAATTGCAGCACGCCAGGCCTCCCTGTCCATCACCAACTCCCAGAGTTCACTCAAACTCACGTCCATTGAGTTGGTGATGCCATCCAGCCATCTCATTCTCTGTCGTCCCCTCTTCCTCCTGCCCCCAATCCCTCCCAGCATCAGAGTCTTTTCCAATGAGTCAACTCTTCACATCAGGTGGCCAAAGTACTGGAGTTTCAGCTTTAGCATCAGTCCTTCCAAAGAACACCCAGGGCTGATCTCCTTTAGAATGGACTGGTTGGATCTCCTTGCAGTCCAAGGGACTCTCAAGAGTCTTCTCCAACACCACAGTTCAAAACCATCAATTCTTCGGTGCTCACCTTTCTTCACAGTCCAACTCTCACATACATACATGACCACTGGAAAACCCATAGCCTTGACTAGATGGACCTTTGTTGGCAAAGTAACGTCTCTGCTTTTCAATATGCTATCTAGATTGGTCTAACTTTTCCTCCAAGGAGTATAGTATTAGTATTAGTCGCTCAGTCGTGTCTGACTTTTTGCGACCCCATGGACTGCAGCCCGCCAGGCTCCTCTGTCCATGGGATTCTCTAGGCAAAAATACTGGAGTGGGTTGCCATTTCCTCCTCCAGGGGATCCAAGGAGTAAGCGTTTTTTAATTTCATGGCAGCAGTCACCATCTGCAGTGATTCTGCAGCCCAAAACAACAAAGTCTGACACTGTTTCCAGTTTCCCCATCTATTTCTGTATACTTAAAATTTAGTTTTAACGTTTTGCACATTGCTTGACAAAAATACCCATTTGAATTAATTTTTCATGAGATGACAGTAAAAATCATACCACATTTTTTTTTCCTCACTCCCTTCAGGGAGCGAACTACCACACTCGAAGGGACCGCCTCGCCGCGCCCGCCAGCGCGTCCCGCTACAGCCCATACCACATTTTTTCTTTCAAACTCACATTAGAAATTAGAAAATTTCTAAGCAATCAAATTCTACTATACTCAAGTTACAGCTTCAAAGAATAAATACAACATTCAATTTTATGAACACTAAAAGTCAAATATTTTCTTAAATACTTAATTGATTTCCAGAGATAAATTGATTTCCAGAAATAAATTCATATAGAACTCATATTTACTTTATGAGGATCTGTTTAATATTAATCAAAGACAGCAGTGACTTCAGCAATAAGAACAATTTACACTTCATTCATTGCAACTGAGAGAAAAGTAAACATTTCAAAAGTGAGAAAAGCTTAAATCAGAACTATACCAATTAATAAGGGCAATTACAGCGAATTTTTATGCCCTGTGATAAAGCATTTATATAGACCAACTTCCCTGGTGGCTCAGCTAGTAAAGAATCTGCTTGCAATGTGGGAGTCCTGGGTTCAATCCCTGGGTTGGGAAGATCCCCTAGAGAAGGGAAAGGTTACCCACTCCAGTATTCTGGCCTGGAGAATTCCATGGACAGAGGAACCTGGCGGCTACAGTCCATGGGGTTACAAACAGTCAGACACGACTGAGTGACTCACAACAACAAACAGCATTTGGACTATGAGGACTACTGAGTTGTATAAATTCCCAGAGGCCTAGAGATGAAATGAGAGGAAAGAAAAAGATTATACTTTTTTCTAAGTAAACATTTAAAGAAAAAATAGAACTCATTAATCTCGTTGTACTTAACATCAAGCCACTGAGGTCTGAGCACCCGTTTGCAACACCCCAGCAGTGTCTGAATCAGTCAAGCAAGAAGAAAAAGGAGGAATGGAAGCAGGAGATGAAGAGAGAAAGAAAACTGGGCTCCAGGGGATAATGTGTATTAAAAGAATCAAGTGATCTTTATACCATGATACCTATGCATAAATTTAGGTTAATCATGTCCTCCCAATGAAAAATATGTTAACCCCTAATTTATCTAGTACGTCTCTGATTTTAACCTTTCCCATACATTCAAATCAGTTAGAAATTTTTTTCTGAATTCTTTTCATCCTAATGTTTTGGCAGCCTGTTTTTAAAATTATTCCTTTTGTCACCCAGTGGGCAGATCCAGTTCAGTTCAGTCGCTCAGTCGTGTCCGACTCTGCGACCCCATGAATCGAAGCACGCCAGGTCTCCCTGTCCATCACCATCTCCCAGAGTTCACTCAAACTCACGTCCATCGAGTCGGTGATGCCATCCAGCCATCTCATCCTCTGTCATCCCCTTCTCCTCCTGCCCCCAATCCCTCCCAACATCAGTCTTTTCCAATGAGTCAACTCTTCGCCCAAGAGTCACTCAAGATTTCTTTATAATTCTAATTCATCTTGTATTTTCATCCAACCTTGAACAGAGCTAAGATTTTTAAAATACATTATAAAATATTTCAGATTATCACACTGGGATGAAATGGCAGTTTCAAGGAGCTTCAAAGTTTGTTGAGGATCCTTCACCCCTGGTTTTCATTCCAACACTGTTGCATGTTTCTCTTGCATCCATTTTTTTAAAATTTATGTATCTATTTACTGGCTGTGCCATACAGCTTGTGGGATCTGTAGTTCCGCAACCAGGGATCCAACGCAGGCCCTCAACAGTGAAACTGCAAAGTCCTAACCACTGTACCACCAAAGAACTCCCTCCTGCATCCATTCTTTATTCTAAATGCTTCTCAACCTGGCAACAGAAGGAACAAGCCTTCTTGCAGCTCACTATAAAACCAATGGGAGTGTATCAGGTAAGTTAAAGCAGCTTTCATCCCAGGATGAAGTCACAAAAATGCATGTGACTGACAAATTTCACATAATATTTTACAGTTATATCTTCACCTCTAACACATCGATTCATATTGCATCCCTAACCCCAATTCCATAACCCAAGGCAACCCTCACTAAAGTCTACCTATTTAATTCTAATTTTTAGCTGGAAAGAATGAGAACAGACAAAATTTTATCATAGAATCCTAAGCAGAAAACTCAAAGGTTAAAATACTTTCAATACCACCCAATACTTCAAATCACCAGTCATACTGAAGACAACTTAAAAAGCTAGATAAAATATTTAAAATTCTCTTCAAAGCAAAGACCTAAACAGACAATGAGCTATTATCAAAATCAAATTCCCTGAGACATAAAAGAAAACTGAGATTCAGAGTCCAGTTCAATATTTGGGTTGGCATCTGTCCTGCGGGGTAATCTGATGAAACTGAAGAGTGACTGAGTTATACCAACTCAGCAGCCCCCAAATTTAAAATTCCAACTCAAGAGAATTCCCTGGTAGTATAGTGGTTAGCACTAAGCACCTTCACTTCAGTGGCCTGTGTTCAATCCCTGGTTGGGGAACTACTATCCTGCAAGCCACAGAGCGCAGCCAGAAGAAAAAATTCAACTACATGCTGTTACAAACACACAACTGAAAATTTAAGGAAACAAAAAATCTGGAAAACAGATTATGAAGAAAGATGTCAAGCAAGTATTAACAAAGGGAAAACTGGGTTAGGGTTAGGGTTATACAAAAAAAAAAAGTAGACTTTAAGGAAAGGGTGCTTCCCTGGTGGCTCAGCTGGTAAAGAATCCACCTGCAATGTGGGAGACCTGGGTTCAATCCCTGGGTTGGGAAGATGCCCTGGAGAAGGGAATGGCTACCCACTCCAGTATTCTGCCCTGAAGAATTCCACAGACTGTATAGTCCATGAGGTTGCAAAGAGTCAGACACAACTGAGCAAATTTCACTTAAGGAAAGAAGCATTACTAGAAATAGAACCTTTCAAAAAGATAATACGTTCAAGCTAAGAAAACAATGATTCTGTATTATATAAACCTAAAGTTTGATGTAGAAATATATAAAGCATAGGATTACAAAGATTTAGCAAGACTGAAAGAAAAATTTATATAAAATGGGGTAAATTAAAGATATAATGTATGTAAATAACAACATCAAAACATATCAAGCATCAAGCACTCAGGACTAAATCCATCAAAGATGGATTATAAGGAAGTCGTGAAAGACAGTAAAGAAGACCAAAATAAATCACAAAGCCTAGATTATCAATTCTCTCAGTCTGAACTGATAATCCAATACAATCCCAATCAAAGGGCGTGGATTCGATTCCCTGTCAGGGAACTAACATCCTGCATACTGCTCACTGTGGCCAAAATATAAAAATTTTTAAAAATTAAGTGTTCAAAAAATTAACAAATCAGTAACAGAAAAAATTTTCAGTGTGTTAAAGATTTTAACAGAAATTTCACAGAAGATATATAAAAAGCCAATAAACAGATAAAAATGTGCATTGTCAGTCATCCGCAAAAAGCACATAAAAACACCACAATGAGATAATCTCTCATACCCAATAGAGTGAGTAGAGAGACTGACAAGAGCAAATGCTGGCTAGAATTTTGGTTAACTGGAACTCATACACAGCTCATGGAAATGTAAACCGGCATTACCACTTTGGAGAACAGTTTGGCAACGGCTTATTAAGTTACACGTACATTTATCCTATAACCCAACAATTTCACTCCTTGGTATCAACCCAAGAGAAGTGAAAAACACGTGGTCACAGAAAGGCTTGGACACAGATGTTCAAAGCTTTACTCACAATAGCCCCAAACTGAAAAGAACGCATAATTGTGTTCAGTAACAGGTCATCACATATACTGTGGTATATTTCTACTGGAATAGAAATATTGCTGGAATACTACTCAGCAATAAATGAATTTTAAACTTCCCTGGTGGCTCAGATGGTAAAGCGTCTACCTACAATGCGGGAGACCCAGGTTCAATCCCTGGGTCAGGAAGACCTCCTGGAGAAGGAAATGGCAACCCACTCCAGTATTCTTGCCTAGAAAATCCCATGGATGGAGGAGCCTGGTAGGCTACAATCCATGGGGTCGCAAAGAGTCGGCCACGACTGAGCAACTTTACTTCACTTCATAAATTACTGATATTTCCAACAATATGGATGAACTCAATAGTATTATGTTGACTCAAAGCAGCAAGTTACAAAAGAATGCTATACGATTCCATTTAAATGAAGTTCAAAAGCAGATAAAACTCATCTGTAGTGACAAACAAGAACAGTAGTTTAGGCAGAAGAAATAACCAGAAAGGGGCAAAAGGGAACTTTATAATGCGATGCATAAATTCTATTTTAGGATTGAGGCAGTGGCTTCACAGTTGCAAATATTTATTGAAACTCAAACTGCACACTTCCATCTGTGTATTTCACTAAATAAAATCTATTTTAACTGTTAAAAAAGATCCTGAAATAGTATCCTAAAGCAGAGGCTCTAATCCTCATCCAACAGTAGTGTCTTTAGCAAAGGTCATACACTTGGTTAATTTATAAGTAATTTTAATATGTACACAGATCTTTGCCATTGTATATGGTATCTTATTTACATTAATTTTGTGTTGGTTGAAGTGAGTGTGAACAAATAGAATCAATTTGTGTATTTTTATAAGAAATATATGATCTGTATTTAGATTTCATAAATTTGTGGTTGAAAAAGTAAATACACATGCCTGAGTTATTCAAGCATCTCTAAAAGCTTTCTAATAGGTACATCCATGGGTTACATGATTATGATCCCACCTTCAGGACATTCTGGAAAAGGCAAAAATATGAGCACAGGGAAAAGATTAGTGGCTGCCAGACGTGAGGGGTGGAGGAAGGGTTTAAATAAAAAGAATAAATATGAGGGACACTTCTGGGGCAACAGAACTGTTCTGTATCCGAATTGTAGTGCTGGTTATACTGCTGTATGCATTTATCAAAACTAACAGAACTGTACATCAAAAGCAGTGAACTGTAACTTAAATTTTAAAAATTAAATTGAATTAAAAATTTTAATTAAAATTTAAAATTTTTTAAAATTAAATTTAAAAATAAATTAAAAAAATTTTAAATTAATTTAAAATTTGTAAATTAAAAGGAAAAAGACTTTACAACTAAGTTTAACAAATGCTGAACCTGACAACATTTAAATAAAAACCAACCACCTCATATGCACCATCTTCCCAAGGTCCCCAGACTCTTTCTGAGGTTATGCATATGAACTCCTGACCTCCCCTATAACCAAAGAGCATACATTTACAGGTGACTAGTGTTTTGGGTCAAGTCTGAGGTTCTTCTAAGGTACTAAAATTTCCATGACGTTAACTTGCCTCCAAGGAGATCAAGTTCACGACATGATCAAAGGCATGTGCTATGTGATGGCTTCATCAGCTACCCTGCATCTTTCATCAAGAAAACTGTTTAACCACTCACTAGTCTATTGGCAGGAGAAGGTAGTGGCACCCCACTCCAGTACTCTTGCCTGGAAAATCCCATGGACGGAGGAGTCTGGTGGGCTCCAGTCCATGGGGTTGCTAAGAGTCAGGCACGACTGAGCGATTTCACTTTCGCTTTTCCCTTTCATGCATTGGAGAAGGAAATGGCAACCCACTCCAGTGTTCTTGCCTGGAGAATCCCAGGGACAGAGGAGCCTAGTGGGCCGCCGTCTATGGGGTCGCACAGTTGGACACGACTGAAGCGACTTAGCAGCAGCAGCAGTCTATTGGCAACAAGCAACAATTAAAGAAACGTTGGATCTTTGAGAAAGTTCCAATTTCCCATCTGGAAGAAAAAGGGGAGTTCTAGTTTCAACTCCCATCAATATTTTTCACCTATTAAAAATACAGTATTATCAAAAGTACAGCACCATCTGAAAGTCCACATCAACTGTTATTCTTCTGAATAAAATAGCCAAGATATACCTCCATACACATAATCATCCCAGAATAATGTCTACCTTGAAAACTTTAATTTAAAAATTGTATCCTTAGATTTTAAGGCTATGTAGTTCAACAGGAAAAGTATCATGTGGCTTTTGCTAAAAGTTTTAGCTAACCTCAAATAGCATGCCTGAAGAAGATTTATAAGGTTATACCTTGGGAGTGAGGTAAGCACATGACTTTAAGTCACAACTTAGGACCAAAGTCCCTTTCCTGTCTTTTAGATGCAGGCTTTTGTTTAAACTTGTACTAAACATTTGAACTGTGACATTCCTTAACCTGATCTGACATTATAAAATAAAACTAATGTAAACCATTTTAAGGCTATTTTAAATTCTAGACATATTTCCACCAAATAAAGACAGTAAAATATACAACTATGTATTCCCAACTAGAAGATTCAGGTTCTAAGTCACCTGTTGGAGAACTGAACACATTACTCAGGCCAGGGCCAGCTTCAAGGGTCTGCAACCCACACACACTTGGTTTAATGCTACGTTGTTGTAGCCATTTTGAGATTCTTAATTTGGGGGGAAAAAAAAAATTGGGGGGGGGGTCTTAAATTTCTGAAATTCTGTCCTGTGCCACAATTCTATGGGAAAAGAGGAAACGAATTTACAAACAACAGTACTCCAGTGACCAAGAAAAATTTACTTCTGGGCTCACAAATTAACACATATTTTTCTTCCTCCTTATTATGCCCAGAACTATACACATGGTTCCGAATCAGAGACTTAGATTTCAAAAAAAAGTCTATATCTACTGAAGCCTCATAACTGATTAATGTATTCCACCAGTCAATGATGTTAGCCCTTGTATACACATTCATGAAATCCATTTTGATGTGTACTTCACTAACATGGGCTTCCCCCGTGGCTCAGCTGATAAAGAATCCACCTGCAATGCAGGAGACCTGGGTTTGATCCCTGGGTTGGGAAGATCCCCTGGAGAAGAGAAAGGCTACCCACTCCAGTGTTCTGGCCTGGAGAAGTTCATGAACTGTGTAGCCCATGGGGTCACAAAGAGTCGGACACAACTAAGCAATGTTCACTTTCACTGACACCCAAAATTTATATATGCGGTGCTATTATTCACAAAATTTTATATTCTAAAAACCAGTATTTTATTTTTAAAAAGCCTTTAAAGTTTTAAGAAAGAACAAGTAAACAAGCAAACAAAAGTAAACAACAAACAAGAGAGCAAACAGCTCCTGAGCCGCAAGATAAACAGTGTGTGGTAAAGAAAGAAGTCTCCCGAAAAGGTATCCTGGCACTCAGTAGGCACTCAAACATCTAATGTTTACAACCATTTAAAGTGTCAGCACTCTCTTCAGGAAAAAAAAAGATTCAGCCCTGCTGATAAGGATATTAAAACTCCAAATCCACGGAAGACAAAATAGGGTGAGGCTGAAAAATTAGTAGAAATGATTAGGAAAAAAGGTAACAGAATAAGAAGGTGTATAATAAAGAAGCTTAATCCTTACTTACGATACTTATCAAGAAGTAGCTTTGTTTTTTCCATTGTACACACGGATGCTTGACAAAAGTTTTTGGAAAGGGGATAAAATATGTCTTTAAATTAAAAAAAAAAAAAAAAAAATTATCCAGGATGTCTTTCAGCCACATCAGTAACATATATATTTTAAAAAAGCATTTAAAAACTCCAATGGAAAGGATGAAGGAGGCCATTTTTTAATAATACAATTTTATATTCTATTTAAAGAAATTAACTCAGAAAACTGAATAGAAACAGGTATTGGAGACTATGGGAAAATGCAGAGAATTTACCAAGGCAAATAAATGGCTATTAAGTTGAAATTTTTGTGTCACTAAATAATGTTCTACTACAGATTATTATTCAATAGTAACACTGAAGCCATTAACAGTCTCTGAGATGTTAAAACAAGAAACCCATTCACTCTATAAAGCTGAACATTTGTTAGATATCCTCAAGCCGAGCACTGCTTTCTACCAACTTTCTACTTCAGCACTGAGGCAATCTAATCTAACGGGAGAAAGTCAGGAATCAGGTCTTTCCATTAAACTCCTGAGCTCACCAACCTCTGGGCTAGCATCTATCTAGTACAGGAAAAAGCTGCACGGTAGGAAGGAAGTCTACTTGCCCTGCATTGCTGGGCTGTAAGCTTGTGTTGTTATGGACACCAGCACAATAGCGCAAATATAAGGGCAAGGAAGCAAAAAGCTGACCGGATTAGAGAATCTGGTCCATGTGATCAGTGTATTAATGAGACTATAATTACCTAAAAGTTCCCAAGTATACCCAAATTATTTGATTTTTAAAGAAGATTTATCAGGGGGTTAGGGTGAGTACTATAACAAAACCACAGAAGTTAAAGAATCTTTTATTCTCAAATCTAATCTTGTTCCAATTATTATTGCAGACTACAGAAGAAGAAGAGATACAAATACATTTAAAGGGTTTCAGAGTGGATAGACAGTTTTGTCTTCTGCTTCTATGCCTTTCCCTGGAATGAGTACAGGAGAGAAAGGATTATTTAACCAGACAGTAAACCTAACCAGAAAGGCATCTTTCCTTTTTTTTTTTTTTTGCAAAAATCCACATTTAACACTGCCTCTCCTGCTTTCCTGTTTGCTCCCCACAGCTTATGGCAGAGCAAAGGAATACGGTTCCCCCTTGAATGGGTAGTATCTCTGCATTATCTCCTGTTTTAAACAAAGCCTCCAGAACTTTTAATTCTTAATGTTTAAGAATTAAAAACATACACTAGCATTATAAAGTTAGTTTTTAGGCCTTCCCACACAACTTCAGAGTCAACCTAACTAACCTTGCCTCAAAACCCAACTCAGACGTTTACTGGTTCTGTCATTTTGAACAGGCCACTCTTCATTTATAAGCTTCTGACAGCAACAATATCTCAAAGTATTATTGTAAGGATTAAATGATCTAATACACAGAAGCAACTAGAAGTGTATCTGGCACTTAGTAATCACACACATTAGCTTAATACTAATGCCCTGGTATGTATCAATAACTCCTTATACCACACACACTAATGATCCTTCTTGAACTCTCAAAATTTAATTACCTCCCCTGACCAAACAAATACATGAATTACTGGAGAATAAACCAATATACATAAATAACTCTTAAAAGGTCTTAATTACAGAAGTATCAATCATACAGTTCAGAACTACAGTTAAAATGTTGAACACAGAGCTCTGATTTAATAGTATCATAATAAGCTAATATAGCCTTAGTCAAACTAGTCTAAAGGAATATCTCATTATTTTGTTAAAACCACATTGTGAATAAACACCATTATCTTCATATTTAAGAGCCAGTATTTACTGGGGAGCTTCCCACGTGGAGCTAGTGGTAAAGAACCTGCCTGGCAATGCAGGAGATGTAAGAGATGGGGAAGATTCCCTGGAGAAGGAAATGGCAACCCATTCTAGAATTCTTCCCTGGAAAATCTCATGAACAGGAGTCTGGCAGGCTACAATCCATGGGGTCACAAAAAGTCAGACACAACTGAAGTGAACTGGCATGCACACATTTACTGAACTATGTGCCAATCACTGAGCTGTGGACTTTTCATACATTATCCTAGTTAATCTTCATAGGGTTGCTGAGGTAGGACAACTGATCCTTATTTCAGAGAGAGGACTCCAAATCTCCAAAAGACTAAGTAATTTGCCCCAAATCAAAGAGTTAGTATCTTTCTAGATTCTAAAATACCAGAATAGACACTTCACCATGATGTGAATGATCACCTGAATAGAGTTTTTCCCTAAAACAGTAAGATTTTTCCAACTCTACCAAAATGACAACATACAATAAAACACTGAAACTTAGGCATTAAGAGAAAAAATTCAATTCAGTTGCTCAGTCATGTCCAACTCTGCGACCGCATGGACTGCAGCACACCATGCCTCCCTGTCCATCACCAACTCCCGGAGCTTGCTCCAACTCATGTCCATCGAGTTGGTGATGCCATCCTACCATCTCATCCTGTCACCCCCTTCTCTTCCTGCCTTCAATCTTTCCCAGCATCAGGGTATTTTCCAATGAGTCGGCTCTTCGCATCAGATGGCCAAAGTATTGGAGCTTCAGCTTCAGCATCAGTCGTTCTAATGAATATTCAGGACTGATTTCCTTTAAGATGGACTCTGGATCTCCCTGCAGTCCTAGGGACTCTCAAGAGTCTTCTCCAACACCACAGTTCAAAAGCATGAATTCTTTGGCACTCAGCTTTCTTTATAGTCCAACTCTCACATCCATACATGACCACTGGAAAAACCATAGCCTTGACTAGACAGACCTTTGTCGGCAAAGTAATGTCTCTGCTTTTGAATATGCTGTCTAGGTTGGTCATAGCTTTTCTTCCAAGAAGCAAGTGTCTTTTAATTTCATGGCTGCAGTCACCATCTGCAGTGATTTTGGAGCCCAGAAAAATAAAGTCTGACACTGTTTTCACTGTTTCCCCATCTATTTCCCATGAACTGATGGGACCGGATGCCATGATCTTCGTTTTCTGAATGCTGAGCTTTAAGCCAACTTTTTCACTCTCCTCTTTGACTTTCATCAGAGGCTTTTGAGTTTCTCTTCACTTTCTGCCATAAGGGTGGTGTCATCTGCATATCTGAGGTTATTGATATTTCTCCCGGCAATCTTGATTCCAGCTTGTGCTTCTTCCGGCCCAATGTTTCTCATGATGTACTCTGCATAGAAGTTAAATAAGCAGGGTGATAATATACAGTCTTGACGTATATTTGGCACCAGTTTCCTATTTGGCACCAGTCTGTTGTTCCATGTCCAGTTCTGTTGGCGTTATTGCCAAATTCAGACTTAAATGGAAGAAAGCAGGGAAAACCATTAGACCATTCAGGTATGAGCTAAATCAAATCCCTTATGATTATACAGTAGAAGTGAGAAATAGATTTAAGGGACTAGATCTGATAAGAGTACCTGATGAACTATGGACGGAGGTTCGTGACATTGTACAGGAGACAGGGATCAAGACCATCCCCATGGAAAAGAAATGCAAAAAAGCAAAATGGCTGTCTGAGGAGGCCTTATAAATAGCTGTGAAAAGAAGAGAAGCCAAAGCAATGCAGAAAAGGAAAGATATAAGCATCTGAATGCAGAGTTCCAAAGAATAGCAAGGAGAGATAAGAAAGCCTTCCTCAGTGATCAGTGCAAAGAAACAGAGGAAAACAACAGAATGGGAAAGTCTAGAGATCTCTTCAAGAAAATTAGAGCTACTAAGGGAACATTTCATGCAAAGATGGGCTCGATAAAGGACAGAAATGGTATGGACCTAACAGAAGCAGAAGATATTAAGAAGAGGTGGCAAGAATACACAGAAGAACTGTACAAAAAAGAGCTTCACAACCCAGATAATCACAATGGTGTGATCACTCACCTAGAGCCAGACATCCTGGAATGTGAAGTCAAGTGGGCCCTAGAAAGCATCACTACAAACAAAGCTAGTGGAAGTGATGGAATTCCAGTTGAGCTATTTCAAATCCTGAAAGATGAGGCTGTGAAAGTGCTGCACTCAATATGCCAGCACATTTGGAAAACTCAGCAGTGGCCACAGGACTGGAAAAGGCCAGTTTTCATTCCAATCCCAAAGAAAGGCAATGCCAAAGAATGCTCAAACTACCGCACAATTGCACTCATCTCACATGCTAGTAAAGTAATGCTCAAAATTCTCCAAGCCAGGCTTCAGCAATATGTGAACCGTGAACTTCCTGATGTTCAAGCTGGTTTTAGAAAAGGCAGAGGAACCAGAAATCAAATTGCCAACATCCGCTGGATCATGGAAAAAGCAAGAGAGTTCCAGAAAGACACCTATTTCTGCTTTACTGATTACGCCAAAGCCTTTGACTGTGTGGATCACAATTAACTGTGGAAAGTCTGATTAGCCCCTCTCAATTAAAAAATTATGTGTAGATGCTGGAATGCACTACACCTGCTGACAACACCACAATAAAATATAAGCAGAAGTGAGTGAGACGGATTTTGATTCTCAAATGTCAAAATGTCTTGACTAACAGCAAAACAAGCAACAACTACAAGACACATTAAAACATACTAAAAATTCTGATGGTATAGGGAGGCCTATGCCATCCATCAGGCCTCCCTGATAGACAGGGAGCCCTGGCGTGCTGCGATTCATGGGGTCGCAGAGTCGGACACGACTGAGCAACTGAACTGAACTGAAAGGAACTGGATGTAACATGAGTATTTTGCCAACTGTGAGGTATATCCAGGAACTCAGATATAAAATCGTCCCCAAAATTAAACTTAAAAAGAACCCATAAAAGATTGCTCTGTGGTTATATAAGAATATATTCTCTACCTTATTCTTAGGAAATAAACTCTAAAGAAGCGTAACAACACAGTGCCTCAACCTTACTCTCAAATGGTTAAAAGAAAAAACAAGAGTATGATAAAACATATGAAACAAAGTGTAAACAATTGGTGAAGGACACTGGTAAGCTCCTCGTATTACTTCCATAGATTTTACTAAATCTGAAATAATATCAAAGCAAAAAATTTTTAAGTTTGCCACAAATGTGAAAGAAGATTAATAAATAGTCTGTAGGTACACAAACATTCGTCATTCTTTCTTATGATAAAAACAAAATCCAAACAAGAAAACAGGTTGTATATTCTGAACACAAGGAAGGCTGCATAAGACTGCCCTAGAATGATGTTATGAATCATGTGAATCACATAATCTGCCTTGATCATTTCCATGTCTTCCAAGCAATCTCTGATTATAACTTTACTAACAAGTTAGGTCCACCATGCCAATGTTCTATTAAATTTACAACCAAACAAAAGAAACAATTTAAAAAGAACTTTTACCAAGGAATTAAACACAAAAGTAAAGGCAGTGCAGTAACAGAAGTCAAAATTGTTGGTTATCTGTTTAGGGTACATAACTGACTGCGAAAGGGTGGGAGGGAGTCTTAATGAAAGAGCTGCAGATGTTCATCTTAATCTGAGTGTAGTTACATAGGCTAAGAAGTTGCCAAAAGTTAGGGTTACAAACTTCATTACGTGCATATCATATCTCAATTGTTTTTTAATTAAAACAAAAAGTACTTTCAGAGAAGTTCTTGGCTCAAATACGAAATCTACAATGCAACAGACTAACTTATATTGCACTGGCATTCAGATTCGTTAACCAGTCCCTGTAATCTTTGTTAACATGAGTGGAGCTCTGAGATGGATATCTTTGAAAAAGAAAAAAAAAACACTGCACAACTTTTAAGAAAAGGGTGCACAATGAGATCAAGGCACATGCAAGGAAGAAGGAAGAGATGGCTCAGGAGCTCCTACCAGATAACATTTAATCTTGACTAATCTGTAACATTAACTATGCTACAAAAAGGCTAGAAATCAGGTTAGACATCCTCCCCTATTCTGTCTTAGCCTGCTTGAAAAAGTAAACTTGCAAGTTTTTTTTCCCCTTTTGGGGGGACTATGGGAATAAGAAAAAATTTTTTTAATATAGCTTTGGCAAAAACTAAAACACTACACTCTGGATGTTGTCCTTTATTCAAAACAGTATCTGCATGTAAGGGCAATATAAACCAAAATCAATGTATGTAATGGTAAAGAGAACCAGAAAACTAACATTTAAGAGGCAAGTATGGAAACAGATAAGGGGAGACCAGCTACTGCTATCTTCCTTCCACTGGGCTATATCTCATTTCAGAGATTCAAGTACTGTTAACCTCGCTGTGTCAGTGTTTCCACTGCACAATTTAAAACAAAAATTTTTTTCTAGTTAAACAGTGAAGTTGCCAAGTAACTACTCAGAAACCACTCAACTCTAATTCAAAATTTTTTTAGCCAACAAGTATTTTCTAAGTTCCCTTTCTTAATAACAAAGTGAATACAATCATAAGTCCAGAAATCCACATAAAAGATCTGGGAATGATCATTTATATTAAATTCTATAAAACTAATCTATGGTTAACAGAGAGATTAGATTATAATACCCTGAAAATAGTTGAGCATATTCTTTTTAAAAGCTCCTATAATCTATATGGATTGAAAATAATCCAACTGAAAAAATTAGACAAATGATAACAGGAAATCACAGGAAAAATGCAAATGTTCAACAAATATGAAAATATGGTCAACCCCAGACAACCAGAAATATACAAATGAAAACAATGACAATAACTATTTTCCATCTCTAAGACTGGCAAAAAGATACAATTTAATTTCAAATTCTGAAATGAGCATGGAAAATGACTACTTTAGCATACACTTCTGGTAGGACAAAACTGTTACAGCTCCTCTGAACACCATTTTGGCAGTGTGGTAAAACTATAGCCATGCATAACATACAACCCAGTAACTATTTCTCTTGATAAATTTGAGAAGTAGTCACGCATGCACTGAGAGAGATATAGAAAAACCTTCACTGCGACAGACAGTAACAACAAAACAAAGTTTATATAGGGAACGTTATAATAAGCAAATGTCTCTAAGACATATTACTGAAGAAAGCTTAAGATGTAGAGAGAAATGTACAGTGTATTAAGAAACAAGGGGAAAAACTGAGCCTGGACTTGTGACCTCTGCCCACCACCTCTGCCCACAGCTTGGTTCCTTCTCCCACCTGTACGGATGTGCATCTTTCAAGAGCAAGGAAGGTGAGGATCAGTGAGGTTATTACTTGGTTTGCCCAGGATCTGCTAAAAGTAGAGAACTCCAATTCCCAGGGAAATTATTATTATCACTACATACAGACACTTATAAAGAAACTGGACTTCAATGACATTCACCTCAGTACTGTGGCAGAAAAATCACAAAATTAGTAGAAATTATGTTCATGCCATCACATTCTAACAAAAATAATGATTTCATATGAACCTACTGCTATCCTCACCCAATGACGGTGGCAAAAAGCTGCTTTGTGTATACAAATCACTGGCTTCATACTTTCAGAGAAGACACGCCTCCTGTTGGAACAGTTCTGACACTGTTTTGATGAGCCAAAGTTGGCTCCGTGGGTTAAGCAACAATCTTTAGATCAAATGCACTTCATATTTGTGCTTTAAATCAAAGTCTGAACAATCCCTATGCTAGAGAATTATTTACACATGAGGTTAAAAAAAAAATCTTTATTCCTAATACATGTACCACACTGGTCTTGACATGATTTCCTTTGCCTCTAGGATTCTTTTCCTAGCATTCAAAAAGTTTAAATAACAGCCATTTCCTTTTTGTTATGTAGATGGAAAAAATAAATATCCAAATGAATATAACACAACATTCAGATATTCTAAATACCAGAATATTCTAAATACCAGTAGGAATCAACACTGAATAGACCACTTTAACTTCCCCAGTGGCCAGTGGTTAAGACTCTGAGCTCCCAATGCAGGTGGCATGGGTTCAATCTCTGGTCAGAGAACTAAAATCCCACACACCACAAAAAAACAATAAACCCTGCAGCTTCTTTTTAAAAAAGTATATGAATAGACAAATTCAGCATGAATACTAAGTTTACTAAATTCCCACATTCAGACTTCAGCTTAAGAACCTTGTATTCCTAAAGTCTTAAGATTAGCCATGAACTTACTGGGCTGTTTTACATAGTAAGACTCCAACAAAATGTTTTCTCTAGCCTATTACAGATGGTTTAATTAGCGTAAATACGTCACTAAATTAACATAGTATGTAACCTAATAATGTTTTAAAAAACTGAACTACTGAGTTTCTGAGTTAATTTTTTTATTAGTGTTCTTGTGCATTTTTTGAATGTTTTTAAATGAAGTATAGTCAATTTACAATGTTGTGCTAATTTCTGCTGTACAGCAAAGTGGCTCACTTATACACATATATACATTTTTTAATATTCTTTTCTATTGTGGCTTATTCCAGGAGATTGGATATATTTCCCTGAGCTATATGGTAAGACCTTGTTGTTTATCCATTCTAAACATAATAGTTTGAAACTACTAATCCCAAACCCCCAGTCCATCCCTCTGACCCCACTTCTCGAGTTCTCCAATTTTAAAGCAAATTACCTGTCCTCAAGAATAAGAAAAGCACAGGTGAAATAAATTACAAGCATAAAGTCATCAACCAGTATCCTAATAAAGTCAGATATCTGAAATAAATTATAAACATAATTATACTGGGTTGAATTTAACCTAGAAAAATATTTCCTACAAATTAAAACCAAGATTGGAAACATCCAAAGGCCAATATAAATTAGTAGTCCAGAAACACTTATTATTTTTCAAGAGCCAAATTTCTTACTGGGCATATATCACTGTTTTACAACAATAATTTTATTAACCTCTTGATAAAAACTTTCCTTCCTCCTTTCTTGGCTAGCTTTTGCAGTCAACACACATAAAATCAAGCAGTTTAAACCACTTCAAACCAAATGTGTCAGTGAGAAATCCATGGCAAGATAATGTCATTCACTTTCTAGTATGCACACTTTAGTATAAAGAATAACAATGTGCTATGCTAAAAGAATTAGGAAGGGGTGGGGGGGGCTTTGAGCAAACTGTTTTCACCCCGAGGGTAAAAGAAAAAAGGACAGGAAACACAGACTGAGGAAACAATCAACTGCCCAGAGACTACCACCAAAACTATGCAGCCATATGACACTATCTCCCCAAACATCAAGAACTATAATTCTAGATTTTAGCGTGATACAAACTCTCTCTTATGGGAAGAGAAGAAATAAGAAAACTAACTGTACAAAGCAACTATCCATTCTCTGTATTCTTAAAAGCAAGTATGACTGTGCACCTCTACCTTTTGGTATCCACAACCAGTAGCATCATTTTAGTTAAAATTCCCTTCACTCTTAACGTATGACATGATATAGTCCCTTTAAATTAACAGCCGACTAAGAACTTCCAGACTGACTCTGCTGAAACCCCTAGTATACAAAAGACAGGAGACTTGTCCTAATCATTCATCAGTTTGAAGACTTTATTAAAAAACAAACAAAAAAGATAATCCCCCAACTCCTATTCCTTTCCTTTATAGGCTACAAACTGAATGAGGTCATTCTGGTTCCCACTGTATCCACAGGCCTAGGACATAACAGTGTCAGTAAATAGGTGGCATTTGGTAAATGTTTATTGTATTAATAAACCTAAGCCAAATCCTGTATTCCTGATCAGGGAATCGTGACTTCCCTGGTGGCTCAGATGGTAAAGCATCTGCCTACAATGCAGAAGACCTGGGTTCAATCCCTGGGTTGGGAAAATCCTCTGGAGAAGGAAATGGCAACCCACTCCAGTACTCTTGCCTGGAAAGTCCCACGGACAGAGGAGCATGGTAGGCTGCTACAGTCCATGGGGCCGCAGAGAGTCGGACAGGACTGAGCGACTTCACTCACTCAAATCCTGTAGAGAAAACAAGCAAGGATAATAAAGAGGAAGATGTTTCAAGGCAGAGAAAATGCTTCAGAGAACTCAAAACTGCTATCAAAATGAAAACCTTTAAAGTTCAAAGTTACCTAGACTACATGGAAGTTATTTTAAATTATATGATCAATTTAAAGATGCCTGTTTAACATCATGGACTTATTTCTCAATACAAAAAGAAGTAAGACCTTATCTTGGCATACATCAGAAGGTTAGTGTAAGAAAGAGCTATATATATATACATAGAGCGCTATATATAGAGCTCTAAAGAAAGTTCTCAACAGCTCTATACAGTTCATACTTTCAACACTTCCTTCAAGGTTTATCTCATGCCACATAACACCAGTATTTACTCATCTTTGCTAAATGAATCACTTGAATCGTCTGCTTTAGCCACATACAACATCTGATGATTTCAGATGGGAAAAAGTATTTTCCAATCTCAAGTAAGCAACATTTCCATATCAAATGATCCTCTGCCACTTATTCAAATCCCATTGTTACCAACTATTATTTACTCATAAGCTGTCTTCAAGCTACACAAAGATCTCACTATCCACCTATCAGAGACTCAATATGTCAATTTACCCATAAAATGACTTTTTACCGAGACTTTAAAAATTGTAAAACAAAAGCAAAAAGTATTAAATAACGCACAATATTTTTATAGCTTTCTTTTATCTAGTAGTAATAATGGTGGCTGACTTTATTTTGGGGGGCTCCAAAATCACTGCAGATGGTGACTGCAGCCATGGAATTAAAAAGACGCTTACTCCTTGGAAGGAAAGTTATGACCAACCTCGACGGCATATTAAAAAGCAAAGACATTACTTTGTCAACAAAGGTCCGTCTCATCAAGGCTATGGTTTTTCCAGTAGTCATGTATGGATGTGAGAGTTGGACTATAAAGAAAGCTGAGGGCTGAAGAATTAATGCCTTTGAGCTGTGGTGTTGGAGAAGACTCTTGAGAGTCCCTTGGATAGCAAGGAGATCCAACCAATCCATCCTAAAGGAGATCAGTCCTGAGTGTTCTCTGGAAGGACTGATGTTGAAGCTGAAACTCCAATACTTTGGCCACCTGATGCGAACAGCTGACTCACTGGAAAAGACCCTGATGCTGGGAAAGATTGAGGGCAGGAGGAGAAGGGGACGTCAGAGGATGAGATGGTTGGATGGCATCACTGACTCAATGGACATGAGTGTGGGTAAACTCCGGGAGTTGGTCAAGGACAGGAGGCCTGGCGTGGGGTCGCAAAGAGTTGGACACAACTGAGCAACTGAACTGAACTAAAAAATGATGACAAAATCACAGGAAATAATGATGACAAAATGACATCTTCTGTCAGCATTTAAATGCTAGCACTAGTCCTTGAGTATTGCTAAAACTGACACCAAGATTTGTTCCAGAGAAATAACGGTTCTGGTAAACAAAGATGGTCCCTACTTAGGTGAAAATTACACATTACAATTATAAAGTCTACTAGCTATGTGTTGCAACTTTTAATGCAAATCCCAGTACAACTTTTAAAATCTTATATGAATGGTCTTTTCTCACATGCTGAGGGAGTAGAGACTACTACTACTAAGAAAGGAAAATTGATGCCTGCAGTCCTAAATAATGACCCAGCCACAAGAGATACCTTTGGACACACAATTTTTTCTCTAAGCAATAAATAAGAAAACGTAATGCCACCCTCAAGTGAGGGGGGAAAAAAAAGCCACTTAGAATCACCTTTCCTCTTCTAAGGTTAAAGTGGGCTTTTAAGAGGCAGTCCTCTTGAGTTATTTCCAAATTCTAATGAATTCTAGCTGGTGAAAACCAACAGAAAATCCTTTTCTAAAGGCGTTGGGATATTACATTGATAGAACAAGAACAGAATGAGCAGTCACTAATCAGTGACCCAAGAAGGACAGGTCATGGGGGAGCATTCTGAAGAAACGTCGTCCACTGGAGAAGGGAAAGGGCAAACCACTCAACATCTTGCCTTGAGAACCCCATGAACAGTATGTAAAGGCAAAAAGATATGACACCAGAAGATAAGCCCCCCTGCCCCCCAGTTGGTAGGTGTCCAATATGCTGCTGATATAGCACTGATCGTAGCAAACACCCTCTTCCAACAACCCAAAAGACGGACATCATCAGATGGTCAATACTGAAATCAGACTGATTATATTCTTTATAGCTGAAGATGGAGAAGCTCTACACAGTAAGGCTTGGAGTTGACTGTGGCTTAGATCATGAGCTCCCTATAGCAAAATTCAGTCTTAAATTGACGAAAGTAGGAAAACCACTAGGCCATTCAGGTATGACCTAAATCAAATCCCTTACGATTATAAAGTGGATGTAACAAATAGACTCAACAGATTAGATCTGGTAGACAGAGTGCCTGAAGAACTACGAACAGAGGTTCATAACACTGGATGGGAGGAGGTGACCAGAACCATCCCAAGGAAAAAGAAATGCAGGAAGGCAAAGTGGTTGTCTGAGGCGGCCTTATAAATAGCTGTAAAAAGAAGAGAAGGCAAGGCAAGGCAAAAAGGAAAAGATATACCCAACTGAATGCAGAGTTCCAGAGAATAGCAAGGAGAGATAAAAAAATGTCTTACATGAACAATGCAAAGAAATAGAGGAAAACAACAGAATAGGAAAGACTAGAGATCTCTTCAAGAAAACTGGAGATATCAAGGGACTATTTCATGCAAGGATGGGCACGACAAAGGACAGAAACAGTAAGGACCTAACAGAAGCAGAAGACATTAAGAAGAGGTGGCAAGAATACACAGAAGAACTGTACAAAAAAGGTCTTCATGACCCAATAACCACAATGGTGTGTGGTCACTCACCTAGAGCCAGACATCTTAGAGTGTGAAGTCAAGTGGGCCTTAGGAAGTGTTACTATGAACAAAGCTAGTGGAGGTGATAGAATTCCAACTCAGGTATTTCAAATCCTAAAAGATGATACAATTAAAGTGCTGCACTCAATATGTTAGCAAATTTGGAAAATTCAGCAATGGCCACAGGACTGGAAACACTCAGTTTTCACTTCAATCCCAAAGAAGGGCAATGCCAAAGAATGGTCAACTGTGCTCAATTCACACACTAGCAAGGTAATGCTCCAAATCTTTCAAGCTAGGCTTCAACAGTACATGAACTGAGAACTACCAGATGTACAAGTTGGGTTGAGGAAAGGCAGAGTAATCAGAGATCAAATCACCCACATTTGCTGGATCACAGAAAAAGCAAGGGAATTCCAGAAAAACATCTACTTCTGCTTCACTGACTACGCTAAATCCTTTTGACTTTGCAGATCCTAACAAACTGTGAAAAATTCTTCAAGAGATGGGAATACCAGACTACCTTACCTGCCTCCTGAGTAACCTGTATGAAGCTCAAGAAGCAACAGTTAAGAACCAGACATGGAACAACGGACAGGTTCAAACTTGGGAATAAGTACATCAAGGCTATATATTGTCACCCTGCTTATTTAATTTATATGCTAAGTACATCATGCGAAGCAGGGCTGGTTGAAGCACAAACTGGAATTAAGATTGCCGGGAGAAGTATCAACAACTTCAGATACACAGATGATATCATATTAATGGCAGAAATTGAAGAGGAACTAAAAAAAACCTCTTGATGAAGGTGAAAGAGCAGAGTGAAAAAGCTGGCTTAAAACTCAACATTCAGAAAACTAACATCATGGCATCTGGTCCCATCACTTCATGGCAAATACATGGGGAAAAGCAGAAACAGTGACAGATTTCATTTTCTTGGCTCCAGAATCATTGAGGATGGAGACTGCAGCCATAAAATTAAAAGACGCTTGCTCCTTGGAAGAAAAGCTATAACAAACCTAGACAGCATATTACAAAGCAGAGATACCACTTTGCCAACAAAGGTCTATATAGTCAAAGCTGCAGTTTTTCCAGCAGTCATGTACAGATGTGATAGTTGGACTATAAAAAACGCTGAGCGCCTAAGAACTGATCCCAGGTTGCTGGAGGAGACTCTTGAGAGTCCCTTTGACATCAAGAAGATCAAATCAGTCAATGCTATAGGAAATCAATCCTGAATATTCATTGGAAGGTCTGTTGCTGAAGCTGAAGCTCCAATACTTTGGCCACCTGATGCGAAGAGTCAGCTCACTGGAAAAGACTCTGATGCTGGCAAAGGGCAAGACGAGAAGGCAGTGAGAGAGGATGGGATGGTTGGATGGCATCGCTGACTCCATGGACTTGAGTCTGAGCAAATTCAAGGAGACAGTAAAGGACACGGAAGCCTGGCACGCTGCAGCCCATGGGGTCACAAAGAGTCAGACATGACTTAGCGACTGAACAACAATATGAAAAGTGCACAAAAGAAGTGACTCTTTAAACAGTGAAAGACAGAGGCTTATGTACTTAATTTAAAAGAAAATGCAGGAGATGAAAAGAATTCCATGGGGAACAACATATAGATTTCTAGAGGAATAAACAGAAGAAAGTTTGTGATAATGTTCATGCAAGTATAAGGTGGTCTTACCCATTTTTCTTCATGGCCATAAATTTCTCTGGAGAGAGGATTTATGGGAGCCTCAATCCAGAAGTTTCTGTTTAGAGATAAAGGAAACTCCAAGAAGGCTTCTTTCTGAATTGTTGAATATCAAATGCCTTTAGTTCAAAATAATCATGTATCACTTGGATCCCCACAACAGAAAACAAGGAGCAAGTTTAAGCAAAACTTAAACTAACCAGGATCAATGTGTGCTCTACTGCTTCAAGTGTGTCTGACTCTTTGCAACCCCATGGACTGCAGCCCCCCACGCTCCTCTGCCCTAAGAATACTGGAGTGGACTGCCACTCTCACCACCTGGGAAGTCCAACAATAACAATACTTAAATGCTAACTGGCTTTTTTAAAGATCCCATTTAAAAGGCACACATTGTCAGACTAAACTTTAGTAATGAAAATCTATATGATAACTATAAGAAACACACTGTAAATAAAAGACACAGATAGCCTGAAATTAAAAGGATGGAAAAAGACCATCCAAATTCTAGTCTAGTCCAAAGAAAGCTACAAGAGCTATCCATACTCATGTCAGATAAAGTTGCCTTTCAGTTCAGTTTAGTCGCTCTGTCGTGTCCGACTCTTTGCGACCCCATGAATCACAGCACGCCAGGCCTCCCTGTCCATCACCAACTCCTGGAGTTTACCCAAACTCATGTCCATTGAGTCGGTGATGCCATCCAACCATCTCATACTCTGTCATCCCCTTCTCCTCCTGCCCTCAATCTTTTCCAGCATCAGGGTCTTTTCCAGTGAGTCAGCCTTTCACATCAGTTGGCCAAAGTATTGGAGTTTCAGCTTCAACATCAGTCCTTCCAATGAACACCCAGGACTGATCTCCTTTAGGATGGACTGGTTGGATCTCCTTGCAGTCCAAGGGACTCTCAAGAGTCTTTCCAACACCACAGGTCAAAAGCATCAATTCTTCAGTGTTCAGCTTTCTTTATAGTCCAACTCTGACATCCATACGTGACTACTGGAAAAACCATAGCCTTGACAAGACGGACCTTTGTTGACAAAGTAATGTCTCTGCTTTTTAATACGCTGTCTAGGTTGGTCATAGCTTTCCTTACCCAAGCTGCCTTGGGGAGAGCAAATAATACCAAAGTAGGACAAATCATTATGATAAAAGGGTTAACTTACTAAGAACACATCCCAACTGTGAACTACATATGCACCTGAAGACAGAACTTCAAAAAACATGAAGCAGAAACTGACAGACCTGAACCTACAGATGTGGCCTGAGACTTCAGCACTCTTCTTTCAGTAACTGACGGTACAAGCAGGCCAGAAACGTAAGTATATCAAAGACCAACAATGCGATCAACCAAAACCGATGTCTACCTGCAGGATACATATTCTTCTCAAGGACACACAGCATATTCACCATAATGCACCTCAAAATAAATGCACCACAAAATAAATCTCAAATTCAAAAGACTGAAATCCTACAGAGTATGTTCTCTGATCACAAGGGTATTAAATTAGCAATCAGTAACAACACACTTCTAAATAATCCATAGCAAAGACAAGACATTACAAGAGAAATTCGAAAATATCTGACATAGTACGTCAATTTGTGGGTTGCAACTGGAGCATTGCTTACAGGAAATTTTAGAAATCTGTATACAAAATGATGACCCTTAACCCTTATCTCATTCATTAAACAGAATTACTTCAAGTTGTAACACACTTCAGTTTCACAAACCTAAATGTAAAACATAAATTTTCCTTCTGGAAGTTTTGTGGTTTTAAGAAAATATTAGTGACTTTAGGCCTACAGAAGATTCCTGAGATAGGCTGTAAAGAATATCAAGTATAATAGGTCAGCAAATAACACTTCTTAAAAATTAAAATTTCCAATCTTTGAAAGATACTATTAAGAAAATGAAAAGGGAAAAACCACAAATGATGAGAACATATTCCACAAAATATGATCTGCAAAATCTGTAATAAAGGATTCATATCCAGAAAATCCCCTTCACGGAGCACAGCTTTTTGGTGGTGCAGGGGCTTGAGTAACTCAATGGAGCTATGAGCCATACTGTGCAGGCCACCCAAGATGGACAGGTCAGAGTGCAGAGTTCTGACACAATGTGGTCCACTGGAGGAGGGAATGGCAAACCACTCCAGTATTCTTGCCTCGAGAACCCTATGAACAGTATGAAAAGGCAAAAAGATATGCTACTGGGGAAGAGCAGAGGGCAATCACCAATGGCTCCAGAAAGAATGAAGCGCAGGGGCCAAAGCAGAACCAATGCTCAGTTATTGATGTATCTGGTGGTGAATGTCAAAGTAAATCAATCCTGTATATTCACTGGAAGGAATGATGGTGAAGCTACAATACTTTGGCCACCTGATGCAAAGAGCCAACTCACTGGAAACGATCCTGATGCTGGCAAAGATTGAAGGCAAGAGAAGGTGACGACAGAGGATGAGAGTGACTAGACAGTATCATCAACTCAATGGACATGAAGTCGAGCAAACTCCAGGAGACAGTCTGGCAGTGCCGCGGTCCACGGGGTCGCAGAGTCGGACATGACTTAGAGCAACTGAACAACAACAACCACCTAGAAAAGATGAAGGACTCTTGCAACTTAAAAAAAACTCCTGATTTTTCAACTGGGCAAAAGATTTTAAAGAATACTTCAAAGAAGATAAATGAATAGCAAATAAGCACATGGAAAGATGATTAGTGTTACTCATCTGAAAACTGTAAAGTAAAACTACAATAATATGTCACTACAGACCCACATGCACATGTGCTAAGTCATGTCTGATTTTCTATGACCCCACATACTGCAGCCCGCCAGGCTCCTATGTCCACGGGATTTCCCAGGCAAGAATACTGGAGTGGATTACCATTTCCTCCTCCATGGCATCTTCTAGACCTAGGAATCGAAGTCATTTCTTGCACTGGCAGGCAGATTCTTAACCACTGAGCCACCTGGGAAGGCCACAGACCCACAAGAATGGCTGAAAAAAGACTGACAATGAAAGTGAAAGTGAAGTAGCTCAGTCGTGTCTGACTCTTTGCGACCCCATGGACTGTATAGCTTACCAGGCTCCTCCATCCATGGAATTTTCCAGGCAAGAGTACAGGAGTGGGTTGCCATTTCCTTCTCCAAAAGACTGACAATACCAAGTGTTAAAAAGAATGTGGAACAACTAGAATTCTCATACACTGCTGGTGGGAATAAAAAACAGCGTAGTCACTTTGGAAAATAGTTGGGCAGTTTCTTATAAAGTTATAAACATACATTCACTGTATGACTCTGTAATGTTCACTTCTAGGTATTTAAATGAGAGAAACTGAAACAAATGCCCAAAGACCTATAACATACATTCATAAGGAAATTTATTACTAGCTAAATAATACATACATTCATAAGGAACTTTATCATCTAACTAAAAACTAGAAACTCAAATATCCCCAACTAGTGAACAAAGAAACTGTGGAATATCCATATAATGGAATACTACTACAATTAACAAACAGAAAGGGAAAAAATGGAAGCAGTGACAGATTTTATTTTCTTGAGCTCCAAAATTACTGCGGACGGTGATTGCAGCCATGGAATTAAAAGACGCTTGATGGACAGGGAGGCCTGGCGTGCTGCGATTCATGGGGTCGCAAAGAGTCAGACACGACTGAGCGACTGATCTGATCTGCTCCTTGGAAGGAAAGCTATGACAAACCTAGACAGCGTATTAAAAAGCAGAGACATTACTTTGCCAACAAAGGTCCGTCTCGTCAAGGCTATGGTTTTTCCAGTAGTCATGTACAGGATGTGAGATGGACCATAAAGAA
This sequence comes from Bos mutus, assembly GCF_027580195.1. NCBI lineage: Eukaryota > Metazoa > Chordata > Mammalia > Artiodactyla > Bovidae > Bos > Bos mutus. The sequence continues at coordinate 3,789,723 of NC_091633.1, forward strand.
GGCTAAGCATGGAAGAATTGATGCTTTTGAATTATGGTGCTGGAGAACACTCGAGAGTCCTTAGACTGCAAGGAGATCAAACCAGTCACTCCTAAAGGGAATCAACCTTAAATATTCATTGGAAGGATGGATACTGAATTTCCAGTACTCTGACCACCTGATGTGAAGAGCTGACTCATTGGAAAAGACCCTGATGCTGGGAAACATTGAAGGCCAAAGAAGAAAGGGGCGTCAGAGGATGAGATGGTTAGATGGCATCACCAACTCAATGGACATGAATTGGACCAAACTCAAGAGATAGGGAATGCTGGTGTGCTGCAGTCCATGAGGTCACAAAGAATTGAAGACAACTAAGCAACTGTACAACAATTAAATAGAACAATCTAATACTACTTTTAACAACAGGAGTGAATTTCAAAGCATTATGTTAGATCAAAGAGGGCAGACACAAAATAGCATGTACTGCGTTAATATTATTCCATTTATACGACATTTTAGAAAAATGGCAAAACCATAGTTATTGAAAGTGATTAGTACCTGCCACAGGCAGGGATGGGAAAGGACAGTGATCCAAACTTTCTGGAGTAATAAGAAAGAGTATTTTTATGACTATATACAATTTTCAAAACTCAAACTATATAGTTAAAAATGAGTCAACTTTGGAAATTCCCTGCCAGTCCACTGGTTAAAACTCCATACTTCCATTGCAGGGGATGCAGGTTTGATCCCAAGTTAGGGAACTAAGATACTGCATGCCATGCAGCAGGGCAAAAACAAAAAGTGAATTTTGTGCATTATACCTCATTGAAGCCTCCCTCTGACCCCACTCAGCAGCAACAAAAAGTCAGAGGTATAAACATATGCTCTAGATAAGGCAAGTTTTTTTCCTAAATCTCAGAATAGGGCTCTAAGAAGTTAATGTCTTGCCCCCAAATCATATTATCAATTACTGGTGAAACCATGTTTGGGGATACAAACCATTTTATTGTAAATCTAAAACACAGAATGTAGGATTTAGGATGACCATGAGAATCTGTATAACTGAAACCATTTCGATTAAGCTCCAGGAACTGCATTTAACCCACAGTGAACAGTAAAGGAAGTTTCAGTTTACTTGGGGCAAGCCGGCTAAAACAGATAGGCTAAAAGTTGGACGGTGTAGCACAGACTTCTCAAATACTTGGCTTAGGACGCTCTCACCAGTGGTCAAGTTTATTTTGGGAATAGATTATTTTAAAGTTCTTCATGTTCACTGCAGTGCCTTGCGCATTAATCCCATTATTCAAAGGTTTCCAAAACAATTCTCAAACAAAGTTTTGAGTAACTATATCTTTCATTCTCCCCTTATATGTTACAATCAAGCAATTAGGGCCAAGTAATGAAAGAACCAGGTTTTGTAAGGAAACATAATGCCAACAGCTTATTTTAAAACACAAGAAAATTGCTCTGGATACTTAACAACCACATGAATCCTAACCTCAGCCTTTCATGTCTGTCACCAATTCATTCACAGGCGTCTAACATCGAACTCAGAAGTAGGCAGTCCACGGCACCCACAGCAATCACTAGTGGTTCACTATTCTCAGCATATGAAGCTTATCTTTCACTTCCTTTTATCTGTTCTACTTTTCATTTTTCTCTCCTCCCTCTTTCTGCAATCTTTATACAATTACCATGGCCTCTTTTTAAGAAAACAACAGAGGATATTCATGACGATGAGTGAAATTATGATTATAATCTAATTTCTATCTTTGCTCTACTACTTATGGTTATAATCTCTTTAAAGGAAACCTCTACATTGTACAGGTATAAACAGAAAAGAACACTGATCCATTCTATACCCATCCTAACACAATTGAAAATACGTCATCATTTTCACTGATTCTGAATATCGTTTTATATACAAACTGAATTTACCTATGAATATTAAATGCTCACCCTGAGATTAAAGTCCAAACTATCTTTAAACATTATTGGACTAATATTAGATATATTGATCAGAATTTTTAAATGAAAGAAACTCAAGCTAACTTAAAATCAGAACTGCCTGGGCTTCCCTGGTGGTTCAGTAGTAAAGAGTCCCTCTGCCAAGTAGGAGACATGGGTTTGATTGCTAATCTGGAACAATCCCACATGCCTCCGAGCAACTAACTACTGAGCCTGTGCCTGACTACTGAGCCTGTGCTTTAGAGCCTGCGAGCCACAACTATGGAGCCCAAGTACCACGCCTGCCGAAGCCCTCATGCCTGGAGCCTGTGCTCCACAACAGGCCCAAGCACCACAACTGGAGAGTGGTCCCAGCGTGCCTCACCTCGAGAAAGCCCTTGCACAGCAACAAAGACCCAGCTCAGACTCAGCACAGCCAAAAATAAACTTTTCTCTTTTTTTTAAGTCAGAACTGCCTGGCTCACAGAAGGATATGAAAGTGGTGCACAGAAACAAAAAGAATGAACTTCAGGAGTAGGGCCTCAAAGTCTCAATGCCACCGGATCCGTTTCTTTTATCTCAGGCTCCTCTTGACTCATTTGGTCTCATTCTCTCCCACTGCAGGGAAACCTCCTGCCTCCCACTAGAGGCAGTCCCAGCTTCACAAATCCAGAAAACTGACAGCTTGCTCCTGTCATCTGTGTAACAATACCAATAAAGAACACCTATTGGCCCTTTGTGTCAAATGCCAATCAGTACTACAAGTGATACAGACACAAAATTGGCCAGGTCTAACACGTGCTCAACTCTTAATGCAACAGAAAATGAGTAATGAGAAATCCTGCTGAATAAATCAAAAGCAGAAACTTGCCTCTATAAGTTATCTTGATTTCACAACTCAAATGCAAGGATCTCAAAAACAAACATCCAATGAAAACCCCACTCCTTTCACTACTAGTATAATCAAGTGTTGGCTTAAGGACACAATGCAAGAATTAGCAATAATCCTCCAGATATAACCCAAAATGTATAAAATAAGGAAATCCAACCCTTGGCTCTAGATCACTGACCTAAAATTACAAAAAAGTCCAAACACAGAGGGGAAAGGAAAAGGTCTACTTAATGAGCAAACATATATATATATATATATATTTATGATAGTTTAGCAAAAGACAAAACAATCTCATTTTAAAAATCCACTCTCTGATGGCACAAATCTGAGACGCTTATTTGTTGGTGATGATATAGTCAACCGGACTTCCCTGGTGGCTTAGAAAGTAAAGCATCTGCCTGCGATGCAGGAGACCCATGTTCGATCCCTGGGTCAGGAAGATCCCCTGGAGAAGGAAATGGCAACCCACTCCAGTATTCTTGCCTGGAGAATCCCATGGATGGAGGAGCCTGGTAGGCTACAGTGCATGGGGCCCACAAAGAGTCAGACACGACTAAGCGATTTCACTTTTCACATATAGTCAACACAGCAATGGCCAAGAATCATACAACACTTGGGGAGTTAAATATCTCTGGAGAAATGCGTCCTTCCTCTTCTGGCTGTGTCATATAGTCTACAGGATCCCAGTTCCCTGACCAGGGATCCATCCCAGGCCCCCTGCAGTGGACTCCTAACCACTGGACCGCTGGGGAATTCCAGCTTCCTTCCTTAAAAGAGACATTTTTTAAGTGAAAAGGAATCAAATTTCCTAGCATATTCTACGGAGAAGGCACTGGCACCCCACTCCAGTACTCTTGCCTGGAGAATCCCAGGGATGGAGGAGCCTGGTGGGCTGCAGTCCATGGGGTCGATACTAGTTGGACATGACTGAGTGACTTCACTTTCACGCACCGGAGAAGGAAATGGCAACCCACTCCAGTGTTCCTGCCCGGAGAATCCCAGGGATGGGGGAGCCTGGTGGGCTGCCATCTATGGGGTCGCACAGAGTCGGACACGACTGAAGCAACTTAGCAGCAGCAGCAGCATATTCTAAGTTTTAAATTACTTTGTTTCAGGGCTAATCATTTCACAACAACTGACTGTTATAAAGAAAACCCAGCAACCCCAAATTCTTTGCTGATCCACCATGCAGTTTAAACGACACAGTTTGCTACCTTCTACAGTTTTTATCTTTCCGGCATTTCCAGTCCTACACAAGCTGTTTCTGTTCTACATAACTGCATGTGCATTCAGAATTCAATTCAAACGATGACCTACATTTAGTAATATCTGAGTACCTATAAGACATAGAAAAAGGCTCACTCTACTAATTCTTATCTTTCAGGCTCAATTTGAGGGAATAAAATGGTACTCTATTTTTAATAAGTAGCAAATTTATTTATGATAAAGAAATTCCTTAATATAAAGTTCTACTGGTCATACTGCTTACGAAAAATTACAAAAATATAGAGCTGCAAATAGTGTAAGGGAGAAGGTCCTTGTTCATAACAATTTTAGCAGCCAACACATAAGAGAACTCTTCTACATGCTTCACCATTTATTAGTCATTTATCTTAAAACAACCCTACAACGTATTATCCCTTTTTACAAAGGGGGGAACTAAGGCACAAGAACATAAGTCACCTTGCCCAAGTCACAAAGACAGCTGATAATTCAGATACTTCATGCCTCTGAAGCAAGTCCACTTTCAGAGCATTTTTACTCCTAAAATATGCAGTGCTAGTAGGCCAAGGGTCTGCTCCTCTAAACTGAATTGACTCTGGTCTTGCTTCAGTTTCTTCGAGTCTGTTCAAGTAGGAAACAGTAGCTACAGTGTCTGACATGAACATGATACTTGTGCTTACTACTGAGCTAAGTATATTCCCTGAGCTCTAGAAAACTGATCCAGCACTGAGCTTCTTGAGTTAACCTTAAGTCATGACAAGACTATTCTCATCCAGTCCCAGAAAAGGAAATAGCACCACAGCCCCACAAAGGTCACCACCATTCTGTATCCTCACCTTGTTGTCCATCCCCAAGTTTTACAACATCAGGGAAAAATCTTACTTGCATTCTACTATGGAAATCTTTCCTATCGTTATTCCCAGTAGATACAAGTAAGATCTCATCTTGATTTCTTGGCTGACTTTCACTGATGGTATCCTAGTATGAAGCTTTGAAATAGGACCCTGGGATAGGCCATTCCCTTCAAAGGGTCTATCATTACTCCTTGGTGAGTCAGCTTCTGGACTGCTGCCAGTGTGCTTTTTGTTAACTTTATCATGAAACCGTATTTCTGTAGAGTTGCAAGGTGGCCAAAACACTGCATTTCAAAAGGCTCCCTCAAGTATTTATCAAAGAAAGGACACAGATACATATCCAAGCAAGCCACTCACATATCTCAGTAAAAGTAGGAATAACCCAAGCAGGTTTATACAGTATCATGTTAAAAGATTCTCTTAAGCGCAAGTGTCCAAAAATGTCCTGTAAAATCTCCTGGTAACTTGGTTTAAGTAGGTGTTATGCAAATGGGTATATTTTAAAGTTTTTTATGCTCTTGAGGAAGGAAAAATTATTTTTCTCTGTATCAGGTAAGCTAGCTGAAGAATTATCAAGTTAAGGAAAGTTTGAGATACCCAGGAATTCTCTGAAGGCTCAACAAATATCTCTAAGGGGAAAAATCTATTTTTGTACCTTTTAAGAGGAACTCACTAATAAATTTTTGGAATTCTAGTTTTAAGAAGGTAAAACACTGTTGGGAATGGGGGAAGGGTGTATGCAGTGCAACTAAAGTACTTCCACAGAGCTGGAGTGCAGAACTTCCTAGCTCCAAAGAAAGTGCTGGACAGTTATAATGCTTTCAGGGAAAGAAGCAGCGTTATTCCTGTAGTAACAGTAGCAACAATCACAATAGGCCTATATGGAGTGCTAGCTGTTAAAAGCACTTGCTGAATCTAATAAAAGCCCCAAGAATACTGTTATCCTTGTTTTAAAATTGAGAAGTCTGAAGCAAGAAGTTAAATTTGTCTAAGATCACAGAGTACTAGTGGTAGAACCATGACTCAAACCTAAGCCTGAGCTCTTATTCATCAAACTAAACTGGAAAAGTAAAAAGAGCATCCAACTTGGTATCAGAGGATCTGGGTTGAAGTTCTAGTTCAGCTACTCACTAGCAGTGCAATCTCAGACAAGTAATGACAGCTTTTACACACAATTTATTCACCTGTTAAGGGAGAGTTAATAGTATCACCTGCCCTGACTACTTCACAAGGTAGCAGTGAAAATTCAGTGTGCAACTAATACAACTAATTAAAATTTTATTTGTAATACTGATTCCATAACAGTTGCTACCTCCATATCCCCGTGTTTCTAATTCTGGCAACCCTATTCTGGAATTCTCAACATGAATCACCAATATTGCAGTCTCAGGAAAAGTGAAGAGCCTAAGTCTTGCCCCTATCTAACCACCACACACAGAAGAGGAATGGTTACTTTCAACCCCCATTACTGTCAAGACTGGGCATCTCCAGGAAGATATTTCCACAGGAAATAGCTAGAAAACGATAGCCCACAAGTGAGATATCCCCTTAACCAAAGGTTCACATTTGAAGTGCAGTAAGTCTTGGTTCTAAACACAACATTCAGTTTCTAACTCAGAAGAAATGTACATTGCTGAAAGAAGCTTTGTAGCTCTGTATACCAAGTACCTCAGTCAGTCTCTGAAAGGCTCAAACTGAGACCCTGAGACTAATCAAAAGAAATACACACATACTATGCTCAATCATACCACCTGTGGTCTCTGTAGTCCTCTGAAGAGTCAGAATTGGAACCTCAATAGTAATTTGCAAAAATTGCCTGCAATTTCTTTTCCAAGGTAAAAAGGCCTTACCTCTTTTTCTTGGCTTCACACCATTAGAAAAAGAAAGGTCAGTCACTACACAAAGAGGATAATTTAATTCAAGTAGCTAATCAACCATAAACTGTAAGTGTCAAGACATGTTCACATGAAATAGGCCATCAATGTTAGTATTTCCAGTCATCTTGGGGGAGTCTACAGTGCTAAGCCTGTTCTCCTTAAGACTTTTCACAACCAATTATATAACCATTCTGCTAGCTAGAGGAACAAAAGAAAGTCAAAGGCTCACAATTCAAGAGCTACTAAAAACAAAATATAAAATTATGCAGTGGGTTGGAGGTGGGAGGGATGTTTAAGAGGGAGAGGACATGGGTATACCTATGGCTGATTCACACTGCTGTATGGCAGAAAGTAACACAACATCGTAAAGCAATTATCCAATTAAAAATAAACTTAAAAAAAAATTATGCACTAAGGAGTTTGATAAGTAAATATACCCACTGATTAAGTACATGTGCCTATTTCCTTAATTTTAAAAATACTATTTACAGTTTACACTGTAAGGTTATTTATATAACAAATTACTCTCATTCTAAGAGTGAAATTTTGGGAGGGATTTACTAAGAAAATAACAAAATTCTGTGAATATTACAAGCTTTTTAAGGTTCCATAGTAAAGTTAAAAAACCTCTAGGCACCAGGTTTTTTTTTTTAACCATGAGAAAACACACTAATATGGGCACACACATACATGTGTGTTAATATGTTTATACCAGCTCTGAAAACAACCTGAATGATCTTGGAACGTGAATATAAAAACTGGGATACATCCATACAATGGGATGCTTCAGCAATAAAAAGTAACCCCTGATACACAAACTACGAATGTCTCCAAGTGCATTATGTTAAATAAAAGCAGCCAACCTCAAAAAGTTACATGCCGCATGATTCCATTTACATCAAACTCTGGGAAAGACAAAACTGTAGTGACAGAGCACATCCGGAGCTGCCAAAGACAAGAAGTGGGAGTTCCCCCAACTGAAGGGCCAGGAGAATTTTTGAGATGGTGGAACTCTTCTATATCTTGATGAGAGTACTGACCACATGCTTCCAAAACTTGCAGAACAGTACTCAAAAAGGGTGACTTTTCCTGTATACAGATTATACTTTAAATTTCATTATTATACTAAAAAACCATGGCTTAAATTTTTTCAAACCACAGATGTGACAGAATCTGTATTATAGTTCTGAAAAACAGGGACCAGATACCAAAACAGCAGAACACTAAACCATGTTAGAGCTGCCTCCGAGTCTGATAGCTCCCTTCCATTAACATTTTGCCTACAAATCTAAACGGTATCTGCAGGCAGAAACAAACTGAGGATTAAAAAACAAATCCATTTTTAAAAGAAAACTAGTGTTTACATCCTAGGCATTTTAAGAAGAAAATGAGCTTTGTCAAGGAGGGAATAAAATTCAAACAGTAAATATTAACATTAATCTTTTCCATAATCACGACAGTCACAACAAATAAGGTTCCTTTTCTAATTTCGGTTCAAAAACCCAAAATTTTACTTTACAAAACCTGCAAAAGATTATTAAAAGATCTTAACATTTGCCTAAAATCTTTAAGAGCTTTCACTTAACTGGGCAATACAGCAAAGAACTCAACTACCTCTCAAGTTACTTAACCCCATTTTGCCTTGATTTCCTCGTCAGTAAAACTGGAATAATTATAATTAAGTATAATAACTGGGGCTTCCCGGGTGGCACCACTGGTGAAGAACCCCCAGTCAATGCAGGAAAGAGACTCAAGTTCATCCTCTGGGTCGGGAAGATCCCCTGCAGGAGGGCATGGCAACCCACTCCAGTGTTCTTGCCTGGAAAATTCCATGGACAAAGCCACCTGGCAGGAGTCCCGAGTCCGACACAACTGAAAAGACTTAGCACACACACATGCTGGGAATAATCCCAGACAATTAAATGACTTAATACATACAAATTGCTTAGAATAGTCTCTGGCATACTTAGAAGTCTCAGAAATTTTTAAGCCAATCTAAATGAATGATCTTAGTCACTGTGTGTCCTTGTACAAATCATTTTCTTTTCACATCACAATTCTGTTCTGTGACGTCAGAGACCAAAAGTCAATGGCCTAAATGCCTAATAATATTATTCTATGTTCCTATTAATTTTACCTCAATTGCACCAGTCACCTTGCAAAGGTTAGGTATTATCCCTACTGTATAGAAAAATCTGAGGCCCAAATTAAGTCAAGTAACTTGCCCAAAGAGATAGCAAAGTGAAGACAAAGCCAAGGCACAGATCTGGTATTCTGAGAGTCCTCAAAACTTTGTTCTCTTCAAACATTTTAGCCTTCTACCAATCCCTCCCCTTCTTACAGAGACACAGGTATGACACACTCAAAAACAAAACCAAACCCTCCAATGTACTTTTTGGCCCCACAACACAGCATGCAAGAAGGCACGCAGGATCTTAGTTCCCAGACCAAGGACTGAACCTCTGCCCCTGCAGTGGAAGCCTGGAGTCTTAACCACTGGAACACCAGGGAAGTCCCTCCAATATACTCATTTTAAAAATTCATTAAGCTATACATTCGTTTTATGCACCCTTCCACATGTTTAACGTTGTAATTTGAAAAGATAAAATAGGTTTCTTCATTAAGTGTATTCATGTATGAATAGAGGTAGAAGAAAATTTAAAAAGCTGAAGAAAACTATATTCACTAAAATTACGTGAGGTGCTAAAAGTTTTAAAACTGAAGTGTTACATACATACAAAAAAAGTATATACATTCTAAGTACACAACTCAATGATTCTCATAAAGCAAACCATGAAATTACCACCCAGATCAAGATACAGAACATAACTCGCAACCCCACAGTCTCCCTGTGCTCACTACCAAAGATAACCATTATTCTGACTTCTGCCGCCATCTATCAGGAGTTTTCTGGTAACTTTATAAAAGTGAAATCACACAGTTAGCACCGCCTTGTGAATGGTTCTTCCACATACACTTAATTTTTCTTCTTGCAGACGGAGTGCACTTAGGCTTCCCAGGTGGCACAACAGTGAAGAACCTGCCTACCAACGCAGGAGACGCAAGAGACACGGGTTCCGTCCTGGAGTGAGGAAGAAATGGCAACCCACTCCAGCATTCTTGGTGGAAAATCCCGTGGATGGGGAACCTGGCAGGCTACAGTCCACGGCTTGCAAAGAGTCAGACTCAACCGAGCATAGAAGAGCATGGAGTAAAAAGGGTTCTCTCACTGCCGTCAAATATTCAATTTAAACCAATCATTCTGAAAGCAAACCATTCCTCAAGCCATAAAATATCTAAGGTATTGGTTTATTTAAAGGATAACTAGTACTCTCTCCCCCCAGTGAGAGTTCTAAGAAACTTTCAGTTACTTTTAATAGGAGAAAACAGAAATCCAAAATATCTCAATAAATATCCTTTCATCCATAAAATTGAATTATAACCTTTAAAAAGCAAGACAGAAGAAAAAAAGGGAGGGGACATCATGAAGAAATTGCAGACTCTAAGTCTCTTAAAAATAATTTTGCTCTTTTATATAAAAATGAGTTGTCAACTATAGCCAACAATACAAAACTGCAAAATTTTGTTTGCACCAAAATACTTAATTCCAATGCAAGTTTGATAGCGCTGCAACAAAATTTTTAGATAAGTAAATGCTTCTATTTTATCCTGAGATGCTCTCCTTCTGCTAATCTACATCACTGTCTCATTTTAAGAACCCATAAGCAGTGCTGTCCAACATGTAGTCACTAACCACGTGGCTATTTAAAATTAAAATGCTCAATTTAGCTCCTTGTTCAAACTAGCCAAAATTTCAAGTGCTCAATATGTACTGAACAGCAGTTATCAAATGTCAGAAGGAATCAGAGAAACTTCTACTGAACAACATGTTTCATATATGCTGTCTCGTGTCACACTCCTCGTTTCTTACAATATCCTGAATGCATATCCTAAGAAAAAGGGGACTTGGTAATTCAGTGGCTAAGACTCTATGCTACCAATGCAGGGCACCAGGGTTCAATGCCTGGTGAGGGAACTAGATCCCACATGCTGCATCTAAGACCCAACACAGCCAAATAAATAAATTTTTAAAAGGCCTTGGGGTGGAGAGGAGAAATTTTAAAAAATAAATAAAAAATGATGGATGAGTAGTATGGATCACTAACTTATTTCCCATCTCACTCAAATTTAATTATCACTCATTTGGAAATTTCTTCTCCTTGGCCTCATTAACCTAATTTTAACAGCTTTTTAAAATTTTGAGATCACATTTAGGGGAGTGGGAGAAGATCAATCTTTGGCTCTTCTAGGTTCAAGATCTCATTCAGATAAGACCTACCTTTCTTCCTGCCTCAAATTTTTTCTCTCCGAGCTCCTCCGAGACATTTTCACTTGAATATTCCCTGGTCTCAACGTTAAATGTGTCAAGGGTTTCATTTCAGTCCTTTTCCAAACTCCCCCTCCCAGTTCTACATTTCTGTACCATCACTATTCTCTGAGGCCCAAAACCCACCAACTCTAAGTCCCTGCCACTAAACTTCCCATTCAACTACTTCATTCAAGTATTTGTGTATTTCCCTCAGGCTGTCAACTAAGAATGCTTAAGTTAGCAAGCTAAATTACCACCCTGCCACCACCTTAATTCAGGTCCTTACTACCTAATTCTGAGTACAGGACAGATTTTTCACTGCTTTCCAATCTTTGCCTGTTCTCAATTATGCACACTGCCACAAGACATCTCTTCCCTGCAAGGGCTCAGTACAGAGAGTAAAAGAAATTTTAAGTACTTTAATATTTTATTTCAATTTTTAGCACTTTACAAACTTATTTCTGAATCTTCTATTCTGTGCTAGCAAAACAAAAACTATTTCCCAAACATAGCTCTTTGTGCCTTACCTAAGTAAAGCTTGAACTCCTCATTTCTACTATGCAACTTCAACATGTTAGCTGTTTTATATGGCAAAACTACCCAGCTCAGCGCCTCTTACACAGCACCCAATTTTGAACGAAACTAAGTGAACAGAACAGGAGTAAGAAAGTTACAAATATACATACTGGTTTAGCATCAATATTTATTGCATGCAGTTCTACTCCCCCAAAATTTACTCTGCAGAATTATTTCTATAGAAATTACCCTGCAGCTGTTCAAAAGTATAAAGTGCAAGAATATCCATCAGAGACAGCACTTTTTGTAATACGGGGAAAAGTACCCCCCCCCAAAAAAAAATCCCTAGATGTCCATCAGTAAAGGACTGGATAAACAACTCTCGTGTCTATAAAAAGTTTTTAAAAACTACAGTCCTTAAAAACAGGTAAATAGGTCCATGAATCAGGGCAAATTGGAAGTGGTCAAACAAGAGATGGCAAGAGTGAATGTCGACATTCTAGGAATCAGCGAACTAAGATGGACTGGAATGGGTGAATTTAACTCAGAGGACCATTATATCTACTACTGCAGGCAGGAATCCCTCAGAAGAAATGGAGTGGCCATCATGGTCAACAAGAGAGTCCGAAATGCAGTACTTGAATGCAATCTCAAAAACGACAGAATGATCTCTGTTCATTTCCAAGGCAAACCATTCAATATCACAGTAATCCAAACTATGCCCCAACCAGTAATGCTGAAGAAGCTGAAGTTGAATGGTTCTATGAAGACCTACAAGACCTTTTAGAACTAACACCCAAAAAAGATGTCCTTTTCATTATAGGGGACTGGAATGCAAAAGTAGGAAGTCAAGAAACACCTGGAGTAACAGGCAAATTTGGCCTTGGAATACGGAATGAAGCAGGGCAAAGACTAATAATGCACTGGTCATAACAAATACCCTCTTCCAACAACACAAGAGAAGACTCTACACATGGACATCACCAGATGGTCAACACCGAAATCAGATTGATTATATTCTTTGCAGCCAAAGATGGAGAAGCTCTATACAGTCAGCAAAAACAAGACCGGGAGCTGACTGTGACTCAGATCATGAACTCCTTATTGCCAAATTCAGACTGAAACTGAAGAAAGTAGGGAAAACCATTAGACCATTCAGGTATGACCTAAATCAAATCCCTTATGATTATACAGTGGAAGTGAGAAATAGATTTAAGGGACTAGATCCGATAGACAGAGTGCCTGATGAACTATGGAATGACGTTCATGACATTGTACAGGAGACAGGGATCAAGACCACTCCCATGGAAAAGAAATGCAAAAAAGCAAAATGGCTGCCTGAGGAGGCCTTACAAATAGCTGTGAAAAGAAGAGAAGCGAAAAGCAAAGGAGAAAAGGAAAGATATAAGCACCTGAATGCAAAGTTCCAAAGAATAGCAAGAAGAGATAAGAAAGCCTTCTTCAGTGACCAATGCAAAGAAATAGAGGAAAACAACAGAATGGGAAAGACTAGAGATCTCTTCAAGAAAATTAGAGCTACCAAGGGGACATTTCATGCAAAGATGGGCTCGATAAAGGACAGAAATGCTATGGACCTAACAGAAGCAGAAGATATTAAGAAGAGGTGGCAAGAATACAAAGAACTGTACAAAAAAGATCTTCACGACCCAGATAATCACGATGGTGTGATCACTGACCTAGAGCCAGACATCCTGGAATGTGAAGTCAAGTGGGCCCTAGAAAGCATTACTACGAACAAAGCCAGTGGAGGTGATGGAATTCGAGTTGAGCTATTTCAAATCCTGAAAGATGATGCTGTGAAAGTGCTGCACTCAATATGCCAGCACATTTGGAAAACTCAGCAGTGGCCACAGGACTGGAAAAGGTCAGTTTTCATTCCAATCCCAAAGAAAGGCAATGCCAAAGAATGCTCAAACTACTGCACAATTGCACTCATCTCACACGCTAGTAAAGTAATGCTCAAAATTCTCCAAGCCAGGCTTCAGCAATATGTGAACCGTGAACTTCCTGATGTTCAAGCTGGTTTTAGAAAAGGCAGAGGAACCAGAGATCAAATTGCCAACATCCGCTGGATCATCGAAAAAGCAAGAGAGTTCCAGAAAAACATCTATTTCTGCTTTATTGACTATGCCAAAGCCTTTGTGTGGATCACAATAAACTGTGGAAAATTCTGAAAGAGATGGGAATACCAGACCACCTGATCTGCCTCTTGAGAAATTTGTATGCAGGTCAGGAAGCAACAGTTAGAACTGGACATGGAATAACAGACTGGTTCCAAATAGGAAGGGGAGTACGTCAAGGCTGTGTATCATCACCCTGCTTATTTAACTTCTATGCAGAGTACATCATGAGAAACGCTGGGCTGGAAGAAGCACAAGCTGGAATCAAGATTGCCGGGAGAAATATCAATAACCTCAGATATGCAGATGACACCACTCTTAAGGCAGAAAGCAAAGAGGAACTCAAAAGCCTCTTGATGAAAGTGAAAGTGGAGAGTGAAAAAGTTGGCTTAAAGCTCAACATTCAGAAAACGAAGATCATGACATCTGGTCCCATCACTTCATGGGAAATAGATGGGGAAACAGTGAAAACAGTATCAGACTTTATTTTGGGGGGCTCCAAAATCACTGCAGATGGTGACTGTACCCATGAAATTAAAAGACGCTTACTCCTTGGAAGGAAAGTTATGACCAACCTAGATAGCATATTGAAAAGCAGAGACATTACTTTGCCAACAAAGGTTCGTCTAGTCAAGGCTATGGTTTTTCCTGTGGTCATGTATGCATGTGAGAGTTGGACTGTGAAGAAGGCTGAGCGCCGAAGAATGGATGCTTTTGACCTGTGGTGTTGCAGAAGACTCTTGAGAGTCCCTTGGACTGCAAGGAGATCCAACCAGTCCATTCTGAAGGAGATCAGCCCTGGGATTTCTTTGGAAGGAATGATGCTGAAGCTGAAACTCCAGTACTCTGGCCACCTCATGCGAACAGTTGACTCATTGGAAAAGACTAATGCTGGGAGGGATTGGGGGCAGGAGGAGAAGGGGACGACAGAGGATGAGATGGCTGGATGGCATCACTGACGTGAGTCTGGGTGAACTCCGGGAGTTGGTGATGGACAGGGAGGCCTGGCGTGCTGCAATTCATGGGGTCGCAAACAGTCGGACACAACTGAGCGACTGAACTGAACTGAACTGACTGATTTTGCGATAGGGTAAGATGTTTATAATACACTGAGAAAAAAATTGTAAATCAGCCATGTACAGCTTGATCATATTAAAAGGAAATTTTAAGATCTGTATATTAATCAAAAACAAACAATATGGGACTAAAATTGCATTCTATTCAAACAACTGAGTACTACATAGCTATTAAGAAAACATACGTATATTAACATAGATAAATTTCAAGCTTTTTCAAACAGCAGAATATATACACTAAGGTACTATATGGATTTGAAACACAATAATACTACATGTCAAACACACACAGACATCTGTAGGAAGAATAAAACAGCACAGGATGGCCTAAAATGGTAAAACCACCTCTGGATAATAGAAATAGGATTTAAGATGAATGCAGGAAGGACTTCAACTATGTAATATTTTGCTTTTTAAAAACAAGTATAAATACCTCTTTGAGGCAAATTTTACAAGATATCAACATCTATTAAATCTAAATCAACTTTTAGGCACATGGTGTCTGTTAAATTATTCTCCATATTCTTCTGAATTTTTGAAATATTTAAATTTTCTTTTAAAAAAAGAAAGCCAAGATTGTGGGATTTGGGAACAGAAAAATGGGCTTAATCAACTTCTACAAGGTATTTTTTTAATAAACCTATATATCTTTATTATAAAATTTTAAACTAAAAAAGCCTATAAATTTGTATTAGTATCTACCTTTATTACCTTGATTGCCCTTGAACTTTAATCTTATTCTTTAAAAGAATAAAGGGCAGACAGTTAATAATGTTCTACCCCAGAAATCTAACATTCTGAATGATATATCATCTATCTACACAAGCACTGAAGTTACTATAATGTTCAATAAACAGCAAAAGCTGATAGGCTTTACCTAATCACTTAAACTCTGGATATACTATATAGATCTTCCTAGAGTATCAACAGATGAATGAGTAAATAAATTTACAGTGGCTCAACTCCCAGCTATATACATTAACACCAAAACCCCAACTGTCAAAATAAAAGTCATTTATCTAAGTATCTTCCAGTTCAAATTACATGTGCAAAATCAGTATCACATCTGGGCTGCTATAATCCTATTTGGGTTTTTTTTCCCATTTAATATTTTTAAATACACACAGGGCTACAGTTCTTACTCCACATGGCAAGTCAGCAGGAAAACTAGGAATTCTGGCCGAGTCCTGTGTTTAAGTTCACAGTATCTGACTTTTCAAGATGTCATTCATAATTCTTAATCAGCTCATTAGGAAGGGAAATATCAGGTGGAGGTCTTGTGTTTAACTGTGACCAAAGCCCAGACTGCCTCAGTGCCACAGTGGAATTTACAGTCAGAAAGTTCAAATCGGCTTGCCTGCCCCATTTTCCCATACTGCTTCCTACAGCTGCCACTCTCCTTAGGAATTGGAGTCGATTGATGTTTTTTTTGCGGCGGGGGGGGTCACACCCCATGGCATGCGGAACTTCCTCACCATACTTCCTTCAGTGGAAGTGTGGAGTCTCAACCACTGGACCACTAAGGAAGTCCACAACCCATTTCTTTAATGCTGACTATGATTTAAATCTTCATAAGCCAGCCAATGAAAACTAAGGACATTAAAATGTACTTTAAAATAGCAGGTTTTCCCTAATTATAATAGTAAAAAAAAAAAAGTAACACATGTTCATTACAGAAAACTGGAAAACTACAGAAGAACATAAGGCAGAAAATGGTCACTATTCCAGCCAGAAATTAATCACTATTAGTATTTCCATTCTTGTCTTTATAGAGTCTCTCTTATGTATAAAAGTATATTAGTTCACTTATGAAACATGATTTTAAGTTCAGCAGATCAAAGGGGAAATAAAATACTAGCTTCTTCAGAAGACTAATTTTTTTTCAGCCTTTTCGGAATAAACCAAACCACAGGTACAGGGAACTGGAGAGAATAAGATAAGTGACAGAAATTATATTTGCTCCTTTTCATTCACACTATGGCAAACCCTGCAGTCCATGTTTGAAGAACCATCATACACACAAAAACTGAGTATGTTTCCTTTTTAAATAGCAAGCTACTATATAAATACAGATACATACACATACATATACACACACACACACACACGACTCTTGCCAGTAGGAGGAACCCACACAATGAAAGGAATTACATCAAGACTTTTTTGTCACCATGCATCTATCCTGAAGAGAAAGTAAGGGGATATCTGAAAGGCTGATGTAAAATTAATGACCTCTCCCCCAGAAATGTTTTCTGTGCACATCAGATGAAGGAACGATCTAACTACAGAAAGTGATGTGTTGGTTTCACAAGACTATAGTTTATTTACACGTGTAAATATATAGGTAAGAGTTTAAACAGTCCATAAAATTGATAGCTTCCTTTATACCAGGCAGTACATGAAGTGCTGAGGAGTGAAGGAGAACAGCCATCAGTACCTACTTCTGCAGGCTTCCTGGGTGGTTCAGTGGTTAAGAATCCATCTGCCAATGCGGGAGATGAGGGTTCCATCCCTGTGTGGGGAAGATTCCCTAGAGGAGGAAATGGCAACCCACTCCAGTATTTTTGCCTGGAAAACCCAATGGACAGAAGAGCCTGGCAGACTACAGTCCACAGGGTCGCAAGAGTCGGACATGACTTAGTGACTAAATACCACCTACTTCTTCAGGCTTACAGTCTTTAAAGACGATGTCAAACACTCCTTTGAGGCATGTGGCCTCAAAGGAGTCACAATACTACCTGTGATTAAATGATGCTCTCAAACCCTTATGAGGATCTAAGATGTCTGTGACAACACCTTATAAATCATGCTACCTAAGGTAAAAAGGAATACCTGGCCTTTTTCCAAAAATACTATATACAGCAATCACCTTCAATGTAAATTATCTTTTAACTGGCAAAAAATAATCACAAGTTGGTCTTTTCACAATCTCGAAGACTTCAATATCATCTTTCTCCAATAATGACCGATCCATATAAAATTACTGAAATTAAACTCCCCATGATAGGAAGAGAGAGGGAGACTCATTTTTGTAGGGTAAAAGCACCATTTCCAGATTTCGTAACTAAGCAGCAGGGAGGAGAGGGGCAAATCAAAAGTAATTTATGAACTTAAGCACAAAGAATTCTGCCCAGTGTCACAGGGCAGCCTGGACGAGAGGGGCGTTTGGGGGAGAACAGGTGCATGCATATGAACGCATATGAACGGCTGGCTCACTGTGCTGTGCGCTTGAAACTACCACGATACTGTTAATCGGCTATCTTCCAACACAAAATAAAAAGTTTAAATTTTTTAAAAACAGGAACATATTCAAACTTTAAGAAAAAAAGTCACCTTTTAATCCAGGACTCAGAGAAAGTTTTGGCCCAAGAAAGCATTTTTTAAGTTACTGACTCAGGCTCTTCCAAATGGAGTTAAAGAGTGACAGGTTAATTGTGGTATTTTGCAAGCAAAGGAAAGCTAGTACATAGCAATTATTCATCTTTTTCAGTCTCCAAGACCTAAGCTCTTAGAAAACAAAAATGTTACAACCAAACTGCTTTCCATAAAGCAGAGACTTTAAAAAATATACTCTACAGAATATCAGTTCTTCATCTTTAAGAGAAGTAGGCTACTTATTGAGACTGCTTCCTATCCCATGATTGGCCCTTTTCAAATCAAGCACCTCAACAAAGACACAGACAAGCGCCTCAGCTGGTGCTTTATGAGCAAGGTCTGTGTTTCCCTTATTGCAGACATGGCTCTCGATAGCACAGGCCACTGTGAAGACTATCATAATCCAACTAGGCTGGACCACCTGCAGAACTAGTGGGAAAGCTCTGAAATAGTCGGCCATAAAAGCCCAACATTACATCTTAAGTGTCTAAAGGAGTTATATCCAAAGTAGAACACAGTACACCCAAGGAGTACCCAAGATGCTCCACTGCAGTAAAGGAGAAAGATACTTGAACTTTAATTCTCATCCTCGTTAATTTTTTTCTCTATATAAGACACACAATAACCAGTTACTGTATATATTATTTGTAAATTAAATAGTTAAGGATTGAGGATTAACGCTCAATACTTTTTAAGTAGTCTCTATCATTCCCCTTCCATTTTCACCTGCTCCTTCCACAGCTAAGCTGTAGAGGGTAAGGGCCGATGATGAAAAAAGAACAAAGGAAAAGGTATTTCCAAACTGTTTTAAATTCCCACCAACAAGCTGCTGCTGCTGCTAAGTCGTTTCAGTTGTGTCCGACTCTGTGCGACCCTGTAGACGGCAGCCCACCAGGCTCCCCCGTCCCTGGGATTCTCCAGGCAAGAACACTGGAGTGGGCCACCATTTCCTTCTCCAATGCATGAAAGTGAAAAGTGAAAGTGAAGTTGCTCAGTCGTGTCCGACTCTCGTGTCCGACTCTCGTGTCCGACTCTCGTGTCCGACTCTTAGCGACCCCATGGACTGCAGCCCACCAGGATCCTCTGTCCATGGGATTGTCCAGGCAAGCTAAAAGGTAGTAAATCACTAGAAAGAATATTTGGAACCGGACAATGATATTACTGAAGAAGGCAATGGCACCCCACTCCAGTACTCTTGCCTGGAAAATCCCATGGATGGAGGAGCCTGGTAGGCTGCAGTCCATGGGTCGCTAAGAGTCGGACACAACTGAGCGACTTCACTTTCACTTTTTCACTTTCATGCATTGGAGAAGGAAATGGCAACCCACTCCCGTGTTCTTGCCTGGAGAATCCCAGGGACGGGGGAGCCTGGTGGGCTGACGTCTATGGGGTCACAAAGAGTTGGACACGACTGACGCGACTTAGCAGCAGCAGCAGTAGCAATGATATTACTGTTGCCGAGACTTTAAAATAGCACCCTATTTAGAGGATACCCTGAGTATACTGAAATTTAAAAAACAACCCTTTGCCAGATAAGCCCACTTTTAGGAATTTAGCCTGAGAAAATAGCAGCATAATTGTATTTTTAAAAGCTCAAACAAGAGACTTCCCTGGCAATACAGTGGTTAGGGCTACTCACTTCCACTGCGGGGGACATGGGTTTGATCCCTGGTCAGGGAACTAAGATTCTTCAAGCCATCTGGTGCAGCCAAAAAAAAAAAGTCCAAAGGAGTTCATCACAGCTCTGTTTTATGATTTTATGAGGGAAAATTGAAATGTCCATTAACAGGGAATTGCTGTAAACTATGCTGCACCCATATCACAGAATACTGAATACCCATTAAGGGAACATCAACTGGACATGGGAAGTTGCTCTTCTTTAAGTATTTCAGTAGATAAGTAAAAAAGAAAAACATCAAACATTACATCTAAATGAGATTAGGGATCAGCTCTACTTTCTTTCATTCTCCTACATTATCTCCATTTTTTTGTAGGTTTCACACACACTCACACAAATATGTACTGTAGCTTTCATAATCAGAAATAAAAACTTCATTTTGAAATTTAAAATGAAATTAAAACTCCTTATTATTGCCCTGTAGACTTCTAAAGCTTTTTATAAACACACTACTTTGCCCCATGTGGTTTGTGTAATCAGTCTAAATACTTTACAATTATAAATTTGTTTTATCTTATAGAAACATGAGAGGCGTGAACAAAAAAATAAGAATGACCCTATTTCAAGTAAACCATCCTGTCTTTATATCAATTCTTTCAAATGCTAGGATTTATCAATATAATTATAACTCCTTACATTTGCCACATTATCAATCTATGAATACTTCAGAAAAATAGTTTTATGTATCTTCTGCAACTAAATTACAGAAGCATTAGCTAAAGAAAATAAATTTAGAACATAAATGAAATCAGGAAAGCTTCCTACTATCTCTCATAATAAAATCATTCTAAACATATGCCAGCAAATTTGGAAAACTCAGCAGTGGCCACAGGACTGGAAAAGGTCAGTTTTCATTCCAATCCCAAAGAAAGGCAATGCCAAAGAATGCTCAAACTACTGCACAATTGCACTCATCTCACACGCTAGTAAAGTAATGCTCAAAATTCTCCAAGCCAGGCTTCAGCAATACGTGAACTGTTAACTTCCTGATGTTCAAGCTGCTTTTAGAAAAGGCAGAGGAACCAGAGATCAAATTGCCAACATCCGCTGGATCATCGAAAAAGCAAGAGAGTTCCAGAAAAACATCTATTTCTGCTTTACTGACTATGTCAACGCCTTTGACTGTGTGGATCACAATAAACTGTGGAAAATTCTGAAAGAGATGGGAATACCAGACCACCTGATCTGCCTCTTGAGAAATTTGTATGCAGGTCAGGAAGCAACAGTTAGAACTGGACATGGAACAACAGACTGGTTCCAAATAGGAAGGGGAGTACGTCAAGGCTGTATATTGTCACCCTGCTTATTTAACTTTTATGCAGAGTACATCATGAGAAACTCTGGGCTGGAAGAAGCACAAGCTGGAATCAAGATTGCCAGATTGATTATTGGGAGAAATATCAATAACCTCAGATATGCAGATGATACCACTCTTATGGCACAAAGTGAAGAGGAACTCAAAAGCCTCTTGATGAAAGTCAGAGAGGAAAGTGAAAAAGTTGGCTTAAAGCTCAATATTCAGAAAACGAAGATCATGGCATCTGGTCCCATCACTTCATGGGAAATAGATGGGGAAACAGTGGCTGACTTTATTTTGGGGGGCTCCAAAATCACTGCAGATGGTGACTGCAGCCATGAAATTAAAAGACGCGTACTCCTTGGAAGGAAAGTTATGACCAACCTAGATAGCATATTCAAAAGCAGAGACATTACTTTGCCAACAAAGGTCCGTCTAGTCAAGGCTATGGTTTTTCCTGTGGTCATGTAGGTATGTAAGAGATGGACTGTGAAGAAAGCTGAGCGCTGAAGAATGGATGCTTTTGACCTGTGGTGTTGCAGAAGACTCTTGAGAGTTCCTTGGACTGCAAGGAGATCCAACCAGTCCATTCTAAAGGAGATCACTCCTGGGATTTCTTTGGAAGGACTGATGCTAACGCTGAAACTCCAGTACTTTGGCCACCTCATGCAAAGGGCTGACTCATTGGAAAAGACTTTGATGCTGGGAGGGATTGGGGACAGGAGGAAAAGGGGACGACAGAGGATGAGATGGCTGGATGGCATCACCAACTCGATGGACGTGAGTCTGAGTGAACTCGGAGTTGGTGATGGACAGGGAGGCCTGGCATGCTGTGATTTATAGGGTCACAAAGAGTCGGACACGACTGTGCGACTGAACTGAACTGAAACATATGAAGAAACAAATAGGTATGTAACAGATCTAGGTCTGGACATATAACCAACATGATGCTGGATGTAGTAATCCGCACCATGAGACAGTATCTTTGTAATTACCAGACAGTCCATTTAAGGGAAAAGAGTTAGAATATTAGCGTAAGTTTATGTCTTAACTATGTTCATTAAGTCAACAATTTATAACAAAGCTATGAGGTATTTTGTGGATTCCCAGGTGGCTTAGTGGTAAAGAATCCGCCTGCCAAGCAGAAGATGTGGATTTGATCCCTGGGTCGGGAAGATCCCCTGGAGGAGGAAACAGCAACCCACTTCAGTATTCTTGCCTGGAAAAATCCCACAGACAAAGGAGCCTGGTGGGCTGCAGCCCAGAGGGTCAAAGAGTCGGATGTAACTGCGTGTGCACGCGCGTGCAAACACACACACACACAGTATTTCACCCTTAACAAAACAGCTTTAAATTTAACCAAACTTCACAATTTTCTTGTGATTTTTCATATGTTTTATGTCTCACTATTTTATAGTCATCCTAACTGCAAAGCTCGGGTACTGTGTCCCTAAGCAGTTGCTTCCAAGTTTTACAACTCAAGAAAAAATACATTTGGGAATTTCTTGGCGATCCAGTGATTAGGATTCTGCGCTTTCATTGCAGGGGTCTGGTTCAATCCCTGGTCTGGAAACTAAGATCCTCAAAAGTTGCACAGAGCGGCGTTGGCGGGGTGGGGGGACTGTAATTATAAAATTACATTTTATGTGGCAACAGTACACATATAGTAACATAAGTAATGTATAATAAAACAAAAGTTTCACAAATCAATAATTATTTTTACCATTTTCTATGTGCTTTTAGAAACCACATTGATTTCATTATGTTGCCACCTGCCATTTAGAAAACACAGCCCTAAAACATTACACAGAATGTGCCAAAGTCCCTGACCCTATCACTTTCCACCACCACGCCAACATAACAAAATGGGTGAAATCCAGCAATCTACTGTAAGGGCAAGTGAAGTGACAGTCGCTCAGTTGTGTCCGACTCTTCGACCCCATGGACTATACTGTCCACGGAATTCTCCAGGCCAGAATACTGGAGTGGGTAGCCTGCAAACCTTGGCACAAATTTAAGACATCTCGGCCCTCTGAAGTTTCTTGAAACACTAACTATTCCTATTGGCAGACTGGATGCAAATGCTGCTCAAAGGTTTTTCCAAGCAAAGAGTACAGAAAAGAAATCTTTTCTGTTGCTTTATCAGTGATATTACTAAATTCCGCACTTGACAACAAATACCAGATTTACCACTGCTCCACAAATCAACTCTTCCAGGAAAACAGGATTCTAATACAATAGGGCTCCATCATCATCCACTGACATTTTTAGACTGCTTCATATACACAATTCCATTTCATCCTCACTGACACAGTGAAATACACAGAGAAGTTGCTCTTCTTCCTTTTACTAATGAGGGACCTGAAGCTCAGAAGGCTTACGTGGTTTGCCAGAAAACACAGCTAATGAGAAGCACAACCCGGACTTGAACTCAGGACTTACTAGTCAACCACTGTCATGCTACAACGGTTTTCACTTTAAATGTCTGATATGAACTTGAAAGTTATGTTAAGGTTCTAGATGCAAAAGTGAAGATAAAAGCACAAAATTAAAATGAAAAATAACAATGTTAGCAATTCTGGTAGCTTCTAAAATTGGGAATCCTAGTTCAATTGGGTATGGATTTGATCTCATATTTTGTCTAAAGTTTCACTGATTATAAAACTACATATAAATTTAGCATAGAAAATTACAGAATTGGGTGGTCTGTAAGAAACAACTGACCACAGAAATTACACAAACTTGCACCAAACCATTCTTACTCTTGTGGCTTCACACTCAATTATGAAGTTCCCTATGTGAAATCCGTTTTGATTTCAACACTAAGTGAATTACAACAGCATAAGCATGTTGTTTCTGCATAACACTTGCAACATGCATGCAATTTCCAGAGCAGTTTTGGACAAAAGCAGAATCCAAAACAGAAGGTTCATCTACCTATGAGATTAATACTAAACAACAATTACAAATTAATAAAGATTTGCAAAATCAGGCTGGAGAAACTACTTTAGGTCAATAATTACAAACCTTTTAATTTTACGGTAAGAAAATGGAGGTCTAGAGAAGTGACATTCCCAGCAGCAGTCAATTAACAACACAATCTAAAAAATAAAAAACCAAGGCACATTTAAGACCCCAAAACTAGGGACAGGATAGTGTCCAATGACAGTCTTTAGAAAACAGAATCTCTTAGGCAAACCACAAGGACTAAAAATCTGACTCTAACTCAATGCAAATTATCAAATAGCTTTTAATAACAAACACTGTCATCAACCACCAAAACTGTTCTTTTTCCCACCTCAATATTATCCATTTACTCAACAAATACCTGAGGGCATAGTATATGCTCAGAACTATGATAACTACTCCAGACACCAAAGAAAAAAACCATGCAAAGCCTCCGGCTCTTGCAGTGGACAGGTGGGTGTGCTTCCCTAACAGTACTACACTACGATTTAACAGGATGTTGACCAAACTCCTTCACTGCTCTCTACGACTGTAACATTTTCTTCCAACTCCTCCAAACTTATAACAAACCTTACCACACCCCCTCTGAAATATGAATACTTCCTTTGGTAACTCAGCACTCCACTTTACCAACCGAAAGTGTTAACCAGAACTACATCAGACTTTAGAACTGACTTTGCCACTCCTCAAGGCCTTAGGCATATTTCAAGAACTTTTCACAATCCACAGTAAACCTTCCTGGTTCACAACCCTAGTCTCAAGTGACTGTTAATTCACCTGCCCTACCCCCACTTCACTAGAAACCTGAATCAGACAGTTTAGGGGCAACAGTGATGTTGGAAAGCAGCTTCAGTGGAGCTCTTCGTGGCCCACAAGCAGACTTTCTGCCTCTCCCTCTCTGCTTCTGTCCTCTGGATTGCTCATTATGTCTCTGGATATACCTCTAATTTTATGAAGCATGTCCCTGAAGATGTGCACAAATAATTTTTGGCAATCGATGTGCTTCCCGTACATAAATCCACTGTATTTTAAGAGATGCTCAGGCTCCCCTCTTTTCCACACCTCTCAAATTATATAAACAATTAAAAACACTCTCAGGAGTTGTAATTACTGGAAATCCTTTGGAATACCAGAGGTGACTTAAAGCAGACATTCAGAAACCTGGCTGACTAGAATCACTCAGGGAGCTTTGTAAGGCTCAGAGATTTTTATTCACCAGGTCCCGCGTGAGGCCTGGAATAAGCATTTCAGGCAGTCCATACTATTTCTGACAACTGGTATTTAATTAGTTAACCACCAAACTGAAAAACCTGGTTTACAAACTGGGAAAACTTGGGTTCTCCTATGGCTTGCTATTAACTAACTTCAAGTGGGGCCACAGAAGCATACTGGTCACGTGAACAGCTCTGGGCCACCTGAAAATAAGGGAGTTAATTAGAGCTGAAAGAAGCCCTCATACGGAGCCAATCTACAATTCTGGAACCCTCCAAATTTAGTTAAATATCACAAACTGTACTGGGTTTACTCCAAACAGTGTCATTCTCTAAGCTCTTCTTCCCACCCAGGTCACAAGCCTTAGAAGGGAAGACTGTGACACCAACACACGCTGGTGCCCCTCACTTGGTCTCTGAGCAAAAAAAAAAAAAACATGCATCCTGTCTCTGGCCCTACTGGAACAGCCTTAGATGTGAAAGAGGGAGGTCCCCAACACCTCTACACCTATAAATCCCAACTATTTTATACTAAAAACAAAAATCATCCCGCACAGTTCAACGCAGGCCTTGATGGCACCGTCGCCCACATTATGAGAAACGAAAGGTGAAGCTCAACTGGAAGAGCAAGCCCACTTTTTTCCCTCGCTGTGGGGGGAAAAAAAAAAGCAGACACTGTCATACAACAAAGTGTATGTCAACATACTAAAACGGGTAAGAATTTAGGCCTCAGTCTGGAGACAACACCTGGATATCATTACCCCCCACAGTAGCTCCTGTGCAAAACTCACAAGTAAGGTTATCAGACCCCGGAGGAGTTTATTAAAATGGCCATAAAATTCACCCTTACTGTTCTGAGGCAAGTTTTCCAGCCCAAAGTACAACCAACAATACTATCCTGGGGGTCCTAAGCGGCAGGATTTTTCGCCTGAGAAATCACTCTAACCTTTCGTGAGGCAGTCTGACCAGTGCTGAGTTCTCTCAAGCACCTCCGAGCCATCCTTCCCACGCCAGGACTACCAGCTCAGGAGGATGCCCTGCTCCAGTCAGGCGGCCACTCCTCCTTCCCACAAGTCCCGGGCCCGCTCCGCTCGCCCCGGGGGCTCCGTGGCCCCCGACCTCCGGCCTCCCGCCACAGAGGACGCCCACGGACCCGGTCGGGGTGAGGGCCGCACGCTCACCTCCTGAAGTCAGCGGGCATCTCCCCGGACGCTACCGGGTAGCGCCTCACACCCCTCGTCCCCGTGGGCCCTTCCCCACCGGGTCCGGAAAGGCCGCCCCGGCCGGACCCCGCCTCCCCCGCGCCGAGGGTCCGGGCCGAGCCCTGCCGCGGCGCTCCCGCTCCCCGTGCCTCCCTCTGGCGGCCGTGGCCGCCGTCCGGGCCACCCTCCTCGGGCCACGCACGCCATCCCCAGCCCCCCGCGGGTCGCCGCCTCCTCAGAGGGTGACAGCCGCGGCGCCGGGGCCGAAGACGGCCCCTCCTCCAGCTCCTCCTCACCCCCGGAGCAGACGGGGGGGGGGGGTGGGCTTCCTTACCGGGCTGCAGAACATGGCGAGGCCCGTCACGGCACGGCCTCCGCCACCCCTCGAGGCGCCCAGCCAGGGCCGGCGGGGGGCAGCGCCTGGGCCGCTGGAGCGTCTCGACCGCCTGCGCCTCCGCCACCGCCTTCTCACAACCACAACAACATGGCGGCACCAGCCACACAGAGCGCGCTCCCGACGCCGAGCCGGGCCGCGAGCGGGGACGCGCGCGCACGCTCCGGCCTTCTGCCGGCGGTCGGAGCAAGGGGCGTGGTCTGGGCGGTAGACACGCCCCGGTGGTGGGCGGGGCTAAACATCAGCCGTACGTCCGCGGCGGGCGAGGGGTTAGGTGGGACGCTCCAGCTGGAAAAGACAGAACAGGATCTGGGAATGGGCGAGGAAGTCAACCTTTGGGCAAGGCATCTTTTCCTAGCTCTACGGCCAGGGGCAAGACAATGCTCGAACAATGGTAGTATCTTTCACCTGTAATTGTGCTCAGAATAAAACTAATTTAATGTGATGCAAGTAAATATAGCGTGCTCAAGGTTCTACAATTTCACACTGCTTCCACCAAAGCTCAGGTAAAAGAAGTCTTTTCAAACAAACAAGCAAAAAAGAAAGAAAAATTTGTAACACGTTCAGTTCAGTCGCTCAGTCCTGTCCGACTCTGCGTACACAATAGCTTGTAGAACAAATCTACAAACCAGGACCGAGTTCCCTCAGGCCCTAACAGATTCACCTGTAAGATTAGCATTTTAACGTTTTGTCTTTGACATTTCTGGAAAATGGCTGAATCCCGTCAAATGAAATCTATCCTTGCATTTGTTGTATTGTTTTTTCCACAGCACTCTGCAATTATTTATCCTTTTTTAAAATGTTTGTTGTCTTTCTGTCCTATTCTTAAGTAAAAGCTACTTGAAGATAAGGATCTTCTTTGTTTTGTTCATCACTTTATCCCCAGCACCTAGAACTGGTCATGACAAACAGCGGGAAATTTTCTCAGATTAATAGCTAATTTCAATACAACACATCCAATTTAATCTTCACAGCTTAAATGGGTAGATACTGTTATTATCACCATTTTACAGCTGAAGAAATTGCAGTCTAGGATAAGATACACTAAAAAATTTTTAAAAAGCAAACTCAATCCTACTAATAACAAAAACTCCTCTCCCCACCAAGCTGTACTGCCAACTTTGTGGCATCATTGCCTGAAATAAAATCCCAGGTAAGAAATTTAAGAGCTCAAAGCTAGGAAAGGCTTTGCTTTACTCTGTCAGCTAAAAGAAAAAACTTTGCACAACCTTAAAACTGAGAATTATGCTTCATTTGGCCAACATACGAAGGACTTAAGCCCGAGAGTCAACCTCTCTGATAGTTCTGAGGGACTGTTCCAAAGAGGTAAGGGAGGAGCCGAATATATAGGAATTTTTACACCAAAAATCAGGTAGTCAGAACATCGTAAGATCACTGTTAATTTAAGAAAAAAGCAGACATCTCAAGTTAATGAATTTAGCACTTTTTTATGTATGGGAAGATGCAAGCCATCTGGGCTCATTGAAATCATTCCTTCAAAACGCACCATAACTTTTGGCCCTAGTATTGTGGATTTTGCCCCCTGAATCCCATCAAGGTGCAGCTTAGGGGAGGCAGCTGCCAATTGTTGATGCCTAGACGGTCACAAGGAGAAGGCAATGGCACCCCACTCCAGTACTCTTGCCTGGAAAATCCCATGGATGAAGGAGCCTGCTAGGCTGCAGTCCATGGGGTCGCACAGAGTCCGACGCGACTGAGCGACTTCCCTTTCACTTTTCACTTTCATGCATTGGAGAAGGAAATGGCAACCCACTCCCGTGTTCTTGCCTGGAGAATCCTAGGGATCGGGGGAGCCTGGTGGGCTGCTGTCTATGGGGTCGCACAGGGTCGGACACGACTGAAGCGTCGCAGCAGCAGCAGCAGCAGCAGCCAGTCACAATATCCTTTGTTACTGATATAGCAGGATATTCTCTGCCTACAAGACTCACAGATACAGGTGCCCTTCATTTCTGATAATTAGTATTAGGCAGATGATCCTGTATCTTTTTATCTTGGCTTTCAGAAAGCCCAGTGCTAATTGTGAACTTCAATGGTGGTCTATTGTTGGCCCCTCAGATCCATGTATTAATAGTGACTTTTCCTCCTGCCTCAACTCTGTAACTTTACTTATATTTCTGCTATCCAGTTTTCCCTTTCCTGTTATATGACTATATAGCCTTTAAGGAATGAGAGAGGAAATAGTAAGTACAAAGAACTAATGAACAAACAAAAAACTGCTTTTCCCACCTGTTTCTCCTGTTGTCCAATAAAATAAGGTTCCCGTCAAGTTCATTCCTCGGGAGCATACGTTTTGCTACCTAGGCCGCCCCTCAGGCCAAGACTGAAGGTTCGGATTCTACAGCTGGTGGTCTCTTATTGGATGGAAGCTAGCACCTGACTCCAGGACGGCCCACCCACAGGCTGGCTAGCTCCCCATGAGGTAGCCTGTGGCAAATACTCAGCCAATAGAGTGTTAGCATTCACTCAGCCAATCTCACAGTCGCCAAGAGTAGGAAAGTAGAGGGCCGACTTTTGGCATAGCATGTGGACTGGTTTTTAGGCAAGAGTATCGCCATGTGCAGCCTGGCGTGCTGCAATCCATGGGGTCGCTAAGAGTCGGACACGACTGAGCAACTTCACTTTCACTTTTCACTTTCATGCACTGGAGAAGGAAATGGCAACCCACTCCAGTGTTCTTGCCTGGAGAATCCCAGAGACGGGGGAGCCTGGTGGGCTGCCGTCTATGGGGTCACACAGAGTCAGACACGACTGAAGCGACTTAGCAGCCGCAGCAGCAGCAGGAAGAAATCCTCAACTAGTCTATAGGACGTAGGAGAAGTTTGTGCACTTTGAGTCACTATTTGCATGTCCTCATTCTCATGGATTGAACCTTAAGACGTGCTCATGCTATATGAATGCTTGACATGTAGCTCTAATGTGATCTTAGCAGAGCTCTGACCAGGTATTGTTATGCTCCCTTTTTACACATCAGATCAGATCAGATCAGTCACTGAGTCCTGTCCGACTCTTTGCGACCCCATGAATTGCAGCACGCCAGGCCTCCCTGTCCATCACCAACTCCCGGAGTTCACCCAGACTCACGTCCATCGAGTCAGTGATGCCATCCAGCCATCTCATCCTCTGTCGTCCCCTTCTCCTCCTGCCCCCAATCCCTCCCAGCATCAGTCTTTTCCAGTGAGTCAACCCTTCGCATGAGGTGGCCAAAGTACTGGAGTTTCAGCGTTAGCATCATTCCTTCCAAAGAAATCCCAGGGCTGATCTCCTTCAGAATGGACTGGTTGGGTCTCCTTGCAGTCCAAGGGACTCTCAAGAGTCTTCTCCCAACACCACAGTTCAAAAGCATCAATTCTTCGGTGCTCAGCTTTCTTCACAGTCCAACTCTCACGTCCATACATGACCACTGGAAAAACCACAGCCTTGACTAGATGGGCCTTTGTTGGCAAAGTAATGTCTCTGCTTTTCAATATGCTATCTAGGTTGGTCATAACTTTCCTTCCAAGGAGTAAGCGTCTTTTAATTTCATGGGTGCAGTCACCATCTGCAGTGATTTTGGAGCCCAGAAAAATAAAGTCTGATACTGTTTCCACTGTTTCCCCATCTATTTCCCATGAAGTGATGGGACCGGATGCCATGATCTTTGTTTTCTGAATGTTGAGCTTTAAGCCAACTTTTTCACTCTCCACTTTCACTTTCATCAAGAGGCTTTTTAGTTCCTCTTCACTTTCTGCCATAAGGATGGTGTCATCTGCATATCTGAGGTTATTGATATTTCTCCCGGCAATCTTGATTCCAGCTTGTGTTTCTTCCAGTCTAGCGTTTCTCATGATGTACTCTGCAGAGAAGTTAAATAAACAGGGTGACAATATACAGCCTTGACGTACTCCTTTTCCTATTTGGAACCAGTCTGTTGTTCCATGTCCAGTTCTAACTGTTGCTTCCTGACCTGCATACAAATTTCTCAAGAGGCAGATCGGGTGGCCTGGTATTCCCATCTCTTTCAGAATTTTCCACAGTTTATTGTGATCCACACAGTCAAAGGCTTTGGCATAGTCAATAAAGCAGAAATAGATGCTTTTCTGGAACACATGAGGAGGTATAAATCAGGATTTGAACTCTGACAATTTGATTCTAGAGTGTGCTTTTAAACTCCATTCTTCACCTTATTTCCACTACCACCCACCTTGTTACTGTTAAGGCAGCAGACCTCAGTAAATTGTCTCCAAATGAAAAAGAGAAAACTGCTGTGTGGCCTTGAAAAAACACTTCAAGGAGTAGAGCCTAAGAAGAAACAATAGAAAGGAAGCTGCTCTGAGTCTAAGGACTTACATTTGAATCTTGGTGCTTCTGTATACTTGTTTCTAGCTTCCTTTTTCTTTGCCTCGGTTTTCTCATCAGCTCCATGGGATCACAATCATCATTTTGCTCACCTCACTTGGTGTGTAAGGATTCTTTAAAGTAATAACGTTGAAAACTTTGTAACTTATGAAAAGCCAAACAAATGGGTGGGATTTCTTGTGGGCTTCAGCTGACAATACTTTGTGAGGTTAATTCAAGAAAAGAGAAAGTCGATCCAGGCTCAGTTACAGCTTTTCATTGCCCTATTTCCCCTGTGAGGCCCCTGCTACCCCACCTGACCTTCCTCCCCTCCTCCTGCTACCCTTTCAGCCTCTTTTCCCCGCTGCTATCTTTAAAGCTGAAAATGTTCTTCCAGCTGCTCAGTGACTCTTTGAAGTAGTCTAAGAACAGATGGAAAGATTGATTGATGGAGGCTTCCTGGGGTCACACAGGGTCCCTGGAAAGCAGAAATCCCTCAACCCCCTAAAATGTAGCCTTCCCAACGCTAGGTCCTGCTGCTTAATGATAAAAGTCACTTCCCCTTCAGTGAGCGCTTTGAGAAGATTATCCCCAAACTCTCAGTAACCCTTCAGCATCTCATTGGCTTCCATACCCAGCTATTGCTGCTGCTGCTGCTAAGTCACTTCAGTCATGTCCAACTCTGTGTGACCCCATAGACGGCAGCCCACCAGGCTCCCCCATCCCTGGGATTCTCAGCTCAACTCTAATTCAGCATAGATCAGTGGTTCTCCAAGTGTGGTCCATGGGTTCTCAGGAGCCCTGAAAGTTGTTCAGGGACCCAGATGGGTTAAAACTGTTTTCATAATAAAGCTAAGAACTCATTTACCTTTTATACCATGTTGACATATGCACTGATGGTGCAAAAGCAGAGGTGGTAAAATTGCTGGCACAATTTAAGATAGTGACACCATTTATACTGGTTGCCATCATATTGTTCATGAATGTACTGGTGGTGAACTGTAAACACTGATAGTAAACAAAATACCGATTTCAAGAATGTGCTTGACAAAGCAGTTAAAAAAAGCACAAAAACAAAACGTCAATATTATTAACTCTAGACCTTTGACTACAAGTCTTTTTAACATTATGATGAATAAAAATTATGTACAAAGCACCTTTTTTCACTTTCTTTTTGAGGTGAAATTCATGTAACGTAAAAAACATTTTAAAGTGAACAGTTTAGTGGCATTTAGTACATTCACAATATTGTGCAGCTGCCACCACTATTCAGTTCTGAAACACTTTACATCATTCCAGAATGGAACTCCATATCACTTAAGCTGTTAATTCCCACACATAAAGCACTTTTGCTAGGTGCAGAAGTAGGATGGTTGTCTCAATGGAAAGCACTTCTGCAATGAGTTGCACTGATCTAGCCTTTGTTAGGGGGAAAAAGAAAGATTTTTTTAAAAAGCAAATTACTTTTACTTTATGAGAAAGGCTGGCTTCCCTAGTAGTTCAGTTGGTAAAGAATCCACCTGCAATGCAGGAGACCACGGTTCGATTCCTGGGTTGGGAAGAGCCACTGGAGAAGGGATAGGCTACCCACTCCGGTATTCTTGTGCTTCCCTGATGGCTCAGCTGGTAAAGAATCCATCTGCCAGGAGCAATTCCTGGGTTGGGAAGAGCCTGAGATTAGGCACCCCCTGGTATTCTTGGTGATGGCTCAGCTGGTAAAGAATCTGCCTGGAGAGACCTGGAATGGCTACGATCTCCCAGTAGGAATGCTACCCACTCCAGTATTCTGGCCTGGAGAATTCTGTGGACTATATAGTCCATGGGGTCACAAAGAGTCAGACACAACTGAGTGACTTTCACTTTATGTGAAAGGAATGGTCAAACATGCGAAATACAGTTATTCAGACTTGGATATTTGGCAAACGTTTTCTCAAAAATGTTTGAAATGGGTTTGTCCCGTTAAGTAAAATAGTTGATGATATTTGTTGTCAGTGATAAAACTGGAGCTTCCTTGGAATTTTGGAAAACTTCAAAGTCCCACAATGTACTTGATGTCCTAATGTCTTTTCTGCTTAGATGGGTAGTAATATTAACAAAAGTGAACTTTTGATATTGCATAATAAACTATGCCTACACTTGGAAGAGCTGCATAACCCAGTGAACCAATATTTTCCAAATGACCAATGCATAATGTTACCCAATCATGCATGAATAAAAGATCTATTCAAAGTACAGGACAAACCAATAGAGTTTAGTGTGACTGAGTATAAAAGTTTCATTCAAATGAATTTATGGAACCAAACTTTAAGAAACTACCTCAAGTTTTAGTGTAGTATCAAAAAAAGAATATCCACAACTGTCTGAACTCTATGAGACGGGACAGTCTTCATGTATTTCAACAAAAACAAACTGACATAGACTGAATGCAGAAGCAGATAGGAGAATATAGAATTCCTCTCTTAAGTCAAACCTTAATAAGACCTGCAAATGTGTAAAGCAATGCCATTCTCCTCACTAAATTTTTCATTCTGGAACACAGAGTAGTTTTTAATGAAAATGTGTAATTTATATTACCATGTCTTGGGTTTTTAATACTATTTTAAATCATGTATCTTTTAATAAATGACAAGTAATTTAGTATCTTGTCAGTTTTAATTCTTAACAAGGTAAATATCAATTGACATAACCATAACTAAAGCTATTCAAGGTCCTCAATAATTTTTTTAATATTATTTATTTATTTGGCTGTGCCAGGTCTTAGCTGTGGCACACAGAATGCTCAATCTGTAGTTGCTACATATGGGATCTAGCTCCCTAGACCAGGGGTCAAACCCGGGGCCCCTGCATTGGGGGCACAGAGTCTTAGCCACTGGACCACCAGGGAAGTCCCAGGGTCCTCAATAATTTTTAAGGAAACCAACAAGGTTGAGAATCACTGCCATTTTCATTGGGATTTCTCAACTGCAAAGACATCTTTAGTCGGTACATGAATTTTTTAACTTAAATAGTTATGTTCAATATATATGTGGGAAAACATAGCAGATCAAACTCAGTATAACAGGTATCTTTGCTTAGGATGAGGCTAAGTTTGTTTATGTAAAGTGAGGAACTGATTTAAAGAAAAATGTAGGGACATTCCTGGTGGTCCTGTGGATAAGAATCTACCTTGCAATGCAAGGGACTCAGGTTCAGTCCCTGGTCAGGGAAATCGGGTCTCACATGCCACAAGAGGCAACTTAGCCCTCAGGCCTCAACTTCTGAGCCAGTGAGGGAAGACCTGGCACAGCCAAATAAACAAGTATTGAAGGAAAAAGAGAAAGAAAAATGCAACATATATATTAATCAAATCTGATGATGTAAAAAAATTCATGAGGATAGCACGCAAATGACTGGTCGTTGGGAAACACTGAAATAGTGATACAGTTTTTAACAAGGGCAGACCTGCCACCATACCTTACCATGTGGGTGATGTCATATGGAAAATGAATTATGGTGGGAGTTAAATAAATGAGCAGGTGCATTGATGTGCTTCCAGTCCTCCTCCCAGCAGTGCAGTGCTGGGAAGGCCTGCTGCAACAGGAAGTCAGAGGCCTGGATTCCTGACCCAGCTGAGCCACTGACTCACTGTCTGACCTGACCCCACCCTCAGGGCCTCAGTTTTCTCATCCAGAAAATGACAGAGTAGCATGTCACCCTCTCTGTGGAGCCTCCCAGTCCTACCAACCATCCTCTGATTAAAGGATTCAGCTTCTCCTTGTTTAATTATGGCTTCAGAGAATCACAGAAGTGCAGCTGGAAAGGATTCAAGAGCTCCAAGTCTCCCTGCCAAGCCCCTCCTGTGCTCCCCCACCCCATTAATTTCACAAATGAGGGGACTGAGGCCCAGAGAGGTTAAAAAGCCTGCTGGGAGGAGAGTGGGAAGTGGTGTCAACAGGTAATGCCCCAGGGTCCAATGGGGAAATGAGAGTGCTTTCTCTACACTCTGATGAATGATTTAGATGTTTGGTAGCATAGACACCATTTAGGTTTTAATAAATACCGCACAATTCTGCTGGGGATGTGAATCCCACTTCAGCCTAAGAAAATCAATGCGGCTGGTGAGGAACACTGTGTTAACCAGATTGATGGATTGCTCCGTGTTACTAACTAAATCCACCTTGAAAAGAAAGGCAAATTGCCCCTTCTAAATTCCCCCCAGGGAAGGCAGAGAAGGTGAAATTGGCAAGGAGAAGATGAAACTGGCAAGGAGAAGATAGAAGGGGGCGTTGGGGAGGGAACCATAGGAGAGGAGGGGCACCTTCCCTCTGTCTCCTCTTCATCCCTCCTCCTCTCCCTACCATCTCAGCTGTAAGATGACACACCTCCCTCAGTGCCCGGCTTGCTCTGCCCAAAGCTTCCCCGCAGCTTGGGCCAACTCAAAGCCACAAATAGAACCAGAATCCACTGAAAATAGCTCCTCCTCCCTTCTGCCCAGAGTTTCCAAGTGCTGCCAGGGAGGCCCTGCCCCCACCAGCCACAGGCCCCAAGCAGGGAACTCAGGTGGAGGGACACTCTGACCACGGCCAGGGACCATCTCAGGAGCTACAGTCCCAGTAATAGCTGACCCTTATTAAATGCTGGCTCCCTGTCAGTCCTGCGGGGAGCTCTAGCTGTCAGCAACCCAACGAGGAAGCGCCAGGAGATCAACCCCATCACGCACATGAGGCTCTGAGAGTTGAGGAGCTCGCCCAGAGCCACAGAGCCAGAGAGGGGGGCAGGGGTCCATGTGGTTAACCACGGAGCTGCCCGTACGCCTCTCTCCACGCAACAAACATCAGCTCGCCCCAGCTTCCTGAGGCTGTGGGAGCTCAAGCTAGGCAGGCCTTCCTTTGCCAGCTGGGGAAACTGAGACCCAGGGAGAGGCAAGTCTTCCCCAAAGGCACTTGGTAAACAAGTAAATCAAGTACCCAGGTCTCTCAGCTCAGAGGCCAATGGTTTTCGCAAAGGTTGGAGCAAACAGAGACTCCCTTGTTCCTTTTATGTAAAAGCCCCATTGGTCTTTTCTTTTATCCCTAACATTTCAGCCTCCTCCCACTTCCCACCAGAGCAGAGAGCCTGCCCCTAAACATTCTTTGACAGCCAGGCATCCTGAGATTACCTCTTCTTCCCCCTCTGCTCAGGGTGTTTAATGTTCTAGGGGAAGAGAGCAAACAGCAGCGCATAAATCATGGGTGACACAGGCTGGGTTTCTCCTTTGTTGAGAATGAAGCAGACGGGACCCAGCAAGGGAAGAGAATTAGCAGGGATTTGCTGGCTCATTTAAATTCAAGGTCCAAAAGACACACATTTCTCCTACCCCTGAGAGTTAGATAAATTTTCCTCTGCCCCGAGATCTCATCTGTTGCAAAATAATTCTCCGAAACAGTCTTCGCCTCCAAGGTGATGACAAGAAAGACGAGAATAAGGCTGCAAAAGCTCTGCTGGAAAGGAATTAAGTTATTTAAGAAGTGGTCTAAGGGTATGAAAAAGAATCTCTCACCCGGTGTCAAAAAATCTCGGTTCCATTCCCAGACTTGCTAAAGAGTCTGCCAAGCTGCCTCAGTTTATCCAATGTGTCTGAGAAGCAAAAAGTATACACATTCAATTTTTTTTTTTTTTACTTTGGCGGCTCTCATGGCGTGCAGGATTTTAGTTCCCCAAGCAGGGACCGAACCTGTGCTCCTTATGTTGGAAGCACAGTCTCACCACCGGACCACCAGGGAAGTCCTCACAGCGGATCTTCTTGTTTGTTAGCAATGCTTGTTGAGTACCCCCTTTGTCTAGCATGATGCCAAGCTCTGCAGATGCAACACTGAACAAGACAAAACCAGTCCCTGCTCTCCAGGGACTTAGATAGTCTGATTGACACAACAAAGTCAACAGAATGCAAATAAGTACTCTGATGGAGAAGATACAGGATTTACAGTAGCAGTTAAGTAGAGAACCCACCCCACTCTTATGGGAGTCCAGGTAACACTGATACAGAGACTGGAAAGAAAGGAAGGAATTAATTGGGTGAAAGTCAAGAGAAAGGATGGCTCGGGAACAGGGAACAGCACATACAAAGACCCAGAGGCAAAAGAGGGCCAACCTGTTCGCTGAACCACCCGACTGGAGCAAGTATAGGTTTATTTGGGCATCTTTCTGTGTGGCAGGCTTACCCTTTTAAGATTAAAATCATGCCGAAGCTCTATGACTTCATGTTGTGTTAATAACAGATTGCAGACTAGATTCCTTAATGGTTGAATTCTTTTGATATTACAAATTCCTTCATCAGCACCTCTAGGAAATAATCAACCCTGTTCCAACAAGTCTCTGGATGCTCACAAACCCTTTCATTGGATGTATGCCATCTGTCTCTCCGAGGCCTACATTCTTGACTTTTTAAGGTTGAGTCTTCCAGGACATGACCCACTCCATCCTTCTTCATCAGGGCATACACGGCATAAAAGGCCAGCCAGTGTGATCTGGGGGTCTTGGTCTTACAGGGAAATTACAGACTTATAACCAATCAGAGAGAAAAAAAAATCACCCTGCACCCCTAGTCCAACAGCATGGAAGATTGCCAGCGAACACCTCTCTGGGAAATGTGATTCTAAAGGCAGAAAACAGAAGATCAGAGGTGCAGCTAGAATGAATCTTTGCTTTCCACCAGTGAGGCTGGGTGACTTACTGTGTCCAGGTCAGCTGTCAACCTCAAGTGATTGGCCTTTAGCTTCTGAATTTCCCAAGTGTTTCTGAGAAATGGTATTATGTAGCTATCATCAAAGTAAACGGAACAAAACCAAAGTTTCTCAACTGAATAAATTTGGGACATGCTGAGTTCAACAAAGGTAGCCAGGTCATTTTCTTTACTGCAGAACTTTTCAGGGCCTTGATATGCTGATATACATACCGGTCTTTTAAGAAGAGATTATTATGGAGTTTTCAGAGTTTCCAGAACTCTTTTGAGCTGAGGACATGTTTCCCTGTTTCTGGGAGCTAGGTGCCCTGGAATTCTCTATGGGAAATACTGCATTAACTATCTCATGCTCGTGTAGTGTTTTGTCCTCACATATAAGGAAGTCCAATCTCTACATTTTGGATGGATGAATGGATGGATAGCTCGACCATTTCCTTGTTGTGTGACCTCAAGTATATGACGTCCTCCCCTTGTTTGAGCCTCAGTTTTATCCTCTACAACAGGAGCCAGCAAACTTTTTCTGAAAAGGACCAGATTGAAAATATCTTAGGCTTTGTAAACCACATACATCTCTGTGGTATATTCTCTCCTTTTATCTTTTTTCCTTTCTTTGACCAACCCTTTTAAATGTATTGATGGAGGGACTTCCCTGTTGGGCCAGTGGCTAAGATTCCACACTCCCGTTGCAGGGGACCTGGGTTTGATCCCTGATTCAGGGAACTAGATCCCACATGCCACAGCTAAATAAGATCCCACATAGTATGACAAAGATGGAAGACCCGGCACAGCCAAATAAATACATAAATATTTTAAAAATTGTTTTGGGTTCTTGGCTCAGAAACAGATCCATCAGATACACCCAACTGATTCTTACCAGAGGTATAAAAGCAATTCAGTAGGAGAAACATAGTCTTTGAAACAAATGTTGCTGGAGCAATTGGGCATCCATAGACAAAAAAAAAGAACATTGGCCTAAGCCATACACCATATATAAAAATTAACTCAAAATTGATCAAGGATTTAAATATAACATACAAGACCATAAAATTTTTACAAAAAAAAAAAGAGATCTAGGGTTAGGCAAAATGTTTTTTAGACTTGACACCCCAAGCATCATGACACACCATGCATGATATGAAAAGCTGATAAGTTGGACCACCTCAGAACTAAAACCTTAGACTCTGTGAAAGACGCTGGGACTTCTCCGGTGGTCCAGCGCTTAAGACTCTGTGGTCTCACTGCAGGGGCTCTGGTTACTTCCCGGTCCAGGAACTAAGATCCCACATGCCACATGGCACGGCAAAAAAAAAAACCAACAACTCAGCAGCAAAAATCAAATACTTCAATTAGAAAATGGGCTAAGGACATGAACAGACACTTCACTGAAGAGAGTACACAGATGGCAAATAAGCACGTGAAAAGATGTC
This sequence comes from Bos mutus, assembly GCF_027580195.1. Lineage (NCBI taxonomy): Eukaryota > Metazoa > Chordata > Mammalia > Artiodactyla > Bovidae > Bos > Bos mutus. The sequence goes on from NC_091633.1 coordinate 3,829,184, forward strand.
CAACGTTGTTAGTCATTACGGAAATGCAAATTGAAACCATATAAGGTATAACAATAAACCCACCAGAATGGCTAAAATAAAAAATAACAATAACACCAAGGGGTGGTGAGGAAGCAGAGGGACTGTATCACTTACACACTGCTGGTGGGAGTGTAAAATCATAGTCACTCTGGGAAAAAAGTATGGCAATTTCTTACAAAACCATGTGTACACTTACCAATACCCCGCAGATGTGTTCTTGGGCATTTATTGTAGAGAACTGAAAACTTATGTTCACACAAAAACCTCTACTTGATTGTCCATAACAGCTTTATTCACAGTAGATCCAAACTGGAAACAAGCCAAGTGTCCTTCAGCGGCTGAATGTAAAACAAACTTTGGCATATCCATACCATGGAATACTATTTAGTAATAAAAAAGGGAGGAGCTATTGACACCTGCAACAACTTCATGGGATGTCAAGGGAATAATGCTGGGTGAAAAAAGCCAACCTTAAAAGGCTACTTACTTACATATATATATACATATATATATATATATATATATATATTTATATATATATTCTTGCAGTAACAAAATTCTAGAAATGGAGAATACATTAGTGGTTGGCAGGGGTTAGGGAAACAAAAAATTATTTAAGAAAAGTGTTTTTAATATTTATTTTATTTATTTATTTGGCTGCACTGGGTCATGATTGTAGCAAGCAGGATCTTTAGTTGAGAATCTTTGATCTTCTTTGTGCCATGCAGGATCTAGTTCCCTGAGCAGGGATCAAACCCCGGCCTCCTGCTTTGGGAGCACAGAATCGTAGCCACTATACCACCAAGTTCCACTCTTCTATATCTTGACGGTAATGGTAATCAAACAAATCTACACAGACGCTTACTCCTTGGAAGGAAAGTTATGACCAACCTAGACAGCATATTAAAAAGCAGAGACGTTACTTTGCCAACAAAGATCCGTCTAGTCAAGGCTATGTATGGATAGTCATGTATGGATGTGAGAGTTGGACTATAAAGAAAGCTGAGCGCTGAAGAACTGATGCTTTTGAACTGTGGTGCTGGAGAAGACTCTTGAGAGTCCCTTGGACTGCAAGGAGATCCAACCAGTCCATTCTGAAGGAGATCAGCCCTGGGTGTTCTTTGGAAGGAATGATGCTAAAGCTGAAACTTCAATACTTTGGCCACCTCATGCAAAGAGTTGACTCATTGGAAAAGACCCTGATGCTGGGAGGGATTGGGGGCAGGAAGAGAAGGGGACGACAGAGGATGAGATGGCTGGATGGCATCACTGACTCGATGGACGTGAGTTTGGGTAAACTCTGGGAGTTGGTGATGAACAGGTAGGCCTGGCATGCTGCAATTCACGGAGTCACAAAGAGTCGGACACGACTGAGCAACTGAACTGAACTGAACTGACACACACACACACGAATGCATGTAAAACATGAAATTCAGATAAGTGGGTGGACTATATCAATGTTGATTTCCTGGTTGAGATATGGCACTATAATTATATAGGGAAAATTGGCAAAAGACAAGGGGCCATTTCTTACAACTGCATGTGAATCTGCAATTATCTCAAAATAAATGTGGTGGGTTTGTTTTTTTTTTTTAATTCCTTTGAGTTCTTGGCCCAAGATGGTTCTTTTGAGGGGTAATGGTGCATTTAGCTTTCATTTGCCTACCAGATAACCTTTAGCAGGGCCTGTATGTCAGGTACTGGGCTAAGTGCTCTCCATAGATGATCTCTTTTAATAGAACCTTCCCTGGTGAGCCAGTGGCTAAGACTCTGCACTCCCAATGTAGGGTGCCCAGATTTGATCCCTGGTCAGGAAACTAGATTTCACATGCTACAACTAAAAGAACTTGCCTGCCACAACTAAGAAGGCAAATAAATAAATAGTTAAAAAAAAAAAGAACCTGATGAAGTCAGAAACACTGTTACCATATCTTCATTTATTAGATGAGGAAACTGAGGTTTATCAAAGTCAAGTTATTTGCCTCAATCTATATGGTGATTAGGCTTCCCTGGTAACTCAGCTGGTAAAGAATCCACCTGCAATGCAGGAGACCCCAGTTTGATTCCTGAGTTGGAAAGATCCACTGGAGAAGGGATAGACAACCCACTCCAGTATTTTGGCCTGGAGAATTACATGGACTGTATAGTTCATGGGGTCAAGAAGAGTTGGACACAGCTGACCAACTTTCACTCACATGTATAGTGATTAAGAGCCAGGAGCAAAATCAGAGCCTCTGAGTCCAAGACCCACACCCTCAACCTCTGCACAAGTCCTCTTTGATTAGATGCCACGTGGCACTGGTCTTTGACTTAGTCTGACCTTCAACCTGGGACAAAAGGCTAGATCTTTCCTTTGAATAGCTTCTGGGCATGGCAGTACTACAGTGGAAGGAACACGAGATCCTTCCACTAGATTCCCTGAGACCATTCCACTTCCCAAGACTGAGTCTCAGTCCCAATACCATCACTTGCATGCCGCATGGCCTTAGAAACGTCACTTGGGTCTGAGGTTCCTCCCCCTCAAATCAGAGCTTGTAATTCCAGCCCTGTCGGTGGATCAAATGAAGTAATACATTTCAAAGGGCTTGGGCCGCTCCAAAGGGGGCAGTTATTATTAATAACAGGGCACCATGAAATAAATTCTAAATATAGGCCACTTGCTCATATTTATCTTCTGGCTTGACGGTAAATGTTCTGAGGGCACGGGCTGAGTTTTAACTTTTATTTTCTCCTAACCTCCCCTTATAAAGTGCTCACAAAAATAGCAGGCTTCTAAAAATCCTTGTTAACGGCTATGTAGGTAGAAATGTGATCAGAATGCAAAATGAAAAGTGAAAAATTGAGGGTAAAAATGAAGAACCCTGTTCTTTAACTGCACTCTTCTTATAAATTGTGAAGAGTACAGAGAATAGAAAAACTGGCTTCTGAATATCCCGCCTTAAAACCCCAGGTAACTCTTTGTTTTCAGTTTTGGAAGTGTGGGTTCTGTCTTTTTAGGGGCATGGAAGAATGGGAAATTTGCAAAGCCCTTTGAGGTACAGGATGTTCTTGCTATTTATACCAACAAGGATCTGTGGCTGTTTTTTGGGCAAGGTTTTTCCACATAAAATCAACCTTCCCCACCCCCTCCTTTTCCCAGTTATGACAACCTTGAAAACTCACAAACAAATTCCTCAGCTTTATTACTAATGCCAATAACATGGACTTTTAAAAATGCCTTTCATCTCGACATCTTGAGCAATGTTGCAAACAGTAATTAAACTTCAACACCCTGGTGAAGGAGGCATTAATTATTCAACCCACTTTCCAAACAGGTAAACCCAGAGTTACAAATTAAGAGGTCTGGCCATGGGTCACCAGGGATAGAAATAGAGATGAGAACAAAATTAAGAATTCCAGGCCTCTCAGATCTTAGATTCAACAAGGTGTGCATAGTAAGAGGCTGTGGAGATGCCCTCTCAGTGCCCAGTGGAAGAATAGGGCAGATTCAGTGATGCTTAAGAAAATGAAGTGGGGGGCGGGGGTGGCAGGGAGGACTTAAAACCATCCCCTGGCAGTCCAGTGGTTAAGACTCTGAGCCTGTACTACTGCAAGTCGTGCAGGTTTAGTCCCGGTGGGGGGAGCTGACATCCTGCATGCCACGTGGCAGAGCCAAAAAAAAAATCTACCTAGAAAAGAAAATAAATGTATTTGATCCGTAAAACATGAAGATAAAGAAGAGTGTGATTAAAATGTGGGATATAGTTCCCTGACTAGGTATTGAACCCAGGCACTGGGAGACCAGTGTTAGCCCCTTGAACACCAGTTAAGTCCCTGTGTCCGGTTTTTGGCTACTATGAACCTTCTATGTACATGTTGTTTGGTGGACCTAAGCATTTATTTCTATGGGAGTATATGGGCTTCCCTGGTGGCTCAGCAGTAAAGAATCCGCCTGCCAATGCAGGAGCTATGGGATTGATCCCTGGTTCCGGAAGATCTCCTGGAGAAGGAAATGGCAACCCACTCCACTATTCTGCCTGGGAAATCCCATGGACAAAGGAGCCTGGTGGGCTACAAAGTTGCAAGGAGTCAGACACGACTTATCAGCCAAACAATAACAACTAAAACACGGAGGAGAAGAGTTTTGGTCATAGGGTAATCGAATGTTTGGCTTTGGAGAGAGATTCCCAGCAAGTTTTCCAAAGTGGTTGCTATGATCAACTTACTTACCAGTGTGTGTGACAGCCCCAGTAGAAGTATAAAATTTTATATGTCACTGAATTCTTCTTGAAAATTTCATTCATTTCTTTATTGGCTGTGCTGGGTCTTTGTCGCTGTGCGGACTTCTCTGTAGTTGCGGCTAGAAGGGCCTACTCTCCAGCTGTGATGTGTGAGCTCCTCGTTGCAGTGGTTTCTCTTGTTGTGGAGTGCCGTCTCTGCGGGTGCAGGAGCTTCAGGAGTTGTGGGGGAATGTGACGTCACTTGTCAGGAAGTTTAGTAACTACAGTTGTCATCTCCTTGGGTGACTTTGAGTCAGTCACCCCTCTGGACCTCAGTTCCTCTCTCTGGAAGTGAAGCAGATGGATGGGACCATTTCTAAAGTTTCTTTTCACTTCAAAGGCAGTGATTCCAAGATGAAAAAATGTTGATGCTGTAATGTTTAGTGAAAAGGCAGAAATAGCATGCTCCGGGTGACTGGGGAAAGTATACTTTCCCAAAGGCATAGACTGGAGAAAAATATACAATGCTTATATTGTTAGGTTGTTGCATATTTATTTTTCTGTTTTTAACAGTATTTAAAAAATTTTGCAGCTGTATGGGTTTTTTAATATTCATCTATTGAAATATTCATCTATACAAATATATGTGACATATTAACAGTACTTGACAATGTTATTAATAACTCATATTAATACATGAATTGTTTTTCTCCTTTTAGATATTATATAAGAACTGAGGCTTCATTCCCTCTGAATAAATTCTAGACTCAAATTTATTAGACACTTTGAAGTCTCATAATATTTATTTAACAAATACTTACCGAGCACCTTCTTTGTGCCAGGCACAGTGCTTTGCCCTGAGGGAATGAACAGGGATGAACTAGAGATGGCCTTTAATGTCTAGGAATTTACCACCTGCTGCAGGAACAAGCCCGTAAACAAACGGGAACCGGGCACTGTGCTAAGGGTTATTTTAGGCAACTTGTGAGCTTACCTCTCTCACTAGCTTTGGGTAACTGAAGAAAGCTTCCTGGAGGAGATGACCCTCAGCTGACACCTGAAAGACGATTTCAAGTAAGCCAGGTAATAGGGAAACAGAAGCGGGGGCCAGCTGGAGCATAGGCGTGGGAGCACCATGGAGCGGCAGGAGTCTCAGTGGTGAGGAGTCTTGAATTCCCCACAGGGGTCCTTGAACTGCCAGGAGAAGCGCCTGAAAAATACGAAGCCAAGGGACTTCCCTGATGGTCCAGTAGTTAGGATTCCGTGCTCTCGCTGCTGAGCTCAGTTCGATCCCTGCTTGGAGAACTAGGATCTCACAAGTCTTGCAATGCAGCCAAAAAAAAAAAAGAGAGAGAGAGAGAAAGAAGCCGAGGAGTGACACAGTCAGATGGGGGCTAACCTGTAACTGTTAGCCCTGTCCCCAGGTCCCCTGGTATACCTGACCGTAAACTGAGATATCGCCAGATGTGTATAAACTGGGCTGCCTCCATGCCCTGCCGGCATTGCTCTGGGTTTTGGTCGGGGAGCTAGAAGACTTGTCAAAAAGCAAGTCATATGGGGCCTGCGGGCCTTTTTGACAACCAAGAGCAATGTTTGAGCCCTGGAGGGGTGGCTGAGGGTCCTGCCAGGACGGATGCACAGTAGATGTGTGGGTGGTGACCAGAAGGGTGAGAGATTGAGGAATTCATCCCAACAGAGTCAGAGAGTGTCCGAGGGCATCAGTGGAGGAAACCAGGCCCAGAGAGCAGGGAACAGAGACCCACTGTGGCATGTTGTCTACAGCCAGGTGGGACAGGGGGCAGGCTGCTAGAGGAAAGGAGACAGCCCTTTCCGTGGGTCCCTCTCACCATCTCTGCAAAGGCTCCTTTATGCCTTGTCACTGGCGGGCCACCTCAACTGAGCACTCAATCCCCAGTGGAGCTGAGGGCACGTCCGTCAGAATCCCAGGGTGCAGCTGGAAGCAGGGCAGCCTTCCCAGTTTGGCTGATGACATCTTGATCAAGTTCTCAAGCCTGCGGTCAGCCCCTAACAGATTCTCTGGGCAGGGGTTCATCTTGGGCCACTCCTGCACCTGCCTGCCCACCCAGGGCAGAGCAGCTGGCAGACCACAGCCTCCTGCCAAGAAAGGCCTGGAACTCACTAGGTCCCAAGAGGCTTGACTTGCAGCCTCGAGAGCAGTGTCCTCTGAGCACGGCCCCCAGTCAACAGATGGCAGGGCAATTTAAAAATACAAAAACTTGCTTTCATTTTCACATGCTGTCTAAAAGAGTATAAAGACTTATAGCTACATCTCAGGCTAACTAAAATCTTTATCCAGGGTTCCCCCAAGATAGAGTTTGATATAAAGGCTTCTGTATGGAGAGTTTATTTAGGATGTGGCTCCAGGGAGCAGGAGAGAAGGACAGGCAAGGAGCAGGAGCCAGAGGGAGGTGGGCCAAGGGCTGACCTGATGTGGGTGATTCATGACTCCTTGGGATCGTCAGAGACACCTTAGGAAACATATCTGGGAAACAATCCTTCTGAGGAATAAAGGGGGAAGTATCTGATCATCAGCTCTGAGTCCCATTGGTCAAGGATTGCCTCACAAGCATTAACATTCCACACTTCCTGGTTACACAGGGTGAGTACTGGGCCTGACAGGTAACCCGTCCCTGGCGGCCCAGGGAGAGGTGGGGCATTGTCAACTCTCACCTGAGACCACCTAGCGCTAGTTGGAATAAACGGTCAGTTCTGGGACTTCACTGGTGGAATCCGCCTGCCTGTGCAGGAGACGCTGGTTTGATCCTTGGTCTGAGAAGATTCCATGTGTCTAGGAGCGACTAAGCCTATGCATCTCAGCTACTGAAGCCCGAAGCACCTGGAGCCTGTGCTCCATGACAAAGAAGCCACCACAGTGAGAAGCCGCACATTACAAATAGACAGCAGCCCCTGCTCACTGCAACCAGAGAAAGTCATGTGCAGCAATTAAGACCCAGCACAGCCAAAAATTAAATAAGTATTTTAAAAAAGGGTGAGCTCTGTGTAATCGAAGTGGTACACAGAGGTGTCTGATACACTCTAGACATTCTAACATGCCCCTGTGCACCCCCATGGCCCTCTCTTGACCTCATGCAATGGACATCTTTCACTCTTGCCTGCCTAGCATCCATTTCTAACCTAGTTGTTACACCCCTCTTTGGGCATTAGGAAACCCAGCTTCCCCCAATTTCAGTCCCTGTAGTTGGGTGAGACTGACTTCCCCTCCCTCCCCATGCCCTCAACTCCAAGGGTTGGCCAAGTCCCAGATCCAGCCAATCAGCTAATCTGTTCCCCCGTCCACTAGAATGACCGGTTCTGGAAGGTTCCCTGGATCCAGTTGGTACAAGATCTTCCTTTTTTCATTTGGATATCTCCACAGCCATATATTAACACTAGGAAAGGTGATTACATTCCAAGTTTCCGGCATGGGACGTGATGAGCTTATACCAACCAGCACACACAGTCTACTGGATGTAGATGCTAATTTCAGAGTACGCTTGTGACCTAAGTGGCCCAGCCAGGCTGGATCTCAGGACTCTGGCTTGGAATGCAGAAACAGATGTGTCCTTTTGGATGGGAAGTGTATAAGAAGGCCCGGGACTTCCCTGGCAGTCCAGTGTTTGGGACTCTGTGCTTCCACCTCAGGGGTCATGGGTTCGATCCGTAAGAGGGGAACTAAGATCCCACAGGCCACATGGTTTTGCCGATTGTAAAAAAAAAAAGGACCATGATGCTGATGACTGCTGAAAGTCTTCCTAGGGTGCAAAGGTGAACATATCAGAAGAAGTCCTCACAGTACATGGCAGAGCAAAAAGACAGACAGAACTGGTCCCTGAGAATGAGGACATGGGTGAGTTGTGGAATCAACCGAACCTGAAAATCAGCCTCCTTATGGGATTCCAGTTATGGGAACCAGTCACTCCTCTTCACTGTTCAAGTCTGGTTAAGGTGGATGTTCTGTTCCCTGCAGCTGAACACAATCCTGAGACCCAGAGTTGTGGTGGTTTAGTCACTTCAGTCGTGTCCGACTCTGTGACCCCCTGGACTGTAGCCCACCAGGATCTTATGTCTGTGAGACTGCCCAGGCAAGAACACTGGAGGGAGTTGCCATTTCTGTCTCCAGGGGATCTTCCCAACCCAGGGATCAAACCTGCGTCTCCTGCCATGCAGGCAGATTCTTTACTGACTGAGCCCGCTGGGAAGCACTCAACCGAGACCCGGACTCAGGCATGAAAGAGAACTGTCGCTTCTTGAAACAGTAAAGTCCCAGGGTGGAGACACTCTGAACAAGTGGAGACTTCACACCTGTCATCTCGATTGACCATCATATTTCATCCTGGTAACTATTACCAGGATCCCCACTGAATTAAAAAAAAAAAAAAACTCAAGTAAAAGCACTAACTTAAAACAGTGGCTTTTTAATGGGAGCAGCTTTGCCCCCCAGGGGACACTTAATGACTGGAGACTTTTTAGTTGCCACAACTGGGGGCAGGGGAAGATATGCACTGGCATCTAGTGGGCAGAGGCCAGGAATGCCACGCCACAGCCTACAACGCACACAAGAGTCCACAATAAAGAGGTCTCTGGGCCAAAATGTCAATAGGGCTGAGGTTGAGAAATCCTGCTTGATTAACCGAGGGCCACCTAGGTGCTAGATTCAGAATCAAATCTAAGGGGCTGCACAAAATGCAGCCGGGCCCACCGTGGACGCGCAGTGCAGCCCAGTCCGGGAGCCTGTCAGGGTCGCCACAGGGAAGACACGGGAGATCGAGGGGCCTGAGAGCCAGAGGAAGCGGAGCCCAGCCACTTCTGAGGGCACCATGAGCTTGTACCAGCTTCACGCTCGGTCAGATGCGTTCCAGGGCGAGCCCCTTGCAGATTCCTGCATAATTTCTTGGCCCTGGTGGCCTGTGCTTCAGGGGACCTGGGGAGGTCTGTGGCTCCATGCCCAGGGTCCCAACTCCATTTCTACCTGTTTGTCTGGCATTTGCTGTACAAAATTGGAAATTAATAATTCATCTCACAGGATGAATAATTCAACAGAGGGGACAAAGTGTTGCCGGCAACGTTTGGCATCACAGAAACAGACTGTATTGCCTTCAAAAGGGAGAAGGAAAAGGAGATTCTACAGCCAAGCTGGTGTCTGGACCCAAGTGACTCTGATGCTAGGCAACTGAAATGAGCCCTCCTTGGAGGTGTGTGGAAATGATGAGGACAATGGGGCTCCCAGAAGGGAATTTGGGATCCTATCCTTCTCCCTCGATCACTTCCAGCCTCTTAAACCTTTATGGCTCATTACAGCCCAGCTTTATTGGCACCTATTCCAGGAAACCTTCCATAATACCCTCAACCAACTAAAGCAAAAATGCATTTCTCTCTGATCCCATATGTTAGTTACTTAGCCCTGACCTCTACTAACCTCACAGTCTCGCACTAAACCATCTTTCTGCTGCCAGAGATTCTAGAGGCGTGGAATGGGTTTTCTAGTGTGAAGGGAAAAAGAGGTTCAACAGAGAGCTAGTGTGACTGACTCTTAGCATTTCAGGATTGTGCTCATTTGAGATTCAGATAAAACCTGGCAGCCCTTCTACTGGAAAAAAACAAACAAACTCCCCAATATATCCACAGATATTTCAGGGAATGCAGAGGTCCTGGAGCCCCTTCACTGACTCAGGTTTAGAATTCCTGCCTCACAAGGAGCCTTCCCTGAAGGAGGGGCTATAATTGTCCAGAATGTGGAACACAGCAGAGTCCCCCAGCCTTGCAAGTGCCTTGAAATGGCCATGTCCCACATGCCAAGGTACTTGAAGAGAGTGAATAATCAACAAGGAGCTATTAGAAGCTTGCGTGTGACACTGGGCAAGTCATTGCCCATCTCTGAGCCACAGTTTGTTTACTTGGAATTAGAAGAGTCGGTCTAGATTATCTTGGCTCTCTGATTCAGTCATTTATCAAACAAATATTTTTAGGTGCCAGGTACCTAGCTGAGAACTGGGAATAAGGTTAGCGAACAAACAGATGAGGTTCCTAACTTGTCAAGACACATAGTCTAATGAGGAGGCAGTCACTGATTAAATGATCACACAAAAAAATGATGAGTTGTGATCAGTGCTACACAGGGGAAGTGCAGGGAGCTAGGTAGGAGTGTATATGTCGGGGGAATGATTAGAACTTGGAGAAAGAAGAGATGAAGACTTCACCTTGATGAGGAGAGCATCGGGGGTAGTTCAGGCTGAGGAATCAGCATGGATAGGGCCCTGAAGTGTGAGCACTTCAGGGGCACTTAAGGAGTTGGAAGATCAGGTGCTCGCTTCGGCAGCACATATACTAAAATTGAAACCATACAGAGAAAGTTAGCCTGGCCCCTGTGCAGGGATGATGTGCAAATTCATGAAGTGCTCCATATTTTTGACAGATATACACTATTGATGGGCTTCCCAGGTGGCTCAGTGGTGAAGAATCCTCCTGCCATTGCAAGAGACTCAGGAGACAAGGGTTCAATCCCTGGGTTGAGAAGATCCCCCTGGAGGAGGAAATGGCAACCCACTCCAGTATTCTTGCCCCTGGGAAATCCTATGAACAGAGGAGCCTGGTGGGCTGCAGTCCATGGGGTGGCAGGCCCTGGATGGCAAAGAGTAGGGCATGACTGAGCACGCACGAGTTCACACTGCTTAGTCTGTATGAAATTGATAACTAATGAGAACCTACTGTATAGCTCAGAGAACTATGCCGAACAATGCTCTGTGGTGACCTAAGTGGGAAAGAAATCCAAAAAAAGAGAGGGTATATTATATATATATATATATATACATATATATATATATATACGCACACACATATATGACTTACTATGCTATATGGTAGAAATTAACACAATATTATAAAGCAGCTATATGCCAATAAAAATTTGAAAAAAAAAAAAAGAAATTAGAAGCTCTGAATGGCTTCATTCTGGAGTCTGCTGGGGACTATGCAGCCCAGGGAGTAAACATCCAGGAACATGAGAAGGCAGAGTCCCTCTCTTTTCATGATAGCCAAGGCATATCTTCCAGTAACTTCTTTTGATGCCCTCCCAAAGAGAGCTAAAGAGCTGGCACTATTTCACTGCATTGAAACTTCAGGTTTATTGGTTAAAAACATCAAGTACTAAACTTTCCCATCACCAGAGTAACTGAAGGTGTCTTTTGAAAGCCCTTTGTCTCATATCTTACATTAAAAGTATGAGATGCTACCAAATAAAAAATGTTTAATTTTATTTACTTATTTTTTGGCCATGCCATGGCATACGTGCCATGAACCAAACCCATGCCCTTGCAGTGGAAGCATGGAGTCCTAACCATTGGACTGCCAGAGAACCCCCCCAAAACATTTAATCTTAAAGCGAAGCAAAAATCCCCCAGCCCAGCCCTTGCTGCAATTTAAACTATGTCCCAGCCCTAGAGGAATTATTTCTACCTCCTGGTTCTGTGGCTCCATGGCCCCACACTGATGATTACCGAAAGCCTGGATGTACCAATTGCCACTTTGATGGGTGGTCTGAGAGCAGTGTCGCCAAGCTGCACGGGGCAGACAGAGCTACCCTTTCATCTCCCTGGGTGGAGCTTTAGGCTGGAGCCAGCATGGAGGCTTCAGTTCTGGGGCCCCTTCTGCCCCCCGCCAGCTGCTGGACATCTCTGGGCAAATCTCATGCCCTCTCTGGGCCTCAATTTCCTTATCCAACAAAGGAGAGATTGGGACTACATGTTTGATAAGGTTCTTTTCTTTGACTTGGGGATTCTCTGCCCTCTTCTTTCTAAAAGGCATGAACCCGGACATTTTCAAAATCTTTCCAACAACTATTCATACGGCGAGATCACCACCATTATCTGTAAATTATAATGAGTAGATAATTAGCTGCCTTCAAATTAAGCCTCCCTTCTTGGAAGCCAGGAGGCTTAGTTTTTTAAGTTGTTTATCATTATCGTCCTTTAACGCTGTTTTCTCACCACAACCCAGAGGGAAAGGGAAGAATGACAAGCAGATGTTTTGTTATTAGGGGCCCTGGGGGATGATCTGATACTTCCACTGCCGTGATCATTCTCCAGATTACTCTTGAGTCAGCAGAAGCTTTGATGAACTCAACAGAGGGCAGGGGGATCGGACAGACACGGCCTATCGAGAGAAAGCCTGGCTTAACAGAAAGCTGCTGGGGACAGCAGTTCCTGGCTGGCGACAGCGTGGATTATGAAATTCATATTTTTATGTAACACTTTGCAAAGAGATTTCATTGCCGTTGTTTCATTTTCTCATGAGGATTCTTTGCCTCTGCCTGAGTTCAAACCACTATCATCTTCCACACAAGTCTCTCTAATTGCACAGTCTCCCTAGCTGTTGCAGGTTGCTTATAAAAACGGCCATCAGAAACCCATAGAAAGTAGATTAGTGGTTGCCTGTTGTGGTGCAGTGGTAAAGAAAGAGCCTGCCAATGCAGGAGACTTGGGTTCGATCCCTGGGTGGGGAAGAGTCCACTGGAGAAAGAAATGGCAACCCACTCCAGTATTCTCACCTGAGAAATCCCATGGAGACAGGAGCCTGGCAGGCTACAGTCCTTAGGGTCACAAAGAGTTGCACACGACTTAGCAACGAAACAACAACAGTGGGTGGAGAGGAGGGCTAGTTCTTCTCCCCCTTGAATCAAAGCTGGCCTTGCAGCTTGCTTTGACCAATGCAATGTGGAAGAGGTGATGTTGTATCAGCCCCTATATATGACTGAAGTCGTGGCGTGTGACTTCTAAAGCTAGACCACGGAGGCATAGGTGCTTCTGCTTTGAGTTCTTTGATTACTCCTTCTGAAGGAAGCCAGGGACCACGTGGCAGGGATGTGCAAGCAGCCCTGTGGAGAGCAACCGTGGCTTCTTGCCAACACTCGGTACCAACTTGCCAGCCCTATGAGTGGGTCACCTGGAAGTGGATTCTCCAGCTCTGATCAAGGCTTCAGGGGAGCGCAGTCCCAGCTGACATCTGATTGCATCTTTGTGAGAGACCCTGAGCCAGATGCACCCAGCTGAGTCACTTTGGAATCCTTAACCCACAGAAACCATGTCAGAGTTTTGGGGCAATTCATTGCACAACAGTAGATAACTAATACAGTGGTTCAGCCTTCAAATCTGGGTAAAGAGTCACTCCTACTCCATGTGGACTGAACTGGGAAGGATGGTTCTCTGAGTGAAATGGAGTAGGACTCTACGGTCCTTCTCCCCTATCCTCATCCTGCCTTTTTGTCTGTGGAAAAACTTTAGCCAAAGAATGTTCAATGGGAGATGAGAAGGAAAACTATCAAAGGAGACCAAATAAGGACAGTTTAGTCAGTAAGCATGGTCAAGGACCTCTAATTCCTTCTCAAGGGCTATAGATAATATTCTGAATCATCCTAGGAGCTGTCTGATAGATACATGATGACCAGACTGCAGCCAACAATAAACTGCCACAATTCTGAGAACTGGCCTCAAGGGAATGGGAACAAACTGACCATGGATCTGCAGATTAACTGTCCTTCAAATAATCAAGATGACGCTAGGCAGACCACTGATGACCAAATTCAGGATGGCTGTCAGAGCTGACTGTGCTGTTTCTGCATGTGGCCCCCCACCCCCTTTTGTAAAAGCCCTTGCCCCCTGATTGTCAGTGGAGGAGTCAGCCTTTGGACAGAAATCTGTCCCCTCCCCACCCTGCTGCCTCACTGTTGCTGTTGTTTTAGTCACTCAGTCGTGTCTGACTCTTTTGAGACCCCATGGACTGTAGCCCACCAGGCTCCTCTGTCTGTGGGATTTTTCAGGCAAGAATACTGGAGTGGGTTGCCATTTCCTTCTCCAAGGGATCTTCTCCACCCAGGGATCAAATCCATGTCTCCTGCACTGGAAGGTGGATTCTTTACTGTTGAGCCATCAGGGAAGCCCACCCACTCCGCCCCAATGCTGGCATCCAAAATAAAGCAAACTTTATTTTGTTTTATTTTTCCTTTCCACTAACCTGGCCTCTCTATTGGCTTTTGAGCAGAGAGCAGCCAGACCCCAATTTGGTTACATGAGGAGTGGTCAAGCTGCTGTTAGTGGGAAAATAGAGGAAATGAACATTGTGCAGGCCACGCAACAGCTCACCTCAACAATGGCACTCTGCAAACACAAGCTGGTTGGAGGATTGAAGCACAAAGGCAATTCATTCATTTTAGGTGACTCAGAGCCTCTGGGCCGGGTGGGACTCAGACCCAGATATTTCAGCGCTGATTTTCTAGCTCCAACTACTGACAGTATTTCTTTTTATTCCTAGAGTTGACTGATTCTGAGCACCACAGACACTTGCCTCCATTGCCAATCCAAATAATTGCCATTAAATTAAGTTAGTTGTGGTTGTGTTTCTTTTAACATAGAAAACAGAGCACCCCCCGCCCCCCCGCCAATTCCTCCATACTTGTGTGTAACTGATACATGGTTTGAGGCTTCTCCTGTTAACGTGGTTTTTAAATTCCATTTCATTTGGACATATGACAGCTCAGACAAGGATGTCTCCTTTGGAACCTCACATTTCTCATTAATCTCTTCTGGAAAATGAGGGAAAACGAAGATGAAATAAATATAAGGGTTAACATTTCAATGGAAGGGCTTCCCTGGTGGTCTACTGGTTAAGAATCTGCTTGCCGGTGCAGGAGACACGAGTTTGATTCCTGGTCTGGGAAGATTCCACACGTCACGGAGCAACTAAGCTCACGCGCCATAGCTACTGAGCCTGTGTGCCCTAAAGCCCTTGCTCTCCAACAAGAGCAACCAACCCCGATGAGAAGCCTGAGCACCGCAACAAAGAGTAGCCCTCGCATGCTGCAACAAGGACCCAGAACAGCCAAAAACAAACAATTTTTTAAAAATCACTCCAATGGATAAGGAGCCTCCTTCCTCCCTCTCTCTGTTTCTCATTTTCTTTCTTCCTTCCTTTCCCTCCACTAACATTTCTTGAGCACCTACTATGTGCTTGGTATTGTCTGTGCTATCTCATTTAGCCTCCAAATGACGAAGTGGGTATCAATGATCCCCTTTTGACAGATGAGGAAACTGAGAAGTCAGGTGTCTTGTTGGAACTTTTTGTCTTTTTATAAGTCATGCTGTGCTGTGCTTAGTCGTGTCTGACTCTGTGACTCCATGGATGGCAGCCACCAGGCTCCTCTGGGATTCTCCAGGCAAGAATATTGGAGTGGGTTGCCATGCCCTTCTTCAGGGAATATTCCCTACCCAGGTCTCCCGCATAGCAGGCAGATTTTTTTACTGACTGAGCCACCAGGGAAGCCCAAGAATACTGGGGTGGGTAGTCTATTCCTTCTCCAGAGGATCTTCTCCACCCAGGAATTGAACTTGGGTCTCCTGCATTGCAGGCAGATTCTTTACCAGCTGAGCTACCAGGGAAGCCCAGTCAAGTTAATTAGCTTTAAAACTTCAGTGACATTAATACCATTGGAAATAATGAAACCAATCCATACATTCTGCCAGAAGTCCTACTTTAAGCTTTATTTGTACCAAAGACTGCCACGTCTTTGGTACAAATCAACCACCAAGATACAAATTAAATTGCCTGTGTGATGCCATCAAATGGGTGTGATGCCAGAGGGAAAAAAATAGAGTGACCAGGACGTTTTTTTCTGTCCCTTTTAGATCACTGGATGACACGTTTACCTGAAAAAATTGATGTCAATAAAAGAACGCATCCCCTGTCCTGACACAGTTTATAGCATTTAGCTGCAGAATTCCTCCTGGGCTTGAGGAACCCAGGTAGCACACTTGGTTTTTCCAAGAGGTGGAACCACACCTTGCTCTCCGCCGACCTCCCACCATCTCTGCTAAAGCAGCAAGGGCGCTAGGAGCGGAAAGTGTGGGTACAGCCACTCCTGTACCTACAGGGGGCGGAGTCTTGGCTTGGGGGCGTGGCCCCGGGCCCGGCTTCTCGGCGGCAGTTGGCTCCGGGGGCGAGGTCGGGCCGAGGCTTCCTGTCTGCGCCTGCGGAATAGCTGTTTGACCCCGGAAGTGCCTGCGCTCTGCGAGCTGTCACTGTGGACCGCGGCGGCAGAGGCGGTGGCGGCGGCACATCGCCGGCATAGGAGCCGCCAAGGTGAGTGCGTGGCTGATCCTTGCGGATGTGGGGCATCGGACCTGGGAGGGGCTGCAGCCGTTCCTCACGCGGCTTCGGGCCTCCCGCCTCGATGGCAGGGCCAAGGCTGAGGCTGCCCCAGGGGCCATGAATCGCCCCGTTCCTCCTATCTCTCCACCCCGACCCGGAGTCAGGCCGCCAGAGCTTAGAGTCTTGGGTTCGAGGATCGGCCCCAGAATGACCTTGGCCTTGGGCGAGACGCTGTCCTCCTACCTTCACCTCGAGCTTCAGTTTCCTCGGGGTTCATTCATTCGTTCAACAAATGTTATGTCCAGCGCCTCCTACGTGGGCACAGATCTAGCTAGGCACTGGGGATATAAACAGAGCAACAGAGGAAGTTCACGCCCTCATAGAGCTTACAGTCTAGTGGGCGGGTACAGTCGACGACAAAGAAATGCACTAGGTAATTAAAGATATGACTGCAACCGGAGGAGTGAATAGATAGGGCAATCTGGTACGATCTCGGAGGAGGGTAATACTGAAGCGAGACCAGAAGTGTTAAGACAGAGAAACTGAGACAGGAGTAGCCTTGGGGATGCTCCCAGGCCTTCTTGCATTTACTCCAAGCTCCCCTTCAAAAGAAAGCCCTTTCCTAAATTTTTAACTTCTGCTGCCCTGCTTGACACTGAGGATCCACTGTGGGGTGGGGCACAGATATCATCATGATCATTGACCTTGTCATTTTTAGAGTCCAGTTATTGACTAGTTAATTTCTACTCATACTGTAGACGAAAACGCAAATATTCCTTGACATTCTCTCTCTGCCGAGTCAGTTCTCCTTGTTAAATGCTGTCATAGCCTCATGGGCCTTGCCTGCAAAGCATACTCACAGTATTGAATTTTCCTTGTTCATGTGGCTGTTTGGTTCATATCTGTCTTGTTAACCATCAAGACCGTAAACTCTGTGAAGGGCAGAATTGGGTCTGTTATTTGCCCGCCTTAGGATTCTCCAGGCTTCAGTGCCTGGCACATAGTAGGTACTCAAAAACTATTTGAAGGGACAAGTAAGGTTATTAACACTTTCTGCTGTCCAGTGGTTCATAAAAGGCCTCTCCCGCCACCAGGCTGTTACCTTCTCTTTCTGATTATGTCTCTCCTCTCCTTACATGACTCCTCGCTTCGTCTTCAGATAAAAAGCCAAAATCTTTAGCACAGCATTTGAGGCTCCTTTTAAAGTGGCTCCATCTTTTCTATCCAACCTCTTCTTCCACTTCTTGTGTTTTCAGCCACACCAAATGTCTCCCTCATCCTTCAAAGCCACAGGCTCTGAGCCTTTGCTCATGCTTGCTCTCTGCTTAGAATGTCCTTCCTTTCCATCTTTTTCTCCTGTCCTTTAACAGCCAGGTTGTAGGTCACCTTTTCTGTGACAGTCTTCCCTTCTGTGCTGTGCTTGTTTTGGAAATTTCCAGTTACAGCTCTAACTACACGGATTAATAGTCATTTACATGCCTAGGTCCCAGAGATATTCAGTAAGTATTTGCTGAGTAATTGAGGAAACCCAAATGCTCGGCTTATGATTGGGACTTGAATAATAATAACAAGTAAACTTAACTGGGGGCTTCCTTGGTGGCTCAGTGGTAAAGAACCCGCCTGCCAATGCAGGAGACATGGGTTCAAACCGTGGGTTGGGAAGATCCCCTGAAGAAGGAAATGGCAACCCACTCCAGTATTCTTGCCTGGGAAATCCTGTGGACAGAGGAGCCTGGCAGGCTACGGTCCATGGGGTCACAAAAGAGTCAGACATGACTTAGTGACTAAACAACAACAAACTTTACCTACCGCTTATTATGTGCCAAGTGCTGTGCTGACCACTTAGTATTGGTTACTTCTCATGTCAACCCTGAGAGATGATGAGATTATGTACTGTTCTCATCCCGATTTTACAGATGAGGAGATCGGAGCGTAAAGAAGTTAAGGAACTGCTCAGGTCTCAACATGGGTAGGATGGAGCTGAGACTTGAACCCAGGCTGTGAAACTATAAACTTCTCTTTTGACTGTCATACCAGCCTGAGTCTAAATTGTCCTGACAGGCTCTGGCCTGTAGGAGTAGATTTCTTCTAAAAGCAAGTTGCTGTCTGTACCTGTCTAGACCTGGACTCTGGGAACTAGAATTTTTAAGGGTGGAGAGCCGCCTCCTCCTTATGACTCTTTCCCCATCCTAGGTCCCCGCACTGGACACTCCTCCTCCAGTCTTTGGAAGGTGAGCATAGAAAGGACTGGGCCTGGGCTTCATTTAGACTTCTGCACTGGTGAGCTGAGCACTGATGTTTCCAGCTGTCCTCCCAGCATCTCTCAGGGATTAGGAAAGAAGTATTTTTAGCATACTCAGCACCGGAGACCCAGGTGCCAAGGCACAAGAGCTGGGCTTCAGTTTCAACTTGGCTACTCAGGTATTTGCCTGAGCAAATCAGGGCCCCTCTTTGGACATCTGAGCATAATAATCCTTGTCGTTCTTAACTGGGCTGTTGTGAAAAGCTAGTAAGATAGTAGCTCAATTAGAAATCGTGTATTGACTCAATGGACATGAGTTTGAGCAAACTCTGGCAGATAGTGAAGGACAGGGAAGCCTGGTATGCTGCCGTTGATGGGGTCACAAAGAGTCAGACACGACTGAGCAACTGAACAGCATCAACAAACATACAGCAGATGGTGTGATCTATATTTTGCAGAGGTGAAAGATGAAAGCTCAGTCACAGGGACCATGTGTCTGAACCACTATCCACTGAGATCCTAGTGCCAGAATGGGCCTCGGGGACGAGGCAGACTAGACTAGGGACTAGTTCCTTCTCTCTACATGCCATGTGAAGATGGGTATCTTCACAGTCTCTAAAGTAGCCCCTGAACCAAGGTTCCTTGTGCACCAGGCTGCTTCCCACCTCCTTGCCTTCGTTCCTGCTGTTTCCTCCACCTGGGACACCCTTCTTCCCAGTCTCCACTATCAAGCCTCAACTCAGGCTCTCCTGAGCCTTTAGGCGCTCCTCTAGAAATGCTCTCCCTACAGCCACAAGCCCCTGCCCCCAGCTCAACTGCCCTAGACTCAGCACAGCAAATGGTTAAGAGCCAGCCTGCTTCACCAGCCATTAACTCTGAGACCTAGGGGAAGCTTTTTTTATCTTCTCTGAGCCTCTGCTTCCTCATTGGTAAAGTGTTAGTTGCTTAATCATGTCTGACTCTTTGCAATCCCATGGAGTGTAACCCGCCAGGCTCCTCTGTCCATGGGATTCTCCAGGCAAGAATACTGGAGTGGGTTGCCATTCCCTTCTCCAGGGGATCTTCTCAACCCAGGGACCGAACCAGGGTCTCCTGCACTGCAGGCAGATTCTTTACCGTTGGAGCCATTAGGGAAGCTCATTGGTAAAATGAAGGAAATGAGATTAACAGCACCCACCCTGGACTTGTTACAAGCATTCGTACACGTGAAGCCAGTTAAGGTGTCTACAAGCGAGTTCATGCTGAGAAAATGGCTCAGAAGAGCAGCAGCACCTGAGAGGAGTGTTTCTGCTGCTGTTATCGTCATCATTATTACTGGATCGGAGTTCCCACAGAGCAGAGACCTGGCCTTATCAATCTGTCTTTGTAACACTAGGGCCTGGCCTGGTATCTGAGAGCCAGGACTGCAGTGACTCATGGCTGACCATGTCCCTCAGCACCTCAGGGAGGGCTCAGGAGGTGACGGTTTCCTCATCCTACCCTTCATACATCTTCATGTCGTCATTGAGATGTGCCAGGCTTTTGTGGCATGTCTTCTTAAGAGCCCAGAGTCACTTCTGTTCCATGATTCAGCCAATATGCACATCCCTCCTGTGGATCAGGCCAAGTGGCATTGAGAAATGAGCGTTGGACCAGAAGACAGGAGACGTGGGGTCTGCCCCTCACTGACTCTGTGGCCAGTTTGGGCCTCTCTTAAGAGAGGAGGTCACTCTGGCAGGTTTCCATGAATTCTCTGTGAAAACCTTCTGGCCCTTCTGTTTATCCATATCCTTCTTCCCTGAAGCCTAGAAAGTTTGTAAAATCTTAACACCCTCTGCAAGGGAGGAAAGTCCCATGGCTTCAACCCCCCAAATCGGGTTAAAATGGTAAGAAAAGTGTCATCATATTCAGTTGTTCATCAACTATTTCATGAAGCCACCTCTGGACCAGGCCCGTGTTGGTCACAGCAAAGGTAGCAAGAGAAGGAGAAGCCAGGCACCGGCCCCCCAGAGCTCCCAGGCCAAGGAGGGCACGGGGCTGGGGCCGTGAGAAAGATAATCTGGTTACTTTTAACCAGTACTTCATGAATTGGGTGGGAATTGGAGAAGGAACTGCAACCGACTCCAGTATTCTCACCTGGATAATCCTATAGACAGAGGAGCGTGGTGGGCTACAGTCCATGGGGTTGCAAGAATGACTTAGTGACCAAACCACCACCGTATCAGGTGTCACCTGGGGAGTGTTTTCCTCCTCAGCTGAGAACTGCCACTTTAGGCAAAAAAGTCACTGGTCTAGGTGAGTAGTTGTGGGAACCAGGCCTTTAAGGCCCGCCAGGAGCCCCCTGAGGCCAGGGGTTGAAGCTTCTCTCCTGGCTCCGGGGTGAGTCCCAGAGCAGGCCCTGCCCCCGGAGCCTCTGCGTCTGCTGTCTTCCCGTCCGTATTCCTTTCAGGAGGGCCGCGCAGCACAATGCCCGCCCTGCCTCTGGACCGACTCCAGATCACCCACGAGGACCTGAAGACAGGAAAGCTGAGGACTTCGCCTGCGCTGGTGAGCCGGTGCCTTGAGGCTGTTCAGCCCAATATTGATATTATCGCACTTGCAATCAATCCAGAAGCAAAAAATTAAATTCCTTCTTTATCGGTTCTACGATTCTATGAATGACCTGATGGCCACAGTCTACGTTTCAGGAGCCAGCATGCTGTTAGGTCTTTCCAAGCCCCAGTGCAGGAGTTTTCTTTCCCAGCAGTAGCTTGAGTTTGAGTGGTATTTCCCATGTCCCATGTTTCTCATACCACCCCATACCTTCCCTGCAAAGCATTTCATTTTGAATCAAAGTCCGATGGCAGTTCGGACTCAGCCCGAGCTGGCCGGGCAGCGGGGCTGGCCCAAAGCCAGATCTGGGGATTGGACCCTGCAGGAGGCGCTCAGATTTCAGATGGGCCTTTTTCAGAGCTGTCCCAGCTGTGGTCTACTTGGCGGTGGGGGGCGGAGGAGGGGGACACTAATAATGTCAGAGGTCAGGTCTGAACGGGCTAAGAAGCACTGTGTGCAGGCCCAGCAGGGTTGGTGAGACTGAGAATGGAAGTGAGCATGCTGATGACCAGCTGTGGGAGAGATGAGAGCCGTGGAGAGGTGCCAGGAGGAGATAGATGTGGGGACCGGAGACCCCATACCCCCTTGCTGTGTTCCCAAGAACATTAGCTTACTTGAACAAGGTGGGAGGAAGTATCTTCTGGGTGCTTGAGTAAAGTCATGGGAAACAAGAGCTTGGTGTTTTATTTCCTGCTTTCTGGATGGCTTCCTATTGCTTCCTGACTACTCTCTAATAATAGTGCTTAATATTTATAGACCACTTGCTCTGGGCCAAACCTTTCACCTGGATTATCTCATGGAAGCCAAACCACAGCCCTCTGAGTAGGCATTTTGGTCGTCCCCATTTTACAGATGAGGAAACTCAGAGTTTAAGGTCACAGAACTAGAACACTAGGGGAGTCAGAACAGGACCCCAGCTAAACTGTCCCTGGAGTCTATACTTTCTTCACCTTCCTGCTACATAGCCTCTTGTTTCTTTTTTGTAACTTTTTAAAAAAATCGAGGTAGTGTTGATATCCAACATTATGTGTTTCAGGTGTATGACATAGAGATTCACAACCTTAACAGTTATATTCCACTTATAATTATTATAAAATGTTATCCATGTTCCCTGGATATATCCTCATGTTCATAACTCTTTTAGGTAAGGAGGATACTGATTAGAAAATCAGGAACTGTGCTGTACAGTACGTTAGCCGTTCACCACATGTGGCTATGGAGCTCTTGAAATTGTGGGCGATTCAACCAAGGGAATATATTTTTAGTTTTAGTTCGTTTAAGTTAAAATAGTCCCATGTGGTGAGAATCTGCTGTCTTGGCCAGCACGGGACAGGTCTGGAGTGGTTCCATCTCTGCCAAGGTTCTGTTGGACAGCGCCCGTGGAGACTGGTTCCGTAGGCCCTTCCCCATGTCCTGGACACCAGGCTGATAGACTGCGGGCCCTCTGGGAGCAGGGACTGGTCCCTTCCCTTTACTCTGGTTTTCCAGTGCCAGGTGCAACATGGGTTCTCAGGAGACAGCCAGTAAATGAGTCAAGGACCCTTGCCACACTTTGGGACAGGCCCTGGAGCTACAGAGAGAAGAGACTGCCCTGGTGGGGCCCACAGATGGAGAGGAAGCAGACTGGTGGATTCTCTGCAGCATGCACGATTCGGACGTGATGAAAGGAAGTCTACACTGCTGATGGAGACCAGGGAGGGGTGCACAGACGTCTTGGGGTGGTGAGAGGGCGCACGCCACCAGGGACGCCGGGCTGTAGGAGGGAGATCCTGAACTGCGTGTGGAAGGGTGAATAAGCACCAGCCGGGCAGAGCAATGGAGAAGGGCGGGCCTGGCAGGAGGACCTGGGTATATTATCCCGGAGTCCTGAGAGCCTGATTCTTACACCAGCCCCTGGGGGTGGAAGCGGTATCACAGAGTTAAGGAGCCCGGCCTTGTAAAGAAATCAAGTTTGGCACCCAAGTGGTTGAATGGGCTCTTGAGAAAGATAAGGATCATTTAAGGGGAGCATTTGGAGAACAGTACAGAATAGTTTCTTATCAAGATGAACAGGGCACAAGTTTGATGGGCAGGGCATGTTCAGGAAGCTTCGTGGGGCTAGTGGGACCTAGGCCAGGCCTAAAGGGTGGGAGATACAGCGAGAGCTGCAGCTCCTCTCCCTGGGATCCTCCGTGGCCCCTGCTCTTGTGCGTGGTGTCGGAGGTGCTTCAAAGGCCTTGGCAGGACCTGGTCCTGCATTACCTCCATGCATTCCTCCGTCCAACCTGCAGGTGTGTGTGGAGGGAGTGCTCGATGCCAGCCTGGCTCTAGGGGCTGGGACTGCTGTGTGAGCAAGACTCAGACCCCCTCCAGAGACCTGCAGGGTAGCGGGGAAGACAGAAGGCAGGCCCTCCCTTTCAATCTAACTTTGTTGAGGTGTCATTGGAGGGCAATAAACTGCATATATTTATGGTACACGGTTTGGTTGGTTTTGACATCTGTAAACCCACATGAAACCGTTACCGTAAGATAATGAACATTTCTGCCACTCCCAGAAGTGTCCTGGTGCCCCCCCCCACCCTTATTATAATCTACCCCTTCCTCTGTCCCCCTCCACCGCAACCACAGATCTGCAGGCACTTCTGATACAGTTCAGCAAGTGCTACAGTCAGGAAAGCATAGAATGCAGGTGTTGGGGGAGCCAGGGTGAACCCCTCACCTAATTGGGGTGGAGCCTGGGAGACTTCCTGGAGGAAGTGAGGTCAGAGCTGGGGTCAGAAGGACGAGCAGTGAGACCAGGGTGGCCTGTGGTATCATATGTCACTTAATAGGTGTGCAGTGTCAGCTTTGGTTTAAATCCTGCCTCAGTTGCTTCCTTAGCCCTGTGACTTTAGCTGAGTTCCTAAATCTCACCAAGTCTTGGTTTCCTTCTCTGTAAAATGGGGAGAATACTCTCTCCTTCTGAGACAGTTGTTGTGAGTTTAAAAGAAATGATAGCATAATAATAAAGGTGGAAAGATACTTTTGTAAAAAAAAAAATGTGCTGCCCAGCATAATAATAAAGGTGGAAAGATACTTTTATAAAAGAAATGGGCTGTGGGACTGGCCTGCTCATCAGCCCACACAGGGCGGTCCTCGGTGAGTAGTGGCTTTTTTCTCTCTTTCCAGCATCTCTCCCTCCAACTCCATCTCCCACTGCCCAGTGCAGTCTGTGCCCCCATCCCATTTTTTTTTTTTTAATGGCCCATCGGACTATGTCTTCCATCTAAAAATTCTGCTCCACCTCCAAGGTCCAGTTCTGGATGCTGCCTGGCCTGGGAAGTGGCCCCTTGCCCCCCAGGCGCTCCCACAGTGCCTCTGCCAGGTTTGAGCTGTCTGTGTTGTGCTCGTCTGATGACAGCCGTGCATCATCCCCTCTGCAGAGTGGGCTCTGGGAGCACGCAGACCCCCTTCTCGTGTGCGCCCCCACACCTGGCAGAGCAGGGTGCCAGTAGATGTTCACAGGATGGATCGCAGGAAGGTCAGATCTCAGGGGCGTGCGCGTGTGTGTGCCATTTGGGCAAGTGGGGGTCGGTGAGCAGCCTGGCCTGAGAAGTAACCTAAGTGAGAGGTGAGGCATCAACTGGTAGAGGAGGGGAACTTGGAAACCACAGAGGTGAATTTAGGCCTTTGAGAGTAGCTTTGACCTTGTTTCAATCAGCAGGATTCCTTTTGTATAAATTGTGATTTAAATGGGCGGGGGACCTAGTGGACCCTCAACCCCCCAAGGAGCCCTGTGGAACTCAAAAACTCGGCAGTTTGCGGTCGGGAGGCTTAGGTGGTTCTCGAAGAAGCTGACCCGTCAGCCATGACTTCCCTGTCCCCGCTGGGCTGAGAGGCCTGGAAGTGGGGGGACTGTGGTTGATAACTGCTGAGACGAAAACAGGCGGCCTCCTTCCTGTCACCGCCTCCCCCGGAGAAAGCAAACCTTGTGTAGTCAGAGGAGAAAACCAAGCTCATCCTTTCTTTATGGCAAACAAAGTAAGATTTGTTCCCGGCAAGGTAAGGGTTAGAAGAGAGAATTTGTGAGGCTAAGCCGAGACCTGCAATTACTTGATTAGCATCTTATACCAAAAAATTACTGAGGTTTTTCTCTGCTTATACAAAGGGAACAGCACAGTGATATGTACAGTACGACATTGTTTGTGTCAGAAAGATGAAAATGGGCTCAAACAAATGCCTCGTGTGGCTACATTTTAATGTAAACGCCTAGAAAAGGGCAGTGAGGATGCCCGCAGGATGGGGAGGGGTTCCCTCTGGGTTGACGCTAGACCCGGGGTGGTGGTCCCAGGCGACTTATCTTTCTGTACTGTTGTGAGCTTTTGAAAGAAAACACCCTCCTGCCTCACTGGTGTAATTTAAAAAAACTACATGTTCTGTTTTAAATTGGAAAAGATAGTCAGGTCCTAATCCTTTCTGTTAGAGATAGCCACTGTTAGCTTTGAGGTGTCCCCCAACCCCCGGCCCGACACTCTTTTAAAAAATAAAGTCCTACCAGTGTGTGAATGTGTTAAATATGGTGCTTTTTTTTTAATCCCCAAAATGGTTATATAAATAGAGGGGTTTGTGTCTTGCTTTTTCTTCCCCTAACCTTTCCCTGTGTCATTAAATATTCTCCAGAAAACATGGTATTTAATGCTCGCCTGGCGCTCCCTGACTGCGGCCAGGCCTCCCTCTGTCAGAGACACTCGGTTCTTTATGCCTGAGGGTCACCGGTTGGAAGAGCCCAGGGCTGTTGCTGTGGGTTGGCAGAGGGGCCCTCGCTGACTAACCTCTGCCACGTTAACACGTGGTTTTTGGATCCGTAGCACCCCGAGCAGAAGGCAGACCGGTATTTTGTGTTATACAAACCGCCCCCTAAAGACAACATTCCCGCCCTAGTGGAGGAGTACCTGGAACGCGCCACCTTCGTAGCCAATGACCTGGACTGGCTCCTGGCCCTGCCGCACGATAAATTCTGGTGCCAGGTAACACTCTTCACCATTCCCACTAAGACCAGGCACATGCCATGCCGTTGGTTGGGTGCTGTTGTTTTTCTCCCCAGGAGATGCTTTCTCTTCCTCTGCTTCTTACACTGGATCCCTAAGAGCAAATTGTGGTTGGAATTACTGTTTCGTTATCACCATCTTAATGATGTTTGCACAAACGCCTTCCACCATGGCATTTTTAGAAACTCGTGTTTAGCCCTGGGCTCATTTATGCCTCTTCGGTCCCTTGGGGTTGGTTGGCGTGTTTGCCCCAAGCCAGAGCTGACCGGCCGTGAGCCCCGCACCGTCCACCCTCAGGCCCTCGGGCCTCAGTGACGCAGCCTGGCTGTTCCCCTGTCGCCTGGCTTAGGTCATCTTCGACGAGACCCTGCAGAAGTGCCTGGACTCCTACCTGCGCTATGTGCCCCGGAAGTTCGACGAGTGGGTGGCCCCGGCCCCCGAGGTCGTTGACATGCAGAGGCGCCTCCACCGCAGCGTTTTTCTCACCTTCCTCCGTATGTCCACGCACAAGGAATCCAAAGTGAGCCCCGGGCCCTGTGACAGGTCGCCCCCGCCGGCTGACACCCCCGCGCCCCTGGGAATGCAGGCTCTGGAAGTATCGAGTGTCCCCTTTGTCTCCCCTCCGCTTTCACTCCCGCTGCTGGGGAAGAAGCCTGTGCCACCTCCCTCGTCCTCTGAGCCGCCAGGTCGCCTGCGCTATACCCAGTGTTCCATCAGTGGGGAGCCGAGGGCCCTGTGCCAGGGACGCTTGACTCTGCCTTTCCTTGCACGTCAGAGGGCGAAGCATCGATTCTGATTTTTTTAGAGGACCTTGGATGTGCTTTCTAAAAGCCTTTACTCCCACACCCCGGGTTTATTTTTGTTAATTTTATTTATTTATTTGGCCAAATCGTGTGGCATGTGCAATCAGGCTGTTCCCCAACCAGGGACTGAAACTTTGCTCCCTGCAGTGGAAGTGTAGAGTCCTAGCCACTGACTGGACTGCCAGGGAAGTCCTGCTCCCCAATTTTAAAAATAATAATGCTGTCCTTAAACAAACGTAACAAAAATATTTTGCAGATAGTGAGAGTCGCCCACAAAATTTCCTTCCCTCAAAATAACCACTGTTAAGGTGCCTGTTCCTTCAGGGAACTTTTTTCCTTTCAATGTGTTTGTGTCTCTGTGTGTGTGGTGCCCACATATTTACTTTAAAAATAGTATCTTTTCTGTTTTTTTAGCTTGTTAGCATGGAAACTGTTAAATATACACAAGAGTATCATGACTCCCACGTGCCCATTACCTGGCTTCAACAGTTAGCATCTTGCCTATCTTGTTTTCTCTCCCCCACTGAGTTTTCTGTTTTTCTTGGAGTATTTTATTTTTGTCCTTTTGAAGCTGTGCTGTGTGGCATGCAGGATCTTAGCTCCCTGACCAGGGATGGAACCTGAGCCTCCCTCCATTGGGAGCGCAGAGTTTAAATCTCTGGACTACCAGGGAAGTCCAGTCTTGGAGTATTTTAAAGCAGTCGCAGACATCATGGGAGTTTACCTGTGAATAACTTTAGAATGAATCCCCAGCTGATGTGTTTCATAGGGAGCGTCTGCTTTGTTTTACATTAGGGTGAGTGACTGTCGCTCCAGGTCAGCCCCTTGGCTTGGACGCATCCTTGGTGTGGACGGAGCTGCTTCTATTAGCCAGGCCCCCTCGATGGACCCGAAGGTTATTTCCTGTGAGCCTGCTATTACACTGCCATGCACGTGTTTGGGGAGGTCGCTCATCCTCTCTTTGCTGTTCCTTAGGATCACTTCATTTCGCCCTCTGCTTTTGGAGAAATCCTCTACAACAACTTCCTGTTCGACATCCCAAAGATCCTGGACCTCTGCGTGCTTTTTGGAAAAGGCAACTCTCCGCTGCTGCAAAAGATGATAGGTGAGTAGGATGTGGGGCCCAGGGCCTGGGGTGGGGTGTGGGTGGTGCAGAGATGACCCCCACATGTCCACAGGGGGATCAGAGCAGTAGCAGCGGGCGGTGCTTGGAAGTGACCTACCAGATGTGTGTGTCAGCTCCGAAAGAAGTGACTCAGTGGCTGTGGGGGAGGGGCGAAAGACAAGGGCAGAAGAGAGCTCCTCCAGGATCTCAGAGCCCCAGCGTCAGGCTGGGTGTCCCTGCCCAAGGAGGGGGGCGTTTGCTTCCGTGGTGACAGCTAACCGTTTGCCTGAGTATGCACTGGTGACTCCGCCGATGCCCCACCTGTGTCATCTCAGGCGATCCTCACAGCCGCCCTGTGATGTTAGTGGTGTCCCCACCCCCCATTTACGGTTAAGGAAACTGAGGTTGAATGTTCGGGACTTGCCTGCAGGGTCATGACTGATGAGTGGCCAAGCTGGGGTTGAAGTCACATGGGCCTGAGGCTCACACTCTGGGCCTCAGTCACTCCCTGCCTCACGGGTGACATGGCCACCTCAGAAATGTTGAGATTTGAGTTGCTTCTGAGGATGGACAGGGGCAGGGGTTAGAAGGAATCCCCTGGGGTTGTGGAGGGAACGGACATCAGCAGTTGGGGCCTGTCGGGAGGCGGGGGTGCTGGAAGGTTCACGCAGAAGCTTTGTTGGGAAGCTCCAGAGGGAACAGTGGCCCCAGGGGTTTGCCTTGGAAGAGGAACTTGTGGCAACTGGCCCAGCTGGTCACCCTGGACACTCCGTCAGCCCTCCTCACCCCGAGACTGTAGGAGACGGTGTTCCTAATGCCCAGTTACAGAGCTCGGTCACCACTTGAAATGGTTTCCTTCCTCCCTTTCCCCTCTAACCCCAGTGATAAAGGTAATATAGGTTAATTTAGAAAATTTTGGAAGAGTATAAAGAAGCAGGAAAGCAGTTATCAAATTCCTGCCCCACCCCCACCCCCAGAGACGATCATTTGGTGATTATTCCCTTCTAGTCTTTTCTCTGCGTATTTTTGAAAAATGTATTTAGGGCCTAATGCATATGAAATTTCACATCCAGCTTTTTCACTGGCACAATCTCTGGTTTCTCATTCAGGTCTAATCATTGGCCTGATCATCAGTTAAGGGAAAAGACCGTTAATAATTATACTCTAGAATAAGAGGATGGGGTGCGTACACAGAAGCAGCACAGTTAGAGAAACAATTATCAGGCCAGTCTAGTTGGAGCAGGGCATTCTGGGAGGGAGCGTGGGGTCAGGGGAAGAAGCTGGCATCAGATTGTTCAGGGGGCAGGGAGAGCTCCGAGCCAGGGACCTGAGGAAGGGTACATTGCTCGGTGGCTAAAAGGGAAGGCCCTGGAGTCGAACTCCCCAGTCCATAGCTGTATTCCGGGCTGTGTCCCTTTGACTCGGGCAGTTGGCCGCTCTAAGCCTGAGTCTTCTCATCTGAAGAAAGGGAAGACTGATGATCCATCCAGCCTGTAGGATGGTTGTGGGTTGTGAATATGAGGTGGGGCGCAGCACAGAGCCTGGCAAGTTACAGACACTCGGTAAGTGTGAGCTCGTATTGTGACGAGGCCGTGGGAGCCTCTGGGGGCACGGAGCAGGGCGGGGAGCCATCCGCTGACACGGTCAATCTGGCAGCACGCGGGTGGGGAGGGTGCTGATAGGAGGCCATGGAGGAGGCCGGGCTTCAGTGTGGGCTGGAAGGGGAGAGCCTGGGTGGAAAAGGACATCCGAGAGGAGAGTCGATGGGGCTTCATGAGGTTGGCTGGAGGGAGTGAACTGGGGTTGGGAAGCAGGAGGCGGGGGGTGTGCGCTGTGAGTAGAGGCAAGGTCAGCACTGGGTCTGGAGGCCGTCAACTGCTCCAGGGACCCAGGAGAAGAGGCCGTCTGGCCGCAGACAGGTGAGGCTGGAGCAAGAGAGCTCCGCCTGCTGCCAGGGTTCCAATCTTTCGGGTCACTTGACTCCTCTGAGAATCAGACGAAAGCTTGTCTCCAGGAAGACCTAGCGCCTCATAGATTTTGAGCTGTTAAAGAATGTTCTCATCCCCAGATTAAGAATCTGAAATCGGTTTACCAAGGGAAGCACTGTCTTTGGCTCACGGAATCTGGTTCACAGACAAGATGGCAGGATCAGGCATCAGGTGCCCCTTCTGATTGCGTGCGTGTCTGTCTGTCTGCCTGTCAGTCTGCAGGCCCCTTCTCCACACCCTCCAACACACGCATTAGGTCTCTTCCCAAGCCCTTGAGCAGAAGACAGGAGGCACAGTGTAGGGCAGCCTCTGCTTTCTCTGCTGCAGAAGCTCTTGAGCAAGGCAGATCAGCTGGAAGAAGGGGGTTGGCAAAGGAGACGGGGCGGAGCACAGGAACTGGCCGACTGTCCTTTGGGCAGAAGCCCAGGCCCCTGTCCCCACCTCCCACTTTTTTTTTTAACCCCAAGGCTGGTGTTGTGAATCAGCGAGTGTAATTGTGAAAGCTGGGCCTTTCAGTTAGGCTGTGAGACCTTGACCCTGCAGAGGATAGCCCTGGTCTCTGTAGCCATACCTCGCATCCACCCTGGGTTTCTGAACTACTTCAGTCTGAGGACAGGTGCCATTGCTTTGGCTTTTTAATGATTTCTTTAGGAGATCAAAAGTCAGATCTTCCCTGTCATTGGGATCAGTTAAAGGAGAAGAAAGAGGCTCCGAAGAGCCCGAGGGTAGACTGTGAAATGTGATCTATTTTGACGCTCATAGAGCATCCCTGTTACTCAGGCCTCAGAGTGAGGAGGATCCTGAGACAGTGCCTTCCCCCATGCCTGGCACTCCGGGTGTGGTGGGCACCACCATATGGCCTGGGGATTGTGGGAGGAGGCCTACTCCCGACAACTGGGACACCTGCCTTCTGGTGGACTCGGCGCTGGGAGGTCACTGCAGGCAGAGGGGAGGGGCAGCTTCATTCTGTGAGGCTGAGGATGGTGTGAGGGAAGAATGCAATTCAAGGGATGGGAGAGGGTGGCGGGAGATGCCAGCAGAAGCCAGATCTTGCAGGCCCTTCGTGCCACAGTCAGGAGTTTGAACTTGACCTTGAGGATATTGCTAGGAAGGTTCAATGAGGAAGATCAGAGGAAGACAGCTCGGTCACTCACTCCCTGCTCGTCAGGAGCAGGAGGTGGGCGCAGATGGTCAGGGAGAACTTCCTTCACAGGCTGAGGGGTCAGCACCCATCTGGAGTGGGAGACACCAAGCAAGCTCCTGCCAGTAACACTTTCTGGAATCCCAGGACCAAGTGGCCTGCAGAAAAGCATTTAGAGAAAGTCCAGCCACCTAGTGACTCACTTACTCACCCAGCACCATATGGCCTCTGATCTCATTCATTTTCAAGCCCTCCAGGATGGGGTGAGGGCTGCAGGGTTATGTTGAAGGCAGCCAAGGACAGCCCTGCCCAAGGACGGAGGACACCTAGGACTCAGAACATCCTGACAGCCAGCCAGCCTTCGGTGCCAGGATCACAGTGGGATGAGGAAGCCAGGCCCCTTTTTGAGGCGGTGCCATTTTGCACGGTCCTGCCGCTCGCGAGCAGTGATCCTCTCCCCCTCCGTGTTGGGCAGCCGGAACACTTGGTTTCTGTCCCAGTGACCCTGTACTCTAACCACCACACTCACAGCAGCAGTAAACACTCGGGGCTTCCCTGGCGGCTCAATGGTAAAGGGTCCGCCAGCAACACGGGAGACAGGGGTTCGATCCCTGGGGCAGGAAGATCCCCTAGAGAAGGGAATGGCAACCCACTCCAGTATTCTTGCCTGGGAAATCCCATGGACAGAGGAGCCTGGAGGGCTACAGTCCATGGGATTGCATGACTGAGGGACTCAACAGCAATGCACACTTGGGGAGGGGCTTCGTTTTCTGGGAATAACTGCACGTGTGTGGTAAACCTCCCCCCAATGTCTTTGGCCAGCCTCTCTCTCACCGTGGAGAAGGGCTGTGTATGGCCAGCAGGTTCAAAAGCAGAGGGTGAGAGAATTTCTAGAGAATTTCTCCAGAATTGGCCTTGCAGGACCCCTGGACTGTAGCACCCAGGTTTCTTGGCCAAAGAGATCACGTCTCCTAGCTTTCCTGGATGACTCATTCCCATTTACAAAGCCAACACTGTCATACAAGGCATGGTGCCCAAGTGTGATCATTCCCCGGGGACGGCAGGGTGAGCTGGTTTGACCAGGGCGGGTGGGTCTTTTACGTAATTCACAGGGCAGAGGTGCTTAAAAGGTTAAATTGTACTGAGGCGAGGCCCTTCCCTCACCCTGGGGAAGTTTCTAGGCTGGGCCAGAACTCTGTGCCAGCAGGGCCCGGGGCCAGGACTGCTCTGGTGCAGGCAAGCTCAAGAGAGGGGCGAAAGGTCACAGAACATGCTGGCAGCCATGTGGAACTTGTCTTCCATCCTGTCCACCCCCACGTCTTTCCCCAATTCCTACCTTTCTTCCCTTTTCAGGGAACATCTTTATCCAGCAGCCAAGTTACTACAATGACCTGGACGAAACCATGCCCACCATCCTTCAGGTACCAGCTCTTCGCCCTGCCCTGGGGAGGGTGGGGGGATGGGGGAGGGTGGGGGAATGAGGGCAGGCAGGCCCTTCTCCTACCTGGAGATGTTGCTCTTCTTTCCTGCAAGAGTCTGGGAGAACTCTCCCCACCTCTCCACACCAGACACATCCTGAGACCATCGCTGTGTTCTACCCCTCACTTCATTCCTTCAAATTTGTCCTTTCCCCTCTTGAACAGGACTGAAATCTAAGGGCTGTCCAGCACTCATATGGAAGGAGCTTGGGGTGCATTCTGTGTTGTCTGTCAACAGCCATCTGCCCCTGAGGATACCCCTGTACGTTTCTCAAGTCTGAGCTCTAAAGCCTCATAGAATCATTTTTATGAAATAATGCTCATTGTAGAAACTTTGAAAATTCCAAAAAATAAATAAATAAGTAGAAGAAGAAGGTTAATCTTCCTCCGTAATCCCGCCACCAGGAGATAAGCATGTCCGACTCTTTGCAACACCATGGACTGTAGCCCACCAGGCTCAGACTCTGTCCATGGGATTTCCTAGGCAAGAATACTGGAGTGGGTTGCCATTTCCTCCTCCAGCTTAAACGTGGTGCAACCCACAATGGGCTCTGTTTTCGCCTCACTATTGATTTGTCTTTTGTTCAATACAGTTCCTATAAATCGCCTTGCCCTGGGCATCCAAAAATACACGTTGCTGACTGTATCTCTTAAATATCCATCCCCATACACTTGTCCAGCCGATCCGGGTCACATCCACGGGGTTTACATACATTTCGTCATTATCCTCACCACAGTCCTGCGGGAAGGACGTCCCCATGATTCCCTTTTGACACAAGTTCCATTCTGAGACGGTCACTGAGAAGGTCACTGTCTCACCTGATGTCCCAGGGGCACCAGCATATATCCTGAAGATTCCAAGGCAGTGCTGGCGTCACCAGTCTCTCACTGCAGGACGGGGGTCCCCGCTGCCGGTTCAATGGGATGTGAGAGAGTCACCTCTTGTGTTCACAGGTCTTCAGCAATATCCTCCAGCACTGTGGTCTGCGCGGGGACGGGGCCAGTGCCACACCCCAGAAGCTCGAGGAGAGAGGCCGGCTCACCCCCAGCGACATGCCTCTCCCGGTGAGCTTGGCCCTTCAGCCCGGCTTCTTTCTGGCCAAGAGAAGGCCTGGAGCTTCCCCGCTGCTCACAGCCCCTCACCCCACCCCGCAGGCGGGTCGTCCCGTCACACAGGCTTTAGGACATTTCAGCAGGCTTTCTTGCTTCATTTATGGAGTTGCGGAGGGAACAGCTTGGAGGTTTAGCCTTCGCTTAGTTCAGCTGGACGGGTTCCTGGGTGCATTACTCATGGGGCCATTCATTCATGGCACCAGCATGCCCCGAGGAGCCCCCAAGCACATGCCAGGCCCCCAGGCTGGGCTGTGAGGCCCAAGTGGTTACAGAAGCAGACGCCTGTGTTAGCACGGGAGTTAGAGCAGGGCCGAGGGTGCGGTGGGCTGCCCTCCTGAAGCTTGCGCGGTCGTGGGAAAGCAGGCCTTAAACAAGCGTTCCAGAAAAGGGCACAGTGAGTGCCGTGGGAACAGGGCATGTTGCCCCGTGAACCTCAGATAAGTTCCCTTATCTGTAAAGTGGAGATCTGACCTGCAGCCCAGCCTCTTGTTTGAGCTGTTGGGAGAATCAGGGAGCCCAACACGCTCTCCAGACCCGATGGCGCGTGGGGGCTGGGTGTCCTGGCCTCCCTGGGGTGTAATTTCTGTGTGGGACCTCCGGCACTGTTTTCAGATTCAGGGATGGGTTCTCCTTCAGCTTCAAAGAAAGAATCGTATTAACCTGGAGCGAGAGGTCACCCTAGACCTCCCTGGGCATGCGTCCTCTGGAGCTGCGGCAGGCAGACCTGAGGGGGACCCTGGGCTCTGTCCGCTTTGCCTCAGACCCTCTGCAGGGCTGTCCCTGGGGGAGACTAATGCGGTGTTTTTCCTCTGGCCTGACAGGAGTTAAAGGACGTCGTCCTCTACCTTTGTGACACTTGCACCACCCTCTGGGCCTTTCTGGACATCTTCCCTCTGGCTTGTCCGACCTTCCAGAAACACGACTTCTGTTACAGGTACAGCAGTTGCAGTTATTCACATCCACATTCAGCCAATATTTACTGGACGCTCAGAACCTGCCGGGCCCCCTCTTCCAGCACCCACCTGCGTGGAGGCTGCATTTGAGAATGACTTTTACTGGAGGGGCTAAGAGCAGGGTAGGGGAGGGAGAAAAACGCCATCCAAGGGCGGGGCAGTTTCCGTTCAGACCCAGTCTGCTGCAGAGCCCCCAGCATGGGTGGGCACGGGAGTGCCAGAGGCTGAGGAGGCTCAGGCTGCAGACTTCGGCCTCCAGTGTGGGGAGGCGCGCACGCAAGCAGAGGTGCGTCCACGTGGGGCCAGCTGGTGGGGCCGCACCAGGAATGCAGACGAGGGAGCACTGCTCTGTCTGGAGGAATAAGAGACTGTTTCAGGGTGACGCTTAGATGAGACCTTAAGAATGAACAGCAACCTGCCTGGCAGAGAAAGCCTGCGGTGGCCCAGATGATGTAGAAAGCTGTGCAGTGCAGTATGATGGGGGGTATGAGTGGGGGAGTGGGCTTGGGGAGCAGGCGACCACAAGAATCGGCCCCAGGGAAGTCAGACTTGCCGTGTGCTGTGTGTTGGCAGGGAGTGGGGCCTTTATCGTGGAGGCAGGAGGGACCCTGGAGGCTTCTATCCAAAGAAGTCATAGAAAGATCCTGCTGTGATGCAGAAAGACCAGGAGGGGGATACAGGGGAGGGAGAAAGACCCTCTTTGCCCACCTAGCCATGTGGGCATCCGTTCCTTGGGCAGTGAGAAAGGGGTGCCGGGACGGAAGCTGGTAACTGGCTTGTTGCCCGGCAACTGTGGGGGGTGGGGGCCTGTCCTGCTCTCAGTGGCCTCCAGCTGTTCTTGCCAGGCATCTCCCCCCGCCATTCTGGGAGCTATCCAACTCCATCCCCCCAGCCCTCTGTCCATTGGGTCATTTGCCCAGCTATTCCACAAAACATTTATCTAGCGCAGACACGTGCCAGAGATGGCAGCTGGCGCCCTGAGCCCACCGGGTCCCCTGAGCTCTTGAAAATCAGACGTGAGGATTGCTCAGCCTCCCGGAGAATGTTAGAAAAAAGCGCCAATCCACACTGTCCCCAGAAGAAAAGGGTGGGGACAGGACTTTTAAAAATGTTGTCACAATTTTTAAAAAGGTATTTACCTCATGGCAAACTGGAAACCTGGGAACTCCCCAGAGGTAGGAAATGAAAATCACTCTGAACAATCAGGCTGTTCTTAGGCTTATTTTCATTCACCATGAGCACTTTCCCATTTTGCGAAAGCATCTTCCCAAATGGGGCACAGATGGCCTTGGAAAGGGTCTCTGGAGATGGTGGGAGGGTCCTTGCCGGAAGAGCTGAGTTTCCCAAGAGGTACCTGGAAGGCATCACAATGGACATGAGTTTGAGTAAACTCCAGGAGACGGTGAAGGACAGGGGAGCCTGGTGTGCTGCAGTCCATGGGGTCACAAACAGTCAGACTCGACTTAGGCACTGAACAACAACCACCCCTGGAGCAGGGCTGCAGCTCCACCCACCTCAGGGTGAGGAGCAAGAAAGGAAAACACTTTTGACTGCGAGTGACCCTGCCTTTGGCAAGAGATGCTGCCTCAGACCCACAAATAGCCTGAGGCCGGCTCAGCCTGTTCCAACTGTGCTGGAGGCCAGGAAGGTGTGCTGAGCAAAGGCCTTGGTCCCCCCCATGGCTCCAGGCAAGGGGTTACCTCACCAGACACCCTCCAGCTAATCTCTCTGAGCAGCCTTCTCCACCTTCCTCTCTTTCTGTCCTTTAATTTTATGAACAAATAATATATTCACAGGGTGTATAAAACACACATTTGAAAAGTCTCCCTCTCCCCCTTCTCCACTTCTGTTCCTCACACACAACCATTGGGTTAGTTTTTTTGTGGAATTTTCCAAAGATATGCATGTAAATATGCACATATAAGCAAATAAACACATTATCTACCTCCCTCCTCTTTTTAGTATTTCATATACTGGCATATTGGGCATCCCAGGTGACTCAGTGGTAAAGAATCCACCTGCCAATGCTGGGAACTCAGGAGATGCGGGCTAAATCCCTGGGTCAGGGAGATCCCCTGGAGGAGGAAATGGCAATCCAGTCCAGCGTCTTGCCTGAAAAGTCCCATGGACAGAGGAGCCTGGCAGGCTGCAGTTCCTGCAATTGCAAAGAGCTGGACATGACTGTGCAGGCATACGTGCTGGTACATTATGAATGCTATATGTGCTGTAGGCATTTTACTTTTAAATTTAATGCATATCTGTGCATGAACCACCTTCAGCCTTTGGTATCTCTGTGTAGAACTCCATTGTGGGGGACCCCAGACCCCAGAGATGGCACTTTAGGTTTTTTCCAACTGTTTGCTATTACCAAAAAAAAACATTGCCATGAAGGCTAACCGTGCACCTAGGTCATTGTGTACCTTTAGAACTATATCTGAGGAATAAATTCCTAGAAGTAGAATTGCAGGAACAGATGGTACATGCATTTGAAATTTTCACGGATTTCGCCAAATCACCCTCCATAGGGGCTGTTTCAATTTACCCTTTCACCAGCAGTGTATCATGGCAACGCCTGACTCTGAGCCAAACTGTCCTCTCTGTCTTCTGGGTGCCACGCTGTGGGCCTCAAAAGCCCCGCCTCTTTTGGCCTGCCTACCCACGTCTACGGACAGCCCCACACCAGGAAAAAGTTGCCAGGAGCCAGCGATCGACAGACGAATATTTACAGGGTACATTACATCTGCTGCTGCAGATTCAGCTCAGTCCTAGGAAATCAGCTGCTTTTCTGGCTTTGGGAACTTAAGATGTTCAGAGATAGACTCATGCCATGAAGAGAGGTAGCTGCATTTTAAGGTGTAAGAACAGCATCTTCTGAGTGCTGTGTGTCTGGTTCCAGAGAGGAATGGTCACAGGGTGAGCTTATGGTCAGGAAACATGTGGCTAGGATGGAGAGTTGGGTTTTGTGTGTTTTTTTTTATTGGAGTATAGTTGATTTACAGTGGTCTGTTAGTGTCAAGTGTACAGCAAAGTGAATCAGATATATATACACACACATACATATGTATACACACACACACACATATACATATACATATATATAGGCTTCCCTGGTGGCTCAGCAGGGAAGAATCTGCCTGCCAATGAAGGAGACACAAGTGGTTGGGAAGATTTCCTGGAGAAGGAAATTGCAACCCACTCCAGTATTCTTGCCTGGAAAATCCCATGGACAGAGGAGCCTGGCAGGCAATGGGCTGTGGGGTTGCAAAGAGTCGGACAACTTAGCAACTAAACAACAACAACAAAGTCTATGTGTGTCCATTCTTTTTCAGATTCTTTTCTCATCTAGGTTGTTACAGAACATTGGGTAGGGCTCCCTGTGCTGTCCAGTAGGTCATTATTAGTTACCTCTTTCACGTGTAATAGTATGTATATGTTAATCTCAATCTCCTAATTTAGGGGATGGAGAGTTTAAGTCTGAGTTGAGGACAGGTGGCTGTGAGGTTACTGAGGTGAGAAGCCAGCTTGGCTGGGCTGTACCGGGTACAGATGCACCAGAGAGAGGAGTTTCACTCTGATATCATAGGAGGTAGGGAGCTGCTGGCAGTTTCTGAGCAAGAAGAAAGTCACCTTGTACCTATTCCTCAAAGCTTGCTGCATCCTGGGTGGCCCGCTCATTGCTCTGTGAGAACGAGCCCCTCTGGATCTTGGATTCCCATCTGAGCAGGGGGCGAGCTCCAGGTCACTGCCCACCAGGCTATTCCTAGGACCAGCCACAGCGGAGCAATCCAGGCTGAGGGAGAAACTTGTCTTGGGGACAACCTGGCAGGAAGAAATGTGCCCTCCTGCTCCCTTGAGCGTGCTTTGATTTTTCTAAGTGTGAGATTTCTGAACTAATCCAGCCTTTTACCCTGTGTGTGTCATTGCAGGCTAGCTTCCTTTTACGAAATAGCCATTCCCGAACTGGAGTCTGCAATTAAGAAGAGGAGGCTTGAAGACAGCAAGTGAGGCGGGGACAAAACTGAGGGCTGTTGTGAGAGAGCCCCAGCCCACCCGTCCTGGGCATCGGCACCTGCTTCTCTATGTCAACGGTCAAGGGCCAGGGACGAGAGGCCCCGCAAATTCAGCTAGTGCTTCCCTCCCTACCTAGCAGCCTCCTGGCAGCAAGGAAGCCTTTCCCCCTCAGCTGTTGCTCCAGACTCTTATGAACCCGCTGGTTCCTGAGCCACCATCTGAGCTGACAGGTGGCCCTGGAACCAGCCAGCCTCTCAGAGCCTGTCGCCCTTTGCCAGCTGCTATCAGCAGCGAACTGAGGCTTTCTCAGCCCCTCCGGGATGGAGGGTGAGGTGGGGGGCACCTGCAAAGGCTGTGAAGAAGCTCCCCTGGCGCCTTTCTGCCTCTCAGATCTACTTTTCTTTCTGGCCTCTAAGGCTGCTAGGTGATCTGTGGCAGAGGCTCTCCCATTCCAAGAAGAAGCTACTGGAGATTCTCCACATCCTCCTGAATCAGACCTGCCTCCTCCCAGTCCTGGAAAACAGGTGGGCGTTTGGGATCCTCTGCCCACCCAGGCGGGAGAGCCCCCTCCCCAAGCCCCGCCGGGGTGCTGCCCTCATTGCACGGGGCTCCCTCCCCTGCCCCAGGGTTGCCCAGCAAAGATGGGAAACCGGGAAGAATGCCTCTTTCCTCGAGTGGCAGAGGGAGGCCGCAGAGGGGTGGGGCGGGTGGGGAAGGAGCCAAGCCTGTCTGGAGGGAGTGAGCTCATCCTCTTCTCTGTGTCCTGTTCCAGCTGTGACAACATTCAGGGCTTCATCGAAGACTTCCTTCAGATCTTCAGCTCCTTGCTGCAGGAGAAGAGGTGAGCTGGGAGTAGCAGCGGGAGGGGGCCCGGTCATCCCACCAGCCCCAGGAGAAGCCTTCCGTAATAGAGCCCCTGCCTTGTGCTCACCATGAGCTAAGCTTTTGGTGTTTGTGGTTGGGCAGCAGACACGGGGAGTGGCAAACCAGCCTGGTGTGCCCGCCACCCTCTAAGTCCCGCCCCCGCCTCACCACCCCTCTGACTCCCGCCCCCCTCCTGCCGCACCACCCTTCTGACTCCCGCTCCCCCACACCCCGCCGCACCACACCTCTGACTCCCGCCCCCCTCCAGGTTCCTGCGGGACTACGATGCACTCTTCCCCGTGGCCGATGATGTCAGCCTTCTGGAGCAGGCCTCCTCCGCCCTGTATCCTTCCACAGCGGCCCCCGGGGTGGGCCCGGCCCTGGGTCCTGGGTCCTGGGTCCTGGGTCCTGGGTCCTGACCAGATTGGACCCAGAGATGTGGAGGGACCGTTTAGCCCCAGAACACGTGGGAGCCAGCTTCCCCTGTTTTGGGAGGAGAAGACTGCTCTGATCCTCGGGGTACACATAGCCCTCCTTTCCCTGGTCTTTGCTGAGCGTCTGGGCCTGTGTGACCAAGAGGGACTCAGCCCTGCCCTCGGAGACCTCACGCAGGATGGGAGACAGATAAGCAAACAGGCAGCGAGAGTGTCACTCAGAGGCAGGGGAGTCAAGGGGAGGAGGGGGTGCCATACAGAAGCGAAACCCAGGTTGAGAGTAGTGCGAGGAATAGGAGATGGCCACGCCCTGAACTAAGTGTTCCCCGGGGCACAGTGTTGAGCCCACAGACGTTGTGTGCAGCCTGCAGGCGCTGAGGCGCAGGGGTCTGGTGGGGGCCGGGTTTGGCCGTGGCAGATGAGCCCTGGGGTGGCCCTTGCTGAGGAGTTTGGGGTGAGCCCTGCAGGTGCTGGGAGACCTGGAAGGATGTGAAGCGGGGGTTGACCTTGTCAGTCTCAGACTTCAGGTGGTGGGCGCTTGGGTTAGAAGCAGCCTGAGGGAGGGACTTGCCTGGTGGCCCAGTGGTTAAGACTCCGTGGTCCCAATGCAGGGGACCCAGGTTCGATCCCTGGTCAGGGAGCTAGATCCCACACACGGTAACTAAAGACCAAAGATCCCGAGTGCTGCAACTAAGACCTGGCAGAGCCTAATTAATTAATTAATTTTTTTTTTTTGAAGAAAGTAGAGTGAAAGAGTCTAGAGCAACTACCCAGCGTCTGACTTGGCAGCCCCCGGGGTACTGGAGAGGGACAAGGGGCCGGGAGGAATGGGCCTGCGGGCCATTTGGACGGCTGGGGTAGGTTGCTCAGTCCGGCCTCAGGGACACCCTGTGGGCCCCCAGCTTTTGCAGAAAGCCCACAACAGGTTGCACAGGATGCCTGGTGGCAGTGCCCCCGCCGGGCCCTCCTCCTGAGGGGTCCTTGTCCCAGGACCCCCGGCTGCCAGACCCTGGCCCTGCCCTTACGCAGAGTTGCTCTCTGCAGAGCGCGGGTACTGGCTTTTAAGGCTCGTGCAGCCATGGGCTGGCCCGTTTCCCCAGGCAGCCCAGGAGCCCGCAGTGCCCGTGGGGTGCAGCCCAGGTGGCCCCTGGCCTCAGCCATGCAGTGAGGGGTGGAGAGAGGGCTGTGAAGAGAGACTCCTTAACCCGTCCTCCCAGGGACGAGACACGGACCGCCTACATCCTCCAGGCGGTGGAGAGTGCCTGGGAAGGGGTGGACCGGAAGAAGGCCACGCGTGCCAGAGACTCGGCCACGGCCGAGAACCCTAACGGGGTCGGGGCGGAGGCAGAGGTGCTCAGCGGGCCGTCCTCACTCCCCCAGGAGGAGGAGGTGTGTGACGGATGGGACTGGCCGGGGCAGCGGGAGACCTCCCTTCTGTGTTCCCGCGAGGAAAAGGGTTTGTTTTGGGGTTGACAGCTTCTGAGCCGCCGGCCTGCTCCACGCTGCCCTTGGAGGGTTCTGAGCCGAGGGCGAGCTGGGCGGCCTGTGAGGTAGGCAAGGCGCTTAGCTGTCAGGTCCTCAGTTCCCCCCACAAGGTGAAGCACGGGAGCTTTTTCCACACGAGCTCTCCATCGGCGCGCACCTCTAAACAGGGGAAGCCGCTGAGCTGGTGCTGTCGCTCCGGACGTGGCCAGAACCCAGCATCGCCACCTCTGTGATCCTCCTGATTGGCCACTGACCCAGGGCTCTCTCCTCCGTGTCGGGAGGCAGCGTGACATGGGAATTAAGATGACACAGTCTCTGGGGTCAGGCCGCTCAGGGGTGTACCCTGATTCTGCCACCTGCCAGCTCTGAGCCCTTAGGCATGTCCCTCACGTGAGCCCTGGTTCCTCCCCTGTAAAGGGGGGGTGGCAGGGTCCCTGTCTCCACGTGGGTGCTCAGAGCTGCCACGAGGAGTGAGTGATCGGCCCCCATGCCCCGTTGCCAGACGCTGCTGTCCTTCTGTTAGGCCCCAGGCCCCGTGCCCACTGTCCCAGGCCCTTGGAGATTGGTGGTTCCCTCCCCACCACCTTTTCCCCATTTGGCTTCTTGCCTCAGACACAGAGGAGTTTTATTATTGTTTTTTTGATTTGTGAATTTCTTTAATTGAAAAGCTGAAAAAATTAACCCATTCCGAGCCAAAGGGGCACTTCTCCACATCAGCCAGCTCCAGCGGTTGCTGTTCCCCTCTGACCTCAGTCGTCAGGCTGTCAGAGGGGGAAAGGGGCTGGCTCCCAGAAGCCACGGCCGCTTGTGGACAGCCTCGTCCACACCAGGCTCTGTGCACTGCACTTTTTGTGTATCGTCTCTTTGAACCATTTGAAAACAACCCCGTGAAGTAGGTGTAGTCTGGGGGCTTTATGAGGAGGAAACTGAGGTTCAGAGAGGTTAAGTGCCCTGCCCAAGGTCACACAGCCAGAAGCAGCAGCTCAGCTGTTAAGCCGTATCTCACCCTTCACACAGAAGGACATGGAGGCTCAGAGAGACTTAAGAGACTTGGCTAAGGTCCCTCAGCCAGGAGGGGCAGGGCTGGGACTCAGACCAGGTCGCCTGACTCTGAGACCAGTGCTGTTTGGGGCTTGTCCCCAGCCCAGCCCAGGCATCCCCTCTGTCTCTTCCGCAGTGCCTGGGGGCAGCCGCAGCCCCGGGCCCCACTGTGTGCGGTGTGGAGCTGGACTCGCTCATCTCCCAAGTGAAGGACCTGCTGCCGGACCTCGGCGAGGGCTTCATCCTGGCCTGCCTGGAGCACTACAGCTACGACCCCGAGCAGGTGATCAACAACATCCTGGAAGGGCGGCTGGCCCCCACCCTCAGCCAACTGGACCGCGGCCTGGACAGGTAGGAGCAGTGGGTGGGAGGAAGCTCGCGGTGCCCAGACTGCCCCGGGGTCCTCGTCAGGGCCCTTCCCATCTCCTCTGCCTCCCACTCCTCTTTCTCATGTGTCCCGTACTTGGTACTTCCCCACAGTGGCAGTTCCCAGCCACGGAAGCTAACGTCCTCTTTGGGGAAACAGAAACCTCAGGCCCCCAGAGGTCCTCGCATGCCCCCTGCAGCGCAGAGTGGGCACCGCTGGGCCTCCCTGCTCCACCTCCTGGGAGATGGGGTGCGGGGGGCAACTGAGGGGTTACAGCCCTCTGAGCTCTGATGTTGCTGCCTGCCTGGTCACTGAGGGAGCACAGCCAAGCTTCTCACTTCCTTCATACCCACCCTTCTTTTCCTTTGTTTTTTGGGGCTTTTTTGACCGCAGCTTGCAGGATCTTGGTTCCCTGAGCAGGGATTGAACCAGGGCCCTCGGCAGTGAGAGTGTGGAGTCCCAACCCTTGGACTATCAGGGAATTCCCCCACACCCACCCTTCCTGAGTTGGGCCCACTGCTTCCCTAAAGCCCCCAGGGGCAACAGGAATGAGAGTAAATAGATGTTTCTTCCATGAATAAATGTTGTTTGTTGAATGAATGAGTGAATAACTTCCAGAACGAAGCTAGCTCTGCCTTTGAACCAACTCCTCAGCCTCCATGTGCCCATTTTACAGGTGAAGGCACCAAAGCAAAAAGAAAAAAACCGAGCTCAAGTGACCTCTGTCTTGCAGGGCTGTCGGGAACACACCTGTGTGAGTGGCACATGTGCAGGGCGGCCACCTCCCCAGGCCGGGGCAGGCTTGGGCAGGTTTTTAGCCTGTGTCCCAGGTGTGGCTGTTGCTGGGGAGCGG
The DNA here is from genome assembly GCF_027580195.1 of Bos mutus. Classification (NCBI taxonomy): domain Eukaryota; kingdom Metazoa; phylum Chordata; class Mammalia; order Artiodactyla; family Bovidae; genus Bos; species Bos mutus. The sequence goes on from NC_091633.1 coordinate 3,873,015, forward strand.
AGGCTCTCACGGACCGCACGTGGGAGCAGGAGCATCCCCCCGAAATGGATTTCTGTGCCACCCCCCAGACAGGTGAAGCCGGACCCGACGCCCCTGCTGACATCTCGTCACAACGTCTTCCAGAATGACGAGTTTGATGTGTTCAGCAGGGACTCGGTGGACCTGAGCCGGGTGCACAAGGGCAGGAGGTGAGTCCGGTGGGCCGTGGGGCCCCAGAAACCCCAACTCTGCAAGTGCAGAGAGGACGACAGAAACCCAGGGCCGTCATCTTGATGGAAGTGATCACAGAGCTTCCGCCTGGGGCTCCCCCATACCCCAGATCAGTATGCTCCCTGCAGCCGGGCTCCGGGCCTCTAACAGTCTGGCTTCAGGCTCCAACCCTGTGCGCAGAGTTAGTGAGTCCTCCTTGACAGCAAAAGGCCAGCAGAGCCAAACCAGCCCCTCTTCCCTTGTCCCATCTTTGGAGGAGTCCCCGGGTGGGAGAGCTGGTGAGTGCTCCTCAGCAGTGCTCCCTGACTGGCACCTCTCCACCCAGGGACACAACGGGAGAATGAAGGCCTCTGCCCAAATGAGTATATTACATTTGAAGGCCTTTCTACTTATTTTTGGTCTATGTCCTTCGTACTTGTTTGGCATTGAAAAGTCCATTCATGATTTATTCACTTATTCAACAAATATTTGCCCGGTGCTTCTAGGCCCTGGATTTATAAGGTGCTGGGGACATGGTGGGGGGTGGAACAGACACGGCCCCTGCCCACGTGGCGTTTGCACTGATCAGCTTGGCAAACAAGCCCCGTGAACTCACAGATTAAACAGATTCTCCAAGGTGGAGGCGTGCAGACTCCCAAGCCTCTAGTTGGGGCTTTAGTTAAGGCAGAAAGGCTTCTCGGAGACAATGCCTTGGGGCGGACGGTGGAAGGACGAGGGAGGGTCAGTTGTGCAGAGCGGGCAGGAGAAGCTTTCCAGGCGGACCGAACAGCAGGGTCGGTGGCCCCGAGGCCATGGGGAGCATGGCAAGGGTCCCCTTCACCAGTACAGTGTATGTTCTGGAAGGATCCCCTGGCTTTGGATTCGGGACCCCTTGGAGGGACTGAGAGTCAGCAGCCCCATGGCGTGGTGGCAGGATCAGATGCTGCCAGCCCAGTGCCAGCCCTGCAGTGTTAATGGAGCCATTTCATGGAATCTACAAAGCTGGGGGCCACTGGGCAAGTCCAGCGCGCCTTCTCCCTCATCACGTAGATGGAGGCAGTGAGGGGCAGAGAGGGGAGAGGGCCCTGCCCGATTCTTGGGACAGGAGCCCCAGTGCTAGAAGCACAAGCTGTTCCCTGCTCCCAGGACCGTCCAGCGCTGGTAGAGTGGCCGTCTGAGGGCTCGGGGACCTGGCACAGGGCAACTCTAAAGCCATCTGGCTGGCTGGACAGGAAGCTATTGCAGACTGCTTAGTCACGCACGTTGCGACATCCCCAGATCTGAGGCTGGCCGTGTTGTCCCGCCTCAGTGGCCGCCCTTCCAGGCCCTGCTGCAGGAGAGGGGCACACGGCGAGGGCTGTCCCCCTGCTCCAAGGGGTGCCCGGCTGCCCAGGCAGAAACCGCGGCAGACGTTTCCTGGCCTCGTGCTGGGCAGCCCAGGGGTTGGGGTTTACAGAGAGGCAGGGGCTCTGTTCATATGCGCGTTATTTATTTATCCACTCAGCAAATATTTATTAAGTGATTGACTATGGCCAGATCCTGTGCTCGACACACTGGGAGACACGGGGAACGGGGCACCCAGGCCTCGCCCTCCCACGGGGAACGGGGCACCCAGGCCTCGCCCTCCCACGGGGAACGGGGCACCCAGGCCTCGCCCTCCCACGGCACAGAGATGTTGGGAATGACTTAGACCATCAATCAAGATGCGACAGAGTGGAGAGGTGCTGGGAGGTGCACGTACAGGCCTCAGTGGGGTCACCCGTCCTGATGTGGGCAGGGCGGGGAGCTTAGGGCCTGGGCCCTGTCTTCACAGAACACGTGAGAAATCAAGCAGCACAAGGCAGATCACCCTCGAGTTAAAACGTATGTGCATCGTTAAACCAGATACTTGAGCCCTAAATGGCTCAAGAAATGAGGAACTCTGTCCCCGTGTGGGACAGGTGGGCGCAGGGTAGGGCAGTTGAGCACAGCTGATCTGTGGTGCAGGCATGTCTTCAAGGCCGCATCTTGCTTTCTCGTGGCCCCTGGGTGGCCGCAGCATGACATCCAGAAATGACCAGGCCACCAGGAAGTCAGGGTCAAGTCTTTCTGCACCTCTCTTAGAGACCAGGAGACCTTTCCCAGTGGCCCCCCAAGCCTCCTCACATCTCACTGGGGAGCTGGGCTCCAGGGCTCCCGGAGAAGAGGGGAGAGGAAGGACCCGAGCAAAACGAGGAGCTGCTAGGAATGGGGGTGAGGTGAGGGGCTTGTTAGGTCGGCGCTAAGCACACGCGCTGCAGGTGTATCGTAGCTAGGGAAGGAGGCGGTGAGGGTAACGCAGGGCCCCCTGACTCCTTTCGACAGTGGTGCCCCAGAAGATAAGGCATTCTCTTTCAGATTAGTTCTGTTGCCAAAAATGCTTACGCACCCTGTGTGCCTCACTGGAGAGTCACAGAGCACATTAGCCCATTAAAGGCTCTGATAAGTCCTGTAGTCAGAGAGACTGGATTCCCTTTGTGAAGCTCAGCAGGTGCCAGGTCCCCTTCTGGGCATCGTCTGATTTCATCCTTGCATCATCCCTGGAGGCAAGATCAAGTCTCAGCAAGGATAAGGGGCCGGCCTGTGATCACACCGCTCAGGAAATAGCCAAGCAGACTTGAGTCAGGAGACCTATATTCTGGCCCCGGCTATGCTGGTGGAAGCTGTGTGACCTTGGGAGGGTTACTTGGCCTCTCTGGATCCCCTGATTCCTCCCCTGGAATAGGAGGGCTTTACTGCCTCTGCAGACCCTTTAGAAATTCAAAGGAGAGTGTCACCCCTCTAAGGGCCAATTTGAGGGCCAATCTTGAAGGACAGGCTGGAGGAGGTGAGGAGGAGAAAGGTGGTTGAGCCCCAGGGGAGCCCACATGTACCTGGACTTGAGGGAGGCAGAGGACGCGCCCTGCTCCAGACAGGCTCTGGCGCTCCCGCGGCTTGGCTGACCTGGCCCTCGGGTGTGTCTGCTCCTGGCTGCTTTTGCCCCTTTCTTTCTTTCCTTCCTTCTCTGGCTTCATATGAGGTCATGGGCCCAGAGCCTTCCTGGACGAGGTACCCTGGCCTTACCTGTGTCCTCTCCTAGGACCCAGCTGAGGCAGGGGCACTTTGCCAGCCTTCTCTGTGGTCCTGCCGGGGAGCCACATAACCAGAGGCCATGCAGCGTGAAAGAACCTCCCTCTGTCCGCACTGGGGACCGGGTGGACCGGGGGCCGTGGGATGGGGCAGAGAGAATGTGACAGTGCTCATTCAGCCTGGGTCCCCTGGCCCAGCACGGGGCCTGGCACCTGGCAGGACCTCAGGAAGCCTCTGTTGATTGAATGGGTGCACTTTCACCTGAAGGCTCCACCTGAACGAGCTTGGCCCCTTCACTTCCTCTCTACCTCTCTCCTCTCCACCCCTCAGCTTGGCAGAGAGAGCGCCTGCTAAGGGCCGAGGCCACGGTCACAGGCTCCCTCTTCTGGCATGAGGTGAGATTCCTGTGGCCCGAGATGGTTCCCTGGTCCAGACCAAACATCTCCACATCAGGGAGCTTCCAAGACTCCTTCTCCAGCGCCTCCCCCGACCCCCCGACTCAGCCGCCTGCACCCCCATCCATTTGTACTTTCCTTGTGTTTCCAGGACGTATGTGCCTTCATCTAGCACACTTCTGCTCTTTGCCACTAGACTGAGTTCCATGAGGGCAAATCCAGATCTTACTCTTCTGAATCTCTCCCCAGCCCAGCTCATAGTAACCCCTTATTAAAAACCGTTGAAGGGGGCCTTCCCTGGTGGTCCAGTGGCTAAGACTCTGTGCTCCCAATGCAGGGGGCCTGGGTTCGATCCCTGGTCAGAGAACTAGATACCACATGTTGCAACTAAGACCCAGCGCAACCAAATAAAAACAAAAAACTAAAAAAAAGTTGAAGGAAGCAGGTCCTAACCCACTGTGCTGGCAGCCCCAGTTCTGATCTGCCCCAGGCTCCCAGGCCAGACACAGCTCGACAGACTCAGGTACCTGGCCCTCCCCGCACTAAAAGCCTGTTAATAGAAGATTTTTATGGACGCTGCGGGCTTTGTGCCTCTTCTTTTTTTTCCCCCCTACCCCTGATACATTCCAGAGGCCCAGTTTCACAGCTAAGCTGGATTTTCTTGCCTGGCACCTCATATTGATTTTCCCCTGCAGGGCTAGAAACTACACTGCACAGGCCTGTGTGTCCGACAAGCCAGGTTCTTCTACAGATTTGCAAAGCCTCGAGTCCAGAGTCCCGAGTCCCCGCGGCTGTGCTGCAGCTCGCTGTGTTCCCAAACACGTCCCTCCCCGCCCCCGGCTGGCCTCCCCTGTGACAGGACGGCAGTCAAACTTCCAGACTTTTCTCACCGTGCCATCTGACATGAGAGATTGAACCGCAGGCCAGACAGGGTCCCTGGGCTGAAAAGCGGGGTGAGAGGGAGGGGCTGGGGCTCCCCGAGCTGACTACGAAAGCCACCCGTGGGCTCTCTGTTTCTTCAGGTTTTGTTCCTTTGAAATGATTCCAGTGACCCCAGGCCCCTCTTCAGAGCAGCCCAGGTTGGGGGTGGGGCCCTACCAGCCCTCTGTCTCTATTCCTGTGCATAGATAAGGACGTCCTCGCAGGAGAGGACAGGTCTGGTCTGCCCTCTGCTTTTCACACAGATGAGATCACACTGTGTGTTTCTCTGCGCTTGCTTTTTTCCCCTGGAGGATGTCTTAGAATTCTGTCTCCATCAGCACAAATTGTCGCTCTTGAGAACTGCCACCCCGCGTCAGTGGCCCCTGTCCTTGGGCCATGATGGACATGAGTTGCTCTCGTTTTTCATTGTTACACACAGTGCTGAAAAGAAAATCTCCAATCAGACCTCTCTGCGCTGGGGGCCAACGTTTCTCCGGGGTGGACGCCTCGAAGGGGAGTCTCCCGGCTGAAAGGAGGGGACAGGTGTTACACTCTAACAGCTGCTCCTTGGGGAGGGGGGGCCTCGGAAGTGGCTGGACCTGGTGAGCCCCCCGCACCCCGCCGGTGCTTGATCTCAGTTTGCGGCGGCCAGAGGCGGGAGAAGTGAGCGGTGGTCTGTCTGGACCCTCGCGCTACGGCCCCCTCCCGCTGCCCTCGAAGCCTGATGGCTTTCCTTCGTGTCTCCCCGCTGTTCCCTCTCGACGTCAGGAAGGAAGAGAGCGCGCGGAGCCTGCTGAACGACAAGCGGGAGGTGCAGGCGCAGCGGCAGCGCTATGAGCAGTACAGCGTGGTGGTGGAGGAGGTGGGCGGGGCTGGCGAGGGGAAGGGGCGGGGCGGGCGGGGGGTAGGCGTCCCCGGCCGCCAGCCCGGGCCCCGCGGACCCACGCTTCGGCTGTCGCAGGTGCTGCTGCAGCCCGGGGAGGGCTCGCCCTACCGCGGGGACGACTACGAGGATGAGTACGACGACACATACGATGGCAACCAGGTGGGCGCCAACGATGCGGACTCGGATGACGAGCTCATCAGCCGCAGGTGAGGCTGTCGACGTCGGGGGTGTGGGCGGCCCTCCCCCAGCCTCTGGTTTATACAGATCTCGCGAGCAAGTCAGTGACCAAACCGGGGCCTGAACCCCAGCCTCCCGACTCCTGGTCCAGTGCTCCCTCCAGCCCCTAGCCAGCCCCCTGGCCGGTTGGTCCAGCCCACCCTGAGCGAGGAGCCATCAACTGGGTCTCGTGCAGTTTTCCATTTTTCTTCTTAACTGCAGAAAACTTTCCCCAGTGGGATCTTAGGGAGGTTCCCCAATTCCCCCAGTAAAGGCAGTGCCGCCCCGACGAGAGAGGACTGGAGACCACCCCTGCCCCAGGACTCAGCTCAGCCTCCCAGAAGCCCCCACCTCAGACCTTGGTACCCACACAGAGTCCAGGGGCGGGCGCAAAGCTGACTTCAGAAGCACTTTGGTTTCCAGTCCTGGTGGGCCCTCTCAGCAGGACCCCCTCCTCCCTTGGAGCCTCCACTCTCCGGGTTTAATCTAGTCTTTGATCTCCCTTTCTGTCTCAACCCTCAGGCCCTTCACCATCCCTCAGGTGCTGAGAACCAGAGTGCCCGGTGAAGGGCAGGAGGACGAGGAGGAAGAGGAGGAGGAGGCTACAGTTGAAGCCCCCAAGGTACCTGGTTGACAACTAGCAGGTGGAGGGGAGGGTACAGTTCTGAGGGGTGAGCCAGGGGCTGCGCCCCACTTCCCAGAGCCTGGCCCTGAGGCATCCTCAGCATCACTGCCCGGAAAGGGGGTCCCTTTGAGCCCAGGATGTCTGCTTGAAGAGCTGCCGGCTTAGAAGCCTCTTCCAAGGCCCCTCAAGGGCCCAGGGGAAGGATCAGAGGCCAGGCCTTTGAGCTGCTGGGTTCATTAGGCCCAGGAACCTGGGGGCCAGCCTCCATGCCCAGGTTGGCAGTTCTCGACATCAGAGAGGCGTTAGAGCCCAAGGTCATCTGTGATGATGGGTTTGAACATTTTCTGTTTTTTAGCCACTAAACTTTTTCTTCTACTGAAATCTTAATGCCTCATGGAAAACAGATGAGAGCCCCTGGATCCTTTCCTCCCCACCCCCACCACAGCATCCTCCCACCAGGGTGACAGGTTCAGTTGTGTCCAGGGCCGGGCCGCCAACGTCAGTGAGTGGCAGGGCCTGATGGACACTGAGGCCTGGGCCAGCAGGCACCCCTGCCCAGGGGCTCCTCGGCACGGCAGAGGCCTGGACCTCCCAGAGCTTTCCCTCTTTCCAGGCAAGGGGTTAGCTCAGGTTTTTATGTCAAATCCTGCCGTTTCCACAGGTTACTGATTCCCCTTGTTGTGTTGTGTTTTTGACACAGCCCAGGCCCCCACAGTCTGTCTGTGGTCCTTGGGTCCCGGTCTCCCCCAGCCTTGGTGCCAGCGAGGGGAAGCACCAGTGTCTGGGCAGCTCTGCTGGGTTCCAGGCTCCCCGTGGTCTCTAGAGGTCCCCCTCCTGGCCTCCCCCCTCACTCCCCCTTGTCATCATCCGGCTCCAGCTGTGACTACCCGTCAGCCACCTCTGCCGCGAATGGGCACGAGGAAGGCCAAGGGTCAGAGGAGGGGGCTTCAGGTGGAGACCTTGGACCAGAACAACCAGCCAGGTTCTGGGGCATTGCCCTGCTGCGCTGTGGCTGCCCCCCGGCTCCTGGCATGGGGGGCATCTCCAAGATGGGGCCAGATACAGCCCAGCTTCGGGAAAGGGGGCAGCTCGTGATCTTTTCTCCCTTCTTCTCCACAGCCCGACCACTTTGTGCAGGACCCTGCAGTGCTACGGGAGAAAGCGGAAGCCAGACGTGTGGCCTTCCTGGCCAGGAAGGGGTGAGCGCTTACAGCGCCATTGTCAATGGGCAGGAGAAGCCCCAGCCCACCACCCAGGAAGCCCACACACACCCCCCAAGTGCTTTACATGTGTTAACATGTTGCTCTGGCCACAGATCTAGGAAGTAGCTAGTCTTGTCATTGTCCTTATTTTATAGATGAAGGAACTGAGGCCCAGACGTGTTAAATAATTTGCCAAAGGTCACACAGCCAGTGGGTGGCAGACTCCATTTCTCCTCCGACCTCAAGCTGGCACGGGGGTGTCCTGGCCCAAGCTTGGTGTCTGTTCCTGGGGATCTCGGAGGAAGGCAGCGGGCTCTTCCCCTTCTGGTCAGGGCCACCTCCTCTGGCTGATGGATTCTTCTGGGGGCGGGTTGTTCCTCCCCCAGGTACCGGCATGACAGCTCCACAGTGGTGGCCGGCAGCCCCCGGGGCCATGGGCAGAGCCGAGAGACCATGCAGGAACGCAGGAAGAAGGAAGCCAGCAAGGCCACCCGAGCCAACCACAACCGGAGGACCATGGCTGACCGCAAGAGAAGCAAAGGCATGATTCCATCGTGAGACTGCTGCGCCGGGACCAGCGGGAGGTCCGGGCCTCCTCGCTAGTCGGCCCCCTGCCAGGGCCCCAAGTTCTAGTCTACCCCTCGACAGCCTCAGCTTCGCAGCCCCTGAGAAGGCCACCTCATTCGTCATCCACCAGCCAGCCGTGAGCGCCTTCCTGCAGAACACACAGTGCCTTAGCCCGCGGCCGAAGAACCGCGAGGCCAGCGAGCAGGTGAAGGGACGGGAACAGAGCCCCAGGGCCAGCCTCCCAAACCTTGTGCAGCCAGATACCACCTCGCTTTCTCCCGGACAGTGGGAAGCTTGTATATTCACAAACAGAAAACAAAAAAGGCCCTTGAATAAAATTTTTGACCCTTTCAAGAAAGGATCCGTGCCCGGCCTGTAACCTCTTCCCCTCCCCGCCCCTGCCCCCCACCCAGCCCCGCCGTCCTAGTCCAGTGATGGCCGCCATCAGGAGAGGAAGAGGGCAGGACGGTGCTCTGTTCATCAGTCTTTCGTGCTTGCCTCCCACTTTAAGCCCTCCTGATCTTGCTCTACCTTGCTGTGTGGCCAGAGACCATCACCCCGCTCTCTGAGCCTCCACTCCCTGCCTGTGGAAGGAGGGGCCAGCATGAGGCCCTGCTGTCCAGCCCTTACCGTGACCTCACCAGCCCCCGCAGCCGCCGCCCTAGGGAGTGGGCAGGTGCAGTTTCCAGTCCCATAGTGCCAGGGAGGGCGGCCGGGCACTGAGACGTAAAGGTGGCTGCCCAGGCCACAGCCGGGAGGTGGGCGACCAGGGACTGGACACGCAGGCTGAGCCCTGGCCTTCATGGGGTCCTTGGTCCCAACAGGGGTGTTTTCTCCATCTCACAGCCTCCCACGGCCGGCCGGCCAGTGGCCACACCAGAGCCAGAACTCAGTGGCTCTTGGTCACATATACATTCCATTAAATCTTCCGAAATCAAGGGATCACAAACAGGAAGAAACAAGTGATAATGCCACTACCGAGCCCTGTTGCACTGAAGCAAGTGGGCCTCAGGCCTTGTTCCTCAAAAGACCCCCCACAGCCAGGGCCAACCAGCTCCCAGCATGGCCGTGGCTGCCAGACTTCCCAATTCCTGGGCCACCCAGAATGTGGCTGATCGGTGACGGATCAGCGGCGGGGCATTTGCTGGGCTGAGCCCCCGCATTTGGCCTGGCCCGGAGTCTGTCGGCGGAAGCCAGGGCCCCTGCCCAGCTGGACCTTGACAAATCACCGCAGATGCTGGTGCCATTTATTTGCACATGGTTGGGATGAGCGTCTGAAGCAGCGAGGCAGACAGGCACTTGACGCATTGGTTTTGCTAGGCCGGCCCACACAAGTGGAAATCAATAGCAATTCCTCTGTGGCGCCAGTTCTCTCACCGTGTTTGAGACGCAGAGCAGATACGGGGGTGGGGGTGTGCTCCCCTCGAAATGTCAAGTTAGCTGAGATCAGGCCCCGGGTCAGCCGTCCTGACAGGCAGAGGGAAGACTCTGTTTCCTCCTGGAGGCATTTCCCAGCGACCCAGATCAGGGTCAGGCCCATTTTTTTTTCTCTCTCTCTCTCAACTGCTCAAGCCCATCTCTTGGCCCTGGAGGTGGGGCAGGGGGCTCCCTGGCCATACCTGCCTCACTGTTTACACAAACCCTCACACCTGCACGTGATCATCTCCTCCTGACCACCTGGAGTTCAGGCTTCACGTTAGCATCCTGGTGTAAAGGACATGAGAAGACAGAGATCACTTTTGAAATTTTCCAGAATGAAGTTCCAGGTCCAACTTTGTCTCCCTGGAGGCATCACTTCATGGTGATTTTCCATTTCAGACCACGAGGGCCCCTTCAGGGGGTGCTTCAAAAGAAAACCACTCAGGGGTCACCAGATGGAGAAGGAAATGGCAACCCACTCCAGTATTCTTGCCTGGAAAACTCCATGGACAGAGGAGCCTGGCTGGCTGCAGTCCATGGGGTTACATGACTGAGCATGTGTGCATGAGGGTGGAGGGTGATGGGTTGGTAGCAATAAACTGGTAGAACTAAAAAAAAAAAAAGAAAAGCACTCAGGGGTCACCAGAATAGTGCTGGTAGGCATACCCCTTCACCTCTTGGGGACTCAGTTTTCCTGTCTATAAAGTGGGTACATTGGACCAGATGAATGGTTTCCATTTGGTGCCAATTAGATCCTCCGAGAAAGCCCCAGGGTGTAAGACGGGCAACGTTATAAATGAAGTGGGGTCTGGAACCCTGCCCACCCGCCCAATGGCTCTGCCACCCCCATGACTGCTCCGAAGCAGGAATCTTGTAAGTGCCCTCTCTGTCCCCTGGCAGAGAACTCCACCATCACAGGCATCTCCCAGGAAGCTTTTAAGACCTTGTGCCTCCAAAAGGACTGAAGACCGGAGAGTCTGTGTTTCTAGTCCACGAGGGGCAGCGATGGTGGACGTGTTAGTTTGAACAAGTACACCTGTGCTTCTGTGAGGTGGGTGGGCAGAGCCTGTCATTGTGGGTAAAAAGGCGGGGCTCAGGAGTCCTAGTAAGTTGCCCAGAGCCCATGTCAAGACAACAGTAGAGCTTGAACGCAGATCCTATCTGAGTGGCCCCCTGATTCGTCCAGGCACAGGCTGGAAGAGTTAAATGCTTGGCAAGAACCCGCCTGTCCCGGCCACACCAGAAGCTTGGGTTAAATAACACAGGGAGAGAACAAACAAAAGTTAAGCCCACCAAAAATGCAGGGGGCTGTTGGGTAGCCCTTAAACATGATGTCAGTGAACACTTAGCGGCAACATGAGAAACCAAAAATGCAAGTTTTTTTTTTTAAGAATAAATTTAAGGGACTTGCCTGGCAGTCCAATGGTTAAGACCATGTTTCCAGTACAGAGGGCGGGTGTTTAATCCCTCGTCAGGGAACTAAGAGCCCACATGCCAAGCAGCAAGGCCAAGTAAAATTTTAAAAAAAATTGAAAGCAGACTACATGATAATACACTGTGATTGTGAAAATGTTAGAAAAAAGGTTTTTTGTTTTTTGTTTTTTTGCATTTTTCCAAGTCTGGAAGGGAATGTACATAATGAGAAATGATGATAAGAGCATGGATGATGGTGGTGATGAAACCACAATTATTCGTTTTTAGAATAAAAAGCGCTTACTGTGTACTTACCTTGGCCAGAGTCTCTGCTTGGCTCATTTTTGCTTAATCCTCACCCAGTAGGTACAGATGAGGAGACTGAGGAACCGAGCGGGTAGGTGGCCTGCCTGAGGCCACACGTTTAGCAAATGACCAAGAGAGGCTTTGGTCTCAGAAGTGTCCCCTAAAGCCGACTCTTAACCCTGAAGTCTCCTGCCATCCCTCTTCCCTCCACCCCCGAATGCTTGTACTACCTTTCTTACAAAGTAAAAAATACAAGTCCAACAGCTGCAGAACACGAGGACAGGAGATGCCGTTTCATCAGGCCAGGCTGACAGGACCCCGATCGATCGTGTGTGTGTAGGACCGTTTGCCACTGTGTCCCCAGAGCTCAGGCGCTCTGTTCCATTTCTTCACTTTCTATTTTTCTATTTTCAAATTCATGTATCCTTTCAACTCTGTGTGTCCAGCCTTGCCGTTCAGCCTACTGAATGGTTCTTCGTTTTTGCACTGAGACTCTCTCCAGGGGAAGTGAGGGAAAGGCTGGAGGCTAAGATGGGAATGCAGAGGCTGGGGGGCATGGAGGCCCTGGAGGGGGCCAAGAGGCAGGAAAGTCAAGGATCAGGGTGAAAGTGGGAGGGGATGGGGGCGAGGGAATGCCAGGTCAGGCTGCAGCCTCGAGGTCAAGCAGGCTAAGGGAGTGGGGCTCACTGCCCAGCTTTGCCAGGAAGTGATGGAGAAATAGCCACTGGGAAGCATGGGACATGAGGAAGAGGAGGCAGGAGAGTAGAAAGAAAGAAAGTGAAGTCGCTCAGTCGTGTTGAACTCTTTGCGAGCCCATGGACTGGAACCTACCAGCCTCCTCCGTCCATGGGATTTTTCAGGCAAGAGTACTGGAATGAGTTGCCATTTCCTTCTCCAGGAGATCTTCCTGACCCAAGGATTGAACCCGGGTCTCCCACATTGTAGGCAGACACTTTACCATCTGAGCCACCAGGTAGGCAGGAGAGTGAGCCCATGTAAACGGCACTTGAGGGACCTTCGTCATGGTCCTGTGGCTAAGACTCCTCGCTCCCAATGCTGGGGGCTTGGGTTCAATCCCCGATTGGGGAATCTAGATCCCATATACCGCAACTAAGAGCTTACATGCTGCAACTAAAGATCCCACGTACAGCAACTAAGACCTGCACAGCCAAAGAAATAAATATTAAAAAAAAAATTTTTTTAAGGAATGACATCAAAGAGAAGGAAGCGAGGGCTCAGCAGTGAGGAAGGCGTATTAGGACTTAGAGTGTGTTTATGGGGTCTTTAGAAGGAGCCAGGGTGGCTGGTCCTCAGGGAAGGGAAGCAGGGAGCCAGGGCCCCCCTGGAGCTCTCAGAGCAGCCCAGTAGAACCAGGGACAACCTGGCACCAATTCTTATCTAGATCTCCGTGCTGGGACAGCAGGGAGGGGCCTTGGCTGTGGTCAGAAGCTCTTGCTATTCCACTGGCTGAACCAAGGTAAAAAAATCCATCTAAAGTTTACCATCTCCAGCCCTACGTGTGTGTGTGTGTGTGAGAGAGAGAGAGAGAGAGACAGAGAGAGAGACAGAGAGAGAGAGATGGGGGCTGGGGACATCTTAAAATGAGCGTTAAATTCCAACTTCACATCGTAAGAGAAATTCTCTTCCAGCAGTCGATAATCAACAGAATTTTACACAGAATGGCAGAACTCAGGGAGCCTTAAAGGGCGCAGAGTCCAGAGTTTTTCAACCTATTTAAAACCCCCAACTTGCCCCAATCTCAGGCCCCTGGGATTTTGGATTCCAGCTCCTCCCCTGGGGATGGGGAGGTGTACCCTGTTCAAGAGTTTACTAGGCTTCCATGGGTCTCTCCCAGTCCTGGAGGTGGTATGGAGCTTTCTTTCAGTCGACTTGGTCTGAATTATAAAAACAAGAGGTTCTTCATTCTAGCTCTCCAAAGATGAAATTGTGACAGAATATGCTTTTTCTGGCTGCATGATCCCACCCTCCGCCACCTGACATGTCCCTTAAGTGCTCTGCCATCCCAAGCGGTAACTATGGTTTTCTCCTGTTTAAAGTGGTTTCCATAGAAGAGCCTGGCAGAAAAAGAGCCTCCAATGGGACGAGCACCCATCATTCCTGTGCACTTAGGAATTTTATTTACAGAGATCACATGCAGGCGCCCACCCTGTCTCCCATCTGGTCTACTCAGCGTTCCTTCACATAGACACCCCCAGGCCTTATTTGTCCACCCTTTTTATTGTTACTTTGCTCATACAGGTGGCCAGAGGTGATGAAAAAAGGCACTGGATGAAGAGGCAGGAGGCTGAGGCCCAGGCCCTAGCCTTCAATAAGCTGTGTGACCTTAGATCAGTCACTCTCTGGGCTTCTATTTCTTTTTGTGTGGAACAGGGATGATCATCCTCCAAGCCCTCTTGCCTTGTGGGGGCCAGTAACTTTGGGGGTCAGATTGGATCATGATTGGGGGACACTAAGAGCAGTGAACCTCTTTCAGCTGAGAGAGAAAAAAACTGTCGTGGGCAGCCCTTCACTCTGCATTTGGGGCAGTTTCCTCCTCTGCTTTTTCTCTCTCTCTCTTTTTTAATTGCCTCATCGGTGGGATCTTAGTTCCCTTACCAGGGATTGAACCTGTGCCCTTTGCACTAGGAGCATAGAGTCTTAACCACTGGATGGCCAGAGGAGTCCCATCCTCTGCTCTCTTTTAATCACCCTGCTGGAAACCTCTTTGCCCAAATCACCTGTTATTTCTGGGGGCAGGGCTCATTAGTCAACGTGGACTTCTGGGGTCCCAGGGGCACGAACAGTTCCAGAGCTGCCAGCATCTGCGTTTTTGCCGACAGTTCCCAGCAGAAGGACAGAAAATGAGGGGAAGGCTTTTGCCTTTGTGGGCAAGTTCTGTCATGAAACAGCCTCCCCCAGGCCCCTGCCTCTAGGGAGCCAGGGAACTGTGGAGCTGAGACCCCTTTGGTGGGGAGTCTGATTAGAGAAGGGGAAGGCCACTGCCCGCTCCTGTGCCAGGCTCACCGGGTCCACGTGCCAATGGGCGGAGCCCCGCCCCCAGGTCCCAGGAGAGGAGTGACGTCGTGAGGACCAGTGGGTGACCTGCTAAAGGGAAGGCATGTGCTTGTCACACCTGGAAAACCGGACTCCCCCGCCCAGGAGGGGTCCGCACACAAAAGCACTGGTTCCCCCCACCCCCAAAGCTGTAAACTCAGAGTAACAGCAAGGGCAAGGCCAGAACTTTCCACCGGGGATCAGGGGCCTCTGAATGGCCAGCGGCCTATATTGCTTTTGCCATTCAGAGAAGGAGCCAGGCTCTGGGGTCAGGACCCAGCTGGCCTCAGCCACTCCCGGACCTCGTGACTCTGAGCAAGGTGGCCTTTCCTCTCTAAGCCAGAACTGTCTTGTCTGCAGATCAGAGATGTTGGCAGGATGGCTGGCATAAGGTGTGTAAAGCCCCAGCCTGCTGTGAGGTGGCCAGCGACCTAGCAGAGCCCTGCTCACAGGGCCCCAGGCGAGGGGTGGTGGGTGCCTCCTGCCAGTGCTCCAGGGCAGTCCTCCCAGAAGTCCTCCCAGGGCTCAGGATGGCCTGGACACACAGGAGCCAGAGGCAGAGGAGATAGGTGCCGGGAGCCATCTCCCGGCATATTGCATATTGAGTGCAGCACTTTCACAGCATCATCTTTCAGGATCTGGAATAGCTCAACTGGAAGTCTATCTCTGTCAGGAGCCAGCGGAGGAAGTCCGCCCGTGGCAAAGGTCATGAGGAAGGAGGCTCGGCATACGCAAAGGCGGGATCGAGCCTCAGGAGTTCCCCTGGAAATTCTCGAGCATCTACCCCCACAACCAGAGTCTGCCTACTTTCTGCTTTGTGCTCTCACCTACACCTCTGACTTTACAGGGGGCTGTCTCCCACTACCTCTCTCTGAAAAAAGAGTTAACTTATACCTCCAGTTAATAAAGTTCCTGGGTGTGATAGTGTTTCAACCTACAAACTCCTTTGGAAGTCCTCTAGCCTGCCTGAATAGGTTTTTCCGGCCACATGTGATTGCTCAGAGCCTCCCAACTGTGAGAGGCATGAAATGTTCTAAACTGTCTAAATACAGAGTCCTTTGAGCAGTTAAAAGATTGATTAGAAATTGTATTGGTGAAGGGTTTTTCACTTGTTGGGCCAATGTTTGCTGCGAAGTCTCCATATCCCTTACCTGCTGTGTCCCTGGCAGTGTATTGATTAATATAATTGGTGTAAGTAGTAGCTTTAATGTTTGTAACCTTGGACCCTTGAGTTAATTCTTTTTTGTTGTAGCCCACCACACCTTTGCCCTATAGGAATGCAACTTTACTGCTTTTGGAGGGTGGCGCCTGCCTAATCACCTTTAGAGAAAAGTAAGTTTTCTGAAGAAAGGGTCTTAAAATGTTAACAGGGCCAGAAGATGATGCAAATCACCTAAACTTTTGCATACGATAAATTTGCAGGAAGAAAGCCTGGCTTACAGCATGACTCTACCCCTTCCCCCATTATCCTCTATGCATAACTTAAGGTATAAAAACTACTTTGGAAAATAAAGTGCGGGCCTTGTTTACCGAAACTTGGTCTCCCCATGTCATTCTTTCTCTCACCTTCTGGCTGAATTATTCAGCCTCTTTTCTCCACTGAATTTCCTCACTGAGCTATCCTCATTCTATTATTCTTTATATCTTTGATGAATATTTAAATAAATAGGTCGCCGATGCCTTCTCTCCTTCGAATACCCTGGCTCAGCCGGGGCTGGACCCCGGCAGATAGGCACAAGCCAGCCTGTAGGTGTGTGCTAGGTGCCCTGGGTGCCCCGCTCAGCCTTGCTGGATGTTAGCTACCTCACTGGATCCTTGAAACAAAGCCGGGTGGTACGTGTTATTATAAGCCTCATTTAGCAAGGTAGGCGCTTGCTCATGGCTGAGTCAGGATTCAAACCCAGATACGCCAGCCTCCAAAGTCCATAGTTGCAGCCCCTTGGTTTTCCCACCTCAGTATAGCTTGGCGCTTGAACCAGCCACCACAATACTCCACATGTGATTGGCTCAGCATGAAAAAGAGGACCTATCACCTCCCTCATTCTACACTCCATACTTCTGTTGATACAACCCCTCTAGTCAAGTCATTGCATTGACAGAGGGGCTGGAGAACAGAAAGGAGAGTAGCAAGTCAGACAGGACATATTTTGCAAATTTCCACTCTGCCACAGTCTTCTAGCAGAAGGAAAGGATACCCATTGGAGGTTGCAGTTTGAAGGATGGGTTTCATTAGGAAAGCTTAGCGAACCAAAAAGATAAGACATCCCACGGAATTGCAGCCCTAGGGCGGGAAGCGGCTTCTCCTTTGGAAGGCCTACAGGGGAGGGAGACAGAAGTCTGCTAAGTCGTCAGGAAGGACGGAAGATGGTCGGAAGCAGACAGGACTCTGTTACATGGAGAAAGGTGTGGGGAGGAGATAAGGTCTGTCTCAGGAAGGCACGAGGCAGCTGGGGTTTACAACAGTGTTAAAGACGCCAGGAACAAGATAAGGGGGACAGAAGGGAACACAAGAAAGTGATCCGGCCTCTGAGGGATGCAAAGGAGGTAGGGAACACCTCCTTTTAAAGCAGCTGAGACAGCAGTGCTGTGGGGGGAGGGGGTCACTTGGACGATTCAGCTGTACACTCGTGCCCAAAGCTCTCAGCCTGCATTTTGTGGATTGAATATGCTAATTAGGCGCTGATCCCTGCAAACTGTGCCAGCTTCCCCCCCACCCCATTAACTTCCTCATTAAAGCAATGTAACAAAACTACCCCATAGACCTGTGCTAAGCACGGCACAAGCATCATCTCCCGTCTTTCCAAGCACCGCTAGGCATTATTATTATTATTAATATTGTCATCCCATTTTCCACATGAGGAAACTGAAGATCATAGTGGAGACGCAACTCGCCCCAACCCCCCACCCCTGCCCCAACAAGGTCACCTAGCTGGAGGCGAGCAGAGCTGGCCTTTATTTCTAGAATCCGTGTTTTTGTGGTTGTTGTGTTGTTATTGGTGGCTGTGCCGCATGGATTGTGGGTTCTTAGGTCCCAGACCAGTGACTGAACTGTGACCCCTGCGGTGGAAACATGGAGTCTAAACCACTGGCCCACCTGAGAAGTTCCCCCTTAATCCACGCTGGGAATTTTCGGTTGTTGTTGCTTTGGGAGGAGTTTTTTGTGGTTGTTCATAATGGATTTATTTTGGCGTCAATTTTTATCCTTGTTCATTTTTTGACCATGCTGCATGGCATGAAGGATCTTAGTTCCCCAGCCAAGGATTGTGTCCCCTGAAGTGGAAGCATGGAGTCCTAACCATTGAACCACCAGGGAAGTCCCCCCATAATCTATGTTGAATCACAAGATGAGAGAGCCATGGGAACCCCCAGCAAGGGCCCCCTATTTAGAAGGTGAATAAAGTGAGAGTTGAGGTAGCCTGGATCTGAAATTGTCAGGCTAGGGAATTTGATCTTATAGGTAGTGGGGAGCTCTTGATGGCGTGTGAGCAGGGGAGTGGACATGGCAGGCTTCTGAGGGTTCAGTGGAGAGGATGAGTCCAGAGCAAGAGGGTGTGCAGGAGGCCTGAGGCAGGGACAAGCCTGGGGAAGCAGGAAGGCAGTCAGCACCCTTGTGCTGGGGAACTGTGGACAGCACGGCTCCGGGCCAGCGCTCTCTGCATTCCGTCGCCGCCTTGTCCTTGATGCTGGCTGGAACCTGCCCTTGGCTCCCAGCCTCTGCATATATCCAAGCGTGTCAGGCCAAGGCCCCAATAAGAAATGATTTGTACGTGGTGCAGAGTGGTGGATCTGAGCTCTGAGCCAAGCATCCTGTCTCTGAACCTCTGCTCCACTCTCACTAGCTGTGTTAGCCTAGGCAAGACATTTGACCTCTCTCTGACCTCTCCCCATTTCCACCTGTAAAATGGGGTGGAGAGCAGTGCCCACCTCGGATTGAGGATCCAGTGGTACAGGGTATGTTAATGGCCTGGTCCTGGGTGAATGCCTGGAGAAAGCAGCTCTGTGTGTGTGAGTGTGTGTCTGTGTGTGTCTGTGTGTGTGATACGTACTGCGTGGGCCACTGCCCGCCCCCAGTACAGAGTGTTCATCTTTTACTCACACTCAAGAAGCTGCCATCGTCTCCACCTTGCCCGAAGAATTTGTATTCCCTCCAACACTACGTGTGGCTCAGACATTTTAAAATCATGGATTTCTGTCCCTTCCTTGGGAGACTTCAAACTCATCTGCAGGACAGTCCATGTGCCCTGTTGCTGGAAGGGCTGGCTGAGTTACAGGATGGAATCTCTTTCTTTGTAATTAACTTACGTTGCTCCCCACCCCCAGCTCATTACAAAACCAGTAACATGCTTGCCATGGGTCACAGGAATAAGCAAAGAAAGAAAAACCACCAGAAAGAATCACCGTTAGGATTTTAGTTCTTCTTTCCAGCATTATTTTAGAAAAAGGAATATAAACATTGGTTTTCTTCAAAACTGAGATGATTCAACACAGGCTGTTCTCACTATTCTTTTCAGTTAATAAGACATTGTGAACATTTTTCCATGTCTCATTTGCATCCTTTAGTGGGTAAAAGCATGCCTTGCTGTTGAGTCGCTCAGTTGTGTCTGAATCTTTGCGATCCCATGGACTGTAGCCCACCAGGCTTCTCTGTCCATGGACTTCTCCAGGCATACTGGAGTGGGGTGCCGTTCCCTTCTCCAGTGGGTCTTCCCAACCCAGGGATCGAACCAAGGTCTCCTGCATTGCAGGCAGATTCTTCACCGTCTGAGCCACCAGGGAAGCCCATTGACCCCAAAAGCACTCATCAGTAAACCTCCTGCACAGAGTCTGCATCCCAGGGAACCCAGCCTGTGATAGGCAACCTCTTGTGTCTACCAGGGACTAGACTAGAATGTTCTGAGGGCTGGGCCTTCCTTCTTTCTTTGAGCTGCCAGGACAAACTGGACTCCACCCAAAGCCGAAAAGTTTTGAGCCTTGGCCGGCAGCCCTGAAATGCCAGAAGTTTCCCAGGTAGCCCCTGGCTGGGTTAATTAAGCAAACAGTTGGGTGAGAATTTACTATACAGTAATCTTCACTCCCCTTGACACCCCTCCAAGATGACAGCATCTCCAGAAAGAACAAGAATCATAGCTATCATTTGAATAGCATGGTGGGTATTTTACAGATGAGGAAATCAGCTCAGAGACGGTGAATAAACTGGTTGAGTTTGGACAGCCAGTGAGTGGTGGGGCTTGAATTCTATCCCAGGACTGTTAAAATATTTGTGCTCTTCATCCTTCACTAGAGCTATTCAATAGGAATAATAATGTCACCTTTCGGATCGTTGCAATTATTCAAATTAAATGACGTGAACCGCTAACACTTGCTACAATGCTTGGCTCATAGTAAATGGTTTATAAAGTAAATCATTACTCAGAAAACTCCCCAGGAGCTTCCCTTTCTTTGTAGTATAAAAACCAGGGACTTCCCTGGTAGTCCAGTGGTTAAGAATCTGCCTTCTAATGCAGGGAGTGAAGATTCAACCCCTGGTCAGGGAACTAAGATCCCACTTGCCATGGGGCAACTAAACCCAGGCAACAGCAACTACAGAGTGCGTGTGCCCCACAGCAAAAGATCCCGCATGCCGCAGGGAAGATCCTGTGAGCCAAAACTAAGACCAATGCAGCCATAAATACATACATATTTTTTAAAAACTCAAAAGATTAAAAAAAAGAGAGAGAGAATGAAATCCCAACTCTTGGTGTGACCCATACAAGACCACACAGTATCTGACCCTGTCTTTGACTCCTTCTCTTCCTTCAGTTCAGTAACTGAACCAAACTCACATCTGCCCCAGGGTCTTTGCCCTTGCTGTGTTCATTTCCTGGAACACTCTTATTCTGGGTCCTTACCTCACTAGATTTCTACTCACATCTCAGCTCGAATATCATCTCCCTGGAGAAGACTTCCCTGACCATCAAAGGTTGTTCTTCAAACCTGAGTCACTCCCTATAGGTTATCCAGTTTTATTTTCTTCATAGCCTTCAACATGAGCTGAAATCCTTATTTCCTTTCTCATTTACTGTCTGTCTCACCTACTAGAATGCTTTAGCTCCAAGAGGGTGGGGGTCTTTCTGGTTCTCCACTATTTGCCCAAGGTCTAGGACAGTGACAGGAATAATAGGCACTCCTTAGAGATATACTGGGAGAAGGCACTGGCACCCCACTCCAGTACTCTTGCCTGGAAAATCCCATGGATGAAGGAGCCTGGTAGGCTGCAGTCCATGGGGTCGCTAAGAGTCAGACACAACTGAGTGATTTCACTTTCACTTTTCACTTCCATGCATTGGAGAAGGAAATGGCAACCCACTCCCGTGTTCTTGCCTGGAGAATCCCACGGACGGGGGAGCCTGGTGGGCTGCCATCTATGGGGTCCCACAGAGTCGGACACGACTGAAGCGACTTAGCAGCAGCAGCAGCAGAGACATACTGCTTGAATGAATGAATGAATGAATAGTTTCTACCCATTTGGAGAGATGTTCCTGGATGCAAGAGAGAAGCTACGGAAATAGGGCATCAGCATAAAACTCTTTGCCCAGAGAAAGGTCCTACTTGCTCAGAGCTGACATACCAGAGGCCAACTTCTCAGAAAAGAGTTTCAGAGACCTTCTGGAACTTGCTTGACAAGGCACCTAAGCAGTTAGCTTTTCCTGACACGTGTACGAGTGGAGCAGGTGCAGAGTCCTTGGGGCTTTTGACCTGTCAAGACTGTCTTAGCTCTTGCCCTCAGAAAATGCCTGGGCTGAGGCATTTGGGGCTGAGCTTGGGACAGAGGCGGACCTTTTTCCCAGTAATAACTTCTCTGTGTCAGTCTGAGAAGGGTGCTAATCCTCACTTCCCCCACCTGTGGGCAGATTCACCCAGGGAACCCTGGGGACGCCCAGCTCCCATTCGGCAGGGCCCATCAAGAACAAGTTCCCGGGACTTTCCTGACATCGTGGTTAAGACTCTGTGCTTCCACTGCAGGGGGCACAGGTTCAATCCCTGGTGGGGGAACTAAGCCTGTGTGCCACAGCTAAGAACCTAGGCAGCCAAAATAATTAATAATAAAAAAAAAGATTCCGTGCTTCCACTGTAGGGGGCATGGGTTCAACCCCTGGTTGGAAAACTAAGATCCTGCATGCCATAAATTTAAAAAGAAAAAAAAAAATTTTTTTTTTAAAAGAACAAGTTCTCATCAGGACTTCAGGAAGAGGCACCATGGACCGCCCAGCAGCTGGGTGCCAGGGCTGGGGGCTCACATTTCTTGACTCTCTCTGTTCATGTTCTCCCTTGGCAGCCTCCTTTTAATTCACTTCCATTCCCCGACTAAAGAGAATACAGGCTTGATGTAGAAAACTTAGAAATCGGGGGAAAAATACAAGAGAAAAGAAAATGACTCAGCCAATTAACTACTGTGAGGAATTTCGTGTAAGCATTTCCAATTTTTTTTCTTATACATGTTTACCAAAAACATAAAAGGTATCACACTTTATAGGAATTTGTGACCTGCTTTTTTCACTTAGCTTTATACTGTGACTGTTCTATCTGAGCACGTGCATTAACTATTTTTTTTAATGAATTGCTTTCTTTCCTATAAAATATTTTTTACTAGAACGTCAATATAAGCTTGTTTTGAGAAAAAGTCAATCACTGTTGCACCAAGTGAAGGTATATCTTTGAAATCCTAGCCCTCAGGTGTGTGTTTTCCCAGGAAAACTTGGTGCAGATCCTGCAGGGTTCTGTGTGCAGCCTTATCAACTTGCATGTGTGTCCTTAAGTGGATTGAACTAAACAACTCAACATGCCATTGTGCAGCTTGGTTTTGTTTTCACTTTGTCTTTCTTTTCAACTGCAGGCTGAGTCACCCCATTCTTTTTATTGTCTGCAGAGATTTCTATGGTATGAAGCTACCTTTTATTTAACCACTCCCCCACTGAAAGGCATTTTTCTGCTTTTTTAAATTCCAAATAAGCCTCCAGTGACTTTTTGTGTGTGTGCATAAGCACGTGGAATCCTGGAGATACTTTTCTCGTCATGAAAGTTCAAGAATAAAAGGAACAAACAGGGACTCTCCTGGTGGTCCAGTGGCTAAGACTCCAAGCTCCCAGGGCAGGGGGCCCGGGTTCAATCCCTGGCCAGGGAACTAGGATCCCACGTGCTACAACTGAAAAAATAAAAGATCCCGCATGCCGAAACGAAGATTGATCCCGAGTGCTGCAACTAAGACCCAGCTCAGCCAAATAAATAAATATATACATATATATTTTTAAATGGGACGAATATTTAAAAATAGATATCTGCAAAGTCCCCTCAATATCACTGCTCCAGGGCCCGTGGGCAGTGCCTGCTTCCTCACTGAAACACTGGTTTTGCTAATCCTCTCCATTTTTGTTCATGGGATGTGCAAAAAAATGGTATTTCATATTGCTTATTAGTGAAACTGGGCATCTTGTCATTTGTGGCCATTTGTATTTCCTATTTTAATTGCCTATTCCTGTCATCCACCCTAACCTCTACTGTGTTAGTCACTTTTTTCTTATGCATTTGAAAGACTGTTTCATATATTAGTGCAGCTGGTACGTTGCCACGCTTGTTGGATACTTTCTCCCAGTTAACACTTAATTTTAGGACTTTCCTGGTGGTCCAGTATTTAAGATGCCTGCTCCAGGCTTCCCTGGGGGCTCAATGGTAAGGATTCGTCTGCTGATGCAGGGGACACAGGTTTGATCCCTAGTCCAGGAAGACCCCACATGCCGTGGAGCAACTAAGCCCGTGTGCCGCAACTACTGAGCCTGTGCTCCAGAGCCTGGGAGCCGAAACCACCAGAGCTTGTGCTCCACAAAAGAAAAAGAAAAGCCCCACAATGAAAAGCTCACACACCACAGTGGAGAGTAGCCCCACCTGATGCAACTAAAGAAAAGTCCGGGCAGCAACAAAGACCCGGCACAGCCAAAAATAAAAGAAATAAAACTTCATTTTAAAAAATGTTAAGCCCCCAAGTCTCTTGGTTTTAAATGGCTACATAATATTTCACCTTAATGCTGCTGCTGCTAAGTCACTTCAGTTGTGTCCGACTCTGTGCAACCCCATAGATGTCAGCCTACCAGGCTCCTTCATCCGTGGGATTTTCCAGGCAAGAGTACTGGAGTGGGGTGCCATTGCCTTCTCCGTTTCACCATAATAGTAATTCCTATTTTGGATATCTCATCCCTGCCCGCCACCCCCTCTCCCCCCAGCCATTATAAACATCATGATGAACATATCTTGTGGCCATTAACTTTTTTTTTAGGAAAATTTGGTAGAAGTAGAATTTACTGGGTCAAGAGTATGTATATTAAGGATCTTGATACATAAGTACAAAATATCCTCCAGGAAGATGGTACCACTTCACATCCTCTTGCAATAGTCCATCTGCGTCATTTTCCTGTATCCTTGACAAGATTAGGTAATGTTCTTTAGCTTGGCCAGTGTGTGCCAAGTTATGTCTGACTTTTTTGCGACCCCATGGACTGTGTAGCTCACCAGGCTCCTCTGTCCGTGGGATTTTTTTCAGGCAAGAATACTGGAATGGGTTGCCATTTCCTTCTCCATGGGATCTATCCCACCCAGGGATCGAGCTCGTGTCTCCTGCATTGGCAGGCGGATTATGGCTAAGCCATCAGGGAAGCCCAACTTGGCCAATATGACAGGTGTTACCCAGGGCTGCCATGACAGATGACCGCAAACTGAGTGACTGAAAACAACAGAAATCTATTTTCTCCATGTTCTGGAGGGTATTACTCTAAAATCAAGGTTTCATCAAGATCCCTCTAAAGTTTTGGAGGGGAAGAATCCTTGTCCTTGCTTCTGGTTGCTGGCAATCTCTGGCATTCCTTGACCCCTGAAAATCTCTGGCATTCCTTGACCTCTGAAATTCTCATCTTTCAATCTCTGTCTCAGTCTTCTCAAGACACCCGTCATTGGATTTAGAATGACGGGTGTCCAACCCATTACCCCATCTCTTTTAAAAAAATGTGTATTTTATAATGTGGCTGCTCCAGGTCTCGTTGTGGCATGCAGGATCTTTCAGTTGGGGCAATGTGAACTCTTAGTTGCAGCACTCGGATCTAGTTCCCTGACCAGAGATCAAAACCGGGCCCCGGGCATTCAGAGCGCAGTCTTAGTCGCTGGACCGCCAGGGGAGTCCCACAACATCTTCATTTAACTGATTACATCTGCAAAGACCCTAACTCCAAATAGGCTCATGTTGAGGTTCTGGGTGGATAATATTCACTCCCATAAAATAGGTAAAATGGGGTTAATATTTGTCTCTTAATTGAAAACAGATATACAACCTCAACTGTCCTGAAGTGCCGATGACAAGTAACGGGGCATCTTAATGTAGAATGGCTTAGAGATACTCTTGCTGCTTGGGCTGAATATGCCTCACTCGAGACAGGTGATCAATTAAGCTCGTTCTAACCCCACTGCCCTGAGCTTGTCATCAGGTGCTCAAGGATATTGTAGAATAACTTTTCAAGAATGCTCCATTTTATTGTTTTTCGCCAGCACACTACCGTCAAATTGTTGGGGAAAGTGTAGTGTCATGTAAATGGCAAATCTTCAACCCCCAGAACTATCTTTTACTTCATGGTGAAATCATTCTTAAAAAGAATAGCCTCTACTCTGGCTCAGGTCTTGATCTGGCCCCTAGAGCTGTACCTTTGTCAGGTCATGATTTCTCCAGGCCTGGTCGTCACCTTCATGAGGATATGCCTCAGGTAGGGCAAACTGGGCAGTTCCTAGGGTCTCTCCAAGCCCCGCATGAGTTTCCCAACTGGCTCTTCCCCCCTCAGACGCTAGTGGTTGTTCTAGCTCTGGCCCCATCACTCCAGGCTCCAGGTGAAAGATGGTGGGCAAGTGAGTCACTCATCTTCCCGGCCAGTCACCAAACACAACCAAGCGCTCTACTGTTCAGCACATCCCCACGCTCTCCACGGCAGCTCCCAGCCATGCTGCGTGCTTTCCGATATGCCTTACAGCCATGAGAAGATGAGCTGTGGCCCAGAGAGGTATGCCAGCTTCCCCAGAGATCCTCGGCAACTTAAAGGCAGAATGGAGAATAAACATTTGTTCCCCAGCTGGATCCACAGCGCTTCCCTATGGCCAAGCCAGTTAGCTGTCCTCTGCGTGACTCAAGAATGCAGCTATTGGTTTAGAGGCCAAAGTTGAAGGTTAACACCTCCAGCTCTAGCTCACAGTGTGAAAACTAGAATTCTCTAGAAGTTAATGGGAGATCCAAAATAATGGAATCTGCCCTTCAGATGTCTGCAGAGGACTTTGAAGTGGTGTCAAATAACCGGTAAAGTGAAGAGCAGCTAGTTAAGAAGATGCAGAAGCAGGTCTCAAGGCCAATTTACATTTATTTGCTGATGACTCTGACTAAACATACTTCAAACATAGCAGAAGTTAAAGAGTCTGTCAGGGGACGCCATCTCCTGTCGACAGCTAAAGGTGGTCCGTGGAGAGTGACGCAAGCGTGTCTTCAAGCTGAGGCTGCGGCTCTGGGCAAACAGCTGGTGCTGGACCTGGTCCTTCTGGCCTGGACGGGGGCCTCCCAGGAGCTACTCCTTGTTCTCATACTTGTGCTTGATGTGCTTCCACAGCTTCTGCATTTTAAACACAAGAGCCACAAACGGAGTTTTGCTTCTCACATTGAACAACGCCTCCCACAGCCCTGGACTTAAAACAAGCCTGAGAGAAACGCGTACCACATCCAGACAGCTTGCAGTGGGCAGTCTGGAAGCAATACTAGGCCTGACGTACACTCCTAGCATTTACAGAATGCTCTGAGTCAGTATGTGAAGGAAGGGGGAACGTATGACCTCACTCTACAGGTAACTGAGGTAGAGACACTAAGGGACCTGGGCCCCCAAAGCACACAATTATTAAGGAACAGAGGCTGGAAAATGTCTCTATTCTTGAACTCCCAGGTATTACTCCAGAGGTCCTAAGAGCCTGGTCCCAAAATACTTCACACTGAGCCATATTTTAACCTCATCAGACTTATGATCCCTCGGTCAGGAACTAGTTGTATTCTCATTCCTAAAAGCAC
This sequence comes from Bos mutus, assembly GCF_027580195.1. Taxonomy (NCBI): domain Eukaryota; kingdom Metazoa; phylum Chordata; class Mammalia; order Artiodactyla; family Bovidae; genus Bos; species Bos mutus. The sequence goes on from NC_091633.1 coordinate 3,899,407, forward strand.
CAAGAATGGGTGGATTATGACAACGTTCTGAGATGCCTTCCCCGCATACTGAAATGGCCAGGGGAACAGCCTGCAAATGAACAGGAGCAGCACTTTCATAAGGACAGAAAGCTATCCTGGCCACAGGCTGTACATCAGGAGACCGAGCCTGCCTGGGCAGTAGGGCCAGACAGTTTCAAATTATTAACAGAGTGGTGGAACACAGCTTATTTGCCCAGGACGTTCCTTAGTATGAGCCATAAATTAAATACCTTAACGATATAAAGTCTGCAGAGCACCCAGCACAGTGCCTGGCACCCAGGGACTTTAAAAGGTGTTGTTATTCTCTATCTTATGCTTCCACTTCCTCCCCAGGACTGTAGAAAGTGCTAGTTTTTGAGTGGTACCACCTACCACCTGTGGGCTTCCCTTGGCTCAGACAGTGAAGTGGCTGCCTACAATGCGGGAGACCCAAGTTTGATCCCTGGGTCGGGAAGTTCCCTCGGAGAAGGAAATGGCAACCCACTCCAGTATTCTTGCCTGGAAAATCCCATGGACGGAGGAGTCCGGTAGGCTACAGTCCATGAGGTCGCAAAGAGTCGGACACGACTGAGCGACTTCACTTCACTTCACCTACCACCTACTGCGACACCTTGCCAGCATCTCATGGAATCCTCACAATAATTCCCTGAGATAGCTACTATTATTTCTATTTCACAGAAAAAAGTGAAGCTCAGAGAGGTTAACTCACACAAGTTATTAAGTGGTAAGTCCCGGTATTCCCATCCAGGGATCTCCGCTTGTATACCCTCTCGATCCCCCTCACCCCCTCACCCCTTAACCACTATTAATACCATCGCTGCCAGCATAGAAAGGCTTCGGAACTGAAAAGTGCTGTCTAAAAACGCCAGCCCCAGTGTCTAAGAAGATGTCCTATTCACGGCCGTCACCCGCTCAAATGTGCCCTTGAAACCCTCAGACGAAACAGGGGGTCCTGGGTCCAGCCCTGACTTGCCACTGGCCTCCTGGTGGTGTGGCCCTAATAATCCTTTGCTCTCACTAAGCTTTTAGTTAGTTTAGGACAAGTGGGTGTGTGGTGTGGGAGACAGCGATACTAACAACCTCTGCACGGTGGGAGCTATTGATCCCGTTGAACATTTTAGGATTCATACCGGCGGGGAACGGACAGACGGAGTCTACAGATAGAAGACATCCAGGGTTCCCTTTACGCTACTCTTAAAGGTAGACTGAGTCCCGCCCCACCTCCACTCGCCCTGTCATCCCTCAGAAGGGCTCAAGGTCAGGGACGGTCCAGGCCCTCACCCCCTCGTTGATGTGTTCGTAGATGGCGTCTGCGCCTTGATCGAAGGCGCGCTCGAAGAACAGGGCGCCCACGACGATGGTGAGGGCGAAGGTAGAGGTCCTGCGAAACAGCAAGGAGTACAACCTTGCAGTCAACGTTGGGGCCGCCATGTTTGTCCGCTGCAGAACGAGCGCCGGCGCCGCGACGACCTTTCTCTCCAAAGGGCCTCCACGTGTAATGCTTTATGGGATTTGTAGTTCTTCTGAATCTCGGTGCTCGTCGTATTGAACTATGGAGGTAAACTGATGGCTTGCGCGGGATTAAGGTCTCCTAAAATCCAGATCATGGAATCCCAAACAGCTTGGCGGAACGTATTACTGAATTCTTCTTCTTAAGCATTTAAAAAAAAGATTTAATATTTTCACTACAACACCCAGAATCCCTCGCGCTTCCTCCACTTCCGCTCTGTTTCCGCTTTGATTCGCAAAGGTTTCTGGGAAGGGCGGGCCTCTCCCCAACGGGAGGACTACGAATCCCAGCAAGCAGTTCACGGCGTGAGGGCGCCGGAGGAGGAGCTCGGAGCCGTCGGGCCCCGCAGAACCAGGTATGTTCTGTGAAGGGGACATCGAGGGAGAGTTTCTCCTTACCCCCCGCGGGAGGACTTGGGCTCTTCCAACTAGATCGGCGAGCCCCGCGGCGGGCCGCGCAGTTTAACACGACGTGGACTGGATACATGGGCGAGGCCTGGATGCCCTATCTCAAGCTTGTTCCCATTCCTGTCGCCTCTGTCAGCCCCAAGTCTAGGTCTAGAGTTGGAACCTATGGCAACAAGTCGGGTCCAGGGGGCTGAATCCCTCTGTCCGACCCCCGGGGAAGAGGCGATTCTGCCCCTGCTTTCTATACTCCTCATCCCTGGGTTTCGCAAGCTGACAACCTGGCTTGGAAGACGGGAGACCTAGATCCACTTATTCCTTCTGGGGAATAGAAATAGCAAGAACTTAGGAGGACGAGGGCGATCCAGTAAATGTTTTCTAAGAGGCCCTGGGCACAACGCTGCGGATCCAGCGGTGAACAAGTCCCTGCCCTCATGAAGCGCTCCTTCTAATGTGTGTGGGGAGGGGCAGTAATAACAAGTAATACTTAGAAGAGCAGAAGACAGGTTGATTGGGGAGGGAGTGGTGGTAATATTTTAGCCAGGGTGCCCAAGAAGACACTTAACCTTAGACCTGAGTGAATGAATAGTAGCAGTTCAAACAGGAAAACATTGGTGCAAAGGCCTTGAGACTGCTCTGTCCTGGGGTGTTCCAGGGGAAAAAGTAGAATGGACTGTGAGGAGCTCAGATCAGCTCATATCTGGCCTTGTAAGCCACAGTAAAAAGTCTTATTTTTCCTTATTGCACTAGGAAGCCACTGATGGATTTTAAGCTGGGGTGTGACATGATCTGATTTACTTTCAAGGTCATTTCTGGCTGCTCTCCAGGGATCAGACTGAAGAGGGGAAGTTGCTGTGGTGGGAGTGGAGGCTGGATGGTAATTTAGATTAGGGTGTGGATTAGAGTAGTGATCAGATTTGGAATGTATTTAGGGGGTGGGTCAAACGGAACAAGCTGACAGATGCATGTAGGGGGTTCAGTTCAGTTGCTCAGTTGTGTCTGACCCTTTGCACGCCGGGCCTCCCTGTCCATCACCAACTCTCGGAGTTTACTCAAACTGAGGTCCATTGAGTCGGTGATGCCATCCAACCATCTCATCCTCTGTCATCCCCTTCTCCTCCTGCCCTCAATCTTTCCCAGAATCAGGGTCTTTTCCAATGAGTCAGCTCTTCACATCAGGTGGCCAAAACATTGGAGTTTGAGCTTCAACATCAGTCCTTCCAATGAACACCCAGGACTGATCGATCTCTTTTAGGATGGACTGGTTGGATCTCCTTGTAGTCCAAGGACTCTCAAGAGTCTTCTTCAACACCACAGTTCAAAAGCATCAATTCTTCGGCGCTCAGCTTTCTTTATAGTCCAACTCTGACATCCATACATGACTACTGGAAAAACCATAGCCTTGCCTAGATGGATCTTTGTTGGCAAAGTAATGTCTCTGCTTTTGAATATGCTATCTAGGTTGGTCATAACTTTCCTTCCAAGGAGTAAGCATCTTTTAATTTCATAGCTGCCAGCTACACCATCTACAGTGATTTTGGAGCCCCAAATAATAAAGTCTGACACTGTTTCCACTGTTTCCCCCATGTATTTGCCATGAAGTGATGGGACCGGATGCCATGATCTTAGTTTTCTGAATGTTGAGCTTTAAGCCAACTTTTTCACTCTCCTCTTTCACTTTCATCAAGAGGCTCTTTAGTTCCTCTTCACTTTCTGCCATAAGGGTGGTGTCATCTGCATGTCTGAGGTTATTGATATTTCTCCCGGCAGTCTTGATTCCAGCTTGTGCTTCCTCCAGCCCAGCGTTTCTCATGATGTACTCTGCATATAAGTTAAATAAGCAGGGTGACAATATACAGCCTTGACATACTCCTTTTCCTATTCGGAACCAGTCTGTTGTTCCATGTCCAGTTGTTACTGTTGCTTCCTGACCTGCATACAGATTTCTGAGGAGGCAGGTCAGGTGGTCTGGTATTCCCATCTCTTTCAGAATTTTCCAGTTTGTTGTGGTCTACACAGTCAAAGGCTTTGGCATAGTCAATAAAGCAGAAATAGATGTGTTTCTGGAACTCTCTTGCTTTTTTGATGATCTAGCAGATGTTGGCAATTTGATCTCTGGTTCCTCTGCCTTTTCTAAATCCAGCTTGAACATCTGGAAGTTCACGGTTCATGTATTGTTGAAGCCTGGCTTGGAGAATTTTGAACATTACTTTACTAGCGTGTGAGATGAGTGCAATTGTGCGGTAGTTTGAGCATTCTTTGGCGTTGCTTTTCTTTGGGATTGGAATGAAAACTGACCTTTTCCAGTCCCGTGCCACTGCTGAGTTTTCCAAATTTGCTGGCATATTGAGTGCAGCACTTTCACAGCATCATCCTTTAGGATTTGAAATAGCTCAGTGGAATTCCATCAGCTCTACTAGCTTTGTTCTTAGTGATGCTTCCTAAGGCCCACTTGACTTCATATTCCAGGATGTCTGGCTCTAGGTGAGTGATGTAGGGGGTACCGGAAAGAGAAATCGAGGATGACATCAAAGTTTTGACTTCAGCAACTTAAAATCAAAGGAATGATTTTAGCTTCTCTTTGGCCATGTTAAGCTTGAACTGCTCCTTAGATGTCAAGTGGAGGTGGTTGTTGTTCAGTCGCTAAATGGTGTCTGACTCTTTGTGACCCCATGGACTGCAGCACACCAGGCTCCTCTGTCCTCCACTATCTCCCAGAGTTTGCTCATATGCATGTCCATTTAGTGGGTGATGCTGTCTAACCATCTCATCCTCTGCCGCCCTCTTCTCCTTTTGCCTTTGATCTCTCCCAGCATCAGGTCTTTTCCAGTGAGACAGCTTTTTGCATCAAGTAGCCAAAGTATTGCAGCTTTAGCTTCATCATCAGTCCTTCCCAGGAACATTCAAGGTTGATTTCCTTTCCTTGACTGGTTTGATTTCCTTGCAGTCCAAGGGACTCTCAGGAGTCTTCTCCAGCACCACAGTTCAAAAGCTTCAGTTCTTCGGTGCTCAGCCTTCTTTATGGTCCGACTCATATCCGTACATGACTGCTGGAGAAACCACAGCTCTGACCACGTGGAGCTTTGTCGGCAAAGTGATGTTTCTGTTTTTACTACGTTGTCTAGGTTTGTCATGGCTTCCCTTCCAAGGAGCAAGCGTCTTTTAATTTCATGGCTTCAGTCACTGTCCACAGTGATTTTGGAGCCCAAGAAAGTAAAATCTGCCACTGCTTCTGTGCAGAGGGTACTAGCGATATGAGTCTGGAGTTCAAAGGAGAGGTCTGAGCCAGGGATAAGTCATTTGTGTAGGTGTGGCATCGAACAGCAGGGACCGGACTGGAAACCTGGATCCACCTCTGACTTGTAAAAGCAACTGTAATGTCTTATTAGGGGATGGGGAGGGAAAATGTGAAATGCTCTATAACCATGACCAGTTATTTTCTATTTGCAAAGCATCTTGGTAGCCCGTTGGGGCAGGAGGTTGTGAAGCTTCTGGGAAAGAACACTTGTATCTTGCTGACAGCTAGTCTGGCTGATGGTGAGTTAAGAGGAGGGAGGAATTATTTTAGGTGAGATGGGTAGGGACCACAGGGAGTTAAGGTGTGGCTTATTTTTATTTTTTTGCCTTTTTAGTTAATTCTCATTTTGGAGCAAGACTTTATAAAAAAATCGAATTTTCTTTAAGCTATTGCTTTCAGTTTAGAAATTATTATTCTATGTGTAAACCTAAAAAAATAAGAAAAATAACCTTTACTTTCCCTTTGATTAATATTTGAACTTAAGTTGAGCAAACAAAATTCCTTTTAACATTCAGCCCTATCTTTAGCCCAATTACATTCCCTTACACATTTAATTCCACTTATACATTTAATATATTTGATTTTCCTTTTAAATACTTCAGAGATATACCCTAATAAGTATAATATCCCCAGAATACTTAAACAATTAACTAGAAAAGCCAATAAATTAAATTTATAAATGTGATAAATTTTAAGTTATTGTAAACAGTTTGATACTTTAAACAGACTTAGTCATGTTCTCTTATGTCACATTTTCTCATTCTGGGGATTCAAAAAATACTGGTTCCATCTCTGTCATGAGATGAGAACATGGGGGGCACTCTTAGAAGCTTTTCTAGCACCCCAGGTGTTGCGTGCAGGAGTTTAATACGCAGCCAGCGTTTCCAACCATTGCTAACTCCTCAACTTAGAATAACAAGTCTCATAGAATCACTGACAGGTAATTTATCAGTCGTATGCTTGTGCTCGGCCACTCAGTCATGTCAGACTCTTTGTGACCCCATGAACTGTAGCCCGCTGGGCTCTTCTGACCATGGGATTTTCTAGGCAAGAATACTGGCATGGGTTGCCATTTCCTCCTCCAGAGGATCTTCCTGACCCAGGGATTGAGTCCACATCTCCTGCATTGGCAGGCAGATTGTCTACCACTGCACCCACTGGGAAGCCCATTTTATCAATTATCTAACTACAAGTTTTAATTTTTATATATTTTAAATTGGAATCAATTTAATCAATTCCTGAAAAACCATGCTTTTCTCTTGTATACTCAATAGAAATTCTTTTCAGTGAGATACTTTTAAATACCAAGTATACACTGATTATTAATAAACTTAGGACAAGAACATTAATACAGTAATCGAGAGAAATTTGCATTCTAACCAGGGAGTCTAGCACCCCCTAGCAGAAAAGTGTTTGAAATCCAGTCAAAGAAAAGTGTTTTATCCACTTTTCTGAGTTATGCTTTGCTTAACTCAGATTATTTGAGCAAATTATTTGCTCTTCTACCTCTATTTTCTTTTCTAAAAATTGATTGTCTACATTAATCAAATTCCATGAAAAGTGAAAGTCGCATCAGATTCTTTGCGACCCCGTGGACTCTACAGTCCATGAAATTCTTCAGGCCAGAATACTGGAGTGGGTAGCCTTTCCCTTCTCCAGGGGATCTTCCCAACTCAGGGATCGAGCCCAGTTGTCCCACATTGCAGTGGATTCTTTACCAGCTGAGCCACAAGAGAAGCCCAAGAATACTGGAATGGGTAGCCTATCCCTCCTCCAGCAGATCTTCCCGACCCGGGAATCAAACCAGGGTCTCCTGAATTGCAGGTGGATTCTTTACCAACAGAGCTATCAGGGAATCCCAGTCAAATTCCTTACATATATCTTTAAAAAAGAAAAAAAAGATGTATTCATTTGTTCTTTTTTACCGTGCTGGGTCTTCATTGCTGTGCGCAGGCTTTCACTCCTTGTGGAGGGCGGAGCTTCTCTTTGTTGAGGAGCCCAGGCTCTAGAGCGCAGGCCTGGTAATTGTGGCACATGGGCCTAATTGCTGCCATAGCATGTGGAATCTTCCCGAACCTGGGATCGAACCTGTGTCCCCTGCATTGGCAGGTGGATTCTTAACTGCTGGACCACTGGGGAAGTCCTCTATTTTCAGTTTTAAACTCTCCTGGAGTGTGACAGGAGACTTAGCTAGTAAGAAAAGTGTTTTATCCACTTTTCTGAGTTATGCTTTGCTTTCCGGTCAAGTCGGGGTTTCAGCACACGGAGGGTGTTTGTAGACCAGCAGATTTCCAACTGGGACACGAATTTGGGGGCTGTGTCCACCCAGAGTGACTGCCTTCAGCAGAGGCTGCCGGTGGCATGCAGGGGAAGAGAAGGTTGATGAAGAGTGGAACCTCAGTTCTCCAGGCTTTTGTTTCTTCGGGGTATCTGCTGCTGCTGCTGCTAAGTCGCTTCAGTCGTGTCCGACTCTGTGCGACCCCATAGACGGTATCTGCTAGGGGGCTGCTAGACTCACTGGTTAGAATGCAGATTTCTCCAGATCTGCTGAGTCAGAATTCCTGAGGATCCGGTTCAGGAGGTTTCATTTTTAATAAGCTCCTCACCAGGAGCAATGGAAAAATTTGAGGAGTTGTTTTCAGAGGGTTGATCTGATGCTGCCCAGGGTGGGCTGAACTAAGGAGGCTGGTCCAGAACCCGCCTGCCAATGCAGGAGACAGGGGTTCGATTCCTGGTCTGGGAAGATCCCTTGGAGAAGGGAATGGCTACCCACTCTGGTATTCTTGTCTGGGAAATTCCATGGACAGAAGAGCCCGGCGGGCTATAGTCCATGGGATCTCTGAGTCAGACATGACTTAGCGACTAAATAACAACGACAAACCAGATGTTATTGAAATAAAAATGTGAGAAAAAGGAAATAAAGGGCAGGGGGAGGCTGGTCTCCGTGTGAAAGGGTGAGATGTGACTTGGGCAGCCGTGGCAGAGAGTCCTGTGGTATTGGGAGCCCAGGCTTGGGGGTGGTGGGGGGAGGGTGGAGAAGGGAAGGGCAGAGATGTTTTGGAATTGGGGCGTGTGGTTCAAGAGCCTCCTTCGGGTGATTTTTTACCTCTCCTCTTTGGAGCTCTGTCGTTTCAGGAGGTCAGGATGAGAGAGCTGCGTGGTTGCTACAAGACCCCGAGGGCATCTGAGGGAGACCCTTAGCATCTCGGGGGTCCCATCAGGGGAGACATTTGGGCCTCCTAGGCGCTGCTGTTGGGGCTGGGTCCCAAGCAGGCAGTCTGCAGGCCTCCCGTGTGGGGCGGGTCTGATGCCACCGACTCCAGGGGCGGGCATATGCGATGCTGGGATGTTGCCGCGCTCCTAGTGGGCGCGCCACAGAGCCGCCCTCTGGCTGAGGCTTGCTGTTTACCTGGGGTCTGGCGGTGCCGTAGTCAGAGGAAATGACAGGTGAGCCCGAGGGCAGCGTGTGGAGAGCACAAGCCTGGATCATTACAGGCTGCCTCCCAGCCCCCGCGGCCGAGCTGTTGGCTTATTTTAGCCTTGTGCCAAAGCCAGCTCTGGACCCGAGCTGCTCGCGATAAAAGGAACTGAGAATATCAGTAGCGCAGCCTCGGGGGCGGGGGGGCGCTGGGCCCCGGGCGAGAGGCGGCCCTGCAGCTGCAGCAGGTGCCTGGGGTGCGCCCGCCGGCCCTCCCGCAGCGCTCGGGTTGATGAGAGGCCATCAGGGTCTCTCCCAGTCGCGGCTTTGAGCAAATTAGGAAGTGAGTGTTTCTGAATGTGTGTCCCCACCTGTGAAATGGACGTCCTGGTGTCTGCTCAGGGGTCTGTGAGGATCAGGCAAGAGAATGCCTCGCGAGTCAAATCTGACTCTCTTTTCTTCCCTTCTCCTCCTCCCCGCATCTCAGCTCATTGGTCATCCTTTCCTCGAGCCCGCCGGGTGTGGGCTAAGTGGGCCGGGGGGCTCTGCTGGGGACAGAAGCCCTACGGGGAGGGTGGCAGACTCGCCCTGGGGGGCTCGTGTCTCTCTTCTAGTCCTCATGCTCGTCCCCATATTCAAGCTTATGGAGAAGAGGGTGGGTGAGCCGGTGAGCAGGTGGCACGAGGCCTCGGGCAGGTGGGCAGGTCCCTCGCTCGTCCCAGCAGCCACGCTGCGTTTGACCAGGTGCAGCCTCCGGACGGACAGACAGCGCTCTCTGCCCTGGTGGAGCTGTCTTCTAGCGGGGACGCAGCCCGTTTGACAGTAAATCAGCGTGTGAGACGAGCTCTGGAAAACAGAGCAGGTGGCGAGAGGGACAGACGTGTCTGCTGCTGAGACTTTGGCTGCAGTTTTGAATCAGGGGGGAGGAGTGAGCCCCCCGGGTGACGATGGCAACAGCAGTCACAGCCTCCACTCTCCGCGGTGGTAAATTCACAGCGGCGGCGGGGTTCCCGTTTTCTAGCTGAGGACAGACCCTGGGAGGTGAAAAGGACTTTCCAGAGGTCACCCAGCTGATAAGCGGTAGAGCTGGAACTCAAACCCAGGCCTGTGTGACCCCAGAAGGTGGTCCCCCCCAGCCTTGCCCTCTGCCAGTGGTCACGAGGAGCCACTCTGTCACCTGGCACAGGTCCAGGGAGCCAGCAGATGCTGTCGCCACTGCAGACCTGGTCTCCAGGAGTGGGCGGGCAGTGCCGCCTGTGTTCCCGGCGCGGGAGCGGAGCCGGCTGGTCCTGTGTTCCCGGACGGGGCTGCGCTCACATGGTGCAGAGCGTCCTCGGAGGACGGGGATGAATCACGGCTGCGGAGAGGGCCCGCTTACTCAGCACCCCATGCTGGCATCTGGGCGCCAGGACATGGCTGGCCGTCCCCACCCCCGCCCCTGCCCTGGCCTCCCTCTCAGGACTGCCAAGTGCGGTGGTGCAGGCTGTGCCCTGTGCAAGGACTCCTGGCACACTCCGCCTGCCGAGTTGTGTGTCTGTCCAGAGGGCTCTGCAGCCGCAGCCCCTCCTAATGTGCGCCAGGACACTGGAGCAGGAGGTCGGGAGCCCTGGAGGTTCACACCTGGGCGGTACCCGGCCAAGGTCACCTTGCTGGGGGCCAGCTTCTGCCCAGGGACAGGGCCTCTGCCTCCTGGGGTCAGGCCTGTGAAGGCGGCAGGAAGTGCTGGCCCCTGTAAAGCTGCTCTACTCCCCCAACCGCATTCCGGGGCACGAGGCGGGGGGTGGGGGGGTGGGGGCCGCACAGCTGCAGGGCAGGCGGGGGTCTTAGGCTGCCATGGGGGCTGCGAACTAGTCTCGTGCCGCCTTGTGCTGGGTGCTGCGGACGGCTCACTTCCCCTCTCCTGGCCTCGCTTTCCTCATCTGTATTATGGAGCAGCTGATCACAGAGGTCACTTGGGCACTGATACCCTGGCTTTTTGGAGGCCAGCAATAATGATGGTGATGACGGACAGTGTCTCTTGAGGGCCTGCTGTGGGCCAGGCTCTCTGTTATGTGTCTCTGTGTGTGTGTGTGTGTGTCTGTCTGTCTTTGTGCTTTTAGAGATCTCCTGGCCTAGCTGCCTACCTCCTGCTTTCCATGTGGGGAGACTGAGGCCTGGAGAGGGCACGGGACAGAGCCACAGCCTGGCAGAGCCGGGATGGGATGGACAGCTGAGCACTTCCCTGCCCAATGAGGGGTGGCTCGGGTGGGCAGCGGGGAGGAGGCATGGGTGGGTGTTGCTGCTGCGGCAGCCCTCAGCTGAGACTGGTGTGTCCCCTGAGGTTTGTGTATGTGAGAGACGGGAAAACACAGACACACGCAGCCCAGCCCGAAGCGCTCATCATTTGAACTGGTGTCACTGGGTAGGTTGAGGGAGGGGTGTGTAATCTTCATTTCCTGGTGGGTTGGTGGATGGCTTTTCCAGCAGACTTGAGCTCCGGGCGTGACGAGACTTGCTATTCTTCCTGGAGGTGTGATCTGGAGCACCCCAGCCCCTCTCTGAGCCTCAGTTTCCTCCTTTGTAAATGGGATCATGATACATACCTCCTGAGACTTGAAGGGGCCATGTGGTCCTGGGGGTGTTGTGAGTAAACAGCAGAGGAAAGCTGTCATCGGTGTGATCTGTTGGGAGGAGACTCTCTTAGCCGTGGGGAGTGTGGGCTCCAGAGCCATCCCCGCTGTGTTCTCAGCCAGGCCTGGCCGCTCTCCAGCAGCGTGATCTTGGCTCAGTCATTTCCCTTCTGGGAGTCTCAGAGCCCTCATCTGAAACCTCACCGGTTGTCCTGAGGATTCAGAGAGAGGACGCCTTCTAGAGCTTTGAGCCCAGTGCTGGCCTGTGGTAGGTGCTCGGTGGAACCACATACTACATGACATTTATCCTGCGCTCGAGCAATGCCAGACATCGTTAGCGTCATTTACGTTGCTAAGTCGCAACTGACTCTTTTGCGACCCCATGGACTATAGCCCACCAGGCTCTTTTGTCCATGGATTCTCCAGGCAAGAATAATGGAGTGGGTAGCCATTTCCTTCTCCAGGGTATCTTCCCAACCGACGGGTCGAGCCCCCATCTCCTGCATTGGCAGGCGGGTTCTTTACCACTGAGCCCACCAGGGAAGCCCTCTATTGCTATTTCTCTTTTACTAATAATTCATTTGGATAAGCAAACTTCTGTGTGCTGCTCTCTAAGCAATTAGCCAGCCAGTCAGACCCATTGCCCCGTATTCCTAGCTTGAATGTAGAGGCCTGGAGGGGTCTGGTGTCACACAGCTGGCTTCCCAGTGCCCTGGGGGGTTTTGCTCAGGGGAGTCTGCCAAGTGCCCCGTTCCATCACAGCCTCCCGAGGGACGCCCCTCCCCTGGCCCTTCCCCCTGCCCGTTCCTCTCCTCTGAGCTGCTTCAGGCCTCGTGAACGGCTTGGTTAAGCACTCCGCCGTTAAACGTTCATCTCTTACAATTTCAATCCAATTCCTATAAGTTTATTGGCAAGACGGGGTGTATTAGAGCTGCCAAATTTAATATATCAAGTCCGTGTGTCTGGGATGTGGTTTCTCAGCAGTAATAGGAGAAGAGAGGTTTTATACGTTTTCATTTTGAGTGACTGTCTGCTCCTGATCCCATTACTGCCCTTGACTTAATGGCTGCTGTCTGCCACAGGAGCGGCCTTCTCCAGGGGGTTCGTTTGTCTCTGTGTCCCTCCCCATTATCAGGAGGGATACATCCCAAGATGTATCTATCCCCCTCTGGCTGCCCTGTGGATCGGCTCTCAGCTTTAACTGTATTCTCCGGGCCCCAGGAGGCGGGGGTTTCTGCTGCTGGCCTGGGCTGTTACCTGGTGACCCTTGGGGAAGTCACTTTCCCTCTCCCGCTCTGGGAAAGGAGGGGTCAGACTGTAGGACCTGAAAGGTGTGGGAAGATTCTGGGCTCAGCCCTTTGCCGATCCCACTTGATGGCCCCAAGTGGACCCGTCTGTCCTCTCGTCTCGTGACACCAAATGGGGACCCAAGGGCTGGCCATGAGCCACAGAGTTGCCACCTGCCTCTGGCTGCGGTGGTTACCACCAGTGAGGGGCCTTATGGGTCTGAAGACCCTGAACTGTTTCGTTTTCCTCCGTGATCACCACCTGAGCCATCAGTGCCTGCATGTCTGCCCGAGCCCTCTGGCTTCTCTAAGCCTTGAGCTGACTATGGAAGGGCGGACACCGGCGGCGGGATCGTCGGGCACCGGGGGTTGCCTTCCACGTACCAGAGTGTGACCTTGGGCAAGTCACTTCCTCTGTCTGAACCTGTTGTTCCCATAAGGAAAATGGGAATTAATTCATTTGTTCAACACACATTTGGTAGCCTTCTCTGTACTGTGCACCACTTTGGGGGCTGCAGCAACACACAAAACAAAAATATCCCAGCCCGCAGGCATGTATATTCCTCTTGAAGAAACAATATAATAAACATAACAAATAACATTACTTCAAAGGTGGTAAAGTGGAGCAGGGAATGGGAAAAGCCAAGCGGAGGTTCTGCCATTTTCAGTGAAGTAGTCCGGGAGATTACTGAGAAGGTAGTGTTTGAGCAAAGATGGAAGGAGCACAGCTCTGAGAGGGGAGATGAGAGGTGTGGGGGGCCCTGCGGGGGGCCGGCCAGTGGCGGGCAGGTGGCCTTCTCCAGCCTGGCTGCAGGTGAGAACCCCCGGGAGCATTGAAACAGGCTGATGCCCTCGGCCTCACCCACAGTGGCTCTGCTCTCACCGGCCTGGGGTAGAAGCTGGGCATCAGCATTGTTAAAAGAGGGACTTTCCTGGCGCCCCAGCAGTTAAGACTCCACACTTCCAGCGCAGGGGGTACAGTTTCCATCCCTGGTTGGGGAACTAAGATCCCACATGCTATGTGGCAGGGCCAAAGAAATAACAAAATTGAAAAAATGAAATAAAATTGAGGGGGGTAAAAAAGTAGGATTGTCAAACAGTCCCTCCAGAATGTGGCATCGCAGGCAGGCTCTGAGTATCTGCCCGTGTGGTTCCTCCCAGGCTGTCTGGGAGCCTTCCTCCCCTGGCACAGGCCAGGCCCCCGGCGCGCCCCTCTGCACTCCAGGTGGGTTGGTGGCGTGCCCTCCACGCTCTGACCCAGCGCCCTGACCTGCAGGCAGTGGCAGCTCCCAGCGCGGGTCACCATGGGGAAGCGTTACTTCTGCGACTACTGCGACCGGTCCTTCCAGGACAACCTCCACAACCGCAAGAAGCACCTGAACGGGCTGCAGCACCTCAAGGCCAAGAAGCTCTGGTACGACATGTTCCGAGGTGAGTATTGCAGGCCGGGCGGCCCGGCGGGGGAACCCTGGTCTCCAGTCGCTCTGATCGTCCATGGAGAAGCGCTGTGGGCCAGCGACCATCCTGGCCTGGGCTCTCTGAAGAGCCAGAGAGAGAGGCCCGGGCCGCTGGCCCCTGAGGCAGACGGGCCCTCGGAGGGGCATGTGGCAGGCGCATTCCTCTCCCCACAGTCCTGACTGGAGGCTCCGTTCTCAGACCCCTTGCTAGGCTCTGGGGTACACCAGGGACAGGGAGAGGGCCTCTCTGAGGAGCTGGTGTTCCAGCCCACAGCTTAGGGACAAGCCCGTGCTCCATCCTGAGCAGGTGTTCTTGTCGCAGGAGAGAGGGCGAGGAGGAGGGGCTGAAGCTGGCCACGGGGCTGGGGAGCATTTGGCGCGTGCCTGGCTGCCCAAGAGGCTCTGAAGACCGAAAGGTGAATAAAACAGGGCCCCTCTGCTCCATGACCTTGCGCCCCGTTATGACAGCGTGGTCAGGGCGGAACCCCGTCCTGTCCAGGCCTCCGTGCCCTGCTGACCTTTCCCTCCAAGCTCCAGCCACACTGGCCACGGCCAGTACTGTCCCCTCTGCTGCCAGGCCTTTCCTGCTGTCCTGCCCTCCCCCAGAGAGTCCTCCGGGACGCCCTCTCTGACCCCTGGGCCAGGGCAGGTCATCTGGCCGCGTGCTAGCTGTTTACCTCGCTCATAACCGCATGGATTAGTGTGACTGTCGGAGTGGAAGGAAGGACCAGGTCTGACTTGTCCTCTGCTAAATCCTCATCCTGGCACAGCGCCTGGCGCCCAGGACGTGCTCGGGAAATGTTTGCCGGGCAAATGTCTCAATGAACGAGCAAACAGACCCAGGGCAGCGGGGCAGCTGTTCATCTGGAGAGCTGAAGCGAGAAGGACCAATGCGGTCAGACCGCAAGGAGCCTTGAATGCCGAGCAGAGGGGCGGGGCCTGGGCTGGGGGTTCTCAACCCTGGGTGCACTTCAGCATCACCGAGGAGCATTTTAACAGTTCTCAAGCCCTCCCCTCAGATGAAATAAAACAGAAGCTGGGAAAGACAGGCTGGGGCTCAGTAGACTTGAAAAGCTGCCTGGAGCTTCTGCCGTGTGGCTGGAGTTGGAGCCAGCAGCCAGATGCTGGACAGCCTGGAGCCCTTCCCCATAGGGTTGTCTTGACAACCTTGTCAAGACTCAGACTCAGCCCCTCTTCCAGTTTCACTGTCCTGCCTGGGAGATGGGTGGCAGCGGAGGCTCTGAGCAGTGTCCAGATGCCTTCCACGGGCCCACCTCCCCAGGGGAAGCCTCTGGCACCAGCGGGGTGGGCTGAATAACAGGCCTAGTACTGACAGATGGACCTCGCCCCACGCTGCCAGCCCCACCCACGCTCCGGCAGGCAGGCGGGAGTGAGTCCTCTGGTAACTAACTGCAGACCTCAGCAGCCCAGCCCCGCCCCTGGCCACCAGCTGGCCCACCTGAGGAGGTGAGGAGCCCCCATCAGAGTCAGCTACTCACTGCTGGTGCTCAGCTGCTCAGTTGTGTCCAACTCTTTGCGACCCTATGGACTGTAGCCCTCCAGGCTCCTCTGTCCAAGGGATTTCCCAGACAAGAACTAGAGTGGATTGCCATTTCCTCCTCCAGGGGATCTTCCTGACCCAGGATCTGAACCCGCACCTTCTGTGTCTCCTGCATTGCAGGCAGGTTCTTTACCTGCTGATCCATCAGGGAAGCCCAACACCAGGGAATCAGCAGCCACACGGGAAAGGGCAGGGGCTTGAGACTCACAGCTAGGGGTCAAACTTGGCACTGCCAGTTCCTGTCTGTGCCCCTTTTCCTTGCGTGAACCTCAGTATTCCCATCTGCAAAATGGGCCTATTTGCGTATATGATGGGTTTATGGGGAGGTCATGGAGTAAGAACTGCTCCTGTTGTTTGAGCTTCCACTTCTGGCTGCATGTTGGCATTACCGGGGACACTGGTGCTGAGGCTGCTCCCAGCTGCACTTTCCTGGCAAAATTCTAATGTGTGACGTCCTCTGCCAAGTGCTGTCCATCCATTAACTTACTAAATGTTCACAGCAGCCCTGCCAGGTGAGCGTTTTCCTCCCATTTGACACGTGGGGAACCCAAGACTTGGAGAGATTAAGCAGTTTGCCTGGGGTCCTGTGAACCTAGGCCCCGAAGCCCCTGGTCTTTCCTTTACCCCAGTGGCCTCTGGAAAAGGTGGTGGACAGACAGGGAAAGTGCACGGCCCAGGCCTGGCCACGCCCTCCTCCAGGGCAACGTGAGGGCTCTGTCAGGGCACTGTCCTCGTGCGGCTCACTCACTCACAGATTTTGACCAACTGATTCCTTGCCCACCAAGGAGCACACAAGGTTTAAACTCCAAACAGAATTTAAATTCTAACATGTAAGATTTAATATTCAATATGGGATTCCCTGATGGCTCGATGGTAAGGCATCGGTCTGCAATGCAGGAGACCCAGGTTCGATCCCTGGGTTGGAGAGATCCCCTGGAGAAGGGAATGAGAGAGAGTCTCAGGAAGTTGCAGTGACAGTATGCAGAAGTCTTCTGATTGAACCTGGGTCTCCTGCACTGCGGGCGAATTCTTTACGGTCTGAGCCACCAGGGAAGCCAGGGAAACCCACTTCCCTGGTGACTCGGTCAGTAAAGAATCCGCCTGCAGTGCAAGAGACACAGGAGATGCGGGTCTGATGCCTGGGTCAGGAAGATCCTCTGGAGAAGGAAATGGCCACCCACTCCAGTATTCTTGCCTGGAAAATCCCATGGACAGAGGAGCCTGGCAGACTACAGTCCATAGGGTCGCAAAAGAGTCAGACATAGCTTAACAACTAAACCATCTGATGCTATGCTATGCTATGCTAAGTCGCTTCGGTCGTGTCCGACTCTGTGTGACCCCATAGACAGCAGCCACCAGGCTCCCCCGTCCCTGAGATTCTCCAGGCAAGAACACTAGAGTGGGTTGCCATTTCCTTCTACAATGCATGAAAGTGAAAAGTGAAAGCGAAGTCGCTCAGTCGTGTCCTAGCGACCCCATGGACTGCAGCCCACCAGGCTCCTCCATCCATGGGACTCTCCAGGCAAGAGTACTGGAGTGGGGTGCCATTGCCTTCTCCGAAACCATCCGATAACAGGACTTAAAAAAAACTCCCCAGGTGATCCGCCGTGCATGGTTGACAGACCTGACCTCACACCTGTCCTGGCTTTGGACTGGGTGGGGCTGAGGTCTCCTGAGGCTCGGCTCCCTCTCCCGCGTCTCTGCCCGTGGTCGTCCCCTCTTTCCCTCCTCACTGGGTGAGGTGCTCTCCCCTTCCCTGGTGTCAGTGGTGGGAAGTGCCCATCCGCAGCCACAGTCTGAGCCCAGCTCCTGTCTCCTTGCAGACGCAGCTGCCATCTTGCTGGATGAGCAGAACAAGAGGCCCTGCCGGAAGTTTCTACTGACAGGTAAGGTGCCCTGCTCGGTCCAGGTCCCTCCCTGCCCCCCCGCCTGCCTGGGACCCATCTGGCCTGCCCGGACCTCTGCACAGCGCGCCCCCCGCCCTCACCCCAGCCACCACCCTGAGCCTGCTTCATGATCTCAGTCACCGGGGGCCTTCCCAGGGGCTTGTGCCTTATGACAGCCAGGGCTTGGTCCTCAGCTCTTCAGACCTCAGCGTGTGATTTTATCAGGTCACCCAGGACAAGCAAGCGCTGGGTGAGCAAGAGCCTGTGAGTCAATCCAGGAGACACCGATGGGTGTAATAGACTGGCTGATTAAGTTAGCCTGGGAGCCCGACCTTCACCGCGCCCTCCCTCCTGGCAGGCACAGCTGGAGATGCTAACAGGTCAACAACAGCGAGAAGCTTCAGAGTTCACACACAGGATGCTGGGTGTCGCTTTCACTGCCCTGTACCCAGCTAATAAAGATGCATGTAGTTCCAAGAGACAGAAACCTCAGCAAGTGAAGGAGCCAAAGGCAGGTGAAAACAAGGCTAGGAAGAACAGGGCGAGGCCGGAGAGCAGCTCGTCTCCTCCAGGCTGATCCCCAGGTCCTGTGTGCTCACTAAGGGTCTGGCCCTGAGTTTCCTTGCAGCCAAAGCAAAGAGCAACAGCATGGTGGTTAGCAAGGTGTAAGAGGGAGCTTGGCACCTGGACAGGCACTGCTGTTGACCTCGGAAAGCGGGGTGAACGGCTACGCTCCCCTCAGAAGACGGCGCAGCCCCCAGTGTCCCCTGAACAGGTGTGGTCCGCGAGGCTGTCTTAGGACACCTCTATCCCCTGTGTTTGTTTTTTTCCTAATTTTCATTGGCGTCCAGTTGGTTTACAGTGTTGTCTTAGTTTCGGGTGTACGGTAGAGTGGTTCAGTTACACGTGTATTTATATCCACTGTTTGTTTTAGATTCTTTTCTCATATAGGCCATTACAGAGTATTCAGTAGAGTTCCCCGTGCTATACAGCAGATTCTTATTGGTTATCTATTTTATATCAGGAGAGTGTATATGTCAGTCTTAGTTTATCCCTCCCCCAGCCCCACAGTCTCTTAGTTTGAGATACTTTTTAGTCTCCACAGTTGAGATTCGGAAAGCCACCCTGGACCTTGGTACCTCCTTGACAATGCTGCTGTGAAAGCCTTTCTGGGGAAGTAGTCCAGCTACTTGTGCCCCACCCCTAACCATGAGCCATGGGCAGGGGCCGCCAGGGGGGTGGGCACGAGGAAGCAGGACCCTCACAGGGTCCTACCATAGTTTGATGGGACTGGGGTAGGGGGAGTTGACAGGGGACAAGCCTCCAGAGGCTTAATGGAACCCAGTCACTAGAGGGGCTTCCCTGGGGCTTCCCTCATAGCTCAGTTGGTAAAGAATCCACCTGCAATGCAGGAGACCCCGGTTCAATTCCTGGGTCGGGAAGAGCCACTGGAGAAGGGATAGGCTACCCATTCCAATATTCTTGGGCTTCCCTTGTGGCTCAGCTGGTAAAGAATCCACCTGCAATGCGAGAGACTTGGGTTCGATCTCTAGGTTGGGAAGATCCCCCGGAGAAGGGAAAGACTACCCACTCCAGTATTCTGGCCTGGAGAATTCCACGGACCGTACACTCTATGGGATCGCAAAGAGTCGGACATGACTGAGCGACTTTCACTCACTCACTCACTCTAAGCTACAGTGGACTTTGGTCTCCAGCCAGGGAAGGGTTGTGAGCAGGGCCTGGGGGACCATCAGGCGGTTCTGTCAGCCCCTGTGCCCCAGCCAGAGAGAGTGCAGCTACTTCTTCAGGGCTGGAGTGGCCACTCCTCAGTCCCTGACACTAGCTGGCCCCTCCTCAGGCTGCCCCTCAGCCCGTGGGGGAGTCCGTTCCAGCAGTGACTAATTCTGTCCTCCCGTTGTAGGCCAGTGCGACTTTGGCTCCAACTGCCGCTTCTCCCACATGTCAGAGAGAGACCTGCAGGAGCTGAGCGTCCAGGTGGAGGGTGCGTCTCTGGGGGGCCCTGGGCTGGGGGCAGGGGTGCTGGGGGGGTTGTTGCCCTGCGCCTCCCCCCACCCCCTCTTTTGTGACCACCAAGTCCGGTAGCCCGTGGCATCAGGAGCCGCCTTCAGTTCACCCCGGGCACGAGTGGGGAAGGAGCCAGGAGCTCCCATCCGCGTCCCCGGCTGGGTTTACAGTGAGATGCATGGCTTCCTGCCCAGGAGTCCTGAGGGTGTGCCTCAGCCCCACTGGGGCCCTGCTAGCCTGCCCTTCATTCTTGTACACCCACCCGCCCTTCCTTAGTCAGGCCACGTGTTTGGGGTCCCTGCTTGGCCCCTGGCAGATCCCCTGTTGCCGCTCTGGGTCCGCGGAGATGAAGAGAGCACCTTCCCTGACCTCAGGGTGCTCTATGGAAAGGCGAGGTCAGCGTCCGCCTGGAGACTGGCCTGTCCACCTTTGTCTGCCATTCACTTCTTACCGCTGCAATTAGAGAAAAGGGAATTCCCTCTTAGGTGGTCTTTGTCAATCTTCTGCTGCCCCTCACTGAACCCATGGAGAAGCAGCCTTGCGTGAGCCCCTGGCGAGCACGGTGCCTCCGTCCACGTGGCCAGTGAGCGTCTGGGGCGGCCTGGCCTTTGCCCTCATCCCCCGATGGGCCTCGCTCCCCTCTGACCGTCAGACCCCGTGGGCAGTGCCTGCCCTGGGGGGCTGGTGGCAGTGTGGCTGCAGCCCTGGCACAGACAGAGGCCTCTCAGCGCTTTTCCAGGGCAGAAGTGAGGCCCATGGGCTGGACCAGCGCATCCCAGCCACCAGCTGTATCTGCAGCTCCTCCCCACCACCATCTCTCAGAACCGGAGGCCCGTGGAGTGAGGCGTGCACAGGCTCTGCCCTGTTCTGCAGCCTTCGCTGTCTCCCCGACCCCGGGAGGGTTTGGACCCTCCTGAAGACCAGGCTGTCAACACGCATTATCCCGTGTCCACCTCCAGAAAGCTGGGGGGCAGCCAGGGTTTGCTCTCCATTTGATGAGGAAGCAGGGGGAGGCCCGGGGGAGCTGCCTGGGGAGGCAGGTGTCTGCAGGTGGAGACAGGCCAGAGGCTTTGCTCCTGGCCTCCCAGCCTGTGCCCCCCGCCCCACAAGTTTCCACCTGCCGTGTGGGAGCGTGGGGGTGAGTATGCCCCTCACTCAGGCCTGTCTGTCTGTCCCCCCAGAGGAGAGGCGGGCCAGGGAGTGGCCGCTGGATGTCGCCGAGCTTCCTGAGGTCTGCCTGGAGGACTGGCTGGAGAAGCGAGCCAAGCGGCTGAGCTCCGCCCCAAGCAGCAGGTACAGGCCCCGGGGTCCCCCCTCCGTGCCCTCCAGGAGCAGGACCCCAGCCAGCTCACCCTTGTCGCCACCAACTGCCCAGGGACCAGACATGGATGCCCACATAGGACTCCGTAGGGGGCCCACATCAGGGCTCTCGGTCCCCAGGCCCTGGCCAGAGGCTGATGGGCACTCACTTGTAGGCTCCCGTGCCCAGCCTTGGTGGCTCTCCCCTTATAGCAGTCTGCACAGGCTGAAGGTGGGCAGGTGCCCAAGCCAGCTTGAGTCCACATCACCAGGTATCCCTTCCCAGAGGGAGGGACCTGACCATGGTCACTGTCCCCTCTAGACCCTGCCAGAGGGCCACCGTTGCCCTGACCCTGCAGAAGGGGAAGGGAGGCTCATGGGAGGTGTGACTTGTCGGGGGGCACACAGCTCTGAGCGGGCAGAGCTGGGATGGCACAGGGGGGTGACAGACTCCTCGCCGTTGACCTTGAGGAGGGGGCTGGGGTGGGGCTGGCCCGGCTGCTGCCTGGGCCCAGCACTCAGAAGGCCCAGGAGTAGACGGGGTGCCCTTTACCCCTTATATAGGGAGCAGCCTGGGTCAGGAACCCAGGTTCTGCCCTTCAAGGTCACGGCCAAGGCCAGAGCCAGGGCTCCTGGGGCCTTCCACCAGGTATTGAGAGAGAAGGGAGGAAGAGGGCTAAGGGGTGTGCTCAGGAGCTGCCTGACGTGGTGAGGTCGCCCGTGCCTGGCTGCACTGGGGCTGCAGAATCGGTGATGTCTGCGGTGGGGCCTCGTGGCCTGCGGCCCGGCGGCACAGTCTGTGGGGTGAGGCCTCCCCTTGAGGCTCCAATAGGGGGTGAGGGCCAAGCCTCCTGCCTTCTCCATGCCCCAGTGAGGAGAGCTTGTTAAGCTGTTTTAAAATTAATCCTGCTTTTAAATCTGTGCCCCCGACCTTGAAAACACACAGTGCAGCCATGACTCTTAGGTCGGAGCGTGACAGCCCCTCTTTCTGGTCCTGTCAGGAGCCATTATGACCTTGGCAGTCCATCCTCCACACAGCTGCCCCAGCCAGCTTCTAGAGAGCTCCCCGGCCCGGCCCCTGCTGAAACCCTCCGGGCCTCCTCCCCTTCAGGGGAGCCTGGACTCCGCCCACCTCGAAGGGCCCTGGCTAACTTCTCTGCAGCCTCTGTGGCCCGTGGGGGTCGCCTTCTCACCTCCCCCGTCTGGCCTCAGTTGTCAGGACGCTTGGCAGCTGCTTAGATGTGGTGGGCGTTCCTGATTTCGGGGCGCCTTGTGCTATTTCCTCGGCCTGGAACTGCCCCCCACCCCCGCCACGTCTGCCTGGGAGAGTCAGACTCATCCTTCAAGCATTAGCTGAGCCGTCTCCCCTCCCCTGGCCCGCCCCGCCCTGGGCCTCCCCCTCACGGCCCGGAGCACACTGGCTGAGGAGAGCGTTTGGGGAGAGGGGCCCGGCCCGGGGAACCATTCCTGGGTGTTTGTGCCACGGGCGCCTGGTGGGGACGGGTCTGGTGGCCCCTCTACCTCTTGGGGTGTGTCTGTTTCCCCCGTCCGGGGACACCCAGGGCTCAGATGGCTGCCTGACCCACCTGGGGCCACCCAGCCCCAAGGGCTCTGACCCCCCCAGGCCGAGCAGAGCTTGGCCAGCCCTCCTGGTGAAGGGGAGATGCAGGCTGGAGGGGGCTGCTTGCGTGTCCCCCACCCCCACCCTGGCAGACTGACCCTGAGGGACCTGCCAGAGCGGGCAGTGCTGGGACGTGGGGGCCGGCCTCAGACCAGCAGGCTAATCCCTGGCCAGGCCAGGGCTCATTGCGCTTTCCATTGTTGGCACTTCAGATTGTGACTTGATCCGTCTTAATCTCCCCTCTGCACCCCTCTCCGAGCCGGGCGCTCCTGTTCAGCCCAGGCGCCTCCCTGAGACTCTCTCTAACTGGGCCCAGGGCCGGGGACAACAAGAGAGAAGAGAAAGCTGCCCCTGTCCCCGTGACGGTCCCCGTCTGCTCTGTGCGGGCTGGACGGGTGCACCCTGACGGCTTGGGCCTGCGGGCCGGGGGAACATGCCCTTCTCCTGGCGGGAGCCCTTGGCCGCCTGGGCATCTGTCTGGGGTCCAGAGGCAGGATAGGGCTCCCCGCTGGGTCACGCCCTCTCTGTGGAGCAGCCGGGCTTGGCCAGCAGCCAGGCATCCCTTCCAGCAGCCTCGGGGCCTCCCCGCTCACTCCCACCCTTTTCTGCGGCTGCTGGAGTTTATGAACTCTCCCCGACGCCATAAATCATGGTGGGAGCCGCTCTCTGTGCTTTCCAGCAGGCAGCAGACAGCCGAGCAGGGACTTCCCTGTCCTCACGCCACGGGAGGCCCCAGGCATCCTGAAGCCCTGCTCCGGGTCTGAAAGAGGCCCGAACCTCCAGGCCTCTCCTCCTGCAGACTGCTGGCCACGGGGGCCCCAGGCCTGCCGACAGCTGCCAGGACCTCACCTGCACTGAATGCGGGGCCCGGGGATGGGGAGTTGAGGGGAGGGCTGGGCAAGGGGCTGAAGCACAAGCAGCAGCCTGTGTGGGGGTCAAGTCCAACAGGAGCAAGCGGTTGTGGGAGGGCAGCAGGTGGAGCAGACTCCCTGAGGAGAGAGGGCTGCCCCAGGCTGGGCACAACTGGGGTGGGTGCTTCAAACAGGCCCTGGTCCCCAGGAGGTGGCTCCCGGGATGGTGGATCTTAAGGGGGAGGAGAGTAGCGTGAGAAATGAGGCTTTAAAAAAAAAAAAAAATTTAGACAATATTTTTTTTTCCTGATTTCAAAGGCTTGCGTGCTTGTAAAACTTTTCTTTGAAAAGTATAAAAGAAGTAGAAAAAAAATCACCCATAATTGCAGCACTCAGATAGAACCACTGTTAACATTTAGCTGTGTCTTCCAGGTTTTTTTCTTTTTATGCATTTATATATGTTATATATCTTTAAACAAAAATAGTATCATGCTATATACATTATTTTATAAGCTGCTTTTTCTACCCTCCTCACACAGTATGTCATGACCCCTTTCCCCATCAGTGCATATAAGTCTGCCCGCGTTCTCACACAGGTTGCATAGCATTCTCTGCCGTGAACGTGCATATATATTTATCCATTTATTCCTCCCCCACAGGTGGACTCCTTAGGTTCCTCCCATCTCTCACAGCTCAGTCTCTACCCCCAACCCCCACTATTTCCTTGGGCGCATTCCTAGAGGGGAGGCTCAAAGGGCCCGCGTGTTTCTGAGGCTCTGCCTTCCTGAACTGGTGATTCAGGCGGGGCCGGGCGGCCGCCACAGCTGCGGTGGTGGGGAGGGTGAGCTGGGCGGGGGCGGGTAGTGCCCCAGCCTGGGCCGCAGCACCCCACTCTTAATTCTCCGTCCTTCCCTTTGGGTCTAGGGCCGAGCCGGTGAGAGCTACCGTGTTCCAGTACCCCGTGGGCTGGCCGCCAGTCCAGGAGCTGCCTCCGTCCCTGCGGGCACCGCCTCCTGGGGGGTGGCCCCTGCAGCCCAGCGTCCAGTGGGGCTGAGCCCCTCCTCCCTGCGTGGCGAGCTCACGAGTCGGCCACAACCAAGAGAAGGGCTCCTACGGCCGGACACCGAGGCCCCCTCCTGCTGCACCCCATGGAGCGTCAGAAACTCAAGCCTGGGCCTCTCTGAGGCCTGAGTGCTCCCTGCCCGCCCCTAGCCAGGTGCAGCCCTGGTCCTGACTCCGTGCCAGGCCGCTCCACGCCCACCCCCTCAGGAGACATCTCAGAGGACTTCCTTCCGGATGTTTATAAAGCAAGTCTGTCACCACAGCGGCGTGGCTGCCCTTGCCGCTCGCCTGGCGCCCTCCGCTCGGCGCTCTGGCCCTGGGTCGGGAGTTGGGCGAGGTGTGGTCCTCTGGGCTGACCGGTGCTTGGCGCCCTTCTCTTCCCTCAGGGGCCGGCGGAGGCTCAGCGCTGCCGGGCGGGACCAGTCCAGGCCAGGCGTGGCTCCGCATCTGGGGAGGAGAGCTGAGGACCGGGTCTGCCGGCCCGGCCCCCACGTCTGCCAGCGCAGAGCACAGGTGGCTCAGCTCGGGCTGCGTGCAGAGCCGGGTCTCTGGCCTGGATGGTGTGGAGAAGTGGGCTACCCCCAGAGGGCGGGCCCTGGGCTGGGAGAGCGGCCTGGCTAAGCGTCCCAGCACCAGCACCGACATGGGGGTGGGGGGGCTTCCACCCTGGAGGAGCCAGCCCCCTGATGGGTAGGGAGACCACACAGGCGGCCCGGTTGGTCCACGGCCCAGGCCTGCACTCCAGGTCAAGATGCTGTGCTGGGTGCTGGCGGGCAATGAGCCCCCCTGGTCACTGGGCCTCTGGTGGGGGCGCCCAATGGGTGGGGTGGCTACCGGCTCCATCTTCCTTGAGCTTCTGCCCTTCCTGAAAATCACTATTGCTGGGGGGAGCTGAGGCCAATTCTGGGAGCCCTCTGGACCTCAGACTCCTCTTTGAAATGGGCTGATTCTCTAGTGTGAGGACGAAGGCTGGTTTGAGTCTAGGGAAGGTCAGAGGGAGGGACTCAGCAGAGGGCGGGGCTTCCTCAGGCTGTGCCAGGGACCGCGGGAGACCCCAGTCTGGTCCCACTCCAGGAGGAGGCCGCCTACCCCCTGCACGGCCCTGGGCACCCCTCAGGGACCAGGCTGGGTCTGGCTATGCGGCGCTGGGCACACGGTGCCTCCTCCTGCCTCCGGGACCCCAGCAGCTACCGGGCCCTGCACAGATTTCCTCCTTTCAATGTCCCAGGAGCCCCCCACCGCCCCGGACAGCGGGAAGAGTTGGTGCTATGGTACAACAGGCCAGGGTGGGGCACGCAGGGTGCAGGCGGGGCCGGGCCCTCCACGGCTGGGGCCACGGCTCCATGCAAGGGCCTGAAGTACACGCGGTGGCCCAGGGGGCAGCGGAGGGGGAGGGTTGTGGGGCGGCCGGTGCGGAGTGGCCCGCGGCCCTGCGCACCAGGCGCCTACTTCATGCCGCTGCGCAGCACCTGGTTGGCCGCGATGAGCATGACGCTAATGATGAAGGCGATGGCGAAGGCGCAGATGAGGCTCTTCCGCACGCACGTCTGGCGGATCTGCTGGTTGGAGCAGGCTGCGGCCGCCACCACCGGAGAGCAGCAGAGAGACAGAAGGGACAGCCAAACGAGGGACTCAGGGGCTGCCTGCACTCCCGCACCAGGCGCGTGGAGACGTGGGCTCTGGGGCAGACAAGGCCCCCCAGCGCTCCCCCCAACCCAGGGTTCCTCCCCTGCCCCGCCCGTGGGATCCCGGGGGGTCACTCACTCTCCACGTCCACGGGGCACTCCTCCGCCGTGCCCAGGTGGCTCTCCTCCTCCGTCATGATGATGTTCTCGATGTCCTTCATGGACAGGTGCTCACAGAAGGTGTCATAGAGCAGCCGCTTTAGCTCGTCCACGGTCAGCTTCTGCATGTCACACTTGGGTGGTGGGGGGAGACACGGTGCTCTGGCCACGGCCACCACCACCAACCGTCCCCACCCGGCCCCTGCGGCCACACAAACCAGCGACGAGCCTCTAGGTCCCGGAGGGCTGGGAACCACTCACCCCTCTCCTTGAGTCCTCGACCAACAGTGGCCTCCCTAGGGAAGCCCTTGGCCCAGCAGACAGAAGCTTGGAGGTGTCATCGCCCCCACTTTGAAGCGCGGGCCCGACCCTTCAGTGGCCCCAGTACAGCCCTCCAGTCAGCCAGGACGTACCTTCCAGAAGACGGTGTCAAAGTCAGTGCCGTGGAACTTCTCTGGGATCCCTGAAGTGGAAAGCTTGGGTCCCAGGAGGGTCACAAACTCCTCAAAGTCCACTTGGCCGTCACCTGGAGTGGGCACAGTTCTAGTCAGCTGGGAGGCTGCACCTGGGCGCCACGGGCCAATAGGGGACCCAGGAAGTCCCGTCCTCGGAGCCTCACGTGCCAGGCTCTGGGCTGACACTGAAGCCCCCGAGTGTGCAGAGGCCCCACCTGACAGGTGTGTGTGTGTGTGTGGGGGGGGTGCAGCAGGCGGGCCCTGAGTGGCCTCGCCCGTAGGAGACAGGTTTCACCCCGAACCCTGCTGCCCGGAGCGGGTGTAGGGCCAAACATCCTCCCCACCACACACAGGAAGTGAAGCTCAGGATGCTGTCCCTGTGGAGAGGGGATGTGGGAGGGGCCAGAGAAGACTGGGAGGAGAGGACTGGGCCTTCCTGGTGCTTACGAGTTTTTCCTTCATTGAAAGCCAGATGGCAAATACAACTAATGATTTTTTTTTTTTTTTTTGTGATGGAAACTGGAATATTTCGTATTAATATATTGTTGTTTACTCACTCAGTTGTATCCCACTCTTTGCAGTCCCATGGACTGTAGCCCACCAGGCTCCTCTGGGATTTCACAGGCAAGAGTACCAGAGTGGATTACTATTCCCTTCTCCAGGGGATCTTCCTAACCCAGGGATCGAACCCCCATCTCCTGCCTTGTAGGGGGATTCTGGAAGCCCATTTAGTAGATACATTCTTACTTTTCTGTACTTTAAAGTTTTCTTGGGGACTTCCCAGTGGTTAGGACTCCTTGCTTCCGCTGCAGGGGGGACGGGTTGAACCCCCGGTTGGGGAACTAAGATCCCACAAGCTACAGCACGGCCAAAAAGAGAAAAATCCTTGGAATACAGAGGTAGAGCCTCCAACTTCTTGGGTATAGCTGGGGCTGTCACACTCTGTCTGACCTCACTTGTGCAGCTGAGGAGTGGGGCCAGACCCGGCTGCAAACTGCCATGGGCTTGGGGCTGACCCGGAGTGGTGAGAGTGACCGGATCCCTGGAGGCTCAGGGTCCACACTCGGCTCCCCAGCCCCGCCGCAGGTGAGGGGTGAGGGAACAGGCAGGGGCGCAGCTCACCGTCCATGTCCAGCCTCTGGATGATGACCTCCAGCTCCACCTCGTTGGGCATGTAGCCCAGGGAGCGCATGGCTGTGCCCAGCTCCTGCTTGGAGATGAAGCCATTGCCATCACGGTCGAAGACTTTGAAAGCCTCTCGGATCTCTGGGGGAGGGGCAGAACCGGTCAGGACCTCACCCCTGTCCCCAACAGCCCCTTCCTCAGGCCCCCGGAATCCCAGACCCCACCACCTGAGCTCAGGATAGAGACTGTGCCCGCCACCCCTGACCCTCACCACCCTCTGGGGACCCCGAAGTTCTGGTCAGAGACAGCCAGCGGGTGGCCCAAGAGTCCACTACAACGCTGCCTCCCTGGAGCTCGGGGCAGGCCAAGCTCGCAGCAGTGGAGCCGGGTGGCGGCAGTGATGAGACTGCCCTGGGGTCTTGGGCTCGGCGTGCCAGGCCCCTACAGCCTCTCCAGGCGTGCTCACAACGACCCCGTGTGGCCGGCACCACGGAGCCCGCTGTGCAGGGGAAGACTTGGGCGGGGAGCCGGTCCTCCGTGAGCTGCCGAAGGCTTCCCGCCCACCCCCGCTCCTCCCATCCTCCCCGCTCCCGCCCCCCCGCTCCTCCCATCCTCCCCCCACCATCCCCATCACACTTCCTCCCCAGGCTCAGCTCATTAACACCGGCCAGCACTCGTTAATGGCGGCCGCGAGAGGCAGCCGCAGCTCCGGGCTAACAGCTGGGCACAGACTGCCTCCGGGAGCCCGACATTTGGGGGAAGACAGGATGGATGGAGGCGCCTCCGCAGGCCCAGGCCAGCTGAGTTGTGGGGGTCACTCCCCCCGACCACCACATCGTATGGAGAGGGAGACAGCCCTGAGGAACCTGGGTGACTCAGGGGTGGAGAGCAAGGCAGGGGGCTGGAAGCCTGAGAACCAGAAACTCGAGTGACCTTGGACCAGCCTCAGTCTTACCCACAGTAAAATGGGCAGTCGTGGTGTGAGGTGTTACCAAAGATACCACGGTTGAGGGTTGAAGGGTTCTAAACTCTCCCCGTTCAGCCTTCCACCTCTGTCGCTGGGCGTGCTGTCCCGCCATTGTTACTCAGCCCCAGAAGGGTCCTACAGAGCACCTCCCGTTGTGGGGAGGGTCTGTCCGTCCACTCTCACCCCCTTGGCTCAGGTTCCCGGGGGTCTCCTCGTTCAGTTTGCAGGTGGAGGGGAGCTCACGTGTACAAGTGTATTTGGAAAGAGAGGCGTACTGCATACCTGGAAAGTGAGGTCTAGGAGGCTAGGTGGCCAGTGTGGGGGTCTGTGAGCCCCTGAGACTTACCGTGGGATCCTGCACCTGGGGGTCAGTCCCTGATTCTGCTGGACCCACTAGAGCCCAGAGAGGGTGGCCACGTGTCCCAAGCCACACAGCAAGGCGGCTGCGGCCAAAGCCCCAAACTTCATCAGGTTCATCCCACCTGGCATCCACACCCAAGGCCTGAAGGTTCCAGTTGCCATGCAGGCCAGGACAGTGTCCACAGGCCTCACCTGAGCTGCCTAGGCCCCCAGACCCTCTGACTCTGGACTGCCACCCCCTCCCCAATCCTAGGTAGGGCCTGAGAAACCAGTCTCCTAACCAGTGGCCACTTGGCCAGAGGAGCAGCTTGGAAGGGAGAGCTGGGCCAGGCCAAGGGCTCCTGTAAACCCTGGACTCGGGGAACTCCAGGCCAATGCCCATCTAGAGTTTCCCTGGGCCATCGAGAAGGTCACGAGCCCCCCACCTCCAGAGCAGTGTTAGCAGAGGACCAGCAGTTCCAGAGCTGCTGCGGGGGTTCCAGTCCCCTGGGAGTCCTGGGTAAGAGAGGAAGACACTGGCATTGCAGCCAGGCATCGTGTGCCTGACCCTACACACACACACACACACACACACACACGCACAGGTTTTTGGCTGGCTCTATTGGCCTCCTGACCACACACACACACAGGTAGGTTTTCGCTGGCTCTGTTGGCCTCCTGACCTAGCCACAGGCTCTGCCCACTTTATGTATCCTGAACTCCAGCCCCAGGGGCCCTTTCAGTCCAGGTGGGTGCCAGGGCTGCTCCCCCTGCAGGCCTCTGAACGGGAGGCTCCTTTTGCCTGCAACGCTCTTCCCCTCTCCATAGCGAACTCGGATACATCCCTGGTTCCCAGCAAGGATGGACGTCATCACCTCCCTTCCTGCCTGCCCCCCCGCAGCTGACTCTGGCCCTCCTCTGGCTCCCACAGACCCCTTCCCCGGAGGATTCCTTCCTGACCACGCTGGATTGTGAACTATGAGATGCCATGAGAGCAGGGACGGGTGGGTCTTGTTCACTGCTGTGTCCCGTGACTGGAACGGTGCAGTCATCCAAACCAAGCCATTTGCTAATAAATGGTTAAATGAATGACTGATGCAGGGACCCCCCTCCTACATCTGGAGCACACAGAGGAGCTGAACAGAAGCTCACGGTCCATGTGGTGGGGGGCCACCTCTCAGAACCCAGTTACTCTTAGTTTACAAATGATCCTAGTAAGGGCAAGTGTTAGCCAGAGGCGGGGGGTGGCTGGGGTGCTGCTTGTCCTCTCGTGCAGCCCCTAAAGACCCCCTCACCTCAGGGGCCACCACAGAAGAGGGGGATCACCCTCAGACGAACCATCCTCAGACGCCCAGGTCAGGGGCTGGTTTGAGGGAAGCGGGAACCCAAGGAAGGGACCCCGTCTTTCTGGGTCCTCAGCTGGAAGGTCCCAGGGTGGGATGGCAAAACTGCAGCCTCAGCACAATGGTGGTACAGTGGATGCTGGCTCGCTCCCCTGCAATGAGCTGGGGGCCAGGCTGTCTCTCCCACCCCGACAGGGGCTAGGTGAGCCCCCCGAGAGCACAGGGCTGCTTCCGTTGGAGCCCCTGACCTCCTAAAAGTCATGAGAAGATACACACCAGGGGCAGTGGAGGGCAGGTGAATCCTGGGGTACGTAGGCAGGCGACAGTCCCAGAGGCGTCCCTTTCTCAGGCAGGAAGAACCTCCCAAGACCACTGGATCAATCCAAACACTGCCACCTCCCCTTCCACGTGTCCCCTTAGCCTCTCCTCCCTGGCACGCCCGCCTCACACAGTCTTGCTCTGTGTCCTCGGCCTTGCTCAGAGCCACGACCCGGCCCCTGCTGATTCTCCAAGGCCAAGTTCAGGGATCACCTTCTCAGCCAGAGAATCAGCACCAAGTCACGCAGACTTGGGTCAGATCCCAGATCTCCCACGTCCTGGCCAGGTGCCCTCGGGTGGGTGTTTGCTCACCTGTACAGTGGGGCTACAGAAATGAACAAATAAGAAATTATAGCAGGATGCTATAAATCAGAACATCCCAGATGTTCTGGCAGAGCAGGAAGGAGAAGAGAGGTCTCAGGGCGCTTCGGACACCAGGCCACCCTTCCTGTTTGCTGGTACTAGGACCTAGAGGCCCAGGGCTTGGAGTCTGGCCTCGCCGCTCAGCTGCCAAGAGACCTGGACACGGCACCTTCCTCTCTGAACCTCCACAGACTTATCTGTGAGCTGAGAGTGTGACTTGCCCCATCCCAGAGACTTGGACTCTGCTGGGGGCCCCGGAGCTGGGTGGGCGTCACAGCTTGCCTGTTGCTGCTGCTGCCATCGACACAGCCCAGCTGGGCGCGTTTCCCCGAAAGCCTTGCTCTGTTCCCGCCCAGGAGGCCGGGGGAAGACTGCTGCGCTCCATCTTGGCATGGGGACGCCTGACCCGGGCAAGGGCTGGCAGGGCCTCTGAGTTTCCAGGCCGACACGGGTCCCTTCCTGCTGCCTCCAGCCTCTGCCCTCAATCCCTCCCCTGGCCTGGGGAGCTGCGTCTGGGCCTGAGTCCCCAACCAGCCCGATGGGAGCCGGAGTCCAGAGAAGGGGTGTGTGGGCTGGAGGTCACTTTCAGGGGGCAGAAGGTGTCCTCTGCGGTGACGGCTCCTCTCCGCGGCATTGGCCCTGCGCCCCAGCATTTTGGCCTCCCTGAGTTTCTGGCTTGCACGGAGGTGGCTGCTTGGCTTGCGGGAAAGAGGGGCAGGAAAGGGGACCCCTCTGTACCCAGAATGCCCCGTTTGGCCACGCAGTGCAGACTCCACTGTCTGTCTGAGCAGGTCAAGTGCCAAGCCCAGACCCTTGCCCTAGTGGCTGTCTGCCTGCCTGTCTGCTTGTCTGTCCGCCTGTCCGTCTGTCTGCCTCCTCCTCTCTCTGAGGGAGGGCTGGGTGAGGGCCTGCCGTTCCCCAGCTCCCAACCTCAGCTGCTCAAGTCTGTCGATGCCACTGGGGTCAGCCACAGGCCCGGCAGGTGGGGGGCCGTGCAGTGTGCATCTCAGGGAGAATCTGGGGGATTCTGTCCTCTGCTCGAGGAGGGCCAGGGACCCAGGCCAGCTCTGCCCAGCCACGTCTACCCATCCAGGGGTCCCCACGTGCCTCCACAGACCTTCAAGGCCCTTTCCACCCACCCCTTCCCCGAGCCTGCCTTTCTGGCCCAGTCCCCCACCTACCGCGTGTTGCTTCCTCGTGGGCCTTCCCCGATTCCCTCTCCTCGCTCCTTAACCCCCCCACTGCTGCCCTGGTCTCCGAGCCCCCACTGAGCCCTGTGCCAGGCCCTGTGCTAAGCACTTCCATCACGTCCTCTGTCACTTGCGGCCCTGGGGAGGGGCAAGGCCAACCCCTTTTTACAGATGGAGAAACCGAGGCAAAAAGCAAGTGGTTGCCCGAGGTCACTCCGTAGATCAAGGAGCAGAGATTCAAACCCCTCCTCGCTTGGCTAGGAAGTCCTCCACCTTAAGCCAGCGCTCTCCACCTCCCTCCCTCGTCCTAACCGCCCCCTGGATCTCTGCAGGCAGGCATGTACTGTCTGCAGTGTCTCATCCCAAGCTGCTGGGATCGCTGTCCTCGGCACACGTGGCTCGCCCACTGACGGGCGTCCCCCAACCAAGGACCTGGGTGGGACAGGAGCGCTGACGGGCCACTGGGGAGGTGGACGGGGCAGAGGGGGACTCTGTGCCATGGATGGTCACCCTTCCCACCCAGCCCTTGGCATCCAGGGACCACTGGGGCCTGCAGAGACCTGGTCTCCTCGGAGGAGGGCTTCCAGACTGCCTGCAGCCGAGAAGGGGGTCGATCACAGAGGACTTCCTGTTCTATCCTTGGCTGCCCACATGCTGTCCCAGACGGGAGGGGACCGCCAAGCATCTACAGGCATCATCTGCCTACCCCCCCAGGGAGAGCCCTGCCCTTCAGATGTCCCCTGTGCTAGGGGCCCCTGCTCCACAGGGCCTGGGAGAAGGGGACGGGCAAGAAGCAGGCAGTGCGTTTGGTGTGGCTGGTGACTAACACTCCTGGGCTCCTGCCAGCATGTCCGCCATGCGGTCCAAGGGGAGCCTGCGGGCTCCTTGCCCCTGCACTGCCCGCCCTGTGCCCTGCTCACCCCTGCATCCCAGTCTCCTCCCACCTCTCCCCTTCCTTGGGGTCTGTACTCCAGGGCTGGGAGATCAGGGGAAGAGGAGCCAGTGAGGCCCCAGCAAGGCTGCCAGGGGCATGGTGGGATGCTGAGAGCAAGAGGAGAGAATGAGATGAAAGCTGCCTGGGGTGCAGGGGAGACAAAGTGTACCCCTGCCCGATTGGCCAGGAGGAAGGGATGGATGAGGGCCTGTGGAGGGGGGACTGTAAGAGGTTTAGAGTGCCCGGGGCAGGAGCAGACAGTGTTAGGGCAGGGACGGCCAATGCCCCACCCCTGCCCTCTTGCCCCTCACTGGACCCCCTCGTTTTCCCAGGCCCTGGATGAAACTCTGGTTCCTGGGCTTTGGCGCAGACAGGGCATGGACTTGGGCTTTGGAGTTCAAGGCCAGAGACCCAGTAGTGGTACCCATAAACCTGCCCTGCCCGCGTCAGACACCAGACCCCATTTCCACGGCTCTCCCAACCTCTGGCGGCTTTCGGGGGGACGTGGTGAGAAGCAGGTGGCTAACGGTGGTGCAGTGCGGGCTTGGCGTGGGGGCGCCTTCTCCCCTTGATCTTCCCCCCCGATCCCCTCTGACTCCCTCAAGATCTGATCCCTCCAAGGCTTGGGGGTGCGGCTGGACCTCTCTCCGTGGCTTGTGTTCCCACCGTCACCCCTGACTGCACTGGTGTCTCAGCTGTACCCCGCAAAGGCCCTGTTGAGCCCCAGATCTCAGAGACCCTTGGCCCTAAGGTACCTGAAGAGAGGCCCAGCCTCTGGGTGATCGCAGGCCCTCCCGCAACAGCAGATAAGCAGATCCATGGGGCCGAGACCCCCATCAGCCCACAGCCCCTCACTCCACTGCCAAGGGCCCCCAGGAGGTCTGGGGGGAGGGGAAACCTGAGCCCCTGACCCCGGTCCTGTAGGGAAAGAGCTGCAGGCCCCAGGGGTCTCACTGCTGCCCAGAATCCTCAGTCTGAGTACCCCAGGCTCTACCATCTGCTCTGATCCTGCCCAGCCTGTTGCCCAAGGTCCGCATTCATGTCCAGAGGTGGAGGCACTTGGGAAAAAGATCAGGTCGCGCCCCCTCTGCCTTTCCCTATCAGGCTTGGTTATCGCGACCAAGCTGCCCAGTCTGGCCACTTGTTGTCGCCACCACCTCCCCGGCCGCCTTCCCGGCGCTCGGGGCTGGGGGTCTCCGCAGGGCTGTGGGGAAAGGGCTACGGGCCCTGCAACAGGGGCTGGGGGCAGCCCGGCAGCCGGTGGGAGCAGGGCAAGCGCCCGCTCCCCTTCTC
The DNA here is from genome assembly GCF_027580195.1 of Bos mutus. Lineage (NCBI taxonomy): Eukaryota > Metazoa > Chordata > Mammalia > Artiodactyla > Bovidae > Bos > Bos mutus. Next base: position 3,933,826 of record NC_091633.1, read on the forward strand.
TGGCTGCCCGAGCAGATTGGATTTTAAAAGCGACACGAGCGGAATGTCAATGCGAGTGCAGAGCCGCGGGCGGGCGCCGCCGAGGGGATCAGGATGCGGGTGCTCCGGGGGCCGGCGCTGGTCGGGGGGTGCGCAGCTCAGACCCCTAACCCAACCCGCCACGTTGCCGCACCGTCACCGCGGACTGCGCGGCCCCGTGACCCCGCTGCGGGGCCCGGCAAGTTTCCGCAGCGCGGGGGACCACGCGGCTGAGGCTGGGCCGGCCCTCCGCTTCGCGACCCCCAACCGCGGCGCGCAGGGGTGCGACCGGGTCCGGCCTCCCCGCGCAGCTGTTCGCTGGAGCACCCACCTGGCAGGCGGCACCCGCAGACAGCCCCCCAGCCCCCGCGCCCTTAAGACCGCGTTTCACCTGGGCGCACAGGTAGGAGGCCGGCGGGGGTCCCGGCGGGGCACTCACCTTCCAGCTCGTCCTCGGGGATGTCCACGGGGCGCTGCTCCGACAGCAGGTTGGGGACGGTGTAGATGCCCCGGTACATCAACGCCGCCGTCACCGGGTGGAACGGCATCTTGAAGGCTCCGCGCCCGCCCGCCCGCCGCAAACTTTGAGGTCGGGGCTCATGGGCCGGCGGCGGCCCGGGGGGCGGCTGGAGCGGGCGCGGCGCGCGGCTGCGGAGGGCGGCGAGGCGGGGGGCGCCCCTCCGGGGGCCTAGCGCCCCCGCGCCCCGGGCCGCCGGTCCATGCCGCCCCCTCCCTCGTCGGGCTCCCGGCCGGGGCCCCGCAGGGGCCGCGGGGGCGGCGCCGCTCGGGCCTCTCCGCTCGGGCCGCTGCGCGCTGCGCCCGCCGCTCCCGCTCCTCGGTGCCCCGCGCGCTCCGCGCTGCGCGCTGCTGGCCGCCCGCTCGTCCGCTCGCCGGCGCGGCCGCCCGGCCCGCCGCTCCGGCTCTCGCCGCCTCCCCTGCTCGCTCGCTCGCTCGCTCCGTGTCGCGCTGGCTGCGCTCCCCGCCTCCCCCGCCCGCCGCTCGCCCGCCCCCTCCGCGCTTCCCCCCACCCCGCCCGCCCCTTCCCGCCGCCGGCCCCTGCGTGGCCGCCCGAGCCGGCCGGGGGTTCTTTCTCCCCTTTGGCCCGGGCTCCTCTTTCTCCCTACAGAGGCTCACTCGCCCACCCCCACCCCCATACAAACCAAGTCCGCAGCCACCCGGATTAAATTAAGATGGGGTGGGGTGGGGTGGGGTGGGGGTGGGGCCCTTCCTTCCAGCCCCTTGGCTGGCCCCCACCCGCCTCGAACAGACAGCAGGGAGTCGAGGACCAGATACCTGGCAGCCAGCGGAGGTCTGGCCCCGCGGCCCCTGAGTCCTCGAAGAGAATCACACAGTGTTGGTGCCAGGAGAGGCTCCAGAGTGGGGAAACTGAGTCCGAGGAAGAAGGGCGTTGACCAAGGTCATGTGGCAGGGCCGGCTGGCAGGAGTTGGGGATAGGTCTTGGGCAGTCTCCCCTGCTCTGTGGCTGAGACCTGGCCCCTGACCTTGCCCCCCAGCAGTGGAGCCCCAATCCTGGCTCCTTCCCAGACGTTCATCACCACTAAGCCTGCAGAGAGGGAGCCAGGCGGGGGAGGCCATGGGGGACAGAGAGGTGGCTGGGTGCCTGTGGGGACTGTTGGGAGGGTTGGTCAGTTCACATGGCTCCGAGTTAGACCCAGTACTTGTGCAGGGCTGTCCCAGGCCCCAGGCACGTGTGCCTGTGGAGTGAGGGGACAGCATGTGTGTGTGCATGTTACACCCTGTTATCCACAGGGTGTGTACGTGTGTTTTCAAGTCCACATGGAGATGGTCGTGTGCTGGGAGGGTGTGCGGCCACCTGCGTGTGCCAAGGCTGTGAGCTAGGAGATGAGGGCAGGGGCCAGTAGGCAGGTGGGGGGGCAGTGTGCAGCCCTTGGGTGCGGGCCTGTGTTCACAGATGTCCATGCATATTTATGGGGGAGGGCTTGGCCCCCAGGCCTCACCATGGCTCCAGATGCAGACCCTGCCCCTGTTGTTGTCCAGTCGCTCAGTTGTGTTCGACTCTTTACGACCCCATGGACTGTAGCATGCCCGGCTTCCCTGTCCTTCACTATCTCCTGGAGTTTGCTCAGATTCATGTCCAGTGAGTCGATGATGCCATCCAACCGTCTCATCCTCTGTCATCCCCTTCTCCTGCCCTCAATCTTTCCCAGCATCGGGGTCTTTTCCAGTGAGTCGGCTCTTTGCATCAGGTGGCCAAAGTATTGGAGCTTCAGCTTCAGCATCAGTCCTTCCGTAGAGGCCCCATTGGAACCACCTCCCTCCCCTCTTTGGTCCAATCAGCCTTCGGCCCCAGGGGGAAAGCTGATTGCCACGGCCCTGCCGGCCCTGCCCTCCCCAGTCTGATTACATTTTACTGCTTTTTGTCGCTGATTAATCACAGCCTGGGGAGAGGGGCTCAGGGAGCAATGCCAACCCTGGCTGAGCTGGGCCGGACCAGGCCTGGCCCCCGCACTTCTCGCGCCTGGCTGTGGACAAGGCTCCCAGGAGCATCTAGAGCCTGCAGAGGAGCCAGGCAGGACCGCAGCTCTTGGGCTGTCTTCCCAGCCTCTATGGACCAGCAGGTGCCCGTTAGGACCTGGGGCTGGGGGTGTGAGAGTCTCCAGAAAAGCCCCCGCTGAAGCCCTCTTCATCCACACGTCTTGGGTCCGACATCCCACCCTTAGAGCCGAATTTCTGTGCTCCCTCGGTTCTTCTGCTGGAGCAGAGGAACTGGGAAGAAAGAACCCGGCCCTCGGAGCCAGACAGACCTGGGGCTGCCGTGTCTACCACTTAGTCATCTCCTCTAACCTCCTGGGGCCTCAGTTTCCCTTATGAAGTGATGGCGGCAGTGCTACCTCCAGGGCGGTGGCGAGGATGGAGAGACGTTAACGTATGAGTGGTGTCTGGCTGGGCCTCCCTGTGTCTCTTAGGATTTCCTATTAGCATGAAAACTACCCCCCCCACCCCGAGCAATATGAAATAATAATAATTAGAGCTTCGACTTACTGATTGGGAGGCTGAGTGGCAGCGGCTCTCTCCTTTGGTGTCTACTGAGTGGCCAGCTGGCTCCTGGGGACCCCCGCGCTGATGGAGGGTGGGCTGGAGCCTGCCAAGGGGCTGGTGGGAAACTGGCTCTCAGTGACTTTCCAAGAGGCTGTCACAGGGCATGTTGGTGCTGGCCTGACAGAGCTCCCACGGCATCCCCCCTGATTCCCAGGCCAAGGAGCTTCCAAGGACTGGCAGAAGCCATCCCTAAGTAAATCAGACAAAAACCAGCGGGGGGGCCTGCCCTGCACTACCTGCGGGTCTGGCTGAGGGACGGTGTGGGTGTCCACTGGAGACATGGGCCTCCCTCCAGGCCTCAGCCTTGGTCTGTGACCATCTCTTGGCCAGGCTGCTCCCTGGGGCAGGATCCCACCTGGCCAAAGGGACAGGGTTCACCTGGTTTATAACACCAAGGGATTATAGCAGCAAGGTCATGGAGCACCCCTCTGCCAGGGTCATCCCTGACCTCAGGCCAGTCACTGTCCTCTCCCCTGGTGCAAAGTCACAGCCCATGGAGCCAGCTGTGTGTCCAGGGAGTCTTCCACATGCCACGAGCTGCAGCTGGGCTGCACTTTGGCTGTGCCTAGGACCTGCACGGAGTCCTCTAAGACTCTGAAGGCAGTTTGGTCATGCCCCCAACTCATGGTCAAGGGCGCCCCCAACTCATGGTCAAGGGCACCCCCATTCAGGGAGCCGAAGGGACCAGGTTGGGTCATGCTGGGGTGGCAGGGCTGGGGCTCAAGTTCAAGGCAGGAGCTGGGTAGGGAATGGGATGGGGAGTCAGGCTCTGGGTCGTCTGCTGTCTCTGCCCTTCCAGGCTCAGAGGAAAGCTGCCTCCTTTAGGAAGCTTCCTTGACCTTCTCAGCCTTTCGTGGGGCAGCCCCTGGGTGCCAAGTCCTGCGAGCAAGCCAGGCTGGGAGTCAGAGGATGAGGGAGAGGGGCCTCAGAGAGGAGGCTCTGAGAGCAAGCCCCCGAGGACAAAGCTCACTGCCTGCTGAAAGGCAGGTGTGGTGGTTGGAGTGGGGGAAGAAGGGTTTTTTTGCAGAAGAAGGTCATAGAAACAGGGCTTGAAATTTTCCTGACATGGTGGGGGGCAAGCAGTGCCAAGAGCAGTAAGAGCTCCACATGGAGACCCCAGAGCTGGACCTGTGCCTCTGGTTGTCTGAGCCTCAGCTTACACACCTGTTAAATAGGAACACATCCAGCCCGCAGAGTGAATGCTTAGTTCCTGCAAGTGAAGTGCTGAACATGGTGGCTGAGGATGGAACATGGTGGCTTAGTACAAGCCAAAGGAACTCCAGGAGGAGGAGCCAGGGTGGGCAGAAGCTCAGACACATGAGAGGACCACTCCCCCACTCAGCTCTGGAGGGCAGGATCCGGGGGTCTGCACACCCCAGATCTGAGTGCCTGATACAGGGCTAGGCTGGGAAGGTGGCAGGGGCTGGGTGAAGGTCTGCTTAGAGGATGAATGAGGGGATGAATGAATGAACGAGCGATCGCACACCAGCCCACCCGCCCTGCGGCGCTGCAGCCCCGTCCTCTCCTCTGCACGTCACGGGGGAGCAGATGGCGAGATCGCAGGGTGTGAATTGTGTCTGTCGCTCCCCCATCTGGGGAAGGTGCCACTGTCATCACACCGCACTCCCTGGGGTGCTACCCGGAGACTTGTGGGCCTTCCAGACAGGAGTCTCCAGGGACTTCCCCCACTAGTCCTTGGCTCAGCGTCCTGGAGACCCTGGGAGAGGTGACCCCTCCCCCACACTCCCAAGACTCTGGAAGGATCCACCAGGCAGGGAGGCAAGATGAGAGAACTGGGGACTTCCCCGTGCAGAAGCTGGAGGCTTCCCCTGCCAACCCGGAGACTGGAGCCCTCTCCTCTCAAAGCCGGCATGCTCCCCGGCATCCTGTCTCCACCCACATTCAGCACCAGGGAGAGCTCCACCACACGGGGTGGAGTTGTGCAGGGATCTGGGAGGCCCTGACAAGACATGAACCCATTGTCCAGGGCAGGATATCAAAGTGGATGGAGGGCAAGCATCGCATGCAGGGTTTTGCCTGGACCGCTGACCACAGCCCTGCCCAAACTCGGGACCTGCTGGGGGACGCTGGTCGGGGAGGGGCGCTCCAGGGAGGGCAGAGGCTCTGGCCTCTGCTCCTTGGCTAGGGAACAATATTGTTCCAAGAATCCGCTGGGGACAGTGTGTAGAGGTGAATAAAATATTCATCGTCCGGGCAAACTCACACGGTCACTTGATGAATAATGGAATTTATAGACCTGCAGAGGCACACCCAGCCATGCGGGGCGTGCAGGCCTGGACACCCTCTTTGAGCCCCCAGAGGCCAGCTCCTGCAGGTGACACAGGTGTACAGGACAGAGCAGGAGGCAGAGTCCATGAAAGGGAAACAGAGGGGAAGGGACAGGTCTTTAAAATTGTTACTCCTTGAGAATCAACTTGATGATGGACAAAAAGAGGACTGGACTTGGAGTCTAGCGTGGCTGGGGTGAAACCTGGCTGCTGTCCTGTGCCTGGGGCGTGACGCCCGGTCACCAGGTGCCAGTGCCTGGCGCCTTGGTCTTGGCACGCACGGCGCTGGGACATGCTGAGAGGCGGGACCCCAAGAGCCCCTTTTCCAGCTGTCACACTCTCTGAGCCCAGGAGAAGTCTGAGAGGCAGAGGGAGGCGTGGCCACAGGAGCAGAGAAGCTTCTAGTCCTCGGGACTGGGTTTGATGTAAAAAACACGCAAAAACCTGACTGGGGAGAGACGGACACAGGCACTTCCTAGCCCCACCCCCCACCTGCCTCTCCCCCAGAGAGTCTGCTTGGCTGGGCCCTGGGCGAGGGTACTTTTAGTTTTTAAAAATATTTCTTTCTTTATTTGACTGTGCTGGGTCTTAGTTGCAGCATGTGGACTCTAGTTCCTTGACCAGGGATTGAACCCGGGCTTTCTGCATTGGGAGAGTGGAGTCTTAGCCACTGGGAAGACCACCAGGGAAGTCCAAGGGAATGCTTTTAAAAAGCTTCCCAGGATCTTCCAAGAATGAGAACTCTTAGAGCTCTTAGAGCTCCACAGAGGAAGGTCTGGTCTGGAAACAGTCTGGGCTGGGGCCAGAGGAATTGGATGATGTCCCTCCAGGGTGGGACAGCACTCTCTGCCCCTGGTCCCCTTGGGCTGTGGTCTCCCCCTTGGGGCAAGCTGCTGGCTGGCTGGGGCGTCAGGGGCCCAGCCCCCGCTCCAGGCCTGCTTCCTGAGTGACAGCTGTGGCAGCTGGCGGGAGACAGGCACGAGGCCCGCTCCTAATTGCTCTGGGCTCCCGGATCCCTGCCTCAGTCTGCTGCCTCTGATGAGACACTCGACAGATCTGCCCAGGGCAGCCGCTCCTCTAGAAGAGACCCCACGTCTGGCCTGCCTGGGCACCGGCCCGGGGGTGGGAGAGGTGGGGAGGGGGAGGCTTCCCCTCCTTGCAGGGTATGGCCACCTCTGGACAGGGCGAGGTCCTTTCCGCTTTTCTCACTGTGACATAAAAGAGCTTGTGTGTCAACTTCCATTTGAACGGGGGGCTGTTCAAACAGTGTGAAATGGCAGACACTGTGGGTGGGCTCTGTGGCCTCACCTGGCACACCCTGCCCCTGCCAGGGGGCCGTGACCTGTCCTCTGGGATCAGACCTGAGAGAGAAAGAGAGAGACGATGTGACCTCGCGCCAGCTGTTGGGAATAAGGGCAGCTGCATCCCAGGACGAACCCAGGAGGATGGCTTGGACAGCACTGAGCTGGGGTCTGGGGCAGAGCGCACGGTTCGCTCTTACCACTCCACTGGTGTCTCAGAGCGGTCCTTGTGATGCTGGGGACCAGCAGCGTTTAGCATACCCCCCCCGGGGCTGAGTTCTCAGGCTGGTGCCTGCCTCCCTGTCTCCAGCTGCCCGGGCCCTTCCCACAGTACCCCCACCCCAGCCCCTGCCCCCTCCTGTTGCAGAAACACCTCCAGAGCAAGGGCTGGACATCAGAAGACTGAAGCCTCTGGTTTCTCCAAGGGCGTTCTCAGATCCTGACATCTCAAATTCTTTCTCAGGAGAACCAGATTCATTCCCCAACTTCAGTCATCCAGCCCAGCGTTTATGCTTCTCCATGTGTGAGCTGGGGGCTTCCCCGGTGGCTCAGCTGGTAAAGAAGCCGCCTGCCAATGCTGGAGAGGCAAGAGACAAGGGTTCGATTCCTGGGTCGGGAAGATATCCTGGTGGAGGGCATGGCAACCCATTCCAGGATTCTTGCCTGGGAAATCCCATGGACAGAAGAGCCTTGTGGGCTATAGTCTATGGGGTCGCAAAGAATCAGACACGACTAAGCTCACATGCCATGCCATGCATGTGTGAGCTGCTGCCTCCGCCTACCACCACGTGGCCTGGGTCCAGCCTGTGCTTGCATACCTCCAGGGACGGGGAGCTCACTTCACCTCCACCCCCAGGCAGGGCCAACACTTGCCTGTTCCCTGGGCTCTGACTTTGTGCTCCAAGATCTCCCCTGTGCTGAGACAAGACACTGAGGCCCCTCCCCAAAAGGAGCACCTGCTTGTCACCTGGGAGATGGGCTGTCCTGATCTGTGAGCAGCTCATCAGATAGCAGGGACATGGTGTAAGGATGGTACCTCGAGGCTGGGGGCAGAGGGCACCATGGAAGCAGAGAGAACCCCTGGGAGCCGGGGTTGTGGGGGCCAAGTTTCACAGGAGTGCTTCCAACCCTTCATCCTAGGACTCAGCTGTGCAGGCTGGCCTGGCACTGAGATGCTGGGCCATGAAACAGTGAGTCTGACAATGGGAACGTGGGGGAACACCCAGGCCGGAGGCGCTGCCCAGACAGAGGCTGGTTTTGCCGAAGTCCCTCCTCCCCTGGCCTCTTCCGGTTCCGTCGGGAACTGGGCTGTGATCTTTTTGGAGCCCCGATGTTGGGGGACAGGACCAGGGCAGTGCGCCAGGGCGCTGGGGGCGGTGGGTGGCAGGACTTCCTTCTGAGCTGCTGAGTTAGGCCTGTAGCCCTGGCCCTGGCCAGGGCCCTGCTCGAGGGCCCGCTAATGGGCCTCTGTGGCCCGAAGTGCCCCGGTCGTGTCGAGCCTAAGTGATGATACAATCGACAGCAGTTTAATTGGTAATTTTAATCCTGGACAGAGGAGTAATGGCGTTACTAATTGGATCATTAGAGATTTGTGCTTTATGGCTATGTAATTAGAGGAGCTATGGGGGGTCGGGGTGAATTGGGGTGCCATGCAGGGCCAGGGGCAGGGAGCAGCCAGCAGGGCTCCGTCCCCGGCTGGGGCTCGGTCACCACTGAGACCTCTTGCTCTTCTTTGGCGCCTCCTGCACAGGGCTCCTGGGGCAGCTGAGTGGGGTGGGGGGTGCCAGTCAGGGTCTGTGTATGCCCCTCCCAGACCTGGGGTTCCACCGAGTCTAGAGGAAAGGAGGACCCTCCGAGCTCAAAGCTCAGTCCCTGTAGATGGGGTGGAGCGACTCCATCAAGCCCAGGCCCTCCCTGGGCTCCCAGGGCTCTGGGTTGGGGAGAGAATCACGAAGTGTCTGCATTTTAGACTAGAAAGAGGTTGTCCGTCCTCTGGCCCTGCTCAATTCACAGGTGGGGTAACTGAGGCCCAGGGAGGGGAGGGGACAGCCTCGTGTGTGCTCCATACCAGCCTCGTGTGTGCGTCTGAGACTCGCCGGCCCTGGACACCAGCACTCGGTGGCTTTTCTCACCCTGTCGCCCTGCATCTGTGTGAAGGGACAGGTGGGCTGACAACCGGAGCATGGAGGGGGCCGAGGGGGTCCAGCCCCACCCTAGGCCCTCAGGGAAGACACTGTGAGGTGCCATCTGATGGGTGTGGGCAGAGGGGAGTGTCCTTTGAATTGAGTTAACAAGAGGCTCCATCTATTTCTGGCCTTCAAAAAATATTTGCTGGATTAATTAATGAAGGAAAGAAAAAGGAAAAAAGAAAAAGGAGGGAAGGAGGACAGGTAGACCACAGAGGGCCTCTACCAGATGCCCTCACACCGGTCCCCGGAGCAAGCCCTGGCCACTCTCCTGACCTAACCGTGGTTCCCCTGCCAGCCTTCCAACGGCATCCACCTACTCCCAAAGGAGCCTAGTGAACCTCTCTGCACCTCTCTGCCCTCCACTCTCCCCCTTGCTCACCTGCTCCTGCTGCCTCAGGGCCTTTGCACTTGCTCTGTTGTCTGCCAGAAAGGCTCTCTCCCTGGACACCCTCACTGCTCACTCCTTCAGGTCTTTACTCAAAGGTCACCTTCCTGATGGGCTTTCCTTGGCCACATCCTTGCTTAAAAAGAAGACACACAAAGACAAGCCACACCTGTTCTCCCACTGTCCTGCTTTACCGCCCTGGCCTGCCCCTAAACCACAGCCTAACATGCCGTGGACTTTCTGTCTGTGCCTGTTGCTGGATTTGTTGGTGGCCGCATCCCAGTGCTGTGACACAGAGCAGATGCTCATACAGGGCTGTTGAATGAATGAGGGAATGAATGAATGCAGAATTGGAGGCTCCCTACAGAGGCAGCCCTGGGAGGTGAGGGCAGGAGGTGTGGGGGTGTGCGGGTTGAGGGCGGCAGGAGGCAGACGTGGGGTAGGGTGGTGACTGAGGACCCCTCCCCGCTGGCAAGTGTGAGCCTTCCCCCTGCCCCCCTCCAGCATTGCTCCATCAGGAGACTGTGACCTACATCAGCAAATGACTCGGCAGGTGGGGCCGGGGAGACAAGAATCTTTGTCTTCCCGCCAAGTGCTCCACCGACCAAGTGCCAAGTGCCCTCCGCCTGCGGGCTGTCGGCTGGCCCGCACTCCCCTTCAGGTCACCCCATGGCCCACAGCGGCCACTTGTGTCTTCCCCCGTACAGGCAGTGGCCATCTCCCGGGGTGGGCTTTGGGACTCCAAGGAGACCCCTCCTCTGCTGGCCCCAGCTCCCTGTTCACAGGCAGGAGTCCGTGCCTGAAACCCCACCCTCAGCCCCAGGGTGGGTCCCGCAGGGGCGGGCGCCGGCCCGCCCGCCCAGCCAGGCTGCCTCAGGCTTCGTCGTCGTTGGGTGATGTATGGCCTGCTGGCCCTGCCAGGAAGTGACAGCAGATGGATGGGCAGTGCCGAGGGGTGGGCTTGGAGCCAGGAGCGGGAGCAGGGAGTCGGGAGGCGCCTGGCGCTGGGGAAGGCCGTTCCCGGAACACCACCCTCCCTGACCGCCGGCAGGACAGGGAGCAGTCTCTCGCCCAGCTCCCACACTGTGGCCCTCGGGGAAGGCCAAGTGCAGGGACCCGGGGCAGGGGGCTCTAGGCTCCCCGTGGCCTCTCTCCAGGCCTCAGTTTCCTCATCTGTGAGCTGGTAATGAAGTGCCCACTGGGAGGGGGCCGGATCGCCCGAGAGCATGCTCACCACGCACAGACCCCGGGGTACTCCAGCCCCAAAGTGTCTTAGGCCTGGTGCTGGGCCAGGGAGGGGCCGTCCCCACCTGAATCTGCTTCCTCTTCCCTGTATCTCCCCTAACCCCCCTCTCCCACCCTTTGGGAGAATCGCCCAGCCAGAGATGGGCAAGACCTTAGCAGATTTCTAGTCAAAACTCCTTCTCAATTTTCCAGACGGGAAAATGGAGGTCTTGAGGGAGGCAGGACCGGCCCAAGGTCAGGTGGGAAGGCTTGGGAGACCCCCTCGTGGTGATTCCTGAAAGAAGCTGCCTCTCCACCCTGGGAGGGTGGGGTACGGGGGCGCCGGCGCAGCCGCCCTGCAGGTGGGGGAGGACGGCAGGACGGCGCTGGGCACGGGGAAGGGGCCTGTCGGCCGGTGTGGTGGCTGCGGCCGAGTCAGGATGCGCCAGACGCCTCCGTGGGATCTGTCTGCGTCCAAGGAGACCAGGACAGCGGGCGGGCAGACGGCTTGTCCTTGCTGGCTGGGCCTGGAGGAGGGCCGCGGAGTGGGGGGGTCATTCTGGGAATCAGGCTGCCTGTGGGGCCGGGCGGCCTCTCCCAGCATCTGTTCACCTGCCCTGCTCCCTGGAGGAGCCCGGACTCCATGCAGGGCTCCTGATGGCTGTGGGCGCGGGACACAGATGTATGTGGACGGGGCTGGTGGGTGCCTGAGGGGTGGGCGAGGGCGTGTGCGGCTGTGGCCAAGTGTGTGCACACATGTGTGCGGGGGTGGATAGGTCTGAGCGCTCGGGACCCCAGAGCCCAGGGCTGGGCCCACATCCCATGTGTCTGGGTGTGCAGCGCGCTTGGCCCGTGTGGGCAGGCGTGGATGAGATGTGGGTGTGCACAGGTGGGCGCGGGGAGAGACAGGCGCTCACTCAGTACTCACCAGGCCCCACGTGGCGCGGCCTCAGCTTTGGTCCAGAGGACCTGCTGTCAAATGGGGAAACCAAGGGCAGCAGCCTGCCTCAGCCCACCCCGCCCCGGGGGGGCTCCTGCCTGTAAATCCAGGAGAACCAGCCCTGCCCCGTCCTCACAACATGGTTCTCAGACAAGTGTCCCCCCGCCCCCCCAAGGAGAGAGACAAGGATGGGCCCTGGGAAAGGTGCCGTGACACATCACGGCAGCATTCTGGAATAGAGTCTTGGAACAGAGTCTTGCTGTGGCCTTGTTCTTCTGAGCAGGGGCAGGGCACGGCCGTGGAATTCTGCAGTCAGATGTGGGCTTCGAGATCACCCAGGGAGCCCTGGCCACTACGTTGGGGTGGGGACCCTTGCAGAGGAGGGAGCCCCCACTGGTGGGTCTCGTCCCCTCTCCGAGCCTCTGTTTCCTCACCTGTAGAACAGAGAGCCCCCCTCCTCCCTGGTCCCCGCTGGAGGGCTGGAGACCCAAGGTCATCTCAGGGACAAGGCAGTGGTCCCGCCACGCTCTCCTGCCGGACTGGGAGCGGGGGGATGAGCCGGGGGCCGGGGAGGAGGGGGCTGAGTGATCTGAGGCAGGGAGGCAGGCCTTCCAGTTCAGTTAGTGAAGGGATTTGTCATTTTAATGATGTGATATTTCTTGCCGGGCTCCTGTCCGCGGCAGCACCAAGGGGCCAGCTGCCTCCCTGAGTGAGGCGGCAGCAGAGGCTGCTCTCGGACTCCCTCGCCCGGCCAGGCTGGGGCCAGGGTCAAGGTTTGGAGGCCAGGGCTGGCAGGGGGAGCTCCATCAGCCGGGGGTCAGTCCCGTGCGGCTCCGGTGCAGCGTCATCCCCCGCCCAGCCTGCCGCTCCATCTCTGTGACCTTGGGCTAGTGCTGCCTGGTCTGCAAGGCTTGGTTTCCTCATCTGTAAAGTGGGGCTCAGACCATCACCCCCCGCCCCCAGCTTCTGCCGCCCACCCACTGTCGGCTCTAGAATCTTTCACTCCCTCCGCTTCGTGGCCCCCTCCAGTCCCACTGGCCAGGGCCGCGTCTGCACCCCTCATTTTTGCAGACCCTGGGCAGGCCGCTCTCCCCCTGGCAGCAGTGGGGTCTTTTTATTTTTCAGCTGGAAGATAATTGCTTTACAATGTTGTGTGGGTTTCTGCCGCACGACAATGTGAATCAGCCCTAAGGATACACCTATCCTCTCCCTGTTGAGCCTTCCCCCGCACCCCACCCATCCAGGTCATCGCAGAGCACTGGGCTGAGCTCTCCGTGCTGTTCAGCAGCTTCCTGTTAGCTGTCTGTTTTACACATGAGCGTATATATATATTTGTCAATGCCAGTCTCTCGATTCATCCCGCTTTTGCAGCGGCATCTTTTGGAAGCGCCGACCTAGCTTTCACTCCCCTCCACCCGGAGGCGAGCCCGAGCTGGCCTTGCCCCACTCCCCAGCCTGCCCGGGCCCCCACCCCATGCCTTCCCCACGCCTCGGTCATCCTGAATCTATCACAGCCGTGTGACCACCTCTCGCCTTCCTCACTTCTGACCCGTCCCACCAGCTGCTCCCTCTGCCATCATCATATCCATCAACCTGGTCCCTCGGGTCAGAGGCCCTCTCCAACTCCCACAACCGCCCCATGACCACGCCCATCACACGGAAGAGTGACAGCTGGTTTCCTAGCCCATCTTGTCTGCTCTGAGTTCCAGCACACGGTGGGCCCCCTGCTAAGCCTGTGTTTGTTGAATGACTGAATGAGGGGCCCCAGAGCCTGCCCTGCTGACCCTGGAGCACAGCTGTGAGGGTGCGGGTGGCCGGGCGGGTGGCCCATCCATCAGCCTGGCACCGCGCCTGACCAGATGGAGCCGCACCCCCGAGGGGGAGCTCCATCAGCCGGGGGTCGGTCTGCGGGTGTGTGGGCGTGTCGCTCCTGCCCCCCAAGGGACCCGCATCCGTCACACTGTCCCTGGGATGCTGGGGTGGGGTGAGCAGGCAGTGGCCCCTCCGCCGGGCTCTGGATGGGGGGCCTGGAGGAAATCTGCAGCTCTCTTAGCACAGGGGAGACTGAGGCCGGAACAAGGGCGACAGAAATAAAGAGTGTGGACCCCGCAGCCAGACCAGTCTGTGTTTGAGTGACAGCTCTGGGCCTCACTCGTGTGACCCTGGGCAGGTCTCTGGCCTCTGGGAGCCAAGGTCCTCGTCTGTAAAATGGGCACACGGTGGTGCCCCAGAAGCGGGGATTCACGCTGTGCCTGCCTTGTGCCCCTACCCCCTACCCCACCCCATGGCCTGGCCCCTGGCAGAGGAGGGGGAAGCAAAGATGGTGGCTGTGAGTGGCAGGGCCATCAGATTCAGGCGGGACTAGCTAATTGTCTGGGCTGTCAGAGGGAAGGAGACGTTGATGGATGCTCCTCTGGGCCAGAAGGGCTTCGGGAGGGGGTGGCTGAGTGATGACCAGGCCCTGTGGTAAGTACAGCTCGGCTGACCCGACCAGCGGGGCCAGGGGGACATCATGGCCTGGAACCTCTCCCAGCCCCACCTGGTTTGCTGAGAAGTCACCGCCTCCCTCCTTCGTATTTCAATGATCAAAACAAATGCTTTCTGAGCCATCATTTCACCTGAATTGCACAATGGCCCCGGGGAGTCGGACTGAAGAGCCTCACCCCACAGGTGGGGGGGCTCCCCACTCCACAAATGGGGGGGGACTCATTCACTCAGCTATTGAGTACTAAGTACCCACAGGACTGAGCACCCAGGGCACCGGACGAGAAGGCTTCGGCCGCCTGCCTGCCTTCCCCAGGCACCCTGCATGATGTGGGACTGGGTTTTGCATCCATCACGCTCGGTACTGGGAGTGTGGCGGGCAGACAGCATCCTGCCTGGCGCGTGCTCCCTGGCAGTGATGGCGGCCTCAGTGCCAGGCGCAGTCTGCACTTAAAGTGCGTTCTCGTTTAGTCATCCAAGGCGGATGTCGGTGACCCTGTTTTCCAGCTTCGAAAACTGGAGCTCAAAGCGGGGGATGATCTGAGTTGCTTGGGGTCCCCCAGCTGGGAGGTGATGAGAGGTGCCTACATGCCCACCGCAGACCTTCGCTCGATCCCTGGGGCCAGAGCCACACCTTTCCTCAGAGTGGGGGGCTCATGAATGAACCCCACACACTCCAAGAGCACCGCGCTCAGCCCAGCCTCCCCAACGCCTCCCCTGCTGTGGGGATGAAGGCCAGGATGGGATCTCACCTCCCAGCATCCGACAGCACCCCAGAGAGCCCCTCCCACATATCCTGCCCCCCACCCCATCTTGTCCTCACTGGGAGCCCCCTTAGGGGGCTGATGGCCACACCCAGCTCATTTGAGGGCAGAACAGCCCAGGCGGAGGTAGGATGGGGCTCGCACCCCAGCTTCAAGAAGTCAGTCTCTGAGCCTCACTCTGCCCCCCTCTCCCATCCCACAGTGGTGACAGCACAGGGCCCCCCAGGGGCCTTAAGATGCAGCCAGGACTGAAGTGGGAGCCACTGCCACGACTGGGCCTGTGTGCAGGGCGATGAGCGTGGTCCTGCTGGGACCAGCAGTGCCGAGGCGTACACGATCACTCATTGTAATCCCCCCCTCGGGGCCTGAGCAGGTACTCAGGGGACCCTGGGTCAGTGCTGGGGTGGGGGGGCCGGGCCTGCTCCCCTGAGGCAGGCAGCGGGGCTGGGACAGCCCGGAGGAGCTGCGGGGCTGGGTGTGTAGAGGGGTGCTGGGCCTGGCCTGTGCCGACCTACCCAGCGAAGCAGAGCCGGGTCTAATGAAGTGGGCTAGCCCCAGGCCGGCACTGATTTCACGACTCGGTGGCCACTTCCCAGCCGGTAAATGTCACCGAGAGAGGAGCTGTGGCCCCTGGCACGGACCCAGTCTCTGGAGGGATGGGGGTGGGCAGTCTGCGGTGGCGGGGTGGGGTCCAGGGACCCCTGTGGAATGCTGCCACCGGCGCAGGGCTCCTGGACCCTCGGGGCTCCTCTCCAAGTCCCGGGGGCTGAGCCCAGGTTGCTCCAGGGTCACCTACTCAGAGACATATGTGGCTGCCAGCCCCTCTCCTGTGTGAACCCAGGGGGCCCGAGCTCAGGGGCCCCAACTGCCCATATCCTGCCCCCCTTTCTTCATGGGGGGCAGTTTGGGGCGGTCTGCCCAGGCTGTGGGAGCAAAGCAAAGGAAGAACCGCCCCCTTCCCCCGCCCTCGCGGCTCCTGCCGCCCTGAGCTGCCTCCTCTGACACCTGAGCCAGGACGAGCTGATAGTGAACAGCCATAACCACACAGCAGCAGGCCCCGCTTAATAAAGTCTCACTGTGGCAGGTGTTGGCTCAGACCTGGGATCCGCGGTGACCCTGCGGCTGGCTGGGAACTGACTGTCCCGTGCAAGACGGGTGCGGGGCTCCAGAGGCCGAGCCCTCTCCTCTGAGCAGCGCTGCCCCCGACCCAGCCCTGCGGTGCCACACCTAGTGCTCATGGGACCCTTTTCTGCCTGGCCAGAGGAGATGGTGCCCGGCCCCCCTGTCTGCCCTGCGTCTTCCTCCCATCATCTGGGATCCCCAGGAGGTGGGAGGTGGGGTGGGGTGCCCTGACAGGCATTGCTTGTCCACTGCTCCTAGTGGATATCTGCGTGCCCCCACCCACCTGCCACTCCAGCTTCCTGGCCCACGGGAGCCGGAGCAGGGGAGAAGGGAGGCTCGTCCCTTCCAGGTTTGAACTTGGGGAGGTACTGGGCTTCCTGGAGGACTAGAAGCAAGAGGAGCAGGGGGCGGGGAAGGGGTGTCCCTGTGCACCCTTCCTTCTCCATTGTCTGTCTCCTTTGGGAGCCTCCATCTCCGGGTCTGAGACCTGACAACCAAGCTCTGCCCACCCTCGACCCCACATTTCCTGCAAACACTCTTGACGCTGCATCGGTGACAGGATGGGACAGTTGCTGATGCGGGCTCTGCAGGCAGAGGGTCAGACCCACCTGTCATGCCGTGACTTGCGTGTCACTGTCACAGCCGGGGCCCCTGGGCCCAGTGGGAGACATCCCTGAGTCCTCCACACCTTCCGACCACCTTCCCCACCTAAGGAGCCCCTCTGGGTCGGGCCCCGGCTCCCTGGTCACTGCCTTGCTGGGCCTCTCCACCTGACACCCAGTACAGATTGGTCACAGCAGAGCTTGGCAGATGGGAATGCTGGGGTGGGGGCTGCCCCTGGAGCCCGAGGGCCTCCTGGAGCAGGGAATGGGGTGAGGATGCGGCCCAGGGATGTCCCTGGTGGGGACATACATGCCCGCTCCATCTGAGAGCTGCTCCCCGCTCTCCCTTCTCGGCATTTCCGGGGACCTTCCTACGTGGGGCAGGGAGCCCTGTTATCCCCAGTTGCTCCCCCTCTATTCCATGGGGAAAGCGGGGAGGAGAGAAAAGCCGTATTAATAAAAGAATAGGACGCTGAGACGGCCGCCCAGCGTGTGCAGCTCAGAATAGCAATGTGCTTTCTCAAGGCAAACAGAACTCCCCAGGTGTTAATGCAAATTCACTCCAGTTAAGATGAAAGAGGGTTGTTTCCCCTTTGCCAGCTAATATGAAGGACTTAATAGATTCTGCTTGAGGGACTCGGCTGGAAGCGGAAGACTGGGGGAGGGACCCGGGCGTGGGCAAAGAAGCTGGGGGTTGTGGGGTCCCCAGGGGTTTTAGGGCAGAGCACCTGTCGCAGCAGGCCTGGCTGACGCGCCGCCCCGGCTGCCACTTGGGCTGTCAGGAGCCGGACACGTAGCCGGAGACAAGGCGGTGCCAGGCCCCCTGCCCTGTTGCCCACTGCCCTTCATGCCAGCGCGGGGGCTGGCACCAGAACTGCCCACTCCCCAGTTTGTGCCAGAGGAGGGTGGGGCTGGGAGAGAGGGTGGGGTGAGGCAGGCTGACCCTGCAGGGTGCCACCCCACAAGACCCCTCTCCCCAGCCCCACCCCATGGGACCCTGGGTCTGTCTTTATTCTGCTCCCCAGAGGCAAAAGGGAGGTAAAAGAGACCAGCCTGCGGAATTCTTTTAGAAACACCTGCATTCATAGATGCCTGCAACAGGAAGGGGCCCAGGTTCCTCTCATCCAAAATTGGACCTGCACTCGAGGACAAGGGAGCCTGGAGAATTGGGGAAGGGACCTTCTTGGCCGCACAGCTGCAAGCAGAGAGCTGTTCTCCGGAGGCACAGGCTGGACCCCGACAGGCCAGGGCAGGACCGTCCGTCTGAGTGGCTCTGCCAGTCATGGGCGCCTCCAGCCGAGACCACCCCAGACTACTCTGCACACGTCTCCCTGAGTCACCCTCCCCTGGGAACCATGCAAGACCAGGCTGAGCCACTGCTGGGGAGGGTTGGGGCTTCAGAGGCCAGGCTGCCTGGTGGCCCAGGAAAGGCAGCTCTGGAGGAAGGGAGACTTCAGAGAGGTCCGAGGGGAGGGTGGACAGGAGAGAGGCTGTCCACTTCCCCCCAGTTCTGGGTTTAGCTCCATCTCCTGGGTAAATGGCACAGCAGGTGCCTACAAGGAGACACCTCCGCAGCCTTCTTCCCTTTTGTTTACTGACTTAATTCCTCCAGATCAAAGGCTGCCCCTTCCTCCCTGAGCAAGCAGGCAGGGGAATTACATTATTTATATTGAAAATGGGCAAGAACTCCACGGGGACTTCTTCCTCATGGCTGATAAGAGAAAATGAGGTCGCTGCGTGCCCGTCACCCCCCCCCACCGCCCCCACCCCAGCATCTGCAGTGGGTACCCACGGGCTCAGGATGGGCTGCTCCAGGTGCCGGGTGGGCCAAGGGCTGCCCACCCACCCACGCTTACCCTGAGCCTCCAGTAAATTATTGACCGGAGCAGCAGGTATTAATGTGACGAAGCCAGAACATCCTCTCCAGGCAGCCCCCAGCCTGGGTGATCCATCATCTCCCTGGGCTTTGCAGCTGGCACTGGGCAAACACAGCGAGGACAGAGAGGCCAGATGCAGATCATTAAGCTCGGGGTGCAGGTGGAGTGAGGGGCCCAGGTGGGGGCCACAGGTGGGCCTGGTCGCTCTTGGGCTGGGGTTTCCTCTGGGTCACCTACTGCCCTTTCCTCTGCTTCCTCCTGCAACTCCCCCCGCCCCATCCTCAAAGGAAGCCTCCAGAGACAGTCATTGGGCTTAGAGCTTCCCTGGGCACGATCAGCTCCCACAAACCCTGACAAAACTCCCTTATCGATGAGGAAACTGTTGTGCCCAAAATTTAGGTAACTTGTCTCGACCACATGGCTGCTAAGTGGCTGAAACCCGGGTCTTCTCTGAGTTCTAGGTCGGGGGCTTCGAGCCCTTCGGCCGTGTGATGTCCTTTGGCCCTCCCCACGGTTATGTGAACGGAAAAGATGCCACGTTTCTTCGTGTGTACAGCTCCTGGTACTTGTAAGGATACGGTGGTACCACTACACACCCGCAATCCCCTTTCCCTTAGAAATCTGAGTATTTTGGGGGGTCTCATCTTCATGTTAGCCTGACAGCACCTCAGAGGTGCCCAGAGGCGTCACTCCCAGCCCTCTTTGCAGAGGGGGAGCCAGGAGGCAGGGAGCGTGTATGCAGTGAGCGACCTCACTGGGAGGTGTCTCGATTTCTTCAGCTCAGAGGCAACGTACCAGGTGCTATTCTGGGGCTACTACTCCAGCAGGGAATAGGCATCACGTGGGAACCGGGAGGGGACACGGTGGGGGTTCCTCTGTGAAGGCTCAGGTCCTGGCACTGCTCAGTGGCCCTGAGCCGGCTCCAGCCTCCCTAGCGGTGCCAGGATTGCGGCCGCAGCATGCTGCCATAATGCAGTAATGACAGGCTGCCAGGGAGCCCCGCGTGGCCCGGGAGGGGAAAGGAGCCCTTGGCCTCCCTCTCAGCTGCCTGGGCTGTCTGAGAGGGAGACGAAGGAGAAATGCGGACGGCTCGACTGTCTCTTCCCCAGACGCGCAAGAGAAATTGGATTAGACACAGTTGCAGCAACCGTCTCACCAGTACCTTTCCCCCTGGAGTCCTGCTGCCAACTCGTCGTTACATCTGTGGGTGGCTCCCGACCCACTCCTCCAACGCGAAGGCTTCTGGGGTGGCCAGCCCTGGGGATGGCTGGAAGGCACTCAGCTCAGGCGAGGACCACAGAGAAGGACGAAGTGCTGGCAGGGATGCCAGGAGCCACTCAGGGACCCTCATGGGGCCGGGCTGCAAATACCACAGGGAAACATCCGGATCCTGTGGCAGCTTTGGGTTTATAGCGTGGTCAAAGCAAATGAAAAACGACACCGAAAAAAAAGCAGAGGAGATTTCAACCTGTCTCCCTGGTTAATTCCAACCCCACTGAATGGTGATCTTGACATCTGTGAGAGCATATTGTTATCTTTTTGGGATCAGGGATTGGCTTAAAAAAAAAAAAAGGTAAAAATATTGTCTGAACAACTTCAGATGACTGGTATTTATAAGGTTCTTTCTCTAGCTTGGGACTAGGTAGGAAATCAGACTATTTCCAATCACTGCAAATGAAATGTGGCAGTTTCTGCACACCCGAAACTAATACAACGTTGTAAGTCAATTATACATCAATTAAAAAAAAAAAACAGCAATTTCTTATTATTTATTGAACACAAATAGTTGAATTAGTTACTGACTCTATACATTTAAAATGAACAAAATAGTGAAGTGTTTAAAAACTTCATAATTCTCTAGCTTTACAACTTCATATGTATCTTTCCAATACATATATATAAAGCTGGTTTTTTATATATATATATATGTATGTATGGCTTCCTTGGTAGCTCAGCTGGTAAAAAGTTCACCTGCAATGCAGGAGATCCTGGTTCAATTCCTGCATCGGGAAGATCCTCTGGAGAAGGGATATGCTACCCACTCCAGTATCCTTGGGCTTCCCTGGTGGCTCAGATGGTAAAGAATCTGCCTGCAATGCGGGAGACCTGGGTTCAGTCCCTGGGTTGGGAAGATTCCTTGGAGAAGGGAACAGCTACCGACTTCAGTAATCTGGCCTGGAGAATTCCACAGACTGTATAGTCCACGGGGTTGCAAAGAGTCCAAAAACATGACTGAGTGACTTTAAACAAAACCCCCTAAGCTCAGAAGGGTAGTTCTCAACCCCAGGGGTGAATGGCACACGGCCCTGTGACCACACGGGGCCACCTCTGTCCCGTAGGCAGCACCTGGGCTCCCGGGGACTCCACATGCTGCCCACCACCCCGCTTCCAGAGCCAGAAACGGGGACCCCGGAAGCAGAAGTGCCTGGAGCGACCGTCTAGTATGGCACCCTTGTTTCCAGGTCTGGAACTGAGGGCAGGTGAGGGGTGTGGGAAGGTCACTGGGCGATGGAGACCCAGTACACAGCCTGCTTCATGGGAAGCACGAGGGGGGTGCCCAGATGAAGGTGCAGTCAGGGGTGCTGCCATCAGCCCGGAAAAGGGGGATCCTTTCCCCTCCGACATAGGGATAGGGCTGAGGTCCTAGACATCAGCGGGGGCAGAGGCCCATTTCCTCTGGGGCACCCGGCGCCCACCACTGCGGGGGCTGGAGCGACAAGCAAACTGAGGCCCGAGACCAACTTTTTACAGTTTAGAATTTTTATTAAAACAAACATTTAAATTACAACAGTCCGCCAGAATAGAAAATAGCCTTCCCTGGTCCGGCTCTGACAGGAGGCCCCATGGGATGGGGGAGGGTGGTTTGATGTCTTTGAAAACTGAGGGAGCTTCCCTGGAAGCCCAGAGGGGCCGGCCTGGCCCTGGGGCAGCGGCTGTCTCCCCACCAAGGCCGCCGGGTCTCAGCCCTGTCAGCGGGCGACGCTCAGTTGCTGTGGCCGGTTGTCAGCCTCAGAACGTGCTGTTTGGATTCGAAAGAGAAAAGAGAGGGAGAGAGAGAAGCCTGTCCCCAAGACTCAGAAGGCAGTCGCTCAGGAAGCGTTACGTAAGGCCGCGGGGGCCGTCCATCAGGGACCGCACACGGCAGAGGCCCCGGGGCCCAGCAGGGGCGGGGAGCAAGTCAGCGAGGTGGTCTGCGTGTGCCCACCAAGAGCCGCCGGTGCAGCCCCGCCGAGGCTCACTAGCCCAGTGCTTCCGCCCAGTGACCATCAGGGGCGCTTCTAACCCGACGATCCCAGGCAGGGCCCTGCTCTTGGTGGAGGTCAGGGGCTTCCTTAACTGGACAAGCCCTCAGCTCGCCCACTGGCACATCACAGTCGCCTCCGCTGTGGGCATGCGCCCTGAGAACGGAGCTCCTCTTTCAAAGTCCTTCTTCCACTCGGGCTCAAGACCCTTAGGAGGGCCCCGTCCTCTCCGTCTGTCCATCTCCGGGAGGTACCCACCCACTCTTGTCCCCAAGGAAAACTGAGGTGTTCCAGCCGGCCCACTCCCACCCCGAGGCAGCTCCCCTACACGGCTCGGATGCCAGCCCGCTCCCCTGTGGCCACAGACTTCAGACACACAAGCAGCAGTTAAATAATAATAATAATAATAAAAACCCCACAACGTTTTTATAAATGACCACCATGCTCTGGGCCCACAGCCACTGTTACAGACTAAATCTACAGGTCAGGGGTGGGTGGTGAGCCTGAGGAGACAGCCAGGCAGACGCTAGAGGACCCCCACCGGGAACCTTGTCTCAGGGTAAGAGGCCTTGGAGGGACAGGGGAGACGGAGGGGAACCTCCCAGCAACAGCCGTTCGTGCCTAGTGTTCAGAGTCCCACCCTGCACGTCCCGAGGGGCTGGCTGCCTGCGGGCAGGGTGGCCCAAGGCAGTGGCGGCCAGCCCAGGACAACCGCTGGGGCAGCTTGACCGTGGAATCTGGCAGGATCTCTGTGAGCGTCTCAGTCTCTCAAAACCACTTAGGATGGCCAGAGACCACCTCTGCCCCCGGGAAATCTCTGGGCCCTCACAGGTCTTCACGTGGGAAGCGTCTTCTCACTGGATGAGACTTCCCTCCTGCCACTCTGCGCAAGAGCCCCGTGGGAAGGATGTAAACAGGCTGGGGGGTCCAGCAGGCCATGGAGGAAGGGCGGGAGAGTGGCCCCAGACCGAGGAGTGAGTGTGGGTCCTGGGTGGGCGCATGGTGGGGGGGGCCACGTGCCAGCAGGCGCCAAGCACTGACTATGCCTCCCCGCCCCCACCCGGCCCAGGGGTCACCTGCACCCCTCCCCCCACGGCCCAGGGAGAAGGTAAAGTGAAGGCTCTAGGGAGACAAGGGCAGCAGGAAAGGAGGCCCCGGCACCGTCAAGGGTGGGGGGCTGTGCCGGCGCGTGGCCAGGAGGAAGGATGGTTCAGATCGACAAGACGGGCCGCGGCCAGTGAGACATCCCTGTGGGGCCTCAAGAGCCCTGCGGAGACCCTGGTCATGGCTGGGCTGACCACAGCGATGGGGATCCCCCTCACACCCCTGCCACCTGCAGGAGAGCCTCCAGCTGGAGAGGCCCACCCCACCTACGCCTGCCTCTCAGACCTGGGTCTGAGCGGGCAGAAGAGAGGCAGTGAGAGCTTCGTAGGGTGCAAGTTCCAGGTGCAGGCTTGGCTGGCCTCCCAGGCCCTCTGCCAGCAGCCAGTCCTTCACCACAGCTTGGGCCGGGTTTTCCCCGGGCACAGCTGCGTTTCCACTCCCCACCACGGGCAGCCAGAGCGCTGCCCCCTGGGGGTGCCTGGGCCGGGTGCCCATCTCCTCCCGGCTCATCATGGCCGAGCTCTCCGACGACGTGGAGCAGGCGGGCCACTCTGGGCCACCTTCTCCCCACACTAGCTCCTCACCAGGGAAGGAGATGAACGTTCTGGAACCCTGGGGGCAGGGGTGGGGGATGGCACCAGCCTCCGGGTCTCCAGGGGGTTTGTGTACTCCCCTCCCCGCAGCCACTTCCCAGCCAGGGGACCGGGGCGGTCAGCCGGGGCCGGGGAGGGGGGGACAGTAAGACACACACTCCAGGGTGCTTTGGACGAAGGAAGCATAGGACCCCACATCAGACAAGGAGAGACAAATACTTCTTGAAAAAGACCTAAAGACTCAGGTCAGGAGAACTAGAACCCCACCAGAGAACCCTCTGCGGGGTCATAGTTCAAGGCAATTGCACATGAAAGGCCTGGGCTCTCCGCTCGGCCTGCCTTTGGACGGCTCCCGTGGTGTAAGGCCCGTCCCGTCGGTGCCAGGGCAGGCGGGCAGAAGCAGCCGATCCTGGGGCGGCCGGGTCACCTGCTAGAGCTCTTCAAAGAAGGCCACTCGGGACTTGGCGCTCTGCAGGGTGAGCTGCAAGGAAGCAGAGAAGATGGTGAAGGCGGGGCTGGCTTCCTGCCCTTTCACGACAGGACACCCTCCTGCCTCGGGGACTAAGCTCGAAGCGGGTTTGGAATGAAAGGGAAGACGGAAGCCGGTGGTCAGCCCCAAGCAAGTTTCCAGAGTCCTCCAAGGACTCAGATTGGGAGGTGGCCAGTGAGGACACGCCAGGAGGGAGGGATGGCTGGCGGGCAGAAGAGCCCGGGGCATTTGAAGAGACTCCTCCATCCCCATCCACAGGGCGTGCTGTCCACACCAGGGCTCGAGGGTCAGCTCGGCAGAACCGACGTCTCAGTCCTCAGGCCCTGGGCATGCCGCTGGGGCAAGGTGATGGGCCTCGGGCGGGGCAGGCCTGCGTCACGTGAAGACCAGCTCGTCTCTTCTGCTCCCAGTTCCCCAGGGGACCCCAGAGCCGACTTGCCCGTGACCTGGCAGCTGAGAGGGCATTTCCATCCACAAACTGGGATGGAGGGCTCGGGCTTTCTAGGTGGGGCTGGTTCAGGCAGGGAGGGGGCAGCACGTGGTGGTGGTGGGGTGCTCTGGGCCTGAGGCCTTTCCTAAGAGGCAGGAGCTCGGGGAAGAGGCGGAAGGGAAGGGGAGGGCCGGGGGAGGAGCTCTTGGCTGGCAGATAAGGCCCGAACTAGGGTTTGCGACCTCTCGGGGCTGCCAAACCTCAATTCCCCAACCCAGCAGGCCCCTTGCCAGGAGCTCCCCAAGCAGAAGCATCTGGCGTGGGCATCCTCCCAGCGCCCAGCTCTGCTCCTGAAAGCAACCACGCCGGCGAGACTGCGCGCCACGTCCAGCTCTGGGACTTTGCTAAGGAGAGTTTCCGGGGATGCAGACACAGAGCACGCACAGTCCGTCCACCTTCATACCCTCGAGCCTCTTGGCTTAGTGCTGTGCATACAGTGGGAGCTCCGCTTGTCGAGTGAGCAAAATGCAGGTGGTAATTGCAACGAATGGTGAGATGCAGGGGGAAATTCGAGAGTTCCCCACCAGGCTGGAGAGGCCCAGGTGCTAATTCTCCATCACCAGCTCACCGTTCGGCCTCAAGAGACATGCTTGACCTCTCTGAGCCCCTTTTTTCTGGAGTTCAACCACAGGGGCAGGCTAGATGGCCTGGCCCATTCCCTCATTCAGAGACCTCTGGCAGCCTCTGAATCCAAAGAGCTTGGCTCTGTGAAGGGCGGGGGAGGAAGGCTCCAACCCAACCACTTCACCATCAAAGATGCACAGCATCAGTGCACTCGAAATGAGACAGCTTGAGAGCCGGCTCTTTAAATCCTGCCAAATCTTTTGGCCTTGAAGTTCCCGACTAACAAGCTAAATGCAGGGAGGCATCTGAGCTGTTTCCTTCAGTGGAACCAATTTCTGAAGCCCTTTGGAAAGCCCAGCTCTAACGGGAATGCAGAGAGCTTTCATTTCTTTGCTGAGACGGAACTCCCTCTAGAAGGACGGGCTTCTCCCTAAACATAACAGAAGAGAAGGACTGGGAAGGACACGCTCGGTGATAATGGGAACCAGGATGCGGAAGAGAGAGCCAGAGAGCCGCTGGGACAAAAATCATCCTGGGAGAGAATGAACCGAAAGGGGTGGAAGCCCGTGTACCACTCTGGTTCCTCCAACATGCCTGGGGGACCTCAGGTCAGCTCCTCCGGGGACAGGGGACCCGCAGGAGACACATTTGCCACAGCCCTTCTTTTCATGCACCCACTCACTCACAGGCACAGCCAGACCGCCTGACCCAAAGCCCACCTGGCTGCTGAGCTGCAGGGTGGTCCTGACGGTCCCTTCCTCACAGCGTGATCAGAAATGCCCGATGACACGCTACGGCTGGTAATACTAAGAGATCACGTCCCTCCTCCCGCAGCTGTGGCTCCTGGCCTTCCAGGGATCAGGAAGCAGGGCACAGCACAGGTTAGAAGGGATGCAGGCGAAGGGGGAAGGCTCACGGCCACTGAGGTGGGGCAAGCAGAGGCCCCCGAGGAGGGGGGCCTGGCACTTCCCTGGGCAGGGAGCCCAGCCTGTGCAGGCCTCCGAGAGCCTGCTGCCCGTTTGTACGATGGTGGCGCCAAGAATTCCTGGATTGTCTACGTGAGCTGTGTGCCGTCTGTCCCCTCGAGGTGCCAGCACCAGACTCCAGCTACCCACTCCAGCGTGAGCTTGTCAGGAGGTGAAGCCCTCTTCGGGTGGGCAGCACGCATCCCTGGACCCCAGCCCACACTGACCTCTTATCTCGCAAGAGCAGCTGTTGAGCCCCAGTCCAAGGAGAGGTGCGGGGACAGACCCAATGCCCTGGCCAAGCAGAAGCAGGGAGGCACCCCGGACGCACGGCCTCGGCAAGAAGACAGTACTGTGGTCTCCGGGCTGCTGGATGGACGGGTGGGGCCACCAGACTGAGGTGGCCGACGTGGCTGCTGACACCAAGGGCCCTGGGATTTCAGCCCTGGCCCACAGGCAGACCTGCCCCCATCGCTCACTCTTTCTGCACAGTTCGTGTAAATGTAAATCCTGTGTGAGTCGCTTAGTAGCTCTTTGTGAACCCATGGACTGTAGCCCGCCAGGCTCCTCTGTCCACGGGATTTCCCAGGCAAGAACACTGGAGTGGTTTGCCATTTCCTTCTCCAGGATCTTCCCCAACCAGGGATGGAACCTGGCTCTCCCACATTGCAGGGAAGATTCTTTACCATCTGAGCCACCAGGGAAGCCATGGCAGTTCCAATTTCCACAGGAAGCCCGTCATCAGAGGAAAATCCCACACGAACCGACTGGCGCCACTGGAACCCTCCCAGTGGCCACGGCGGCCCCCGCCTGCCCCAACTCAGCAGCATCCTTCATCCCAGGCATCACGCTGTGATCGTAGTCATGCTGGAGAGCAAGCTGGGGAGGCGGGTGGGGGGCGGGTCTGCAGGGAGAAGCCTGAGCTTCTTTCCTTCATGTGGGGACTCAAGCCCAGGGCCTGGGAGATGCGCCCTCGGGGTCTGCCAGCCATGCTCCCGGCCCCTGGGCTTGAGATCATTCCCCTCATCTGTGGGATCCCTGACCGCCAGCTCTTTCTAGAAAGCTCCCTGACTGTCACACTGACCGTGCAGCCTCAGGCAGGATGCATTCCTAACCAAGGAGGGGAAGCCCTAGCAGAAACAGCACAGAGCTGGCCCTTCGTAGCGTGAACTGCCCCCGTGGTCGTCTCCATAGACTCTGGAAGATGGGCTCACAGAGGCTGGGATCCCGGCCACCGTCTCACCTTCTAAGGTGTACAAGCCACTCAGTGTTCCGTCCACCTTCCTGGCTCTCCGCCTAGCAGGCAAGGGACCACAGGGGCGATGATCCGACCGAGGCCTTGCATCCTGCTGTGTCGCACAGGAGAGCCGAAGCTTGTCCCGTGAGCCCACCCCCCACCCTGCAGCCCCTTGGTGATCCAGCAACATGTGTCATCACCCCCAGAAGGACTGCTCGGGGCGGGGGGGCAGTGCCTCCAGGACTGGGGCTGGGGGAGGACCCCACCATTTCAGTAGATGGAGGAGCAGAAAGGCCTGGGGACATGGACGGAGAAGTGGTGCCTCGCGCACACAGGCTACCCCATCCAGGACCCACGGGGTCCGCTCCACCTTCTCTGAAGCCTTCTGAGGACGCGCAGCCTCAGCGGGTCCGCTCTCCGGCGCCCTGAGGATGACAGAAGACCATGAACATCTCCTCACCAGGCTCAGGGCTGACCGCGCCTCCCTTCCAGCTGTCTCCTAATACCTGATTCAGATCAGCCGTGTGAATAATACAGGAGGAATTAAGTTCTCTCTCTCTCTCGACTGAACCGGCTGTTCAAGTCTGTCACTAATCCAAGCTCCATTCCGAGCAGACAAACTTCCTTTTCTCTGCCAGCTGCAGAGCTGGACAGCGCGGTTTTCATCTTCGGGGTGTGTGTGTGTGTGTGTGTTGGGGGGGACGGGCGTCTGGTCCACCTGTGGCCTGGCCCCTTCTTCCTGCCCAGCCTTGACACACACAAGCCCGGCAGAGTCGCCTCCCGTCCCACCCACCTCCCCATGGCACTGCCCGTTGTCTGTGACTGCCACCAGGCTAGGCAAGGGCAGGACAGGGTGGGGGGTCACCTGGGGGGGGTCACCTGGCAGGGCCAAGACCTCTTCACACCACCCAAGCTGTGTGCAGTGCGACCGGACAGATACCTCCAACCAGCTAACACACGAGTTCAGACTCGGGAGCCGCATCTGTGCCCTTAAAAAGATGGGAGGCTGGCTCCCCCGGCCCTGGGAAGGACCTAGTAGCTAGCCGCCTCTCCCGGACTCAGGCACGGTCCTGAGACAGACTCAGGGGCCTCCAGCTCACTGGATGAGGACTTCAGGCAGCCCCTGCTGCTGGCCACTCCTGAGAGAGGGCCCCTGGGGATCTAGAGACAGCAAGCCCGGAGGCCTCAGACAAGCACCAGGCTCAGCGGGGGGCCCTCCCACCCTGCAGGGAAGGCTTCCAGCTCCCAGGCTCCTCCAGCCTCATTCATTCCCAGGACTGCCCCCTGCTGGAGGAACACAGCCCCCCACGCTGGTGGCTGCCAGCTCCCTCCTCCCCGGCTCTCCTCTAAAAGTCCTTTTGGGGGGTGGGGGGTGGGGGTGGGGGGGGAGGACTGCTTCCCAAAGTGAAGGGAGAAGAACTAGATGTATTCCGGCACGGGGCCTGCAGCGGCAAGGCTGCCTGATTAAGGATGAATTACACTTTCATCAGCGCATAGAGAAAATTGATTCACAAGGCCACACTGTGATAATCTGGCTCCTAAAGAAAAGGGGGTGGCGTTGGGGGTGGGGGTGGGCAGGACACAGAGCCACTTCGGCGATCAGTGACGAGACAGCAAGAAGAAGCTCTACAATTAAGCTGGGAGAACAAAACTAATCAGAGAGCCAGGAGTCCTCCAACTAGTCTCTGGGGGCCTCGCCTCAATCCACTCATCCCTGGTGGGGTAAGAGAGAAAGGCGGTGGGGGTGGGTAGTGGGGGAGTCTTATTCATTTTAGACAAGGAGACCCACAAGGCTGAACCTGTTTCAGACACTACCCTAAGAACTCCAGGGGCCGAGACCCTACTCTTCCCATAAAAATGCAGGGGAATTGAAATGCAAGCCCTAAAATCATGTTACACTTTCTCTCCGCCACTACATATTGAGAACAGAGGAGCTGGGAGGGGAGCGGGGGTGGCGGGCGTAGCACAGATACAAAAGGACAAGCAGCTTCTCCACCACTGGGAGCAGGAAGGTGAACGCCAAATTCAGAAGCAGCAGCCAATTCCCACATAATCTCTGGTTTGGGGTGTGATCAACATTCCCTTTCCGGAAGAGAAGCTGAGGGGGCAGGGCCGGTGGAGGGGGACGGCGGCTGGGAGCTGGCCGGATTAAGCGATTCTGTCATCTTGCTAGCTGACAACTTGCACCCGAATGTCATCTGGTGATGTGTACAGGGGCAGAGAGCTTGTCTACATGCTTATCCCGAAACGGAGGTGGGACGAGGGGCCGAGTCCACCGTCATGAACAAATCCAGTTTGGCATCAGCTACTTTATCTGCTTCTGGGAGAAATCTGCCTGGGAAAACCCGGAGGGTGCCTTTGGTTTATGCATCCTTTAGGCTGAATGGCGCCTGGAAACCGGTGTTTGCTGGCATCTCCGGCTGCCCAGGTGATGCTCGGCTCCTCCACCTGGAAAATGGACTAATCGGCCCGCTTCACCTCGCTGGCCACGGAGAGGCTGACGGATGGGCACGGAGCGCGCGGCACGGGCACCTGGGGGAAACGGTGCAGACAGACCCATGTCTTTTCAAATCGCCAACATCAGAAGGGAAATCACAGCAGGGATCGTCAGAACAGAACCTTGCGCCCGCAGAATGAGTTTACAGCCGGATTCGTCCCTCCCGTGGTTGCGGTGATAGATCAGGTGCTGCAGGAAAGCAGCATGGACACGTATGGTCCGTGCGGAGGGACCAGATGAGATGTTTGACTCAAACATCAAATAAATCCCACTGGTGCCCTTGGGCACTTCCAAACGGGGGCAAGATATCCTTGGAGGGCAAGGCAGGCTTTGTAGGCTCCTCAACACCTCCCACAGGGAATGGGCTCACCCAGGTAAAGCCCACCCACCCAAGGGAGGGGCTGGATCGCAGTCTTTTGGCAAAGAGGCTGAGCCAAGTGGGTCCCCGAGCTGGGTCTGGGGGCACTGAGCGTGTCAACCACACCAGCAGCACAGCCTGTGAAGGGTCCCAGGTCCCGGCAGGCAATGCAGATGGAGGTCACTCAGGAGGGAGGCCGGGCCGGTGGCTTTAACCAGGAGGGACGCCTCTCACGCGAGTCCACCCTCACACTGGGGTTGATCATGTCCCTGATGTTGTAAGTGCTGTACTTGACTCCCAGCCCTGCAGCTCCAGAGGGAGTCCCCGCAAATTGAAGATGTCATTGGTCTTTTATGTCTTCCTGATCTGAGAGCGGCAGCTGGGCTTCAGAGACATGCTGAGGCTCCTCACTGACGCCTCCCCACCAGCAGAAACCACAGCAGGGCCTCGGTGGTTCACACCACTTACGAAGGAAATAAGCTTTCTAAGCTCTCTGACCTCCAGGATTTCTCATCTGTCGACTGCCTTTGAGATCCTGTGCTTCTTCAGAGACCACGGGTACGAGACACGAGGACAAGCTTGCTGGCGCTCAGACCAGCCCAGAATGACGCTGCCCCTCGAGAAGGGGCGGGGGTGAAGGGTGTGACCACAGTGTCACCTCCACAGTGCGCTGTGCAGCTAAATCCCACGCGGCCACTGCGCACCTCGTTGGCACGGTGGCTCTGAAGGCAAGAAGCGCGAGCCCTGGACACCGTTTCCCCCTCCCCCAGCCTCACTGCCAGACCCCACGCCCTTGTTCAGAAGACCCAGAGGCCAGGAACGCCACTGTCGCTCTCCTCCCCACCTCCCCCCCGCCACCCCGAGAATGCCATGGGTCTACGTTCCCAAGGGCAGCCTTTGATCGCTAGTGCCGCTCAGACTCGGATGCAAATGTCAAACCAGTTGTGCTGATTATCGATCGGGAGAAGATGGAAATGTGCAGCGAAGATCCGTGGAAGCAGAAAAATACACCCTTGCAAATCCAGATCACACAGCACCAATGGTGTGGTTCATTCTGGCTTTTTAAAAGCTTTTACCTCCAAACACGTGGAAGCTAAAACACCACTGAATACGCGTGTCTCGAGCTGCGCACGCAAGTGTGGCGCTTCCCAGGCCAGGCTCCCAAGCAGGTTTGTTTCTTTATACAAGTTCAAGCCCTCGCTGAGCTTTTACACGGAACTGCTTGCCAAGCTGCGCTCAGTCGTAGCCGACTCTTTGCGACTCTGTGGACTGTAGCCCACCAGGCTCCTCTGTCCATGGGATTTCCCAGGCAAGAATACTGGAGGGGGTTGCCATGTCCTTCTCCAGGGGATCTTCCCGACTCAGGGATCGAACCCGTGTCTCCTGTGTGCGTGTCTCCTGCACCAGCAGGCGGATTCTTTACCACTGCACCACTTGGGAAGCCCACGGGGAACTCACTGAAACCTCATAAAAATCCTGAGGGGCACGAACTGTTTTATTCCCCTTTTATAGGAGAGGACACTGACCCTTAGCAGGAGGTAAGAATTATAGAGGAAGGAAGTGGCACAGCAGCTGGCCCCTGTGAGGCAGACTGGACTGCTTCTCGGCATTGCCGCAGGAACATGGTAACCCCTGCCCTGGGTAAACCCGTGGAATTTAGCCTAAGTGTCACCAGCCCCAGAGGGTCCTGCTGAGGCGGGTCAGACACAGGCCTCGAGGGGGAAGCTGGAGAGCAAAGGGGGAGGAAGACACCCGGACGGCCAGAGGGAGGGAAACCAGTCTTTCCTCGAAGGAATCTGTGGTCAGAAGACACGAAACATGAAACAAAACAAAACCAATGCAGGCGGGTTTGAACCAAGATTAATGACGAGCTTCAGGACAATGGAAACTCCTTGGTTCACCACCGATCTGCATTTCTCACCCTGGACTTTCTAGATGGAGCTGTGCCCTTGACAGTCTGGGTGCCCACATCTCAGAGCCTGCGGTGGTATTTCTCGTCATCTAGGCTCACTCTGGCCCAGACCACAGCCCAGGCACAAGGCCAGAGCCACCCCGGCATAGCAGGTGGCTGGCCGGCAGGCTTGGTTACTGGCTGCTGGAACCACCAAAGTCCAGAATGTGCCTCCCCTCCAACTTCATATGTAGCAAAAGCTACCACTGCTTGATCTGTGATGCTGAGATTAAGTCCAGCTGTGTTGAGAGCCAACTCCATTTTATTAACCCTCGATTAATCTGAATTCTGGGTTAACTGGAGCTTGCAGCCAGCCTACTTTGAAAACAAGTTCACATCAAGACATTAAAAAAAAAAAAAGAAGGCATCTGTGCATGTCCTAGGAGCAGCACACGTTTGACTACAAACGAAACCTCATTTGTCTGTAATCACAGCTCAGTGAGGGCTGACGGTCAGAACCGGGCCCCCGAAGAACTGAAACGTTCTGAATCATTACAGAAAGAAGAGAGATGAAATCATCCCGAGGTAGAAGAGTACGGTCACAGAGAATATCTGCCAGCACAGACTGAAACACAAAATGGGCTTTCTGTGGGCCCCTGTGCTCGCCACGGGGCCCGGGAAGCCTCAGTGGGCCCACCCTGGGTGCCGTGCTGCCTGGCCCACTCATTTCATGGTTCTCACTCCTGCCCAGCACAGAGCATGCACCGCTTGGTGACGGGGTGTTCAATGCCAGCACGTGGCGTGAAAGCTTGAGCAACAGGAGCCCGCTAAATAAAAGTGTCACACACAAATTGTGGTTCACGCCAGGGGTTCCTGGAGCCACTGACAGACCGAATCCATCTTATAATGAGACCCATCTGGGACTTTAATAGCTAACCTCTCCCGCTTGGATGGCAACCACAAATAGGATCCATCCTGTGCCAGATCGCACTTTTGGATACAAAGCTTCCAATGGGCTTGTTTTATTTTGGGAGCAAAAACCATGGTGAGGATAGCAAAGAACATGTCCACACGTGACCGCGGGTGTCGGCGGGCTCACTGGCGTGGGTGCTGCTGGGGCTTGGGTGAGGAGCAGGGGGAGAGTGTCATTTTATTATTGTGTGTAATAAATTCTCTCCACTGCCTAGGCCTGTGGGGAGAATAATGAACTGTCGCAGAAGGAAAGCAGCAATCATTCAATTAATTCACTTGGCGAGCGCTGACTGCCCGTCAGCCAGGACTGCGCTGTCCCGACGGGAGTTCCCGCCGAGGCGGCCGTCAGCACGCTCGCTGGTGGACAGACGGTCCGCTGAGCCTGACCGCGGCTGAGACCCCTGTGCTAGCGGGTTGCTTTACTTGAAAAGAGAATAGATGCGGACAGAAAGTGGGGGTTGGGGGCCGGCTCTAGAGGAAGGCAAAGCAGCACGGGCAGCTCTCTCCACCCCACCCTGGTCCCACGACCAGGAGCTGCCAGGTGTCACCGCGGACGGGTCTTCAGAGGCTGTCACCACGCGAAAGGTCATGACCTCGAGTTAAAAAGACACCCAAACAGACCCCGTTCCCATGCTAGGGTTATTTATCGGAGGGGGACGCCACCAAGACGAAGGACTTGAGACACACCTGACCGGACAAGAAGCCATGACCTTCCCCAGCCCAACAACGACACACGTGAAGGAAGGACGCCTGGTCCGACGGCCCCGGGACACGCCCTGGAGGTCGGCCTGGCCCCGTGGGGGGGACGCCTGCTCTCAGACTCAAGCATGCTGCGGCCAGGCCCCAGGTGCCGCCTGACCCCCCGGGAGGGCTGGGCGCGGCCCCGGGGACACAGACAGGCAAGCTCATGCAGGGGTTAGTACCACAGAGGGCGGTCCCATCACCACATAGAGTACCTGGGCATAACCTACTGTGAGGGCTCAAATGCAGATAGGTCTTCTGCCTTGGGCTTGAGGCTAAACCAGCAAGATAAAAATGAAGAAAAACAGAAAACACACCCTGTGATATCAACAACGTCACGGGTCATTGTGCCACTTGCAAAATGCTTTCAGACCAGGTCTGAAACTGTGACTGGCGACTTTACTTGTTTTGTTTTTTACGGCTTGGAGTCGGGGATCTCTACAGCTTTTAGCACCCCGGGGGCTGTGAGGCAGCTACATACAGCCTGTGCCTGGGGCTGGGGGGAGAGACAGTGGAGTGGGGAGGGGTCTGAGGCAGCTCCTTGGAGGCCCAGCCAGCTCCCTGGCCAGCTGGTCCTTCCTCCTCTCTGCCCACAGGCTGAGGCCTCGCTCTAGCTCCCCTCTCTGCTCAGAGTTTCAGACGTGGGTCCAGGAGGGAAACCCGTTAAGTTACAGAAGCTGGGGGAAAGAGGAACGTGGATGGTGGCGAGGTCTCTTCCTCCACGCTATTAAAAGGGATTCTCTACTTGGTGCCAATGCTAACTGGAGTCAGGAGGAAGGATTCGGGACTCCCGATTGTCCCCCTCAGTGATGGCAGGCACACACATCTCTCAGGGTTTTCAGATACGGCTTAACCACTGAAAACAGTCCTCGCACTGGGAGACTAATTTTAAAGACTCGGGTACAGAGTACAAAATTAAACACATCTATCACCATCTAAGTTCACTGAAGAGCCTTGTCGTTCTGACCCCCGTGTGACAGGTGTTCCTGGCTCTAGGGCAAAGTGTCAGGAGCTGATATCACCTAGCGAGAGAGGACCTTTCTGCTCTGCCCAGCGGAAGACAAGTATACTCTTGGGCTGACAGTATGGGACTTAACTTCCTCCCAAAGGCTGAAAGCTCAAAACATCCATGGAGAAAAAGACATGAAACTTGTTAGCAACATAAATGGGAAGTCTCCTCTTTTAAAACATTAAGGTTCTTCCAGACATTTCTTTTCAAGTCTGGACGAAAGCTTAACATTCAGAATTTGGTTTTGAATCAAGAATGGAATTTTACAGTCCTACGCCGCTTAGACACACAAAAAGCCGAGAGGGAGAGGCCAGTCTCGACAGCCTCCCTTTCATTTTGCTTTCTCATTAAGTAAGGCAGCTCCCTGGGCAGAACTCCCCTCGGCTTGAAAGACAGAACTGCTTTACCGCTAAATGATGGATCAAAACCCGTCCTGGAACCATGATTCATTTCATCAGAGCTCTTAACACAAGCTCCCCTTCCATCAAGCCAGTGGGTTCACAGTCATCGGCAGAGTAACTTCCCTTCCCGGCGTGAGTCAAAAAAAAAATTCCCTCAACTAAGTACATGTTAAAAAAAAAAACGACACCAGTGTGACGACTCGGCTGCCGAGGGAGCATATGCCGACCTCACACTTGGCGAGCGGCCGTCCTAAGCACAGAAGACGGGCGAGCCGGTACCTTTTTGATGGTGTTGTGCTTGCTGCCGCCGCCACCCCGATCAGAGTTCTCATTGTGCAGCATGTCCAAGGCCGTCTCCCGTTCTTTGAGTCTCAGGGCCTCGATCTCGGTCTTGAGCTCGTTGAGCTGCTCCTGCAGGTGCTTGCTCTTCTCCATGTACTCCACTCTGCCGGTGAGAGGACAAGCGTGTTGCGGGGCTGGCAGAGGGCGAGACCCGCTGTGGCTCAGAGGCCACAGACCCACGAGCGGCTCGGCCCGGGGATCCGGAGCCTGAGCTAGGGGGGGTTCAGGTCTCTGCTCAGCCTTTCATGGGCCGGGGGATCTTGGGCCAGTCCCTTAACTGCTCCACATCTGTTTCTCGTCCATGAAGTAGGGATGACGATCACAGAGCCGAGGTCAGGATTAAGCAGAAGGGAGCAGAAGAAAGCCTCAGTAAGCTATCCTACCAGTAGTAACGGCTAACAGAGAGCTTCTAATTTCTGTCCAAGAAACAACACGAGAAGCTAGCCTCCCAGAACCCAGAACAATGTCCTCGTCTCAAAATGGAAGTTGCATAGTCACATCCGACTCTTTGTGACCCCATGGACTGTATAACCTGCCAGGTTCCTCTGTCCGTGGGATTTTCCAGGCAAGAACACTGGAGTGGGTTGCCTTTTCCTTCTCCAGGGGATCTCCCAGACCCAGGGATCCAACCTGGGTCTCCTGCATTGCAGGCAGACGCTTTACCGTCTGAGCCACCAGGGAAGCCACGCCCTTCTTGGAGAAGTGACTCCATTCCGGTGGACCTCTCGGACAGGCCATGGCCCCATCCCTACTTGCTCTGGGCCATCATCTCCTAACGACGACAGATGCTCACACAGCCAACACCGGGAAGAGAAAGACGCCCGCCACCATCTGCAGGCAGGCACGCTGCTTGGGGTGTCTGACTGCTTGGGCGCAGCCAGGCAGACTGGGCCCAAGGCTGGTTATGGACTCTGCCTAGATGCTCATGGGGACTGAGTAAGGAAACATAAACTGTAAAAGAGCAGGGAATGGACAGGACGCAGCTCACCCCGATTATGACCAGGATCAACGCTGAACATGCCTAGGATGTGGGGAAGGGGGAGGGGAACTCACACCACGGGCACCATAGTCAGAGACGCTGGGGCCTTCTGTCCCCAGGACACACTGCCCAGCCTGGGGCTGCCCATGCTGGGCACCAAGCCGGGTACCTGAGGACACCGAGCAAGGTGAAGGCACCTGCCCTACAGATTCAGATGGGCGAGGGGCTGAACCCCCGATTTGTCCCTCATCCACAGTGCGGTGCTGGGGGGGACTTCCTAGGCACTCCAAGTCTGGGCTCCTGTTGATAACAGGAACACTAGGCCTGCCTCTGAAGTCAGTTGGTGGTAATGAAATGAACGCTAAAGATCTGTGTCACCAGGCGCCCCATGCCAGGTAGCTGCCATGACAGTCCCCTGGCCGGGGTGGCGGCTGGCTGATTCACCTACGGCTCAGAGCAGGGGACCCCGGTTAGATGTCCTTTGTAGGGGGGAGGCTCCCTTCCATCTCAGGGCCACAGCCCCCAATCATAAAGTAAACAAGGAGGTCAGCTCAGGGCGGGCTGAGCTCGGCCGCCAGAGAACACACTAGGAAACATGTTCCACCACCAGGTCAGAGCATGACCACCACCTGAACAGGGTCTGACTGGCTGGGAGACCCCCAACAACCAGTCCTAGACTGTGGGTGAGCTCTGAAGCCACTGTAAACTCCGGGTCACCCGTCAGGTGTCATTTTTATCCTGGAAGACAGAATGCTGGTCTACCGCTCTTCATTTCCAATCAGGAAGCTCCTCTCGGTGGACAATTGTGAAAGCGTTCGTCACTCAGTCATGTCCGCCTCTTTGCGACCCCGTGGACTGTAGCCCGTCGGGCTCCTCTATCCACGGGATTCTCCAGGCCAGAATATTGGAGTGGGTGCCCTTCTCCAGGGGGTCTTCCCGACCCAGGGATGGAACCCAGGTCTCCTGCACTGCAGGTGGATTCTTTACCGCCTGAGCCACCAGGCAAGCCCACAAAGAGGGGAGCAGCCGGGAGAGACAGGCAAGAGTGCTTGAATGTCTGGTGGGCAAGGACAGAGCAAACCCTCATGGGGTTAGGGACAGGCTGCCCACGTGGGGCCCCAGGGAGGCCAGGGACTCCGTACTTCTCTTTCTCTATCTCCATGGAAAGCCGCTTCATGTCGGTGTCCTTGAAGTCGAAAGACAGGCTGTCGCCAGTGAGGCTGAAGCTTGCCATGTCGGGAGGCAGCGGTGCTGGGAGTGGGTTCATGGGCTGTGAAGGAGAAACCTGATCATCAGAAGGGTTGGTTCCCCAGAACGGAGGGCACTGCCATGTCGGCCATTGACCCTCCAGAGGCCACAGAGGCCCTGGGCCCAGCGCGCCCACCCCTAAAGCGGATGGAGGCGAGGCAACGAGACTGGATGACTTTCTCCTCCCAGATCAGATGGTCACCTGAAATACGGCCCCAACAGACCTCTCCCACCACCTGCCCTACAAGGCTGTAAACAGTATTGTTTGTTAGTCTTTTGGACCACTATTTTGTACTTCCTGCTCTGTTCCTCTGCTTAAACCATGTTGCCTCCCTACACCCCATCTCACTTTCGAGGCCCTAGAATGTTCTGCACTGCTCACTCTGCCATGCATTTGCTTAACAGTAGCCCTGAGGGCCCCGCAAGGGAACCTGAGGGCTGGGAGGGCAGGGAATCTATGAGGCTAGAAGCAGGGTGGCTGGCAGCCCAGGCTCACCGGGTACGTGGGCTTGGTGGTGATTTCCAGCAGCTTCTGCTTGGCTCTTCGCTCTGCCTCGCGGGCTTCCTGCAGGTCCTGCTTCAGCTGATCGGCCTCCTTGGCCCTGCAAGGAGAGGAGGGGCCGTCAACTCCACAGAAGACACAGGAGGAGCTGGAGGTACATGAAAGTGGAACCCCTCTAGGAAGTTCAGACTAGGAACGAGCCAGTGTTCATCTGATGGCTGCGGGACAAGGACAACTGAGAGCCTCGAACTGTCTTTGCAAAGCACAGACCAGAGTCCCATCCTTGGACCTGGCCATGAGCCAGGGTGGCCTGTCCAGCCCCACTCCCCCGTGTAGGGCATGGTGAATACTGCTGTCTTCCCACGTGCCCCTCAAAAAAAAAGGGAAAAGAAGTGTATTGCGTAAATGTAAGAAAAGTCTCATGTCTCCTCAGCTAAAAGCAGCCTGTGGATAAGCTCAGCAGTTTTCCTGCAAACATGACCATCCGAGGCACAGGGGCTCAGTGCAAAGGCATGGCCGGGCTGCGGTCTGTGGAACCAGAGAACTGCATCCCTGTGCTCGCCCGGCTCCAGCCCCTCTGGCCACGCGGGAAGGGGCCTCTGGCCAGCCCGGGAGATGGACCGGTGGTGGGGGGACCCGCTCACCTCCTCTCCGACTCCTCAGCCATCTTCAGCGCCAGTACCTCAGCCTCCAGCACCTTCTGCTCCATCAGGCGCTTCTCCTCCTCCGTCCGGATGGCTGTGGCCTTGATGCGCTGCATCTCCTGTTCAGCCTCTGCCGCCTTCTGGGCCAGGAGCTTCGCCTCCTCCTCCGTGATCTGGGCCTTTTCGGCCAACAGGTCGGCCGTCTCCTCCGACCGCATCTGCAGAGAGGAGCGCGGTTCAGCGGGAATGGGGGGGGGGGGTCCCGATCCTGTCCTCCCACCCTGCTCAGGCCTCAGATGCCCAGGTCAGCAAGAACCAGTGTCTTGGACACCCTGGGGCCCTGCTGGTCCCCAAGCCACACCCTTCAACTGCTGAGAAGGCCCTTCAGGGGGTCCATCCACAGGGTCCCATTTGAGCTGAGGGCACACTTTATGAGGGAGAAAACCAGCTTAACTCTGTCCTTCTCTCTCTTTAAATAAGTGGTTCGAAAGTGGGGCGACTGTCCCCTCATGGGACACGTCACAGTGTCTAGAAATGACTTTGATTGTCACAAATGGGGAATCCAGCGGGCAGAGGCCAGGGACACGGCCAACCAGCCCTCAGTGGACAGGACGGCCCCCACCAGGGGACCACCTGGCCCGATGAGCGGGGGGCCGAGGCTGAGACTCCCCCGGGGAAAGGTGACCCACGGTGAGTGAAGTTTGCCTGCCCTGGGAGGCTGAACTCAGCCTAAATCTGCTCCTGCAAACACAGGTGGAAAGAAAGCAATTTTTTTTTTAAGCCAAAACGTCAAAGCAAGTGGCTACTCCATGGTCTTCGGGGCCTAACCCTGAGCCCGAGGGAGGCCTCCCGGGACCCAGCCCCGCGGACGTCACCAGGGCTTCGTTGGCCATCGTCGCCTCTTCCTTCATCTGCAGCAGCCGCCTCTCCAGCTCATCCCGCGTGCGTTCAGCCTCCTCTCGCATCTGCTTCTCCCGAGCGAGGCGCTGCCGCTCCATCTGGGGGGGAGGTGCGGCCACTGGTCACGGGGGCCCGCAACCTGCGGCACGCCAGTGCCAGGGTCTCCCTCTGAGAACCCTTTTCCTCCCTGCACTTTAGGGACCCAGGGTGACTCCCCTTGCCCACCACCCTCCATCCTTCTGAACCAGCTTGTTGAGTGGCAAGCCGTGCTCCTTGAAAAATCATCAAGCGGTAAATGAACAAACAGTGGAACGCTGAGCCAGCCTCCACCGGGATGGACAGGCGCGTTCGTGCATGGTGGGTGCAGAAGCAGCTACTTGGCCAACACAGTGCTTGTGCAGGGAGACCCTGGTGGCCCTGCTCTGCGGCTCAAAGGATGCAATGCAGGCTCCTCCTCCCAAGGGGCAGCTGCAGAGACAGACTGCCTTCTCCCCTGCACCCACGGACCCCTCCCATACCCCTAGTCTCATCGGCAACGGCTCCACTCTCGCCTCTGACCCTCGGAGATGAAGTTGTCCGTGTGAGGCATCAACAGCTCAAACGCTGTACTTTCCAGGGGAGGTGGCAGCAGCCGAGGTACAGACCCCACAGCCTCATGCGGAGGCAACTCCCGAGCCAGGCCTGGGACAGGAAGGAGCCGGGAGGGGACGGGGCCCGCTCCTCGCAGCACCAGCGCTAAGCCACCACCACTGGCCTTCTGGATCGCTGAATTAATTGGGCCACATGCCGAGCTTAATAAGGGGAACAAGTAGAGGACAAGCGGTATTCTCTGTGATCTTAGGGCCCTAGCTGTGTTCAGAAAGCAGGAGCCAGAAGTGACCACTGCACCATTTTCTTTCTTAAATAATTAAAGCACATCTAACAACTTATTTCTTGCTTTAACCTTCTCCCCAACTCAAGATTTCTAAGACTGATGCTTTTTCTAAATACTAAGCAAAAAAAAAAAAAAAGGCATTGGGCATCGAAGGAATAATGCAAAGACAAGCAATAAAATCCTGTAAATTCTTCTTCAGTTTTCCTCTTCCAGGTCAATGAAAAACTTGGCCAATTTGTTCTCGATTTCTACCATGTTAGAATCTCCATTACGTGGATGACTAGATCCCCGTTATCATCTGCTTGAAAAACGCCTACAATCCCTTCTGCTCCCAGCACTGCGCCTTCCCTGAGACCTCCACCCCAATCTTAAGGAATGTCCCCGTTTGCAAAGCGGTTTTGGCCGCAAAGACCCACAGGTACAGCGTATCCTTTGATCTGAGACGCAGAAGACAGATTCTCAGCTCCACTTGACAGATGAGAAAATGGAGGCCTGGCAGGTTAAGTCATTCACCGGGGTCTCAGACTAAGTCCCATGTGTGGCACCAAGGTCAATGTCTGTCCTGCTGGGCCACGGAGCCCCTGACCTGCGGCTGCCAGATGTCAGGAACGTGCATCTGCCGTCTTCCCAGCAGCGTGGGTCAGGGGTGTGTTCATGTTACTCTCTGCACAGCCTGGAGGCTTATACGCTTCCTTGCCCTGTTCAGGTCTCTCGCTTCTAAGCTCTGCTCTGCTGATAAGGAGGGCAGAGGGCTCTTTTTGAAGTTGCCTCTATGACCCTGCGCTGACCCACGAGCATTTCTTGTCCAACACAACCCATTCCACTGCCCTCCCCCACCCCACCTCACACACACACAAAGCATCCCAGTGAGTATGTCTGTGGCCTGACGTCTCAAGAGAGCGTCTCAAGAGACGGAGAGCTGGGAGCACAGTGGATCCAACTGGGCATTTCATCCTAAATCCCGGGGCCGGGAGCCAGCGTCTTTGGAGGATTCGAAGTAGAGAGCTGCACACAGACCGATCATCACCCTCCGAGCCTGCACATCCGAGGGCAGCTGATCGCAGCTGCTGCTCCTGTCTGGTGGTTCACCCACAACCTCGACTGACATTTGCAGCAGTGAGGCTCACATAGGCCGTGTGGGTTTCGGTGAGTCGGAAAGGTCTATGAGCGGAAAACAATGATGCGGGTGGTCCGGGCTGATGATAACGGATGCTAACGGAGGCTCCCGGCGCCTCCCAGTGCGGCCCCTGCGCCGCCCGGCCTGACCTGCAGCGGGGAAGTGCGGCCAGGGTCTAATTAGCATTCTGTCAGCGGGCTGCTGGGTGTGCCCTGTATTCCATCACCAGCTAATTAGAAAAGAACAAGGCTGGGCACAGGAGACGGGCAGGCAGAAAGAATGAAAGCTTAGCTGCACGGACCAGAGATGGATGGATGCGTGGATGGATGGATAGAAAGATGGACGGATAGATGCGTGTAGGTTTGGCTGTCTCTGCCCGAACCTGCGCTGACCACACTTCACTCGCTTCACTGGAGAAATAACCAGGGACGTGTCTTTGAGATACCTGTTACAGTTTATTCCTCATTTCCAGAGCTGACTCCCACCATCATTTATTCATCGGCCAGAAAGATCCAACAGGGATAGTATGAGATACCACTCCAGTACTTTTGCCTGGAAAATCCCATGGATGGAGGAGCCTGGTAGGCTGCAATCCATGGGGTCGCTAAGAGTCGGACACAACTGAGCGACTTCGCTTTCACTTTTCACTTTCATGCATTGGAGAAGGAAATGGCAACCCACTCCAGTGTTCTTGCCTGGAGAATCCCAGGGACGGGGGAGCCTGGTGGCTGCCGTCTATGGGGTTACACAGAGTCGGACACGACTGAAGTGACTTAGCATAGCATAGCATAGGCACTTTCACGATCAGAGGACGGCCACCCCTTACCTCCAGGCAGAGGCCCCCACGGGGCAACAGCAGCAGCTCCAACACCTGCTCACCTGCTTTCTGGCCTTCTCCTCCCTGGCCTGGGCTTTCATCTGTTGGACTTCCAAAGAATCGGCCTTCCTTCTCCTCATAAACAGGTCGTGATTCCCAATACACAGCTGGAGAATCTGCGGCCAGGAAAGCAGGGGATGTGTGAACACCCGTGGACACGGGCTGCGTGCAGAGCTACACGGAGACGTACTCTGAACTCCGGGGCAGCGACTGCCTGTGCACACCAGTGGGCAGACACAAGACGCAGAAAGCACTTGACTGTCTACTAACAGGAGCGTGGAGGAAAAAAAAATATACGTTTCATATAATACACAATGGAATACTATACAGCAGTGAAGTGTGTGTGTGCTCAGTCACTCAGGACCATATTTTTAAGCATCAACATGGATAAATCACACACACACAAAAAAGAAAAGGTAAAAAAGGCAAGTAACAGAGGAATACAGTTGACAGCACATATATACATTTTAAGAACATACAAAATTTGCTAGTATCCTTGTTTTGCCCTACTTGAAATAAAAGTTCTTGAATATCAGGCGGGGATACTTAGCACACAGCTGAGAACACTGGTCACCCTTGGGAAGCAGGGGGCTGGCAGGGTGCCAGTGTGGGAGGGGGTTCCCACAGTGATGGGAGTGTGCTGTTTCTTTTTTCCTTTTTGTTCTGCCAGACTGCATGGTGGGTGGAACTTCTCCAACCAGAGACTGAACCCATGTCTCCTGCAGTGTGAGCACAGAGCCTCAGTCAAGCACTGGGCCACCAGGGAGGTCCGGGAGTGTGGCATTTCTTAAAGCTGGGTGGTGGCTAAGGAGTTGTTTATTCCTGTCATTCTTTACACCTCACAGATACATTATACTTATCCTTTCATAGGTATGAAGTACTTTAATAAAAATAACTTAAAAAAAAAAGTTCCTCATCACAAAATGTAGATTTGACTCTTTGCTGTGGTGGTTTAGTGGCTAAGTCATGTTCAACTCTGGCTCTTCTGTCCATGGGATTTTCCAGGCAAGAATACTTGGATGGGTTGCCATTTCCTTCTCCACGGGATCTTTCCGACCCACGGATAGAATCCAAATCTCCTGCATCACAGGCAGATTCTTTACCAACTGAGCCACCAGGGAAGCCCGTAAGTGTGCCTCTTCTGGTGAAGCTAAAGAGAAGTCTTTCAAGGCTGATCAGGAGAGCACATGCCACGCGGGTTATCATTTTACACCTCACAACATGTTGCTCTGATACTGGTTGAAAAAGGCTTTCAGTTTCACAGAAAAACTACAATCCATAATAAAAACCAGGATCTTAACTTACCAGCTTATTGACACGAAGCTTTGAGGAGTTAAATTTGAAGACATCGATTTTCTTATCCAAAGGCTTAATGGTAAACTGAAAGGAAAAAGCAGAAAACAGCTTCGGTTTCCGACAGCCTAGAGCCCTACCACCAACTGGGCAATTCCACAAAGGTGGTGACCCCCTGGCAAAGATCCTCATCCCAGGAGGTTCAGGATCCTGGAAGCTGGGTTCTTAGCACCATCTTGGGCTTGGAAACCTGAAGTTAAACCTTAGGTGGGCCCGACCTTGAGGCCAATGCTGGACGGGCCACCCCG
Organism: Bos mutus; assembly: GCF_027580195.1. Classification (NCBI taxonomy): domain Eukaryota; kingdom Metazoa; phylum Chordata; class Mammalia; order Artiodactyla; family Bovidae; genus Bos; species Bos mutus. Next base: position 3,977,739 of record NC_091633.1, read on the forward strand.
CAGTCTAAGGCAGCCTTAAGGAGGCTCTCAACCTGGCCAGAACTAAACCAACCACCATCAACAGCTCGACAGGTCACATCAATCATCACTACCTCGCTGGGTGGCACAGATCTCAAATCCTCAGAGTAGGAGGGACATGCTGGTCAAAGAACATGACAGAGAAGCTAAAAGGTAGGTGGGAAGGGCATTCTGGACAGGGCAAGCAACAGAAATAAAGCAGAGATGGGGAAATGAGCACCGTATGGGAATGTGTGTGCATGTGTGTGTTTGTATGTGCGTGTGAGAGAGAGAGACACACAGCATTAGCTCTTTGATGACTAAGAGAAAACCATGGGAGGGGCTTCCCTGGTGGCTCAGTGGTAGAGAATCCGCCTGCCAATGCAGGAGACACAGGTTCAATCCCTGATCCGGGAAGATCGCACATGCCTTGAAGCAACTAAACCCACGCGTCACAAACATTGAGCCTGTGTTCTAGAGCCTGGGAGCCATAAGTACTGAGCCCACATGGCGTGACTACTGAAGCTGGCGTGCCCTAAAGCCTGTGCTCCCCAACAAGAAAAAAAATGCCGCTGCAATGAGAAGCCTGCGCACCTCAACTGGAGAGCAGCACCTGCTCCCAGAAACTAGAGAAAAGCCTGTCTGCGATGACGACCCAGCACACCCAAATAGATAAATAAATAAAGTTATAGGTATATATATATAAGAGAAAACCAGGGGCCTAAACTGGGAGGAAGGCAAGAGCTGGGGGTGGTGAGGTGGGCTGGGGACGGACAATCAGCAAGGCTTAGATTCGATGTGACAGCGGTCAGGGAGTCACCCCAGACCTCCCAACACAGGGATGGCTTGATGATGCTGTTAAGAGAAGGAATGCAGTCACGAGCGATGAAGAATGGACTGGAGTAGAGAAGGAAGACATAACCCTCACAATGAAAGGGGAGAGGAAGATGAATAAGGATGGGGATGGGGGAGAAATCAGGAGGAGACCCGAGGGCCAGACTGGGGGCTGGGCCGCATAAAAAGAAAACACCAGCTGGTGCTCTCACCTCTTCCTGATGAGATCGGACAGAGCCCAGATTCCAAAGCTGCACTTCGGATGTGAAAAGCCCACTCCCACGAAAGACTTGCCAAGCAGATAAAGGCATTGGGGAAGCTCGATTCTTAGATATTTCCTTCCCACGCTATGCTGTCCAACAAGGGGGGAGCACACGGAGGACAGAGGAACGACCCTTTGTGTGGCTTTCGGTCAGGTGAGCTGAGAAGCAGTGCTGCTCTTGTGCAGGCTGCTATTTATGAATTTCGAGAGCTTATTTTTGGCCTGGCTGCCAAACCCCAGGGCTGCCAGTGGGAGACCTCAAAGAGCGGGGAATCCACGGGCTCTGTGCCACTCTGGGGCACGTGTGCGGCATCCATGGGTCACCCGGAATAAACCAGGACTTGTGTTGTCACAGCACGCGGGATAACGCCCCAGGCTCCTTCCCATCACATCCCACCCGCGCTGCGTGAGTTCCTGACGTGATGGCAGGTGATGGCGCCCGGCCCCAGGAGAGGGAACATTAGAGTTTCGTGTCGGGCTGTACAAGGGGAGCCTTCACTGCCTGGCTTCTGTGAAGGACGAGCATCTCGGGACCTTTTAGCACGCCAAGTGTGCGGATGCGCCGTAAGCAGACTTATGAAATTAGAGATGAAAAACTACCGGCGTACCTACTGCTGCTTCGAGTCACGTGCAACTTTCCATTTCAGGGCCTTAAAAAAAAAGAAATACCTCAAATGCTCATTTCTTGGGCTACGTGCAAAAAATCTGAAAGCCAGAATGTTTTGAGTTAAGAGGCTCAATCTGTCTCGTCAAGCGTGGCCGAGGGGAGCTCAGCCACGTATTGGCAACCGGGGGCCCGGTGTTCCTCTCCTCAGAGCTGCTACACGAGGGAAGGGCAAAAACAGGAAACCGGCTTGGAGGTGGGGGCCCTGCAGGCGACCACGTGAGCCGTCTCTTACTCACTCCCTCCGCGCTCGGGCCTGGCTGTGCGGGTACCAGCCCATCGCGGGGCACTGCCCGGGCCTGCATTCCTGGGCCCTGTGTCCTGAGTCTTGGAGCTCGTCCTCTGTGTCTCCCGGGAAACCGCAGGGGACGTGGCTTCTGCTGGTGTCCCCCGTGCCAGACACAGCTCCCCTGCTCCCTCTGGGTCCCCACTTCCCGAGGGGGTGCGGAGCAGCCAGAACACAGCCCCTCCTCCCGCGGCGGTGTTCCTGTGAGGGCTGAATCAGAGCCGGGGCGAAGCTGCTGGCTGGCAGGGACGCGCCGGATCGCCACCCTCTTTGTCACCGGCCCTTTGCGCTGCAGTTATGTGTCATGACAGCTGAGTCACTGCTTGACTAGAACTTCCTTGAGGGCTGAGATTGCATTCGCTCCATCTTTGTTTCCCTCACGAAGCCTGACACCAAGCAGATGCTCAAAAATTCCTTGAAAATTAACCAGGGAGGGGGACTTCCCTGCTGGCCCAGTGGTTAAGAATCTGCCTGCCAAGGCAGGGGACACAAGTTTGACCCCTGGTCCAGGAACTAAAATTCCTCATGTCTTGGGGCAATTAAGCCAGAGCGCTATTGAGCCCATGCTCTAGAGCCTGGGAGTCGCAACTGCTGAGGCCTGAGCGCCCTAAAGCCTGTGCTCCCCAACAAGAGAAGCCACTGCAATGAGAAGCCCTCACACCGCTGCTAGAGAGAGCCCACACACTGCAACGAAGACCCAGCACAGCCACAAATAAATCAATTAATTAAATAAAACGATTTTAAAAACTTAACCATGAATGCATGAATGAGTGAATGAACACAGGATTACAGCTTTTGGGAAAAGTCACCATCCTGTGTCAGTCAGCTCAGTCACTCACTCTTTGCAACCCCATGGACTCCTTATTACTATATAGGACCATCCTATACAGTAATACTTGAATTCTACGTTAGGGTGTTCATCCAAGTTATCTGAAATTCCTTATTCTTGAATTCTTATAAGCAAGTTAGTCTGATATCCTTGTTTATATCATTGCTGGTATGTATATATTATTTGTATAGTATATATAATATGCACAATTCATGTATATATCATGGAGATTTGAGTGAATGAGTACAAGTCTCTCTCAGTCGTGTCTAACTCTTTGCAAGGCCATTAACTATATAATCCATGGAATTCTCCAGGCAAGAATACTGGAGTGGGTAGCCCTTCCCTTTTCCAGGAGATCTTCCCAACCCAGGGGTCGAACCCAGGTCTCCCGCATTGCAGGTGGATTCTTTACCAGCTGAGCCACAAGGGAAGCCCTACGAAGATTTATGTATATATAAATATCTGCATCACATTGAATCAAGCTCTGGACACAGAGAGAGTTTAATAAACACCACACTTAAGAGACAAACAGAATTCTCACCAGAAATAGAAAGCCAAGGAATAAGAAAGGGTTACTTTCTGGTTTGTTTACAGTTCTCTGGGGCTTAGTCCTGACAAGTTGATCTTCCCGGTCTCTTGTTAGTCAGCAGGGAGGGTTTAGTGATACTATTTGAAAACAGGATGCCAATATTGTTCTGTAAATGCAATAAAAATCAACAACCAAAAACCCAAAGCCTGGGAATTAAAGGATCTTGCTGCTAACAAGGAGCAGGCTGGCCTGGGCTGCTCCGGAAGGAGGAGAGACAGAGAAGGTTCCGTTGGGCTGCCGGGGTGTCTGCTGTGTACTCATCCTACCTCCTTGTCGCTATAGGAGATGTTCCGGATTTCGTTCCACGGGAAGGAGATCTTGGGGGTCAGCTTGTTCTCAGGGTCATAAATGTGAAGCCCCAAAGCATCCACTCCAAGCAGCAGCTCTGTGCCCTTTTTATTCTGTAGATTCGACAGAGAATAGCCACTGTCAGCTCCGGCTGAGGCTCGAGGTCTTGCTCAGCATTGACATAGACCATTACATGTGACAAGTTTCAACAGCTCCTGACAGAAATCACCACTGTCCTCGAACCTGGAGGGGCCTCCAGCCTTCTGCTCTGGGGCAAGGGAGGCCACATGAGACGGTTCTTACGACTGGTGTGTCCCATGGACGGGTCACTGGGGGCACCCGTCACCACCTCAGGTACCTTGCACCTTTGCCAGCAAGAGACAAAGTGTGAGTGTGCATGCTCAGTCCTAAGATGTGTCCAGCTCTTTGCAACCCCATGGATAGGAGCCCACCAGGCTCCTTTGTCCATGTTATTTTCCAGGCAAGAATACTCAAGTGGGTTGCCATTTCCTTCTCCAGGGGATCTTTCAACCCAGGGATCAAATCCACGACTCCTGCATTGGCAGGCGAGTCTATATCACTGAGCCACCTGGGAAGTGTCAGAGGCTAAAACAGCGGTAATGGAAGTGTTGTTACTGCTAATTATATAGCCGGCTTATCACAGATGTAGAATAAAAACCTGTAGGGTTAAACACCCCTCATGTTAAAAGGAGAGGTGGTTGTACTACCAGAAAGAAAGTTCTACGAGCTGTGATCAGGTGGCCTTATTTTACTTGAAAATGCAGTTTCAATGTGATAAAGCAAGTTTGCTATAGTAAACTGTCCACTGGAATCCAGGCAGCGGGTGCACACAGGTCCTTACTCCAAAGTCTTCCAACTTCCCTGTATGTTGGAAATTTTTTATTGTAAGATACTGGGGAGAAAAAAATATCAAAATGAATTGAAAGTAAATTACACTCCAATAAAGCTGTTTGAAAATTGACAGGTTGCATGCAGGCTATGCCTCTAATGGTGGTCCAGCCAGCACCCAGCACCCCGGAGGGCGATGCCCTGGGCCCTCACGTTGCGGACCAGTGCGCACCTCCTCGGGTGCGGGTGTGGGCCCCTGCCCTGTGCAGTCTGGCCCTCGAACAGCGGTGGTGGCCAGCTCCCTGCGTCTGACTCCCTTGCTGACAACAAGCAATAGGAACCAAGACTCCAGGGCAGGAAAACAGGTCGGCAAGCAAAGGACATGCCCCGACTGTGAGGAGAAGTACCAAGTAACAGCAGGTGGAGGAGAAAATCTTTTTACTCCATCTAACACCCTGGAGTCAGGTGCGATCACCAAAGCGTGAGGGAGTCGTGAGCTCGTCTGCAGGGCTCTTAAAACCACTGCATTAACACAAGTGAGGCTTTGTGCTTTCAAAATCTACATTTTGGAAAACAAGATATTTCATTATGTTTCTAACTTAAATTTTTAGAGGGGAAAAAAAATGGATCCCACCCTCTTGTCTCCTATCATGATGATTCCAAGACTTTTAGAGAATAAACAGAGAGAGGCGAGGACTGAAGAGGCCCCTTTTAAATTGTTTCAAGCACACAGCTTCCGTAGATGATGGAGAAATTTTAGGAACGTTAATGCTAAGACACTAAAATACTCCTTACCCTCATCTGTCATGCAATATGAGACATACACGCACACGATAGTATAATGTAGTCTGACTGCTGCTGTAGAATTAGTGCCCCCAAAGAAACTGTTTTTGTTTTTTTTTTTAAAGAATTATAAAGATCCAGTTCTCTACAATGTAGGTGGTGGGGCAAGAGAAGCTGTATGGACAAAACCACAGAAATGTGTCAAATGAGTCTGCCCTTAAAGAAACCAAATGATCAGCAAATATGAATTGATAACATTTTACAAAACAACCTTCAGCATTATCATGGAAAACCTTTTAGGCATTTGTACACTGTACAAAATGACATGATTTGTCAGTGCACCTTATTTTATGCAAATGATCCATTAAAGATATGTATTTAGAAAACAAAGTAGAAAGCTATCCCGAGGGTATTTTAAATGTGTTTCAATTTACCTAAACGTAATACAAAATTTTGGAGAAGGAAATGGCAACCCACTCCAGTATTCTTGCCTGGGAAATTACATGCACAGAGGAGCCTGGCAGGCTACAGTCCATGGGGTCTCAAAGAGTAGGACATGACTTAGTGATTAAACAACAACAAATACAAAATTTATGGACACTCCAAAAAGGAAAGCAAGCCTTAACTGTAATGACTAAGGTGGCCCAGTGCGGATGGTTTTTTTTAACTGTCTGCTCATTTACAGTTTGGAACTGGCTATGAAATAGGTCAGCAAATCGCATGAATTCTTTGGAAGGCACTGCATCCAGCAACAGAACCTTGGGAGAAAAATGCTCAGGGTGCTAAAACAAAAATTAAAAAAGATGCTCTGAGGGATGGACGGGGGGTTGAAAACAAACGCTTCTCCAGTGTACAAGCCACAGGTTCCCAGAGGACAGCGGAGTATTAATGGTCTGAGTAGAAAACCAATTAGCCTGCCAGGGAGAGTTCCCACCCAAACAAATCAGTAATCTGTAAAAGCAGCTTTACTCTCCTCGTGTCCTGAGGGGAGAAAGTATTTACAGGTGATCCCCGTGGGCCCGGATCTCACAGAGCCAGAAATAATCGAATGTTCCACCAGAGCATTCAGACGGGCCCCCCCGAGGCTCCACCAACACTTCATTACCTAGCATCTAATTGAAGGCCCGGAATAGAAACGGGGGCGCTCGGACCCTCTTCCCTGCCTCTTCCCGTGTTGGCCACTGAGCCGGCCAAGTGTCTGCACCCTGGGACCAGGAAGGACCCGTTTTAGCAGTCTGCCCCTGACTCCGCCTCCCTCTACGCCCCGGGAACTCGCAGGGGCTTCCACATACCCGGATTGTGAAGTAGTTCACGCCATACATCTCCAGGTCCTGAGCTATCTTTAAATACTCCATCTCCGCTTCGTCCCTGCGAAGAGAAGGAAAGACTCCGTCACTGGAGGGTGGCGGGCGCCAAGCTGAGCCTCGAACCCACGTGAAGACGTGAGCCCGCCAGCTCCCAGCCCGGCTCTGCCCAACCCTGAGTCTATTAACCACACTGAGGTCAGGCAGAACTTCCCATCCCCGTGAAAACCAGAGAACAGATTCATTAGCGTGTCTCTTGGCTTCAATTTCACGCTTTGCCCTTGGTAAACAGTGACACCCATCTCAAGTAATTAGAGATGAGCACGTGGTGTATCTGTTCCCTCAAATGGATCTGGATGTTCACAATTTTATTTCAGCTGTTGCTTTATCCAACTGCGTGATTTCTTCACCTAGAAGGTTTTGGTAACAAAGCATCTCTGTCTGCAAGCAACCTGAGAGCTCCCTTCCTGATCTCATTCCTTTGGGTGTTGCTGGAGGTCGGGGTGAGAGCAATCCAGGCTGTAGAACCCCAGCCAGGACGCCCATTTCTAAGTTATGAGTCAGACTTAAAGGCAGCTCCTGAAGTAGTGATGACTTGCAAAAAACTCTCAGACAGGTAGAGTGTTGAAACATCTTAAGTCTATGATCTGCCTTCTTCTCTTCTCCAATCTGAAAATGGCCTCAAATGAATTTTAAAAATTCAACCCCGAGGGGACACCGTGGTGACAAACTGAAGTAACTTGAAATCACACATGTATTGTTGATGTACCATTGTTCGGAAGATTGTTTAATGTTATTCATAACAACAAAAACCAGGAAACAACCCAGCAATCTAAATGCCTGTCAACAGCGGGGTGGATAAATGGTGTGTGGGCTATTAACACAGTGGAATACTACATAGCAATGAAAAAGAAAGGGGGGCCACCGCTACAGGCCACAAGCCCAAATCATACAACACCCTGAGTAAAAGAAGTGAGGCCCAGATAACAGAAACTGATCGAACTTACATAATCTTTAAAACTGACCACACTAACCCATGGAGTCGGGTGTAGGAGAGTGGTCAGCTCTGGGGAGGAATGAAGGGGGATCATCTGGTGTTTTCACTTGGTAGGAGTCCATCAAGTGTTACATTTATGACTTGTCCACTTTCTGGTACACTTTTTTTAAGAGTTAAAAAAAATGTCATAGGAAGTTGGTTTGAAAAACAGGAAAAAAAATATGTTAAAGGCTAAGGAGAAGATGATTAATTTCCAAAGTGATTGGGGAAAAGCTAATGATACTTGAGATACAAAATTTCACCTTTGAGATCACAAAAGTTAGATTGGTAATTGTTGGGGATTGGATGGGGGAGGGAGGTGGGGCCCTTTCACACTCTGCCCACGGGCATGTAAAAAGGTACAGTCTTTTTGCAGGACGATTTGGGAGGCACCTTTTGAGACACAAAACGCTCACCTCCTTTGACTCAGCAACTCTTTTTCTTCTGAAGGATGTCTCCTCAGAACGACTCATACAAGTATATCATGATGTAAGATTGTATACTGCAGAACATTCTGTGAAACTGAGACCTACAGCTACTCCAAACGCCATCAGTCAAGGAATGGACGCAAAAGCTACGGGGCACGCACACAACAGGAATCTTAAAAGGGACCTAAATGAGCTCTGGATGCGGCAGGTCTGCACATCCCGACAGGCGGGAGTGCCCACGCCTCCACGCGATAGCAAATGGACACACACAATGCCGGAGCCCAGAGCGGCTGCCAGCGCTCCCTTTTCCTTTTGTGTACTCCGGTACTGCATTTTGTTCAACAAGCACGTCCCAGTTTTGCAGTTCCTTAAAAAAGGAAAAAGAGGCCCACGGGGAAACGTCCATCAGCGAGGAGCAGCCTCACCTGGCTCGGCCTCGGTGCTCCGCGTACCAGGCTGTGATCCTCTCCTCCCACATTTCCGGAGTCATCTGATACAGATTTATTACCTGGCGGGGAAGAGAGCAAAACAGAAAACCCACACACAAAGGAAGTTTGAGTACTGTGTGCCTTTTTGATAATTACGCATCATTTTTACAAAATAGCAAGGCATGTGTACGTGTGTGTGTGTGTTAGCCGCTCAGTTGTGTCTGACCCCTTGTGACCCCATGGACTGTAGCCCTCCAGGCTCCTCTGTCCATGAAATTCTCCAGGCAAGGATACTGGAGTGGGTAGCTATTCCCTTCTCCTGGGGATCTTCCCCACTCAGAGACTGAACCTGGGTTTCCCACATCACAGGCAGATTCTTTACCATCTGGGCCACGAGGGGAGCCCCAGAAGCAGCATACAGGGGGCCAGTCACAAGCAGAGGTGGGTGAGTAAATGAGCATCGTTCAACTTGAGTCACAACTCAGAAGGCTGCACCATTCCTTGGGCTGGCAGTGGCCCCTCTCTCCTGGGCCGTCCAGCCCAGAGGCAGGACCTTGCTCATTAGCAGGACTCCCTGGCCTGAGAGCTGCCTTTGACTCTTACAGAAGCCATCAGGGGCGCAGGTCAAACCAGGGGAAAGGGGGGAGCAGGCCTTTATCACACACGACAGCTGAGTGGAGCTAGAGAATCAGAAGTGGCTAAAGAGAGGGCAGGCCTGCTTCTGTGGATAATCAGCCAGACCAAAGACACCAGGGATTAAAAGCTACAGCACCCACCCATCCACCTGCCCCCTGCAGCTACAAACAGCTCACTTTGCTGGGCTGAACTCAGGTTGCTCCATACCGCTCCCTGGGAACCAGTGTTGCTCACCCACCTCTAAACAAAGGACCAACTACAGGCCAAGCCTGTCCTGACAACCCCAAAGGAATTCCACAAATCTTTACTCAAGACTGATAACAAAACATTCATGAAAACGTTCTCGATACAGCCATCGTGTATTCCTGCAGGTCCTTCGGTTATGTCTTCCCAAACAGGAAATTTGACATCTTACCCTTTTTGGAAGCAATTCCTCTTGGGCCAGAAATCCCCGCTTGTGAACAGAGGGGTCATAGTCGCCGTACTGGAAGGAGAAGAGAAGGTGAACGAGAGATTGAGATTCTAGAGACAACTGCATTTCTGAACAGGTCGACTCGGCCTCCGTCCCCCCAGCTCCCGGGAAGCAATGCAATTCCGATGACACGTCAAGATTTCAACCCTGCTAGTTTGTTATCCTCGGATGAAGATACGAAGCTGATTATATCTGTGAACAGAGTTGCATAATCCCATACGGGATGGATGGGTGATGTGCTAATAAGAATGTGACATTTGTAGAGAAATGTGGCTACATTTTCTAACTCCTGAAGGAAGCCACTGCTACCAAAACATTAGGTTTTGAAAAGAGACAACACAACTGGGTGTGAGATATGATTAGCATCGGGTGGTAAGAGTCTTACCTACACATACTTCTAAGTGGCTGGTAATTGGAGCCAAGTGCTAGGTGGGAGCTGGGGACAGTGCTGGCAATATTTTTAACAGCTTTCATTCAAGGCTCTGAAAATGCTTTGGAAAAATCTGATGCCAACACTGTCATCCTTACTGTACAGACAAAAACAAAACAAAACAAAAAAACAAATAAAAGGTTAACTGATTTTCCTAAATTTGCAGAGAGAATCAGTACTGCTACTGCTAAGTCGCTTCAGTCGTGTCCGACTCTGTGCGACCCCATAGACGACAGCCCACCAGGCTCCCCCGTCCCTGGGATTCTCCAGGCAAGAACACTGGAGTGGGTTGCCATGTCGTTCTCCAATGCATGAAAGTGAAAAGTGAAAGTGAAGCCGCTCAGTCGTGTCTCTTAGCGACCCCATTGACTGCAGCCTACCAGGCTCCTCCATCCATGGGATTTTCCAGGCAAGAGTACTGGAGTAGGGTGCCATTGCCTTCTCCGAGAGAATCACTAGGAGGGCCAGAAATAGGCCCTGCATTTTCATGTACCCACAGGGGACAATAACTTGGAACTTCCTGATTTCAAACAATTATCTCTTTCTTTCCTAGAAAGTTAGTCTGACCAGGAAATAATCAGAAATGAAGGAGTTTTTTAAAAAAAGAAACTAACCATAAAATATATAGAACATCAAACCCTGTCTCTTGTCAATTAGTATTCAGTGGTTTACCTCTTGATCCAAAACAACAAAGCTCAGTGTTTTAGTATATTCTTCTATAAACATTTATGCTTTTCACTACCAACACTGGCAAAAAAAAAAAAGTTTGGCTCTTGGTTCTACATCCCACCAAATTGGATCAGGACATGGTCCACCCCTCTCTTTCCAAGAATCTCAAGTTTAGATTTCTGGTGTGTTTTTCAATGGACACTCATGGGATTGAAAAAAGATGTTTCTCATCAACTGGAAAACATGTCTTCGTCCCATATCACTCTTCTGTAGAAGCCCCAAGGATCAATATCTCTTAGGAATCTGATAATTATTGTGCAAATAGCAGAATTGTACTATATTGTTTTTTCAGTTAAAAAAAATTCAATCTCAGCTTCTTCCCTTCTTAGCAGTGACCTTGGACATTTTGTGCTCCAGTTTTCTCATCTGTAAAATGGGGATAAAACCAGTACATATCTTACAGGACTCCCCCGGGGGATCAAATGGAATACCCATACATTTTTTTTTTAAACTATAACTAACACACAGCATTCAATACAATCTGATGTCAAAAGATAAAAACTCAGCTCATGCCACCTCTCCAAGCCTGCTTCCAAATTGTCAAAGGAGAGCGTTTGTCTTGGAGGGTTCTGAAGGGGCGCTCTGGACTGTCCCGAGGCCTTGAGTGGGGAACCCTGTCTCTAAAGCTCAGCTTCCCTGTCTGGAAAGCAAGGGTCGGAATAGTGCCTGCCTCCTGGGGTGTGTGTGCATGTGAGTGCGTGCGTGTGCGTGTGTGTGTGCATGTGAGTGCGTGCGTGTGTGCGTGCGTGTGTGTGTGTGTGCGTGTGTGTGACAGGGATGAAGAGCCAGGGAAGCATTCTGCACGGTGCCCGGCTCATAAGGCGTCAGGTGTCACTGTCGTGCCCTGTGTTATTTATAAAGACGCTGGTCACTCTTGGCTTCTCTAATTTTTGGAGGGACAGAATGATAAACAAAGCCCTCGCTGCACTTGCATGCCTCTCTGAGTGCTTCTGCAAACAGATATGCAAAGTGAGAGCTGTAAATTCAGGTTCCAAAGGCTTGCGAGAGTAATGACCCACATTATCATACTGAGCTCCCAGCTACGGCACTGATCAAATGATCAAACGTTACATCCGAGCACCAGGGAGGTGGCAGGGACGCTGCTGAAGGAACTTCTCCCCTGGACTAATTCCACTTCGGACATTAAAGCCACTTTGAGGTATGGGTCTGCTCTTAAATGTCTTTAAAACAAACCAAAAGAAGAAGATCCTCAAGTTGTGGTAGCTGGTGAACATAAAGGAGAGTCACACCACCCCATGGATGCAGACGGCTGTTCCCCTGTCTTTCATGTACAGAGGCTCCCTGATAAAACAAGGAGTGAATCTGCTGGGAAGCTATAATGAGGCTTGGGTTTCAGGCCTCTGCACCTGCATGGGCCTTGACCTAATTTTATATTCATAATATGGTGTTCTTGCATTAAAAGAACCCCCTAAATTATAGAAACTTCTGGCCCCACAAAACCTGGGTCCACCCCTGATATAAACCAATGGAATTTAAATTCAAGAAGGGAGTTCACCGGCCTCCTGGGAGGAAAAGCAAGCAGAGCAGCAGAGGTATTCTAGGCTCCAAGGGGAGATGATGGGTGGCTGGCCGTTCAGTGAATTTTAAAGACATGTCAAGAGGTGGTGTCAGGTGGGCGTAAAAACCTAAGCGCAGGGTAGACAGCACACACGGGGAAGACCCAGGACGCCCGGGGTGATGTTGTCCATGCTTAGGGCAGGGAGAGAAGGATTGGTTCACGTTGAGACCAAATTAAACTTTAAGAAACCAATTTGCCAGTGAATGATGAGGGAAGTCAAGAGTTTAATGATATGTGGATCTTTGCATCTTAAACTTCTCTCTCAGAAGCTCTCCGTTTTCATTAGTTTTACTTTACCACTTCTGGCCACTTGTGAGAAGTTTAGAGGTTTGAGGTAGCCTCCTGGCCCCCATCCCCGACTTCAGAGTTTAAAAAGAAAATGTCTCTGTTGCTATAAATAGCATGTTTCCATCCCTAATATATGGTTTAAAGAGAGTCTGAAGGTATCCGCTTTTCACTGGGGTAAATTGCGACACGTTTATTCACAATAAAAGAAATGAGAAAAAAAGAAAGCAGTCTACTTTTATAGGACTCTCAGAGTCACTTGTTGAACAGAAACCCATACTTTCCTCTGCTTCTATATGTGAAAAATGAGACCAAGCGCTCTGAACAGGATTTCACAAAACACAAAGGTCTAATCGATACATATATAGAATAAGTAGTCAGATCCCTACAACACACCAGTCACTAAATTCTGGATGGATTAAAGACTTAAACTTATAAACAAAAATCCATAAAAACATCAGGATAAAATATTGAAGAACATGTGTATATTAAGGTTGATGAAATCATTTGAAATCAAAAGTCACTTAAAACATAAAAAGAAAAGGACTGACAAGACTGACATGTAAAAAAAGACAAAAGATTAATATTCATAATATATGGAGCTCCTGTAAATCACCTGCTGTTCAGTTGCTCAGTCGTGTCTGACTCTTCGCCACCCCATAGACTGCAGCACACCAGGCTTCCCTGTCCTTCACTATCTCCTGGAGTTTGCTCAAAGTCATGTCCATCGAGTTGATGACTTAGAAACCAAACAACAACAAATCCCTGTGCTATATGGTACAACCTTGTTGTTTCAGCTCAGTCCAGTCGCTCAGTCGTGTCCGACTCTTTGCGACCCCATGGACTGCAGCATGTCAGGCTTCCCTGTCCATCACCAACTCCTGGACCTTGCTCAAACTCATCTCCATCAATTCAGTGATGCCATCCAACCATCTCATCCTCTGTTGTCTCCTTCTCCTCGTGCTTTCAATCTTTCCCAGCATCACGGTCTTTTTCAATGAGTCAGTTCTTCGCATCAGGTGGCCAAAGTATTGGAGCTTCAGCATCAGTCCTTCCAATGAATATTCAGGACTGATTTCCTTTAGGATTGACTGATTTGATATCCTTGCAGTCCAAGGGACTCACAAGAGTCATCTCCAACATCACAGTTCAAAAGCATCAATTCTTTGGCAACTTCACGGGTTTGAAATATTTCCATGTGTGTGTGCCTGCTAAGTCACTTTGGTCATGTCTGACTCTTTGCGACCCTATGGACCATGGCCTGCCAGGCTCCTCTGTCCATGGGATTCTCCAGGCAAAAATATTGAAGTGGGTTGCCATGCTCTCCTTCAGGGAATCTTCCTGACCCAGAGATCAAACCCTGGGTTTTTAAGTCTTCTGTATTCCCAGGCGGGTTCTTTACCACCAGCGCCACATTTAATTCTTATTTTTCTTGGTTACTGGTGAGACTGAGCGTCTTTTTGTATTTACAGATTCTTCTCATGTTCTATAAACTGCCTGTTATTCATACCCTCTGCTCCCATTTTCCTGCTATCTTTTTTCTTAGAACCTTATGAGTTCTTTATATTCAAGGATGTGTCTGCAATTCTACTTCTAGAGATGTACCTTAAGGGGAAAAAGCTTTAGCACATGTACACAAGGAAGCATGTAAAGAGTTTTCAGTAAAACACTACTTATAATAGGGCAACAGCAGAAACTAAACCTACCTCATCCTCAGGAGGATGGAAAAATAAATTAGGCTTACTCATCAATGGCTACCATACAGCAGTTAGAATCAACCAACTACATCTACACATCCAACATGACATATCTCAAAATCAACACTGAGAGAGAGAAAATACCCATTTGTAAAATGATAAGTCCCTCCAAAAGGGAGATATGCAGAGGACAGCACCACTTACATCAAGTTTTGCCTTCTGAATATTTTTTTTCCTAGATATTATATTTCTTTCCTGGATATTTTTTATTTTTTTTAAATTTTACTATTATTTTGGCTGTGCTGGGTCTTCATTGCTGCCCACAGGCTTTCTCATGTGTCATGCTCAGTCATGTCCAACTCTTTGCGACGCTGTGAACTGTAGCCCACCAGGCTCCTCCGTCCATGGGATTCTCCAGGCAAGAATACTGGAGTGGGTTGCCATTTCCTTCTCTAGGGGATCTTCCCAACCCAGGGATCGAACCCAGGTCTCCCACATTGCAGGCAGACACTTTAACCTCTGAGCCACCAGGGAAGCCTAGTTGCAGCAAATGGGGGCTACTCTCCAGTTGTGACACACGGGCTTCTCGTTGCGGTGGCTTCTCTTGTTGAGAAGCACAGGTTCTAGGCAGGTTCTAGGCATAAGGGCTTCATTAGTTGTGGCCTGAAGGGCTCGAGAGCTCAGGCTCAGTAACTGTGGCACACCCGCCCAACTGCTCCTTGGTATGTGGAATCCTGCTGGACCACAGATTGAACCCGTGTTCCCTGTACTGGCAGATGGACTCTCCGCCACTGGGCCACCAAGGAAGTCCTTTTTACCTGGATATTTTAAAGTCAGTCTCCTCCCATCCAGCTGACCACTGCCCAAGGTGTGAATCCCACAGTCTTGTCTGGATGACCACCGCAGCCTTCTACCAGGTCTCCTTGCTTCCAGACTGGTATTCCTCCATTCTGTCCTTCACACAGCCACCAAAGGATCTGTCTAAAATATAAACCCTTCCCTGGCTCTGCATCACCCACAGGATGAAGTTAAGACTCTTTATGATCTGCTCCCAGCAGACCTCTCCAGCCTCAACTCTTACACTCGCTCTCCCTACACTTTACAGACACCCAACTTCTGAGTTGCTTTTGGTGCTCTGCCCGACTGGCATCGGAGCGCACTAAGAAACAACAAGCCTCCTCTCCCTCCCACCAGCCCTTCCTCTCTCCGAGCACTAGGAATCTGCTGGCCAGCCCTGCAAGACTGGGGAATTATATACCATTCCCTCTCCAAGTCATTTTTAATAAGAACACATTTTCAAACTGTCAATATGAAATCCAACAGGTGGCTTAAAACATTGCAAGATGGTTTGGTATGTCACATGACTAGGCCAAAAGAAAAAAAAACAGCCCATATTTTTAATTGAAATATAACCTAAACTTCAACTATGAAATATGGTTCTTGTTAACTGAACCATGTGATTAATATTTGTACTTATGCTTTAAGGGTAGTTGTTTATGCTTTAGAATGAACTGTGTCGATATCAGCTGAACAGCTGAAACACTGTAATGAATACACTGGTGCGTAATTACGTCCCAAGTGTTAACGCACTCAAATTCACTTTCCGCACCACACTTCTACAGTTCCTGTCTGTCTCAGAAAGGTTGTGAAGAGAAGAAATGGAATATAATGGAAGAAACGGGTACAATTTATTGAAAAGTTTGCAGGGGTGTGACCATATAAATGAACCTGGGATTTAGTGAAAGGGGTGGTACCAGTGTGGTACCCAGAGACCCCTCTCATGGTATGAGCAAAAGCTAAGTGAGGCAATCAGACTCTAGGGTTCTCATCCTGGCTCCATTCTCTAGCTCCCTTTTCCTTCAAATCCTGTCCATCAGGCAGTGAGCTGTAGAGGGACTTCCCTGGTGGACCAGTGGTAAGATTGCCTTCCAATGCAGGGGGCACGGGTTTGATCCCTGGTCAGCGAGCTAAGATACCACATGCCTCTTGGGCAAAAATAAATAAATAAAAAACAGAACATAAACAACAGAAGCAGTACTGTAACAAATTCAATAAAGACTTTAAAAATGGTACACACATTAAAAAAAAAAATTCAAAAAAATAGTGGGCTATAAATTCCAATTAAAACAGAATTAAGATCAAGTATTGTGAGACAAATTATTAACCTTTCTTGATCCTTAGCTTCCGGAAAAGACTCCTCTGAGGAACCTCAAGAAATATTCATGTTATAACACTGTGACGTATAAGACCAGATCAGTGTTACAACCAGAGGCACCCTATTCATATCAACAGCTGTCCTAGAAACTGGAAGTATGGTCCAATAATCCTTAGCTTCCCAGACGCAGACTCCAAGCCATAGATCACCTTTGTTTGGACGATTGTGACAATTTACACCGGGAAAAACAGCTAGAACACGCTTCTCCATATGAACCACACATGCTGTCTGTGAATCACTTTCATCTCTAAATTAGGAGGATCCAAATCAGGAGGGCTTTCCTAGAGTGAAACCTGTTTAAGCAAACATCTGCTGGCTCCCTGAAAAGTTATTTTTTTTCCACAAGTGGCCTTTGAATCTGGGGCTCCCCCAATTTGTACAAAGACAGTGTGGCCTTTGAGAACTGAAGTCCTTCAGAGGGAGGTGGTATCCTTGGGAGCCTGGGCATCCTCTTGGCTGGGGAGAAAGCAGGCGGGAGAGGAGCTCGGTTCCGGGCCAGGAAGTGCTCGGATTTAATGAAAGTGACAGCAACTGCTTCATCACTGTCAGGGCGCTACTGATTGAAAGGACACGTTTTTTCCCCTGTTATTAATATTCTTAATCAAAGCAGAAAAGGAAGCATATGTTTTAGTTGAATCCAGGCCCATTCTGTTTTCTCAATTACTCATTTGTCAGGGCAGCGGGACAGGCAAGGCACAAGATGTAATCCCAAGGCTGTGGGTTCTGCCCTGAGCTTTACCCAAGGTTGCCCGAACGACCTTGAACAAACCGCTGAGGGCAGAGATGCTCGCTTCGTGTCTGTATCCATGACAGAGTCAACAGCCTCCTCTCCGGCCGGCAAATACTCAGCAAATACTAGACGAGTCATCCAGCGACCCGGATGCTTCTGTTGGTGTGACGAACATGTACAGACCCTTTTCTCCTCCAAATGGTGAGCCAGTTTTTTTCCTTCCTGGCTTTGATCTGAAATTATCTTAAGCTCCCCTTAAAAAGTGGGCTAAGAAGTTGAGGGTCTTATTAATTTCTGGAACGTTTCAGGGAAATGGCTTTATGGAGACCTCTAATTAAAAAAGAAAAATGATAACCGAAAAGACCGTGCAAAATTACAAAGCTAACGAAAGTGACCCCGTTCTGAGGTCATCTTCCCACGCTGCAGTGAAAGGGGCAGCGAAGGGGCCAAGGGCAAAAGGCAGGTAGGGGGGAACGATGGGGAAGGGACAGGGCGTTTGGGATGGACGTGCATCCACGATCCGCTGCATTTTAAATGGATAACCAAGAAGGTCCTGGTGTGCACAGCAAGGAACTCTACTCAGTGTCAACAGGCAGCCTCGATGGAGGGGAGTTTGGGGGAGAATGGACACATGTGTATGCATGCCTGAGTCCCTTTGCGTTTCAGGTATCCACCTGAAACTATCACAATGTTGTTAATTAGCTATACTCCAAGGTAAGTTAAAAAGCGAAAAAACAAAAGAGCAAGTGGCATGTGACTAAAGCAGGAAACCTGAGGGGCATGAAGCATCCTGGGTAGACCCTACGGTTCATCTTACAAAAACAGAGCGGATAGGAACACTGCTCCCTGCCCCACCATTCCCAAACTGCAGCCATTTCTCTGAAAGACTCTCAGGTCACCAGACAGCTCCGCTGGGCTCAGTGGGCCCGAGGGCCTGCAGTGCCCACCATAAGCAGAGCCAGCACACCCGTTGGGGGGCATGAAACAGAACATTCTCTAGGGTGTGGTCCTGTCACACAGGGTTGCTGGTCCTCAGAAGATGAGTTTGCAGTGAGGACCTGAGCCTTTCTGACCTCAAGGCCACGTCTGGCCAAAACTGGAGATGATAAACTCATTTTTCCCAGTTAATGAAAAGAGAGGTTGGCGCGGTGAATATAATTAACCACATGTGCAAACAGGATTACATAGAAAATCCATCAAGCTGTACACTTATCATTGGTAGGCGCGCGAGCACACACACACACACACACACACACACACGCTAAGATGGTACCGAAGCGGGACAGAGAGAGTGGTCCCCAAGCCCACACGTCCCAGAGCATCCCACTTTCCGGGGCAAGTCTCTCTGAAGCCCACAGAGTCCAGAGAAGTGGATGTCTGGCATGATCCCGTGACATGCATTAACACTCAGAAAGAATGCCTGTGTCTTCTCTGAGCCTACCTTGGCCTGGACGGCGTAAGAAGCCAGGAGCACAGACGCCTCCGGAGGGCAGTATATCTTTTCATCCAAGATCTGCTTCTTCACCTGCAGGGGGTGAAAGGGGAGGTGCGACAATGTGCGAGCGGAGGGGAGCCGTGAGGGCGGCTCGCAGCCAGTGCCGCAGAGTGTTCTAATGAGCCCTGCCACACCTGCCTGCTAATGATTTTCTGACAAAGGGTATGATTTTTTAATTTTTTTTAATGCTGCTGACAAGTTGGGAGTTCAGCCCTGAGAAGTTACTGGTAAGATGGCTAGGCATTAAAAAAAAAAAAATCCATATCTTATCTCTTCTGTTCATGATCAAATGCTGAAGAAGAAAACAATCTTTGTGGTGGTTAAGAAAGAGACTGACTGGGCTGTGACAGAGGAGAGCTGTGAACTTGAAGGGGTGTCAGGAACAGGCCAAGACTGCAGCCTTGGCCCCTGCTGAGCACACGCACAACCAGACCAATGGAGTCTGTTTTTTGAAGTCTTAACACGAGCCCAAAGTCAGGGAGGCCACTGAGTTATGACTGCAGGGAGAAAACCATCGTTTTCAATATGCCTGCTCTAAGGAAAAAAGGAAGCAATAAAAGCTTGATCGATTAAACCTTTAAGTCCACGTGAGGTCCAGGAAATATAATTCTTAAGCCATAATGTTGAATTAACATATCTCATGGCATCTAATTTCTTAGCCTGGTGGAGTGGGGGGATGTTCCAGACAGAGAGGCAGGAGGGCCTCCTCAAGTGGGAGCAGGCTGAAATAAACACAACAGGAAAGCCAATTCTCCTTCACAGACGTCAACAGTCACCAGATTCATAAAAGTAGTAAATTTTGCCTTGCTCAGCCATGAGAGCGCTCCAGCATTTCAGTGGAAGGGGAAATTGAGCCAAAGTCAAATGGAGAGTAGGCACTGCTTCCAAGAAAGCCATCTCTATAAGGCCGGGACGTTCTGGGGCCCAGAAGGTCATTGTGTGGCTTCATTTAAAGCATGGCAACTCTCTAACCCTCGGGTTTTTAAGCCACACTATAGAAAAGCTGGAGAAGGCAATGGCACCCCACTCCAGTACTCTTGCCTGGAAAATCCCATGGACGGAGGAGCCTGGTAGGCTGCAGTTCATGGGGTCATGGAGGGTCGGACATGACTGAGCGACTTCACTTTCACTTTTCACTTTCATGCATTGGAGAAGGAAATGGCAACCCACTCGTGTTCTTGCCTGGAGAATCCCAGGGATGGGGGAGCCTGGTGGGCTGCCGTCTATGGGGTTGCACAGAGTCAAACACGACTGAAGCGACTTAGCAGCAGCAGCAGCACAGAAAAGCTGAAAGGGCTTCCGTCTGGCATGAGAATGTTGTACAGGGAATGTATATACATGTGTATATACACACACTCTTTTTTGGGGGGGTAAACTTTGTTGTTTTGTTATTCAGTTGCTAAACCATGTCTGACTCTTTGCGACCCCATGGACTGTAGCCCGCCAGGCTCCTCTGTCCCTGGGATTTCCCAGGCAAGAATACTGGAGTGGGTGGCCATTTCCTTCTCCAGGGGATCTTGCCCACCCAGGAATCAAACAAGCATCTCCTCCACCGGCAGGTGGATTCTTTACCACTGAGCCACCCAGAAAGCCCCGTAGGAGGACTGGGTGATAGCCTATATGCCTGCTTCTGGGAAAAGTTAGAGTGAAGTCGCTCAGCCGTGTCCGACTCTTTACGACCCCATGGACTGCAGCCTACCAGCCTCCTCTGTCCACGGGATTTTCCAGGCAACACTGCAGTGGGCTGCCATTTCCCTCTCCAGATCTCCCGGACCCAGCGACTGAACCTGGTCTCCTGCACTGCAGGCAGACGCTTCACTGTCCGAGCCCCCAGGGACTCATATAGCTAATGCCCCTGCAGGGTTTTTTCTGTCGCTGATCTCCCAGCGCCCGGCACCAACCACGAGGGACTTCCCTGGTGGTCTAGCAGTTAAGACTCTGAGCTTCCACTGCAGGGGGTATGGGTTCGACCCCTGGTTGGGGAACTAAGATGCTAAAGACCTCAAGATACAGCAAAAAACAAACAAAAACTAACCCTGGAACTGGGGAAGCACTCTGCCCAAGCAGCAGGAACACAAACAAAACTAAGCGTTCTCACCCTCGCTCCTGTCCCCTGGCTGCCCCTCCAGGGGGCCAGCTCCAGCGGTCTCTGAACCTCCAATTATGGATCTCCTGATTTCTTCAATTCAGTGGAACAGCAACTTACGGAATGGCCACTGTGCACTCAGTGAGCCTTGCCTTAAAGAGGCTCACAATCTTGGAGTGGAAAATAAATGGAAAATAAGACAACCCTGGACAAACAGTGGCTTGAAGCCTGATGACTCTCAAGTGTCGGTGGAATGCTGAAGTCCCACCTTCATGAGAGTGAATTTTGAACTTTTGGTAGAACTCCTTTTTGCAAGACTCTCTGTTCAGACTTCCAGGGCAACTACCTAGTACTTTTAAGTTAGTGGGGAAGAAAACGGGATCCCTCTCCAAAGAGATGGATCTAGTGAGGGAGCTGCTATCGGCATGGGTTCTTTCGCCATCACACTTCCGCAATTTCATCTGATATCAATTCTCATCGCTCAAGCAGAGTTCTGTCCTGAAGCTTGTTTTTTCATTACAGAACCAGAGGGACTGGCTTTCCAGAGGGAGAAAGAGTTTTCAGGACGTGGAGGCATGTGTGGTCAACACAGAGGGGTCAGTCCAGACTGCCTCTGTGGCCACGCCTCTGGGGGGGTGGGTGGAGTGGGTACTTTTAGGATCGGTGGGTAGCATGGAAAGGGGTACCTGCAGGAAGAATAAGTGTTGCGTGATCTCCTGAACCAGCTCTTCCTCGGCATTCTCAGGGTAAAATTTGGCCAGAAAGTGAAAGGTGACCGGCTCTTCCTTTGAGACATCATGATCCAGCACCTGTGGGATCACAGAGCGAAAGGAAAACAAGCTAGGTTGGCCCCTGTCCCTCCCGGGGCCACCATCAAAGAACCTTCTGCAGGGAGTGTATAAACATTGTTCTCCCTTCTAAATTCGTCACATTCCCCAAGGGTTGTGATTCTACAGTCTGAAGCATTCACAGAGCCACCTATAACAGGAGGTGATGTTCACTCACATGGCGTCTCTGAACCAAATGAATCAATACCCCCAAGTGGTGAGTGGAGCTAAGAATATTAAGGCACCAATGTTTTCAAGGCTGCAGAGATAGCTAACAACTAGAAATTTATAACCTGAGGGTCTTAGGCACTATCCTTTACGGTAGGCTGAAGGTTTTTTAATTTTCTCAAGTCGTGGAATCTTCCTTTACTGTTTGGTCTGGCTGCCTACCTCCAGCATTTAAGTCCACAGTGGAGTGGAGCTTAGAGATGATAAACTAGACCTCTGTCGAATCATCTCATCATTAACTGAGCAACAAGAGGTGAAACCTGTCCATTGGGGCAACCCTGTGTTTCAAGGAACCTCTAGAGAGGCCCCCATGAGCTACTTGAGCACAGCCAGTAAACCACGCGGCCTTTAATCTTCTAACAATTCCATCCACCCACTGGAAAGCTTGAGCCATCTGCTCTCCAGAATGAATTTCATCTCAGGACATAAACATGCCATGTGACAGGCTACAAGGCTCCATTAACATGTGTCATAATTTATTTCTTTTGAGCAGCAAGCTCCATGGCTCCTGAGGCCCCCCAGTCTAATATCCATTTGGCCGACACTCAGGTACGACTGCAAATTTACTTTGCCGAGAGCCATAAAATGATACCAGTGGTTCTGCTGCCTTTGGTGGGTAACCCTCCAGGCTCCTGCCCAAATTCCTGGCCTTGGTGCCTGAGAAATTAAAAATAAACCTGATCAGGGACGTTCATGATCGTTGGGAATTTCCACGTGAAATTTATAACCGGCAGCCATCCCAATGAGAAAATTCGGATTTACGTGCGTAAACACAATTTGAACACTTGGGTTCAGCGTCAAACTGGTGAAAGACAGAAGGCCTGCACTGTTTATCATGCCAAGCAGCAGATAATAAGATGGGGTAAGCAACTGCAGGGAGTAATCTGGGCTAAGAATTCGACACTGACTCACTCTGAGATTTGGGGGTCTTTTAGGAGTTACTGACAAATACGTATGGCCCTGCTCTCAGCATCTTGGCGGTTAGGTAGACAGGTAAGTAGGTGACAGTGTCTCTGTGCGCATATAAGAACCCACGCAGAGGGTAGTTCCCCGAGGCAATATCCATTTCTCAGCCACATTAGAACTGCTGGGAGCCCAGACTTGTCCACCAGGCCTCAGAGGCCCCAGGAAGCACGAGAACAAAAGAGACATTCTTCCTTCACTGTGGGGACCAGGGCACTCTTTATTCCTTAGATCATGGTAATGAGTAAATTGAGTTGGGCCATGGTGTTTCTCAAAAAGACTTGAAAAAAATTCCCTAAAGAACATGAGCCCTGAGAAAATCTTTCAAAGACATAAATTGGGTGGGGGGGGAGGGAGAGAGATAATACAATAGTAATTTTTATTCACAAAGCCTGACTCCAGGCTCAGTCTACTGAACAGCATAAAGCCTGGAGCAATCAGGTGACATCCAATGACAAACGAAGAAGCCAGGAGTGGTGGCAGGTCAGTCCTGGGGGATTCTTCGGGCCTGGAGAGCAGAGGAGGGGCCTCCCCAGACCCACGTCCCACGTGACTTCCTCTGCCACCCGCCCCCTCTCTACTGTGCACCTGTAATGTTCCATGATGAGCAACAGGCTAGACACACACTCAGGGGAAATTCGGAGCCCACGCCAGCCCCACTAGTGTCCTCGGGGTCCAGGCCCACCTTCTTGTCCATCTTGAGCCAGGCCACGGTGTCCTTGATTGTGTACTGCAGGCCGAAAAACCAGGTTTCGCGAAGCCCCAGGGTCCGGCACACCAAGTCAAACAGGTCCTTCCCCTTCCACTTCATCTGCAAGGGAAGAACCCACAGGGAAGCTGGCTGAGCCGGAGTCGCAGTCCGCTCACAGGAAAAACCCTTTCCTCTGTGCCCCCCGCTCTCGGGTTCCGAAAGGTGGGGACGATGCTAGATGGCTGGTGAGCACAGAATTCCTAAATAATTGTGAAGCTTCCTGCACAAAACCATGAGTGGGAAAATACCAATTAGAGCTTAATGGCTTAATCGCTGCAAAGCATACACAATACCTCCCTTGGACAGTTCCTTTCAGATCTTAATATCCCCAAAGCTGCTAATTTTAGAAAGCTGGTAAACAGCATCCTCATTTAGGAGAGTCGAGCTTCTCCAGTTAACCCGGGGTGAGCTCCCAGGGACATCCATTTCCTCGATATTTTACTGTCGATCTTCTTTTTAATCACGACTCTGCCCTTCGATACAAGGCTAGCTTTTTAAAATGTAAAGACAAGTTTTACTAGATATTTTTAAAAGCAATATAGGGGAGGAAGTTATAATCAAAGTCACAAATCAGGAGGAAAAGGCACCATCAGAGACCAGCCAGCAAAATCACAGTCTCCCCCCGTAACGATGTATAACGGAGGCTGTAGGGGAAAGGGTCCCACCTATACTCACACAGCAATTTCACAGGAAACCCAGGGGACAAACAGACAGGAATACACTGCTGTGTGCTAATTCCACAGTGTTCCCTTAGAAGGACCTGAAGCAATGGCTGCTAAACCCTTTTTCTCTGCTCTTCAATCTTATGGCTGGAAAAGTAGGTTCAATATCGTAATAGGGGAAGAAAATGCCCAGCAGCTTAGTAAATGTTGCCACCTTGTGGCTCTCCAGTTATATCACCCAGGATGTTCCCACATTACTCCTTAGCAGCCCCTCGCCCAGACCCCAGCGGCCCCCAAGTATCAGGTGGACATTCAAATGGACACCCGGGTACATGGATGAGTGTAAGCCATATCATGGAGATCAATGGTCACAGATGGTGGATTCAAATACTACGAGGTCACCAAACATCAGAAGAGCAAGGACACAGGACTTCAGAGGGGCGTCTGTTCTTCTCCTGCCCTCATGAAAGAAATCTCCACCCAAGGTCCTGGCATATTCCAGATGTATGATGAAAAAGCACTGGGGAAAATTTCAGGTTCAGAGACTTCTTATAAAAGAAGGAAAAAAAGAAAAAAACAAGCAAGACCTCTAAGATTCAATTCGTTTCTGCTAAGACCTGACTCTAACAGAGGGATTTTTCAAGCAGGGTTTTTCTATTTTTAATGTATGTGAGTGGACAGTGTGTTCCCTACAAGGAACTCAACGGTACATTCTGGTCTGTACTGTCAACATCAATAGAGCAAAGGAGCAGCCTACACGAAAGCACACCAAAGGCAGCACAGGGACTTTCCTGGTGGTCCAGTGGTTAAGAACCCACCTTCAAATGCAGGGGAAGTGCGTTCGAACCCTGGTCCGGGAACTAAGATCCCACGTGCCACAGAGCAACTGAGCCCTGTCGCCATAACAAAAGATCCCGCTTTCCGCAACTACAACCTGATGCAGCCGGATAAATACTCAGCAGACAAGGGGTGGAGATGCGGGTTGGCTTCTGTCCCTCACGGGGGCCGTTTCTCCAAATGTCCCTCTAGCTCTGCCCCTGTGCCCACTCTGGGAACTCAGTGGGGCCCCAGCGCCACCCCAGAGGTGGAGGTCTTTACCAGTAATGCTTGTTGGCACATCTGTGTCCCAGCCTGACTTCAGGACAAAGGGCTTTTTAATTCACGGCAGGTTTTTCTAATTCCCACCGGCAGACTTCACCGAAGAAATGTTATTTTGGAAAACTAGGAGCTTCAGAACGCCGATGATCCTCTTGTCTCTATTTTAAGCCGGCACATAGTATATAAATTATAAATGACTACCTTGCTACCAGATAACGTAACGCTTAAGAGCAGACATTAACTTGGAGCAGTGGAACACCCGGCGGCCCAGAAGATCAAGGTGAAGGCGCCCCGTCCGCCATAGCTCACAGCCGCGGCAGGGAGGGCTCTGGCAGGCACGGGCTGTCTGCTGAGGGGTGTGCGCTGCCCCCGAGAGGATGCTGACTGGATCTCCTGACTTGGGAGCTTAAATCCTCAAACACAATCTCCTATCAAGGTATTCCTTTCTACCTCTTTGTTTCCGAAATGCAAAACTATCTCTGCTGAAGGCAGAGACAATGTCTTTGTTCCCATGGGGCTTGCAATGAGAGGTGTGTGTGTGGGGAGGGGTGGCTCTCACAATGACTCAGAATGCCTGTCTTGAATTTTCAACTTTGACTCTAAGAACTAAATGTAGGATGTCAAATTGGAAACGAGTCTGAGTCATTAATTACCTACTGCAGACCTGTCCCCTTCTTGTATAAATAAGGAGACCTTCCTTGGCAGCCTGCTACAGCAGACATGGGCTGTTTTCTTAATGGTCTAAGGTAGGCAAACCATCCCCAGATCACCTCTTTTTCTGCTCTGTGGGGTTTCCTTTTGGCTTGCTCTCTTACCAGCACTCCCCAGCCATCTTTTCCAGTAAATGACTGGGGTCTTAACACTCTTCTCCCACCTTAAAATAAAACCTGTTCTTGGAAGGGCCAGATATTATTCCTTTATAGCTCAAGGTAAATTAAAGTCTCTGCTTCCTCTTATCTAATCTTTTTTTTTTTTTTTGGCGGCACCACGTGGCTCATGGTTTCTCAGCTCTTGGACCTGGGATCGAACCTAGGCCATGGCAGTGAAAGCCCAGAATCCTAACCTAACTAGGCCAGCAGCGAACCCCCCGCCCCGTCCTCTGAGCTGATCTTTCAGCAGGCACCACAGAGCATTCTATGTGTCCAGCAACATTAGACACTCAAAATGCTGGAGGCATGTTCCCCGCCAGAGACTCAAGCAGGGACCCACGTGGGGAAAAGCGTTAAAGAACCCAGGAGAATTAGTTAAAGGAGGAAAGGCGATACATCTCAAAACAAACAAATGTCCTGATCTCTACAAAGAAATGCAGGTCATCTGGCAGAGGTGAGACAAGACAGCCTGAACTTGGGGGGGTGTGGAGGGGACCACCCAAAGACCCTCAGGCAGACGGATAATGGGATCGGACTTGCATTCTAGAATGCACACTGACAATATGGTGGAGAATGGGTTGGAGCAAGTGTGAGTCTCTCAGTCGTGTCTGATTCTTTTCAGACCCCATAGACTATAGCCCAGCAGGCTCCTCTGTCCATGGGATTCTCTAGGCAAGAATATTGGAGTGGATGGCCATTCCCTCTCCAGGGGATCTTCCCGACCCAGGGATTGAGCCTGGGTTTCCTGCATTTGCAGGCAGAGTCTTTACTGTCTGAGCCACCAGGGAAACCCAAAGGAGACTGGAATCAAGAAAGCCAGAAGGGAGGACAACTCCCACCTAGAGGAAGGCAAGTGGGAAGGAGAGGAAGGCTGAGAACTGGAGAAGCGTTGAGAGAAACACCTGAATTTCTGGGTTTGAGCGTCAGGTGGTCCCAGGAAAGGAGGGCTGGAAGATGGGAGAAGCAGGAGCAGCCAATTTTGAGCGAAACAGATGAGTAATTAAGTTCTAAACAAAGTAAAGCTCAACTAAGATGCCCAAGGAAACCAGGTGGAGGTGTCCTAAATACATCCGATTTTGTCTCCGCTCTATTTATAAAATAAAGTGTTCTATTCTTAAGTCATTAAGAGTCTCTCTTGGGTTACACCTGACCTCCAGCGTGCTGTTACCTACATGAGGTTGCACTTTTCAACATGCCTTCCCCCAAAGTTGGCGGGCAGCCTGCTGAGTCCTCCTAATGTGGGTTTCTACTTCTTCACAGACAAGAATCATTGCTCACAGTTGCTCCCAGCGGTTCTCAGGACACCCTGCAGAAGGGAGGTCTTGGGTTGTGATGGGGCGTCCTTGGACTCACCAGCACGTGACCACACCTGCCTCTAGTTCTGTTGCTGGTCCACAGAGCCGGTGGGCGCCTCAGAACAGGAGCGACACAGGTCATCTCTCCACTCCCCATGGCGCCCGCCGAGTGTGTACACACAAGACGTGGCTGTGCGACAGGACACACTTGACCACTTAAAAAACCCTTGGCTCCAAAAAAAAGGAAAAGCCCTTGACTCTGGACTTCTCTGGTGGTTAAGACTCCATGTTTCTAAGGCAGTGGATGTGGGTTTGATCCCTGGTTGGGAAACTAAGATCCCACACGCCCTATGGTGTGGCCAAAAAAACCCTTGAGGCTCAAAAGTGTAAAGCAAAAATGAACTGTTCATCCACTCCTTCAACAAACACTTAGAGAACACAAGTTGTGTCCAAGCACCAGATGAGGTACAGGAGGTTAATGAGGAACAGAAGACAGTCTCTGCTCTCAGAGAACGGGCCCGGAGCGGGAACCTGTCAGGAACAGGTGATCATTCCTCTCACCCTGCACACAGGTCAGCTCCCGGTGTAGCTGTCAGCGCTACCGCACTGTGAGGGCCCATGACAGGGACATTGGGGGCAGGAAGGGACACTCTACCTGGGAGGGCTGAGAAACTGCATCTGAGCAGGTGGAAAAGGGAAGCCAAGTGAGGACCAGACTTGGGGAAGGAGGAGTGAGCAGCGAAGTGTGTGACAGGCAGAGGGAAGAGCACTTGGGAAGGTCTAGAGGCCAAACAGCTTAGATGGTCCTTGCAGGAAACGACAGTATTGTAGTTCAGTGTGGCTGGGGAACACTTGCGATGCCAAACTTTCAACCACCGTCTAAAACCAATTCTTCAGGGACTTCCCTGGTGGGCCAGTGGTTAAGACTTCCCCTTCCAGTGCAGAGGGTGTGGGTTTGATCCCTGGTTGGGGAGGTAAGATCCCACACGGCTCGAGGCCGAAACATTGGAACATGATATTGTAATATAAGTAATATTGTCACAAATTCGATGAAGACTTTAATAAATAAACAAACCAATTCTTTGTCACCTAACCCTGCCTGTCTTGTGAACCACAGAAAGTTATCCGAGAGGCTGTTTTCTGGTTTCTCCCTGCAATGGAACATGACTTGTACCCATTCTTCATGCACAGGAGAGAAATTAAACCATTACACAAGATGGATGCCTCTGGAGATTCGAGCTTAATTCTTTCCAGGAACCAGCCTCCAAGGCAGAGAGAAACCATGGTTATCTAACCTCGGTATGAATCTCTTCGCTGCCACCGTGTAACCTTCGGCAAGTTATTGAACTTCCCTGTGCTCTGCAATGGGGATAATGAACAGAACCTGTCTTAGCAGATTGATCTCAGGATTAAATGCACTGATACATTTTAAAAGCCTGAGAAGGCGCTGCAGTAAATACTCAATAAAAGGGGGTGATTACTCATTCTAACCCCGCCTCTTCTCCTTACATTCGCAAGTGGCATCGTTTAAAGCCTCCCAGTCGTGTTCCACTCCACGGGTGATGGATGGCAGATCAGGAAGGGCACCATCAATTCTCATCGCACTAACCACGCCATCACTCACTTGACAAACATTTATTGAGCACCCACTACGTCCTCGTCACTGCGCTCGGCCCCAGGGATAAATGAGGGATCCGGGACAAGACGCTGTCCCTGCTCACGGCTGATGGGGAAGACAGGTGAATGGAGGAGGAAAGTGCAACCTGGCAAATGCTCACAGAACCGAGGACTCGAGGGGACATAGCTCAGGCCTGGGGGTCTGGTGGGGAGAGAGGGGCCTTCCGGGGAAGATGCTGGGTCTGAGCTGGGTCTCCAAAGCCAGGAGGTAGTTGGTCCTCTGATACAGGAATGGGGGGGGAGGGGGTCGTGCCAGCCGGAGGGAACAGCACATCTGCGGCTCGGGTCCAAGCTGTTGCAAAGGGAAGGAATGTTCTCTGCGCTCTTCTGGTGTCTG
This sequence comes from Bos mutus, assembly GCF_027580195.1. Lineage (NCBI taxonomy): Eukaryota > Metazoa > Chordata > Mammalia > Artiodactyla > Bovidae > Bos > Bos mutus. Next base: position 4,007,377 of record NC_091633.1, read on the forward strand.
AGAGGCAACGTGGCTGTCCTGTCTGCAGTACTGAATGTTCAGTGCGGTACCGAGCACGCGGCTGCAGCTCCGCCTGTGACGGCTCACGCCCTCCTCGGCCCACCGGGGCTTGGGTCGTTCGGTCACTGTTTCCCAGCCTCCCCCCAGCAAGACCTGCCAGGTCTCTAAGGAGCCATGACCAGTTGGATGAGTCTCTTATTTATTCATTTATTTTAATATTTATTTGGCTGCAGCATGCAAACTCTTAGTTGTGGCATGTAGGGTCTAGTTCTCCGACCAGGGATCAAACCCAGGCCCCCTGCCTTGGGAGTGCCAAGTCTTAGCCACTGGGCCATCAGGGAAGTCCCCCCCTTTTTTTTTTTTTTTAATTAAAACATTTCCTCTTCTGACACCTGCTAGAACATAAGTCTTTCAGGCTTTGCACTTATGGGCCCTTCTTTTGGGAGGGTTTGCCATTTTTCCCAGATTGCCAGAAAGAGAACAGCTCCTTGGGCTGATGGATGGATTTGCTTGAATCCATCTCTTCCTCCTGAAGGGACGTGTCCCACTGCCTCCCCTCAGCCTAGGGAAGAGGAGGCAGGGGCTCACTTGCAGAAAGAAGAGGGGTGGTGGAGGGAGTGAGAAAGGCCGTTTGTGGGAAGGAGAAGGGCTCTGGACTCCATGGCGTGTGGGCTCCAGCCTCATCCTTCAGATGCCTGTGGTGAGCAGGGCAGCTGGCAGGGAGCCAGGGTGCCCGGTGCGTCGTGCTGCGTCCTGGCCGTGCGCTCACATTACTTTAACGGGCTGCAGTGCTATTTCCCAGATCCACCCCGCACCTCCATCAGAGATGGATATGTATGAACTTTATAAACAGGACTAAGTGCTGTCAGCTTGTTATTTTTGGTAGGGGCTGAATTTATGAGCTCTACCCAGAGTGAAGTGCTTGTCATTTATCAACCTCGAATGGTTTAAGGAAATAGCGCTAAGCACTTACGGCTCCGTGGCGGAGGACGTAGCGGGAATGCAGCACATTTCCTGCTGTTGGAAGCAACTGGCACCAATAACCTATGGGGCTGATCGGGGTCTATTAACTGGGGAAACGTTAACACAAATCCACAACCTCTTCTTACAACGGGCCAGGTTCAGACTGACAGTCCCAAAACGACGACTTGGTTTCTGGGCTTTGGCAGACATGGAGTCGTCTTTCTCCCACTGCTCTCTTTATCCCTTGTGCCTGCTGCAGACAACCACGCAGGGTGCGTGGAAAGCCAGACACGACACAGGAAGAGGCCACAGACAGAAAAGGGCAGACTTTCCCGAAGAAACAGAACTGAGTTTGACTGCCGTGGGTGAGATGTCTGAGAATTAGAAGACACTTCAGCTTTACAGAAAAGACTCAAGCCTGGAGAAGCTGGCAGAGAGGTGACACCCCGTTTCATAGATGTCAGGGGACAGAGTGATCAGCCACCCAAGGGAGGCTATTCGACTGGCTGTCTACTGCACAGAAGACGACAGAGAACCAAGGGACCTGGCATTCACTTATCAGGGTTTCTCCTAATTAGCTCACGAGCTGCCCCAGCATTTGCTGGAAAAACTGTCAAAAGGTTGGATCCTTTACAGACAGAGCAACAGAAGGAACGGCACCTCCCAGGGCTCAGGACACGTGCCACATGTTTGCCATGGTTTCGGGAACACAGAGCCAGAAGGGCTGTGACCTCTCTCAATGCTCATCCCTAAATGACCTCTGCCCTAAATGACAGCTGCCCTACAAGAACCGAGGCAGAGAACAGTTGACAATTTAAGACACTGCCGTACCAGATCCAAACCTAAGTATGACTTTTATTTGTCTGTTTTGCAAAAAAAAAAAAACAAACAGATGCCAGGGACTTCCCTGCTGGTCTAGTGGTTAAGACTCTGAGCTCCCAATGCAGAAGGCTTGGGTTCGATCCCTGGTCATGGAACTAGATCCCACACGCTGCAACCAAGAGTTCGCATGGAGCAACTAGGACCCAGCATCGCCAAATAAATAAATATTAAAATTTAAAAAGCCCAACACCTCCGTTTAGCAGATGTACACAGTGGGGAGAGCTGTAAAGATGATATTGCTGCGCAGTAGTGAATAATGAGTTCCAGTAAAATCTATTCTGGTTTGCAGACTTCCCTGATGGTCCAGTGGTTAAGACTCCATGCTCCCAATGCAGGGGGCATAGGGTTAATCCCTGGTCAGGGAACCAAGACCCCACATGCCATATGGTCTGGCAAAACAAAAAAAAAAAAAAAAAAAAACCCACCAGGCTGGTGTCTCATGTCTGTGTTCCCTATCATGGTGAGGACACATCACTCCCCCTTTTTTCTGAGATGTCTTAAAAAACACTTTATTTTTAAAGAGATGATTTTGCTCAACTGTAGACTAATGCGTTTTGAGCAGATCTAAGCTGGGCTTTCCTAGTGGCTCAGTGGTAAAGAATCCACCTGCCAATGCAGGAGACTCAAGAGACCTGGGTTCAGTCCCAGGGTCAGGAAGATCCCCTGGAGGAAGAAATGGCAACCCACTCCAGTATTCTTGGCTGGAAAATCCCATGGACAGAGGAGCCTGGCAGGCTATATAGTACATGGTGTCACGAAAGAGTCAGACATGACTTAGTGATAAACAACAACAAAGCTAGGCCAGGCTAAGCTACGATTCCCTGGGCTAGGTTAATTAAATGCATCCTCAACTCTGATATTTTCCACTTGTTGTTCAGTCACTGAGTCACGTCTGACTCTTTCCAACCCCAGGGACTATAGCACGCCAAATTCCTTTGTCCTCCACTACCTCCCAGAGTTTGCTGAACTTCATGTCCTTTGAGTTAGTGATGCTATCTAACCATCTCATCCTCTGCTGTCCCCTTCTCCTTTTGCCTTTCATCTTTCCAAGCAGCAGGGTCTTTTCCAATGAGTTGGCTAGGACACACCACTCCTACTCAGCCATTATTTCTGAGGGAAAAGGGGAAACAGGATTTTAGCCAAAAAAGAATCGTATCTCTGCTCCGTACCAATCATGACCCCCGAATCCCTTACCTTGATCTGTGCAAAATTACACAAACCTGAAACCGCCCTTATGCAAAACAAACGTTTCAGCTGTCATCTTGCCCTGTCGGTTTCTGCCACAATCAACCACAGCAAGTAATCTTCCTCTCCCGGTCCTCCGATCATTGCTGTTAATATGCCCAATCTATCTAAATTATTGGTTTCAAGGCCTTCCACCAATTACCTCCTCTCTCTTCCAACCAACTGCCCCGCCTTGTGACAAGGCAGCCTGTGTTCTCCCAGCTCAGCACAACCTATATGCTTCCATTTTCCCACAGTCAGACCTTTCTCAGGTCCCTTCCTTATCTCATCAGTCTCCTTCCCCAGCATATAACACCAGATACGTGAGTTAATATGCAGTTTTGTTGCTTTAGTTGCGAAGTTGTGTCCAACTCTTTTGAGACTGCGTGGACTGTAGCCCGCCATGCTCCTCTGTCCGTGGTGTAGAATAAAAAAAAAAGAATACCGGGATGGGTTGCCATTTCCTTCTCCAGGGTATCTTCCTGGATCAGGGATGGAACCTGTGTCTCCTACATTGCAGGTGGATTCTTTACCACTAAGCCACTCGGGAAATCCAATATGCACTTCAGATCAGATCAGATCAGTCGCTCAGTCATGTCCGACTCTTTGCGACCCCATGAATCACAGCACGCCAGGCCTCCCTGTCCATCACCAACTCCCGGAGTTCACTCAGACTCACGTCCATCGATTCAGTGATGCCATCCAGCCATCTCATCCTCTGTCGCCCCCTTCTCTTCCTGCCCCCAGTCCCTCCCACATCAGGGTCTTTTCCAATGAGTCAGCTCTTCGCATCAGGTGGCCAAAGTACTGGAGTTTCAGCTTTAGCATCATTCCTTCCAAAGAAATCCCATGGCTGATCTCCTTCAGATTGGACTGGTTGGATCTCCTTGCAGTCCAAGGGACTCTCAAGAGTCTTCTCCAACACCACAGTTCAAAAGCATCAATTCTTTGGTACTCAGCCTTCTTCACAGTCCAACTCTCACATCCATACATGACCACTGGAAAAACCATAGCCTTGACTAGACGGACCTTTGTTGGCAAAGTAATGTCTCTGCTTTTGAATATGCTATCTAGGTTGGTCATAACTTTCCTTCCAAGGAGTAAGCGTCTTTTAATTTCATGGCTGCAGTCACCATCTGCAGTGATTTTGGAGCCCAAAAAAATAAAGTCTGACACTGTTTCCACTGTTTCCCCATCTATTTCCCATGAAGTGATGGGACTGGATGCCATGATCTTCGTTTTCTGAAAGTTGAGCTTTAAGCCAACTTTTTCACTCTCCACTTTCACTTTCATCAAGAGACTTTTGAGTTCCTCTTCATTTTCTGCCATAAGGGTGGTGTCATCTGCATATCTGAGGTTATTGATATTTCTCCCGGGCAATCTTGATTCCAGCTTGTGTTTCTTCCAGTCCAGCGTTTCTCATGATGTACTCTGCATATAAGTTAAATAAGCAGGGTGATAATATACAGCCTTGACGTGCTCCTTTTCCTATTTGGAACCAGTCTGTTGTTCCATGTCCAGTTCTTTTTTTTTTTTCTTTTATTATTATTTTTTTTTAATTTTATTTTTAAACTTTACAATATTGTATTGGTTTTGCCAATTATTGAAATGAATCCTCCACAGGTATACATGTGTTCCCCATCCTGAACCCTCCTCCCTCCTACCTCCCCATACCATCCCTCTGGGTCATCCCAGTGCACCAGCCCCAAGCATCCAGTATCCTGCATCGAACCTGGACTGGCGACTCATTCCATATATGATATTATACGTATTTCAATGCCATTCTCCCAAATCATCCCACCCTCTCCCTCTCCCAAAGAGGCCAAAAGACTGTTCTATACATCAGTGTCTCTTTTGCTGTCTTGTATACAGGGTTATTGTTACCATCTTTCTAAATTCCATATATGTGCGTTAGTATACTGTATTGGTGTTTTTCTTTCTGGCTTACTTCACTTTGTATATTTGGCTCCAGTTTCATCCACCTCATTAGAACTGATTCAAATGTATTCTTTTTAATGGCTGAGTAATACTCCATGTGTATATGTACCACAGCTTTCTTATCCATTCGTCTGCTGATGGACATCTAGGTTGCTTCCATGTCCTGGCTATTATAAACAGTGCTGCGATGAACACTGGGGTACATGTGTCTCTTTCAATTCTGGTTTCCTTGGTGTGTATGCCCAGCAGTGGGATTGCTGGATCATAAGGAAGTTCTATATCCAGTTTTTTAAGGAATCTCCACACTGTTCTCCATAGTGGCTGTACTAGTTTGCATTCCCACCAACAGTGTAAGAGGGTTCCCTTTTCTCCACACCCTCTCCAGCATTTATTGCTTGTAGACTTTTGGACCGCAGCCATTCTGACTGGCCCATGTCCAGTTCTAACTGTTGCTTCCTGACCTACATATAGGTTTCTCAAGAGACAGGTCAGCTGGTCTGGTATTCCCATCTCTTTCACAATTTTCCACAGTTTATTGTGATCCACACAGTCAAAGGCTTTGGCATAGTCAATAAAGCAGAAATAGATGTTTTTCTGGAACTCTCTTGCTTTTTTCCATGATCCAGCGGATGTTGGCAATTTGATCTCTGGTTCCTCTGCCTTTTCTAAAACCAGCTGGAACATCAGGAAGTTCACGGTTCACGTATTGCTGAAGCCTGGCTTGGAGAATTTTGAGCATTACTTTACTAGTGTGTGAGATGAGTGCAATTGTGCAGTAGTTTGAGCATTCTTTGGCATTGCCTTTCTTTGGGATTGGAATGAAAACTGACCTTTTCCAGTCCTGTGGCCACTGCTGAGTTTTCCAAATTTGCTGGCATATTGAGTGCAGCACTTTCACAGCATCATCTTTCAGGATTTGAAATAGCTCAACTGGAATTCCATCAGCTCCACTAGCTTTGTTCATAGTGATGCTTTCTAAGGCCCACTTGACTTCACATTCCAGGATGTCTGGCTCTAGGTCAGTGGTCACACCATCGTGATTATCTGGGTCGTGAAGATCTTTTCTGTACAGTTCTTCTGTGTATTCTTGCCACCTCTTCTTAATATCTTCTGCTTCTGTTAGGTCCATAGCATTTCTGTCCTTTATTGAGCCCATCTTTGCATGAAATGTTCCTTTGGTATCTCTAATCTTCTTGAAGAGATCTCTAGTCTTTCCCATTCTGTTGTTTTCCTCTATTTCTTTGCATTGATCGCTGAAGAAGGCTTTCTTATCTCTTCTTGCACTTACATACATGGAAAAATTGGGTTATATGTCTTTCCCCAAGATTCCTGCTTTTCCTGTAGTTCTGCAGATCATAAACTCCTTGAAGGCAACAGCTAACACACACACATACACATTCTCTCTCTCTCTCTCCTCTCTCTCTCTCTCTCTCTTTTTCTCTAAATCTCCTGGGACCCAAGCAAGTACTGCATAATCGATTTGTGGCCACTTCACAAACGCTTGTGGTTGCCTGATGATGTTGATATAATGGTGATGACACCTGGGTCAGGCTTCTGAGCAGAACAATCTCCTAGGTAATGACTGCAATGAAGCAAGAATTTATGATGCTCCTTATTAAAATTCTAATTGCATAATTGGGCCTGAAGGTATATATCCCTCCGCCCGCCTTTGGTGACATGTACTGATCTCCTCTCTCTAAAAATACCTTGCCAAGGAAATCTAAATCTCAAAGAGCCAACCAAGAAAAATTTCCTCAGAACAAGAGATCAGTAGGAAACAGATCGCATCACCTTAGGGAGCCACAAAAAGGAGGCTTTAAACTCTAAGGACTCTTTCAAAACAAAATGAATTGTAGTCGTCGTTTTTTTTTGTGGGGGTGGAGGGTGGGGGGTGGGGTGCAGGGAGAACAGTCCTTAAGTTTGCAGCTTCTGGCATGCTTCCTGCTTTAGTGGAGACAGGTTCTGGCAGCAACCATGAGCCCAGAAAGGGAAGCCAAGTCCTAAACTGCCCTCTCTGGGAGACCTCCTAGCGGTCCAGTGGTTAAGACTCTGAGCTGCTAATGCAGTGGGTACAGGTTCGATCCTTGGTCAGGGAACTAGGATCCCACACGCTGTGCGACCCAACCAAAAGATATTTAAAACAAAACAAACCCAAACTCCACCCTCAACCACCCACAACCATGGGTGAGCCACTCGGCTCAACTGGGCCTTGATTTCTTCATCTGTCAATCTCTCATGGCCCCCATGCAAGGCTTAGATTTCATGACACCATGAAAAAAGAGGGCTTGAAGCTTTGAAAGCCAGCTGACAGATGACAAAGCAAAAAGAATCAGTAGTTTATATGCTATAAAAGCAGTACAGTCCTCCCAAAGCAAAGAAGACCGTCTCTGTCTTTGGAATTTAGCTCACAACATGAGGGCAATCACAGCCTTGTCAAACAACTATAAAACTCCCAACCTGCTGTGCTGGGAAGGTCACTTAAACTCTCTGGGTCTCGGCTTCCACAATCGTCAAGTGGGCTTTCAGGATTAACACCCCCCGAGTCTATGAGATTCAGATGGTTTTGTATAAACCATGGAGTACTTTTTTTGCTACTATAATAAATTTTCTTTTAATCCTTTAACTTTCCATTCTGTATCTTAAAATCATTTTCGGAAATGTCAATGACACTTAACAGTTAATTTCTGTGCTGTTGCTACATTCTTTTCCCTTACTCAGGTTCTGTCATTGCGATCATGTTCTTTACTCCTAATAATCAGGAGCTGTCTTATAATAATGAACTCGCTAGTGTAACAAAAATTGTCATTTATCATGCTAATGAAAAATAGAAGCTTTTTAGCACCAAGCTTGCCGTTGATATTCAGCAGTTATCAATGATTACAAACGCTTCCAACAACCGAGAATAAGAACTCTATGGAGAGCTACGGAGAAGGCAATGGCACCCCACTCCAGTGTTCTTGCCTGGAGAATCCCAGGGACAGGGGAGCCTGGTGGGCTGCCGTCTATGGGGTCGCACAGAGTCGGGCACGGCAAGCGACTTAGCAGCAGCATGGAGAGCTACGAATAGGAAACAACAGGAAATCCAATGCCAGTGGCACAAAGCTCAATTTCAAATGCCTGAACATGAAGTGAGATGAACAGACTTAGACATCGCCCATTACCAAGTGTTACTCAACTCATGCCCTGGTCTCTGCAAAAACTGTAGTTTATATTTAACAGTGCGCTTCTTCAAAAAAAAAAAAAAGCTATCAACACAAGAGAGCTAAAGCATTATGCGTTTATGCAAACCATCTCAAGTAGAACCCAGACCCTAGCCTGGAAAGAACATTTAAACATTCTGTTTCTGGCTTGACCTTTTGATTAAGGTTCACAGTCATCAATCCTGGAGAAGGAAATGGCAACCCACCCCAGTATTCTTGCCTGGAGAATTCCATGGACAGAGGAGCCTGGAGGGCTATAGTCCATGGGGTTGCAAAGAGTCAGACACGACTGAAGGGACTTAGCACGCTCGCACAGTCATCAAGGAGAATGACACTGATTTTAACAAGGTTGGGAGGCATAGGTGCGAGTGAGTAGGACTGTTTAAAAAAACTCTGCAGGTAGATGAGAACTACTGTAGGCTGAAGTCTTTTTAAACTTATTTATGAGACTGATTTAATCACAGATCAATAGGAGTAGGATACTAGATAGATACACGATTGGTGAATTTAAAACCACAGATCAATTCAGATAAGTTTAGTAATGATTCCAGGCTTCAGTTTGAAATTTTACTTGAAAGTCAAATTTCGAACTGTGGTGCTGGAGAAGCCTCTGGAGAATCTCTCGGACAGGAAGGAGATCAAACCAGTCAGTCCTAAAGAATCAACCCTGAATAGTCATTGGAAGGACTGATGCTGAAGCTCTAATACTTTGGCCACCTGATGGGAAGAACTGACTCACTGGAAAAGACCCTGATGCTGGGAAAGACTGAAGGCAGGAGAAGGGGACAGAGGATGAGATGGTTGGATGTCATCACCGACTCAACAGACATGAGTTTGAGCAAACTCTGAGAGATACTGGAGGACAGGGAAACTGGGGTGCTGCAGTCCATGGGGTTGCAAAGAGCCAGACATGCCTTAGTGACTGAACAAAATAACAACAAATTATCAAAACTACTAAAACCAGGAGACTAAAGCTGGCAAAGTGGATGGGAAAGCCAAAAGTAATGTAACTCACTAACGGAAAGTTGTGAATTTTCCAAGTGAGGTTCAAATTTGGCAAAGCAGCAGAAAAGAACAGTAGGGAGACTCGGGAAGAGGAAAAAGGCCCCACTCCTTTGGAAATGATGTGCTCTGACTCCACCTAGTGGGGCCCAAGGATTCCTGAACTAGATTCCTAAGCGCCTCAATGCGGCACAGGTGACTGAAGATCTGATTAAAAGCTTTTTTTCCCCCTGGTCAGCACTAAATTGGTAATAAATTTTTGCTTGCTAAAAATGTACTAAAACATGTGGACTCAGAATCTAAATCAGACAAAGCACAGACAGGAAGATGGAACACATCATTCTGTAACAAACCAGAGAAGCCTCGTCACCAGCTGGCTAAAAAAATGATTAGCAGCTCGCAGAAAACTCAATTCTGGGTTTTTAAGAGAGCAAATACGTTAATTTATGAAATTAGGAATAAACAAGTACCAAAAATGTTCTTGGGTAAGAATGCAAAACTAGCATGAATAACTGGAGAAAAACAAAAGAGAAAAATTCCAAGATGACACACGGGGAACAAAGGAATGGGGGATAATTAAGCATGGCAGAAAAGAGCCTGCTGTCATCGCGGACATCAAGCTAAACAGAGGCCAATCATAGAGCACACTACAAAAAAAGATCCTTAAGTACATGGCATAAAGCTCACTATATTTAGACTAACTGTAGAGTCTAGAAGGTCTACAATTACCAAGGCATGGCTAACCTGAAGAAGATTCAGAGAAAATGAAGGAGGTGATTCAAGGAGAAAATTCACAGTGCCTCTAGCATGAGGCCTTTCCTCTTTATTCCCACTCTCCTGACTCAAGATAACAGAAAAAGCTAATGTTTGGGCTTCCCTGGTGGCTCAGTGGTAAAGAATCCGCCAGCCAATGCAGGAGACACGGGTTTGATCCCTGATCCGGGAAGACCCCACATGCCTCAGAAAACTTGGTGCCCATGCACCACTACTGAGCCTGCGCTCTAGAGCTGCAACTACTGAAGCCCGTGCACCTAGAGCCCAGCTCTGCAACAAGAGGAGTCACCTCAACTAGAGTGCAACTAGAGAGCAGCCCCTGTTCACCACACCTGGAGAAAAGCCAGAGCGCCAATGATGACCCTGCACAGCCAAAAAATACGTAAAATAAAAACTACATATATGTATGAAAGTTATATTTAAAAAAAAAAAGCCGAAGAAGCTAATGGTTACCAAGTACTTACTATGGTCAGTGCCTGGGCTGAATGCCCATGAAGGTCTACCTTATTCATGCCTTAAAACAATCCTATAAGAAAACACTATTATTCTCATCTTACAACTGAGGTTTAGAGCGGTAAATCCAAGATCACTCAGGGAGTAGGGGGCAGTGGCAGGGCTTCCTTCCACCCGAGCCGACTTGCCACTTCTACCAGGATGCTGGCTCTTTTCCCTGAGCAGTATCTGTCCGGCCCTCTGGCAGATTTTTCTCATACCTGCATGCTCAAATCCTGACATGACTTCCTACCTAAGAAGGAAATATGAAACAGAGAGTTGTGTGATAAGCTGCTTCTGCCCACATCACCTAAAATAGGATGTGCAGCTGAGGGCCTTGGAAATTGAGTTCCTCCCTGTTTTATAGCTGAAGAACTGAAGCCTGGGAGAAAAAAAAGAGAGAGAGAGAGAGATGTACCCAAGGTCACAGAAGAGCTCCGCAGAGAAGCCAGGGTTCAGACACCAGTTTGAACTCCCTCCTGGAAGACAATCACTGGCCTCAATCTAGGGGTGTCTAGGATTTAACCTCTTACTGGACTCACCAGAGTTGTTTTTTTGCTTTCCCCTTTTGAAAGTTCCACCTGTCAGGTGTATGTCCACTTGTATGCTGGGATGATCTGTAATGTTGGTATCTAACCCAAATGTAATTTCACATGGGTATGTGAAAACGTTCGGGAAGCCAATCAACAGGAGAAGGAAGCTTTGTCTTCGATATAAGATATTAGGCTCTCTCACAACTCAATTTCGAGAAATTTTTCATATTTGACTCTTCTTACTGATAGATTGAATTACTAGAGTAAAATTCCAGTCTAGATAAGAAATAACAGAACCGTTTAGCCTCCTGGAAAACTACGTTCAGCACCCACTTTTTCAAAATGACAAATATCAAGTCTTTCAAGTGGAAAAATTCTCCAAAGCATCAAGCCAATTGTGCAATGCAGCAAGTGGTGCAAGAAAGAGATTTTTGCCCCCCATCTCTGCTGCAAAAATATCTGAACTGATTAGCAGAAGGCATCGCAATTCATATGTTAACTACCAACTGGTTGTGACATTGAGTCCTTCTTAGAAAGCCACCTACATCTGACCTCAGTGAAGCCAAGAACTCAAGTACCATCTCTCCTCTGTTTCAAAATGCATCTACAGGCTTCCTGCATTAGCATAAAAATAGAGTAGGAGAGTAAGACCAGACACTTCTGAGTTCTCGGTGTCACCATAAATCAAACAATTGTTACTTTCAACAGAATATTGCTTTTTTTTTTTTAAGCATTTAAAAGAAATGTTTCTGGCTGCACCAAGTCTTCCTTGCAGCACGCAGGATCTTTAGCTGTAGCCTGTGAACTCTTAGTTGTGGCCAAGTTAGGATCTAGTTCCCTGAAAAAGGATCGAACCCCGGGCCCCCTGCATCAGGAGTCACGGCAGTCGGTGCCCACGGTGACCCAAGCCTCCTGTTTTAGGCTGACTAGAGTCCTGTCCTTCCTGCCCAGCACTAAGCATTTCATGAGTCCTTATAACAATCTCACGGGGTCAGTAATATTAGTTCCATTGTACCGATGTGCAAACTGAGGTTTGGCGAGCTCGAGTATCTTATCCAAGCTATAAGCAGTTTAGCTGGAGTTAAAGTCCGTGTGTGTCTTATTTCAAAGTCCGCGCGCTTTCTATGGCTGCGTTGTTCATTTGGTGTGGCTTCCCTGGTGGCTCAGACAGTAAAGAATCTGCCTGCAATGCGGGAACCCAGGTTTGATCCCAGGGTCGGGAAGATCCCCTGGAGAAGGAAATGGCAATTCACTCCAGTATTCTTGCCTGAAGAATTCCCTGGACAGAGGAGCCTGGCGGGCTGGACAGTCCATGGGGTCACAAAGAGTTAGACGTGACTGAGTGACTAACACTAATTGGACCGGTAGCATTGGCATCGCTTGACAGTTTGTTAAAAATGCATAATTCTCAGGACTTCCCCGGTGGTCCAATGGCTAAAACTCTGCAGGCTTCTCATTGTCGTGGCTTCTCTTATTGCACAGCACGGGTTCTAGCGCTCGCAGGCCCAGTAACTGTGGTGCTTGGACTCAGTTACCCGGTGCCATGTGGGATCTTAGTTCCAAGGCCAGGATTCGAACCTGTGTCCCCCGTACTGGACGGTGGATTCTTAACCACCGGACCACCAGGAAGTCCCTGAAGATTTTATGTTGTCACAACTGGGGCAGGCAGGTGTGCTGCTGTCATCTGGTGGGTAGAAGCCAGAGATGCTCCCGATACACCTTGCAGTGCACGGGGCAGGCCCCACCAAAGAACTCTCCAGCCAAAATGCCAATAGTGACAAGGTTGAGAAACCCTGATATTGCTGACAGTATTGTCCATGCTCTGTGGGGCTGGGGTCTGTTTAAAGAAGAAAAACTAACAGCTTTTCACTGCAAAATTATGGCTGAAGGAATGTCACTAAAAATTTCTGTCCCTGTGGGTCAGTCTCTCATCAGTTCAGTTCAGTCGCTCAGTCCTGTCTGACTCTTTGCGACCCCATGAATCGCAGCACACCAGGCCTCCCTGTCCATCACCAACTCCCGGAGTTCACTCAGACTCACGTCCATCGAGTCAGTGATGCCATCCAGCCATCTCATCCTCTGTCGTCCCCTTCTCCTCCTGCCCCCAATCCCTCCCAGCATCAGAGTCCTTTCCAATGAGTCAACTCTTCGCATGAGGTGGCCAAAGTACTGGAGTTTCAGCTTCAGCATCATTTCCTCCAAAGAAATCCCAGGGCTGATCTCCTTCAGATTGGACTGGTTGGATCTCCTTGCAGTCCAAGGGACTCTCAAGAGTCTTCTCCATCTAACTAGCAATGCTCAAAATATACCTTTAGGAGGAGAGCTAATATTGAATCATGTTTCCATACAAATAAAATGAACTGAGCCAAAAAAAAAAAAAAAGTCTTCTCCAACACCACAGTTCAAAAGCATCAATTCTTCGGCCCTCAGCCTTCTTCACAGTCCAACTCTCACATCCATACATGACCACTGGAAAAACCATAGCCTTGACTAGACGGACCTTTATTGGCAAAGTAATGTCTCTGCTTTTGAATATGCTATCTAGGTTGGTCATAACTTTCCTTCCAAGGAGTAAGCATCTTTTAATTTCATGGCTGCTATCACCATCTGCAGTGATTTTGGAGCCCCCAAAAATAAAGTCTGACACTGTTTCCACTGTTTCCCCATCTATTTCCCATGAAGTGATGGGACCGGATGCCATGATCTTCGTTTTCTGAATGTTGAGCTTTAAGCCAACTTTTTCACTCTCCTCTTTCACTTTCATCAAGAGGCTCTTTAGTTCCTCTTCACTTTCTGCCATAAGGGTGGTGTCATCTGCATATCTGAGGTTATTGATATTTCTCCCAGAATATCAAAATCAATCTTGATTCCAGCTTGTGTTTCTTCCAGTCCAGCGTTTCTCATGATGTACTCTGCATATAAGTTAAATAAGCAGGGTGATAATATACAGCCTGGATGTACTCCTTTTCCTATTTGGAACCAGTCTGTTGTTCCGTGTCCACTTCTAACTGTTGCTTCCTGACCTGCTTATAGGTTTCTCAAGAGGCAGGTCAGGTGGTCTGGTATTCCCATCTCTTTCAGAATTTTCCACAGTTTATTGTGATCCACACAGTCAAAAAGGCTTTGGCATAGTCAATAAAGCAGAAATAGATGTTTTTCTGGAACTCTCTTGCTTTTTCCATGATCCAGTGGATGTTGGCAATTTGATCTCTGGTTCCTCTGCCTTTTCTAAAACCAGCTGAAACATCAGGAAGTTCACGATTCACATATTGCTGAAGCCTGGCTTGGAGAATTTTGAGCATTACTTTACTAGCGTGTGAGATGAGTGCAATTGTGCGGTAGTTTGAGCATTCTTTGGCATTGCCTTTCTTTGGGATTGGAATGAAAACTGACCTTTTCCAGTCCTGTGGCCACTGCTGAGTCTTCCAAATTTGCTGGCATATTGAGTGCAGCACTTTCACAGCATTATCTTTCAGGATTTAACTTCAATCAGGGGTCAGTAAACTATGGCTCATATGACAAGTCCAACTCACTGCCTGTTTCTGTGCAGTCTGAGAGCTAAGAATGAGTTTTACATTTTTAAGTGACTGAAAAAAAAAGTAAACATTTCTTCACTTGTGAAAATTATATGAAACGAAAATCTCAATGTCCATAAAGAAAATTTTACTGGAAAAAAGCCATATTCATTATTTTTCATTTCAAGAAAGGCTGCTTTTTTTCTTTCTTCCCCCACCACGCTGCTCAGCATGGCACGCAGGATCTTAGTTCCCCAACCAGGGATCAAACCTGTGTCCCCTGCAGTGGAAGCTGGGAGTCTTAACCACTGGACCACCAGGGAAGTCCCAGAGTATCAGTTTTACACTTCTTTTGTTATACTTATTCCTAAATATTTTATACTTAAAAATATATATTTATTTATTTGGCTGTACCTAGTCTTTGCCGTGGCATGTAGGATCTAGTTCCCTGACCATGGATGGAATCCGGGCCCCCTACACTGGGAGCATGATGTCTTAGCCACTGGACCACCAGGCAAGTCCCTATTTTATACTTTTTGATGCTATTATAAATAGCATTTCTTAATTTCATTTTCAGATTGTTCATTGCAGACATACAGAATTACATTTAATTTTTCAAATGCAGACTTCCCATATCATTTTTACTTTATTTTTCAATTAATTAATTTATTTGGCTACATTGGGTCTTAGTTGCAGCACATGGGATCTTGTTGTGCCATGCATTTCTATGTTATAGGTTCAACAGTACATTATACACAAATAGCATTGTATATCATATACAACATTATACGATTGCATCTTACATCACTTAAAAGTAGAAAGGAGAAAAATATATTTATGCTGTCTTTTATAATTCTTTAATTACCTTTAGGGGTGTTCCTTGATTTCTTTCATTTGGATTTGAATTACTATCTGGGGTCACTTGCTTTCATCCTGAAAAACTTCCTTTAATATTTCTTGTAAGGTGGGTCTCAAAACAACAAATTCTGGTTTTGTTTATCTGGAAAAGTCTTTATTTTAACTTTATTTTTGAAAGGTCCATTTCATTTATAGCCAGCTATGTTGGATATAGAATTCCTAGTTTATAAGCTTTTTTCTTTGAGTGCTTGGAACGTTATACCACTGCCTCTGCCCTCCCTAGCTTCTGCTGAGAAGTTAGCTGTTAATCTTACTGGGTTCCCTTAAGATTGCCACGTCATTTTTCTCTTGCTGCTTTCAGGATCTTCTCCTTGTCTGACTTTCAGCATTTTTACCATGATGTGTCTGTGAATCTCTGTGTTTGTCCTTGGAAGTCACTGAGCTTCCTGAATATACTGGTTATTCTTTTTCAATTAATTTAGGAAGTTTCGGCCAATTTGGGGGGGATATTTTTTCTCACTCCTCTCCTGGTAGTTGCATTACATATATGTTGATGCACTGAATGATCCTCACGTTTCTCTGAGGCTCAGGACATTTTTCTTCGTTCTTTTTCTCTTTACTCTTCAGCTTCCATAATCTCCATCAATCAATCTTCAAGTATACTAATTATTTCCTCTGCCAGTTGGAATGTACTTTGAGCCCCTCTAATTAATTTATTCCAGTCATTATATTTCCCAACTCCAGAATCTTAATTTGGCTCTTTTCATAATTCTTATCTCTTTTATTGGGCTTCCCTAGTGGCTCAGTGGTAAAGAATCTGCCTGCAATGCAGGAGACCTGGGTTTGATCCCTGGGCTGGGAAGATCCCCTGGAGAAGGAAATGGCAACCCACTCCAGTATTCTTGCCTGGGAAATCCCATGGACAGAGGAGCCTGGTGGGCTACAGTCCACGGGGTCGCAAAAAGAGTCAGTCACAAATGAGCCACTAAACAAGAACAACAATCTATTAATATTCTCTAGTTGATGCAAAAATATCATTATACCTTTAATCATGTTTTCCTTTAGTTCTGTGAACATATTTATAGCAACTCTAGGGAGTGGTTCTCCACCCTCACCCTGGGCATGTTGTTATTTGCTTGCTGTTGAGTAACAGTCTGGACTGTTCTAGTGAAATCTATTTCCCTCTCATGGTGTTAAGGCCTATGTTGTTGCTCCTAAGGGAGCCATATCTTTGGGTTTGCCCAAAGTCACCAAAAACAAGACGGGGAGCTGACTGTGGCTCAGATCATGAACTCCTTATTGCCAAATTCAGACTGAAATTGAAGAAAGTAGGGAAAACCACTAGACCATTCAGGTATGACCTAAATCAAATCCCTTATGATTATACAGTGGAAGTGAGAAATAGATTTAAGGGACTAGATCTGATAGATAGAGTGCCTGGTGAACTATGGACAGAGGTTCGAGACATTGTACAGGAGACAGGGATCAAGACCATCCCCAAGGAAAAGAAATACAAAAAAGCAAAATGGCTGTCTGAAGGGGCCTTACAAAGAGCTGTGAAAAGAAGAGAAGCGAAAAGCAAAGGAGAAAAGGAAAGATATAAGCATCTGAATACAGGGTTCCAAAGAATATCAAGGAGAGATAAGAAAGCCTTCCTCAGCGATCAATGCAAAGAAATAGAGGAAAACAACAGAATGGGAAAGACTAGAGATCTCTTCAAGAAAATTAGAGCTACCAAGGGGACATTTCATGCAAAGATGGGCTCGATAAAGGACAGAAATAGTATGGACCTAACAGAAGCAGAAGATATCAAGAAGAGGTGGCAAGAATACACAGAAGAACTGTACAGAAAAGATCTTCACGACCCAGATAATCACGATGGTGTGATCACTCATCTAGAGCCAGACATCCTGGAATGTGAAGTCAAGTGGGCCTTAGAGAGCATCACTAGAACAAAGCTAGTGGAGCTGATGGAATTCCAGTTGAACTATTTCAAATCCTGAAAGATGATGCTGTGAAAGTGCTGCACTCAATATGCCAGCAAATTTGGAAGACTCAGCAGTGGCCACAGGACTGGAAAAGGTCAGTTTTCATTCCAATCCCAAAGAAAGGCAATGCCAAAGAATGCTCAACTATCACACAATTGCACTCATCTCACACGCTAGTAAAGTAATGCTCAAAATTCTCCAGGCCAGGCTTCAGCAATATGTGAACCATGAACTTCCTGATGTTCAAGCTGGTTTTAGAAAAGGCAGAGGAACCAGAGATCAAATTGCCAACATCCACTGGATCATGGAAAAAGCAAGAGAGTTCCAGAAAAACATCTATTTCTGCTTTATTGACTATGCCAAAGCCTTTTTGACTGTGTGGATCACAATAAACTGTGGAAAATTCTGAAAGAGATGGGAATACCAGACCACCTGACCTGCCTCTTGAGAAACCTATAAGCAGGTCAGGAAGCAACAGTTAGAAGTGGACATGGAACAACAGACTGGTTCCAGATAGGAAAGGGAGTACGTCAAGGCTGTATATTGTCACCCTGCTTATTTAATTTATATGCAGAGTACATCATGAGAAATGCCGGACTGGAAGAAACACAAGCTGGAATCAAGATTGCCAGGAGAAATATCAATAACCTCAGATATGCAGATGACACCACCCTTATGGCAGAAAGTGAAGAGGAACTCAAAAGCCCCTTGATGAAAGTGAAAGAGGAGAGTGAAAAAGTTGGCTTAAAGCTCAACATTCAGAAAACAAAGATAATGGCATCTGGTCCCATCACTTCATGGGAAATAGGTGGGGAAACAGTGGAAACAGTGTCAGACTTTATTTTTGGGGGCTCCAAAATTACTGCAGATGGTGACTGCAGCCATGAAATTAAAAGATGCTTACTCCTTGGAAGCAAAGTTATGACCAACCTAGATAGCATATTGAAAAGCAGAGACATTACTTTGCCAACAAAGGTCCGTCTAGTCAAGGCTATGGTTTTTCCTGTGGTCATGTATGGATGTGAGAGGTGGACTGTGAAGAAGGCTGAGCACCAAAGAATTGATGCTTTTGCACTGTGGTGTTGGAGAAGACTCTTGAGAGTCCCTTGGACTGCAAGGAGATCCAACCAGTCCAATCTGAAGGAGATCAGCCCCGGGATTTCTTTGGAGGGAATGATTCTGAAGCTGAAACTCCAGTACTTTGGCCACCTCATGCGAAGAGTTGACTCATTGGAAAAGACTCTGATGCTGGGAGGGTTTGGGGGCAGGAGGAGAAGGGGACGACAGAGGATGAGATGGCTGGATGGCATCACTGACTCGATGGACGTGAGTCTGAGTGAACTCTGGGAGTTGGTGATGGACAGGGAGGCCTGGCTTGCTGAGATTCATAGGGTCACAAAGAGTCAGACACGACTGAGCGACTGAACTGAACTGAAAGCTCAACATTCAGAAAACGAAGATCATGGCATCTGGTCCCATCACTTCATGGGAAATAGGTGGGGAAACAGTGGAAACAGTGTCAGACTTTATTTTTTTGGGCTCCAAAATCACTGCAGATGGTGATAGCAGCCATGAAATTAAAAGACGCTTACTCCTTGGAAGCAAAGTTATGACCAACCTAGATAGCATATTCAAAAGCAGAGACATTACTTTGCCAACAAAGGTCCGTCTAGTCAAGGCTATGGTTTTTCCAGTGGTCATGTATGGATGTGAGAGTTGGACTGTGAAGAAAGCCAGTGCGGGTATTGATGCTTTTGAACTGTGGTGTTGGAGAAGACTCTTGAGAGTCCCTTGGACTGCAAGGAAATCCAACCAGTCCAACCTAAAGGAGATCAGCCCTGGGATTTCTTTGGAGGAAATGATGCTGAAGCTGAAACTCCAGTACTTTGGCCACCTCATGCGAAGAGTTGACTCATTGGAAAAGACCCTGATGTGGGAGGGACTGGGGGCAGGAAGAGAAGGGGGCGACAGAGGATGAGATGGCTGGATGGCATCACCGACTCGATGGACAAGAGTTTGGGTAAACTCCGGGAGTTGGTGATGGACAGGGAGGCCTGGCGTGCTGAGATTCATAGGGTCACAAAGAGACGGACACAACTGAGTGAATAAACTGAACTGAACTGAACTGAAAGTCACCCATGATGACATGGTCTTAGTAAGACACTCTTCCTCTCTTTCCCTGATCACACCCAACTGTTGAAAGTGAAAGTGTTAGTGGATGTGCAACTCTTTATGACCCCTAGGACCGCCAGGGTCCTCTGTTAATGAGATTCTCCAGGCAAGAATACTGGACTGGGTAGCCATTCCCTTCTCCAGGATACCTTCCAATCCTGGGATCAAATCCAGGTCTCACTCACTGCAAGCAGATTCTTTACCATCTGAGTCACCAGGGAAGCACCCAACTGTTACACTCCACTATTGTGATATATTGCTGTATTATTTCCAACAATATCCTAGAGCATAACTTGTTCTACAAAGTAATCCAATCAAAAAGTGGCTCTTCTGAAAGAACCATTACTGAGATATTTTTTTTTTCCTGACGAGGAGGGCTCTTTCCATCTGTCTTACTGTCCTGCAAACTAGCTGCCTACAGTAGTATCTTCATTAAATCCACAGATCTCCTTCCAATTGCCTTTCACCAAAACCTTCGCAGTTCTGGAGAGCACCCTTAGGTGTAAATTTCTCCAGTCTCTACTGCAAATAGGACTTCCCTGATGGCTCAGAGGGTAAAGCGTCTGTCTGCAATGCAGGAGACCCGGGTTCGATCCCTGGGTCAGGAAGATCCCCTGGAGAAGGAGATGGCACCCCACTCCAGTACTATTGCCTGGAAAATCCCATGGACGGAGGAGCCTGGTAGGCTACCATGGGGTCGCAGAGTCAGACCTGATTTTCACTACTGCAAATGAAGTCGATGCTTTTGGGAAGAGATTAGAAGCTAAGGGTTTTAAAGCCTGCTTCTCCCTCCAGGCAAAACTCTGAGCTCTAGATAGAAGTTGGGGTGGGGCTGGGGTGGGGTGTTGGGGGGGGGCAGGCAGGGGGGGGGCAGGCGGCGGGGGGTGGGGGTGGGGGTATTAGTTTGAAGTCGTCTCAGTCTGTCTCTCTGGGTTGGTACCACCCATCTCACAAACTGAGGGTGGGGATAGAACCACTGGGAATCCAGTATTCTTGGTAAGCAACGCCCAGAGTACACAGGACTGAGCCTCAGTATCAAGCAGCCTCGGGCAGGAGAAGCCCTAAAGTAATGCTCCTTCTCGGAAGAAAGCTGTCCGACCGGGAGCTAGGGAGGGGAGGGAGCCCAGTGTCCTGGGTTGCAGCTGTCCAGAGCTGAAAGCAGGAGGGTGGCAGTGGTCTTGGTTCAAATATTAATACCGCAAACTCCGGGGACTTTCCCTGTGATCCAATGGTTAAGACGGCTCTTCCACTGCGGGGGGCGTGGATTCCCGGTTGGGGAACTAAGATAAGGCGTGCCTCGCGGCCAAAACAAAAATAAATACCAAACTCTTGCCTTGCTTACCGAATTTTCATAGATTTTCTTGAGTAGATGTTTTTTCACCTGCTTGCCCTTAGGACAGTTTCCAGAGGGGTTAAACTGAGTTGTTTGGAGAATTAAGTGAATGAATGTCAGACACTTAAGTATTCAATAAATGATACCTATTACAGGACAGAAACTGTATGGAAAGTTTAAGATACCATCACTTTCCTCAAAGAATTTTCTCTAGAAAAGTTAGGCTGTGAAAAAGAGAAACAACATAGACTTTCCCAACGAGATGCAACTTTTAACACCTATGATTTATTATATCATCTTATAAAGTTGAAACTCTAAAGAGCCGGAGCTTAAGCGTGACACTGAGAACTAGAATTCGCTACCACGGATGCTTTAGACTTATGCAGTAACAATGAATGAAACCTTCAGGAAGTGCTTCCAAACCCGAAAGCCCCATTGAAAAAAAGCAGTAATTATCTTTAACGTGAGGATTTGGGCCTAGATGGCCCCTTCCGGACCTGGCCGACTCTATCTTTGCCCAGAGATGATATAAACAGAATCCCGAAGCTTCCACCTTGACTGTCACCGCGGCAAGGGCGCCCGAGTCGGTGCCGGACCCAAACCAGGGCCGGATCCCAAAGGGCTCCCCTTCGCCGCAGCCCGTCGGGGCTGCAGGAGACTTACCTCGCAATTGAACTCCATCTCCGCGTCCATGGTGACGATCCGCACGGTGAATGTCTTAGGCTGCTTCCTCTTGAGCGAGCTGAAGCTCATTCGGGAAGCGATGGCCCCGGCCATGGCGCGGGACTTAGGCGCAGGACCCTCGCGCCCCGAAGCCTGCGCTCGGGACCTTTTAGCCTCCCTGGAGGAGGCGCACAGGCCTCAGGGCCACCATGGTGGCCGGCCGGCCGGCCCGAGAGCTGTCTGAGCGGCGCGGGCCCCCAGCGGCCAGCATGGGCCGCGAGGACCCTGCCCAGGAACGGAAAGGGGAGTCCCGGAGGCGGACTCTGACGGCCCCGGGCAAGGATCGAGATTGGGGACCGACGGGGAGGGCACGGCCCGGCTCTCCGGGACTCGGGCCGGGGACGTTGGGAACGCCCGCGGACGGGGCCCCTAGACGGCGGCTGCCCAGAGCCCGCGCGCCTCTCAGCGGCCGACGGAGGTCTCAGGGCCGCGCTGCAGCCGGGCGCGCACGTGCGCGCGTGGCTGTCACCGTCCTCGCTCCGCGCGCCCGCGGGAAGCGTCCCCTCCCCGCAGCCCTCGGCCTGCTCCCCGCCCCGCCCTCGGGCCCCCAAGATCACTACACACGACGCAACCAAACCAGGCTGCTGCCGCCGGATACCGCGGTTGGCTGAGCGCTCCGAAGGAGACGGGACTTTCCTGCGGTGTCCCACCCTCTTCAGCATCACTTCACCAATCGGAAGTTCAGATCTAAACTGGAGGCACGGGCCTGGGCTCGCCGTTGAGTGGCTGCGGTGGCAGTCACTCCGAACGCTTTTGTTTTCTAAGGGGTACGCCTACTCTAGCAAGACTGGTTGAGGTGTCTGAGCCCCGCCGACCCTTTCCCGGGGAAACACGTAGAGGCTGGTACCCGGGCGCGGGAGACGCTCACCCCCTGTTCCCGTGAAGGACTGCCCTTCGGAACAAGTCGGCGCCAGGTGTGGCGCCCCAGGGGATCGTGTTTCGGACACCGGATGGATAAGCCTGTTGAACACTTAAAATTAGTTACGTGTGCTGACCTCTGTGATTCTCAAACTCAAATCACTTGTGGAGGCCGTTTAGGTAGCCAGCACTTACCGCCCTCCACCTCCACTTACCTTTTGCTTCTTTTTAGGGAGAAATTCTAATTATTACCGAGGGTTATTGTTGTTCTTCAGTCGCTAAGTCGTATCGGAGTCTTTGAGATCCCAAGGAGGGAGGTGGGTAATAATTGTACCTACCCCACGGGATTGTTGAGGCGTATAAAGCTTTAGGACGTGGCTGGTCATTTTAGGTCGAATCCTATGAAATTGCTCTTTTTGTAGATACTTTCCCCACCCCCTCCACCCCGCCCCATGAGAGTATTCTGGGGGAATTCCCTGGCAGTCTAGTGGTTAGGATTATGGGCTTTCACTGTGGGAGTTCAGTACCTGGTCAGGGAACTAATATCCTGCAGGCTGCTGGGGCGTAGCCAAACAAAAGGAAAGAAGAAAGCATTTTTCATTTTTTACTCTGTGATTTCCAGTTTTGGACCATAAACATGTTTTACTGTCATCAAGAGTTATATGGATGTGTGTGTGTGTGTGAGAGAGAGAGAGATGGGGGAATATAGTTTTCTTTATTTAAAACAGTGTTCAATTTTAAATGAGACTTAATGGTTGAATACCTGAATGGCTGAACGAAACACATTGCACAAATGGTAGCCGTTAGCATCACCCCCTCCTACAGGCGAAGAAACAGAAAGTCAGCATGACAGAGTTACTTGCTGGCTATTATACACATAGTGAGAGGCAAAGCTGAGCTGGGACCCACCAGAGGCTGCTGGTCTTTTACTCTGCTCTCCTCCCCTGGTTGTTCAGGCTCTAAATCGTGTCCAACTCTGCGACCCATGGACTGCAGCACACCAGGCTTCCCTGTCCTTCACCATGTCCTAGAATTTGCTCAAATTCACATCCCTTGAGTCAGTGATGCCATCCATCTCATCCTCTGCTGCCTCCTCCTCCTGCCCTCAACCTTTCCCAGCATCAGGGTCTTTTCCAATAAGTTGGCTGTTCGCATCAGATGGCCACAGTATTGGTGCTTCAGCATCAGTTTTCCTAATGACTATTCAGGGTCAATTTCTTTTAGGATTGACTGGTTTGATCTCCTTGCTGTCCAAGGGACTGACTCTCAGGAGTCTTCTCCAGCACCACAGCTCTAAAGCATCAGTTCTTCGGCACTCAGCTTTCTTTATGGTCCAAGTCTGACATCTGTGCGTGACTCCTGGAAAAACCATTGGTGGCTTCTAAATTGCCTGTTTCAGCCCTGAGATGGTGAACTACAGTTCTAGAGCACTTAGCGGAGGCTGTTGCTCTAACTATACTAATAGCATAAATTTGCTCTTCCCTGTGGGCCCCTGTGGTGCCTGTGAAGCACCCGCCAGGCCACAGGAATCATTGGCTGGCACACCCGGCAAGGCTGCCAGGCTGCTTTGGGGGAACTTTATGTCCTGCCAACTGCTAGCAAATTTTCCCCACCAAACTGATTGTTTAGGGCACTGTGGACTTAGCGTGGGAGTGTCTTTATTTTCATTGCTTTGGTTCATCCCTGTAGGTGGGAAAACCAGGCTGGATTCTCCTATAGGCTCCCCATAGGGACGACTAATCAGGGCTTTAACCCAGGGCCAAGATTGCTGGCAGAAAATAAGTGACTTTGGGAACCCACTGAGAAGTAGCATGAGGAGGTAGATCAGAGAGCAGGGACTAAAGATGACAGTAATGGCCAGTAATAGCTTATTTTTATGGAAGGCGTACTAGGAGCTAAGTGCTGGGCTAATTGGCCAAACATGTAGTTGAGATTCCTGGGGGACCTCCAGGCAGATGTGTGGGTCTGGACCTCAGAAGGGAGGCCAGGGCCATGAGTCAAAATAGATGTGGTAGAATATTATGCTGGCATTAAAAGTGCTGTTCACAAAGAATAAATAGAGACAGTAATAGCAGGTAGCAGATAAGGTTTTGAGAAGGAAAAACTTAGGTAGGGCTCACAAAGAAAGACCTGACATACAGACACCAGTTACTAAATATCTGTTGGATGAATAAGGGACGGACATGAGGAAATACAGTCTCAAACTATGGGAACAATGTTAATAGCTGCCATATATTTAAGTGCTTACATAAGGTACTTTGCAAAGTGCTATGAATTCTTTACTTCTGATCTTTATCAAAACCCAGCTTGGTAGGTATATGTCCCTTGTTTATATGTAGGGAAACTGCATAAGGGTGAAATGAAGTAATTTACCCCAAAGCATGACTGGTAGATTTGCAATGTGCATATAGGACTGTTTTAATCCAGATCTCACCTGACTTACATTTTGTTCCTTCATTCTTTCAGAAGATCAGTGGTGTTCCAAGTGACATCTTTTCCCTCCAAGAGGGCATTTGGCAGTGTCTGGAGATTTTTTTTTTCGGCTGTGACAACCAGGAGGTGCCGACTGTCCCCTATATGGGAAGGTCAAGGTTGTGTGACCTGGGACCTAAGACTTCTGAGGTCATAGCTGGGATGTTCCAACGTGCCTCCCTGAAGCACTGAGCCTGGATGAAAGCATCTGCAGATAACAGCTCCTACCTGAATAAGGGTGAGTAAGAGCCTATGAGGCCTCAGGACCCTTGTAGAGAGCTCAGTGGTGCTCTGTCTCTTCATTTTGGGCCTGGGCTTGAAGATCCTTGAATTTGCCCAGGCTGTCACCTGCAGTGTTGGAAGCAAGCCGACCTGAGTAGGAATTTCTACCTTACCTTGACCTTGGGCATAATTTAGCTTCTCTGAGCCTCAGTTACCCCATCTGTAAAAATGGGCATAATAATAATATGACATGTTTAAAAGCCCCTCTTAAATGCAAATTAATATGTATTGAGTGCCCTCTGTGTCTAACGTGCTGTGTAACCTTGAAAAGGTCTTTACCATTTCTGCACCTCCATTTTATCCACACTTAAAATGGGGAGAATAAGGGGACTTACCAGTGGTTCAGTGGTTAAGAATCTGCCTTGCAATGCAGGGGAAGTGGGTTCAATCCCTGGCTGGGCAACTAAGATCCCACAGGCCACGGGCAACTGAGCCCACACGCCACAACTATTGAGCCTGTGTGTCCTGGAGCCTACATCAGCTAAGACCCAACATAGCCAAATAAATAAATAATTTTTTATTTTTTAATGAGGAGAATAGGAAATGGGATTGCAAATAGCAAAGCCTCACAGCACACATAAGTGGAACTTTAACTGGGGTTCATTTTCGTATGCATGCATTTGGTTTAATTCTCATGATTATGTAGGTTATTATGCCCATTTGACTGTTAAGAAAACAGAGGGACCCAAAGCTGAGTGATTGGCCAAAGACTACACAACCAAATAGAGAAACAACCTGGATCCCAAACCCAGGTTTTTAGCCTGGGCCCATAGACTTCCAAGGACAGCGTGCTGCAGGTTACAAGGGGTCCTGTCTACAGCAGGCGCTGAAAAGCGACCGCCTAAAATTCATGCTTCTGCTTATTCATACTTATGCATGTGAATGTGTTCACCAACCTGGAAGCCCCCTAAACCCCACCCATACTTTTGGGATTTTTATGGAGGCTTCCTCATGTAGGCATGATCCATTATCAGCTCAGTTTCCAGCTTTCTTCCCCTTCGAGGAGGATGTGGGCTGGAAAAGCTAAAAGCTTCATACTTCTAACGATGGCTTAATCTTTCTAGTCTAGCCCCCGTTCAGGGGGCTTCCTGGTGGCTCAGTGGTAAAGAATCTGCCTGCAATGCAGGAGACCCAGGTTCAATTCCTGGGTGAGGAAGATACCCTGGAGAAGGAAATGACAACCCACTCCAGTATTCTTGCCTGGAAAATCCCATGGACAGAGGAGACTGGTGGGCTGCAGTCCATGGGGTTGCAAAGAGTCGGACATGACTTAGCAACTAAACGACAGCAACCACCCCATGCAGGAGCCCACAAAGCATTACCTCATTAGAGCAAAAGATGTTCCCATCACCCAGGCAGTTCCCAGTGATTTAGAGGCTCTGTGTCAGAAACCAGGGTCCAAGACCAAATATGTGAACAGGAAGGGCTCCTGGTGCTTTTATCACTTAGGAAATTACAAGAGCTTTAGGAGCTCAGTGCTGGGAACTGGAGGCAGAGACTAAAGATTTTCTGTTATTTCACAGGACACAATTCAACCCATAACATTCCCCTTCTAGGGGTGGGCTCCAGGAGCTGTATATATGCCAGGATATCTGGGGAGGTCCAGGGAAGTCACATTTTTCAAGAAGGATGCCTTCTATAAGCTTCACATGATTCAAAATGTTGTATTCAAAAACTCATGTTTCCCCATAGGAATGAATGTGAAGGAGGCAATAAAACGCGCACACATACAGCTCGTGAATCAACAGCCCATCTTACCATATTTTTGCTTTTATAAAAAAATTTACTGTGTATTTGGCTGCACCAGGTCTTAGTTGTGGCACGTGGGATCTTCAGTTACAGCTTGTGAATTCTTAGTCGTGGCGTGTAGCATCCAGTTCCCTGACCAGGGATTGCGCACGGGGCCCCTGCATTGGGAGCTCAGAGTCTTAGCCACTGGACCACCAGGGAAGTCCCCCACGGTTTGCTTTGTATCTTTGCAGCATTATCTCTACCTGTGGACACTGTCCTACATTTACAGCAGCACCTGTCACAGAGCTGGTTCAGTCTTCTCTGTGCTGTTTTATTACATCCGATAGCTGCTCCAAACTATTGATTTGGGGGCGTGATTTTCAGCATTGGCGTACCTACTTTGTGAGTGATGTTGTCAAATGACATTTTGATAGCTTTTTAAAGTGGGTTTATAATGACAGTGAACGGCAGAATAATAGCTCAGTGCACAAAAAGCAGTCGCTGGAGTCCAAAGCACACTAACAATGGTGTGCTTTGCTCCGAATTGACACAGAATGTGGTTGCTTCTCAGCGCTGCCCGGTGGCAGCAGAGTGAACGCAGTTTATCATTCATTCCACACTAACAGCCTTGAAATGGTTTGGTATTTAACAAGTGAAAATGTTTTCTTTCTCTGGCATTTGTATGATTTCCAATATGTATACATGGAATGGCACTTTGATCGTGTTTTTATGTGGCACTATGTCAAAGTCCCATAATTCATGTCTGCATATGACTTATCCTGCAGAAAGGCTGGGACTTGGCAGTGGGGCTCATGCCCGAGCTGAGACATAAAAGCGTTCTTGTCCTGTCGCTCCTGTTTGGGGGTCTCATGGCTGGAGGATGCAATTCTCAGAGAGCAGTCGGGCCCGGGCATGAAAGCCCATCAATAAGGAGCTGGTGACACTGCCACAGCTGGCTGCTTTGTCTCTCTGCTCTTCTGCAGCCCGCTCCATGATGATCTATTTGTCCCAGGGAATAGACGATGGCAGGTTTGTCCATATTTTACACTTATGAACCTGCCTGCTCCTTTTTGCTCCATCTGTCTTTGTCCCTGGTTCCTGTCTTTTCATTTCACAGACTGGGCAGCAGGGCTTGGCAACGAGTTATGAAGGTAGATTCCATGAGGATGGCTTTGGGAAAGGAGGAGGGAGGGAGAAAAAATGGGTCAGCTCCCTGCCAAGAGGGGAGGAGGAACAGGTTCAGGAGAAAGAGATGTCACAGACTCTGGTGGGCGGGTGGGGACCTCGGAGAGGTAGGGGAGGGAAAGACCCTAGGACAGAAAAAACAGTGATGCTGGGGAAATGTGCTCATAGAAGATGGCTTGGACGTCTGAGTCCAATCCCAGTAATTAAGCTGGGCCCAGTGCACAACCTAACTGTAGGAGCCAGCTGCCAAGAATCTTTTTTTTCTTTAATTTCTGGATGCCCTGGGTCTTCATTGCTATGTGTGGGCTTTCTCTGCGTGCGGTGAGCGGGTGCTGCCCTCGAGTAGCAGACCGTGGGTTTCTCACTTCGGCGGCTTCTCTGTTGGCATGCAGGCCCTAGAGCACACGGGAGTCAGTGGTTGCAGTGCATGGGCTTATGCTCCTCTGCCTGTGGGATCTTCCCGTACCAGGAAGGGATCAAACCTCTCCATATCCCCCGCATTGCAAGACAGATTGATTCTTAACCACTGGACCACCAGGGAAGATTCCTCCCAAGAATCTTACATGTTGGTATTGACATCCTTGTAAGGCCCCCTCCCACACTGAGCAGGGCTGACCTGTGTCACCAAAGAGATATTCAGAAATGACAGGATATGATTTCGAAGGTCAATTCACAAAGTCCTTGAAGGTTCCCTCTTACTCTCTCCTGGATCACTCACTCTGGGGGAAGTCACCTGCCATGTGGTGAAGACACCCACGCAGCACTTGGAAAGGCCCATGTGGCAAAGAACTGAGGTCGCTGGCCAAGAGCCCCCAACAACCAGCGCTGACTTGCTAGGTGTGTGAGCGGCCCACCTCGGAAGCAGATCCCACAGCCTCCATCAGGCCTTCAGATGACCACAGCCTAAGCCAACATCTTGACTGCAATGTGGTGAAAGACCCTGAGCCAGAAGAAGCCCAGCCAGCCACTCATTCGTGAATTCCTGACCCATTTGGAACCGTGTGAGCTCATAAATGTTCATTGTTTCAAGGTGCTAAATTTTGGGATAATTTATTCCACAGTAATTGGAAATGGTCTAATTATATTACTCCTTACTTGCAGAATTGTCTTCCAACATCCATCTGGTTTACTGCCCAGAATGCACAGTCCATGGGGCAGGGACCCATTCCCACCAGGTGCCGAATTAACAGGCATTGCATGTCACTGAGTGCCATGCAGTCAGCTCCCCTGCCCTGCTCCTTCCAGCAGAGTCAATGGGGTTAGTTAAGTGAGGGAAAGATTCTGGGGGTGGAGTGGATGTGTGAGCCAGGGAGAGGGGAAGAGCCACGGTTAGGATGATCATACGTCCCAATTTGCCCAGGATAGAGGGGTTTCCTGGGATAGGGGACATTTAGTGTCCAAACGGGGACAGTCTGGGATAAACTGGAGTAAGCTGGTCTCCCTAGCTGGAGTGGGAAT
Source organism: Bos mutus (assembly GCF_027580195.1). Taxonomy (NCBI): domain Eukaryota; kingdom Metazoa; phylum Chordata; class Mammalia; order Artiodactyla; family Bovidae; genus Bos; species Bos mutus. The sequence goes on from NC_091633.1 coordinate 4,036,960, forward strand.
GGAGGTCTCAAAGCTGCACTTCCAGTGAGCCGGCCAGACTGGTTCCCTTGGCCTGGATATGGAGACTCATCCATCTGATCTGGTCAGGGGTGAGAACGTGCTCGTGGAGGGCCTAGTTTGATCTTCCTATCCCACTCAAACAGAGGGAGATGGGAAGATGGCCTTACAAATGCCTAGACTAGGACTTCCCTGGTGGTCCGATGGTTAAGAATCTGTATGCCAGTGCAGGGGATAAGGCTTCGATCCTTGTTCCGGGAGGATCCCACCTGCTTTGGGGCAACTGAGCCCTCTCCCCCTAGAGCCTCTGCTCGGAGTCAAGAGAAGTGCCGGCAGTGAGAAGCCCGTGCACCGCGACTAGAGAGTAGCACCCGCTCACTGCAGCTAGAGAAAGCCTGCGTGCAGCAACAAAGACCCAGTGCAGTCAAAAATGAGTGGACCAGCAGGAGGAGGCTTTGGGCCAGCCCTTCCTCATTGTCCCCAGCAGAGATGGCCAGGAACGCCAAGAGTTTGCTGAGGACTCTCACACTAGACCTGGAGGATAAGCCCTTCCCTGGCCAGGGGTCCTGGCTCCCCATGGCTTGATAACCAAATGACCAGTTAGTTGCTGTGCGGCCTCTGTTGTCACAGTCCAGTGATGGGTCACCAAGGCCATCCACTCCATTGTTAGAAAAGTGCTCCTTGTACTGAGTGAGAAGATGCCTCCACATCATCTCCAGCCTCTGATAACATCCGATCGTGCAGAACAGTCCGAACCCATTCCTTCCTGGAGGCCCTTTCACATACTGTGCACACACTGCTTCCTCTGCCCAAGGCTCTCCTTGCCCTGCTCCCTGCTGGCAGACTCTCTCTGCTGAACCTTTAAAGTGTTAGGCACTCAGTCATGTCTGACTCTTTGCGACCCCATGGACTGTAACCCTCCCAGCTCCTCTGTCCATGGGATTCTCCAGCAAGAATACTGGAATGGGTTGCCATTCCCTTCTCCAGGGGGTCTTCCCGACCCAGGAATCGAACCTGGTCTCCTGCATTGCAGGCAGAGCATTTAATGTCTGAGCCACCAGGGAAGCCCAGCCTAGGTCTAACACCAGGCCATCTGTGAGGCCCAGTGAGCTGTCACGCCCACCTCTCCACACCTGCCACACTTGGTTCCTCCACCGCAGGACACCAGTGACATGTTACTTGCTGCACCTCCATCTCCCCATCTGAGCTTTTCCTGAGTGACTGACTGTGTCTGGGAACACTTCAGTCATGGTCGCTTTTGGTTCTTCTGATAACCCAAGGAGCAACTGGGCTCAGCTGTGTGTTAACATAGAGTAACCTTCGGCCTTAGCTATAAAGCACCAGCGATACAATATCTTCCTTGCATTTATTCTGATGGTTCTGCCTGTGTATCACAGTTGATTTAGGTTTTTTGTTTATCATGATGATATACAGTATCCTTTTAAAATAAATCCTGCAAGGAATACATATTCATTGTAGCAGCTTCAGAAAACACAAGGGGAAAAAAAATAGTACAGGCCTCACTTCCTTATAGAAATTGTCATTGACCCTCAAAGTCTATATAGAACCTCACATTTTCTCTTTCCCCCTCCCCAATATAAGCCCTCATACCTCTCCATATTTTTTCATAGCCTGTATCACAATTGGCAAAAAATATTTTTGTGTATATTTTTCACTTTTTCAGCCAATATTTTTAGCATGTCAGGCAAGAGAGGGGAGAGGGGTTAGGTCTAAGGTCTCTGCCCCAGGGGGGTCAATACCAGTTTGATTTTGTCTCCCCAGCCAGGCCAGGCCTTAAATTCCAAGAGGGCTGCGGGCTTGTCGTTCTGGCCACGTTTGGCGTCTCAGGGCTCAGCACATGGTCTAGCCACGTGGATTCAACATTTGCTGAAGGAATCACAAAATTAAAGCCTGCCAGGGCACTCCTCCACCCCAAGCATATCGGGAGGGCACTACCATCAGCCTCAGCCTCAGTGAGTGGACAGTCTTTTGGGGGGGGGGTGTATGCACATATTCTCTGGAAGTTATTAGGCTCCTGCTGCCCCCCCCATAGGGTCTGCAGGCCCTCTGCTCCCACTGAGGTCTGTGACCTGGGGGACCGTGGGCTGGGAGAGGACTAGTTTGGAAGTTAGGCACAAGACCTGGGCAGAGCAGGAGAAGGGCATGGAGCTCCAGGAGGCCCAGGCAGAGATGGTAGAGGGGGATGGAAAGGGAAAAGGAGATGATGGAGAGAAAGTGTCCCTGCAACCCAGAGCCTTGTCCATCTGTCTTGTTAGGGGGTTTGTTCCTTTCAGACTATGATAAACGGTACCTGTGCCCCAGCCCCGCAGGAAGGCACAGGCGCACAGAACTGTATACCATTTCAAGCGGGGTTACTGACCCTCTGCCACTCACCCTGGAGGGCCCCTTTAAGAACCCCTGGTGTTATTGTTCAATGCTCCCATTTTACGGGGTGGAAACTGAGGCCCAGACTGGGCGAAGGGTTTGCTCCAGGCCACAGAGCAAGTCTGTAGCAGAGCTGCAGAGGCTCAAGGACAAGAAACCGGACCTCTGCCCTGCATCTGCGTTGCGGGAAGAGAGGGGACAACGCCCACCTGCCCGGCTGGCGAGGGAGGCGGGCGGCCCGGTGGGGCGGGGCTTACCCGAGTCCCGCCTCCGCTGCCGGGTTCGGGGGCGGGGCCTCCCTCCAACCTGCACCGCTCCAACATGGCTCCGCGTCTATGCAGCATCTCTGCGGCGGCGCGGCGGCTGCTGGGGGGCCCGGGCTCGGGCCCCCGGGACGTTGTGGCTGTGGCTGCGGCGCGGTAAGAACCGGGCTGGGCCTGGGGCGGAGCGGTGCGCCTGGGGGCTGCAAGAGTGAGAGCCAGGGTCTGGGCCTGGGGGATGGGCAGAGACTCGGGCTTGCAGTCTAATGGTTAGAGGCCGAGGGCGAATCTCTAAGCCTGAGGAGGAGGTCTGGGCAAAGAATGGGGGAAGTGGGAAAGGTGGGCGCAGGGTCTTTGCCCTGCTAGGTACTTGGCTCTGGGCAGAGACTGAAGGACTGGGTGAATGGGAGGGGCAGGCCGTGGGGCGTGGGGAGTGGGAACTGGCAGAGGGCGGGAGCAGTGGCCCTTTCCCTGGCCTTTGCGGTGGTTGTGAGATGGGCACCCCGGGGGACTTCTACGACAGGCAGCTCCTCCCTCGGTTAGTTCTGGGGGTCAGAGGTATGGGGAGCAATGGAGATTCCCAAGGGCCATGGCTGCACAGATCCTTGGCTTCCCAACCATAAACAGCACAAGGGAAGCAAAGGAAGCCTGAGAAAGGGTGGGAGTTCCCAAGGTCACTCCCCCTGCCGTCCTGAGGCAGCACCGAGTCTGGACCCGGGCTTCCTGACACCCCTGTGGTCCTTGCGCCACAACTGGTGGCCTTCTGGGGGAGGGAGGCTGGTTGGACCCGGCCCAGAGCCTGGTCTTTTGTTTGGTCCCTCCTCTGGGCCTCCCTGACTGGCCCTGGGCGGCCCCGCCCTCCTCCCTCTGGCGCCCTGTTCTTCCCCCATCTCTGCTCTTCCCACCCTCTAAACAGTTGCCTGTCCCTCCCACTGGACCATCACCTCATCTTTCTGTTTCCCCAGCCCTTGGCTCAGGGCTCAGGACAGTGTGTGCTCAGGAAGATTTGCCAAAGAAGTGAGGACACCTGTCCCCCCACCTGTGGAAAGGAGGCAGGGGTCTGTCCTGCCCAGCAGCCTAGGTGTGAAGCTGTGAGTTCTGTTAGACCTTGTTGTGAGACGATACAGAGTGTTGTGCCATGGAGTCGGGGAGGCTGGAGAAGAGGAGCCAGCCGTGTGCCTTCACCCCGGTGTTTAGTTCCTAAGTTGTGTCCAGCTCTGTTGCGACTCCTTGGATTGTAGCCCACCAGGCTCCTCTGTTCATGGGGTTATCCAGGCAAGAATACTGGAGTGGGTTGCCATTTCCTTCTCCAGCTTCCCCACCCACCCTGCTGTTATCGTTCAGTTGCTAAGTTGTGCGCGACTCTGAGACCCCATGGACTGCGAGATGCCAGGCCTCCCTGTCCTTCACTATCTCCCAGAGTTTGCTCAAACTCATATTCATTGAGTAAGTGATGCCATCCAACCATCTCATTCTCTGTCACCCCCTTCTCCTCCTGCCCTCAGTTCTTCCCAGCATCAGGGTCTTTTCCAGTGAGTCAGCTCTTCACATCAGACGGCCAAAGTATTGGAGCTTCAGCTTTAGCATCAGTCCTTCCAGTGAATATTCAGGGTTGATTGACTGGTTTGACGGCTCAGTAACTGGGGAGAAAGCTCACGACATGGAGAGAACCTAGAGTTTGCCTGGCACCTACACAGCCAACTCAGCCGTTTTCAGTGAGGTGACCTTGCGTGAATTATTTGGCCTCTTCAAGTCTCAGATTCCTCATCTGTAAAATGGGGGTGAGAAAGTAGAATGATTTCACAGAGTTGTTGAGGATTAGCAGTCATGTGTGTAAGGTACCCAGCGCTTGGTGAACTTGTAACAAATGTTGCCCCTTGCCCAAGCCTATGTCTCAAGCAATGTCTTCATGAGTCCCTTATAATGTCAGGGCTGAAGGGGCTTTGGGAAGGTCATGTTCTGTGATCCCCTCATTTTCCAGATGAGGAAATCCAACCTGGGGGCAGGACCTCACTTCCCTAGCCTTACAGAACTGGTTGGTGGTAGAGCCAGAACATCAGGAGGCCACAGGAGGAACATAAGCCGTGTAGGCAGCCTGCTGCTCTGTCATCTTGGACGAGGTGCTGAACCTCTAGGGCCCTTGGTCTCCTTCTCTCTGAAGTAGGACTGGAGGTCTCTGCCAGGTGTTTTTTGCAGGATTGCTGTGACGGTGCTTGGATTCATACTTGCAGTGTCTCAAGGACTGCTGCGAAGTTACCTGTGCCCTGGTTCCCACCTTGGATACCTGTCTGCCCCATCTCTCTGGAGTCCCTTAGAGGGGCCCTCTGGCCTCTTGAGCTCAGAGTGGGGCTTTGAAGTCAGATGGACCTGGATTGGAATCCTCTTGGCCATTGGTTAATTGTCCTTGAATAAGGCCTGGTACATCTCTGGGCCTCATTTTTCTCTATTTTGTTTTTGGTTTTGTTTGTTTTTGAGCCTCATTTTTCTCAAAAACATATTGTGAAGATCAGTTCTCAGCACATAGTAAGTGCTCAATATGCAGCAGTTGTTACTGCTACATCAGTAGTCCTGTTGTTAAAAGGACTTTAGTTCTTCCTGTATGTCTTCTAAAGACATAATTGTGTGTGTGTGTGTGTGTGTGTGTGTGTGTGAGTTACTCAGTCGTCTCCAACTCTTTGTGACCCCATGGACTGTAGCCCACCAGGCTCCCCTGTCCATGGAATTTCCAGGCAAGAATACTGGAATGGGTAGTCATTCCCTTCTCAGGGATCTTCCCGACCCAGGGATCGAACCCAGGTCTCCTGCATTGCAGGCAGACTCTTCACTGCCTGAGCCCCCAGGGAAGCCCGAAAACATGCTTGTGGAGCAGTAAACTGAAACGTGGCCCCTTTCTAAAGTCAGCCGACTCCAGACAGAAGAGTGTTTGAGAGTGTGCGTAGAGCCAAACTTGCTAGCATATCAATCCAGGACATTCCGGAGCAGTTTCATGTGGGGTGGCACCAGACCACTATCCCTGTTGAGAGTGCCAGTGTGTCTCCAAAGTTCTCATCTGGGGCAGACATTTGTTGAACAGCTCCCAGGCTAAAAGCGTTGTGCTGGGTACCCTAGGGGGTAGAGAATGTCCGCTCCAGGCTGAGGGGGAAATAGGAGAGGTGGGCTTTTTGTTTGTTTTTTGGCCACGCAGCATGTGGGAACTTAGTTACCCAGGGATCTAATCCGCACCCCCTGCACTGCTGGAAGTCCCAGGAGAAGTGTTTTTATGGAAGGGGTTGAACTGGTTTTTCTGGGCCTAAGGGGCATTCTTAGTATAGTTTAGATAGCAGAATCGTTGGTGTTTCTGGGATAATTTACTGAGATTACATGAAAAAAGAAAGAAATTGGGACTACCTTAGAGCAGTGATCCTTAAGCCTGAGCATGCGTCAGAATCCCCTGGCAGACTTGTTAAAACCCAGATTGCTATGCCTGCCCCCGGAAGTTTCTGTTGCAGTGGTTCTGGGTGGAGCTGGAAAAGCTTTAACAAGTTCTTGCTGCTGCTGCTGCTGCTAAGTCACTTCAGTCATGTCTGACTCTGTGCGACCCCATAGATGGCTAACAAGTTCTTAGGTGATGCTAATGATAGGGAATCTTGGATTGGTGGTCACCAAATTTAGAAGGGAAGTGGGGACTTCCTGACGGTCCAGTGATGAAGACTCCACACATCCACTGCTGGAGGCTTGGGTTCAATCCTTGGCTGGGGATCTAAGAACCCACAAGCTGAGTGGGGCAGCCAAAAACAAATAAAAAAGAAAAATGTTTTTTAAAAAAGGAAATTGACTTGAAAGCTTGGCAAAATAGATTAGAGTAAGTGGAGACATCTAGCCTTGGTTTACGGGCATTAGGGAGCAATAGAAGATTTTCAAGTGGACAGATAGCATCACAACCGTGGTACTTCACAAAACCAACGGGCAGGTTAGGAAAAAAGAGGACAAGTGGGAGCTAGGAGATCAGTTAGGTAGGAACAGTGATACTAGCTGCACTGCTGTGTCTGCCCTTTTCTCTGCAAGGCACATGAGGCTCAGAGAGGTGATGCTGAGCTGGGACTAGTCCTGGGTTTGTCCAGAACCTGTGCTCTTAAGCAGTAACTCTGCTGGTGGTGGTGGGGATACAAAGGGGCCCTGCATCCCGAGTCCACACGGAGCCCGGGTCCACCCTCTCTCTGCTTTCCTACCTCCCAGATGTCATCATTTTCATGCAGCTCTGTCTTAGCTCCCCCACACTCCTTTACTCTTTCCCCCGGCGTGGGCTGAGCGTGTGCCGCGTGCCCAGCGCTCTTCCAGGCCCTGGGGAGACAGCAGGGATGCACAGGAGAGAGAGCATCGCAGGCTACATGGGGCTGCTGCCAGTGGGAGACGGCAGACGGCACATACTGAACCCCCAAATTCTACAGTGTGTTAGAAGGAGCTGTGGAAAAAGTAGGGAGCAGTGTGAGAAGGGTTGGGGAGCTCAAGGACAGGAGGATGTTGTGATTTCATTGAAAAAGTGAAATTTGAACTCTTGAAATGTGAACCTACAGATGCTAGCTTCAAGTTCAGACCCTGCTCTGGGATCTTCTTGGGACCTGCAGAAAAGATCTTTGGACATAGGCTGCACCGCCCTGCTCTTTTGACACGTGGGGAAACCGAGATGTGGAGGCAGGAAAGAGGAGGTGGGAAGAGTTGGGAGCTCCCGGACACTCCCCAGCACCCAGGTTCCAGGCTCTCTCTCCAGGGCTGGCCACTTGGCTGTTTATCCTGGTCAATGCTGATGTTAATAAATTACTCAAGGCCCAGTCCTGGAGCAAAGGTCTTGATTGACAAAGAGTAGGAGTTGCTGTCCTCTCTGTCACCACCCCTTCCAGGGGACACAGCCTCTCTACATTCAAACCAAAGGTCAGGTCCCTCTACCAGTGGCTTTGCTAAAAAACACCTGCTTCTTTATAGTATCTCCCTGATGCTAGTTCCCCCGGTTGGTACCTGACCTGAGGGTGGAGCTGGCTTTAGAGGAAAGAGCTCTGGGCTCTTGCCAGAGCTCTCTGCCCCAATTTGCTGTGTGGTCTGGGACAAGTTTCTTAACCCTCCCACCCAGGACCTTCTATTTTCTTATCTCAAAAATGGGGATATGAATAGTATTAACGTTATACTCTCGTTGTATAGATTCAGCGGGATCCTGGTACTGACAAGCTGATCACGGGTCCCTGGCAGAGGCTATCCTCAGCCAGTGTGAGCCACAGTGAGGCTCCCTTATTCTGGTCCCCAGTTTCCGCAGACCACATTGGCCATCTGATGACAACTGTCTTTTTTTTTTAATTAAAAATTTTAAAACATTCAAGTGTAGAGTTTGCCTGGTGGCTCAGATGGTAAAGAATCTGCCTGCAATGCATGAGACCCAGGTTCAATCACTGGGTCAGGAAGATCCCCTGGAAAAAGGAATGGCTTTATTTTTATATATATATATACTGTTAATGGCTTTATATATATATACTTTTAATATTTTATATATATATATATACACACTTAATGGCTTTATATATATATATATATTCTTTTCAGATTTTTTTTGTTTTTTTGACTGCCTGGTATGCGGGATCTTAGTTCCCTGACCAGGGATCAAACCCTAGCCCCCTGAAGTGGAAGTTCAGAGTCTTAACCACTGGACTGCCAGGGAAGTTCGTGTCTTTTTGTTTTTGATGAAGCAGTACACACAACAATAGAAAGCCTATGAATTCAGAAATATTTAAAAGTTTTTTCTTTTAGCTTTAAAAAAATTATCATGAATAACGAAAAGTTTAACCATCTTCCTCTTCCCTCTCCCAGGTAAGCAGTATTAACGGCGTGGGGCTGAGAGTTCCCCAGTGGCCTGGTTAGGACTCGATGCTTTCACTGCTGTGACCCAGGTTCATTCCCTGGTCAAGGAACTAGGATCCTGCAGGCCGCCTGGCATGGCCAAAACCAAACAAACCAACAAAAAAACAGTTTGGAACAAATCCTTAATTATCTTTCCTCTGTGCTCATACAAATATATCGTCATTTTTAAGATGCTGTTCAGATTTTATCAGTCCCAGTGCTCAATTCATATTTTGCAGAAAAGCAATACTTTGATTTGCAAGACATTTATTCTAGCCACAAAAAAGGCTCAAAAAGAAGAGAATTTGCTGATGGGACCCCCACAGCCAGGCTCCTGGGCTGGAACTCATCTAGCAGGAGGCTGGTGTTTCAGGCCTGGCTACAAGCCTCACCACTGCTGCTAAGTAAGATGATTTATCACCTCTGGCAGCCTAAACATAAGCCCACCCCCGCTGGGACCTTGTGTGGGGGAGTGCAGTTATAATCTGGCAGGACCTGGTGATTGGTCCCCCTGCTCTGAACAAGGCATGTCATTCATTCAATCAGCAACGTGCACAGGGCAGGAATTTGTCAATTAAGTGTTGGCCGAATGAATGAATGAATCTTGCCTTCTGATGCCTTTGACCCCCCTCTATCTGCCTTTATCTGCCAAACCAGCCCTGGAGATTTGGAAACTGTCCAGATCACCTCCATTGGAGAGCTCACCCAGACTTCCAGGGGCCAAGTTCAGGCTCACTCATCTGGGCTCTCCCAGAGACCTCTGGCTGTAACTGTGTTCCAAGGTCCCCTTCTTTCAGCGGACTGTGACCTCCTCAAGGACAGGGCGTGCATGTCTCGGGCGCTCCATCTGTGGGGGCCGGCATCAGGCCCGGGCCAGGTGTAGTGTGAGCACTGGGGAGGACCGTGGGTGCAGGCTTCTCGTCAGAGGGGACAGAAATTGCAAAGAAAGCACAGAGTGAAAGCATCTGGTGCACAGAGTGAAAGCATCTGGTGTGTTCAGGGAGAGGCACACTTGGAGAGCAGGATACACAGGTACGGGTGGACCAGAGGGGAGGCTGCCAGGGTAGGTTGGGCTGTCCCAGGTTTTGGACACCAGGCAAGATGTGTTTGGGGTTCACCCTTTTGGCAAGGGATACAGTTGCAGGGTCCAAGTGGAGGACCTCTTGGAAGGGGGTGAAGGGGAGGCAGGGAGGCTGGAGAGAGGCGGGAGTGGGGCTGCCTCCCCTGGCCTCCTGAGGCTCTGCAGAGTTTCAAGAAGCGAACTGGGCAGCCAGGATCCCCGTGGCTGGCTCCAATGACATGAAATCCGCTGGAGCTGCCATGGGATTCCATGGCCCCATTCCCAGAAAAGTGGGTCACCAGCCTCGGGGAGCAAGGCTTCTGGGCAGATGGAAGCAGGTCCCCCTTGAACTCTTCTGTCCCGCAGCTTCTATTCCAAGGACAACGAAGGCAGCTGGTTCCGGTCCCTCTTCGTACACAAGGTGGACCCCCGGAAGGACGCCCACTCCACGCTGCTGTCCAAGAAGGAGACCAGCAACCTCTATAAGATCCAGTGTGAGTGGCTGCGGAGTCGGCCGACCTGCCTTCCCGGGGGCCTGCGAGGCTCCTGCTGGGGACTTGAAGAGGAGCCTCTTCAAGTGCTGGGAGCCCAGGCCCTGTGGGGCTACCCCCATCCCAGCTTCCCACAGACACCCCCTCCCCGTCACTTCACCTCCCGTTCTCTGTCCTCTGTCTCAGTTCACAATGTGAAGCCCGAGTGTCTGGACGCCTACAACAGCCTGACGTGAGTGAGCCTAACCCTCCCGTCCCCGCCCCTGCCTGGATGGGGGACTCTGTCCCAGCCCTGTTCTCTGTGCACAAATCCGGGGGCTGTAGACTTCAGAGCCACACGTCCTGTGCGGCCTCTGCATGTTAGTGTCCTGAGGGCCTGAGTCGGAAGCCTTAACCCAGGGGCTCTGGGGGCTGGTGTGAGCCCTCCCCCTCTCTGTGCCCGCACCACCCACAGGGAGGCTGTGCTGCCCAAGCTGCACCTGGATGAGGACTACCCCTGCTCGCTCGTGGGCAACTGGAACACGTGGTACGGGGAGCAGGACCAGGCAGGTGAGCTGCCCACGCCCCAGCACAGATGGCTGCCCTCCACACCCCCCGCACAGTGGTGCCCAGGGGGGTCCTTCTCAGTGCAGTCCTCATGGGCTTTCTCCCCTGCTCATATCTGTGATGGCTCCCTCTGCCCTTGGGGTGGCCCACGAGGCTCTTGAGCCCTTCCTTGCCCTGCCTCGGGTCTCCTCTCACCACGTCTTCCTGCTCACTGCATCATCCCACCCCGGACTCCTTTCCGTTCTTCAAGTGGACAGGTTTTCCCTCTAGTTCCAGGCTGTTGTTCCCCGTTTCATCAGCCTGAAGCTCTTTCTCCCTGGCCTCCTTTTCTTGGCTCACTCCTCTACTCACCTTTTATTTTGGTGTAGATATCACCTCCTCCTGGAGGCCTCCCCTGATTCCCTCCACCCGAGCTGGGTGAGGCAGCTCTCCCGTCTCCCCAGCCCCCAGGACTTGCCTCTCCACAGCCTTGACCATGTGCCCTGTTGTGTCTGCCTCCCAGCGGACAGGGCCCCTGCCTGTCTGTCTTCACCACAGAATCCCCAGGATGCCATGCATATTTATGGAATGAACAGGGCCTCTTGTCTGAGCTGGTTCCGTGCAGCTTCAGGAATACCCCAGCAGGCTCCATCCCATGTCGGTTGGCACCAGCTGTGAGGACCCACACATGAATTTGGTTCACTCACAGTGTCCCAGCCACTCCAAGGGGCCTTGGCGTTTAGATCTGTGCTGTCCCGGGAGGTAACCACTAACCACATGCAGCTATTTAAGTTTAAATTGGGTAAAGTTAAATAAGAAAAATTCAGTTCCCCAGTCAACAGAAGCCACATTTCAAGTGCCCATTGATAGAAATATGTGACTCATGGCTACCACCTTGGTCGGCACAGCTGTGGAACTTTTCCATCATAGTCGAGAGTCCTTTCAGACAGTGCTGATTAGACTGCAGGTAGCACAGGGAGCTCCTCTGGCCCTGACAGAAGGTCCTCTATGCTTCCCTTGAATGCTCCCAGCAATGGGGAGCTCACTGTCTCACAAACCAACCTATCTCATCCTTCAATTGCCCTGATAATAGAATTTTTTTTTAATCTGTGATCTGCAGTTAGGTAGATTCTCTTAATCATTTATTCTGTTTCAGTAATCATTGACACATTGATACTGGGGTAAGAAAAAGCCGACTGTCTTCCATCGCACCCCTTACAGCTTTCCCATCTTTAGGTACAATTTAATCAGTTTCTGCAGTACTTCTTGGATTCTCCTAAGTATTTGCTAATTGAGAAATGAACTTTGAGTAATGAGAGCTTGAATTTTAAAGCATGTCTATATTTTGGGTGTCTTGAAGGGTTGTGCACCTTGTAGAATCAGGTGGGGAGCAGACTCCCTGAGGAATCCACATTTTAATGAATTTGTAAGAACCAAGTACAGAGGCTGTGATAAAAAAAACTGCAAATGGCGCAAAGAATTTTCATTGGAACGTAAGCCTTCCTCCTGCTCGAGATCCCAAAGCCTCAGTTATCTGGCCCAAGGGCATCTCCTGTCACAATCTCTCGGGTCTCCACTGAGAGACGGTGCACAGCCCAGCATCTCTGGATATGTCCCTCCCTGCCTAAACACACATGGTAGCATACTGCACGGGCTGTTCTGTTCCTTGGTTTCACTTTCAATTCACTGTCCTGGAGTAATCCATCTCAGCCTACCTGCCCCTTCCTTTGACCCAGCCTACCCCTCACAGACCTGCTATGAGGTCAGCTTTCACATGCCGCAGCTCCTAGGGTATAAGTTCACTCTGATCCTCTTCTTGTTGCTCTTTAAGGAAGATTGGGTGGGTGCCTTATTCTCAAGATGAGGACATTGAGGCCTAGAGGGGTCAAAGGCCACTTGGCAGAGCTGCAGCTCAAACCCTAGTCTCCTAGGCTTGTGTCTGGGGTTTCCCCTACCCAGCACTGCCCCTGGCAAGGCAGAGGAACTCAGAGAGTCTTGATGCTACAGAGAACTGGCTGGAGGCTCCTCCTATCACATACACATGGAGCTTGGTGGGCGCAGAGCAGGGCAGGGTCTGCGCAGCCCCCTGACCTGTGCCTTCCTCCCTGTCCCCACAAACAGTACACCTATGGCGATTCTCAGGGGGCTACCCAGCCCTCATGGACTGCATGAACAAGCTCAAGAACAACAAGGTACGTGGGCATCCACTCGGCTCACCTCTCCGGGTGCTGGTTCTGACTCAGCCCTGTGTTGGGGGCTGCCTCCGCCACCCCCTGGGGCACACCGCTGGGGGGTGGGGCACTTCCTGGCTGCTGTGCCCAGCTCGCCTGGCCCCACCCCGCCCGCAGGAGTACCTGGAGTTCCGAAAGGAGCGGAGCCAGATGCTGCTGTCCAGGAGAAACCAGCTGCTCCTCGAGTTCAGCTTCTGGAATGAGCCACAGCCTAGAGCCGGCCCCAACATCTACGAGCTGAGGACGTACAAGCTCAAGGTGCCTCCCCCTCCCTGCAGCAGTGTGCTGTCCCGGGAGCCTGAGAGGTGGGGGGTGGGCCCAGTGCCCCAGCACCTGGACTGGGGCTTCTGGCCTCAGAAGAGGTGTGTATGCACGTGTGCATACATGCATGCTCAGGGGTGAGTCAGGGCCCCTGCAGGAGGCCAGGCGGCCCCTGGAGCTGGAGAGACAGTTTCCCAGCCCCACCCAACAGTGAGGATTGAAATCCCAGGTAGGGGCTCATTCCCACCCTCTGCTCTGGTTTTCTTTCAGCCAGGAACCATGATCGAGTGGGGGAACAACTGGTGAGTGGTCGTGCCAGGGGGTTGGGGGGACCCTGGTCACCTGGTGGGCCTCGTTTTCCGGGTGCTGTGGCAGAGAACACGGCATCCTCTGTGCCTCGTGGGTCCAGGAGCAGGCAACAATCCAACCAAGGGGATGAGGATCCTCTAGACGAATGGGGTAGAACACACAGCCAGCAGCCGCACCTCCGTCACCCAAGTCCCCGATCGTCTCTGAGAGCCGAGGGCTCTACCCTGGGCTCCTCCCTTGATGTGTGACTGAGAAACCAGCCTGGGATCCCCACAGAGGGCCCTCTGCACCCGCCCTGGCCTCGGCCCCACACTCTTCTGCCATCCCCAGGGCTCGGGCCATCAAGTACCGGCAGGAGAACCAGGAGGCGGTGGGCGGCTTCTTCTCGCAGATAGGAGAGCTCTACGTCGTGCACCATCTCTGGGGTAGGCTGGGGACCCCCCAGGAGCCCTCCGTGGCCCCCTCCTTTCTCCACTGTCACTCTGTGTTGACACTGCGAATACATTAGTGTCCTTGTGGAGCTTACGTTCTAGCAGGGGGAGACACCACCTCAGACATAAACTAACAAAAAGGATAATTTCGGATTTTTACAAATCATCAAGGGACAGGGAGAAATAAGGAAGACAAACATGGGAAGCTTCACTGGCTTGAATAGACTAGAACATCTTTCTAAGGAGGTGAATGTAAGCTTAGCTACAGAATGAGGAGTCAGCTGCGAGCTGTCAGAGAACGGTATTCCAAGTGGAACAACATGTGCAAAGGCCCTGTGGCAGAGAAAGGCCTTCAGGGTTTTGAGGCATGCATAGGAGCCCAGGGTGGAGGGAGTGGGGAAGAGTGGGAAGATGGGGATTGGCCGGATTGCACTGGGTCTTGCAGGCCATGAAGATGAGCTGGGATTTATTCTAAATGCAACAGGAGACTGCTACAGCATTTTAAGCAGTGTGATATGACCCAGTTTGCATTCTAATGATTGTTCTGGCTGCCATGTGCTATGTTGAGAGCACTTTGTAGGGGAGCAAAAGAGGATGTGGGGCACAAGGAGATGGTTACACTAGCTCAGGTGGGAGAGGAGGCTGGCCTGGACAGTGAAGATGCTGAGAGGTCCACAGACTCAGTGGTCTGGAGGTGGATCCACTGGGACCGGTGGATGAATTGTCTGCGTGGGGCGGGGAAAGACAGGAGACTCCAGGACTCCCGGACTCCTGCTTGAGCAGCTGTGTGTTGCTTAATGAGACCCCTGGAGGGGCAGGTTGGAAGGGTCAGGAGTGTACATTTGGTCCTTGGAAGGGTTACCTTTGAGACACTGACACATCTAAGTGGACAGCGGATACACTGTCAAGTGGATACATCAAGTGGACACTGGATATTTGAGTCCAGAACCTGAGGGAGAGTTCTGGGCTGGAGATATACATTTGGGAGTTGTCGGCAAATGTACTGATTGTCAAAGACGACAGCAGAAGCATCCGGGGAGGAAGAGACAGCAGGGTAGGGTTTGGGGCAATGGGAGGAGGGCCTCGTGCTGGGGACAGGCTCAGGTCCCCTGTGCCCCAGAAACGAGCCTAAGCCTTATCCCACAGCCTATAAAGACCTGCAGTCTCGGGAGGAGACCAGAAATGCTGCCTGGAGGAAGAGGGGCTGGGACGAAAATGTCTACTACACAGGTGAGCACCTCTTAGGAAGTCATCTGCCAAGAGCTCCATCTGAGGATGGAATCCCCTCTGTAAGGAGATCTAGCTTTACTTGATTACCTCTCCTGATGGGGAACTCACTTTCAGGACAGTGAGTTCATAGGTTCCTGTCCTGGTGGCATGCTCTACAGGATGCAGGCTGTCCTAGGTGAGTCCTCGAAGGGGCAGTAACCCAGCCAGGTGGTCTCTGCCTCAGAGAAATGTTGTGGTTGACCACACAGTGTGACCTTGGGCCTGGTTTTTCACCTCACTGATGCTTTTCCTGCCTCTAGGATGCCGATGGTGATGGTGCCTCCCTCGAAGGGTTCCAGGAGCTAATTTATAAAATTATAGCCCAGACTCCAGCACAGAGGAAGCACAATTTTTTTCAAGCAAGTTTTTTGCTTATGGCATTTGCCACTCTGCTGGGACTCTTGAGAACCACCTGGAACCAGTACATGCTGATTGAGCCCTCACTATGTGCCATGGTGGGAGGGGGTCAGGAAGTGCAGAAAGAACAGGAGCCTGTTTTCTCCTGAAGGAATTTACAGTTGAGCTTGCACACTGACCAGCTGGTAAATGCATCTCCTGATGAGTAAGCGGGAGCCTTGTTCTTCTCAGTGTGGTCCCGGATGACAGTGTCATCCTCCCCTGAAAGCTTGTTAAAAATGCCCAAGCTCAACCTGCCGCCTCCCCCCCTCCCCATACACACTGAATCAGGATCTGCACTTGAACGAGAACTGTAGGAAATTTGGAAGCATGGTCAAGTTTAACAGCACTGAGCAGGAAGAAAGAGTCTGACTACCTGGGTGACCTTGGCTGACCCTCTCTGGACTGCAGTGTCCCCTGTAACACCTGTAACATGAGTCAGTTGAACTAAATCAGTGTTTTTCAAACCTCAGCCCCTTGGGGGACACCCTCACAGCTTGTGTCCTGCCAGTTTCCTTCTGCTGAAATTATTTTCTTGATCTCTTCCTTTGAATCCCCCTACCCCGTTCTTTCGGAGAAGGCAATGGCACCCCACTCCAGTACTCTTGCCTGGAAAATCCCATGGACGGAGGAGCCTGGTGGGCTGCAGTCCATGGGGTCGCTAAGAGTCGGACACGACTGAGCGACTTCACTTTCACTTTCATGCATTGGAGAAAGAAATGGCAACCTGCTCCAGTGTTCTTGCCTGGAGAATCCCAGGGACGGTGGAGCCTGATGGGCTGCCGTCTATGGGGTCGCAAAGAGTCGGACACGACTTAAGCGACTTAGCAGCAGCAGCAGCAACCCTGTTCTTTGCCTGGCTTTGTGCTAAGCAATAATATCTGTGAAGTCACTTTTACTAATAAACAATGCTCGTTTTTTTTTTTCCTTCAAATTTTGAAAGCTGCATTTTGTCATAACTTCAGTCCCCTCATATCCTATAACTTGGGAGATGTGGCTCTCTCCATAGGCCACTCCAGGAGAGCGGGGGACTTTAGCTATCTCAGCATCCCAGGCTTCCTCCTCCTTCTTCAAGGCACAGTTTGGGGGGGTTGGCTCACCTCCAGCCCATTCATGATCTCTGCCTCTCTCTCTGCAGTCCCCCTGGTGCGACACATGGAGTCTCGGATCATGATCCCTTTGAAGATCTCACCTCTCCAGTGATGCTGCTGCTGCCTCCATCTCCTCCCCCACTCTCCCTCAGGGTAGCCATGGACAGAGGAGCTCCCAGTTCTGCTGTCTTGGTTTTCTCTCCTACCCTATGGACTCTAGGGGGTTAGTGCTCAGGTCAGACAAGGGGGAGCTGAAGGATGATGGGGTTATGAAAACTTGCAGCCCTGCCCAGACCCTTCCCACCTTTCCTGCCCACCCTTTCCCCTGTGCAGGAAGCAGTTTTTAATTTCTCTGAACGGAACAGCAACCTTTTATGTCTTCTCACATTTCCTCCTCAGTTCATTTCAGTTCAGTCACTCAGTCGTGTCCAACTCTTTGCAACCCCATGGACTGCAGCACACCAGGCCTCCCTGTCCATCACCAACTCCCGGAGTTTACCCAAACTCATGTCTCTTGATTCAGTGATGCCATCCAACCATCTCATCCTCTGTTGTCCCCTTCTCCTGCCCTCAATCCTTCCCAGCATCAGGGTCTTTTCAGATGAGTCAACCCTTCGCATCAGGTGGCCAAAGTATTGGAGTCTCAGCTTCAACATCAGTCCTTCCAATGAATACCAGGACTGATCTCCTTTAGGATGGACTGGTTGGGTCTCCTTGCAGTTCAAGGGACTCTCAAGTGTCTTCTCCAACACCACAGTTCAAAAGCATCAATTCATCAGCGCTCAGCTTTCTTTATAGTCCAACTCTCACATCCATACATGACTACTGGAAAAATCATAGCCTTGACTAGACAGACTTTTCTTGGTAAAGTAATGTCTCTGCTTTTTAATATGCTGTCTAGGTTCCTCCTAAGATTCCCCATCTCAAGGTCACCAGTTCATAATCATCACTCTGGAAATCCTTAGATTAGCTTAAGTTGCACAAAAGGTAGTGTGTCCAGTGATTAAAGGTGGTCTGGGAGGAGGTTAGGCTAGGCCAGGCTCTCAGGAATTCCCTGGTCTCCACTGGGCCACCCACTTGCTGGACAGTCTGAGCCAAGACCCTCCTGCTGGAAGAAAGCCTAGAACTGCCTCAAGAAGCAAAAGGGAAAGCCCTCAAATTAGCTAAGTTGGCAGGATGTCCACATATTCCACCCAGAAAGGCTGAGAAAAGGAATGGGAGCTGAGAAGAATCTGCGGGAGGGAAACAGAATGGAACAGGAACCCAGAAGGCAGAACTTAGAACTCAAAACTTGGGTTTGAACTGAAGAATTTGGAATACAGAATGGGGAAGATAGAACAGAGGTGACACATGACCACTTGGGGAGGGGCTTCTAATACAAGACTGCTGGAGAGGTGCACCTCATGCTCCCCACATAAAGAGGCTGAGATCTTGAATGAGTTGTTCCAGCCCTTCTGTGTAGGGAGAGCCTCCTGCTCTCCCAACTGCTCTCCTACTAGCAGAGCTATGGGCTAGGTCTTATACTTCCCTCACCCCGAATTCCTTTTCTCCTTCTTCACAGCCTATCAGCCCTACCCTCATTCTCCTGGGCCATCGGGTGTGTGGAGTGGGGTCAGTGACTTTGGAGGCCTTCTCAGTGATCCCACACCTCACAAACCTCTGGGTAGCTTGATTCTGCCTCCCTTTCAAGGAAAACTTGTGCTGGAGTTGCTGATGGAACCAATTAAATATTTACTATAAACCATGATGTCTTTTCTTCATCTACAAGGAAATTTGGCAGGTGACCCCTCAGGCAAGGTCAGCTTCTCAGGTCCACCTGGCTCATCTGTCCCACTGGTAGGTATTGTGTTTCCTGAGATACTGTTGGGGAGGGCCTCCCACTAGGGCAGAAGGAACTGCACTGCATAACCAGGGGTTCGGTTTCTACCTTAAGTAGAACGTACTGAACCCCATCTGTACGATTCATACCAGGAGTAGAAAATACTTGAAGCTGTCAAATGCTGCATTAGATTTGCCTTGGTCAAAAAATGGGGGGAAAGGGCAGGTTAAGATGGGGTTAATGCCCTCTCCGACTTGCTGCCCTCGCTATTGTGGGATGTTCTACTGTAACTATGACAGTAGTTAAGAATCCAGGTTGCTGCTGCTGCTGCTAAGTCGCTTAAGTCGTGTCCGACTCTATGCGACCCCCATAGACGGCAGCCCACCAGGCTCCCCCGTCCCTGGGATTCTCCAGGCAAGAACACTGGAGTGGGTTGCCATTCCTTTCTCCAACGCGTGAAAGTGAAGTCGCTCAGTCGTGTCCGACTCTTAGCGACCCCATGAACTGCAGCCTACCAGGCTCCTCCATCCATGGGATTTTCCAGGCAAGAGTACTGGAGTGGGGTGCCATTGCCTTCTCCGAAGAATCCAAGTTAGGGAAGCAAATTCACAAATGTTCAGATCATGGCACTACTACATTCTTGTGTTATCTTGGGCACACGACAAATTCATTTGACAGATACTTGGCAGAGCGCCTACTAGTTGCTGGGCATTGTTTTAGGCGCTGGGGACAGGATGAACGAGCCCTTATTTGAATTAAAAAAGTTCAAAGTGCAGGTCTGCCCTTAGAGCCTCGGTTTCCTGGTTTCAGTGGATAACGTGAGGCGGATAGCCGGCTGGGACCCGCCCAGACAACCCAGTTGCCGCCACCACGTTGTCCCCTTACAGCCCAGCAGCCGCCTGCACCGCCCGCCGGCGGTGTAGGGATCCTTCGCGCTCCGCTTCCGGCCTCCGCAGAAGACTTCCGGTCGGCCGCTCCTTCCTTCTGCTTCTCTATGGTGCTCAAGCCACAGAGTCCCGACGCCGGAAGTCGCACGCTCTCCGGGACGCGTCCGGGCGCCGTGTGGTGAGGAGGGGGCCGGGGCGGGGTGGGGCCAGGCGCGCTGGAACTGGGGAGTGGGCCGCGCGAGGACGTGCCCGGGCTCGGGTCTAACCCTGGTTCTCCGCCGTCATTCCCAGGGGACCCGGGCCGCTCGGCGCCGCGGTCTCAGTTTCCTCCTGTAGAGAATGTTGGCCGCAGCATCGTCAGGCCCCACAGTGCAGCCTCTAGAAAACGACCCCGAAGGTGGTGGTGGTAGCAGCTCACTTGTATTGTGCGCGTGCCTGTGCCAAGCACTCTTGACTGTGCTGTCAAAGTCAGGATTTCCCACACTTAACGCCGTTCGGGCCCCTTCTCTGTGGAAAATTAACTTATTTTTAACTGAGTCATTTTTTAAATTTAAATTTACTTTGAAAGAAAAATTTTAATCTCTATCACAAATAGAACACTTCTTTCACTGTCCTATGCAGGATGTAATGATAAAAAAAGATTAATCTATTGAACATGAAAAAGTTAGTGACTGTGATTAGATTTCAGGTATCTAAGGAGCTGAGATAGAGTCCTTTCTTTAATAAAGGGACATTGGCATTTGTAGATGTTAAAGGCCAACCAAAGAAATGAGACGTTCTCTGTGAGGCAGCTAGAAGTTTCTAAAGAGAACTGACAGGAATTAACTTTCTCCATAGGTATTCAACATTATTAACCACTCGGGTACCATCTGAAGCCCAGCTCCCAGATCATCTTCACTCCCTTCCCCAGTGCAACGCCTCCTGCTTTAATGTCCACTACCACCCTGGAGGTAGGGACTGCTGTTCTCATTTGATCTATGAGGAAACAGATGCAGAGAAAAAGGAAGTGACTTGTCCCAGAACTCACAGTCATGAGATAGAGGAGTTGAGACTCAACTTGGGGCTTCTGTGACCGGACTCTCGGGAGACTTGGCTCCCTCATTAAGTGTTGGTGACAGATTTACTGGGATTGGGGGGATAGGGCTTCCCACCTCAGGGGTCTCTGGTGACAGTCGATAGAGGTAGCAGAGTGAGGATGCTTTGTGCTAGAGCCCCATGAAATGTCCGTTCCGTTCTTTTAAATTTTCAAGCCAACCAGGGAGTTGAGGGCATCACCAGATGACACGGTAGCAAGACAACAAGACACAATAATGTAGTTACCCAGAGCACTGCTGTGGCGTGGGGTGGATCCAAGCTTTAGCATACTAGCTGTGTGATCTTGGGCAAGTCATTCACCTTCCTGACCCTCAGTGTTCTCACCTGTAAGTGAGATGCTTGTTCGTGTCTGAGAGAATGGCACTTGTTCGTCTCTCAGAGAATCCTTGTTTTAAGAACCACATGAGAACATACCCTTAAAGTGCTTAGCTGAAGGTCCAGAGCACAATGATCAGTCAGTAGTACTGGGAAGAGGCTTATGTGCCTGGCTGAGGAGTTTGGTCAGTGGGGTGGCAATGAGGAAGACGAGTTCATTTTGAACAGACTGAGGGATGATTCCCCCTTTTACAGAGCTTTAGAGGGTTGATGACTTTTCTTGATTTACCGAGAGTATAAGCGGCCAGAACTGCTAGACAGACTTCAGTATTCTGACTCCAGGAAAATCTCCAATTACAACTCCAGAAAAGCTTGAAAGCTTTCTCTTAACAGGTCTCTGCTGTTCCCTCCTGACTTCACCAAACAACCATGTCATCAGAGTCAAGCAAAAAACGAAAGCCCAAAGTGATCCGAAGTGATGGAGCTCCAGCCGAAGGGAAGCGTACTCGTTCTGACACTGAGCAGGTGAGATCAGCCGGGGCTGCTGTACTGCTGAGAAATTTGCAACTTGGGGCCAAGCACCTGGCTGTGGGTTTGCAGCAGCTGAGGGTCATGGGCACAACCTCCCAGGTGGCCTCTGCTTGACCATGTGCCTGGAATTCTGTTGGCTCTTCAAGACTTAAGTATCCATGTCAGATTTGGCTGCAGTATCCCAACAATCAACAAGCCTATATAAGACATGATTAGTGGTTGGACAGAGAATGAATATTCTAGTATAGTGTGCGTCTCCAGCTTTCCTAATGGTCAGATGAAGACAGTCCATCCACAGCATGCCCCTAAGGCTTGGGAGATGTGCAGTCCTAGTCTGTTCCTGAGATGGTACCAGAACCATGTCCCCAAAGAACCTCTTTTATGGCCTGAGTGCTCTTGTGGTCAGCAAGGTTCTTCTTTTGCTGTTTCTCTATCCTTGAATCTGTCAAGCTGATTTATGACTTAACTAATTTTTTCTTTTCCATTATGATTTATTACAGGATGTTAAATATAGTTTCCTGTGCTATACAGTAGCACCTTGTTGTTTCATCATTCTGTGTATAATAGTTTGTATCTGCTAATCCCAATCCATCTTTCGCCGTGGCAACACAAATGTGTTCTCTGTGTCTGTGAATTGTAAGTTCTTTTGTCTCATATTTTAGATTCCATACATAAGTGATATCATATGGTACTTGTCATTTTCTGACCTACTTCATTGGGCATAACAATCTCTAGGTCCATTCTGGTTGCTGCCGATCTACATTCTTTCTTAAGCTAGGTATTGTTCCATTGTGTGTAAGTATATGTATGTGTGTATATGTATGCATGCATGCTCACTTAGTCATGGCCAACTCTTTGCAACCATAGACTATATCCCGCCAGGCTCCTCTGTCCATGGGATTCTCCAGGCAAAAATACTGGAGTGGGTAGCCATTCCCTCTCCAAGGGATCTTCCCAGGTCTCCTGAATTACAGGGAGATTCTTTACTGTCTGAGCCACCAGGGAAGCCAGTGTATATGTGTATGTATGTATATATGTGTGTGTATGTGTATATAAACACACCCCACATCTTCTTTATCCATTCATCTGTTGAGGGACTCTTAGGTTGCCTCCATGTCTTGACTATTGTAAATAGTGCTGCTGTGAACATTAGTTCACAAAACTAGTTAAGAGTTTTGTCCCAATACATGCCCAGAAGTAGGGTTGCTGGATCATATGACAACCCTATTTTTAGTTTTCTGAGGAACCTCCATACTGTTTTCCATAGTGGCTGCACTAGATTACGTTCCATCAACAGTATAGGAGGAGTCACTTTTCTCCACACTCTGGCATCTCTTATTTGTAGACCTTTTAAGGATGTCTGTTACGACCCATGTGAGGTATGCCTCATTGTAGTTTTCATATGCATTTTTCTAATAATTAGCAGTGTTGAGCATCTTTTCACGTGCCTGTTGACCATCTGTATGTCTTCTTTGGAGAAATATCTGTGCAAGTCTTCTGCCCAGTTTTTGATTGGGTCTTTTGTTGTTGTTACTGAGTTGTATGAACTAATATATATTTTGGAAACTAAGCCTTTGTTGATTGCAATGTTTGCAAATATTTTCTCCCAGTCCATAAGTTCTGTGACTTAACTATATTGATTGATTGTGGGTTTTTTTTTAAACTAGAGTAAAACATACCAGCTTCAGTTTAAATAGAAGATGATGCTTTCTTCAGATTTAGGAAATTAAAATTAAGAACTTTTAGAGACACCAAGGGAATATTTCATGCAAAGATGGGGTCAATAAAGGACAGAAATGCTATGGACCTAATAAAAGCGGAAGATATTAAGAAGAGGTGGCAAGAATACACAGAAGAACTGTACAAAAAGTATCTTCACAACCAAGATAATCACGATGATGTGGTCACTTACCTAGAGCCAGACATCCTGGAATGTGAAGTCAAGTGGGCCTTAGAAAGCATCACTATGAACAAAGCTAGTGGAGCTGATGGAATTCCAGTTGAGCTATTTCAAATCCTGGAAGATGATGCTGTGAAAGTGCTGCACTCAGTATGCCAGCAAATATGGAAAACTCAGCAGTGGCCACAGGACTAGAAAAGGTCAGTTTTCATTCCACTCCCAAAAAAAGGCAGTGCCAAAGAATGCTCAAACTACTGCACAATTGCACTCATCTCACATGCTAGTAAAGTAATGCTCAAAATTCTCCAAGCCAGGCTTCAGTAACATGTGAACCGTGAACTTCCTGATGTTCCAGCTGGTTTTAGAAAAGGCAGAGGAACAAAGGCAGAGATCAAATTGCCAACATCTGCTGGATCATGGAAAAAGCAAGAGAGTTCCAGAAAAACATCTATTTCTGCTTTATTGACTATTCCAAAGCCTTTGACTGTGTGGATCACAATAAACTGTGGAAAATTCTGAAAGAGATGGGAATACCAGACCTCCTGACCTGCCTCTTGAGAAATCTGTATGCAGGTCAGGAAGCAACAGTTTGAACTGGACACGGAACAACAGACTGGTTCCGAATAGGAAAAGGAGTACGTCAAGGCTGTATATTATCACCCTGCTTATTTAACTTATATGCAGAGTACATCATGAGAAACGCTGGACTGGAAGAAACACAAGCTGGAATCAAGATTGATTTTGATATTCCGGGAGAAATATCAATAACCTCAGACATGCAGATGACACCACCCTTATGGCAGAAAGTGAAGAGGAACTCAAAAGCCCCTTGATGAAAGTGAAAGAGGAGAGTGAAAAAGTTGGCTTAAAGCTCAACATTCAGAAAACGAAGATCATGGCATCCGGTCCCATCACTTCATGGGAAATAGATGGGGAAACAGTGGAAACAGTGTCAGACTTTATGTTTTGGGGCTCCAAAATCACTGCAGATGGTGACTGCAGCCATGAAATTAAAAGACGCTTACTCCTTGGAAGGAAAGTTATGACCAACCTAGATAGCATATTCAAAAGCAGAGACATTACTTTGCCAACATAAGTCCGTCTAGTCAAGGCTGTGGTTTTTCCAGTGGTCATGTATGGATATAAGAGTTGGACTGTGAAGAAAGCTGAGCACCAAAGAATTGATGCTTTTGAACTGTGGTGTTGGAGAAGACTCTTGAGAGTCCCTTGGACTGCAAGGAGATCCAACCAGTCCATCCTAAAGGAGATCAGTCCTGGGTGTTCTTTGGAAGGACTGATGCTAAAGCTGAAACTCCAGTACTTTGGCCACCTCATGTGAAGAGTTGACTCATTGGAGAAGACTCTGATGCTGGGAGGGATTGGGGGCAGGAGGAGAGGGGGACGACAGAGGATGAAGTAGCTGGATGGCATCACCGACTTGATGGACATGAGTTTGGGTGAACTCCGAGAGTTGGTGATGGACAGGGAGGCCTGGCGTGCTGCAATTCATGGGGTTGCAAAGAGTCGGACACTACTGAGCGACTGAACTGAACTGAACTGAAGAACTTTATCCTTTGAGAGGCATTGATTCCGATTCACTCTTTTTTTTTTAATAATTAAATTGAAGTATAATTGACACTTAACATATCAATTTCAAGTGTACAACATAATGATATTAGTATATTTTGTGAAAATGATCACCAAAATGTCTAGTTAATATCCATCGTGTTACATAGTTACAGATTTTTTTTTCTTGTGATGAGAACTTTTAAGATCTATTCTCAGCAACTTTGAAACACACAGATGCAATATTTTTAACTGTTAACTGACTCTCTCTGAAAGAGATGTGTTTGTTTATTCCAAAGGCTAGGAGACCAATTAGGATATTTTAGTTTCTGCTAAAGCTTGTCTCAACCATCTAAACACCCATCAGAAGGAATTGGTTAAATGAATTTTGGTTCATCTGTGTGTAACCATTTTACTGGAGATCTGTATTTATTGTGATGAGAAATTATACTAAATAGCATGAACAGTATGATCCCATTTTATTTTATTTTGATGCATTTATCCACAGTATTAACAATGAGTTATTTCAGGCTGGGAGGTGAGATTATAGGCAATTATTCACTTTCGTTTTGATACTCTTCATTCTGAATCTCGGAATGTCTTCTGAATCTCTCAACACCAAGCATGCATTACTGTACAATGAGAAAGAGGAAAAGAAGAAAGAAAAGCATTTGATTTGAGGACCAGATTCTTTAGAGACCTGATTTGGGGGGCTTCATAATCACTGATCTCAGCTAAGTGTCCCTTGTTCCACCGGAGAGACTTTTACTCCCCACACCACAAGGCCTGATCCTTGCCTCCACAGGAAGGTAAATACTACAGTGAGGAGGCTGAGGTGGACCTACGGGACCCTGGCAGAGACTATGAGCTGTACAAGTACACGTGCCAGGAGCTGCAGAGGCTCATGGCCGAGATTCAGGACCTGAAGAGCAGGGGCGGCAAGGATGCGGTAAGGAGCGGGCGTGGGCGCACGTGGGTCTGCGTGGATGGATCTGTTTTGCACCTGTCACAGCCCTTCCTGATTTTGGTCTTGTGTCCTGCCATCATCAGGGGATTAGACCCTGAGGGCTCTAGAGATCTGCCTATTAGTTTATTGTAACATCACCGCACAGTCACCAACAACAGTCATGAAAGTATAGGATTAATCATTTTTTTCCATAACTGTAATTTGATAATTCATTGAAACAATATTTATTAAGTGCTGGGCATTTTGCTAGGTGTGGAGAAAATGAATAATACCATCAGTCACCCTTGCACATATAAGACCAGATGTACACAAGTAAGTCATAGAGACCAGAAACTGTTAATATTAAATTAAAAAACAAACAAACAGGTTTCAGGGCAGAGTAACAAAACAGTGTGACTGAAAACTCTATGGGTAAGAAGTTCAAAACAATCCATATTTTTTCAGGAATCTCACTTATTTGTGCTTATCCTGGCCAATATTGTGAAGATTATTACAGCTTATCTGTTTGACTGTAGTCAAATGTTACAGCTATAGTTCTACCATTTTTGTTCAAATTAATTCTGTAGCGTTTATAGAGGTCAAGTTACATGGCGTGCAGTGGCGCTATTTGGATTTCTGTGTACGTTACGTAGAGACAGCTTTGGTTTGTGCATTGGCTGCGTTTGTTCCATCTTTGATTCCTGTTACTTTGGTCCAAGCAGAAATTTTTTTTTTTGGCCTGGAAACTGTAAGCATTTCCCTTATACAGTCATTCTTCCATCTCCCCCTGACACTTCTCATGGTTCTGAGCTCCTTCCAGTGTCTGTTCTTAACCCTAGATGAGGTTGGATCAGCAGTGAGGGGCTGAAGGAAGCTGAGCCAGCTCCATTTGTCAAGGTCTTTATCAGTTTTCTCGGCCAGCAGGCAGTTGAGATAGAAGATCGGAGGATCCAGAGCTGTGTGCATTTCATGACTCTAAAGAAGCTTAATCGATTAGCCCACATCAGGTTGAAGAAAGGAAGAGATCAGACCCATGAGGTAGGAGCTGAGAGATTTACCCTCTCACCCCCTCCCTAATCCCCTTTCCCTTTTTCTGAGTTTGCAGCCTGCTGTGCTTTGCCCTGCCCCACCCCACCTTGTCCCACTCCGCTCTGACCTTGTCCTCCTTGCAGGCCAAGCAGAAAGTGGACGCCTATCACCTGCAGCTCCAGAACCTGCTGTATGAGGTGATGCACCTGCAGAAGGAGATCACCAAGTGTCTGGAGTTTAAGTGAGTTTTGGAGCACAGGGCTTTGGCACGGTGATCTGCTGGTAACTGCCTTTCCTTCGTAGCTCAGTGTGAGCCAGTTTTTTTAAAAAGGAGTCAGATGCACTTGGAGACTGCAGGATCTGGGGAAAGGATGAATAAATCACTTCTGAATGGGAAAATCGGAAGCAGCAGTTCCAGGCTGCACAAAGAACCTCAGAAGCCTGTCTGACCCTTTGGAGTTTTTAGCTCTGCTGCTGCTGCTGCTAAGTCGCTTCATTCGTGTCCGACTCTGTGCGACCCCATAGACGGCAGCCCACCAGGCTCCCCTGTCCCTGGGATTCTCCAGGCAAGAACACTGGAGTGGGTTGCCATTTCCTTCTCCAATGCATGAAGGTGAAAAGTGAAAGTGAAGTCGCTCAGTCATGTCCGACTCTTCACGACCCCATGGACTGCAGCCTACCAGGCTCCTCCGTCCATGGGATTTTCCAGGCAAGAGTACTGGAGTGGGGCACTCTGACCGTGGTGAAAAGCAGTTGTCTCTCCCCAGCAGGGAGAGTCTTCGCATTATCAGTTTGATTCCTGAGCACCTGTATGTGAGCAGCTCACTTCCAGTTACATCTTTTTAACCTTTTGGCCCAGCTTTTCCCTCTGAAGTTCCAGCAATTCATTTTTGCAAATGGATTTCATTCTTTGGAACCTGAACCCCTTGTTGCCTAGCTCCCTCTAGGTGAACAAACCACAGTTTGTCAGTGTCCTTAAACTGTGATGCCTCTTGGCAAGTCCAAGGTGAAAGATCAGAAAGAGGAAGGAACAGACAGAATAAGAGAGGGCAGCATGTTCTTGCTTGGTCAGACCTATTTGTGTAAACTGAAAGAAGTCAGGTTTTATTTGTAATAAACTTGAGATGAGGGAGACCACAATAGACGTTGTTGTTGTTCAGTCGCTAAGTTGTATCTGATTATCTCCAAACCTTTGGACTACAGCACACCAGGCTTCCCTGTTTGCTCAAACTCATGTCCCTTGAGTCATTGATGTCATCCAGCCATCTCACGTGAGACCTTGGGTCTGGTGTGCGCTGATTTTTGAGAGGCGTCTTTCTCTGCTTCACAAATTTATCACATAATTATGCTGAAATACAGAAGTAAAATCCACATCAGGTAACTGAGTTAACAGTGTTGAAAAGTTGACAGTTTCCTGGTTTTGACTATCATGCTTAGATATTAAGCTAACCTGGGAGAAGGGTACATGGAGGAAATAAACTCTTTAGTTCAAGATTCACAAGAAGTTTTAAAAATATTGCTATTTTTGTAAAGTTTAAAAAAAGAAAAAAAAATAAGACAGGTATAAAAACACCAAGGGTATGATGCTCCACTTGTTACTCTTGTTCAGATGAAGGCCAACAAGCGCAGAATGCAGCCGAATGCAATCTTGTGGCGAAGCAGCGGCCATGTGGAAGGACCAGGGACCCTGGACAGCCTGGGTTCAGCTCCCAGCTCTGCCCCTCCTTAGTTCTGTGGCCTTGGGCAAGCTGCTTACTGATGGTAGCCTCCGTTTCATTTGGAAAATGGAAGTAATGATCCCTGTCTCAGTTATTGTAAGAATTAAGTGAGATAAGAATGGTATTTCCAGTAGTCGTGCATGGATATGAGAGTTGGACTATAAAGAAACCTGAGCGCCGAAGAATTGATGCCTTTGAACTGTAGTGTTGGAGAAAAGTCTTGAGAGTCCCTTGAACTGCAAGGAGATCAAACCAGTACATCTTAAAGGACATCAGTCTTGAATATTCATTGGAAGGATGCCGAAGCTGAAATTTCAATACTTTGGCCACCTGATGCGAAGAACTGACTCCTTGGGAAAGATACTGATGCTGGGAAAGATTGAAGGCAGGAAGAGAAGGGGATGACAGAGGATAAGATAGTTGGGTGGCATCACCGACTCAATGGACATGAATTTGAACAAGCTCCGGGAGTTGGTGATGGACAGGGAAGCCTGGCGTGCTGCAGTCCATGGGGTCACAAAGAGTCGGACACGACTGAGCAGTTGAACTGAACTGAAGGATGGTGTACAGTGGGTACGTAATACATGGCAGCTCCTGTTATCACTGCTATACAACCTGAGCACTACTGTGTTCATGTAGCAAAAGGGATTGGGTTTCTTTTATACACATGTGCCACTATACATGTAATGGTTAAAGCCTCTAGATCTTTTCACATCAGTCCTACCATGTTGAATCTTCCTCATGTTAAGCTTAGATAGTTAATTTAAACTTAAATGTAGTCCCTTATGTTTATTCCTGCTAAATTGCATTTCTTGGTTTGAACCTGACATTCTAGGCCTAGACCATAACGGGTTGTTTTTTTTTTTTTTTAATTCATTTTCCTTATGACCGTGAATACATTGTTTGATAAGCAATTTTCTTTTTATTTATATAATTATGATTGTGCTGGGTCTTTGTTACTGCACAGGCTTTTCTCTAGTTGCAGCAAGTGGGGGCTACTCTGTAATTGCAGTAGGGGGGCTTCTCATTGTGGTGGCTTCTGTTGTTGCTGAGCATGGGTTTTGGGGTGCCCAGACTCAGTAATTCTAGCTCCCTGGCTCTAGAGAGCTTGGGCTTAGTTACCCCATAGCCTGTGGGATCTTCCCAAATCAGGGATTGCGCCCATGTCTCCTACATTGCCAGATGGATTCTTTACCACTGAGCCACCAGGGAAGCCCAACTATGATGTTTTTATTTGATTCTTTAATCTCTTAGCTCTCGTGCAGAGCTTGGAGAGGTCTGTACGTTTCATAAGCCTGCTTTCTAGGTCTTTAGTTAAATCATGGGTATAAAGCTTGGGCACCATGGGTAAGGATCCTGTGGCATGTCACCAACTACCTCTCTTCACACTGAAATACCAACTAATGAGCATTTGCTGAGAAGCCTGGATCCCAGGCTCCTGAGTGGCTGTAGACCAGGCCAGAGTACACATACCTGGGGAACTGGGGGCCCGCTTGAGCCAGTGTTTCTGAGAACAGCAGCTTGACGTTGAGTTTTTGACTATAGGTCAAAGCACGAAGAAATCGATCTGGTCAGCTTAGAGGAGTTCTATAAGGAGGCTCCTCCAGATATCAGCAAGGCAGAAGTCACCATGGGAGACCCTCACCAGCAAACCCTTGCACGTCTGGACTGGGAGCTGGAGCAGCGGAAAAGGTAGCGTTTCCTCCTTCCTGACCTGTTCACCTGTACAGACACGAACCTGTATTCACCAGGGCCAGTGCTTTGTCCTGTCCCAGGGTCAATAGCAAAGCACAGTGGGACCAGCAGAATGGCCTCTAAGACCAAATCGCGTTTTTTCATTAAGTCACACTTAGCATTTGACACTTGACGGCCTGAACTGTAAGTGGGGTTGGAATTGCTTAAGGTGGTTACAAGAAAGTTCAGGTAACCTTTCCCTGAAAATTTTAATGCCTAAGACTTAAATACCTTTTGTACTATAAATTCAATTTTTTTTGCCTTTTCCCCCACCCATAAGCATATTCATATGGTATTGCAAAGCTTTGCAAACGTTATTTCAGAAGGCTATACAGCATTCCATTGTAAATTGTCACATAATTGTTTCTGTAGTGGATTGGACTTTTAAGTTGTTTGCATTTTTTTGCTATTGTAAATAATGCATTGAGGCACCCTTTACATATAAAACTTTTTGTACTGATAAAGAGCTTTTCTTAATTAAGTGTGAATAGAATGTCTATACTTTGTAATTTAATCAAGATTTTTCTTAGGATATGGTATGTATATACATTTTTCACCCTAGACGTTTTATGGTTGTATCCCTTCCACCATGGTGACTTTTTCCTCTTTGCATGTGTACAGGAATTCTGGGGCTTTTTGCGTGGCACATTTGCTTTGTTTTCTGTCAGAAAAGGTGGTGTTTTTAATCCCTTGCATTTTTCTGTTGTTGAGTGTATTTTGTGCCTTTGGTCTACATTATAAATTTATTAAATACAGAGTCTAGATCTTAGGGAATTGGTTTCAGCTTTTTAGCACATGGGACTGGCCTGTCACACCCCTGTCCAATATGCAGCCTGCCCTTGGCTAAGCCACGAGAGTTCCATTCCTGTGGCTCTGGCCTGGAATCCATCCCCACTCAGGCCAGTCTGTGGGCCTCATTCAGGTTCTGTAGCTGCTGGGTCCGTATGTTTGTGAAAGTTTTGGATCTAGCCTCTGAGGCAAAAAATGGAGCAGGAGGTGACATGGGAGTATTCCCTAGTGGTTATGAGCATGGCCTCTGGAGCAGACAGGCCTGGATTCAGAGCCCAACTCTGTGCTTGCTCTTAGCTGGACGACCTTGGACAAGTTACCCACCTGCCTGAGCCTCGGTTTCCTTCTTCAGGGATAAGAAAAGTCCCCATCTTCCAGCGATTTTATAAAGGATTAAATGCCATAATGTTTATAAAGGTTCTCCATAGTGCCTGGCATGTAGTAAATGCTAGGTAAACATTAGCAGTTCATCATGACTGCGGTCGTTAGGTAGAGTCTGGCGGTGAACAGGTGTGTTGGGGTGTCCCTGGGGAGCATCCCTAGACAGTGCTCTGTCCTCCATCAACAGGCTGGCGGAGAAGTACCGAGAGTGCCTGTCCAACAAGGAGAAGATCCTCAAGGAGATTGAGGTGAAGAAGGAGTACCTGAGCAGCCTCCAGCCTCGTCTCAACAGCATCATGCAGGTGAGAGTCTCCCCACAGCCCGCCACCTCCTTGGCTTGTACTTGGCCTTCACCACCCAGTGACCTCAGGCCACCGGCAGCCGCATCGCCCTGTGGGTTTTGTCGGTCTGTGAGCCTAGAGCGCAGTGCGAGGATGGTCCCGTCTGCAGGTGCACAGCTGGCGTAGTAAGGCTGTGTCCTTTGTGGAGGAAATGCAGGATGGGCTCAGGAACGCATATACACATCTACCTGGGTGTTTTCACCAGCGCCTCTTCCGGGTAAAACACTGTCACAGACTGTAAGCAGAGTTTACCCTCGCGTGACCTCCACCAGCCTGGACCCACGCTTGGGGATGCTCGGTCCCCTGACTGCACCTCAGGGGCCAGCTGCTTAGTAGAGCTCTCACTCTGAAACGAACTTCGCTAGTACTGAAAGCTATCAGGTACCTCGGAGGGGAAAGTCCCCACTTTTTACCTGTAAAATGCAATGTCTTTCTTTATGGGTGACCTTATTTTTGTTTGTGAAGTCAGATTTGATTTAAATCTTTATAGTTTTATAAAGCAGGGTATATGGCTAATATGGAGGACTTTGTAAAAGGACCCTAGAGAAATTAAAAATTCAGTTTTGTAGGATTTGGCAAGATCTGTGTTTCCTCTCTTCAACCCTAGGTGTAGAATTAACAGATACTCATATAGGACAGAAGTCAGAAACTTAAGTTTTGGTTGTACTTAAATTTTTCCTGTTAACTGGAAGCACTCCAAATGCTCCTAAGTAAGGTGTAGGGTAAATAAATTCTTGTATGGTTCAGTCTTAACAGTTGTGATGGAAGTGTGGAACAGCCTATTACTGACTATAAAATTATGAAACAAATGCAAGTTGGAGAACATGTAGTATAATCTCTTTTACACGTGCCTTCATTTACAGAGTATTGAATGCATGCGTATGTGTGTTAAGTCATCTGTGTGCTTAGAAAAGTATGTTTTCACACCAGACCATTAATGGTTACCTTTGGTGGCTGGGAACTGGGAACTTTTGCCTTATAAACTTGAATACAACCTTTTAAAAAAGAAATACTTGTATTACTTTAAAAAAATAATTTTACATAAAACCATACAGCTTGTAAATGTACATGCAGGTCAGTGAATTTTCACTGTGTGCACATTTTTGAACATATCTGTGTAATCAACACTCAGAATTGAGAAGAACATTACCAGTTTTCCAGAAGTTACTTTATTCCTCTCACAGTCTGGGAGACAGTGACTGCCACTGTGTACACGTGGCTTATATCTCCATTCATTTAGACCTTTCATTTCTCAGGTGTTTGTGTAGAAGTTTACACACTTGATGCTTAGGTACTTGATATTTTCCTGAAGCTAGTGGAATTGGTATCTTTTTTTTTTTTTTCCTTTTAAAAAAAATTGGAATGTAATTGTTTTATAATATTGTGTCAGTTTCTGCCGTACAACGTGAATCAGCTATACGTATACATATATCCCTCCCTCACAAGTCTCCCTCCCACCCATCCCCCCATCCCACGCCTCTCGGTCATCACGGAGCGCTGAGCTGAACTCCTTTGGTATCTTTGTTTAAAGTGCATTTTCTTACTGTTTGCTGTTGCTGTCACCTTGATAAGGTTCCTGTGTGAACTGCGTACCAAAGAGAAACAAAATCCCTTCTTCTGTTGCTTGCAGGCCTCCCTCCCGGTGCAGGAGTACCTGTTCATGCCCTTCGACCAGGCTCACAAGCAGTACGAGACAGCCAGACACCTGCCGCCTCCCCTCTATGTGCTCTTTGTCCAGGCCACTGCGTACGGGCAGGCCTGTGGTGAGTGTGAGGCGGGCAGGGAAGAGGGGCTGTGGGAGCAGCGGCCGAGGCCAGGGGGCACTGGAAGCACCGCCTGCCGAGGAAAGCTCCCGGGCCCTGCCCAGAAGCCCTCAGGTGACAGACGCTGCCTCCCCTCTGCACTGCCCAGCATGGCTGCTTTGACCAGCTGGCCTAAGGCTGGACTAACCTGATGGGCACTCCAGGATGGATGGCTTTGAATCTCTGATGAGCCCGGCTGGTCGGCTGTTGGGTTCAGTGCCCAGGCGGCCTCTCCAGGCTCCCAAGTGCTTCCCCCATCAAGGCACGCTTGGCAGGTGGATCGGTGCCTTCTGCTCGCTTGAGGGAGAAGCTCAGTGAACACAGGTCCCAGCCAGCTCTCCCAGGCTTTCACCGCCGTGCCCTGGGACAGGCCGCATGTCATCACAGTGAATTACCAGGGGAAAGGAGGTGTCCTTATTAAGCTTGAAGGCAGCCCGTGACTCCAGTAGGATTTGGGGACGTTTCTGGAGATCCTACCTCTTGCCTTCCTGCAGCTTTCCCCCGGCACCTAAACTTCTCTCCCCTCCCCCACCCCATCACCTCAGACCCACGCTGCATCGGTGCATGCCTGTCCTCCCAGCCGCGGCATCCACACATTACTGTCTCTCTTCTTGTGTCTTCCCGGTCCCTTTGATCCTCTCCCTCCCCTCTGTTCTCCCTCCTGTTTTCATCATCAGCTCATAGGAAATCTTCCCAGCCCCCTAGACAGGGTGAGTAATTTTCTTTTCTTTTGTGTTTGAAATCCAGCCTGTTTTCATTCCTATTTTACTGTGGAATTCCAGGAGTAAACCAGTCAAAAGAACAGTCTGGCATTTGCCTGTGTTTGGTGGGGGAAGCCAGTTTCTTTGGGATGAGCTATGATGGTTCGTGCAGGGTTGTCAGTGATAAGCAGTGGTCAGCCACCTGGGAATACGTCAGTGGCCTGCCCCTTGGGGGAAGTCTGTCATCCTTCTTTACACTCTTGGGCAAACTCTTTTCGGCCCCCACGACTATGTGCATCTCTGTACACCCCTTTGAATGGAGCAAGAAGGGCTATAGCCTCTCTGACCTCCCAGTACTAGACGCACAGAGTTCCACAAAGGCAGGTCCAAGCATCACTCAGTGAGGTGTCAGGCCTGGTGCAGGGATCAGGCTGCTTAGCTCTGTGGTAGAGGGAAGAAAATCCCATGGATGGAGGAGCCTGGAAGGCTGCAGTCCATGGGATTGCTGAGGGTCGGACCCGACTGAGCGACTTCACTTTCACTTTTCACTCTCATGCATTGGAGAAGGAAATGGCAACCCACTCCAGTGTTCTTGCCTGGAGAACCCCAGGGATAGGGGAGCCTGGTGAGCTGCCGTCGATGGGGTCGCACAGAGTAGGACACAACTGAAGCGACTTAGCAGCAGCAGCAGCAGCAAAAGGACCAAGCTCAGGTTGAATAGACTTGGTCTTGAATCCTAGTTTGTCTACTTGGCTGTTGTAGCTAACATTCCTGAGCCTTAATTTTCTCAGCAGTAAATGGCTAGAGTAATAGTATTTCTCCTGTAGGGTTGTTGTGAGGATTCAAAGTGAATTTTTTTAAGTAATTTTAAAATTAAAGTTACAGGTATTAGTTCATTCAGTCCTCACCAGCCAGCCGGGCAGCTCCCATCTGTCAAATCCCCGTTTCACAGGTGCCAAAACTGAGGCTCTGAGCAGTGACATAACTTCCCAGGTTGTGAGTTTGGGAGTTGGTTGGGTAGAGACTGAGGCCTGAGAGTAGACTGCAGGTTCCATCTTCCTCCCCACTATCCTTCTTCCAATTAAATGTGACAGGCAGGTGCTGGGTGTTTGGTGTAGCACAGAAGAGAGAATAAGAACTGAGGGGAGAGCCGTCGTTCCTAAGATGTGGACAGTCACAGGGTCCAGATGAGAGCTTTTATGATAGTTGGCAGAATTGTGCCATATGGCTCTGGGCCATTGGTTTGGATTTCTTTGCCTTGGTGTAAACCTGAAAAGAGAATTCACACCTAGTCTCGGTTGATGCTTGGCCAGGAATCTGCACTCTGAGTCCTTGTTTTCAGTAAATGATGGGAAAAAGACTTGGGTTTCCTGCCTTGCCGCTCTGCATCTGGAGAAGGGCGTTTGGCCTCCCAGCCCCGGTCAGTAAGGAGCGGTGGCAGGTGCGGGCAGTGCGGCCCCAGGGCGGGCCTGCTTGTGTGGTGAGCTTCCCTCAGCAGCTGTCACAGGCGGCTCTTTCTTGCTCCCAGATAAGATGTTGTCTGTGGCGATTGAAGGCAGCGTGGATGAGGCCAAGGCTCTGTTCAAGCCTCCCGAGGACTCCCAGGGTAAGTGGTGCTCAGGGTCCTCCCCCACGTCCTCCTCTGCTGGTTCCGGGGGTGCCAGGTCCCCCCCCCCCAGGGCCGTCTCTGGTCTTGGTGGAAATGAGCCGTACTGGTTCTGAGGGGCAGGGAGCTTGGCTTCAGCGTCCCATTGCTCGGGGTAAACAGGGAAAAGCCCTTCCTTTGGATTCAGCCCTGCTTCTCACTAGCTCACAGTGCTGGGGAGACTCTTCAACGTTTGGAGCCTCAGTTCACTCACCTGTCAAAGCAAGATAGTGATAGCTCGTGTATCTGGGATTGTGATGTGGGTTAAAGGGGGTCGGGCATGTGGATCGCTCAGCGTCACCCTCACACATGGCATGTAATCGTCAGATGTATGAGCTGCTGCTGCTGTTTATGTCACTGTTATTGCTTCCATCACCAGCGGAGGACCTTAGGATGTCCCTGGGACGGCATTAAAAAGCACCGAAAGAACTCAGGAGTGATGGGATTATAGGTCATTATCCTTTTCCTTGCATCGCTGTACTGTACTGAGTGAGAAACAGCGATATATTATTTATTCTAAGGAAATTCATTGACAAAAGCCTAAGCCATTTTACACGCCCTCAGGAGGTGCTCTGGGGAGAATTGGGGGAGTCCCCTCATCCCCCAGCTGCCTTCTCTCTCTCACTGCAGACGATGAGAGTGACTCGGACGCCGAGGAGGAGCAGACCACGGTGAGAGCGTGGGGCCCGCTAGCTGCCAGGTGCCATCCTTCCTGGAAGCAGAAGAGAGAGATGTGAAAGAGAGGGCGGCCGGGATCCTGGCAGCCTGAGAGCTGAAGCACAGGTCCCAGTGCTGAAGCCCTGGGTGGCAGGGAGAGGGAAGTGGGGATTCCTGTGACGTGTGTGTAACCTGCTCAACTCCCTCCTTTGTCCAGAAACGCCGGCGACCCACACTGGGAGTTCAGCTGGACGACAAGCGCAAGGAGATGCTGAAGAGGCACCCGCTGTCTGTGCTGCTGGACCTGAAGTGCAAAGGTCTGTCTCTCCATGGTCTGGGGCATCTCCTAACACCAAGGAGTGCGGCCAGCTGCAGCCACGCGGGGTCTGGCAAGCCAGTGCCCCCTTGGCTACAGGAAGATTCTGGCTTCATATTTCTGTTTTCCTTTATTGTTCTTCATGGAGTTTGACTTTATTTTCCCTTCCTGAATCATAACCCTAAAAACATAGCAAAACCATTAGACACATCAGGGACACTTGATGGAGCTACCATCTTTCTGAATTTGACAGGTCAGATACACAGAGCAAGTTGCCAAGAGTGTGCAGCTTTTGACATACTCTTGACATACAACATAATCAACTTGCTTAATTTAATACATACAAGTAGAACTTTGTATTCTGCAGAGAATGTGGGTTTTGAAACTGGCTTCATATGGATACTGGAGCACATGATAAAGCATCCCAGTGTGATAAGAGTTAATGGTTAGACATAAGCTTCCTTCTCAGCCCAGCCTCCCAGACCCTGGGCCTAGGTCTGAGTTCCAAGGAGGGCCATTGTGATGGTTTTCTGTGTATTTTCAAGAAATAGTCTATGCAATAGTCAGTTCTTGCCATCAGATGGCCAAAGTGTTGGAGCTTCAGCTTTAGCATCAGTCCTTCCAATGAATATTCAGGGTTGATTTCCTTTAGGATGTCTGGTTTGATCTCCTTGCTGTCCAAGGGACTCTCAAGAGTCTTCTCCAGCACCACAATTTGAAAGCATCAGTTCTTCAGTGCTCAGCCATCTTTATGGTCCAGCTCTCACATCTGTACATGATTAGTTAACCGGAGTGCAGTTTTCAAAATCAGAGTTAGTTTCATTGGTACTATACCGTTAACTATAGAACTTACTCAGATGCCCCTGGTTTTTCCCCTAATGCCCTTTTCCTGTTCCCAGATTCAATCCAGGATCTCACGTGCATTTAATCATTGTGCCCCTTAATCTCCTCAAGTCTTTGCTTGTTTTTTGTGACCTTGACACTTTGGAAGATGAGGTTTATGTATCATGTAGAAAGACTCTCAGTTTGGTCTTGTCTGATGTTTTCTGATTAGACTGAGGTTGTGGGTTTTGGAGAAAGCTCACCACAGATTGGGTGTTCACCGTCCTGTATTACGAGGGATCCATGGAATCACTGCGTCTTGGTACTAGTGATGTTAACTCAGATTACTTGCTGACCTGGTGATCACTTGATCGCTTTTTTTCCTTGTTGTTTTAGTTGGAAGCAGTCTCTATGTCCAATCCACTCTCAAGGGAGGAAAATGAAGCTCCACCTCTTGGAGGGAGGAGTAGTAAAGAATTTGTAGAGACTTTTTTAAACTCAATATTAAGTTGCCGTTGTTTTTGTGTGAAAGATCTCAAATGTCGTTGATTTTCTCTGATTCTGTTGACTGGCTTCTAATGTTAGCTCATAAAGGATGTCTCTTTTCCTCCTCCCCTCCAGATGACAGTGTGCTGCACCTGACTTTCTACTACCTCATGAACCTCAACATCATGACGGTGAAAGCCAGAGTGACCACCGCCACGGAGCTGATCACCCCCATCAGTGCAGGGTATCGCTGTAGGGCTGCGGTGTGGGCGGGGCTGTGATGGGCGCCTGCCTGCTGGGCTGTTCCCGGATCCTCTCTCACCTGACTCGGAGGGGCTTCACGGCCGCACTGGCTTCTGCTGTCGCGTCCACAAGCCCAGAAGTCCTGGCGCACTAAGGGTATATTTAGAAAGCACTCACTGACTGGAATCTGTGCAGCCTTCTTACTACACAGCCGATGACAGAAACGGCTGCAGCCTGTTGCAAACTGAGTGGGTGGGCTCCAGCTTTTACACCAGTGGAAAGAGTGTGAACGTGAGCCTTGGCAGACTTTACCAGCTTGGCAGATCTAGGCCTCTCTTCCTCTTGTCTTTTTCTGTCCCAAGAGCCTGGGATTTTACTCTGCAGCTCAGCTCAATCCCAGGTTGTCCTTACCTGGCAGGGGCAGTGGGAAGAAGACTGGTGGGTGGGTTTTGAGGAGGGTGAGCAGAGGCACATAGAGGCAGCCACAGGGGCAGCATCCCCAGAAAGGCCCTGACCATGGCCGCTGGTCGTGGGAGGAAGGGAGGAGGACCAAGAGGGCCTGGGGGTGAAGGAGGCTCGCCTCCCAGCCCTGCCCCCACTGAGTCCTCACGTCAGGTGTAGATAGACCGGGAGGCGCAGGGCTGGTGCCTGGTGGGGCAGGGCCCTTCGCGGGGCTGCCCGAGGGTGGCTGCCATCCACCCTGCGCTTAGCGTCTGTGCCCGCTCCTGGCTGCATCCTTGTCCCTGTGCTTGAGAGGTGCTGGGTCATCCCGAGCACTGTGGGTGCTGTCGTCCTGTTCCCACCTCACGCCAGCAGGGGGAGCCCGGGGCTGGCTTCTCCAGACCACCCAGTCGCACTGCGCAGCCGGAGGGCCGGGTGGAGCTCCTTGTGGTGAGCATTCTGCCTGCTCCCTTCTCAGATGCCCACCTGCTAAGCCCTGGGGCTGCAGGCTGGCTCCACTGAACCCTGAAGTCCTCTCCTCACCAGCCTCTGCATGTGCAGTCGCCTGCTCTTTAATGTCCATTGTTTTCACCAAATTCAGTTGTCCTAAGCCACATGTTGTGGGTGGAAATTTGTCAGAATTTGATCATTCCATCAGGTTTTGTCAATTTCAAGTCCTAATCTTGTGCAGTTTTACTGTTTTATTTTGGTTGATTCAGTATATTAGTATCAGTCACTAAATATTGGCTACAAGAGTGACAGTTACTGATTTTATAGCTAGTTCTCTGTAGCAGCGAAGAGGACAGAGACCCTGGGGGTGGGGGTGATCCAGGGAGACTCTGGCAGGACAGAGCAGTGCAGAGCCGCAGACTGCCACTCTCCTGGGCCGAGTTCCCAGAGGCCTGCTGGGCTCAGAGCAGCAGGATCAGCCGTCTGCCTGAGTCACTCCTGATGCTGTCCCGGGAAGGTGAAGGGGAGCTCCCACGGATGAAGGGAAAGATTGGGCCCTGTTGGCCTTTGTGATCAAATTACTCCATTCTGCGCCTGTGCTGTCTCTTCTCTGATCGTCACTCTCAATTACATGTTTAACCGTTGTGAGTAGGTGGCATTGGCGTCACTGTGTCTTTCTGCTTACAGCACTGGGTCACCTTGTCTCCAGTCTGTGTGATGTATCTTTTCTGGGAATGTTCAAGGGGAGCTCTTTCTGTGGCAGCATGAGATGAGGTGAAGCGTGAGATAGGCAGAGCATCAGAGCTCACACTGGATCTCTCTGGAGTGGAAATCCGTTCTGCTCCTGTGAAAGTTCTGAGTGTTCCTATTTCTGGTGTCATAGGGTTTTGCTCCCTTGAGGAAAGGCTCTGGTCACTGTATACTTCTTGAAGGGATAGGTTTCTTTAGAAATTGCTGATTAAAGGACTGCCTTGGTGGTCCAGTGGTTAAGACTCCGTGCTTTCAAGGCAGGGGCCGCAGTTCCTCAACCAGAGATGGGATCTGCACCAAAAACAAACAAAAATGGTGATTAATAGTACTACTTTTTTGATGGAACAGTGTAAATCCTTGCTCCAGCGCTTACTAGCAGTGTCAGCTTGGGCTTGCTGTATCTTTCATAGCCTCCAGTTTCTCCTCCATAGAATGGAAATGCTAATCCTCCCTACTTCATAGGGTTGTGAGGATCTGATGACCT
Source organism: Bos mutus (assembly GCF_027580195.1). Lineage (NCBI taxonomy): Eukaryota > Metazoa > Chordata > Mammalia > Artiodactyla > Bovidae > Bos > Bos mutus. The sequence continues at coordinate 4,077,376 of NC_091633.1, forward strand.
CAGGCATATACAGGGTCTGGACTGCAGGAAGCATTCAGTAAAAGGTGGCGTTTCTCATCAGTGGGAGAGGGCGTTACCACCCCAGATGGCCACATCTGCATCGAGCCAAGGGCTTGGCTGGTGTTCTCATTGCAGTCTTTTCCCTCCTCCAGTGACTTGCTGTCTCCTGACTCAGTCCTGAGCTGCTTGTACCCTGGGGATCATGGAAAGAAGACTCCAAATCCAGCCAATCAGTATCAATTCGATAAAGTTGGGTGAGTCAGCAGCATTTCCTCCTCTTCCAGCCTGTGCACTTCAGAGTTTCTCTGGTGACTCAACCCAAAGCAGGAGACCTGTTAGGACCAGAGGCCTTCCGGGGGTGGGGGTGGGGGGTGGAGAAATGGTGGAGCAAGAGGGAGTGCTCCATCCAGAGAAGGGGACACCTGTCCTTTCTTGCTTATGAGGCCCTGGAGAAGGATGGGGAAGGGTGGAAGGGTCAAAACTCTGGGAATGTGGTAAGAGATGTGTTTAACGTTTTAGTTCTCTTGAGGATTAAAATTTAGAAAATACTTTATAAATTGCCAGACTGATGAAAAGATAAGTACACTGCCTTTTCATTGAGATTTGCTAATGAGTTGAAGACTGCCAGGGAAAAAGAGAAAATTGGCTGTGGGAGAGAGAAAATTCACAGCAGGGAACTGATGAACTTGAGAGGCCTTGCTGGCGGCCTGGCTGTGAGTGCGCTGAGCCTGCAGGACCGTTCTGTTTAGGGGAGGTGAAAGGGTGGGATGAGGTTTATGCCCTGGGACCACTGCAGAAGTGACTTCTAAACTCATTCCATTCTTTGTTCTTCTGTGCAGCATCCTGACTTTGAGGGACTACGTACTTGACCTCGGTCACCCCTACTTGTGGGTGCAGAAGCTGGGTGGCCTTCACTTCCCCAAAGAGCAGCCTCAGGTGTGTCCACTGATTGAATCCCCTTGGCTGAGGAGCCCTGTTCCTCTCCTTCTCTGCAGACTCCAGAAGGGCTTCTGATGGCCTCTGGGACTTGAAACTAGCAGAATGCCAGCCCTCTGGGCTGTGACCTGTCCTCCCTTCACTCTAAAGTGTCCAAGGCCTCCAAGCGTTTAGGTATCTTTTGCTTTCACCCTGAGCCTATTACCCGCCCAGGTCAAAGTAACTTGGATCCTTGCCCTGCATGTCCCATGGCTCCCGGTGCTCCTTCCCCTTGGTCTTATGTACAAAGGTACCAGAAATGAACCCCAGGGCAACTGGCACCTCAGCAGAAGCCTTCCTTTCCCCCAGCCTCTTAAGATCCCAGCAGCTTGTATCATTCCTGCTGGGACTCGGTTTCTGGCTCCCACTTCAGGGAGACCCTGCTATCCCCAGAAGACATCTATGCCAGGACGTGGGTGGTCCTGGCCGCCACAGGCAGGCAAGCCCTGGGAGAGAGGGGTGGCAGGAGGAAGGCACAGGGAGCACTCACGAGTGTGCTGTGCTCTGTCACCCACAGCACACTGTGATCACAGACCACTCTCTGAGCGCCAGTCACATGGAGACCACCATGAAACTGCTGAAGACCAGGGTGCAGTCCCGCCTCGCCCTCCACAAGCAGTTTGCCTCCCTGGGTAAGCGGTGTTAGTCAGGGTTGTGGCCTGAGCCACTCAGCACAAGGACAAAGACCACGGAGCCCCGCGCTCAGACATCTCGAATCCTGATGACAGAGTCGGCTGGCTCCCTGGCTCTTGCTGAAAAGAGGTGTTAGCTGGGCCACTGGGGAGAGCTCTAGGCCACCAAGCAGAGGTGTGAGCTCCCCGCAGGGCTACAAGGCCGTCTCGGCCCGCCCAGAGCCTTTTGGGAGTCCATCTTATTGGATTGGTCTGGAGCACTGGTCGGGAGCACTCATGCTAGGTCAGCGCATGGCAGACTTTGCTGTGCATTTTAACGGAACCTCATTCATTCGGGGTCGCCAGTGTAGTGCTGGGGAAGGAGCCACGAGCACAAGACAGAGCTCTGCTTCTGCAGAGCTTGGGCTCGGCTTACTTGAATACAGCTGTTCCGTGACCCATGCCTCCTCCCTCCATTGACTCCTGAGCTGACATCCTCCAGGCCGGGGCTGAGCCCAGGGTTCACCATAAGCTCCCAAGTGATTCTGATCCTTGACCAAGATGGTGGCCATGTGGGGGCTTCTCGTTTATTCATTCTGTAAACGCTTGTCACAGCCTGTCAGGCAGGAGTGAAGGAGGGTTAAGATCTTTCCAATCTGAAAAAAGCCGCTCAGGGCTTCCCTGGTGGTCCAGTGGTTAAGACTTCACCTTCCATCGCAGAGGGTGCAGGTTCTATCTCTGACTGGGGAGCTAAGATCCCGCATGCCTTGCAGCCAAAAATCCAAAACAAAACAGAAGCCATAACAAATTCAATAAGAACCTTAAAAGTGGTCCACGTCAAAAAAAAGAGCCACTGTCAGGAAAGGCTTTGAGTTCCCAGCACCCGTCTGGAGGCCCCCCATGGACTCTGGTTTCTCTAGGCTCCCCATCAGCATTGTGGAGTTTGTTTTGTCCCAAGGTTGGATGATTGTCATCCTGGATAGCGTGGACCATGTTGGCATATTTGCTTATTGAAACACCAGCAGGAATTAGCCCTGGAGCAGCCCTCCTGCTCTTCTCTAGAGTGACCGGCAAGGAAGACTTAAATCCTTCCTCGTACAAGGTCAGCTGCGAGAACAGCCCTCTCGGCTATTTGATCTAATTAACACTCACTGCCACAGAGGCACCTCATTGGTTCTGGCTGCAGGGGGTTTTCCTTTGCATTGAGGATGAAGCGCTTCGAGCGGTGGGACCCACACAAGCACTGGGCGAAGGTCAGGCTGACGTGCCTCCGTTCCTGGCCCGTGTTGACCTGAGTACCGAGTGTACCTAGACAGCCAGCAGGGCCATCTGAGCCCTTCAGAGGGTGGCGGTTACCCAGCTGTGGCGGCCGATTTCCACCTGTGACGCCCCCTGTCCTGCTCTCTCTTAGAGCATGGCATTGTCCCGGTCACTAGCGACTGCCACTACCTCTTCCCTGCAAAGGTCGTCTCTCGCCTGGTGAAGTGGGTGACGATTGCCCATGAGGACTACACGGTAGGTGTTGGCGGGGGCGACAGGCCACCGTTACTGTCCTGGGGACAGCAGACCCGTGTCTCCTTTCTGTTGCTGCTCCTCCCGAAGGGCGGGGCAGTCTGACAGCAGGCACCAACAGCTCACCCCCCTGTCCTTGGTGACTTCAGGAGCTGCATTTCACCAAAGACATCGTAGAGGCGGGACTGGCCGGGGACACCAATCTCTACTACATGGCACTCGTGGAGAGGGGCACAGGTAACCACTCTGCTGATGACAGTGGCTCTAGGTGAGGGGAGCCGCTGAGAATCAAACCTTCCTGGGAGCTGGCCCAAGGAAGCTAAAGATCTGAACTCCTGCCTCAGGGACTTAGCAGTCTCGGCTGTGAGAGGCAGCGTTCAGCCAGGACTTGTTCTGCAACAGTCCCGCCTCAGCTAATCGTCACCACGGTCCCGGCGCTGGTGACGTTCCCGCTCTGTAGGTGATGCTCAGTCACACACCCAGTCAAATCTCTGAGCCTGAGTTCTGAGCCCCTTTGCTTCATCACCCTTTAGAATCAGAGACCTGCTCGTCCTCTCTTCAAGGTAGGGCTGTCACTCTCAGGCTGTGAAGCGCAGGACTCTCCTCCCTCTTTGCAGTCCCTGCACTCACTTGGGGAGGCATTGAGAGCTCTGACTCCTCACCTCTGTCCTGGCATCTGATCGGCCAAAGCTTCCAGCTGGACCCACCCCGATAGCGCCTGTGGGGCTGTCGTCCAGCCCCAGCCTCTGCGGGTCTGGCTCAGCCTGCTGGATCCCACCCCAGAGGCTCAGTGCTGAGGCTGCAGGGCGGAGGGAGTTGTCTGTAGTTCCAAGATAGTGTGAGAAATGAAAGGTTAAACACTCTTTGATGTTCATGTTTCTCTACCCCTGTTTCTTCACTTTGCATGTTTTTAGAAATATTCTGAGGAAATTAGATAACTTCAGATACAGTGGAGGCTCCTTGATCCCACTTCATTCTCACCCTCATGATGGGTGACTGCTGTTTGGAATTTTGCGTTTACTTTCTGTCTTCTCTCCTTTTAAAAAATACTCAAACCTCATCCCTAAACAACGCAGAGTGCTGTTTTGAAAGGGCACGGAAAACTATGCATCCAAGAAATTTCCAAAGCCCGAGAGTGGGAAATCATTGGAAGACATCGCTTTTGCTTCCTGGATGAGGGGAACAGAGCTTGGAAAAATAACAAATATCCTGTATTCATACAAAGGATGAATGTAATCATTTAAATTTTTATTAGGTGTGTTGTAATAGAATTTGAAAACTTAAGAGTGAACTTTAAATAAATAAGTGGACAATAATTTCATAGTATGGATTAAAAACAAAAAAATTGGTGGACGAGAGATAAACCCAGAAATACATTCAAAACTATTATGACAGAAACAACAGTAAAATGTCACTTTTCCATAAATGTTGTGACTGTCAGGGTAGAGTTATCTTAACCTACACTCTCTTGTTCTCTGTTAATTTATTCAAATTACTAGTGGATGAGAGTTCATTCCCTCCGCCCCCATAAATAATGAAAAAGGGTGACTAAGCACTTAGCTCATTGATGGAGAGGTTATCGTATTGAAAAAGACAAAGGCTGTCACCAGAGAAAAAATAAGTATGTTAAAAAATACAAATATCTCATTTAATGATTATGAACACAGCTTTGGTACCAGGTAGCTCTGGTTAAACTCAGCACTGCTGTTTTGCGGCTGTTTGATGATTTTTAGGAAGTTTCTGTCAGAGCCTCCGTTTCTTTAACTGAAATGGGATGAGAATCGTTATCAGAATGAAATAAAATGTGGGCAAAAGGGCTCAGCACTGTGCTCGGAAAACAGTAGGTGCTCGGTAAACGCTGGTTATCAAAAAGCTTCACGTAACAAGATAGATAAAGAACAGAGAAAATACATTTGACTATAATGTGACGTCTGGCATACAAGACTGTTGAAAACCAGATAGGGCGCCTTCACTGGGAAAATCCTTAACCTGCTGGCAAATAAATGCCAGTTAAAACAGACTTCTGTCAAAGTAGTAAATAGAACTGGGCAAACCAGACTCAGGATTCCCCACATCTCTGTGTCCTGAGGCCCAGTCACAGGACCTCCCCTTCTGCAGCCTGACAGTACCACTTTGGAGTTTCTAGGCGGAAAGTAACGGAGAAGGCAGTGGCACCCCACTCCAGTACTCTTGCCTGGAAAATCCCATGGACGGAGGAGCCTGGTGGGCTGCAGTCCATGGGGTCGCTAAGAGTTGGACACGACTGAGCGACTTCACTTTCACTTTTCACTTTCATGCACTGGAGAAGGAAATGGCAACCCACTCCAGTGTTCTTGCCTGGAGAATCCCATGGACGGGGAGCCTGGTGGGCTGCAGTCCATGGGGTCGCTAAGAGTTGGACACGAGTGAGTGACTTCACTTTCACTTTTCACTTTCATGCACTGGAGAAGGAAATGGCAACCCACTCCAGTGTTCTTGCCTGGAGAATCCCAGGGACGGGGGAGCCTGGTGGGCTGCTGTCTACGGGGTCGCACAGAGTTGGACACGACTGAAGCGACTTAGCAGCAGCAGGCGGAAAGTAAAAGTTGGTAGCAGAGTGTGCTCTGAGCACCTGGACTAATGTGAGACACAGAGCTGGCCTCAGGGTTCCAGCAGGGAGGTGGTCGTGGCTGGCAAGCTGGCTCTCAACTGCGTTTTCCTCCTCTCCCCACCTTTCCCAGCTAAGCTCCAGGCTGCTGTGGTGCTGAACCCTGGCTACTCCTCCATCCCACCCATTTTCCAGCTCTGTCTGAACTGGAAAGGGGAGAAAACCAACAACAACGATGACAATATTCGGGTAAGGTCCTCAGAGGGTGATGGGAGGAGCAGGGAGAGCCTCCTTAGGCCGGGGTGGGGGGCGGTGGGGCAGAACCAGTAGTAGCTGGGGTCTTGGGCACTGGCGCAGTTCCAGGGCAGATGCTGCTGGGATTGTAGAATGTGCTAGAGGCTGCAAGGTGTAGTGAAGTGCTCAGACCCCTGTCAGCCCCTTACTAGCCTGGGATCCACAGGTTCACCCTGCTTATAAAACAGGGCTAATACAAGACCAGCCTTGATAGGTCATTTCAGGCTTATGTGGAAATGTAAAACGAACAAGAACGAGACAGAGTATGAAATCGTTGCCCGTGTTAATTACTGTTATGGCCATGGATCTGACTCCATAGCCAAGGAGCACACTTTGAAACCTAACAGTTTCCCATTTGGATCTGATCTTGAGATTCTTCCTCTGTCCATCTTGCTCTTTTTGGCTGTGGACATGCAAGGCAGGAAATGTTCCAGGTCAGATCAGGAAGACTCCATTGTCTTGAGGAGCGGGCGCCTCAGGACAAGCCAGCCTGGCTTGATCTGCAGAGGCCCAGGCTCGGTTCTTGTGAAACCATGAGACCCAGCTGGCCTGCAAGTGGTGCTGAGTTTCTGGCTTCCCCTCCCTGCCCGCCCCCCCGCCACCCCCGCCAGGCCATGGAGAGCGAGGTCAACGTGTGCTACAAGGAGCTGTGCGGCCCGCGGCCCGGCCACCAGCTTCTGACCAACCAGCTGCAGCGCCTGTGCGTGCTGCTGGACGTCTACCTGGAGACAGAGAGCCATGACGACAGCGTGGAGGGGCCCAAGGAATTTCCCCAGGAGAAGATGTGTCTGCGGCTTTTCAGGTGAGGGACAGGGCCCCGGGACCTCCAGCCCTGCCTCTCACAGGGACGTGGGGCAGAGTGAGCCTGGCACAGAGGGCACATGTGTCCTCGGGTGCTCTGGTGTCCTTTCACTGTGGAAATTAACATCTTGCTGCCAGATTTCCCGGAGAGAGCTCACTTCCTCCTTCCTAAAACTTGCCTGTGGCCCCTGTCCTATCAGCCCAGCCCAGTCCAGTTAGTTCATCGCGCGTACACCCCAGAGGTGGGCCTCATGCTGCGTGAGCAAGAGGACTTGACTACACTTCCTTTTCTCTGCTTTCTGTGGGAGCCAGTAGGTTTTTTATGATTCAAATGAACTTTGTAAACTACAGAGAACACAGGGATGTCCTCAATAGATGCAGGCTGTAGCCCTGTATACAGACTAGACATGCCTTCCCCCCAGTCCCCAGAGTCTGCTGTACTCCCTGCGGCGCTCCCGCGTCCAGGAGGACCACAGCTGTAGGCAGGCAGGCGTCACAGAGGGGCCAGCCATGAAATCACACACACCGTGCGGCCTCCGCTGCCTGCTCACCAGCTGGGTGACTGAAGGAGCCACTTCAGCTCAGCTCTGAGCCTTTCCCAAAGGCTGAAATGGAAGCTTTACCTTCTAACTTGTGACGAAGCAGAGGTAGTTCACGTAGACCTTCCAGAATGGATCTTGGCACAGACGGAGCCTCAGAAAATGCCCGCAGGCCCTGGCGGCTTGGTATTTAGTGTGTCTGCAGGCCCCGCACTTCTGGCTGCTTTTCCTTCCGCTTTGGTGTTGGGTCCTTTCCTTCCCTTTCATCCCTTAATTCACGGTCTTGTTCTTCGAGTCCGTTTCAGAACCCCGGAGCCCACACTCCTCAGGCATCCCTTCCCTTTGGGGCAGGGGTCTGGGGAGGAATGGTGTCACAAAGGGCTATAGTCTGTATCCAGTGAGGACATCGCTGTGTTCTCTAACAGTCTGGAAGGTGCCTTGCCCGCCTTCACCTTCTCACACAGCCGGCCTCCGCCCCTGGAGGCTGTCCCACGTCCTCCCGCCTCCGTCTGGCGCCTCCACCTGGCCTGGCTTCTTGTGCTAGTTGATAATGGCCAGCTCCAGCCCCGCTGTGGCTGCGAGGTGGAGCTGACGGCTAGGTGGCGCTGTGTTCTGGGCTTGCTGTCCCTGGTCTGTCTTAAGTGAGACCTCAGCTCTTCCCCGCACCCGCCTGCTGTAGCTCGTTTCCAAGGTGGAAATTCTCACTCGGCCAGTGTCTGTTCTTTGCTGTCTGGTGGTTCCCATAGGACCCGTTTCCTGAACTGCTTTGTTCTCCAGGCTGTGCTGTCACTGTGTTCTGGGAAGGTGCTCCTTTGGCTACCCAGATCCAGTTAATTCCGTGACTGATGAGATGTGGGATGTGAGATTCTTGGTTGGAGTCTCCCTGACCACTGGGATCAGGTCAAGGGCCTGGGCTGCAAAGGGCTGGCCTGGGCCGCAGGACACTCGAGGTCTGGCACTGCCTGGGGCTGGCTACCTTCAGGCTGTGGGGTTTCCATCAGCTGTATGCCTCAATTTACCTGACTTGACTCTGTACCCTTCTAGTGTTGGGAAGGTTCATGACATCATTTTAAGAAAAGACTTTGGGGCCAGAAAAGCCTGGGTTGATTGCAGCTGCTGCCTGTGTGATCTGGGTCTGAAGCTCTTGAGCTTCAGATTCCTCATCAGTAAAACTATATCTACTCAGGTGGTGTTGGTAGCATGAAATTAAACCAGGGGAGCCTGTCAAGTGCCAAGCACGGTCCAGGCAGAATAAGCCCTCCTTTAAGTCCGTTCTGTGCAGTGTGGCAAAAATGATATACAATCTTCTCCCTCCGGCAGACACCCACACTACCTCTCACCCTCCCTCCCTCAGACCAAGATCCAAGGTGTCACCTTCTGGTTGCCACTGAAAGTCAGTCACAGGCAGAAGAATGAGAGAGGCCCTTTAGCGGGACATTGTTCACCGTGCAGTCGTGTGGAAAAGAACCCTGCGTGAAGTTTTTGCCCAGGGACCCAAGACTTGAGCTGAAGCACCTAAATGTCACAGGGTCCAGGCTTTGGCTGTGATTGTTAGCCTCTTGTGCCAGCAGGCTGTAGCATCAGACCTGGTTTTGAATTTGGTCTGTGAGACTCTGACTGTCTAATATCAGGTGGTTCACATCCCTAAGCCTGCATTCATTTAAAATCTTTGAAATGAAAGAAATAGCATCTCTGAAGTAGCAAGTATAAACACAAGGCCCTTGGCAGGCGCTTAGTACAGATTCTTTTCCCATGTAAACTCCTACCTGCATGGGAATCTCCCTACAAAGGAGGATTTTAAATTTATATTTTTTTAATCATAGATGTAAATAAAACATGTTTATTATTAAACATAAAAACAGCAACAAACTTGCATAAAAACACTGTAAACAGTGAGGGTGCCCACGCCCCCTGCCCCCTGAAGTGCCCGTCGTCAGTGGGCACTTCCAGGCTCATGTGGGCACTTCATGCCTTCGGGGGCACATGAAGACGTTTTTTCAGAACTGCTGTCATATCTTTCATACTGTTCTGTGGTCTGCTTTCCTTACACCAGTCTTTTATTTTTTTCCTTCACAGCTTCATAGTAGTCCCTTGTGTGGATACATTCGTTATATCAGCCCAAAGGTTATGGTGTTAACTGGCCTCCCTTCTCCTATTTCTCTAGGGGTCCCAGCAGGATAAAGCCATTTAAATATAACCACCCTCAAGGATTCTTCAGCCATCGTTGACGTCGCTCTCAGCCTGTTTCGCCGCAGACCCTAAGTGCTGCGCCTCTGCTTCCGGTTCAGGCGCACACGTGGCTCTTGATAGTCTCCCAGGACAGGTTTTCTATTTGTAGCCTATTAAAATGTCACCTGACTAAGTGGCCTTTGTCTGCGGCTCCTTGGGGAGAGGGGGTGGCTTTGCAGTCCGAGAGGGCAGGTGGGAGCGAGGCACGGCGTGAAAGCGCACATGGGGATAGCTTTCCTGGCTGGCCGAGAACAGAGAGAACCGTTCCAGCTCTGCAGCAGACCCTCACTGTCTTCACGTTTGTCATCCAAGTCCCCGCTGTTAGCGGGTGGCAGGGGAAGCCAAAGTCAGCCTAGTAGAAAAACCAAAAGCTCTTCTTCCCCCGTCCCCTCACTCTTTGACCCTGTCGGTGTCTCCAGCAGCCAAATTCCCCTGGCTGGTGGATGTTGCAAACATCTGACAGCACAACGAAAACAGACAAATATGTCCCAGAGAACAACCGTGGATCTTGCAGGTGCCGTGGAGTCGATGAGAGTGATGCCGGAGGGTCTCGGGCAGGGCTGCTGTCCAGTGATGCTCTGGCACCGTGAGAGCCGGGGACTCCAGAGGAGAGGCTTCAGGGTGACGGCACGCAGGAACCTCAGGAAATACTGGTTTGATGCTCAGAGGATTAGGAGAAGTCCTGAGGAAATAGATAACGCCCTCTAAAATGTTTTAAAAACTATCTCCTTTATAATTCTGTAAAAGTCAGACAGAAACAGAGGATAGCCTACAGTGCTCTTAAACAGTTTTGTCAGAAAAATTATGCCCCATCCCCCCACCAAAAAATCAAAACTCCTGGTTTATTTTAAGAAATAAGATACAAAGATGTAAAAAATATTGAAGCATTATTACAGAGTTGCAGGTATAAACTTCACTAATTAGAAAATGAAATAAAGTTTTATTTTTCCAGCTTTATTGAGATATAATTGACATATAACTGTGTAAGTTTAAGTTGTACAGAGGGATCATGATACATGATACATTGAGAAATGATTATTGCAATAAGGTTAACACATCCATCACCTTACATAGATGAGGCAGGGAGGAGATTGGTGTGGGGCTAAGAACTTTGGAGATCTATTCTTTTAGCAGTTTTCAACATACATAAATCTAACAACAAAAAAAATTGATGTACTTAAATCTTATTTACCATGATATTCCCAATCACATGGATTTTTTCCTTCCCATAACACACTTTGAAGTTTGGTTTGGTGAAGTTTGGTTTCCACTATAAATGGAATTTTTTTAGATTTTTTTTTTCCCATTATGGACCATTTTTAAAGTCTTTGTTGATTTTATTACAATCTTAACTTCTATTTTATGTTCTGGCTTTTTGGCCACAAGGCAAATGGGATCTTCGCTCCCAAACCAGGGGTTTGAACCCGCACCCCCTGCATTGGAAGGTGAAGTCTTAACCACTGGACCGCCAGGAAGGGCCCCTCTAAATGGGATTTTACCAGTTACCCTTGGATACTGTGGACCTCTGGTATAAGAGCTGTTTGCTCCTATCTTCTCAGCTGATTTCTGAGTATCCCTGTGACAAGGATTTTCTGAGGCAGAACCTAGGAGGTTCTTGGCCTCCCCAGGGCCCTGCTCTTTACTGACAGAAGCCTGAGCCCAGTGAGAAGAGAAGGCTCCTCCGGGGCTTCTCCCTCCCCTCGGCCTGGATCATTCCTTTAAATTCCAGAGGTAGATGCTCTCCAGCCCACGGTCCTCAAACTGTATTGTGTGTGAGAATCACCCACCCTGGGAGCGATTAGAAACACGTTCCCACGCCCCACTCTCATATTTGGACTCGGTCGACCTCGGATGGGCCAGGGAAGTGTATTTTTAACGAGCTCCCCAGGTACACTTTGTCCTAGTCTCTTTTTGGAAGTCACTGCACTTTCCGAATTTTTTCTCGTGACTCCTCCAGTGATACAGTAATGATTCCCTGTAAGAAGCACCCTCTTGTGTCTCTTGCCTGAACCTCCGGGCACTTCTTTCTCTCCTGTACTGAGATTTCTTTGTCTTTTCCCTGACCTACTTGCCTGAGACGATTTCTGCCGGCATCCCCCTCGGTCTGGCCACCTTCAGGCCTTGCATCTCACCGCCTGTGCTGAATAAGATTGAAATGGGGCCTAAAAATAGTTCCTTTGATGGCCCCTGCATTGCAGCCTCTAATCTGTTCTCGACTGGAAGGCGGCCAGACTGACTCAGCACACAAGCTCGGCTCTTGAGAGCTGGGACAAGGTTGTAGAGACAGCCTGTGAGGGCTGGGAGGAGGCTGTGCTTCCTGGGCAGAAGATGTCAGAGCCAGTCACCCTCTAGAAGAGGTTTTCCCCTCTGCAAGGGAGCAAACTGAACAAAAGAATCCTTTGGCCTTAAGAACTAGGGTTCTAAAACTAGCGAGAAGCCCAAGACAATCCAGCCCCTTTGAGCTACTGAACCAAGCCATTTGTATCTCCAGTGGGCAGATTAGGGGGAAGGGGCCTGGCTTGGGAGGACCTCAGAGCTTCCTTCTTGGCCTTGAGCTTCTCTGAACCACATCCCATACAGCAGCCCCTTTCTGTCATCCTCCTACACCTTGGTCTCAGCCCAGGGTCCTTGCCTTTTTAAAGCTGCTACCCATGTTCTTGCTTTCTCAGTATCTCCTAGTCTCTCTCGTCCCTTTTTCCAAGCTTGTTCCCTGCCAATTATTTTCTCAGCAAATACTCCAAAGACCCCTTCTGTTTTAAGAGCATTCCTGCTGATCACAAAGCTAAAAACCTTATCCATAGAATGAAGCAGAGCTGCCTAGGCTTCCAAAGGAACTTTCCTCCCTGTCTGCGTAGCCCCAGCTCTGGCCTTTCCATGGTATTAGCAGCCTCTCTGTTGAGATCAAAGAGGTGTCAGGCATCTACTTTGTGTCAGGCCCTGTGCTAATTATGATTTTACATTCACTGTCCTGTTTAATTACAACACATGGCCAAGGGTTCACATTCCCTACATGTTTACAAATGTTAGGAAACAGGCTCAGAGGGTTAAATGACTTGTCCGTTGCTCACAGGGTTCTTTAACTGCCCACCCAAGGTGCGAGCCCAGCAAGGTTTACCTGCCTCCAAGGCTTCCCTTTCCACAAGAATAGCTTCAGGCTAGCATAGCTTCAAGCCAGCACTCTCGCTGGGCCATTTGTTCATTTCAACGACACAAGTGCGCCAAGAGCACTGTGGTGGTCAAGAAGCGTAGCTTGGCGTCAGACTGTACGCCAAGAGCACTGTGGTGGTCGAGAGGCGTAGCTTGGTGTCAGACTGACCAGTGGGTCCATTTCTGCCACAGATATGCTATGTGCATCTTGGTTTTGTTTTTTTTTTCCATTTCCTTCATTTTGTTAAGGGGGTATATTAATTGATTTTCTTATATAGAACCGTCTCACTTGACCATTGTATATAATTTTTTAAATATGTGATTGGATTTGCCTTTTTGGCATTTGCTGAGGATTTTTATATCTACATTTTGCAAGGGATATTAGTTTGTGATTTTGCTGTGGTTCTTTGACTTTGGCATTAGGGTATCACAGACCTCCAAAGATGAGTTAGAAAGTGTTTCTTCCTCTTTTATTTTTTGAAAGGGTGAGAAGGATTGGTGTTAATTCTTCTCTAAATGTTTGGTAAATTCATCAGTGAAGCCATCAGCCTTAACCTTTCCTTGTGGGTAGTTTTCAAAATACTGCTGCTGCTGCTGCTAAGTCACGTCAGTCGTGTCCAACTCTGTGCAACCCCATAGACGGCAGCCCACCAGGCTCCTCCGTCCCTGGGATTCTCCAGGCAAGAATACTAGAGTGGGTTGCCGTTTCCTTCTCCAATGCATGCATGCATACTAAGTCGCTTCAGGTGTGTCCGACTCTGTGTGACCCCATGGACGGCAGCCCACCAGGCTCCTCTGTCCACGGAATTCTCCAGGCAAGAATACTGGAGTGGGTTGCCACTTCCCTCTCCCTTTCAAAGTGGTAATTTGTAATTAGTTATTTAATGCCTTACTCTACTTGTAAGGCATGTCTATTCAGATTTTCTGTTTCCTCTTGAGTCAGTTTTCAGTAATTTATGTCTTTTTTAGGAATTTGTTCATTTACTCTAAATTATCTAATGAGTAGACATACAGTTGCTCACAGCATTCCCTAATAATCCTTGTTGTGAAGTCAGTGTTAATGTTCTGTCTTTCAATACTGCCTTTAATAATTTGAGTCTTTTCTCTTTTTTTCTTCATTAGTCTAGCTACAGGTTTGTCAATATGGTTGATCTTTCAGAGAACAAATTTTTGGCTTCATTGATTTTTTTTTCTTATTTTTCAATTCTCTGTTTCATTCATTTCTACTCAAATCCCGCTTTCAGTTTAGTTCGATCTTTTTCCATTGTCTTAAGGTAGAAAATTAGATTATTGACTTGACATCTTTCTTCTCTTTAAATGGAGGCATTTACAACTATTAAGTTTCACTCTAAGCATTGCTTTAGCTCTGTCCAGCATGTTTTCATATGTTTTATCTTCATTTTCATTCATCTCAGAGCTTTTTCTAATTTCCCTGCCAATTTCTTTTTTGATCTTTTGGCTTTTTAGGAGTGTTTTATTTAACTTTCACATATTTGTGACTTTCCCAAATTTCTTTCTCTTATTAATTGCTAATTTTTCTCCATTGTGATTGGAAACATACTTTGTCCATTTTCAACCCTTTTAAATGTATCGAGGCTTGTTTATGGCCTAAGATACATGGTCTGTCCTGGAGAATGTTCCATGTGTACTGGAGAAGAAATGTGTATTCTGCTGTTGCATGGAGTGTTCTGTAGATAACCTGTTAGGTCTCATTGACATAAATTACTTTTTACAGTTTTTTTTTTTATTTATATGGGTCTTCACTGCTGCTCAGGCTTATCTCCAGTTGCACGGAGCAGGGACTACTCTCTAGTTCAGGCTTTTTGAGATGATTTCTCTTGTTGAGGAGCACAGGCTCTAGGGCGCACAGGCTTCAGGGTGGTGGCTCCCGGATTCTAGAGCGCAGCCTCAGTAGTTGTGGTGTGTGGGCTTAGTTACTTCTCAGCTTGTGAGATCTTTCCTGGACCAGGGATCAAAACCCTGTCTCCTGCATTGGCAAGCAGATTCTTTTCCACTGAGCCATCAGGGAAGCCCGATACAAATTATAAATTAAAAAGTTATTTTCTTTTTCTCTGCCACACATTTACTAACATAGATGTAATTTATTTAGCCAATCTCCTGTTATTGTATATTCAAATTATTTTTTCATTTTTCTAAAACATAAAGTGAATATATTTTGTATTTTTAGTATTTCTGTACCTGCTTATTTAGGGTACCTTCCTGAAAGCGGCATACTTTCATTATAGTATCTAACCTTTTAAGGTTTTTGATACATCTTATTAGGTTGCCTTCCCAGAAAGTTTTTTCAATTTCCTTTCCAACTGTTAGTTCCAGAAAGTTCAGGATTCTTTGCACACCCACGGACAACTGGGTATTGCTGCTTGTTTGGATCTCCTGCTACAAGCACTCAAGCCACTGTGGACGTTTATCGTTGTTGCTGCCCGACATCCACCCCTTTTCCTTCTGGTGAAGTGAAAAAGTGGAAGGTTCAGTCACTCAGTTGTGTCCCACTCTTTGCAACCCCATGGACTGTAGCCCGCCAGGCTCCTCTGTCCATGCGATTTCCCAGGCAAGAAGACTGGAGTGGGTAGCCATTCCCTTCTCCAGAGGATCTTCCCCACCCAGGTTTCTTCTGGTAACAGTCCTCTAATTTCCTTTCAGAACACACCTCCCAAACTCTTAAGTTTCAGTTTGAGGGACCCAATAAGAACAAACCCTGGACTTTTCCTGGAATGTTGAAAATGAGTTTTCCCCACCCCCAACCCTGACCTCCAGAGTTTACTAAGCAGATGGGATGTAAGCCTGAAGCTTCTAGAGATCACTTGGAGAAGTCCTGCCTGAGAATGAAGCCTCTATAGAGGAAGACAGCTGAGAGATGGAGAACGAGTAACAGCATCCTGGGGACATCACTTGAGAATCCCCCTTGGATCTAGCTGTATGTGAAACAAGTCAGCCTTCTTGAACTGCTTGGTTATGTAAGCTAATGTTATATGAATCATTATTAAATATCAGTAGCAAGTATTTTGCTTAAACTAGTTTGTTTTCCCCTAAAAGAATTCCCACTGTCCTCCACACTTGGTAGGACTCTTCCCACCCACTCTGATGTTGGATAAAAGCACGTGGATTGCTTTTAGCCTATGAAGTGTTGCCAGATGAGCCCTGTATCACTTGTGGGTAGATGCTTGAAGAGTGAGCCCGTGCCTGGTTTGCCACATCCACTCACCCCTGCCTCAGTGAACTTGGAAGCCTGCGTCTAGATGGATGCCCTGTTAGCTGGGTCTGTGAGCGACCTACCATGATCAGAGACCCCTGCCAGCCCACCCAGGGGTGCATAGCATGAGTGAATAAGATGCTTTCTTTTGTGTTAAGCCAGTGAGATGTAGTTTATCGTTACAGACAGAAGCTAACCTCTCCTTTCTGAAACAGTCTCCCTGGGGGAAAATGAAGGATGTTTTTCATCAACACAGCTGTATCTGCAGAGCTAACAGCTAGCCAGCAGGAAGGGCACATCCTCCCAAAGCAGTCGGCTCCTTCCACATTCCACCCGCGTCCCCCAGGCCTCTAACGTCTGACAAGCAATTCCATAGCAAATTGACTCTATTGGTTTTTCCTAAGGTTTGTTATCCTCCCAGAGGGAGGGTGATTTTGTTTGGCAGATGGTTAAAGTCAGTCTGGTTGGTGTCTGACCGGTGACTCCTGCCTACAGCACTGGGAGCATGTCCATGTAATTTCTGAGAGTAGATTACAAAAAGATGCTGGCTTCTGTTTCACTTGTTCTCCCTTGCTCTCTCACCTGGTCATTCTGCTGGAAGCCAGCTGCCATGTGGTAAGCTGCTCTGAGGATAAGCCTTCAAAAGGCCAGGAGTGGAAAGAGGCCTCTGGCCAACAGCAGAAGAGAGAGGGCATCCTGGTCAGATCCTTCTGCCCTGCCTGTGCCACTTGGGGCTACCATGAGAAGGAGATCATCTAAATACCTCCAGCACTTGGTTTAGGGGTGGCCACGTAACCCGTTCTGACAGAGGATGGCGGCAGGACCGCTGAGTAAGGACAAGCCTGGGTTCTACGGTCAAACAGGCGCAAATTTAAATCCATGCACCACCTCTTCCTGGACTTTGGGCAAGATCTGTTTCTCTAAGCCTCAGATTCCTCGACTGAGAAATGCAAGTTCAATAGCGCTTGCTCCATTGGGCTGTGTTATTAGGCAGTGGACATAAAATGTGTAATCCAGAGCCCAGTCCTGGGGATGCCCAGTAAGTGGTGACCGAAACTGATGACCTGGATTCTAGTCCGGACAAGTCCCTTCGTGTCTTCTGTAGACGTTGGCTGAGGCAATGATTCATGAGAGCCCTTGTAACTCTAATACGTATCATGTTTCCCTATGATGTCAAAGCCACATTATCTATGTAACACATTTTTCCAAAACTTAGTGGCTTAAAACAGCAGAAATCTATCATCCAGGTGCGGTTTAGCTGGGCACTTCTTCCTTAAGGCCTCTCAGAAAGCTACAATCAGGGTGTCGTCTGGGGCTCAGCAGGGGAGGATCTTTGTCCATGTTCGACAGCGTGGTTGTTGGCAGGATTCGGTTTCTTGTTCTGAGGACCCTTGTTCTTCACTGGCTGTTGGCTCTTTCCACTCCTGGCCTTTTGAAGCCTTATCCTCAGAGCAGCTTACCACATGGCAGCTGGCTTCCAGCAGAATGACCAAGTAAGAGAGCAATGGAGAACAAGCAAAACAGAAGCCAGAATCTGTTTGTAATCTACTCTCAGAAATGACATCCCATCACTTTGCCATATTCTAGTTACTAGAAGTTAAGTCATGAGGTCAAACTTTTACACTAAAGACCCCACATAAATCCACATGAGCACTGCAGGTTTCAAAAGCATGTCCAGAGAAGCATGTTGGAGTCCAATTAGGCAACTGTTAACAAATTGTTCCTAATAGTGGTGACTGTAGTCTTCAGTACAGGTGAATTAGCTACATACAGCCCCTCATTCAGAAAGCTCATCCCTCCTTACAAAACAAGGACATATGCAGAGCTCTTAAATAGATGGCTCCGTGTCCCCAGGACCTCACCTGTCCCCAGACTTCAGTGTGCGTTAGAACCAAGTGGGAGTCGGTGACGCCTGCAGTGTCCCAGGCCAACCCCTCAGATTCTAATTCAGAGGTTGGTGGAATGAAGGAGTCTGCATGTTTATAAGGTGCCCAGATGCTTATATAGGTGGTACATGGACCTTGTGGAGAAACCACACACCAGGCCACCTGTTTATAAGATTTCAAAGCACTGAGCACAGTGCCTGGGTTTGTGCCCAGGAAATAGCCTGAGGGCAGCCTCATAACCAGTCCCGCACAAGATTTCCTGTTCCCTCCCAGTCCCGCGCACTCTCAAGTGTAAAATTAAGACCTCCCTTGCCCATCCCCCAGCCCGTCCAGGGGAAAGGAAGAAATGACAACAGTCACATTTCTATTTTATAAGCACTTGGTTTTATTGCACAGAAGCAATTGAAAGTGGATTCCAGTGGAAAAGTGCGCCCTGGCGTGGTACAGTGGTCAGCGCCCAGCCCCACCTGCTGCAGCTCTTCTGGGACAGAGAGCTTTAGGCAAGGACTCGACCACCCCTTTGGAAAATAGAAGGCATTCAGGAATAGGTTAAGACATCTCAAGCATAATGTGTTTCTAACTGCTCATTCATTATTGCGGTCATCTGTCAGTTGCACATACAGGAAATAAATGCACTTATTTGGAGAGGAGGGGGCAGTCTGTATAGTCAAGTGTTTACGTGTGGCATTCGGCATATATCACATTCGGCTACATAAGCTATCATAACATAATTGCCCATCGCCTAGGGAGGGTTTGGGCCATGGGGCTGGGAGTTGGGAGGACCCTCTCTTGCTAACATATTGCTAATAGAAATTCCTGTTTGGTGAAGGAGGGCCTGTTGTCTAAGCAGAGTTTCTTCTTAAAGAAAAGAGAGAAAAAAGTGAAAATTTGTTATACTGATCCTTGAGCTCCCAGACCCCCCTGAGTTTCTTTGGCTGCTCTGAATGATCCCTTCTCCCTACCTTACTTCTCTCCCTTGGTGGCCTTATCTTCTGCGGCCTTCTCTGCAGGTCTGCTGTCTTTCTGGTCTGTGCTGGAGGATTTCTCAGCCTTGGCTTTCCCAGGTGTGGAGGCCTCCTTGCCAGGTTCCTTGGCTTGGGCCTCTGTTTTGGGTTTCTCCTCAGGCTTCTTGGCTTCTGCGGCCTTCCCCTCCTTGGCGTCTTTTTTCTCCGGTGCTGCCGGCGTCTCTTCCTTCTTTGGCTTTTCTGCTGCTTTGCTGGGTTCTTTGGGCTTGGCATCATCTGGTTCCTTCTTGGCCACCTCAGTCTTCTCTTTAGGCTTGGCCTCTTCCTTCCCCTTGGCAGGAGCCTCCTTCTCTGGGGTGGTTGCTTTTTTCTTATCTTCAGCCTCTTCCTTCTTGGCTTCAGCTTTGGGTTCTTTGGGCTTTTCCACAGCAGGCTCCTTCTTCTCCTCGGGCTTTGGAGCCTCCTTCTTGGGCACCTCATCTTTCTTGCTGTCCTTCTTCTCCTCAGCTTTGGGTATGGCTGGAGCTTTCTCTTCCTCTGCCTTCTTTGGGGGCTCTTTGGCTCTCACCTCCTGGGGTTTTTCTTCCTCCTTCACAGGGGACTTGGCCTCCTCCTTCTTTGGGACCTCCTTCCCAGGAGCCTTGGCCTTCTCTGGGGATTTGGCCTCCTCCTTGACAGGGCTTTTGGGCTTCTCTGGGGACTTGGCCTCCTCCTTCACAGGGCTTTTGGGCTTCTCTGGGGACTTGGCCTCCTCCTTCACAGGGCTTTTGGGCTTCTCTGGGGACTTGGCCTTCTCTGGGGACTTGGCCTCCTCCTTCGCAGGAGACTTGGCCTTCTCTGGGGACTTGGCCTCCTCCTTCGCAGGAGACTTGGCCTTCTCTGGGGACTTGGCCTCTACTGGGGACTTGGCCTTCTCTGGGGACTTGGCCTCCTCTTTCACAGGAGACTTGGTCTTCTCTGGGGACTTGGCCTCCTCTTTCACAGGAGACTTGGCCTTCTCTGGGGACTTGGCCTCCTCTTTCACAGGAGACTTGGCCTTCTCTGGGGACTTGGCCTCCTCTTTCACAGGAGACTTGGCCTTCTCTGGCGACTTGGCCTCCTCTTTCACAGGAGACTTGGCCTTCTCTGGCGACTTGGCCTCCTCTTTCACAGGAGACTTGGCCTTCTCTGGGGACTTGGCCTCCTCCTTCACAGGAGACTTGGCCTTCTCTGGGGACTTGGCCTCCTCTTTCACAGGAGACTTGGCCTTCTCTGGGGACTTGGCCTCCTCCTTCACAGGAGACTTGGCCTTCTCTGGCGACTTGGCCTCCACTGGAGACTTGGCCTTCTCTGGGGACTTGGCCTCCTCCTTCACAGGGGACTTGGCTTCCACTGGGGACTTGGCCTTCTCTGGGGACTTGGCCTCTTCCTTCACAGGGGACTTGGCTTTCTCTGGGGACTTGGCCTTCTCTGGGGACTTGGCCTCCTCCTTCTCTGGGGATTTGGCCTCCACTGGGGATTTGACCTTCTCTGGGGACTTGGCCTCTTCCTTCATGGGGGACTTGGCCTTTTCTGGAGACTTGGCCTCCACTGGGGACTTGGCCTTCTCTGGGGATTTGGCTTCTTCCTTCACAGGGGACTTGGCCTTCTCTGGGGACTTGGCCTCCACGGGGGACTTGGCCTTCTCAGGGGACTTCACCTCAGCTGGTGACTTGGCCTCTTCCTTCTGTGGGGACTTGGCCTCCTCCTTCACAGGGGACTTGGCCTTCTCTGGGGACTTGGCCTCGGCTGGTGACTTGGCCTCCTCCTTCTCTGGGGATGCAGCCTCTTCTGCTGGGGGAGACTTTACTGCTTCTCCTTCCTCCTCTTTGGCCTCTTTCTCTTCTTCTTCAGTCACTTCTTCAGTCACTTGGACCTCCTCTGTCTGTTCCTCCACAATCACAGTTTCCTTCTCTGACTTTTCTACCATCTTGATCTTCTCTTCACTTTTGACTTTGATGTGAGTGGACACGGAGGGGATCTTGGGGAGTCCTTCTGGAAGGAGGAAAGGACTCGGGCCAAAGCCAATTCGACATTCTTCACCCTCCAGGAGTTTTCTGCAGAATGGATAATGAAACATGTTACTATTAACTCAAAGTCGATCACTGAGGTAGGGGGCTTCCTGGGTTACTCCGAAGACCCCCTGTGTGTAGTGATACATAGTTTGGTGGAAGAAGGGATGTGAATGGTGGGCACTTAGACTGGAGGAGGTCACTAGCAGATCATCCCAAGGACTACCAGAATCTGTACCCCAATGGCATTGCTCTTGTTTTAATTCAACTAAGGCTACCACTTATTAAACTTTTTTTCCTCTGAAAAATGGCCCTCAAGAGAGAACGCCTATATTAACAAAATTTACATGTATTGTCCCTCAAAATGTTGTTTAAGAGAAAGGGGGGAGTATGAGCAAGAAATTCCACATTTATAAACCTGGGCTTTAAAGGTATTAGAATGTTCCCATTTGAATTTCAAGGCTCTGTTGTTATATTCTCATCCTTTGAATTTTAGGAATAGAGTAGGGACAGAGTTCCTACACTTTCCTACCCACTAGAAGTGTGACCTTATTAGCAAAGCCATTCAAACTCTTCAAGCCTCAGTCTCCTCATTGGTAAAAACAGGGTCATTAAGAGTTTCTACCTCAGAGGGTGGTTTCAATGAAATAATGAATGAAAAGAATCTCTTTAAGAGGTAGATTTGTAAAGGTCCTTGACAACTCAAGTTCCTCCTTTCTCTCCCAAGACAGGCCTCTGGCTGGCTGAATCTGAGAAGAGGGTGGGGAGCTTTAACCCTCTAAATCACTGTCAGACCCTCTAAGTCACGCTCAAGATATTTGCTTCTCAGAAGACAGAACAATGGTGGCCAGGACTCGGGGGAGGGAGGGGAAGGGATCAGGGAGTTCTTGTTTAATGAGCACCGAATTTCAGTGTGGGAAGACGAAAAGTGTTCTGGAGGTAGATGATAGTGATGACTGGACAGCAATGTAAATAGTTTTAATGCCACTGAACCGTAGGCTTTAAAATGGCTAAACGGTAAATTTTATGCTGTATACATTTCACAATAGTAAGAAAAAAAATTTTTTTTTTTGGTCTCTAAGACAGCAGGCTATCTCACTGCAGATCTTAAAATCCAAGGCTTCTCCTTCTAAGAACACAAGGGCTCCCACCACCCAAAGGCCCCCCGGCCCCCTCACCTGTAAGCAGCGATCTCAATGTCCAGAGCCATCTTGACATTGAGTAGATCCTGGTACTCTCGGAGCTGGGCTGCCATCTCCCACTTGGTGTTCCTCAGCTCTGCATCCAGCTGCTGGATGGCCTCCTGGGGAGGAGAAGTCACACATGCGTTGCTGTCAGTCACCATGGAGACCTCGGCACCAGCGAGGCTGGAGTGGGCTCTGCACACCCAAAGAGGCCCAGGCCAGCCCCACCTTGTGAAAGCTTCAGGACCTCATTCATGGACCCGGAACAAACATCCCACTGTGTGTATAACCTCAGCCTGGGGAGTGTTCTGGAATGGAACACGCCAGACACCGACCACGGCTACCACAGGTCATTGGGATGATGGGTGAATTTTTACAGATCTTAAGCTTAGAAAGGGCTCAGTGGGAACTTGTCTGCTTTGGCTCCCTGTTGTCTGCCCAGTGCTCCAAAGCACCTGCACAGTAAAGGCTCGGGAGGCAACTGCCGTTGATGGCTGAGACCATGCACAGAAGCACGCTAAGGACGAGCTGAGGCTTCTCCCCGACCCAAGCCCCCGAGCCACTGCTTAAAGGCAACCACCGTGGCTGATCAAAAAGCAGCCTCTTTTTCTACAACAACCACATACTGCTTGTATAATAAGTTCTCTAAAAGAATTTTTAGACACTTTCTTTCAGTCATTGTCTTTAGTGGGAGGTATCTGCTGAGGCCTTCCCAGGCTGTCCTCACTCAGACACTGGTTACTGTTTACTGAACACCCACCAGGACCAAGACTCTGCTGTCTCTCACTCATCTCATAAGAAGTTCATCTCTCTCTTTAATCTTCATAGCTCTGCAAAGGAGGCTTTTTTTTTTTTTAATTGCATTGAGAGAATTCAGTCACAGAGAGAGGCAGATAACTTTCTTAGGGTCACACAGCTAGAAAGACATACAGGTACCCCTGGTATGTCTGACTCTAAGGCCTATGCTCTCCACTCAAAGAGGGACAGTGACTTGTCCAGGGTCACCCAGCAAGGTTAGGTGGTCTGGCTTTCTGCCCCACCCCTGCCCACCTGGTAGGATGCGATGTCAGCCTGGTGACGGTCCTCCAGCTCAGAGCGCTGCCTCTCCAGTGAGTCCTTGGTGCTTTTGAGCGTCTCCAGCTCTGTGGTCCTGGCCTGCAGCTGGCGCCGGTACTCAGATATCTCCTCCTGTGCTGAGCGCATGGCGTCTGTGTTCACCTTGGCTGCCTCGGACAGTCGGTCCAGCCTCACTGTGGGGGAGAGAGGCAGGGCACAGGGTTAGACACAACTGGATTTGGAAGGGGCCACAAGTGGGTTAAGGACCTCCTGAGTGCCAGGGGCTATTGTGGATGCTTCACTCATCCTCTCCTGTGTGACAGGCAGATGACACTGCCCAAGGCCAGCAGGCCAGTTTGAGCAGCAGGACTGGGGTTCAAATCTAGTGTGTATCTGGCTCCAAAGATCACACCCTGACTCCCCAAACGCAGGCCTCAGGTCCTGCACAGCAAAGAAGCCCCTATTTCTTCTGGCCCTTCTGGTTCACCTCCCCAACAAAGGCTGGCAGTGCGGGGGGTTATGAAACCTGGCCCATGGAGCTTAACCTCAAGCTTGGGGTTGAACAAATCAATGAGCCTATGACCTTTAGAGGCATTAGGGCTCTGGGAGCCATGGAGCCATAGCAGAGCCCAAATCCCTGTGGAGTCTGAGGCCCGTGTGCCAGCTCCTCTGTCCCTTCCTCCCCCTGGCTGCGCGTTCTCTAGCACAGGAGCCCCTGTGCCCATGACAGCCACACCCTGGCTCCTGTGAGCAACAGGCTGCAGGTTCCCAGAAGGCTTCAGGGGCCAGAGTGGGTCTGGAGATCTAGTGTGAACCTCCTGACTGTGAGCATCCTGAATCCTGAGATAATGATACCCAGGACCTGAGTCTTAGGAGCTGAGGAGGAAGAGTGATCCAGAAGTCCTGGGATGGTCTGCCAGGGTGAAGAGCAAAGTCCAAGAGGGCAGCTTGCTCTGGGAGGAGCCTTGCTGCTGCAGAGATGGGGGAGGGGTGGTTCTGCAACCGCAGAGGAGAGGCAGGAACCAGAAAAGCCATGCACCCAAACCCCAGCTTTTCTGGTTTTCCCTCCTAGTGCTTCCAGAGACTTAGAGACCATCCAAATGGGTGAGGATTCTTACCCACTGTGTATCACAGGCTTCTCTGAAAATCACTGAAGCCTCTGTGCCCTCTCCCAAGAACAATGCAGAAGTTTTAAGGAGCGTGGAACGCCCCAGGGTAAGAAGCCCAGTTGGTCCATTCCCCTTCTAATCCCAAAAGGAATGAAAACCAGAGAGGGCAGAGTGTGGGTCAAAGTCACCCTGAGGGTGTTGGACACAGCTTCAGAGCTGCAGCAGCTGCACCCTAGCTGACTCAGGGTGGCGTGGAGGTGGGGGAGGGAGATAGATTTGGGAGGCTCCCAGCTTTCAGGAAGGGGAGAGAGGACATTCAAGGGCCCCCTGGCCCCTTCAGCCTCACACACCAATTGGTTGTAATGATGGCCTTCCTGGGGAGAGAGAATGTGAGAATGACTCACCCTCTCTGACTGTGGCGGGGAGGGGCCTGATAGGTGTCAGGAGAATGGGGTCCCCTGCAGTGTGCAGAAGAGGGGGATGGGCAGCATTGGACGGGGAAGGGATGTTACTTTGAGGGGCAATGAGGGACCTCCCCGGCCCCAACGACTAGAAGCCGGCGCCGCTTTGGAGCGGAAGAGGGAACCTGTTGGAAGTGGGGCTGACTCACAGTCGAGGGGTTACCCTGACTTGGGAGAAGGAGCAGAGAGGACTGAGAATTGAAGGACAGATACAAGGACCCTGGAGAAGGCCAAAGGAGAACCTAGAGTGGGGAGGAAGAGGCGGGGAGTGCCGCACAAAAGACCCAGAGTAAAACTGTTTTTTAGCTAAGGGGCGTGCCCTTTGCTGGGGGAACCTGAGCAACCGCACCATCCAACCAGCCCTCTAGGCCGACTCCACCGACCCCCTAGGTCACACCACCCTGCCTCTCGATGTCCGACCACCAGGGGGCGCCCCTCCTCCCTGCCCCCCGCGCCTGCAAACCTCGGAACCACTCCTCGGACTGAAGCGTGCTCTGCACCGTGTGGCCTTCAAGCTGCGCGCGGATCTCGCGCAGGGCCGACGTCACGTCGCACTTGAGGGCATCGCGCGCCTCGGCCTGCGTCTGCGCGGCGCTGCTGCTCTGGATCTGGCCGAGCAGCTCGCCCACCTCCTCCTGGTGGTGACGCCGCAGGTAGCCGCACTCTTCCTGCAGGGCTTGTGCCTTCTTCTGCAGCTCGACGCGCGCCGCCTCGGCCTCCTGCGCAAAGCGGGCCAGTGCGCGCGTCGCTGCCTCGGCCTCCTCGCGCTGCCGGGCCTCGTCGTCCAGGCGCTGGCGCACGTGCGCGATGTCCTCCAGCAGGTGCTCCTGCTCCAGGCGCAGCTGGCCGCGAGCCGCGCCCAAGCGCACCACTGCGCCGCGCATCTCGCGCACCTCGCGCTCGTACAGCTCGCCCATGGCTGCGCGGCCCGCCTGCTGCTGCCGCAGCGCCGCCGCCTCGCCCTCCAGGCTGCGGTTATGCGCCTCGAGCTGCCGCACCTTGTCGATGTAGCCCGCGAAGCGGTCGTTCAGCGCCTGCAGCTGCTCCTTCTCACTGCGCGCCACCACCACGCAGCCCTCCGGTCCGTTGCTCAGGGTGTCTAGCGAGTCGGTGCTGGAGGTAGTCCCGGCGCCTCGGAAGCGGCTCGGGGAGGCCGACACGGAGCTCACGGAGGTCCGCGCCCATGAGTGGAATCCGCTGGAGGAGCCGGCTGCAGAGCGCGCTCCGCCCGCGCCGCCTTTGCGAGCCAGTGCATAGTGCAAGCTGCCGCCTCCGTGAAGCGGCGCGAAGGCGCCCAGCAGCGCGTCGGCGCCGCTGAAGCTCATCGTGGCCGGAGCGGGTGCGGCCACCGGCGGAGAAGGAGCCCTGAGGCTAGGAGGAGGCGGGCGACACTGCGGCACCTCCGCACCGGCCGGCCCTTTTATAGCAGCCCGGCGGGGTCCAGCCCCTCAGCAGTTCGGGCGGGGGGGGCGGAGCGGGGGAGGAGGGCCCCGCCCTCTCCGCCTCCTCCCCCAGCGGCCTAGGCCGGCCGGCTCCGCCGCAGTGAGAGGGGCGGGGCAGGGGAACCTAGGAGTGAAGGGGAATCGACAACGCAGCGTCAGAGGAGACCCGCGCCCCCACCCCGCCGAGGGCGTCAGACGGTAGAGGACTCCCGGAGTGGACCGCCGGGGACCCCCCGGGTGCGGGTGGCGAGACCCTACTACTATGTTCGGAAAGAGAGAAGGCGTCCGAAATGGGGGAGCGAGGGCAAGGAGACCAGATGGGAATGGGACAGGATGCCCTCGGGATGGAGTGGTGGAAGGCGCAGTAGGATGAGGACCCCGAGTGATAGGGGGCACAGGAATTCCCTGATAGTTAGACCCTCAGGAGAGGGAGCTCAGAGTGTCTGCAGCCGGCCCGGAATAGGGGAGGAGAAAAGTACTCCTGAATGGAGGCATGGTGGGCGCTACAGAGTAGAGATAGAAGACCCTAGCTGCTAGAGAGGCCACCAAGAGAGGATTCAAGAACTCGGCAACCGGCCCGAAAAGGGGAGGGGGCCTGGAGTTGGGGAGGGGCGGCAAGGCTGCCCTGAATTGGGGGTGTGGGAGACACTGCAGAGGCTAGAGAAGGGAAGCCCGGATTGAGGGTGGGCACAGTGTTCTCCTCAGGATAGGAGGCAGGAGACCCCGAAACCGGCCCCAGCAAGAAGGACCCTCAGTGAAGTGTGCAGAGGGTTCCCTGTAAAGGCGGAGTGTGCAAGGGTCAAAGAACCAAGAATGGGGGTACTGCAGGGAACGGGGCATGGCGTTGGGAGAGCTGGTGTGAGTTGGGTGTGGGGTTTGGGGAGGTGGCAGGGGTGCCAGGAGTCCCTCGGGCCAGGGTCTGCACACCGAGGACAGCCCCACAGTTGCTGGCGAATGACCTTGAACACGTTGCCCCCACCCCCACTCGGTTCGCCCATCGGTACAAAGAACAGACCTTGCTCCAGGTCAGGCTGCAACTTGAGACCCCCAGAGACTTGGGAAGTCTCCAGCATCAGTAGAGGAGAGGAATCCTACTGCCCGTGGACATAGCAGCCACTTCCCCACAACTCAGAAGTCCTTTCTTCCTCTCCCCTCTCCATCTCCTCGGCTTCAACTTGTCGTTTCTCCCCACACCCACAAGAGACAAGTGGGTGTCATGACTGGGCTCCCTTCTCACACCCGGAGAAGCGGTGAGAAGCTTTCAGGGTATCAGAGCTTCTCACCCCCACAAGCCTTAATTCAGGTAGAAAAGAGGGCCTTTGTATTTGGGGGACCTACACTGCTGTTGATAGTTAGCTTTGTCTTGGGTTTGACTCCAGTCAAGAGCCTTGGGAGTGGGGGTGGTGCTGCAGCTGATGCTTCAGCACCAAGGACAGGGCCTACTCTTTGTTGGGGAGAAAGGGGTTAATTAACCTCTGCCTTCCCCTTGAGGGATGGGAGGGAGGAATTCTATCTCCCTGATGTCTGATCCCTGTGCTATGCAGATGGGGGACTGAGGAGGGGTGGATGGGTAATCCAGTGGGGTCACCCTGGCAGCCAGAGACCCAGCCCCTTGACCTTCTATTGGGGGTCCAGTTCCTCCATTCTGTGACTGTCTCCCACATACACACCTGTCTTGTCCTTCCATTGGAGCTGAAGGGACCTAGATGTCAGGTGTGGTGAGGCGGGGAGCCTTGAGACCCCCTAGGGAGTCACTGAAGACTTCCATCCCAGACCTGAGCCTCCCTCAGGCAGTTAATTCAACCTGCACTACATTTCCAGTCTGCATGGTTTTCCTTCTGTAGGCTCCCCAGGATGGGGACAGACAAATACCCTAGGGAAGACCTCTATCTGTCCTTTTCTCTCTGCACTCCACCTCACTCCCAGACCCCTGGTTCTAAGCAGGCCCTCAGAGATGGGGATGTGATTGTACTGTCCCTTTAACCAGGTTTTACTGGGAGGAGAGTGCACTGGGGAGGAGGAGGGAGGGGGAAGGGAGTTTCTGGTTTTGCATGAAGAAGCAGAACATGATGAAGCATTTTTCCCCTGTTTAAAGGTCCAGCTATGCTCCAGTTTGCAGGGGGCAGAGGGCAGGTGTGCAGTTGGTGCTGGGAGGATGGAGGTGAGTGTCTGGCCTGAGGCTTCTAAGAATGGCATTTGGGGGGCTTGCAGAGGGCTCCCCATTGACTTGTCATTCTGCTTGGAATCTTGCCATTAGCTCTGTTCCCTTGGGTCTTTTCAGTCATCTGCATAATGCAGATGCATCCTCTGGGTGTGGGGAGGCTGACAGGCAGCTGACAGCAAAGCGGAGTGGCAGCAGGGGCTGGGTAAAAGAGAGGAGGGGGCCAAGATGGATTCTGTCAAGGCTGGGGGCCCACAACCATGGGATTCTAAGCAAGAAGTCCCTAATGTGATTCATGTGGCTGGAAAATGACATGAGGGTGGGAATCCTGAGGTCAGTCCCCTCAAAGGGCCCTTTAGGCTCACCTCCTGGAAGTCATTCCCTTTTACCCCAACATGTAGTCAGTTATCCCCTCCATGGTCCCCAGTGCTAATCCACCACATCACACTTACCACCCTGAGTTGTCATTGGGTGAATGAATGGATGGATGAATAAATTCCAGCCGTTCCTCACCCAAACTTGTGGTCTAAAGGGGACTAAAAATGATTCTGCCCTGAGTCCTTGAGTCTCAAATCCCTTTGATCTTGCTGCCCCAGTTTTTACCATTTGAAACTGAGTAGAACAACAGTGTCATGTATCCATTCATTCATCCATTCTTCACATGTTTACTGAGTGCCTGCTATGTGATAGGTGTACAAAAAACACTGAGGTTCAGAACCCCAGAAACTTCTAAAATTGTCTCCCTGGGACAAGGATTCTCAAGTCGTTCCCAAATCCCAGTGCAGCGTTTCTCAGGGCAACTTCTTGAGGATTATGATAAGCACTCCTCCAAAAAGGAGGAGAAACAGGAGTTTGACAGCTGAAGGAAGTTATCAGGACTCTTGGTGCAACTCTTAGAGCCTGGACATGGTGATGAGCATTAGGAATCTCCCAGAGGTGCCAAGTTCCCCAAAACTTATTTGACCACAGTGGCTTCTGACCCCCCAAGTGTCACCCAAAGTGGCCCAGACTGCAGGACCCACCCAGGCATGGGCTTCAGGCCCTGTTCCCTCTGGGCTCTCCTTCAGGGTTAGTGCTCTTCAGGAACAGGGCTGCAGAGTGAAGGGTGAGGGTGGAACACAGTTTTCAGTGAACACTGGCCAAGCATTGCTGCCACTCCATTCATTCAGTGTCTAACAGGGTTAGACCCAGTGGTAAGCCCTGGGGACTCTGAAGTATGATACCTCAGTGAGGGGGAATACCCCATGTGTACAGCAGACAGAACTCAGCCACCACTTTCTCCTTGGTACCTCCTCAAACATGGCAAGAATCACTAGTCAAGGATCATTGTCCCTTTTATAGATGAGTAAACAAAGGCCAGAGTAAGGAGATGACTTGCCCAAGTTGACCCAGTGACAGGGTCTCAAATCATCCAACCTTAAGCTAGTTCTGTATACAGAAGGTGAAAACCTATTTCTCTGGCACTGAGGGGCCCAGATGACCTGAGGTTGGAGGAATGAGAGGCCCCCAGAGAGGGAACAAGCGGCTGGCTGGAACTGGAGTCTGGCCACTGACAGGTCATCCATCTGAGAGTCCCTGTGACCTGTGACCCAGTGTCAGTACATCCTTTACGTGGGGCTCACTCCCAGCCCTGGCATCCCACAGCACTGTGTCACCTCGCTGTGACCTCTGTTTGGGATGTATTTGCTAAGCTCATTCTCTTCCTACTTTATGTCTCTCCATAGAACTTGACCTTTTCTAACATGGACAGTTGTACTATCTTATCTCCTCCCATAGAATGTAAGCTTCATAAAATCAAGGACTTTTGCCTGTCTTATTCAGTGGTGCTTTCCTCAGCCCTTGGAACAGTGGTTGGCATACAGCAGAGCTGAACAAATAGTCGAATGGCTGAGCAAGTCCTCTTTGAGAAGCTGGTGAGTACCCGGGCATTTCAGCACCAGGCATCTGGATAACTCCCGGCTGGCTGAGCCCTTGGAGGGCGGCCACTGCCGGCTAAGAGCCTTCCAGCCAGCCTGAGCTGTGCGAGGTCACCTTCGCTAGGGCTCAGACCCTGCCTACTACATTGCTTGCAAACTCTCCTCAGTAATACCTTTTTCTTTTTTAATTCAGCGGTTATTTTTGTGTGTCTGTGAAGCGCAGAGTATTTCTCTTTCTCCTTATCTCTCTTTGGCGTTCATCATGCCTCATATACTCTCCTTCTCTTCCTCTCTCTGTTCCTTCTCCTTCTATCACACCCTTCCATCTCTCCTCCACCCCCAGTTTCTCTGTCCTCCTTTCCTTCCTCCCCTCTTCCTCCCCGCCGCTCCTTAGAGGTGTCCTATTTTTGCAGGCCTTGACTTATAGTAAAGGGGAGGCGGCCTCCCTCCCCCTACTCCCTTTATGAAGCAGACAGCAAAAAACTGAACTACATGCAGTTTTGCATAAGCCTTCCCCTCCTAGTATCCTCTCGTGGTTGTAACCACAGGGGACTGGCCCAAAACTGATGAAAGCCTGCAGTAGGTCTGCTTGCCTGCCCACCCGTCTGCCACCCTGGGAAGACAGTGGGTAGGAGGCTGAATTCTGCTGAAAAGGTCAGGAGCTGGTGGGTGGATTTACAGATCCGCCCCATCTCCCCCACTCTTACAGTTCTCTTTGCGAGCAATTACAGATGAATGATTCTCCGGCAGTGGTTCCTGAGCCTGAGAGTGAAATGGTTCATTGGTCTTTCCTAAGGGACCAGTTCTAGCAATTGGGTGAGGCTTGTGGACTCACACATGCTCTAGGACTGTTATATTCTTGTTACCCAGTGCAAGAGGCTAAGCAACAAGAGGACTCAAGGCTCTGCTAAGAAGAGGAAGAGGTACCTTTGTTTTCACACCTGGCCTCTCTCATTCTAGCAACTGTATGAGATTAAATACTCTGACTATTCCCATTTCGTGGTTTGGGAAATGGAGGCTCAGAGGAGGTCGGGTAACTTGCCCCAGGTCACAGGTAGTAAATGGCAGAGCTGGGATTCAAACCCAGGTCTGCTGGTCTCTATAGCATTTACGCTCAACTGTAAGGCTGTGCTACCACCTTTCATGTTCATGGGAAGGCCCAGCTGGGTCCCCATAGGACCACTGCTTTAGAACTGGACCCAGCCCTTTCCTGGTCCTGTCACACTGTCTGGAGCTTTGCTCCGGGAGTTCCCTCCAGCATCTGGTGGAAGCTAGGGAGGTGGAGAACCAGCGTTGTCTTGGGGAAGGTGGCATCCCAGGCCACCTTACAGTCAGGAAGTTGAAATGACGGCCGATGGCTCTCTGGATGGCCTAGCCTGAGGCAACAGATAAATAGACGGTAGCCATGGAACCATGCTTGATGTTCACAGGTAGATCTTGGGTCATCAAGAAAATGATTCTGGCAACCTCTGTGTGGTGCTCCCTGTGCAGGCCACCTAAGTATGTGGTGTCTGCAGCAGTCGCCCTAGGTCTGCAGGGCCCTTTCCCAATACGGGCTAGGCTGTCTAGGTCAGAGAGAGAAAGTGGCCTGCCAAGGTCGCAGAGCTCACAGCAGGGCCTGCTGCACTTCTCAAGATGCGCAGTCACTTTCAGAAGAATATATTTAAGTGATGCTTCCTCTCTTTATCCTGGCTGTCCATAGTACATTTGAGAAAGATTCTATACCAATCAGTTTAAAGTGGGGTATTGAGGCTTGGGGGAAGAACTATCAGTTGGATAAAAGTTCATTTCTGTTGGCAGGTAAATGCAGCATTACTGGGCATTAAAAGAGGCCCTGGCAAACGAGCTCAGAGGATGTGAAGTTTGCTTCTCTGAGGGGCAGCCGCATCCTAGCCCCTGTCCCTCTAAGGTCAGGTGGCATGAGGACTCATAGGGCCTGAAAGCAGCCTGGCGCCAACCAGAAACAAATGCCAGCAGAGGGGAGATGTGCCAGGAAAGTTTCTGAAACCTCTTCCCCGGCCCTGAGCCAGACGCCTGCCCTGGACAGAAGACTGTGGGAGCCCAGAGCAGACCTGGGTTGGGGACTCAGTCACACGTGCAGGAAAAAACTCTGCTGGGCACCTGAACTGCCTTCTGGCTTCCGGGGAGGTTAGCAGTGAAAGAAGAAAGAGACAAAGCTGTCCTTGAGGTCTTTACGGTCTTGGAGGGAGTTAGTGGAGAAAATGTGCTTTTCATTAAAATTTTAAAAAATCGTGCCTCAATGCTGGTCACCAAAGTGAATCTCTGTGCCCTCCCAGATCCTCTGAGTCAGAATCTCTTGTGGAGGGGCCTGGGGATGTACATCTGAGCCAGTGTCCCTACAGCAGAACAGCCTGTATTGATCTGGCCTTGACCAACCTTCTAAGTCCGCTGATTAAGCCCCTGCTGTTAAGTCTTTTGCATACGTTTTCTCATTTAGGCATCACATCCACTCCAAAAAGCTTTGGTGAGGAAATTGAGGCCTGGAAAGGTTAAATCACTTGCCAAGCACAAAACTTGGCTCTAGAACACAGCCACCCGGCCCCACCCCTGTGTTTGCTCAGGACATCCCTCTCTCCCAGAATCTCTTCTGCTTCCGACCCACCTCTGAGAAATTCTTGATTCTGCAATATTTTCTTGTACCCGTACCCAGAGCTTCTTGTCTGAAATCCTTTTCCCCTGCCCCCATTTTCACATAACTTCTCTTTATCCTTCACCTTCAAGGAGCCTTCCCTAACCCCCAAGGTGTGGGCTCTTACGACCCCCTGACTTGCCCTTGTTCTAGCCTAACCCTGTATTCTAAAGGGCTGTTTGTCACCTAACTCAACTTTGGGCAAGGGCAAGAGGCATCTCTTACTTAATGTTGCTCCCTAGGACCTGGTACCAGAATGTTAGCTCAGTGAAGTTTGTGGAAAGAGTAAATGTCCGTGGTGACTCCCTATAGGCCCTTGTCCACCCTATCCATCTGTAAGTAGAAGCTGTCTTGGACTGCATTTCACAACTCAGAGTTCAAGGAAGCAGGGCTAAAGGGCCTTAGGGGCCATCAGTTACACAGAGGAGAGAACTGAAGCCCACGTGGTCAGTGGCAGGTCTGACCCTCAGCCAGTCGTTTCAGTACATCTGGCACCTGCCTTGTCTCTGGCTCTGCAGCTGAAGGGGAAGCAGGAACTGACATGCGGACTTTATTTCCTGTCTTGGGGGGAGCCCTTCGCCCATTATCACAATCATTACCTTTTACTAGGTGCTTACAAGGTGCCAGGCTCTTTATTTTTTGATTTAATCTTATTTATTTGGCTGAGCCAGGTCTTAGTTGCAGCATATGGGATCTAGTTCCCTGACCAGGGATCGAACCCTGGTCCCTTGCATTGGAACTCGGAGTCTCAGCCACTGGACCACCAAGGAGGTCCCCCAGGCCCTTCCTATGTGTCTTACCCACAGTTTTCAATTCTCACAATTCATACAGGGATGGAAAGTGCAATGACCCCTAATTACAGATGAACAAACTGAGGCAAATAGCATGCATATCTATCAATGTGTCTTCCAGTTCCTCTCACAAACTTATTCGGGTCCCACTGGCGTCTCACAAGACTTGTCATCAAGCCTATTTTCCAGAGGAAGAAACCGGGGCTCCAAGGTTGCAGAACCTGTTTCTGCGCCTCCTAATACGTTGGCCGGCTCTCCGGCTTGACGGGCTCGCACTGGCAACAGCGCCCTCTACAGGCGGAGGCGGAGACGCCGGCATTACGGTCAGCCCCGCCCCTCGGCACCGGAAATGCCCGAGCTTTCCCTCCGGCTTCCGAAGATTGTCGAGCGCTCCTCCGAGCGCTCGGGCTCGGAATGCGGACAGCGAGCGCTACCTACAGCCGGAACCCAGCTTTCCGGCAGCCCTGGTCGCCACAGCTCCGGGTCAGAGGCATCCCTGGAGACTGCAGAAAGGTGGCAGCGACCTCGGTTGCCATCGCTTCCTTCGTCGTAACGGCAGGGCAGACGCCGAGATGCCACCGGGAGGACTGACCACACAGCCTTGAACCGAGGAGGCGGAACTCTGGGATGGGCGCTCTTCCTCGGGGACGGGGGCTCCTGGGGAAGGGGACCGTCCCTGGGCTACCGTGCCACAAGCGAGGACACCTGTGCATCAAACCCTGAACCTGAGACCGGGCGTCTGTGAGTCTGTGGACAGCAACCTTCCTTTCCCAGACCTCAGTTTCTGCACCTGAAATGGGGGCTCCTCCAGGACACTTCCACTTGCAAAAACCGGAATTTTGTCCAGCATTTTCAGAATCCCCGCCTCCAGGCAGGCGCCGAGAAAGCAGCCTTGTGCCTCCAGACAATCAACGATAACTAACGGTTCAGAATCCACCCCGAAGTCAGACCAACCCAAGAATGCCTACACTCCCTCTGGGGCATCTCGGACAAGTGACCTCTGCTTTCTGGGGCTCAGTTTCCACATCTGTAGAATGGTGTGGAACAGGGCCAGCTTCTTTTGAGGTTTGGTGGGAAAACATATGCAAAAGCCTAACACTATTTCTGGCTTAGAAAACCCTTAATAAGCACAACTGTGACCGGTTGTCACAGTTCTGGGCCCTGGGAGGGTTCCTGAGACGTGGACCCTGCCCGTCTTCTGCCCTCTGTGACCAAGATGGTGTTAGGGGCAGGGGAAGAGCGGCAAATGTGGGGTGCACGCAGTCCCTGCCCCGGAGGCAGGAGGCACAGGGCTCCGAGATCGCCTTGCCTTGCTGCATTGGCACTCCTAACGCTGGCAGGCGCCCTGCAGCCTGGGGTGGGACGGACATGCAACGTGGCCATGAAAGTGGTGAGAGTGGTGCTCAGATCCACTGAGCACTTCATTTAGGCCTGGCTTTGCATGAAGCCTATCACATGTATTATATCCATCCCCCCAAAGTCCTGTCTAGTAGGTCTGTTCCTGCCATCCCATTTTCTGATGAGACATTTGAAGCCCAGAGTCACAAACTAGTAACCAGTCCGAGGTCACCCAGCTACCAAGTGACTGAAGCAGCAGTCCACAGTCTTACCCACTGTTCTGTGCCCAGAAACATTTGGCGTGGAAGGCAGGTGGCAGAGGGGAAATGACAAGGGCCCACCAGTGTTAGTAATATACACTACAGATGGAGCCCTTAGTGAGTGTTGGGTGCTGGCCTAAGGGCCAGCATCATTTATATTCCTGAGAGTGAGCCTATACTATAGGTTCTGTTATTACTACTTTTGGAGAAGGCAATGGCACCCCACTCCAGTACTCTTGCCTGGAAAATCCCATGGACGGAGGAGCCTGGTGGGCTGCAGTCCATGGGGTCGCTAAGAGTCGGACACGACTGAGCGACTTCACTTTCACTTTTCACTTTCATGCGTTGGAGAAGGAAATGGCAACCCACTCCAGTGTTCCTGCCTGGAGAATCCCAGGGATAGGGGAGCCTGGTGGGCTGCCGTCTATGGGGTCGCACAGAGTCGGACACGACTGAAGCGACTTAGCAGCAGCAGCCGCACTGCCACTTCATCAGTGAAAGGTTATCTCATCTGTATGGTCACACTGCTAGTACAAAACTCGGTCTCTGGGGACCATCGGTGGAGCACTTTGCCTTAGGAAGACCCCGCTGTTCTCTGATTCTCAGTTTCCTCTTTTGTAAAATGAGAGGCTTGCACCGGAAGGCCCTGAGTGTGACTTCCTGAGCTTTCATTGTTTGATCTTAGGGAGCATTGACATGATGTCCCGAGTCCCGGATTTCTTCCTAATTATCTGTGACTTGGGGACGCCTGGGCTGAGACCATTGCACCTCTGGGCCTCAGTTTCCGCTTTCATAAAATGTGGAGACTAGACAATCCCACTGACCAGGGCACCTTCCAGCTTTAATATTTTATGAGTGCAAATGAAGAGACAAGCTGAAGTTCAGCAAACTCTGCATTCTCTGAGAAATTCTAATAAATGTGAATCTGCCACGTCACTCAGAACATTCGTTCCTAGGGCTGGGCTTCCAAGGACAGACACCTGCACAGCTGAAGGCGAGCCGCCACCTCCAGACAATCACCAGTAACTAATGGTTCAGGATCCACCACCCCTGAAGTCAGACCAACCCAAGAATGAATGCCTACACTCCCTCTGGGGCATCTCGGACAAGTGACCTCTGCTTCCTGGGGCTCAGTTCCCACATGTGTAGAATGGTGTGTAACAGGACCAGCTTCATTTGAGCTTTGGTGGAAAAACATGTGCAAAAAGCCTAACACTATTAGAAAACCCTTAATAAACACAACTGTGACCAGGTGTGTGCAGCGCCGTTCTGGGCACTGGGTGGGTTCCTGAGCCCTGGACCCTGCCCATCCCTGGCCCTCTGTGACCAAGATGGTGTTAGGGGTGGGGGAAGAGAGGCAGGGTCCCACTGAGTCAACCGGGGACCCGGATGTGGGGTGCAGGCAGTCCCTGCCCTGGAGGCCGTGGGTGCAGGCTGCCAGGGCTGATGGCGGCTGAAGAAGCATTAACGAGCATTCCAGCACGTCCCTGGCCAGCAGCAGCCCCTGGGGAGGGGCAGAGGGCCATGCAAGGACAGAGGAGGCGGAGGATCAGTGTCAGAACTGCCGTGTCATGTGCCAGGGGCTGCAGCTCGGTGCAGGATCGTGGTTGAGACAGCTGAAGTGCGTGCTGGGCTTCAGGCTCTGGTGAAGTGCATTCACGTCTGTCGTGTCCTCGGGACAGGGCTGTGTGACCTGTACGGGGTTCTCAACCTGCAGTACAGAGACTCGACTCCTGGGGAGCCTGTAGGTGAGCTGCAGGGGGCCAGAAGCCCTCAAAACTGGGTGCAGGATTGTGTGGGTGACTCCCCAAGAGGCATAAGACCTCCTAAAGGTCAAAAGAATTCTAGATTTAGGAGTCAGAAGAGTTGGTGTAAGACCCCGTAATTCTGGCAAATGGCATCCTGTGATTCTGAGCAGGTGGTTCAACTGCCCTTACCACCCCACCCACGCATTCCTCCCTTTTCTTGTTTCATCATTCATTCAACAAATGTTTCCTGAGACCTGGGCTTCCTTATTGGCTCAGACAGTAAAGAATCTGTCCCCAGTGCAGGAGACCAGGTTTGATTCCTGGGTTGAGAAGATCCCCTGGAGAAGGGAATGGCAACCCACTCTAGTATTCTTGCCTGGAGAATCCCATGGACAGAGGAGCCTGGCACGCTACAGTCCATGGGGTCACAGAGTCAGACATGACTGAGCGACTAACACTTTCTGTTTTCCTGAGACCTGTTCCTGGCTGGGGTCTACACCGTGGATACACACAGCCACGAAGAAGACAGGGATCCCAGCTCCCCTGGTCATCAACAAGTAAGGAGCCCATTTCATGAAGGTGGATAGAGGGGTAAATTGAGGAGCCATGGGAGCCACAAACTGGGGCTCCTGACCCAGCGCATCAGGTGGGGGAGCCTGGGAATCAGCAGGTGAGTCTTGGCTCAGCACCTGTGGCCTTGGGCAGATCGCTGGCTTTGCTGAGCCTCGATTTCCCCTCTTTCTTGAGGGCCTGAAGACAATGTCAGGATGGGATGGGAGTGGAGGAGATGAGGGCTTCCTGTCTAGAAATGGCCAGGAGGAGGAGCATTGGTGTGGGAGTTGGGGACCCGGCCCAGGTCCCCATTCTGCCTGGTCTCACTGGGTGACCCCAGACACCTCCCCACGGCCTCAGTTTCCCG
Source organism: Bos mutus (assembly GCF_027580195.1). Classification (NCBI taxonomy): domain Eukaryota; kingdom Metazoa; phylum Chordata; class Mammalia; order Artiodactyla; family Bovidae; genus Bos; species Bos mutus. The sequence continues at coordinate 4,115,198 of NC_091633.1, forward strand.
ACCACAGAGAGGGAGCCAGGCTGCCCCATCTTCCACGGGCAGTGGAAGTGCCGAGAAAGGGGAGCAGTCAGGAGGAGCTTTCCAGGGGGGCGGCAGAGCTGAGGCCTGAAGCACTGAGAGCAGGGGTCACGAGAGAATCGGGTGCAGTCCCAGGGCCTGGGGCTTCCCTGGCAGAAGCCCTGGGTGTGATGGAGGAACTGGGGGCTGAAGTCCTGGGCCCAGGTAGAAGGGAGGGGAGGAGTGGGTGGTTCAGTGAGCCCCCAGGCTTCCTCACTGGGGGCGTGGATGCCGCAGAGCAGGCCTCTGGGAGCGGGTGGCCTGGGCCCCGACCCTGCTCGTTCCTGCTTCACTGAGGGCCCTTGGTAAAGTTTCCACCTGTCCAAGCCTCAGTCACTTTCATGTGGGAAATGGGAGCAACATTAACACCCCATTCAAAAAGTTGTTGAATATTATGTGATTCCATCTATATGAAATATCCGCAATAGGTGTATCTATAGGAAGGAAAGTAGACTGGTGGTTGCCTGGAGCTGAAGGGATGAGGGGATTGAGGGATGATACAAGGGATTGAGGGATGATGTTAAAAGAATACAGGGTTGCTTTTTGGGGTAATGAAAATGGTATAAAATGCATTTTAATGTGGTGACGGTTACATAGCTCTGAAAACTCTAAAAACCATTGACTCGTACAGTTTTAATGGGTGAATTGTATGGTATGTGAATTCTATCTTAATAAACTGTCACCAAAACCCCAAAATGTTTTTGAGAGAATTAGATGAGATGCTAGATACCAGGCCCATTCTAAGCTGGCATCATTTACCCCTGGCAGCAAGTCCACCCTCCCTCAGAGAGAGCTGGCAGGCGCCAGGAGAAGGGAGAGGGGCTTGCCCACCGCTGCCGGCTCGACCAGGGACCTGAGCCAGGCACACAGCCTCCCTGAGGCTCTCATCAGTGAGTTGGAGGGGGTTTTCCAGGCCTTGGCCACCTCTTGAGTTAGTGTGAGGCTCAGCTCAGACCGTGGGTTTTGCCAAACATAGATGCAGGGTTGGATGTATGTCCACTTACATGGAGAAGGTGGGGAGAGGGTGTGCCGCCCGCCCCTCACGGATCTGCGTCCACTCGTCTTGTGTCCTGAGTGCAGAGTGGGTTGAAGGGTCAGCAGGGGCCACACAGACAGCCTCAGCCGCCTGCAGCTGAGGCCAGAAGGAGGGGCCCACGAGAGTCTCTGGGGCCAGGATGGAGTGAGCCAGCTGTGAAGGCATCCTGCTGGCATTCTGGGCCTCAGTTACTCATCTGTAAAAGGGGGAAAGTACTGTCTCGCTCACAGGGCTGTGCTCAGCCTCACGGTGACTGGTCCAGCATCTGCATTTAATATTCAGGAAGCATTGCTGCTTCCCTGGTGGCTCAGACGGTAAAGAATCTGCCTGCAGTGCCAGAGACCTGGGTTCGATCCCTGGGTCGGGAAGATCCCCTGGAGGAGGGCATGGCAACCCACTCCAGTATTCTTGCCTGGAGAATCCCCAGGGACAGAGGAGCCTGGCGGGCTACAGTCCATGGGGTCGCAAAGAGTCGGACACGACTGAGTGACTGAGCACAGCACAGCGCATTGCTATGATTAATGTCACTGTCACCCACCAAGTGCTTTTTTCCACCCCACCTCGGCTATCTCATCACACGGTGAACTGTCTCAGCGTTCCATCTCCCCTGTCCCTGCCCCAGACCATCACTCAACTCCCCAGGGCAGGGCCTGGCTGTCCCCGACCCTGGCCCTGCTCTTTTAGGACCCAGCCCACTCTGGGGCCTGGAGAGGCTTCTCTGCAGTCTCGGGCCCCCTTCCTGCCACCTCTCTTCAGAACCAGCCGCTAAAGGCAGGACCCCCTGGGCTTGTAGGCCTGACCAGGCAGGGAAAGGAAGCCCCTCTCCTGGCCCGACTTCTGCACAGCTGCAGGGTAGGGTCTCCAGGCCACCCCTCAGAGGGGCTTTCGGGATATTCTGCTTTCATTGCTTCTGGAGCTGGAGCAGAGAGCCCGCTCTGCGTCTCTTCCCACATCCCTCCCTCTGCAGAGCTGCAGGCCAGGCAGGGACTGAGCCAGGACTGCAGCAGCCCCGTTGTGGTGGTGGCAGAGGGCCCAGGTTCTTGAGGGGGGCGGTGCTTGCTCTGCTGGGCACTAGTCCTGCTCTGGACCAGCAGCTGCAGCTCCAGTTTTAGGGCTCCCCCAAGGCTCTCTGCAACAAAACTGCCTGCAAAGCACTACCTCTCTCCCCTTCTTTTCTGGTTCCCATTTGCAGACAGTCAGCTTGTTTCAGGCCACTGCCTGCCGGGCCTCCCTGGGCACCTGGGACCCGGCGGCCGGTCCTGTTCCAGCCTTGTGTGGATGGGCTGCTCAGCCGGATGTGGCTTGTGGCCTTTCTCTGGGCCTCAGTTTCCCCTTTTGTACAGTGTGAGTGATCCTGAAGTTGCCCTCACTGGCCTCCTGTTTCTTACTTTCCCTCACCTCCCCCGACACTGAATCTCTCCCCTTGGAACTGAGTCTCCTCTGTGTCTGAGCGGGGACCTCGGCAACCAGGCCGAGCAGACCGGAGAGAGAAAGGACGGGATGAGTGACCGGGTGGCGGGGAAGCCCAGCTTTGGGCAGGGCTCACCCTCCCTCCAGGCAAGAGCTTGTCACCCCCACCCCCACCCCCGGAGCCTCAGACTTCCTCATACACAGCACTGGGAGAGTCAGATCTGGAGGTGGATCCCTGTGCCAGACAAGGGCCTCCTTCCCCTTTAAGGCCCAGCCCAGCCCCCTCAGCCTGGGCTGCTCAAGTCCAGGCTCCTGTCAACGGTGGAGATGGGGGATGGGCTGGCAGTGGGCAAGTTCTTGCCAAGGTGGTTTCTGGGGGGACGAAGGGGCATCAGTGAGCCTCCAGGCGATCTGTGATCCTGCTCAGCGGTCAGGAAGTGGGGAGGCCAGAGCAGGCCCCCAGCCACGGGTGTGGGCAAGGGGGCCACGGGACTGTCCGACAGTTTGGCAACCTTGTTGCTCATTTGTTCGTCCACTCAGCAAATATTTAGGCAGCATCCTATCCTTGAGGCTGCTGCACGACTGGGCCTGCAGAAGACGCGGCAGAACGGGGCTGTGTGCCAGCCCCCGTCCTAAGCACCTCACACGAATCAACTCACTTTCATCCTTGCAACAACAGTGAGGGGTAAACACCGTTCCCCTAATTTGGCACAGAGAAGTTGAGGAATTTGCCCAAGGTCACACAGCTGACAGTGGTAGAGCTGGGCTCTGAAACCAGGTAGCCCTTGAAGTTCAGTGACGAAAGCCTTTCCTCTGCTGCCCGCTGCCCTCAGCACCAAGCCTTCTTCTTGCCTGTTCGGGAACAACCCACTGGGTCATCTACCCCCAGCCCTGTTCTTTCTGCTTCTCCTGCCTGTGGTGCCTTTTCTGACCCCCTTTCTCCTTGAACTGACTGGCCAACCCTGGTCATCCTTCAGTGCTCAGCAGTGACAATCCCTCCTCCAGGAAGGCTTCCTTGTCCTTGTTCCTCCCTGGCTCCAGGCTGGGTTAGGCCCCCTGGCAGGCCTCCCTTAGTCCTGTTTCCTTCACCCACCACTTCTGTCTCTCGTGAGCATCTGTTAATGTATCCGCCTTCCTCCCCCACCAGGCTGTGAGCCCCTCCCGCTTACCTTCACCCTGGCGCCCTGTGCTGGGCACCATGTGATGCAGTGGCCACTGGGAAATGAGAAATTGATGGCTAGCAGTCTTGTGGAGAGTGGGCGAGTTCTAGTGTCTCTGCTTCACAGAGGAGGGAACCAGAGTACAGGGAGGCGAGATGATCTACTCAAGTCACAGAGCTCGCGGTAACAGAGCTGGTGTTGGCTCGACTGGCCTCCAGACTGAGGATGAGATCCTGGAAGGTGACAGGACTGGAGCAGGAAGCCCTTGCCTGGTCTCTTGGGCAAATAGCTAATAATAATAATATTAGCAATCACATTCTAGGAACTCTTATTTTGTGTCAGGTGTCATGTCAAACACCGCATACTTTTATTTACGCTTTACCCTTACTTTATGGGGGCTTCCCTGGTGGCTTAGACAGTGAAGAATCTGCTTGCAATGCAGGAGACTCGGGTTCAGTCCCTGGGTCAGGAAGATCCTCTGGAGAAGGGAATGGCCACCCACTCCAGTATTCCTGCCTGGAGAATCTCATGGACTGAGGAGCCTGGCGGTCTACAGTCCATGGGGTCTCAAAGAGTCAGACACGACTGAGGGACTAACAATTCCTCTTACCCTATGGAGTAAGCTGTATAGATGGATGAGTGGCATGCACGTTCAGACTTGTCATTTTGTACTCCAGGAGATCTTCCCAACCCAGGGATCGAACCTGAGTCCGCTGTGTCTCATGCATTGACAAGTGGCTTCCACATGCTGCAATGATGAGTTCGCATGCTGTTACTAAGGATGCTGTGTGCTGCAAACTGAGTACAGCCAAATAGATAAATAAAAGTTTTTTAAACAAAATAAATAACTTAAATCCTGGATTGGTAAGTCACTGTGTGGCCCTGAGTAAGTCACCTGACCTCTCTGAGCCTCTATTTCCCCAACTGTACAACAGCATTAATTAATAGAGTAAGCGCCTTAGTTAACACTATTTTACAGTTGGGGAAATAGAGGCTCAGCGAGGTTAGGTGGCTTACTCAGGGTCACACAGCGATTTGCCAACCCAGGATTGAAATTATTTACTTATTTGGTGGCACCGACTCTTAGTTACAGCACACGGGGTCTTCAGCTGTGCCACGTGAGACTCTCAGTCGCAGCTAATGGGATCTAGTCCCCATTCAACCAGGGACTGAATCTGGGCCACCTGCATTGGGAGCATGGAGTCAACCACTGGATCGCCAGGGAAGTCCCTATAACTTTAAAAGTATTTACCAATGGTTTGAAAGTCCAAGGGCCAAAGGGTGGACAGTGGAAAGTCTGCCCCCCACGCCTCTGCCCGCCGTCTCCCAGGTCCTCCCCTGGAGGCCGTGAGGGTGATTCTCAGGGGTCCTTCAGGGCAGGAGTGTGTGTTCACAGACAAACCTGAAGTGTGTTATTCAGAGCCAGGTTTAGACCCAGGCTGGTGAGTGACTCAGCGCTTGACACAGAATGCCCACCACGCCCTGGTGGAGATGTGGAGCCCCTGGAGGCCTCTGTCCCCCGACCTGGCCCTTCTCGCCACGGTCACTGTGCCTGCCCTTCCCCGCCCCAGCAGTTGGCAGAGCCTCCTGCCTGGCTCTGCTCCTCTGGCTGCAGCCACGGCTACCCGGCTGGTCACTGGGAAGGCTGCAGCAGGCCTGGGGAGACCCCTTCACCCCAGTGGGACCCCTCATGGAGGTGGCCCAGTGTTGGGGAGCCGCCGGTGCAAAGAAGGGGAGGCCAAGTGAGCACATGGAGCGTGTCAGGATGGCCTCTTATGGGTCTTTGGGGACCAAACTGACTTGGGTGTGGGTCCCGGCTGCACCCCTTCCTGCTGTGGAACCGGGTGGGCCTGCCTCCCTAAGGAACCTCTGGGTTCTCAATCCTGAGGATTAAGAGACAAAGGACCTCAGACCCTAGGCTCTTGATGAGGAGTAGTCGGGTTTTTTTTTTTTTTTCAATTTTTAAATTATGAAAATAAGGTAAAAAAGAAGAAAACATTTTAAATTTATTTTTAATTGGAGGATAATTAGGTAGTTTTAATTATGGAAGCTTCTGCTCTGGGCTTTTCCACCACCCCTTGCTTCTGTCTGACCCCTGAGAAACACAGATGCGAGACCCTCAGAACTTTTACTTCCTGTCCACTTGCAGAAGGAATTGAGTGTGAATAAATATTCGGTGGTATTATTGTTGTTATTATTACTTACTCTTATTTGGTGCCCAGTTTTGCAGTGTCCTTGGGTATGCAGACCCCGAGGGCCCCCACGTCCACCCAACTCTGGGATGAGACTTCAAGGGGGAAGCTCAGTGGCAGGAATTTACACCTGGTGAGGAGGGGGAGCAGGGTGTGCGCACACAGGTTTCGAGAGTGGGGGGCGGGGTGCTAACAGGAAGCGGGGGGTGGGGTAGGGTGGGTACAGGACAGAGCACAGGGCTTGGAATCTGGGGTCTTGGTCAGGAGCCTTGACCTGCCTGAGCCCAGTTAGTTTGTCTGTGAAATGGGGGTCGTCTACCCTCCCCAGTTAACCGCGGGGACTTTGGGATGCTTAGGTGGCAGAATTCACCAGAGGGTATTTGCCACCTGGAAAGTGAAGGTCATACCGCTGATGTAGGCTGCAAACCAGCTTGGTTCAGCCCTCAGGATATTAAAAAAACTCTAATTTGGAAATGGATAATCAGCATGGTTGTCCAACTTTGTGAATGTAATTAAGGCCACTGAACTGTATGCTTAAAAATGATTAAAATGGTAAATTTTATGTCATGTATTTTTTTTTTACCACATTTTTGTTGAAGTAGGGGAAGAAAAGAGGATTTGAATTACCGTATCAGTCTGGAAAATACAGCCCAGTTTGGAGGTTCCATAGGACCAATTTGAAAAGTTAATCAGGACATGGGGTGAGTATGGCCTGGAATCATGGAGAATGGGTTGCCAGTGGGGGTGGGGGGTGGGTCAGGGGAGTTTCCAAGGAGACCCCGCAACTGCAGAGAGAGGGGAAACGGCCTGGCCTCGGCCCACCCCACCAGTCCCCATTCAGGCATCCCACTGGCTGAACCCAGTGAGGACCAGCTGGCAAAGGGACTTGGAAAACGCAGTTCACAGGGGTCTGCCCCCGGGATGCCAAGCAGAGCTGGGGAAGGGCAGGTTTGAGATCACATAGCAAAGGACCAGTCCTGTTGTCTACATTTAACAACCGGGTGATTTAGCATAAAAATCTGAATTCATAGCTTCTGAGACACCCTTGCTGGGCCCACTTTCCCAGTAATCACCCCAAAGAAAGTGGGTGAGGTAAGGAAGATGGGCTGGGGGGTGGTGAGGCCCACGTCTGCCTAGTCAGGGTGAGGCACTGGCCTTGGGGAATCCTGCTAAGGAGTCCCGAGAAGCCTGTGGGGCCCGTGTTCTGATTTGCATCTGATGAGCCCTGAGGGGATCCCAGGTCCTCTAGAGCGGAGTAGAAGCGGGGACAGCCTGAGGACCCTGACCCAGGGGACTAAGCGGACGGCTAGGGGCTGGGGTGGGGGCGGTGGGGCAGGACTGGCCCTAGGAAGGGCATATCAGATATCTTTCTTGGAGACTCTCTGGGCCGTGAGGATTCTCTTTTTCAATCTGGTTGCTGTTTATCTTTCTGAGGCTGTGAGGCTGTGTTCAGATCAAATCTTCCAGCAAAGCCCAACATGTAAATTCATGGCAGAACTAACCTGGAGGAAGAGGTTGGGTGGCCTGGGGTTTTCCTCTGAAAATCCGGAGGATTTGGGGTTGGTTACAGAAGCACCCAGGAAGGGTCTCAGACCTGCCCAAGGTTGCACAGGGTGTTTGAAGAGGGGTATGCGTAGCCCGGGGCTTCCCAGGTAACGCTAGTGGCAAAGAAGCCACCTGCCAATGCAGAAGACATAAGAGATGTGGGTTCAGTCCCTGGGTCGGGAAGATGCCCTGGAGGAGGGCAGGGCAACCCACTCCAGTATTCTTGCCTGGAGAATCCCATGGACAGAGGAACCTGATGGGCTACGGTCCATGGGGTTGCAAAAGAGTCAGACTCAACTGAACTGACTTAGCATGCGTGCATGGTCCTTAGGCCACGGGCCTCGTGGCTCCCAGGAAGAAGAGCCCACTGCCTAGGGAGTCAGTCAGACTCAGGGCAAACCCAGGGTGTAGCTCAGTGACTTCAGACAAGCCCCTTCACCTCTTATTTATAGTAGAGGCTCCCAGTTCCCCTTTTACACGGTGTGGGGAGGGGTAGAGGGGCTTATGCTTATCTGGTGCCCACATGATACCCAGGGGAAGAGTTGTCATGGTTACCAAGGGGCCAGTCCCAGAGCGGCCCCCTGACACCTCCCCCACCCCCCAGTTGGGGAGATCCCTTCCTCCGTTCTTCCTGCTCCCTCCCGGGCTGCGCAGCTGGCAGGAATTTATCCTCTGCGGGGATGTACAGGGAGAAAGTCTCCTTTTTTGATGAAACAGCGATGAGGTGATGTCTGGGTTTTTTATATCCCCATTCTGAATGGGTGCCAGACACGAGTCCAGACCAGTCCAGCCACATTTGTCCTTTGGGCTCCTGGGACCTTCTGGGGGTCTAGCCTGGGACCCAACACCTGGGAAGGAGTTGGGGGGGGACAATGAAAGTGGTACCAAGAGCTAGCACCTCCCTTGGGGACCCAGGCAGAGTCTAACAACCTGCCGCGACCAAGAATCTTTTATTTAAAATGTATTATTTTTAAATTTTATATATATATTATGTTATATATATTCATCATGTCTGACCCTTTGTGACCCCATGGGCTGTGGCCCACCAGGCTCCTCTGTCCATGGGATTCTCCAGGTAAGAATACTGGAGTAGGTAGCCATTCCCTTCTCCTGGGGATCTTCTCTATCCAGGGATCAAACCCAGGTCTCCTGCTTTGCAGGTGAATTCCTTACCATCTGAACCACCAGGGAAACCCATATATAATTTTTTAAATGTATATATTACTTTTCCTCCTTAGCAAAGTGAGAAACCCTTTGAGACATAAACTGAGGGTAAACCCTGTTTTGGAGGGTAAACTGGGGCCTGGATAGGTAAATTACCTTGCCCATTGATTCTTAGTAGCAATCCAGTGTTAGGTGTCTAGTCATGGTCCTAATCCTATTGATCCCTTGCCCGTCACACTTGAGAAGCCTCACTACCATCTGGATCTCTGGTTGATGCAATGAGCTCAACAAAAGAATCGATGGCCTGGTGAACTTGAGGTTGTGGGTGATACTATTGTATTACAGGATCATATTTTAGATATGAATAAAAGAAATCTCTACACATGGCACACACTCGTTACAAAAATATTCAGTGCCAAAAATGTCTGAGGTACACAGTAAAAGCCCCTGAATCCCCACCCGCTAGAGACAAACTCTGGAACCAATCATTTCTTTTTTTTTTAAACTATTTTTAATATATATTCCTCTGGATTTCCCGGTGCATTTACAAGTAAATGTTAGTATTTGTGTTTTTATAATTTTAGTTATTCGTTTATTCTTATACTTTTGGCTGCGCTGGGCCTTTCTTGCCGCACACGGGCTTTCTCTAGTTGCGGTGCATGGGGTCTACTCTGAACTTGTCCTTCGTGGGCTTCTCCTTGCAGTGACTTCTCTTGTAGATCATGGGCTGTAGAGTGTGGGCTCCAGTGGTTGCGATACACGGGTTTAGCGACCTCGAGACATGGGCGATCTTGGATTAGGGATCGAACCCGTGTCTCCGGCATTGGCAGGCGGATTCTTTACCACTGAGTCACCCAGGGAAACCCAGTATTTGTGCTTTTAAAAGATGACACGATACATTCTGTTTTGCAGCTTGCTTGTTGGAAGTAACAGTAGCTCTGGAGACACAGAGGTTCCTAAACAGGCAGAGTCATGGCCGATCTGGTGGGGGAGGCGGCTGCAAAGTTTGATGAGAAATTGCATGTCATGTGCGTGAGCAATTTTTAGAGACAGTGATTAGGACTCTCACCGGGATCTTGAAAGAAAAAAGATTCAGACCCGAGCCTCTTGTTTTTCAGATGGAGAAAGCGAGGCCCGAGGGGGCCGGATGAGGTGAGTGGGGAGCCCAGCCACCGCCCCCCTCCCCTGCCCTGGGGATGCCTGAAAGGATGCAGGCGAGAGAGCCGCAGTCGCCTGGCTCTGGGCATCATGCCCGGGCCCTGCAGAGCAGGGAGGAGTGGGGCGAGGAGTCAGTCCTGCCCCAGTGCCAGGCGGGAGGCGCCTCTGCAGTCCCTGCAGGGAGAAGATTTACAGCCCCCAGGAGCTGGGAGGTCACAGAGAAAAAGTGGTGCCTCACTTCCAAAGGACGCTGCCTGCGGCACCAGAGGTGGGCTGGCTTCTGGGCGGCCCGGCTCCTCCAGGCTAAAAAAAGCCCTCCAAGGGGCAGCTGCGGGGGCGGGTGAGGGGCAGGGGTCAGAGGGAGCTGTTGGGATCAGAAACACCCCTCTTCTCCCAGCACAGGCACAGAGCCGGTGCTGGGACCCAGGCCCTGGGGAGGGCTCGTTACTGCACTGTGTTATCCATGAGCTTGGGCTGCTCAGGGCTTGCCTAGCAGCCCCCCCGGGGGGTCTGATGTCACCAGTAAAGATGGCCATCATCCACGGAGCATGTCTCCTTTGCGGGCCCGTGTACTGCAGCCTTCAGCACCCCTGTGACCCCCTCCCAGGGCAGAGTCCTGTTATTCCCCCTTACTTCACAGTAGCTCAGGGAGGCCATGGGGTCAGTGGTGGCAGATTTGAGCCTTATATGCCTAAATGAGTGCCCGAGTCCCTGCCTTCCGCCAGAGCCACTTTCTCCCTGTGCGACTTGGGTTGGTTACTCAGCCTCTCTGAGCTACCATTTCTCGGCCATCAGCATTGTCTGGGGCCACGTGCCTTGTTTCAACTCCTTCCCTTGCTGTGTTTCAATCTTAGCCTCCCCACCGGATGTCAGCACCACCGCTATGATGAGCACAGCACCGGGGCCCAGCCCCAGACCTGTGATGAGCACAGCACCAGGGCCCGCCCCAGGCCTGTGGGGGCCTGTAGGCCACCCCTACAGCCCATGTGTCTGCTGGGCCCAGGTTGGACCCAGACTGCCCTGGCCTCTGGTTCCCACCCTCACCCAACCAAGATCAGGAGCAGCAAGAGGTTTGCTAGGCAGACCCCCAAGGAATGTATCCAGGGAGGCCTCCTCACGTTCTCTCGCTCAGTAGGCAAGCCCGGGTTCTCTAGAAGGATCTGCAAGGTGCCAGGGGGACTGGAGAACCAAATGGACATGGCGCTTGTACCCAGACGAGTGCCCGTCCTGAAGGTGAGAGGGACGTCCACACACAGCGGAGCAATGCTGAGAACGAGGTCCCCTAAGCGTGTCCAACAACGGAGCCCTGCTCAGACTCGAGGCTCAGAGTGGAGGCCCTGGGGGCCCCCGGAGGACAGGCCTGGAGCACAGGACGCGCTCGAGCCAGCGCGTCACCCGCAACAACGGAGCCCTGCTCAGACTCGAGGCTCAGAGTGGAGGCCCTGGGGGCCCCCGGAGGACAGGCCTGGAGCACAGGAATGCGCTCGAGCCAGCCCATCACCCGCAACAACGGAGCCCTGCTCAGACTCGAGGCTCAGAGTGGAGGCCCTGGGGGCCCCCGGAGGACAGGCCTGGAGCACAGGACGCGCTCGAGCCAGCCCATCACCCGCAACAACGGAGCCCTGCTCAGACTCGAGGCTCAGAGTGGAGGCCCTGGGGGCCCCCGGAGGACAGGCCTGGAGCACAGGAATGCGCTCGAGCCAGCCCATCACCCGCAACAACGGAGCCCTGCTCAGACTCGAGGCTCAGAGTGGAGGCCCTGGGGGCCCCCGGAGGACAGGCCTGGAGCACAGGACGCGCTCGAGCCAGCGCGTCACCCGGGGCCTCTTGTCACCTGTGAGCAGGTCCTGCCTCTTTACCGCTGTGTGACCCTGTTAGTCCCCTGCCCTCTCTGAGCCTCAGTTTCCCCTCTCCAAAATGGGGGAAAATCACGGCACCCACTCTGTAGGGTTGTTGAGGGCATCAGAAGAGGCAGTGTTTGCAAAAAGCTGAGCTCGGTGCCGGGCACACGCGGAGCCTCAGTGGCTGGTAGACGTTAAAGGCGCAGAGCGGCGGGGGAGCCCAGTGGAGCAGCGAGGGAGCGACGTTCCTGGAAGAGACACAAGTGAGCTGAGTATAGGGACTCAGGAGGTGTTACCAAGGAGCAGGACGGGCTGAGGACCGAGGGGCCAGCTCAGGTGGAAGGGCACGAGGGGTTCCACTGGTGGGCTCAGGGCAGGAGGGGGCGGGGCAGAGCCACAGAGGTCACAGGGGCAGGTGCCAGGTGGTGAGCTGGGCCGGGGAAGGTTCTGAGAGGGGCTCAGGCAGGGGCAGTATTTGAAGGCTCCTTCTGACCGGAGGCTGGATCGGGGGGAGCTGGGCATGGGAGGGTGGGGAGAGGCACGGCTGGTGGCTATGTGCTGCCCCTGATGGGATGCAGACAGGGCGGGGCCACAGGACAGGCTGAGGGGCTCACTCCTTTGGCTCCCGCCACGGGTCCTGAAGCCTCATCAATGAAGCCTCTTTGCCGAGGCTTCACGTCTGTACCCTGGAGAGCAGTTCAGCAACCCCCCTTCCCCTGGTGGTGGTCCCCATTGGCTCCGGAAGGCGGACGTTGGCCGGGTGGGTAATCACGATGGTCCCAGGCTCTGACCGCTTCCCTCTAGTGGCCCCAGGAGGTCGGGACTGTTACTTCACCCCTCCCCCATTTACGGAAAGCAAACTGAAGCTCGAAGAGGTCGCGAACCTTGGTGGAGGTCCCACAGCCACCAGATGGGGGCAGGCACAGCTGGGACCCAAACCCAGGGTCCCCGTTCCACTGGGTGCCCTGCAGTCTCCCAACCCCAAAGGCCAAAGGCAGCCCTGCCTCACTGCTTGGGCGTTCATTCACTCACCCTAGCTGAGAGAGGCTGCAGGGAGGAACACGGGCAGTGCACCTCCAGGGGTTACCCTGACTCCTTGTGCAAAGGAGAGCAGCTCCGGCAGCAGCCAAGTGGTGGGGCCGGGGCCGGGGTTGGGGGGCAGGGACAGCACCAGCCCCGCCCCTCGGAGGCATCCACCGCTCGCTCCTGCCAAGGGAGCAGCCAAGGATGCCCGCAGGGTCCTCTTTGCGAGCAGTGTCTGCTTGGTACCCAGGCAGGTAGGCCAGGTCGGGACGAGAGTGGTCCTTGGTGAGGAGTCAGGCAGGAGGCCAGGGCTGCGGGACACGAAAGCAGTGTCTTCCGAAGGGCCGCTCCTGAGACGGTATGAGGGGCTTCCATTATCTGTGGGTGTGGGAAACTGGAAACCGAGGCTCCAGCAGACAAATGCCTTCTCACCTTAGACCCACGACAAAGAAGTGGTGCCGTGGGCATAACCTTGCTGGCCTGAGTGCAGGGCACTCGGCCACGCTGGCGAGGCCTGGGGGACACTCTCCTACCCTGCTGTGCAGGCCTCTGGAGCATCCGAGGCGAGCCCCCCGTGCTGCTTGTCCACGTGCCCCACCCCCAGCAGACCCCATCGGGCTGGGGCTCTACCAGCAGAACCGGTGCCTGGGGGCGGAGCCCAGGGAGGCTGAGACCACGCAGGTGCAGGAGCAGGGGCGCGTGGGGCAGGGGCAGGGCTTGGCAAACAGGACCCACCAGCACGACCTTGCCCCTTCAGAGCTACTGTCAGTGTAGACGTCTATGCAGCACGCAGCTGCCCCACACCTGGGTTTTTGTCCACATCTTCTGCAGCAGGTGGGGCAGGCCCTGTGACCATCTCCACTGTGCAGCTGAGGAAACAGAGACTCAGAGAAGGCAAGGGACTTGCCCCAAATCACACAGGCGGGCCAAGTCATCTGGCCTCTGACATCCTGCTGCGCAGCGAGTGGCCCAGGAAAGCGCCCTCTTTCTGGCCGCCCTGCCGTGGCTTGGCACTCCACTGGCGCCACAGCGGCTGCGTCCGTTCCTGGGGGCCCGCCGAGCGAGGCCCTGTGCTGAGGCGCCACATTTGTTACAAGGCAAATCCTCTCAGCGGCTTCCAAGGGGACACAGTTTGCCCTCATTTTATAGGGGGCGGAAAGGAGGCGCCCACCAGCAAGCTGAGACATTCACCCAAGGCCACGCGGCTGGAGCCAACACTACAGCCCAGGTCCTATTTCTCTTCTTAGAAAATTGAGATATAGTTCGCATACCGTAACAGTTACCATTTTTTTTTAAGTATGAGAGAAGCAATTTTATTAAATGAACTCATTTACCTGGCACTTTGAATTGGGCAGAGAAAAATATATGCACTGCATAAAAAGAATCACATCCTCCGACTTCCCTGGTGGTTCGGTGGTAAAGAATCTGTCTGCCAGTGCAAGGGACGCGGGTTTGATCCCGGGGCCGGGAAGATCGCATGTGCCGCGGGGCAGCTGAGCCCGAGAGCTCTAGAGCCCGTGCTCCTCAACGAGAGGAACCACTGCACAGCTTCAGGTCCCAACCTGACGATCCAGCACTAAACATCCTCCGTATGTCCCCCAGACATCTTCCAGGTCTTTTTCACTCTCTAAAAACCGCAGAAGAGTGACGGGTGCCACTGCCAACCCGCGCTGGCAACCCGGGAGCAGCAGCTCTGGGTGGTGGGTCTGCTCACAGAGCTCTCCCAGGACCTGGTGGAGATGTCCGTGCGAGCTGGGTCTGGCAGGGGGACTGAGAGTCAGGTGAGCTCCTGGGGGCGGAGGCTGGCTAGGAGCCTGTCAGGAAGCGGTGGCCCAGGCTGCTGCCCAGGTAAAGCAATGAACTTCAACCCAAGCACGGATGACGGGCATTCCGTCTGGAACGAGGGTCGATGTCCGCCGTGTGCTCCTTGGACGCCAGGCGTTGAGCGTGGCCTCCCCTGGTCCTCCTGGCTGCCCTGTGGAGAGGGTGTCAGAAGAGACAGGCAGAGAGGGCTAGGGACTCGCTCAGGGTCACACAGGCAGAAACGGCACTCAAGCCCAGGCCCGTGCGATTCTGGGCTGTGACAGCAACTGATTGATTGGCTATGTGCTGCTTGTGAAATGAACACGGTTTTTCTTAGGAAACAAACATATGGTCGCCAAAGGGGAACGGTGGGTAAAGGGGATAAATTACAAGGATGGGATTAATTTGTAACTACAAATACAGGAAAAATAAACAATCAGTAAGGACCTACTTTAGCAAGGGTGGTGTACTAAACACTCTGTAATAACTGATATGTGAAAAAAAAAGAAAAAAAAAAACGCAGAGATGAATAGATATATGTATAGGGATAACTGAATAAGATTCTGTACACCAAACATAACAAACACAACATTGTAAGTCAACTTTACTCCTAAAAAGATAAACCCTGGAGCTTCCCTGATGACTCAGGGGTAAAGAATCTGCCTGCCAATGCAGGAGACAGGGGTTCAGTCCCTGGTCCTGGAAGCTCCCACATGCGGTGGAGCAGTTAAGCCCTGCACCACAGCTACTGAGCCTGTGCTTTAGCACCCGGGAGCCGCAACTGCTGAGCCCACGAGCCGCAACTGCTGAAGTCCAAGTGCCCTAGAGTCCATGCTCCGCAACAGGAGAACTGCAAAATGAGAAACCCAAGACCCATCACTAGGGAGCAGCTCCTACTTGCCGGAGCTAGAGAAAAGCCCGGGCAGCACCGAAGACTCAGCAGAAACGAATAAATGCATTAAAAAAAAATAATTCAAAAAAAGAAAGACCAAGAAGTAACGAGACACTTTCCAAATTTCCACCCTTAATTTACAACCAGGGAACTAGGAGGACTAAGCTAAGGTTCCAGTTACCGTGAGTTAGACATGAGGATATCCTGCCATCTTGTGGCCATTTCCCACAATGGCACCCTTAAAAATATTCAATGAGCACCTCACATTCACAAGGACTGCTCGGGTGTAAATGATAACCTGCCCTTAGAAAATTGACGTGAGTAACTAATCACAAATAATTAGAAACTGGACAAACTATCAGGAACAAAATTTCAACAGTAAATTCTACTCACACTGTTTACAAAAAAAGGGCATGAAAAAATCACGAATTATAGATAAGCATATCAGAACCACAGTGAGGGGTCAACTCTGAATCAGTGCGAAAGGCATCATCAAAAATCAACAAGCAATAAGTGGTGGAAAAGGCATGAAGAAAAGGGAACCCTTTTATGATCTAGTGGCATGTGCATGTAGAATCAGTATAGAGAGGAGTATGGAACTGTCTTTAAGAGACAGAAAGAGAGCTACTCTGAGATCCTGCAGGCCCACTCTGAAGAGCATTTGAGGAGAAAAATAGACTTTGAAAAGGCACATGAAGCCAAGTGTTCACTGGACTAGAATTTCAATAGCCAACAGATAGAAGCCAACAAAATGTTTACAGAGAGATGAATGGATAAAGAAGAGACATGTGTACACAGTACAGTGTGACTCAGGTAGGAAAAACAGGTTTAAAAATGTGATTTTCAGGAATACAGATAAAACTATCAATAATCAAACTAAGTGAAGAAAGTCAGAATCAAAAAAAGACGAATATCATATCACTTATAAGTAAAATCTAAAAATGCACACCAGTGAATTAATTGAGAAAATGTAAGCAGACTCAGAGACTTAAAAAACAAACTTCCGGTTACTAAAGGAGAATGGAGGGGGCAAGGATAAATTCAAAAGTTTAGATTTAACATATATCATTCCATATAAAAGAGATAGTCAACAAGAACCTAGGTATACCAAGGGAGTTCAACGCTCTTGTAATAACCTATATAGGGAAAAACTTCGAATCTGAATAGATATATGTATATGTAAAATTGAAGACATATTTTCTACAACTACAACCACCACCATCTTGTATATCCATGTTACTACAATAAGGAATAAAAGTTAATTTAATTAAAAAAGAGGGATGCACACACAAGCTTTTGGGTATTTATTGTGGCACTGCTGCTGCTGCTAAGTCGCTTCAGTCGTGTCCGACTCTGTGCGACCCCAGAGATGGCAGCCCACAAGGCTCCCCATCCCTGGGATTCTCCAGGCAAGAACACTGGAGCGGGTTGCCATTTCCTTTTCCATTGCATGAAAGTGAAAAGTGAAAGTGAAGTCGCTCAGTCGTGTCCGACTCCTAGCGACCCCATGGACTGCAGCCTACCAGGCTCCTCCGTCCATGGGATTTTCCAGGCAAGAGTACTGGAGTGGGGTGCCATTGCCCTCTCCGTATTATGGCACATGCCACTTTAATTTTACAATCCCAAATCAGGACTTTAAGGCTCGCGATGCTGAAAGAACCGTAGTTGGGCACGAGGAAATTCTGCCACCTTGTGGCCATTCGTTGAAACAGCAACCTGAAAATTAATGCTTATGGGCTCTTGGTAATCACACTGTGTGGTGTTGGAAGAGAGGCTTGAGAGTCCCTAGGACTGCAAGGAAATCCAACCAGTCCATCCTAAAGGAAATCAGTCCTGAATATTCATTGGGAGGACTGATCCTGAAGTTGAAACTCCAATACTTTGGCCACCTGATGAGAAGAACTGACTCATTTGAAAAGACCCTGAGGCTGGGAAAGATTGAAGGCAGGAGGAGAAGGGGGTCACAGAGGATGAGACGGTAGGATGCCATTAAGGACTCAATGGGAGTTTCAGCAAGCTCAAGGTGTTGGTGATGGACAGGGAAGCCTGGTGTGCTGCAGTCCATGGGGTCTCAAAGAGTCAGACACGACTGAGCGACTGAATTGAACTGAATATTCACAAAAACTGCTGGGCTCCAAATTATACCTGCCTTCAAACAATTTCTAGGGTTAAGCAATAAAAAATAAAATACTGAAAATCAGCACAAACTGTCAAGAATAAGATATCCATAGGTAAATATGATTCATAATGTTTTTTTAAAGCACATACAAAGTTGCTCAATATAGACAATTATTAGAGATGTGAAAATCAAAAGTATAATGAGATATCACTTTCAAGAAGTCAAAAATGCCATTATCAAAATATCTATACACAAGAAAAGCTAGCGTGGGCTTAAGAAAAGGAACCCTTTCATGGTGCTGGTGGGATGTAATTGGTAACAGGTATAAGAGGGGCAAGAGACTCAGGTTCGATTCCTGGGTGGGGAAGTTCCCCTGGAGATGGAAATGGAAACCCACTCCAGTATTTTTGCTGGGAAATCCCATGGACAGAGAAGCCTGGCAGGCTGCAGTTCATGGGGTTGCAAAGAGTCAGACATGACTGAGCATGCACGCATTATCAGGACCAGTGAATTAATTCAGAAAACATAATCAGAGACTTAAAAAACAAGCTTCTGGTTACCAGTGAAGAAAGAAAGGGACAAAAGAGAAATAAGGAGGTCGGAATAAGCAAATGCAAACTGCTGCTGCTGGGCTGCTAAGTCGCTTCAGTCGTGTCCGACTCTGTGCCACACCATAGACGGCAGCCCACCAGGCTCCCCGTCCCTGGGATTCTCCAGGCAAGAACACTGGAGTGGGTTGCCATTTCCTTCTCCAATGCGTGAAAGTGAAAAGTGAAAGTGAAGTTGCTCAGTCGTGTCCGACTCCTACGGACTCCATGGACTGCAGCCTACTAGGCTCCTCCGTCCATGGGATTTTCCAGGCAAGAGTACTGGAGTGGGGTGCCACTGCCTTCTCCAAACTATTCCATGTTAAACAGACAAGGAACAGAGACCTACGTATACCAAGGAAGGTCTATCAACACCCTGCGATATCATACCTGGGACAAAAATCTGAAGAAGAATACATGCTTGTATATGTATAACTGAAAAAAGATTCTGTACACCTACAACACACACAACATTTTGTATTCTTGTTGCTACAATAAAAATTTAATATTAATTCAATAAAAGAAAGGAATAAGACAGAAGATTTTGGGTGGTGGTCCTGGCACATTCCACTCTACAACTCCAAAACAGGATTTCCAATCGGACTCCAGTTGCCAGAGTAGGGCTACCCTTGTGGTGAAGAATCTGCCTGCAATGCAGGAGACCTGGGTTCAGTCTCTGGGTTGGGAAGAACCCCTGGAGAAGGGAACAGCTACCCATGCCAGTATTCTGCTCTGGAGAATTCCATGGACTGTATAGTCCCTGTGGTCGCAAAGAGTCGGACACAACTGAGCGACTTGGCTCCTCCACGTTTCACTTTGCCAGAGTAGCCACAGTTGGTCACAAGGAAATCCTGCCACCTTGTGGCCATTCCCCTCAATAGCAACCTGAAAACTATTGCTTATGGGCACTTAATATTGACATAAACTGCGAAGTTCTAAATTATACTTGCTCTCAAAAAATTTCCATGAGCAACTCATATAGCTCCAATGCTTTGGCCACCTGATGCAAACAGTCAACTCATTGGAAAAGACCCTGATGCTGGGAAAGCAGAAGGAGAAGAGGGCGACAGAGGATGAGATGGTTCGATGGCATCACTGACTCAATGGACGTGAGTTTGAGCAAGCTCTGGGAGATGGTGAAGGACAGGGAAGCCTGGTGTCCTGCAGTCCATGGGGTCACGAAGAGTCGGACATGATTTGGCGATTGAACAACAACAACAACTAATCAAAAAAAAATACTGAAAAAACAGCGTGAACTACTAAGAATAAGATATCAACAGCTAAACACAATTCATAACGTATTTTAAAAAGCACATGAAAAGTCACTCAATATGGACATTTATCAGAGATGTGAAAATCACAAGTATAACAAGATATTACCTTCGAGAAGTCAAAAAGGCCATTATCAAAATACCTACACAGAAGAAGAGCTACAGTGAGCTTAAGAAAAAAGGAACCCTTTTATGGTGCTGGTGGATGCTATGATCAGGTCTCCCAGTTAGCGCATTGTTGCCTTGTGAAGTTGGGGAAGTTTTCCTCAGCCTCTCAGGGTTTCAGCGGGCTCATCTGTAAAGTGGGGGTTATGACCACCTGTTGAGTGCGTGCATGCGTGTGTGCTAAGTCACTTCAGTCATATTGGACTCTTTGCGACTCTATGGACTGTAGCCCACCAGGCTCCTCTGTCCACAGGATTTCCCAGGCAAGAATACTGGAGTGGGTTGCCATTTCCTTCTGCAGGAGATCTTCCCAACCCAGGGACTGAACTCCTGCCTCCTGCACTGGCAGGTGGGTTCTTTATCACGAGCCACCAGGGAAGCCCCACCTCCTCTTATCAGTAGCATATTCTTAGCTCTCCTGCCAGGCTTAGCTGCAGGAGAGAAGACCTAGGGCTCCAGGAAAGCAGGGAGAAATCCACTCTGTCCAGCGGTCTAGGTTTTCTCATCTTTCCTCGGGAACAGTCTTGGGATTGAACTGTTAGGAGAGTTCAGTGGGTTAATATGTGAAAACGCCTAGCACAGTGACTGGTCCCTGGTAACTGTTAGTAGCAGGAATATCATCCTTCACAGTTCAGGCTGGACATCACCTCCTCCAGGAAGCCATCCTGGTGTTATAACCGTCTCTGTTTATGTCTCTTCCGTGCTCCACCACAGCCCCAGGAAGGGATCGTGCTGCCTCTTGCTCACTGTTGTAGCCCCAGTGTGGCTGGCTTCATGTCAAATTTATTTTAGGTGAAAGAGTGGGACGGGTGAGAACACCTGTCCTGGGGCTTTGAGGCTGGTCCCTCAGCACTCCCACTCACACACTGGCTTGAACTCTTGGAGCTGCAACAACCCACCTCCCCGAGAAAGCGGGGCTGATGTAAGGAGGACATGAGAGCCTCTGCACGCCACCTGGCCCAGCACAGGTGTTCCATGAGCACCCACTGCTGCTCTGCAGTCTCCGCTCCAGCTACCCACAGCCCCAGCACAGCACCTGTCACGCTTGTGTCTGCTGCTCTGTCACCCTCGCCCGGCAAAACTGTAGAGTTAGCGAGCGCACAGCCTTTGCCTCAGCCCTGTGGCGGCCCCACACCCAGCCCAGGGCGTGCCTCAGAGCAGAGGCTTGGGCAAGGCTTCCCGAGGACTCAGACATCTGGCAGCTTTGCCATCCTGCTCCTCCATTGGCCCTGAATTACCTTTTCCTTCTGTCTTGGCCTGTGCAACTGTGTTCTTATTGGGCAAAACCTAGCATAAATGTCACCTTCCGCAGGGATGTCTTTCCTGAGCAAACTGACCCCGTGACTTCTGTCTCCTTGGAAATCTTCAAGCTCTGACTGCTTCCACTGAGAACCTGTCACTTTCACATAAGCTGTTCGTCTTGGTACCGTTAGGTTTCTCGGTTTGTGTCGTTGGCTAATTCTTCTCTTTCAATGGCACATACCCAGTGAAATTTCATTTTCCAAAGAGACTGATAGCATTTGCTAACATTTATCATCTGGAGAAGGTCTGATGGTTTCTCCAGACAGTCGTGCATAGTACACAGAATATGGCACATACATGTATGATTCTATTTGTTTCCTGCCTTCTCCAGAAAATTATTTAAAAATGGAATAAGCTCTGTAATGTAGTTAATGGTATTATTTCAATGCCAATTTCCTGGGTTTTAGAAAATATTTATTTGGCTTGGCAAGTGGGATCTTTCACTGTGGCACATACAGTTGCTCCAGGACATGTGGGATCTTAGTTTTCTGACCGAGGATGGAACCTGCATCCCCTGCATAGGAAGGCAAAATCTTAACCACTGGACCATTAGGGAAGCCCCCAATTTCCTGGTTTTGATATTGTACCACCAATGCGTAAAATGTCACTATGGAGGGAAGCTGGGTGAAGGGGCCATGATACACTTCATGTACTATTTTTGCAATTACCTGAAAGTCTATAATTACTTTAAAAATATCATTCTATAAAAATATGTGAGGCTGATTAAACATATAAAACTATGTTAAATATTAAAATAATAATATCTGGATTAGATGAGACACACAGACTTGGCTGTGTGTGATTATTTATTATACATTTTATAATATTTATTATACTTATACATACTGTATACTATATATACTATATTATATATATCGGAGAAGGCAATGGCACCCCACTCCAGTACTCTTGCCTGGAAAATCCCATGGACGGAGGAGCCTATTAGGCTGCAATCCATGGGGTCGCTAAGAGTCGGACATGACTGAGCGACCTCACTTTCACTTTTCACTTTCATGCATTGGAGAAGGAAATGGCAACCCACTCCAGTGTTCTTGCCTGGAGAATCCCAGGGACGGGGGAGCCTGGTGGGCTGCCATCTATGGGGTCGCACAGAGTCGGACATGACTGAAGTGACTTAGCATAGCATAGCATATATTACAATTGTACTCATCTCACACACTAGTAAAGTAATGCTCAAAATTCTCCAAGCCAGGCTTCAGCAATATGTGAACCGTGAACTTCCAGATGTTAAAGCTGGATTTAGAAAAGGCAGAGGAACAAAGGCAGAGATGAAATTGCCAACATCCGCTGGATCGTCGAAAAAGCAAGAGAGTTCCAGAAAAACATCTATTTCTGCTTTATTGACTATGCCAAAGCCTTTGACTGTGTGGATCACAATAAACTGTGGAAAATTCTGAAAGAGATGGGAATACCAGACCACCTGACCTGCCTCTTGAGAAATCTGTATGCAGGTCAGGAAGCAACAGTTAGAACTGGACATGGAACAACAGACTGGTTCCAAATAGGAAAAGGAGTACGTCAAGGCTGTATATTGTCACCCTGCTTATTTAACTTATATGCAGAGTACATCATGAGAAACGCTGGGCTGGAAGAAGCACAAGCTGGAATCAAGATTGCCAGGAGAAATATCAATAACCTGAGAAATGCAGACGACATCATCCTTATGGCAGAAAATGAAGAGGAACTAAAAGCCTCTTTATGAAAGTGAAAGAGGAGAGTGAAAAAGTTGGCTTAAAACTCAACATTCAGAAAATGAAGATCATGGCATCTGGTCCCATCACTTGATGGGAAATAGATGGGGAAACAGTGGAACCAGTGGCAGACTTTATTTTTTGGGCTCCACAATCACTGCAGATGGTGATTGCAGCCATGAAATTAAAAGACGCTTACTCCTTGGAAGGAAAGTTATGACCAACCTGCTGCTGCTGCTGCTAAGTTGCTTCAGTCGTGTCCGACTCTGTGAGACCCCATAGACGGCAGCCCACCAGGCCCCGCCGTCCCTGGGATTCTCCAGGCAAGAACACTGGAGTGGGTTGCCATTTCCCCCTCCAATGAGTGAAAGTGAAGTCGCTCAGTCGTGTCCGACTCTTAGCGACCCCATGGATTGCAGCCTACCAGGCTCCTCTGTCCATGGGATTTTCCAGGCAAGAGTACTGGAGTGGGTTGCCACTGCCTTCTCGGATGACCAACCTAGATAACATATTAAAAAGCAGAGATATTACTTTGCCAACAAAGGTCCGTCTAGTAAAGGCTATGGTTTTTCCAGTGGTCACGTATAGATGTGAGAGTTGGACTGTGAAGAAAGCTGAGTGCCGAAGAATTGATGCTTTTGAACTGTGGTGCTGGAGAAGACTCTTTCGAGTCCCTTGGACTGCAAGGAAATCCAACCAGTCCATCCTAAATGAGACCAGTCCTGGGTGTTCATTGGAAGGACTGATGCTGAGGCTGAAACTCCAATACTTTGGCCACCTCACACGAAAAGTTGACTTATTGGAAAAGACCCTGATGCTGGGAGGGATTGGGGGCAGGAGAAGAAGGGGATGACAGAGGATGAGATGGCTAGATGGCATCACCAACTCGATGCACATGAGTTTGGTTGAACTCCGGTAGTTGGTGATGGACAGGGAGGCCTGGCATGCTTCGATTCATGGGTTTGTAAAGAGTCCGACATGACTGAGCGACTGAACTGAACTGATACTTATACCCAATGTAAAATATATATACTATGTAAATATATATAACGCATACAATACGTATTATATATAATATATTTTTATAAATGTTTCATATATTATAAATCACATATAAATTATAATATATATAGTATATACATATTATATAATAATTATTCTATATTGTGTATATATTATATATATCATATTATATAATATATATTACACATCACATTATATATATAATATAATATATAATTTATACATGTGTAATATATAATAATATATATTATATGTAACATGATGTGTATTATATTATATATTATATAATTTTTAAAATATATAAATTAATATTCTATATATACATAGATATATATATACATATATAAATACATACAAATATACACACATATATAAAATACATATATTATATATTATATTATATATAATGTTATATATTTTATATATAATAACTATATTTTAATATATGATTATAATATATATATAAACATATATATACATACATGTGCATTAGTTCAGTTCAGTTCAGTCGCTCAGTCATGTCCGATTCTTTGTGACCCCATGAATTGCAGCATGCCAGGCCTCCCTGTCCATCACCAACTCCTGGAGTTCACTCAAACTCAGGTCCATCGAGTCTGTGATGCCATCCAGCCATCTCATCCTCTGTTGTCCCCTTCTTCTCCTGCCCCCAATCCCTCCCAGCATTAGTCTCTCCAATGAGTCAACTCTTCGCATGAGGTGGCCAAAGTACTAGTTTCAGCTTTAGCATCATTCTATACATAAAATATACATATTATATATAATATATATTATAAATATTATATTATATTATATATCATATATATATTTAAATATATAAGTATTTATGTATTTATATATTATATTATGTTTATTATATTATATAAATATATAAAATATATTGTTTATTTATATATTATATATAATTATAAAATATATAATATATATTTATAAATAAATAAGCCATTTAGCAGCAGCATATTATATTATTTAATTATAAATAATACATAATATAATGTATTATATAATTTTTATATATATTATATTGTACATGCTGCTGCTAAGTCGCTTCAGTCGTCTCCGACTCGGTGCGACCCCATAGACGGCAGCCCACCAGGCTCCCCTGTCCCTGGGATTCTCCAGGCAAGAACACTGGAGTGGGTTGCCATTTCCTTCCAATGCATGAAAGTGAAAAGTGAAAGTGAAGTCGCTCAGTCGTGTCTGACTCCTAGCAACCCCATGGACTGCAGCCTACCAGGCTCCTCCGTCCATGGGATTTTCCAGGCAAGAGTACTGGAGTGGGGTGCCATTGCCTTCTCCATATTATACATAATGTATAATATTTTATTATAAATAAATATATTATATATTTTATAATTATATATAATATATAAACAAATGTAACATATTTACATATACATATATATAATGTATAATATAATATTATACATTTTATAATATTAAAAGACTAATGATAAAGTGCACAACTGTAGGGGACTGTTTTGAACCGTGGTGCCATCCATACTGGGGAATTCCATGCAGATACTGAAAAACACCAAGTAGAAATGTATTTATTGTTTTGGGAAACTTTTACCAATATCTTGATGAATTAAAAATACTGAATGGATATATTGAGTCTGGAAGGATATTTACCAAAATGTTAAACATTATTGTCTCAGGGTGGCAGGATTGTAGGATTTTTTAAATTTCCTTTTGCTTACTTGTATATTTCCATAATGCAAATATTATTTTAAATGTTTTTAAGAGGATGATCAGAAATTATCCAGGAGGAGGAGAAAGTTAATAGTACCAGAATTGGGAGTGAGATACCTATAGCGATCCTGGCCTGGCCGACCCAGCAAAACGGGAAATGGAACACTATGAAGTTCTCCTTGGAGGTGTGAGGTTTTCCGGATGACGCGGAATTCCCCGAAGGGCTGCTTCAAGCGGTAGGTTAGACTTACAGCTCTAGTTTAACTCTTCTTTTCACAGGTAAGTGATCTTGGGCAACACCGGCGCCTCTCAGAGACTGAGTTTTCCTGTTCGTAACACAGAAGGGAAGCCGACCTCAAAACAAAGAAGAAAAATAGACCTCAAAGTCTCTATGATCTTCTCCATCTCCATCATGTTATATAGGCTCAGTTCAGCTCAGTTCAGTCGCTCAGTCGTGTCCGACTCTTTGCGACCCCATGGACTGCAGCACGCCAGGCCTCCCTGTCCATCACCAACTCCCGGAGCTTACTCAAACTCACGTCCATTGAGTCCGGGATGCTATCTAACCGTCTCGTGGTATTTTTTGCTCGGCGGAGCAGCAACGTGTCGAGGGCGGAGTTAACTCAGACGCCCCGCCCCCTTGGCCCCGCCTCACTGCCCCCGCCCCCGCCCGGGTTGTACCCTTGACCCCGCCCCCAGCCTGTGCGTCCACCGGAAGTGCCCGCACGCGGGCAGCTCACTTCCGCCTGGCAGGTGACAGCCTCGGGGCTCCGAGCGTCCAGCGGCGCGGGCGCACCGGGAGAGCGGGAGGACAAGGCCGCGGACATTTTCCTGCCGCGTCGAGCCGCACCGTGGCGTCAGGAGCCGTTCGGACCTGCGGGTGAGGAAGCGGGGAGCCTGGCGAGGCCAGAGAAGAAGTGGGGCGGGGAGTCGGGAGTCTGAGGTGAGGGGTTTCTGGGGTCAAAGGTCACGGAGAGGACGGGGCGCTGGAGGGTCTAGGGTGGCTTCCCAGGCCGGGAGGAGGCAGAAGGGCTGCGGGTTCATTCATTCGCGCCCCCTTGGCCGCCGGCGTGCACCCCAGCCGTCCCAGGTCCGCAGTCCCTGCCGGGGCGCCCTCCCGTAGAGACTCCTAGACTTAGGCCCAGGGGAGCTTGCGCCTGGCCTGACAGGAAACTTCTCTTCGGGTCTTGGTTCCCCCTGCACACTCACCGCCGTGGCTATCCTGAGGCCTCCTCGTCGTCGTTAAGGGCCTTATCTCTTTGCCAAGGTTCAAAAAAAGAAAAAAAAATTATGAAACGGCCTGGCGCCACCGCCTTTAGGGTGGGGTTGGACAGAGGATTGGTCTGTCCGTAGGCGCCTGACAGACGAGGTACCTGGGGACCCCTGTAATAACGCCAGAACTACTGATGGGAATGCTAGCTGCTGGTTATTGAGCTGTGTCCAGGCACCGTGCGTAGAATGCCGCATTTAAACTTCCCAGCAATCTTTGTGAGGCATCTACTATTATTATCCCCATTTTATCCATGAGGAAACTGAGGCGCAGAAAAGTTCAGTCACACCTGTAAGGTCAGTCGAGTAGTATGGATGAGTGCCAGGGTTCCTACCTGGGCTCGCAGGGCCCTGCAGCCTGCTGAGACTGAAGCAAGGTTGGCGTTTAGGGGCTGATTAATATCTTTAGCCGCCATTAAATTTATTTGCGTCTATAGAAAGATGTATTTCCCTGGAGAAGGAAATGGCAACCCACTCCAGTATTCTTGCCTGGAGAATCCCATGGACAGCGGAGCCTGGTGGGCTACAGTCCACAGGGTCGCAGAGTCGGACATGACTGAGCGACTGAACAACAGCCTCTACAGATGTAGCTTTCTTGCTTCTCATCTACCTTCCTAAGGAGCATTGATTCACTTTCTTTAGGATGAAATGGTCTTGCAGGCCATTGCTGTAACTGATTACTGTTCAGGCCGAGAAGGGACGTTTTTCCCAACTGTTGAGAACTGCGAGACATAAAACAGTCTAGCCACACAATGGATTTAAGAATATGCTGAACCTCTCTTGAGAGTGGTCGAGCTGCATTCTTTTTCAAGTAAGAGGAGGAACCACATGACCCCTAGGGTATCTTTTGGCCCTAGGTTCTTGAAGAGCATACCCAAGGCAAGGGCCTGAGTCTCTGAGAAAAGTGCAGGTCCCATGGCTTCATGACTGGAGAACACACATCTTGTCTGGGAGACAGTGAGGTGGCTTCATGGCCAGAGGACTAGGTCTTGTGAGTCTGAGCTTTACTCAGTTGCAGACATTCACTTGCTGCAGTTCTGCTTCAGTCTCCCTGACAGCAGCACAGACCTGCTGACTTCCTACCCACTCCTGGGTTTTACAAGCCTTAATGAACCTGTGAGGGTTTCCACACATGTATAAAGAAAGCTGGGGTATAAATATTACTGTGCAGTACCTGTTTTTAAACTCCACTGTCTGTTTTCCTAGTTCCATTGAATTCACAGAAACTTAATATTGTCACCTGATCCCCATCCCTCCAAGGCAGGATTTGAGCTGAAGTGACTCGTCACAGACGGTAGGAACAGGAGCAGCACTGAGTGTCTGGCTCCCTGCCCTGAGTTGAGCCCACCAGGCTCCTTTGACCCCTCAGGGCAGCTTCATGAAGAGTGGCTTCACGAATGTTCAAAGACTCAGATCCCTCAGACTTTGTATAAAGTTTAACTGTTGAGTGTGGTTTGAGTAGAGGCTTCACCTGAGCGACTTGAAGAGCTCAGTGGTGTGTGGAAAGAGCCTTCCTTGTCCCCCCATCTGTCAGCCGTGGATTCTCCTCCCAGTTCGGCAGCTTGTGGATTCTCCTCCCAGTTCGGCAGCTTCTTGGTAGTGTGACCCAGAGCCACCTTTACCTCAGCTCTACAGTAATCCGACCACCTTCCCCTCCGCCTCAGCACTGACTCGTGTGGAAGCTGGACAGGGACGTTTGTGCAGTCTGCTGTGGCGAGGGCCTTGACCCCAGGCAGTTGATGTTTCCTGGGGGCCTGGTTTCGGGGGGTGTTACTTCTCTCTGCAGACACCTTTGTGTACACAGGACTTCTCCCACCCTTCTTGTTTCACTTCCTTAAAGTGTTTAAGAACAAGTTCAGTCTGTTGGTCCTGCTAGCTCTGGGCTTGGACTTTCATCTTTTTCTAGTTATCCTCGAAGCCGTTGCATGACTTGCTTTGCTTACTTCCCGAAAACCCCCATTCTTGGCACCAAACTGTGATGTGCTAATGGTGAGCCAGCATGGCTTGGTTATGAGTTTTGAGCTCCAGTGTGTTTCCAAAAGCCAAAGGGGCTTCTGTTACTTGCAGGTATTTCTTTTTATGAATAGGTCTTTTTGCCTAAGATAGATCACTGATAAGTTTTCACAGCCCAGAAATGATTTTTGTGTTCTTTTTCTCTTCACACAGAGAGGAATGAATAGCTCCAGAGAGAAAATATTAATTAGGCAAGTGGGAAATCTTTTTAAAATAATTCTACTTGAGGGGACTTCCCTGGTGGCCTAGTGGTTAAGAATTTGCCTTGCAATGCAGGGGACTCCGGTTTGATCCCTGGTCAGGGAACTAAGATCCCACATGCCGCAGAGCAACTAAGCCCACACTCCACAACTAGAGAGTCCGTGGGTCGCAACAAAAGATCCCACGTGCTGCAGCTAAGACCCAGTACGACTGGATAAATACATATTTTTTAAACAGTTCTACTTGAATGTCCATCCGTGGACCCTCCTTGCTCTCGGCTGAAGCTCACATTTCGTGGCCTGGCCTGCTCGGCCTTTTGAGCTCTAGCCCCGCTGGGCTCTCCTGCCTCGTCTCTCCAGCTGCCCACTCCAGCCTCTCCCCGAGTGCAGGCAGATGCAGCTGCTCTCGGCTCCCGCCAGCCCAGCTGCTGGCCTGTGTGTCTCTGCTTTGTGCTGGCCCCGCCTCCTGGGCACAGGCTGCTGTCGCACACGCCCCTTTTTCCAGACCACTGCTTGGTGCTCCCCCTCTGATCTGCTCCCCCACCCCAACCACCTGCAAGCCTGAGCTGGATGTCTTGAGGCACTGGTCACAGTGTGTTGTCATTCTCTGTGTACTTGGCTGTCTTCTAAGTAAGCAGCTCTTAATCCTTGGAGAGGACTTGTGTGAACTGTCTGTGTCTCCAGCACCTAGTGAAATATCTGGTGCATAGTAGGTGCTCAGTAACTGAATGAGTAAGTGGATATTGAATGCACTGAACTCTTAGGATTCCTGGGGAACTCAAAAGCACTTCCCAGATGATCTCCCATCCTTCCTTATATCACCCCAGGAGAGTCGGGAGAAATCCGCCCTGTGGTGGGATTAACTGGTCTCCAACTGCTGCTGCTACCAGAGTGCTCCAGGGCCTTCAGAGACCTGGGGGCTGGGGAGCAGCAGGGGGAGCCAGTGGTGACGGCTCTCCCTGTGTAGGAATAAAAGTGGCTAACGTTCATCAAGCTCCTGGTGGGCTGGACACCGTTGAGGGCTTTGTACGTATTCACTTGCCTTAGCCTCACTTACCCCTTAAGCACGTGACGTAGTAATTCTCGTGAGCTGTGGTATGGTTGTGCCTGTTAGGCTATGCAGACCCCTCGAGTGCCTGGGTTGTACCTGCTGGGGCCGCCTTTCCTTTCCCAACCCCTTGTTCTTGAATTGTCTCCTGCTTTTAATAGAGCTGAGGGAGGGCTTGGCTGTGGTTCTTCTCCCAAGCCTCATGCTTTTTGGGTTCTTTAGCGTTGGGCTTGACCTCTGACCTCTACTAAGAGAGTCTCCCTGAAGTTGGGAGGCCTCCTCCAGTTAGAGGAACGGTATGGCTGGTTGACTGCAGAGTGCCCAGAGTTCATCAGCCAGGATGTCTTAGTCACTGACCCTCTGTCTCCTCTGTGGACTTGAGCCACAAGCTGGTAGATTTGGAATTCAGGTCTCTAAAGCTTTAAAACCAAGCCTTCAGTATTGGTTTTCAGCACTGAAGACATTTGTTACAGCTGAGCTCTGTAGAGTACTCAACTTGGGTGGCACATACTTTTTATCACACCCTAATAGCTTTTAGGGTCCTAAGCTTATTCAGAGTAGAAAGACAAAATTTCGTTATAGCCAGGTATAAGAGGAGTCTGTCTCTGCGGTCCTCACTCTCTGATCTCTAAGGGCTGGGTGGCTGGGTGTTGAGACACTGAGGTCAGAGCCTTTGTATGTCTTCACATTCACTCATTCATTCAGTATTTATTGAGCCCTGCTGTGTGCTTGGCACTGGGCTGAATGTGGTGGCAGGTAAACAAGCCACACAGTTTCTGCCCTTGGGTTGCTTACCACATTGCAATGGGGGAGAGACCAAGAAGAAATAGAGAACAGACGTAATAATTACAAAAATGGGCAAGTCACGAGGGAAACGAGGCACAGCTGCTTCCTCTGGTTAGAGCATAAGCCAGATCTCAGGACACTTGTTTAAAACTCTCCAGGGACTCAGCTCCTTCAGAGTAAAAGCCGGAGTCCTGACCTTGACCTGTAAGGCCCCATCCATCCTCCCCTGACCTCATGACCTGCTGCTACTTCATAGTACTCTGTTCAGGCCATACTGCCTCCCCGCTATTCCTCAAACAGGCCGGGCACACTCCCACCTTTGCAGTATTTTCTGTGCCTGGAAGGCTCTTCCCAGGCAGTACCACCTGTCACCTTCTCAGGAGGCCTTTTGTGGCCACCCTGGTTAAATCTCAACCTCGCACTCCCCCTCCCCCACACCGCCTGTCCTTGTTTTCCTTTTCTCCACAGCATTTTTCACGGTCTGAGATTCTATATGTATATTAGTCATTTATCTTGCTTATCGTTCCAGTCTGCCATTAGGATGTAATCTCTATGAGGGGAAGAGTTTTTGTCTGTTTAATTCACTGCTTCATCCCCAGCATACAGACCTGTGTATGACTCGGTGAATGTGTGACTAGGAGCACTGGGCTACGAGGACAGAAAAATACCTATTTAGTGCGTGCAGGGGTGGTGTCTTTGAAGTGACGTCACCTAAGCTGAGATTTGAAGGATGAGTCTAATCCAGGCAGAAGGATCAGCAAGTAGAAGGCAGTGAAGAGCTTGGCAACTAAAGGAACCAGGAAGAAGGCCCCTGGCCTCCGTGGGCCAGGAGGGTTGCAGGCAGAGGGGAGGGCCTCCCTGAGCTCGCATCATAGCCGGTGTCAGGGCCCCCTCCACCCACCTTCCCCAGCATTTGTACCCTAACTTCCTGCAGCTCTGGTCGCGCTCTGAGCTGGTGCCCAGGGCAGGGGATGGTGATCTGAGAGAAGTGGCCTGAAGATTTCTCCCGTTGGAGATGCTGCGACCTGATCTTCTACCCGTTGCCCTTTCTTCTCTCTCTTATCGCATATTTATTTACCTTCCATCGGAGAAGGCAATGGCACCCTACTCCAGTACTCTTGCCTGGAAAATCCCATGGATGGAGGAGCCTGGTGGGCTGCAGTCCATGGGGTCGCGAAGAGTCGGACATGACTGCGCGACTTCACTTTCACTTTTCACTTTCATGCATTGTAGAAGGAAATGGCAACCCACTCCAGTGTTCTTGCCTGGAGAATCCCAGGGACGGGGGAGCCTGGTGGGTTGCTGTCTATGGGGTCGCAGAGTTGGACACCACTGAAGTGATTTAACAGCAGCAGCAGCAGTGGCTGAAAATGAACCAGGGTGTTTGGCAGTCTCAATTTCAATTTTGTCAAAATAGCTTGACAATCAGAACAGATGGAGCTCCGACCCTGGCACACCCCATGAAATGAACATTGGGAGGCTGCCCTTTAGCTGAGGTTGGCTTACATAAAATTTCCCCAAGAGAAGTTAGCCCTAGTCTTTTGCATATTGACTGAGCACCTCCTGCTTGCCCTGCGCCCGTCCAGGAGCTAGGGACGTAGCAGGGAATGGAATGGACAAATCCTCGTCCATGGAATTTCATTATGGAGGGAGAAACAGGTAATATAAATGTGTTTCTATAACAAAGGCTAGACTGTGGGGTAGGAGGGAGAGCGGAGAGCATGGCCTCCTCGAACCCTGAGAAGAGAGTGTTTCACGGGGGAGGGAATGGTCAGTGGCGCCCAGTGCCTGTTAGCATGAGACTTGGCGTTTGATGAGATTACCACATCTGCTGGCAGGCCCAGCTCACCCTGGCATCCAGGGCTATCTTTGAATCTCATCCTTTCCCGCCCAGGCTCACCTGCTCCTTTCCCTGCCAAGACCCTGCCTTCAGACTCCTAAGCACGTGCACTTGTTTTGGCCCTGGATGTGTCACTCCTCTGTCAGCATCTCTCATCCTCATGTTTAAATGGGTTACTGGAGAATCAAATGACAGGGGCCATAGATTAGCACAGAGCCCATGTCCCAGCCAGTGTTTGTGTTGGTTTCAGGTCGCTCAGTCGTGTCCGACTCTTTGCGACCTCATGAATCACAGCACGCCAGGCCTCCCTGTCCATCACCAACTCCCGGAGTTCACTCAAACTCATGTCCATCAAGTCGGTGATGCCATCCAGCCGTCTCATCCTCTGTCGCCCCCTTCTCCTCCTGCCCCCAGTCCCTCCCAGCATCGGAGTCTTTTCCAATGAGTCAACTCTGCATGAGGTGGCCAAAGTACTGGAGTTTCAGCGTTAGCATCAGTCCTTCCAATGAACACCCAGGACTGATCTCCCGGCAGTCTTGATTCCAGCTTGTGCTTCTTCCAGTCCGGCATTTCTCATGACGTACTCTGCATATAAGTTAAATAAGCAGGGTGACAATATACAGCCTTGACGTACTCCTTTTCCTATTTGGAACCAGTCTGTTGTTCCATGTCCAGTTCTAATTGTTGCTTCCTGACCTGCATACAGATTTCTCAAGAGGCAGGTCAGGTGGTCTGGTATTCCCATCTCTTTCAGAATTTCCCTCAGTTTATTGTGATCCACACAGTCAAAGGCTTTGGCATAGTCAATAAAGCAGAAATAGATGTTTTTCTGGAACTCTCTTGCTTTTTCGACGATCCAGCGGATGTTGGCAATTTGATCTCTGGTTCCTCTGCCTTTTCTAAAACCAGCTTGAACATCAGGAAGTTCCTGGTTCACGTATTTCTGAAGCCTGGCTTGGAGAATTTTGAGCATTACTTTACTAGCGTGTGAGATGAATGCAATTGTGAGGTAGTTTGAGCATTCTTTGGCATTACTTTTCTTTGGGATTGGAATGAAAACTGACCTTTTCCAGTCCTGTGGCCACTGCTGAGTTTTCCAAATTTGCTGGCATATTGAGTGCAGCACTTTCACAGCATCATCTTTCAGGATTCGAAATAGCTCAACTGAAATTCCATCACCTCTACTAGCTTTGTTCATAGTGATGCTTTCTAAGGCCCACTTGACTTCACATTCCAGAATGTCTGGCTCTAGGTCAGTGATCACACCATCGTGATTATCTGGGTTGTGAAGATCTTTTTTGTACAGTTCTCCTGTGTATTCTTGCCATCTCTTCTTAATATCTTCTGCTTGTTAGGTCCATACCATTTCTGTCCTTTATCGAGCCCATCTTTGCATGAAATGTTCCCTTGGTATCTCTGATTTTCTTGAAGAGATCTCTAGTCTTTCCCATTCTGTTGTTTTCCTCTATCTCTTTGCATTGATCGCTGAGGAAGGCTTTCTTATCTCTCCTTGCTATTCTTTGGAACTCTGCATTCAGATGTTTATATCTTTCCTTTTCTCCTTTGCTTTTCGCTTCTCTTCTTTTCACAGCTATTTGTAAGGCCTCCCCAGACAGCCATTTTGCTTTTTTGCATTTCTTTTCCATGGGGATGGTCTTGATCCCTGTCTCCTGTATAATGTCACGAACCTCCGAACCTCCATCCATAGTTCATCAGGCACTCTATCTATCAGATCTAGTCCTAAAGGACTATTTAAATTTCTCACTTCCACTGTATAATCCTATTTCTTACTTCCACTGTATAATCATAAGGGATTTGATTTAGGTCATACCTGAATGGTCTAGTGGTTTTCCCTACTTTCTTCAATTTCAGCATGAATTTGGCAATAAGGAGTTAATGATCTGAGCCACAGTCAACTCCTGGTCTTGTTTTTGCTGACTGTATAGAGCTTCTCCATCTTTGGCTGCAAATAATATAATCAATCTGATTTCAGTGTTGACCATCTGGTAATGTCCATGTGTAGAGTCTTGTGTTGTTGGAAGAGGGTGTTTGCTATGACCAGTCATTCTCTTGGCAAAGCTCATTAGGCTTTGCCCTGCTTCATTCCGTATTCCAAGGCCAAATTTGCCTGTTACCCCAGGTGTTTCTTGACTTCCTACTTTTGCATTACAGTCCCCTATAATGAAAAGGACATTTTTTTGGGGTGTTAGTTCTAAAAGGTCTTGTAGGTCTTCATGGAACCGTTCAGCTTCTTCAGCGTTACTGGTTGGGGCATAGGCTTGGATTACTGTGATACTGAATGGTTTGCCTTGGAAATGAACAGAGATCATTCTGTCATTTTTGAGATTGCATCCAAGTACTGCATTTCGGACTCTTTTGTTGACCATGATGGCTACTCCATTTCTTCTAAGGAATTCCTGCCAGCAGTAGTAGATATAATGGTCATCTGAGTTAAATTCACCCATTCCAATCCATTTCTAGAATGTCAACATTCACTCTTGCCATCTCCTGTTTGACCACTTCCAATTAGCCTTGATTCATGGACCTAACATTCCAGGTTCCTATGCAATATTGCTCTTTACAGCATCGGACCTTGCTTCTATCACCAGTCACATCCACAACTGGGTATTGTTTTTGCTTTGGCTCCATCCCTTCATTCTTTCTGGAATTATTTCTCCACTGATCTCCAGTAGCATATTGGGCACCTACTGATCTGGGGAGTTTCTCTTTCAGTATCCTATCATTTTGCCTTTTCATACTGTTCATGGGGTTCTCAAGGCAAGAATACTGAAGTGGTTTACCATTCCCTTCTCCAGTGGACCACATTCTGTCAGACCTCTCCACCATGACCCGCCCATCTTGGGTGGCCCCACAGGGCATGGCTTAGTTTCTTTGAGTTAGACCAGGCTGTGGTCCGTGTGATCACATTGGCTAGTTTCTGTGATTATGGTTTCAGTGTGTCTGCCCTCTGATGCCCTCTTGCAACACCTACCGTCTTACTTGGGTTTCTCTTACCTTGGACGTGGGGTATCTCTTCACGGCTGCTCCAGTAAAGTGCAGCCGCTGCTCCTTACCTTGGACGAGGGGTATCTCCTCATGGCCGCCCCTCCTGACCTTGAACGTGGAGTAGCTCCTCTCAGCCCTCCTGCGCCCATGCAGCCACCGCTCCTTGGACGTAGTGTAGCTCCTCTCGGCCGCTCCTGCAGCATCGTGTTGGTTTAGTGATTCTGTATTCACTTTGTATTGCTGGCATCTTGTGGGTCTTCTCCATATCACCTTCACCCCTCCCTTTCCAAATCTGATACATCTTTTCACATCCCGCCAAGCCCCTGTGAATCCAGAAGGGCTTCCTTTGAGGCCCCACCCATTTCAAAGTCTGAGCTTTGGTGGGTGTTATCTGGAGGGCATGATTTCTTGGCTGTTCCTCTGAAGTCTGTCCCCTGCCCTTGGAACCTGAAAGAGCCAGCAGGGAAAGACTGCTTTGTCTGCTGTGTGTGTGTGTGTGCTCCTGTGTGGGGCAGAGCCCCAGGCTATATCCAAAATGAGACAGATTTTCAGAAGGTGTTCCCAATGTATAGGCAGGAAAACCAAGGTCTTGGGAGCCTAGTTCTGTAGTTTCTGATCCTGTCTTCTCATCTGCATTAATTTAAAGACTGTTTAGAAGAAATCCCTATTATTTTGTGTTTAAGGAACTTTTCTTTACTTCGCAGCAGATCTTGCCATGCATTGCTGTTTGCTTGGAGGTTAGTTGAGAACCAGCGCTTGTTGCTAGAATTCAGTCCTGGAGACTCAGTTGATAGCACGCTGCCCGTGCCGTTTGCCTGCTTGCGGTTCCTTTTCGTTTTGAGACTTCAGTTGTTAGTGGGTCTCAGAAGATGGACTTTGACTAATCAGTTTTCATCCAGATCCCAGGAGGCCCGTAATTCAGTGAGCTCACCCAGACGGGCTTTTGCTGGGCACGTTACCAAACTTGACGTTTAGGGCCCGCTGGATGGGCTGGCCCTAAAACAACCTGTAATTCAGCCTTCGAGGGACTCGGCAGGGATGTGTGGCAACATACTTCACGTACCATTTAGCCTGGAGTGTGTGTGTTTCTGCCAGGGCTTCATCAGAGAGGAGGAGTCGCCTCTCTGGACACGGTGGGACACATGTGGCTTCATTGTGGGGCTCGGGTAGAGAGTGTCAGTGCTACCAGTTTCCAGCTGTGTGACTCCAGACAAATGCCTTGACCCCTCTGGGCTGTAGTTTCCCCATCTGTAAACTTGGGATATTATCAGTACCTTCTCCACAGATCACTGTGAGGATTACGCGTAAAACTATGTTGTTTCTGGCCCACGGCGTGTGACAGATGGCTGTCATTGCCACAGCTACTGCCACCTGTGTTTCAAATCTTGTTCCAAACCCAAAGAAGAGTACGGCTTACTTTCTCGGAGCAATTGAGCTGGCTCGAAAGAGCCGATCTGAGTTGGGGGATTACATCGTCTCAGAGAGAAAGTCTGAAATCTGGTTTCTCTACCGCTGACTCACCTTTTAATCTTCAAGGTGGCCTTACCTGCCTCCCTGTCAGTAATGTGAACTTTAGTACTCACCCGTGAGGATCTTTTCCTTCTGCAAAGGGGACTGTCAGACAGGCGAGGAGCGATGAGTAGAATTACTGGGGCAAGTAGGATCATTGTCTCTGGTAAACACCGTCTGTGTTAAATGGGATAATGGACACAAACCTTTGTTGTTTGTGTCCAGACTTGACGTGGCATGGCAGGAGTGGGGGGATATCATGAAATGAATCAACTTCTGCCCTTGAGACAGAACTGAAACAGCAAAACGTGGTTTGGTTAAAGTTTGGGTTTTGTGTTCCAAGAGATGGTGGCACTCCCCTCGCCCCTTCTGTCCACTCCCCTACCTGAGTCTTGACTGTCCTTGAGCCAACACTTGCCTCAGAGCAGGCTTCTGAAAGCCATTCCTCAGGCAAGGTTAACAGTCACAGTTTCAGCACTGAAGCTGGAAGCTAGCAGCCCAGACTTCTGGGGATCGGTTTTCCCTGCCTGAATATCCTTGAACTCAGAGGTGGGTCTTGGAGCCGGCTCAGACCTCGTCAGATGCTCTTTCCCCGTCTCCTTTCCTGAATTTCTCTGGCTGCGCCCACTGACAGGCTCTGACTGTCTCCTGGCTCTGTCCCTGGGTGCTGACGGCGTGCTG
Source organism: Bos mutus (assembly GCF_027580195.1). Classification (NCBI taxonomy): domain Eukaryota; kingdom Metazoa; phylum Chordata; class Mammalia; order Artiodactyla; family Bovidae; genus Bos; species Bos mutus. The sequence goes on from NC_091633.1 coordinate 4,152,720, forward strand.
CGCAGGCACTGCCAGCTTCACGCTTCTCGGCCGACTGCAGAGCGGGAGTTGCTCAGACATGAATCATTGCCCAAAACCAGGATAGCCCTCTCCCTGGCCGTCGGCCGGCCGTCTGGGGAGCTGCTCGGCCTGTTGGCACTCTCCCTCCTACTGAAGATGTAACGGGGCCTGCTGGCCCTGCTGCCTTCTGAGCTGGTTTTCTTTTTTGTCCCCTTGGAAATGTTTTCTGTTGTGTTCTGTGAACGATCGTGCTCCGTTTCTCTTGTTTGATGCCCAGGAAGACTGGTGAGGAAGTGGGTTTCTCCTCTAGCAGGGGATCCTAGAACGTGAGATGCCAGAGGGACTCGGTCATTTAAACTTTGTTTTCAAACTTTTCTGTGGAATGGTGGGGTATCCGAAGGGCCCCTGGTGAGGAGGGAGAGAAGTGGGCATAGTGGAACGAGCCAGCCTCTGTGCCCTCACCCTCCCTTCAGCCAGAGCAGGTCCACTTTTATTTTAAACAATTTCAAAATGGGATGGTGGCGGGATGGGATGCAGCTTGAAAGGCCAAGGATCTGGTTGAATTCTCCCTTGACAACTGGAGAAAGGAAGGCCTAGAGGTGGGGAATCTGCCCAGGGTCACTCAGCTGCTGGTAGCAAGGCTGGAGTTCCTGGCCAGCCGTCTCAGCTTTGGATCAGTCTTGCCATGTTTGCAGAACGTTAACTGCAAAGCCTTATGTTCCCAGTTCGCCCAGTCATCACCGTCTGGCACTCATCAAGGAGTCCTGTTGTTTTGATCTGTTATGAGCCCTTGGTTTTCTAGCTGCTCTGGGAACCTGTCTTTCATTTTGCCTGCAAACATTTGGTGAACTCCTGGAATGTGCCAGACGTCGTGCTGGTCACTGGGTTGACAGCATCAGACAGGACAGATCCTGAATAGAGCCGTGAGGAGGGCTGTGGAGCAGTGCGCAGGGTGGTTGAGCGAGCTGCCGAGCAGGCTGCTGCCCATCTGGCTCTGGAGGGGCTCGTCTGGGGCAGCCTGAAGGGGGAGCCTGGGGTGGGGGGCGGGGAGTGCTTTGGATTAGACACGGCATAGTTTTCTAAACTGCATTATATTGAAAAGAGACGATCCGTGCACAGGACATGAAGCTCCCAGGGTAGACAAGGTAAGCAGTGAGAGGCCAGTCTCTTGCTCGTCCAGCTTTCTTTCTCGAGGAAACCTCTGTCAACTTCTGGTTTTTATTTTTAATTGATGGTCACGGGCACTTAAACATTGTATTTGCTTATCATTCTGGCCGTCCCAGGCCCTCGTTGCTGTGCAGGCTTTGCTCTAGGCATGGTGAGTGGGCGCTGCTCTCTGGTTGCGACACGTGAGATCTCATCGTGGTGTCTTCTCCTCTCATGGAGCGTGGATTCTGGAGCGCTCAGGCTTCAGTAGTTGAGACGCTGGTGCTCAGTGGTTGCAGCCCGTGGGCCCTGGAGCGCAGGCTCAGTAGTTGTGGCACATGGACTTACTTGCTTCTCAGCATACGGGGTCTTCCTGCAGCAGGGATCGAACCCGTGTCCCCGGCATTTGCAGATGGATTCTTCACCACCAAGCCACCAGGGAAGCCCTCAACTTTTCTTATTTACCCTCAAGGATTGTCCATGCATTTGCAAACACTTGCGTATTTCTGTTTTATTAATATTTTAATTGTTAATAGAAATCCAGTTTTTCATCTTGCTCTTTTTCACCTAATAGCTTAGAGAGTATTGCACACAGGTATGTGCAGCACTGCCTCATTCTTTTTCATGATTGCACGGTATTCCCCAATTCTGTACCCAGTACTGTAATTTTTTAAACTAGCCACTTTCAACTAAAGTTAACCTCAAAAAAATAAATAAATAAATAAAGTTAACCTCAGCTCAGTTAATTCTAGTGTGAAGTCACTCAATCATGTCCAACTCTTTGTGACGCCGTGGACTGTAGCCCACCAGGCTCCTCTGTCCATGGGATTTTTTAGGCAAGAGTACTAGAGTGGGTTGCCATTTCCTTCTCCAGGGGATCTTTGCGACCCAGGGATTGAACCTGGGTCTCCCGAATTGCGGGCAGATGCTTTACCATCTGAGCCATCATGGAAGCCCCCGTTAACAGCTCAGTGAATTACTCTTAGTAAATTTGAGACCTTGGAGAAAAGTTGAAATACATTCAACATTTTCTTAAAAATTTTTTTTTGGCCATAGTAGTGGGATCTCAGAGAAGGCAATGGCACCCCACTCCAGTACTTTTGCCTGGAAAATCCCATGGACGGAGGAGCCTGGTAGGCTGCAGTCCATGGGGTCGCTAAGAGTCGGACACGACTGAGCGACTTCACTTTCACTTTTCACTTTCATGCATTGGAGAAGGAAAACCCACTTCAGTGTTCTTGCCTGGAGAATCCCAGGGACGGGGAAGGCTGGTGGGCTGCCGTCGATGGGGTCGCACAGAGTCGGACATGACTGAAACGACTTAGCAGCAGCAGCAGCAGCAGCAGTGGGATCTTAGTTCCCCGACTAGGAATCGAATCCATGCCCACTGCATTGGGAACTTGAAGTCTTAACTGCTGGACCACCAGGGAATTCCCATAATGTGGTCCAGGGAAGTCCCATAATGTATTAGCTTAAAACACAGAAAGATATTTTTAATCTCCTGTTCATAAAATTACATTTAGATTTGTGATGATGATTCAAAAATTTGAAAGGTGTTGAGGACTTTTTTTCTTAAACCCAGCCCTAACTCCAGTGGCTAAAATTCAGTCTTTAGCTAGTCTTTCCTTTTTCCACTCTTAAATTACATTACGTCTTTGTTCCTGGCCAGCGTGTCAGTGAGTCTCACCAAGAGCTTCTTTATAGTTTATGAAACGTAAGAGGAAACCACCGTGTTTGCGGCTTTCTCACTCCGCTCCTTTCGTTAAGAGCAGTGGCAGGAGAAGCAGCCCTGTCAATAGAATTCTAAAAGAAGAAGTGAAATGGGCAGGGCCCAGCCCCGGGATTGTGGCATCAAAGTCAGCCTCTGAGGGCTGTGGGCGGGAGGACAGAGTGGGGGCGAGCCGGTCCTCCCAGGCGCGCCCTGCTTTGAGTTTGGACCGCGCCGTCCCCTCGAGGCGTCCTGCGGCCTGTAAACACTGAAATTGAGGGGTATCCCGGCCTAGAACGCCGCATCCTTAGCAGAAGTGACTCATCACACTGGCCGTAGCAGGCTCTGAAACAGAAAGTCCCTCCAGTTGCTGCTTGTTCTAATGCGCCTTGCCACTTCCAAAGATGGAATCCAGACCCTCAGCATTTTCTTGCCTAAATTGACTGCTTGTGTTCAGTCGTGGCTCAGGTACACGGTCAGAGCCTTGGCCCCCATGGCCTGCATTCGTTAGGGACGCGGTGCCTGGTGACGGCTGAGCGGGGCCAAGAAAAGCACCAGCCTTCCCTGAGCTCAGACTCTGACTGAACCGTGGGGTTTTTTTCCACTCCTGCAGAGAGGATGAAAAATCTCTGTTGCGCCAACATCCTAGAGGCAGCTGCGGTGAGAGGACGCAAGCAGGTTGCCACCCTCAGTAGAGCCACCTGGAGGGTGCAGGGGGTCTTACCCGGTGAGGGGAGGGTTTTAATCGGAACTCTGTCACGGCTTTGCAACAGCATTTTCATTTCTTCCTGTCTTCCCCTTCCTCCTCCGCTTTAATTTCCTGTATGCGGAATGACTTCAGAGGGATACGGTTTCTGCATCCCCAGTCCCACCGGGCCCTCTGCAGAGGGATAGGCAAAGTAGATGCTGCGGAGGGAGGAGGCCGCCAGCGCCAGCAGGCGTGCGGCGTGGCGGTTAAGTTTGCGAGGAGTTGCTTAGCACCTGTGAGAGGACTCGTATCTCCGAGAGCTTCACTGGCCGACCCTGCAGCCTTCTTTAATTCCCCCGAAGAGAAGCTCTCCCTCCCTGCCCTCCACCTGGGTGCTTGCGTCCACCGCAGACCTGTCAGGGATTCCAGGGCCCCGGATGCTGTGTGGCGCCTGCGGATGAGGGGCCAGCCCCGACAGCCCCCTCTGCCAGAGAAGCACGTTTCTGGGCTGCGCCGAAGTGAGACGTCTCAGGTAGCTTTCGCTGTGTTCACTCTGACTTCCTTCTGGGTTTGATACTGGAGGCGATTGTGCCTTGGTTTCTGTGATTTTTAACCCCTCTTGCCTTCATTGTTCCCTCTTCTTGGACTGACTTGAACCTTGGGAAACAAGGTGGGCTCCTGTTCGGGATGCTTCTGCTGACGCACTCATCACCTGTGACTTCTGAAGCCAGGCAGCTTTTCTTGTGTGACAGAGACACCATTGTCTCCTTCACCTGCACATTCTTAGAGCTCCAGAAAGAGCTTCTAGACTGGGGAGGTTTCTCTGAGAAAATGGCTGTCTGTATGCTCAGAAGGGAATTATTTTTAACGTACGTCAACTCCTGTAGGAAACGGGTGCTTAAACAGTTACCTAATAGCTATTGGAGAGTAGGCCGAGGCTCCCTGGGCTAATTGAACAACCACTTTTCATTTCTTTCAACAACAATCGACTGAACACTGGCCACGCTTGTTCAGAGGACGGATGCGGCCGCGTTCCTGCCAACTAGGGTCCTGCTCGCGTGGGTCTGTCTGCAGCCCCAGCTCCTGCTGCCAGGACCGCAGGCACCAGCTGTGTCGTCTACTCTTTCCCGCAGCTCCCTCAGAAAAGTGCCATCATCCCTTTCAACCTGACAAAGCAAAAGGAATGTGGGGTTCAGTCTTTTTCTTTATACTTTTGTCAGCAAAGCCTTTATTGCTTTATCCTAACAGGATCCACAAAGGCTCTAAGGCAGCCCCGAGACACAGCATGTATTGATTCCCTGTCAGTTACTGAAACAAAACCTTTGGGCATTTCAGTTGGGGAACAGCCCCGTGGCCATCCTGCCACAAGTAGAAGCTTAAACTGGAAAAGTACAGTTGGGCTGGAGGGGAGCTATTGTTGGCTTTGCTTCCAGGGACTTTTGAAATGATCCTTGACTCTCACAGCCATCCCAACAGTAACCTTCATTTCACCCACATGGAGTAATGAATTGAAAGAAGGTGTTAACGGTTTACGTGTTTGAGCAATAGAAGGGACACAGTGAGTGAGTTTCCCCATTCACATGTCTGTTTTTGGGTCGTGTGGTTTTCTGTGCCATGTGAACTGTAGGCTGGACTGGAGGCTGAGAGTCTCACGGACTTTTGGACCGAGTCCCTAGGCCACTGTCCGGGTTTGGCCTTGCCCTCACCCGGGGGAGGAGATCTGCATCGTAGAGCACAGGAGCTGAGCTCAAAGGAGGCTGAAACGGCCTCCCAGTCCAGCCACTTACAAGCCACATAACCTTGGGCAGGTTACCTGACATCCCTGAGCCTTGGCTTCCTCATCTATAAAAGGGGGTAAAAGCAGTTACCTTATTGGTAGGATTAAATGAGATAATGGGTATAAAGCCCTTGGCTTTAATAGGACTTCAGTAAATGATAGCTTTTTATTTTTTGTCACATAACACGTCTTATGGGGTGTTAGTCCCCCAACCAGAGATCAGACTCATAGCCCTGCTTGGATGTGCAGAGCCTTAACCACTGGACCACCAGGGAGGTCCCCAGTGATAGCGTCTTAACAAATGTTAGAGCAACCCCAGAAGCCTCTGCCATGTACCCGGGGTACTTGGCTCCTTTGTGGCTCATCTCTCGTATGTTGACCAAGAAGAACTATCGAGGCTCCGTGGTCGGTGCTCAGTAAACGTTGAATGAACGAGAGGGCCTTGGTGCTCTCTTTGCCTTGTCGCCGCAGACCAGCCCTTCACACCATGAGTTTTATGCTAGGAGGTGTCCTGAGAGGCGCTTTGAGAAAACTAACCGGTTAGGTTGGGAGAGCGCTGTGGAGCTTGCAGGGTGTCGATTCCCACCCTCTCTAGAGAAGTTTAATGCCTGTCACTGTTAGAGAAGCCTGGAAACATCTGGGGAGAGAAGTCCCCCCTAGCTTTTTAAACTCGGCATTTTCCAAGCGCTTTTGACTCTGTAGGCAATGATAGTACCTTCCTGAGGCTGTGATGAGCTCACATGTGCAGAGCACTTAACACAGTGCTAGACAGAGTGAGCACCGCGTAGGAGTTGCTGTAACCATGATCGTTAAGTGCTTTTTCATCCTGGGACTCGTACAAAGTATGGCGCCATTCCCTTATCCATGGGCATTTATTTCCAGTGGCATGTTGTTACGGACGGTACTGTGCAGGTATTTCCATGGGAGAGATTCCTAGGAGTCAAACTGCTGGGCCAAAGGGTATGCACATTCGAAATTGTGATAGATCCTTCAGAGTTACCTTCCAGAACCCAGTCAGCTATTATCCAACAGTTCATTTGCCCAGTGAAGAGATGAGAAGCTCTCTTCCCTTGCCAGGCCTGCACTGGATCATCCTCCCGTCTTGTGAAATCAAAATCGAATGGAACACAGGGCAAGTCACCTTTTCTTCTGTCTTGCAGAGTCTGGCCACAGATAAGGGACCAAAATGACGGACTCCAAGTACTTCACCACGACTAAGAAAGGTACTGTGTGTTCCGTCGTGGGCTCGTCTCCTTGTTCTCTGCCCTTCATTTCTGCTTGCTCCCTGTAGCAGTTGGGGGTGAGGGTGGGTGGAGGCCTGGAAATGAGTGGCAAGAATCACACAGAGCATTTTTAACCTTGTGGATCCGGAAATTTGAACTGCTGATGGTGTAAGAAGTTGACCACTTCCTTCAGAATTCCAGAAGGAAAAGGCATTAGCTCCAAGTATAGGGAAAAAAAAGTCCTCTTTTGTTCCCCATGGCTTTGAGTTATCTACAGTGAGGGACTTTTTTCCACACCCTGGAAGACAGAAAGCACGCAGCCCTGTCAGCAGTTCCTCAGTGAGAACTGTGCTTATCTGGTCCTCACTTAGCCTTGGGCACTGGGTTTTACGTGCTTGAAGTCAGAGTTTATATCCTGTTTTTCGTCTGACATTATCGTAATCATTTCCCCACAGTTCTGAAGACTCAGTCTGTTGAGTTGCTGCATTGAAATTTGCTAAGCTAGACTTGGGTTGTTGGGTATTGGAGTTGTTTCTGCTTTTCAGGAAGTGGAGTTTGCTGTAGTGGCTGACAAGTGTGCTTTAACCCTGTAAGCATCTTTCTGTCTGGCCCTTCTTTCCTCCTTCCTTCTGTCCAAGTGAGACTAGCACTCGCCTGCTGAACAGATGAGGAGAGTCTGCCCTTGGGTCAGCGGAGCCAGGGCCTGCACATGAGGCACTCGTTTCTCTGGCCACTTTCCCCGAGTGTCTGCCGTGTGCAGTGAAGGAGACACATGGAGTCTCTGGCCTGGCTTTGCTTGCTGGTGGGCAGAGAGGACAGTTTATTAAGTAGTGATCACTCTAAATGGCTGTGGGTGCTGTGATATTGGTGGGGGGGTGGCCTGTGTGGGGCTAGCCAGGTGTAAAGAGGGGGAAGGGAGGGGGATGGGCGGGTGCTGGGCCCAGGGTCCATTTAGGGAAAGGGAAGCCTGGCCCAAGTTACTGAAGAGTGTGATGGAAGGAGAGGTGGAGAGGTATACAGGGCCTGATGAACCAGGCCAGAGCCGGGGAACAGTGCTGAGCGTACTGGGGTGTCAGTGTGGGGGTTTTGTGGGTTTCTTTTGAGGAAAAAGTCTAGGGAAATGTCTGGGACCAAACTTGACGTCAGTGATGGTTTTAGGCAAAAAGAGGTCTGGGTCAGATTCTAATCAAGGATCAAAGTAGGTGAGGCTTGGGGAGGCAGAACCACAGCTCGCATGGGAGATGGTGTTTCCTGAGCTGGGGAGGAAGGCTGCGGTGCTGCTGGGGGTGGAGCGGGTGCCTGGTATGTGACTGAGGAGGTGGGCTCAGTGCCTGACTGGATTCGGGCCCATGACAGGAAGGAGACATTTCAGAAGCAGGCCAATTCCGGGTTCAGTGCGCTGCCTTCTTGGGGCTGAGGAGACCTGGGCCTCAGCCCATCAGTTGACTCCCAGTTGTACTGAAGCTGGTTAATCATCTCAAACAAAGCAGGGGCAGCAGGGCTCAGGGTGGGTCATGGGGTCTGTTGGATCCCACGTCAGGGACATATAGTCCCCGGTCTCCTGGAGGAGAAGGGCATATGTCCCCTTAGCGCTCCAGAGCCTTGGGTTTGAACTGCAAGCTCTGCAGATTCCTCCTGGCTCTGTTGAGCAATTTCCTCAGTGTGGCCTTGCCCAGGCTGCGCTGCCTGATCGTTCTCGATTAACCTGTTTACTGCCTCTCCTCGCAGATACTTTGCTGAACGCCATATTGTTCAGTCATTTAAAAAAAAAAAAAGAACAACAATGGAAAAAATACCTGTTCTTTTTTTTTCCATGTAAATCTATCCAGAACTTCCTCTAGCACTTCCCCCTCTCCTGATAGTTTCTACTTCACCCCCACCCCAGGCAACTTAAGAGAGTAGTCGGGGACGCTCCTACAAAAAAGGGAGCCCAGACAAAGAGGGTCACGTGGCAAGTTAGTAATAATCACGGCCACCTTTCACGCTGGCCACTGAGCACCAGGCACTGAGCTGAGTGTTTCGCCACTGTTACAGGAGAAACTTCAAGGCCCAAGCGAGGCTGAGAGTGCAGACAAGGAAACGCGTTCAGAGAAGCAGGGCGAATGTCCTGGGTCGGCCAGAGCACGCAGACTCTGGAGCTGGCAAACCTGGTTTTGAATCTTGGCCTTCCTTCTCACGGCTGTGTCCCTTGTCTAGTTCCCGAACCTCTTCTGTTCTCCATTTGTTCATCTGCAAAGGAGGGGAAGTATGGCGCTATTGTGAGGGTGAAATGAGGAAAGGCATGGGAATAAGTTACGGAGGCTCCTGGCTTAGAAGAAGGCTCGGGAAGGCAGGCTGCAGCTGTCTTGAGGGCAGGAGGCCTGTCTCACTCCGCTGGCTGCCCCTTACCCTGTCCCTAGGGCTGTCAGGGGCCTGCCTCCCTGCCCACAACAGGGCCCTGAACCGGCCTGCTTCCTCGTCTGCTTTTTTCCGATCCTCAAGTTCTTAAGAACACTTTATCAAGCCCTGGAGCCCTTGTGGGCCAGCTGAATCCCCATTTTCAGATCTGAGCCACCACTTGTGGCTCAGGAAGTGAAACCCTGAGTGAGCTCTTTTAACTCAAGGCTCTAGGAAAACAGGAAAAGCCATGTGTGGGAATTGAGCAGATCCTGCCCTCCCCCCTCAAACCTCACGTCCCCAGGTTCCATCCATCCCGCGCTGGGTGCGGTGGCTGAGGAGAACCCTGCCTCCCTCTGTGTGTTTTTTAGCTGTCTAGCTGAACAGGACCTGTCCGTACTGTTCTTGTCTCCATAGCTTCCACAGTTCCTTTCCCCTCAGTTCAGCGTGACCTCCAGGCTTCCATCCTCTGCTGCCTGCCCCACCAAGCCCAGGACCCAGAACTGCCCTCAGCGGGCAGCACAGAGTGTCTTCCCTGCCTTCTTTCTGTTCTTCTGGCGGTTGGGGACTGGGCATCGCTGCCTGGCAGGTGGAAATGGGGCACTCACACTGCCTCCTTTTTTAGGAGAAATCTTTGAGCTGAAGGCAGAACTGAACAGTGACAAGAAGGAGAAGAAGAAGGAGGCGGTGAAGAAAGTGATCGCGTCCATGACCGTGGGCAAAGACGTCAGGTGTGCAGGGGCGGGCCGGCTGCGGCTGGGGGCACCGGAAGAGGGAGGTTGTCGAGCCTGGGCCCGGTTCAGATGCCCGCTTTTAGGCATCCCTAGGGACCCGTGTCTGCCCTCGTGTCGTTCCCTTCACAAACCTCCTTTCCAGACAGAAGGTTTTGTTTGCAGAGGGGTCACGTGCTCAGATGCTGACGGGGTCAGGCAGTCATGGAGTAAGTGAAGTGGGCTGGGTTGAGAAGGCAGCGGATAGCGAAGTGAATGTGGTGCGCCCCCGTCAGGAGCTCCGGAGGACACTGCTGCTGGGGAGAGGACCCCGGTGGGGCCAGGTCTTCTAAAAGAATGGGGAATCTGGATTTTTCATTTTACCTCCCCCTGTTTTAGATTGCCAGATGAGGAAGTTCCCTGGCAGCCCCGTGGTTAAGACTCAGGGCTTTCACTGCCACGGGTCCAGGTTCCACCCGTGGCCGGGGACCTCAGATCCTGCACCAACGAGATAAACACGGCGCAGGGAAAGCCCACCACAGGGCGGGCTTGTTCAGGTCCGCCCTGCCGTGTGCGTCTTGCCGGAGCAGGTCACATGTAGACTTGTGGCTGCGCCTCTGTTCACGGTCTTCCCAGCCTGGAATGTCCCTTCCTGTTTTCCATTTACCCTGCCACCGCCCTCATGACGCCAGCCCACTGCCCTGAATACGCAGCACTTGCTGTGTTCCCGTCACTAATTCTAAATTCTAGACGTTCTTCTTTTTATTACTGGTTTTTTGGCCTCACTGCCTGGTTTCCGGGATCTTGATTCCCTCACCAGGGATTGAACCCAGGCCCCTGGCAGTGAGAGCACGAGTCCTGACTCCTGGGCCTTGGTGGAGTTCCCTAGACTGCCCTCGCCTTACATGCGCTTGTGTGTCCCTTCCCGCCACGCTGGCAGGCCCTCAGGGGCGGGTGAGGCTTCATGACGCTTAGCATTGGAGAGCGTCTGAGGGTTGGAGAGCTTGCTCAGGTGTCTTCCTGGCAGTCCCTTGTATTCTGTAGGTAAGGAGGTTTTCCTGCCAAAGAAACCAGAAACAATGAGTGCCCAGTGGTCACGTGGGCAGCCTGGGTGATGGTGGAAGCAGACTCACATCCAGCCCTTCTAAGATCCAGAGCCAGGCGCTTTCCTCCATTTCCTCTCTGCTGTGCACTTGTGGTCTCCAGCCCATGCCTGGTAGGCCTGGATGCCAACAAGGAGCGGCTCCCCATTAAGATCCCTCAGCAGGACCCCACTGCTCCAGGCTTCTCCAGGGATTGCCCTGTCCCATCGCCACGCTCAGCACGGGACCTCCTGACAGTGTCTCAGGAGAAACAGTTCTGCAGAGAAACCTGTGGAGGACAGAGTGGCAGAGGGGTCCGTGTCTGCTGGGAAGTCAGGCCTCCTTCCAAGGCACATTCCTCCCAGGACCACATCTCTCCTTCAGTTAGAGCCCCTGCCTGCCACAGAGGAGGCACCTTTGTCCTCTGTCTCCGATGAGCCTCTGCTGGTGTGACAGCCCAGGAGAGCGAGGCGGGCTCTCAGCTCCCCCCTTCCTGGCCTGGCATCTTCCAGGGTGACGCATCAGTCCAGGCTCAGGAAACTCACTTTTGTTCCCATGTCTTTGCCCATTAAGTCACAAAAATTGAGAAGAGGAGGTGATAATTTCAGAGACAGAAAACCGACCACTAACTATGTTTCACATCTCAAGGAGCCTGTGACCCCGAGACTGTGGGTGCCATGTTGGGAAGGGTTCTGCCCAGTATATCAGCACTCATGAGCACAGGCTTTGGACTCAGACCTGGCACCTTAGGCAGTTCTTTGTCATTTGTGAGCCTCAGCTTTGTCTTCTATAAAATGGGGATAATCTACAGGCTTCTCAGGGCCCTTAAAGGAGATCATATGAAAAGCCCTGAGCACCAAGCCTGGCTTGCGGTGTGAGCCCTGTGCGTGAGTGCCCTGTAGTGTCCATGGTCCAGCCCCGCCCTGCTCCCCTAAGCCTTCTGCAGCCAGCAGCCTGATACAAGTGGCCACGTCAAGTATCAGAGAAGGAAAAACGACTGTTTCCATTTCTGTAGCGCCTTCTTAGTGCCGAGGACTAGACGCCCTTAAGTAAGTTGTCTCTTTCAGTTATAACAGGGCCCTGCAAAATGGGGTTTGTTATTTCTTTTTCTCGCAAATGAGAAAATCGAAACAGGGGATACAGAAAATTTCCCAGCTTGATACAGCCAGCAAGAGGCAGAGCTGGCTTTGAGCCAAGTCTGATGGACTCCAGAGCCCATCTATGAGCCTTGTGAAAAGAACAAGGACTTTTTGGCTTTTAAAATCGCCCTTTGTAATTCCGTTTCTACCAACAGATGCTCAGGGTGACGGAGCTGGTGCCCGGCCTTTACTGGGAAGTCCTGTTAACATTTCCTGCCCGCTTTGCACGCCCCCTCCTCCCCAGCCCCCATCAGCTGCCCGAAGAGTCCTCCTCTTCTTTTCTCTGGGCTTCCCCACACTGACGCGGCTTGACCTTCCAGTGCCCTCTTCCCCGACGTGGTGAACTGTATGCAGACGGACAACCTGGAGCTGAAGAAGCTGGTGTACCTGTACCTGATGAACTATGCCAAGAGTCAGCCCGACATGGCCATCATGGCCGTCAACACCTTCGTGAAGGTGCGGAGGAGCTGGGTGGGGCTGGGGGGCTGCTCACCGCGCAGGCTCCCTGGGTGTGGCGCCGCTGCCCTGGGTAGAAACACGGAGGCTCCTTTCCACCCATCTGACTCCCCGCCTGGGGTCTCTTCCTCCAGTGGAGGGCTCCCACTGTCTCCAGAAAATCAGATGCCATAGAGCCTGCTAACCCATTCCCCGTGAGGTCTCTCCGGGCCTGTGGGTCCCCCTGGCCCTGTGTCATTTGCAGGCTCAGAAGGCAGCATGTGTCTGAGGGCGTCTTGCTGCGCTTCTAGACTTCACGCCTTCCTGCATGTCCTGTCCTCCAAGTGGAGGATAAGCAGGGACTCACATTGTTAGCCCTGTGCACCTTTAAAACCTCAGCTCCCAGCCCGGTTGACACCCACACGTGGGTGAATGGGGTTCTTTGTCCCAGTAGGAAAACAGGGTTGTGGTGCTGGGTAGATGCAGCTCAGATTATGGCTCTGCTCTGTGACCAGCTGAGCTCCTGAGAGCCTCAGTTCCCTCACCTGTGAAAAGGGAACAGTATCGCCTGTCTGCTCTGAGTATCAGAGGGAGCCCTGCAAAGCCTGGTATCTGGCAAATGCGAGGCGCATCTGTGTGGGGGTGTGTTAGTCGCTCAGTTGTGGTCAACTCTTTGTGACCCCATAGACTGTGGCCTGGCAGCCTCCTCTGTCCATGGGGTTTCCCAGGCAAGAATACTCGAGTGGGTTGCCACTTCCTTCTCCAGGGGATTTTCCTGACCTAGGGATTGAACTGGTATCTCTTGTGTCTCCTGCATTGTCAGGTGGATTCTTTACCTAAGCCACCGGGGAAACCCAGGTGCCCACACATACGCTTTGTTTCGGTGCTGTTGGCCACAGTCAGGGGGAGACCCCACAGCAGCCATCTGGTGTTGCTCAACCCGCCCCTGCCCCTGGCCAATGGCCGGTTCCCCTCAGGACTGTGAGGACCCCAACCCCCTGATCCGGGCCCTGGCGGTACGGACCATGGGCTGCATCCGCGTTGACAAGATCACAGAGTACCTGTGCGAGCCACTCCGGAAGTGCCTGAAGGACGAGGACCCCTACGTGCGCAAGACGGCGGCCGTGTGCGTGGCCAAGCTCCACGACATCAATGCCCAGCTGGTAGAGGACCAGGGCTTCCTGGACACCCTCAAAGACCTCATCTCTGACTCTAACCCCATGGTGAGTCTCTACCGCCCACTGTGCCACCTTTGCCACCCTCAGGATTGCTTGGGAAACCCTGGGCTTTGGGCCTCCACCAGGCAGCTCCGGGTCTGGGCAGGCAGAGCCGTGCAGGTGGGCTAGCTGCTCTCCTACCCGCAGTGGTTTGGGCGCCATCTTTGGAGTGAGCTTCTCTGTGCAGCCTCTCTAAGGAGCTGTGTGGCTGCAGGCAAGCCGCCTGACCTTCCTGAGCCCTTTTCTTTCTCAGTAAGCCGGATCTAATTCTGCGCGGCTGCCGGGAGTGTGGAAGGCGGTGTGCCTGGCATAGCCCGGCGCACAGCGGCTGTGTCGTCATCACTGTCTTCTCACCAAGACATCAGAGCGCTCTGACCGGGAGGGGCGCCCCCTTCACCACTTCTCGCAGGGCTGTAGAGGCTCACCCTGGAAGTAGCGTAGCCTGGCGCACTGGGCATTGGGCACGTCTGGGAGGGGAGCTGGCTCCTCATGGCGACGGCAGCAGTTTGGAGAACAGTGGGGCCGTATCTAAAACGGAACGTACGACCTGCCCCCCCAGACATCTCGTTCTGTGTCCCTCTGAGATGCCCATCGCAGGTGGGTGCCCGGGGCCAGTACAGGGATGCCGTGGAGCACTGCGTGGTCAGGGGAGAGTTGAAAACCGCGCAGCCCCGCTGTGGGAACAGCTGCCCTCGTGGAGGAAAGGGTTACAGGCCTGGAGCTTCACCTGGACCCTGCTGTGCCCACCACCCCGAGGGGCTCCGCAGGAAGCTTCTGGCTCTGAGAGACATGGTTGTCAAGCCCCCAGCGAGCTGCTGTGGCTGGTAGAGGGTGACTCTGCTTTAGGTAGCTTTCTCTCGCCAGGAACTTGGAGCCGCTCTCTCTTGTCGTGGTTTTCTTTAATGGTGGGTACGCTTAGTTTCAGCTCACAGAGGAGTCAGTGGAGCGGGTGCCTGCAGTGGGTCTCGGTGCTCCTGACCCTGCCCTTCGGGTCATACCCCTTTCAGGATGTTTGCGCTCTGACTGGCCACCGTCATGAGCTGCCTGCTGCCCTGGCCTGTGGATAGCGCCCTAGCCTCTGCCTCCTCCACCCTCCCAACAGGTGGTGGCGAATGCGGTGGCCGCCCTCTCGGAGATCGCCGAGTCTCACCCCAGCAGCAACCTGCTCGACCTGAACCCACAGTCCATCAACAAGCTGCTCACAGCCCTGAACGAGTGCACCGAGTGGGGCCAGATCTTCATCCTGGACTGCCTGGCCAACTACACGCCCAAAGACGACCGGGAGGCCCAGAGGTGAGGGGTTCTGGGGCTGGGAGACCTCGCCAGGCCAGGTCCCTAGGGCGGGGGCTCCCAGAAGCCAGGCCACAGGCCTCCGGTGGGCCTCTCTCCAGGGCCTCACCCCACAGACCGTCCTCAGACACAGAGCCAGGCTGGAAGTGGTGTTGCTTCAGGCAGTCAGCGCACTGCCCACTGAGGGCACAGAACAGAACCCAGGGCCTGCTTAGACCGCTGACGAGACTTTGGTCACTGCAGGCTGAGGCAGGAGGTGGGTAGCGTGAGAGCCACCGTTCATTGACTCCCACTGGGAGCCTAGGGTTCTGCTGGGTGCTTCCCCCACGCGTGATCATCTTTAAAGCAGCTTCATCATTGTCTCTGGTTCCCAGGGAGGTGGAGGAGGTCACAGGTCTCCCAGCCAGATCTCCCCCAACTCTTGGTGCTAACCAGCATGGTCCCCTTCCCGCTTTGAGAGCCCTCACAACAGAAGGCAGGGAGTTGACATTTCTCTGGTATTTACTGACTGCCAGGCACTGTGCTCAGTGCTGGACACGCATGTCTCAGTTAAGCTTCCAGCAACCATGTGCTGCTGGCATCATCCTCTCCCATGTTTCAGATGAGGAAACTGAGGCTCCAAGTGGTTTTGACCTACAGGAAAGAGGACCGGCATCTAGATCTCCCTCCTACAGAAGACATGTTATCTTGATAACTAAAAACAGGGTGCTTCCCCCATTTGTCTCTCCTGTTTGCCCCCCTTGGAACGGACCACAGCATCTGTGAGCGGGTCACCCCCAGGCTGTCCCACGCCAACTCTGCCGTGGTGCTGTCGGCTGTGAAGGTGCTGATGAAGTTCATGGAGATGCTGTCCAAGGACCTAGACTACTACGGCACGCTGCTCAAGAAGCTGGCGCCGCCCCTGGTCACGCTGCTGTCGGCCGAGCCCGAGCTGCAGTATGTGGCCCTGCGAAACATCAACCTCATCGTGCAGAAAAGGTAGCGGTGCTGCTGCGCGCGGGCACTGCGTGCGCCAGGGCCGGGAGGGGTGGCCTCTGCTGAGAACAGGGCTCCGAAGGGAAACCGACCTGCCGCGGATAGGGCCTCGCAACAGCTTAAGCCAGGGATTCTTAGCCACTGGTATCTTTGTCCCACAGGGGACATTTGGCAGCGTCTGGAGACATTCTTGGTTGTCATCATGGGGGCTACTGCTGCTGGCATCTAGGGGTGGAAGCGGGGAGGCTGCTTCACAGCCTCTGGTGCACAGGAGTGCTCCCTCCGTCCCCCCAGAACGCCAGCAGTGAGAGGCTGAGAAGCCTTGGCTTAGCCTGGGCAGGTAGAGGCTAGCGCACTTCTTAACCATGGACAGTGGCTAGTCTGAGTCCCCACAGCCCTCCTGAAGCAGGGTGTAGGGTGGTGTGTGTGCGAGTGTTTTTCCCGGGGAAGGAGTCCAAGCTCTGGAGGCTGGAGGGCGACATGGACTCTACATCAGCCTCAGGGCCGCTCAGAGTGCAGAGCACCCGTTTCTCTCCACCCCGCAGGGATGACCACAGCAGTGAGCCGCTGCTCCTAAGGGAAGGCTCCGGGGTGGCTGGGGCGAGCAAACCATGAACCATCCTGGGAGGGGCCCGGCAGCTCCGTGCTGGGGGTGGGGCAGGGCAGACTCTGCAGTTCAGCTTCCAGCCTCTCTGGTCAAACAGGTCCATCAGCAGCTAATTCGCGGGCAGAACAAGCACCTCTCGTACACGTTCTCTCTCGGAAGACTGCACAGGCTCCCTGTCCTTGTAGCCTCAGTCTGGTTCTGAGCACGCGCCTCAGGTCCCAGAAGCGTCAGGGGAGTTGGGACATTTGTAGAGGTTTGGGAGGTAAATTTGGGAAAGCTGTCTGAGTGTCTAAGGAGAGAATGAGACGAGAGTCGTAGTTGCAGGGTGGGGCGGGTGAGGTGTCATGGCCTGTGCAGCCCGATCAGCAGGAGGGGCTCCCTGTGCGGGTTTTATTTAACAAGCCAAGCTCCCAAGGTGCTGAACCTGATACTGAGGCACCACCAGACCCAGGCCCCACGTGCGCTGGGCAGCTAGTGCCGAGTCCTGGTGGCGGAAACCACCTCTCCAGCCGTCCAGTGCAGGACCCCACTGCCCCCCACCCCCCAGCACGACCAAGGCCCCTGCTTCGCCAGGAGCCCTCCCACCCCACCACAGCCTGCCCAGCTCTCCCGCTGTGTCTTCTCCCCTCTTCACCGTTCTGTTCCTCCTCTCTGTTTTGGAAAGGCCGTGGAAGTGGGAGCCAGGGAGGGGTGGTGACTCTCATCTCGCTCGCTCCCCGATTAGCACTCGGTGTGTGGCCCAGGGCAGGCCGCTCCCCATCAGGTTCCCACAGCTGGGAAAAGGAGGTGGGGGGGCGCCGGTTGAGGGAGGGGCGTAGACACTTCTGACAACGAGTGCCTTCTCTGAGGCAGGCATGCATCATGCCAGGCGCTTGGCATCTACCTCTCTTGTAGGTATCCAGGTCGGGGTCCCCAGGACCCCCACACATGCATTCAGAGATTCACTAGAAGGACTCACAGGAGGTGGCGTATCGGCCCCATAGTTGTGGTTTATCGGCCTGGTGGGGCTCTACAGCTGGACCGTAGGGAGAAGGCCAGGCGGCGTCTGGAGGAGTCCTCGCGCTGGCCTCTTGAGCTCCCTCCCCTGTCAGTTAAGGCAGTCAACCCCCTGTGTCCTACTCGGGAACAGTGGGGGCACTCTCGAGAGCCAGGTTCCCAGACACCAGGCCTCTCTAGGACTAGCAGCGCAGGCCTGCGACGGTAACATTTCTGACAGAATGCACCCCGTCTCATGAGTGAGAAGGCGGGCCTGAGGTCACCAGCTAGAACTGAAACTGAGGCCTGACTTCCAAGCCCGTCGCTGGGTGCCTGTGACCTCCTGAATGTGAAGTGTTTCTTGCTTCCCTTCCTGGGATGTGGTTGGACACGCAGGCGCTGGGCAGGGCCCCTGCACAGGAGCGTGTGGCCACAGGAGTCACTGGCTTCATGGATGTCAGGCTCCACGTCTGACCCCAGAAATGTCCCAGCAGATGTGAGAGGCCCCTGACCCGCTGTTTGCTCTTTGGGCGCCCTCGCCCACCCCCAGGCCTGAGGTCCTGAAGCACGAGATGAAGGTGTTCTTCGTGAAGTACAACGACCCCATCTATGTGAAGCTGGAGAAGCTGGACATCATGATCCGCCTGGCCTCCCAGGCCAACATCGCCCAGGTCGGCAGAGGGTGGTGTCTGGGCCCTGGGCTTCATAAGAAAGCTCTCCATGAATGTTATCGGGCACTTTTGTGATTAAGGAGCCTGTTCTTTCTGTTGTCACTTATTATCTGTCCATCAAAGTGGATGCGTTAGCTAGATCACCCGAAACAAGGCTTGTCCAGCCCTGACAGGTCATCCTTCCTGGTTTCCTCTTGGGGCACCCGAGAGCTCCCTCCCTCCCTCAGGACTCACACCTTGAACGGGAGGCAGGATCCCATCGGGCTCGTGTCTGTGCGCACCCCAAGCCCAGGGGTGTTCCGGGACAGCGCCCTGCCAGATCCCCCCAACTCCATCTCCTCTGTCTGGGACCCAGGTGTTGGCGGAGCTGAAAGAGTACGCAACCGAGGTGGACGTGGACTTTGTACGGAAGGCTGTGCGAGCCATCGGCCGTTGTGCCATCAAGGTGGAGGTGAGCCTCTGAGACCGTCCTGGGTGGGAGGAGGGAGGAAGGAGGAAGGGCAAGGGGTCCGAAACCGGGAGACAAGTCTGATTCAAACAGGATCTGTCAGCTTTTCACGACCTGGCAGGGCCTGAGGGTCACAGCTGGAGCCCTGCAGGCCCCCGTGGTACAGATTTGGCTCCTCCTCATCTGTAATCTTCCTTGGGCCTCTGAGTTGCTGCAGGTGAAATCAGCCCATCATCATCATGGGATCTCCTGCAGCGTTAGCGCAGAGGGTGGGGCAGCCCAAGCTGATAGTGGCCCCAGCAGACTTAGCTTTCACTTCATGGACCTTGGGGCAGGGGGCTCTGCCTGCTGAATGTTTTGGCCAGTTTCACAATTCAACCGTCTGTGTGCCCTTTTTCCCATATTTTCAAGGGTCACTGAGACCGCTGTGTCCTGGCCCTTCATCCTCATGTTCTCTGCCTCTGGAGATGTTCTTGGGCCGCTGACCTGACTCTCCTTAAACGGGTCCCTGGAGGCCAAGGGGTCCCTTGAGCCCAGCCTCTCAAGACATTTCCCCTTTGATGCCTCTGATGGCAGTGAGGAGTCACTCCCACAGTCTAACATAGTGTGTTGGAGTTAGGGGGTGTGGGGAGGCCTGGCCCACGCTCTCCTCTCCCTACACAGCAATCCGCCGAGCGCTGCGTGAGCACGCTGCTCGACCTCATCCAGACCAAGGTCAACTACGTGGTTCAGGAGGCCATCGTGGTCATCAAGGACATCTTCCGCAAGTACCCCAACAAGTGCGTGGCCACTGCTCCTGCCTGTCAGGGTGCTGCAGTTCTGGGGCCGAGGGGGAGGGAGGAGGAGCACGGGGAGCGCTCCCTCTTCCTCACTTCCCTGCTGCTCTGCGCCCCAGGCCTAAACAGGAACCAAGGTGGAAAGGACAAAGCTCGGTATCCTCTTCCCACCAGCCTCTCGGGCTCTTCGTAGAGTAGCTGCCCGTGTCTCTTGCCCCTCACGGGCGGCCCGGGCACCCTCGGTGCTCACATACCACTGCGCCCTGATCTCCAGGTACGAGAGCGTGATTGCCACGCTGTGCGAGAACCTAGATTCCCTGGACGAGCCCGAGGCTCGAGCCGCCATGATCTGGATCGTGGGCGAGTACGCCGAGCGGATAGACAACGCGGATGAGCTACTGGAGAGCTTCCTGGAGGGCTTCCATGACGAGAGCACCCAGGTGAGGCGCCCCTACAGGCCTCAGGGCCCTGCCCTCCTGACACCACCCTCACCGTGTGGACATTCATGTGAGAGGTGAACGGGAGACAGGCGTGGTCCCTTTCGTCCCTCACTGTGGTGCCTAAGGGGCGCTCCTGAGGACAATCTGTGGCGGAGGACTCTGAAGGCTGCAGACGTTTCTGGTTTTGTTGTTGTTTTTAATTTATTTTTGGCTCTGCTGGATCTTCATGGCTGCATGCAGGTTTCTCTAGTGCAGTAGTCTGGGGCTACTTTCCAGCTGCGGTGTGTGGGCTCCCCATTGCACTGGCTTCTCTTGTTTTGGGGCATGGGCTCCCCATTGCGCTGGCTTCTCTTGTTGTGGGGTGCAGGCTCCCCATTGCACTGGCTTCTCTTGTTGTGAGGTGTGAGGTTGGTTGCCCCGGGGCTTTGGGATCTTCCTGGAGCAGGGATCAAACCTTTGTCTCCTGCGTCGGCAGGTGGATTCTTATCCACTGTACCACCACGGAAGTCCTGACTTTGTTTTACTTTAGTATTTATGGTTGGATAGGTGCTACATTGACTCAGGTCAAAACCTAAAAGACACGAAAGGATATGTAGTGAAAATCCTGTTTCCTGCCACTCTCCTGGCCTTGAGTTCTCCTCCCGGAAAGCACCATGTTACTCATTGGTTTCTGGGGGGAGGGTGGATGGGTTTGCTTCCAGAGAGAACGAGTTTAGGAACACACCAGCCAGTTCCTCTACAGAGACAAAAAATAGTCAATTTTTATCACTTGTGATACTTAACATTCCATAAAGTCAAATTCTGATTTAGTAAGCTAAACCCTTGCTCCCAGAAGAAATAGAATCGTGTTTCTACACGCCTTCAGTCACTGCACGTTTATCTACTGGTCAAGATAAACATCGTTTTACGTGTGTTTCTGTTTAAAGACACCTTGCTTAATATGTTCCATTGATTCATTAGCATTGAACTCATGGCCAGCAGCTGTAACTCACATCTGAACAAAGCTCATCTGACACATGTATTTTCTCCA
The DNA here is from genome assembly GCF_027580195.1 of Bos mutus. NCBI lineage: Eukaryota > Metazoa > Chordata > Mammalia > Artiodactyla > Bovidae > Bos > Bos mutus. The sequence goes on from NC_091633.1 coordinate 4,173,433, forward strand.
AAGGCATATCTCAGCGTTCCTGCCCTTAGGAGCCCCAGACAGCTCTCCAGCTCTATATTGGGGTGGGGTGGGCCCCTTGTAAACAGCAAAATCACCAACAAAAGGCCCCAAGCTGTGGACAGTGTGGCACATTTACGATGAGAACCAAGCACCACCTCACTTGACCTCAGCCAGGAGCTTGTACGTCAGGCAACGCACACGTTCGCTGCTCTGCACATCTGTGAATGACTGTGAAGGTGCCATAAGCATGGGTTTCTGGGTCATGAGTAAGTGTTAGCAAGCAGACAGATTTGCAGGTGTGTCCTGTGTGAATCACAAGGACCAACTGTTTATATATTTCCTTCTCACTTATTTTTAAATATTACTTATAACAAACCATGCAAATTCAAACTGATCAGCAGGTTGTATTTTTTCCTTAAAAATACGTCTGAAAGCCATGACATTGTGAGAGCTTTTTACAGCTTCCTAGCTTCATGCAGAAGGACCCTGTTTAAGCAGGGTCCCTGACTGGTATTTAGGTGTCCAGCCTTCTGCTCTTTTAAACAGCTCTGCTGGGAGCAAGCTGTGGGAAGCTCGTCTGCAGGTACAGCTGGAGGACGGGTTCTTAGGAGCATGATGCTGGTAGGAGGGCCTGTGCATTGCCGGTCCGGACTGCCCTGGCACAGAGGCGGTTCTGGTTTACACTCCCATCGTAGGGGGCGGGGGGGCCCCTCTCCTTGTCTCCTGGCCAGCCTAGGGCATCCTCAGACTTGGTGTGTGTAAACTGCCTGCTTCCTTTGCCTCATGGGAAGCAAGTTCAGAGCTTTTATAAACTACTTAGTGCTTTGAGATTTGGGAACTTACTTTAGATTGTTTTTTGAGCCCCCTTGTCCTGGCTCCTAAGCCTCTCCAGCTGTGGGAAGGGGAGGGGCTGAGATCAAACTGCCAACATCTGTTGGATCATGGAGAAAACAAGGGACTTCCAGAAAAACATCTAATTCTGCTTCATTGACTATACTAAAGCCTTTGTGTGGATCACAACGAACTGTGGAAAATTCTTAAAGAGACGGAAATACCAGACCACCTTAGCTGTCTCCTGAGAAACCTGTATGTGAGTCAAGAAGTAACAGTTAGACCTAGATGTGGAACAACTGACTGGTTCAAAATTGGGAAAGGAGTATGACAAGGCTGTGTACTGTCACCCTGCTTATTTAACTTGTATGCAGAGTACATCATGCGAAATGCTAGTCTAGATGAATCACAAGCTGGAATCAAGACTGCCAGGAGAAATAATCAACAACCTCAGATATGCAGATGACACCACTCTAATGGCAGAAAGTGAAGAGGAGCTAAAGGGCCTCTTGGTGAGGGTGAAAAAGGAGAGTAAAAAAGCTGGCTTGAAACTCAACATTCAAAAAACTAAGATCATGGCATCTAGTCTCATCACTTCATGGCAAATAGAAGGGGAAAAAGTGGAAACAGTGACAGATTTTATTTTCTTGGGCTCCAAAATAACTGTAGATGGTGACTGTAGCCATGAAATTCAAAGACACTAGCTCCTTGGAAGAAAAGCTATGACAAACCTAGACAGCATATTAAAAAGCAGAGATATGACTTTGCCAATAAAGGTCCGTATAGTCAAAGCTATGGTTTTTCCAGTAGTCACATACTGATGTGAGAGTTGGACCATCATGAAGACTAAACGCCAAGGAATTGATGCTTTTGAACTGTGGCGTTGGAGAAGACTCTTGAGAGTCCCTTGGACAGCAAGGAGATCAAACTAGTCAATCCTAAAGGAAATCAGCCCTGAATATTCATTGGAAAGACTGATGCTGAAAATCCAATACTTTGCTGCTGCTGCTGCTAAGTCACTTCAGTCGTGTCCGACTCTGTGCGACCCCATAGACGGCAGCCCACCAGGCTTCCCCGTCCCTGGGATTCTCCAGGCAAGAACACTGGAGTGGGTTGCCGTTTCCTTCTCCAATGCATGAAAGTGAAAAGAAAGTGAAGTCTCTCAGTCGTGTCCGACTCTAGTGACCCCATGGACTGCAGCCTACCAGGCTCCTCCGTCCATGGGATTTTCTAGGCAAAAGTACTAGAGTGGGGTGCCATTGCCTTCTCCATACTTTGGCTACCTGATGCAGAGAGTCGACTCATTGGAAAAGACCCTGGTGCTAGGAAAGATTGAGGGCAAAAGAAGGGGACGACAGAGGATGAAATGGTTAGATAGCATCACTAACTCAATGGATTGTAATTTGAGCAAACTCTGGGAGATAGTGAAGGATGGAGGAGCCTGGTATGCTGCAGTCCATGGGGTCACAGAGAGTCAGACACGACTTAGCAGCTGAACAACAGCCCTGAGCTGCAGGCTGACTCGGGCCTCAGTGTGTTGTCGGGGGAGGGGAGCTAGGCAGGGAGCTGACTCAGCCTTGGTCCAGGGAGCACAGCAGACGGACAGGGGTGAATGAGCGCCAGCAGCCAGCAGCCCGGGGCTGGGGAGAACCTGGTGTGTGTGGCGGTTGTGGTGTTGACAACAGCCACGACCGCTGCTGTGCCTTGGGCAGAGGACACAGTTCTTTCCGTTTGTTGTCTCATTGACTTCCCGTCAACCCTGTGAGGCACTGCATCCATTTTATAGAGGAGGAAGCAGCCTCAGCAGTTAAGTGACTTGTCCAGGGTCACCGGCTGGGAAGTGATGAAGTCAGCATTCAGAGGAAGTGCTGTCTCGGTCTGGCTCCAAGTTGGCCGCCACGGCTTGTGTCTTCCGGGACCCCAGAACCCCTGAAGTGGGCCCAACTCTCCCTCACCAGCTGAGGGTGAGTGGCCTTCTGCCAGCTACCCGGCCAGGGACTTGAGCCAGGTCTGGAAGCCAGTGCCCAGCCACCTCTGGCCTTGGAGACAGCCAGCCTGCTCCTCCGCCATTGGCCGCTGTGTCCCCAGATCGTAGGGACTCTGGAGGGACTCCTCCCAGCATCCGCCCACCCTGCGCAGCAGCAGCTCTGCCGCTTGTTTCCATAAGTGCCAGCCTTTGGATGGGCCCAGAAGCTGCTGCCAGCCCCACCACCGCCCTTCTGCTGCAGGCCCGTCCCTGGCACCATCTGGGAGCCTCTGGTTGTCTTCCTGTGCCAGGGCTGACAAAATGGGATGGGGCTAAGGAAGGGCTGTGTGCGGAGAACTGTTCTTTCAGAGGTGTGCTTTTAGTCAGCAAATTTTGTTTTTTTTTCTGGCAAATTTCTCTTAAGTGCCTATATTTTGCCAGACTCTGGAGTGAACGATAGCCAGGGATGCAACAGGGACAGACTCGAACTCCGCCCTCAGGGGCGCTCCACAGAGCGGCCAGGGGGCTGCAAAGTGTTGCCAGCACTGTGGGGCGGCACCGGTGGGGGGGCTGGAACTGCGGAAGCGGGGAGGGGGTGCGGGAGGCATGCTCAGGTGCAGACAGGGCGGGCGGGAGGTGGGGCTGCTGGGGGCCGGGCAGGGTTCCACCTCGGGAGGAAGGCTCCACGGGCCCATTTGCCTCCGTCCGCTCAGCTTCTCTGGCACTTGGTCCACTCGTTGGCAGGTGGTCTCTGGTAAGCACACCAGGCACACGTGTTGCCCTCATGAGCTGAGTTCCTGAAGGTCGTGGACCCAGAGCCCTGATGGGTTTCTGGGGCCCTAGCGCTGGGCAGCAGTCCCCAGCCGGCCTGGGGCTCTGCAAAGCTCCACGGCCAGGTCCTCCTGACCATTCGGGCCAAGGTCCAGACTACTCAGCACAGCCACCCCACTGCGCCTGGCCTGTTTGCGTGGCCAGCCCAGACCCAGGAGAGCTGCTCTCGGCCTTTCAACGCCCCTTCGGTCTCTGAGGTCCTCCTCTGGTTCCCTGTGGTCCCCACCCGGAGCTCACCCTCCCCCCTCGCCTCCTCTCCGTTCTCCTCAGGTGCAGCTGCAGCTGCTGACGGCTATCGTGAAGCTCTTTCTGAAGAAGCCGACAGAGACCCAGGAGCTGGTGCAGCAGGTCCTCAGCTTGGCCACGCAGGTGGGTGTGGCCTCCCTGCAGTGCCCATCGCAGCCCTTGGTCCACCCAGGGAGCCAGACCGGGAGTCCTGCCCCTAATCCCCAGCTCAGGGAGCTCAGTCAGACAGATAGGGCAGGCGGGGATGGGGGCGATGCTGAGCCAGCCTCCCACAGAGGGCAGGGAGCAGAGGCAGGGGCAGGCTGGCCTGAGGGGAAACCAGGGGGCTGGGCTGTGTCTGCTCTGTGCCTAAAGGGGCAGGCTCCCACCAGCACTCAGGCAGTCAAGTTAGCAACCCTGTGACCCCCTGTTGTGGGCTTCCCCTCCCCATCACCCACGTGCACAGCATTTCACGCCCTTCTTGTCACCTCCCAGGACTCAGACAACCCGGACCTGCGGGACCGTGGCTACATCTACTGGCGCCTGCTCTCCACGGACCCCGTGGCTGCCAAGGAGGTGGTGCTGGCTGAGAAGCCGCTCATCTCCGAGGAGACAGACCTCATTGAGCCCACGCTGCTGGACGAGCTCATCTGCTACATTGGCACACTGGCCTCCGTCTACCACAAGCCGCCCAGTGCCTTCGTGGAGGGGGGCCGGGGCGTCGTGCACAAGAGCCTGCCACCCCGCACCGCCTCGTGAGTCCGGGGCCAGTCACTGGCCCACTTCCCTGGTTCAGTAGCACAGTGCTCTCACCTGAGTCTGAGCAGAATTACGATTCTAGCGACCCTAGTGAATGCTCACTGCATACATGGTGTGGCCTAGGTGACAACAGTTCTGAGGGACGTCCTCCCTGAAGAGACAGGGACCAGAGGCGGAGAGCGCTTAAGAGCCTGGTGAAGAGCGCAGGCAGCAGAGCTGGGCTCAACCCAATTCTGCCCGCTTCCAGAGCCCCGTTCTGCTCAGGTGCTCCCCCCGCGGCTCCCACGGCTTTCTGGCCTGGGTTGTCCTGTTCTCCGGGACTTTAAAGTGGACTGAGTTGGGGAATACAGACGGCCCTCCCTCCCCTTAGCCCAGAACAAGATGGATCAGGCATGGGAAGGGGAGGAAGTGGGGTGTAGACAGGCTCCCGGGACAGTGAGGAGGCCCGGTGCCTCTCCTGGGGGCGGATCCCGGAGATGGGGTCTGGCCTCCCCAAGACGGCACCGCTTCTGGCCCTGCTGAGCCTCTCCCCACGTCCTGGCAGGAGCGAGAGCACGGAGAGCCCAGAGACGGCCCCAGCTGGAGCGCCCCCCGGAGAGCAGCTGGATGCCGTCCCCACGCAGGGCGACCTGCTGGGTGACCTCCTCAACCTGGACCTCGGGCCTCCGGTCAGCGGCCCGCCCCTGGCCGCCTCCGCGGTGCAGATGGGCGCCGTGGACCTGCTTGGCGGTGGCCTTGACAGCCTGGTACGTCCTGGGCCCCCGGACGAGGTTGATGGTGGTCTTCAGGGAGGGATCAGGAACGCCTTCTCTGCCAGACGCCATCCAAGGATCATGTAGCTCCCGTATCAGTGAGAAGCTGGGGCGTAAAGCGGTCAGGTGGCCGTCCTGCCTAGCGCATACAGCTCCTAAGTGGCAGGCACGGGATTTAGCCCCTTGCCAGGCTGCTGAACCCCAAGAGTCCTGGGGGCTGTTCTCCCTTACCCTCTGAGTCACCTTGGCCCTGTAAGGCTGGGGGAGCCACCCTTGCATCCGCTCCCCCACACGTGGCACCGATTGGTGTAGCTGCCCAGCAGGCCTGAGAGAGGCCCATGAGAGGGTGGGACAGCCCCTCCCTTGTGAAGGCGGTGGTAAGAAGGACTGCTGTTTCCTTGGGATTCTTCAGGCAGCCGGAGAGCCAGGTGGAGGTGGCACCTGGGCCCTTGTCACTTGGCCATGCCCGGCTCAGGTCCCCAAGGCCACAGCACAGGGAAGGGTCAGAAGGACGAGGGTGTCGAGCGGGGCTGGGGGTGCGGGGGGGCTGCCCGTCATAGAGACCTGGGGCCCTCCTAGGCTGCTGCAGCCTCGCACAGGCCCCATAGGGTCGGGTGGAACAGCTGTGACTAACCTTCTGCCTCTTTCCTCCCTGTCTTGTCTCTCTGTGTCTTCTTCTTGGCTTTCCCTCTGCATGTGGCTGCCTGTTCTCTTCACCCTGCCTGCTTCTGCTGGGAGATGGGGGATGAGCCTGAAGGGGTACGGTTCAACCCTGTGCCACCAAGCCTTCTTCCTGCTGCTCCTCGATCACCCGCCCGGCGTCCCAGGGCGGGGGATGTCAGGGCCGTCGGCCCACCCTCACCACCCTCCGATGAAGTTACTTTGTCATCCGGAGGCCCCCACAAGCCCTCTTTGACACCCTGGGGTGTGCTCCGGTCTCTGAGCACGGCCCCCTCATAGCACTGTGTTGAGTACCCCTTTTATCCTTGGGCTGTCAGTTTGTGAGCGTGCCCAGCTCTTCCTCTCGGGGCTTGTAGGGCACGGGAGGGCTCGGCCTCTCCTCTCCACCCGCCTCACTCTGTCTTGTTTCTGCAACTTAGAGTTGACCTGAAGGCAGCCCTGCAGGACGCCCTCTTGCCCAACCCCCATCTTCTAAAGGGCCAGGCGGCCGTACTTCCCTTGGCGTGCCTGCCTCTGATCCCTTTCCCCTCCCTCTAGATCGGAGCCCCAGCTTCGTGGCACCCCCAGCAGCAGCAGTACCAGCTAACCTAGGAGCGCCCATGGGCAGTGGCCTGAGTGATCTCTTTGACCTGACCAGTGGCGTGGGCACCTTGTCAGGATCCTATGTGGCTCCCAAAGCAGTAAGTGCCGTGGCCCCGTGGGAGGCGGGAGGCGGACATGCAGGTTCCTTTCAGTGGCTAGCTGGGTTGCCCGGAGCAGCGGGAGCACAGGGCGCTGGGTCTGGTGTGGAGGCCTGGGGAAGGCTTCCCAGAGCGGGTGTCACTGGAGCTCAGTCCAAGTCAGAATCAGCAAGGCGAAAATGGGGAGCCTAGGGGGCGTGCTCACCTTCCAGAGAATGGCAGAAGCCCCGTCTAGTGACTGGTCAGTGGTTCTCAGTGCCACTCAACCCAGTGCCCCAGATTGATGACAGGCGCTTCATAGCATCCCCTCCTTTTCTAACGAATGAGGTCTACCTACTTGTAAAATTTCTGAAGTGGTAAGATGCTGTCATCACATAAGGAGACTTAAAAGGAGGAGAACAGAACGCTTCATTTTAGTGTGGTGAAGGCTTGGGCACGCCCGCCCCGGCAGATCTCATGGCGTTGCCAGGGGTTGGCAGCAGAGTCACTGTGGCACCACAGTGTGGGTGCCATGACTGATGGGCCGGAGGCACCTTTCGCTTCTGATACAGCGACTGACTCCCAGTAAGATTCCAGACGAAACAAAGAACAGGCTTCCGCTGATTTCACACCATTAAGTTCCTGGGGATTTCAAGGCGCACTGAAATCCTGCAGAAAATACTCAAGGTCTGTAGGACAGTGGCTCCTAGTGAAGCCTGTCACCTCCACAGCTGCCTCCCTGACCCCAATCAGCCTGGAGGTGCCCCAGACGCCCCCTGTGCCACCCAGGTAGTCCCACCCCACTCCAGACTCCTGGCTGGACTCGTGCTGAGGAGGCAGGGAGCTGGCGAGGTCATGGCCCCGGCTCTGAGACTTTGCTCTCCATCCTGGCACAGTGGTTTTTAAGCAGAAACGAAGCTTAAAGAGCCAGCGCTTTGGCCACTGTGTGGAGGCCAAACTTAAGGGCAGAGCAGAAGCCAGGAGCCCATGAGGAGTTGTCAACTGCTGATGGTGGCTGGACAGGAGAGCTTTGTAGGGGTGGAGACGCGCTGGGCTGGAAGGAGGCCTGGCAGGACGTGGGGGCGGTGGGGAGAAGGGTTCTGGCTGGCAGTGGCGAGGGCAGGCGAGGGAAGGAGAGCTGAGGACAGCGTGGTGTGGGCTGGGCCCTTGTCCTCAAGGAAACTGCCAGAGGGGACGGACGTGGCCTGAGCCTCCCAACTGTCAGCCAGCGCCCCTCTCTTCCAAGGTCCCCTCCCCAAACCAGGACCAGCAGGGCTTCGGGGCCCAGGGACATGTCCCTTATGATGAGGGGAGCTGCCAGCCAGCACCTGCCCTGCCCCAGCCTCCCTGGCTATGCCTGCCAAACTGCAGTGGCCAGAGCCCCCAGCCACGCCTTTTTGCAGGATCTGGGCCTAAGGGGCCCCCAGGAGGTGGCAAGTCTAGCGCCAGCGGCCTCCCACTTCCGTGGAGGGCTACATGAACGTGGCACAGCCCTAGCCCAGAGCCCTCCCAGCAGCCACGCGGCGCTGGCGCTCCCGTTTTCTGGTTGAGGAATCTGAGTGCTTTAAGGTCCTATAGCTGATGAGTGACGAGAGTCTGGAAGTGAATATGGGGCTGTGGCACCAAAGCCCCTGCCCACGACCCTTAGGTGATCCTAAAGTGTTTGAGAACCTCCGTGTACTTACTTCGGTGCCATGGTTGTCAGAATCAGCTTGCTTTCTGCATGTGTATCCGTTTTAACGTGTATTAGCGCTGCTTTGTCTTAGTGGAGGACCTGGTGACTGTATCAGCTGGAAGGAGAGGCGAAGGGATCACCGGATAGGAGTAATCAGGGCAGGCTGCCTGGAGGAGTCCTTTTCCACGTGGGCAGGACTTTCCCCTGCTACCTTAGTCACAGGGTGTGGGTGTGCTCTCCGTCCAGAAGTAGTGACTGTGTAGGCTACCTTTTTCTCACAGCACTGTGACCACCTCAAATCGTTCGTCCTGCCTGCAGTCCCAGCCCTTCCTGGTCAAGGAGGGTGAGGCTGTCATATGTACAAGAACTTGAAGTTCCTCAAATATTGTAGCCAGCAGGGGCTGACAGTTCTGGACTCCGTGAGCCTACAGTGACCAGGAGACACGATATCCCACTCAGGACGGTGATAGTGCCAGCTCTGAAGAACCTGGGAAGGAAGCCTGGGGGGTGGAGGGGTGGGGCAGGGCAGTCACCCTGGGGCCCTGAGTGCTCTCTGTGCTCCCAGTCACAGCTCACGACTAAAACCCTGAGATTCTGTCCACAGATTTGTCTGGTGGAGCAAAGGATGAGCAGGTTAGCAAGTAGGATGGGATGGAGGTGGGGAGTGCTGTCCAAGCAGAGGAGACAGTGTGTGTGTGTGTGTGAGGCCCGAGGAGCCATGCACACTGACCCAGGGAGGGCACCCCGATGGGGAGGCCATGGGCAGTGGAGGCATTGCACCACTGAGGGTTCCAGGGTGCCGTGACGAGATCTGCCTTCCTAAAGATGGCTCTGGCTGCTCTGGAAACTGGGAATAGAAGACTTGGGCAGACATGTGTACACCTATGGCTGATTCATGTTGATGTTTGACAGAAAACAAAATTCTGTAAAGCAGTTATTCTTCAATTTAAAAAATAAATTAATTTAAAAAAGAAAAAAGACTTGGGCAGCTACCTAGGTGGCTCCCATCTTACCTGGGGGCTCTGATGGTGACTTACCCCTGGGTGGTGCCTGTGGATAGGGGAGAGTGGAGGACGTGGTGTCGGGGGAGGAGGTGACCTTGACGGGACCTGGGCTGGGTGACCATGGCCATGTTCACTGACAGGGCCCCTGGGGAGGCTGGCCTCGGGTGGGCTGAGCCGTCCTGGTGAGAATGGCAGCCAGAGAGACGTTTGCACATCCACAGGATAGCATCCGTGGCTGTCCCTCCTGGGCAGGGCTTTGATCCATGCCATTCACTCAGCAAATGTTCCCCAAATACAAATCTCACACCAAGCTCCGAGCCAAGGATGCAAGACAGAAAAGCAGAGCCCTCCCCCTCGAAGCGCTGTCCGGGCACAGAGGAGATGGTTTATCTGCAAGACCGTCATTGCTGCAGAGCCCGGACAAGGACACTGGGGAAGGGTTTCCTGGAGGAGGTGGCTCTGGAGCTGAGCGTCTGAGGACAAGGGCAGCCAAGCAAGCAGGGAAGGCCTGCCAGGCGAGAGGTCCTCCCGGGTCCTGTCGCTGCTCAGGCCTGTTGGCGCAGTTAAAGGCCAGCCCTGCCGCCTGCGAGGAGGACAGGCCGTGACCACCCGGGGTCCTCTGGCTCTGGCCAGGCCCCGGGCACCCGTGGGCTCTCAGTCTCCTGGGCTCATCTGGAGGCTGGTGGGGCCTGCTTGTCTCTCCACCTTCCTCAGCCCTCCTCTGAGTATTCTTGCTTTGACCTCCAGAGACTCAGGTCAGGTTTTGGGCACACCGAGGCCTCCCTGTCCCGTGCTGCTCCAGCAGTCGGCCACCCCGAGGCGGGGACCCCGGGCAGGCCGGGCAGGGTCCTTCTTCTCATCCCGAGGCTCACATGGTCATCCCCTGGCGGTCCAGGCAGGTGTGGTCCATCTGAGAGCCCCCTTCAGGTGTGAGAGAAGGGGGCAGGGGAAGGAGCCTCAGGCGGGCTGTGGCGTGGGGGCTGTGGCAGCCCCCTCCCCATCGTTTTCCCCTCAGGTCTGGCTGCCAGCCATGAAGGCCAAAGGGTTGGAGATCTCGGGCACCTTCACCCGCCAAGCGGGCACCATCTCCATGGATCTGCAGCTGACCAACAAGGCCCTGCAGGTCATGACTGACTTCGCAATCCAGTTCAACCGCAACAGGTGAGCCCCCGAGGCCTGCCTGCCGAGGGCCCGCGCTGGGGCTTGCGGGCTGGCCCCGCTTTCTGCTGGAGGAGGGTCTTCCTCACAACTGCAGCTCCGGCCAGCTCTCTCTGAGGCAGTAATTTTCCTCACCGTGACCTCTCTTTGTGGGCACCAAAGTCCGAGGTCAGTGGTGGGGAGCTGGGGGGTAAGGCACCTCCCTTTAGTGTTACCTTTCCCCAGCACCCAGGGGGGGGTGTTTCCCTGACAAAATCTCCAGACCTCAGCAGCTCCCCTCTCAAGGTGTCTCGAAGAAGGCAAACAGGGAGTGGGTAGCACCTCTGGGAGCGACGTCCACTCCCAGTGCCTTGCCCTCAGGGTCCCCTGCACTGGGGATCAGTGGGGAAGGCCTCCTTGGACCCGGCCAGCTAGGCCAGGGCTCTCTGGGGAACGCAGGCAGCCTCTGCTGATGACCCTTCTTCCTGAGTGGCTCTGGTGATGAGCAAACTGAGCCTCTAAGAAGTTGACTGAAGGGGCTGCTTCCTCAAGGAGAGCCTGTGCGCCAGTTTTTCCCGGCCGTCTGTCAGACTAGGGAAGTGGGCACTCTGTTCCTTTCCCTCAGGGAGCCCTGCAGGCCCCCAGGAGTGCTCCTGATCATCGCTCACAGTGAACTTATGGTGTGTGGCCAGCTCCCTGGGTACCAGGCCTTGTGTCGAGAACTTTAGGAGTCTTTGTCTCTCTTGAGCCCCTTCACAGCCCAGTGAGGTTGATGCCATTAACCTTCTTTGGTAGAAGAGGAAATGGCAACCCACTCCGGTATTCTTGCCTAGAGAATCCCATGGACAGAGGAGCCTGGCAGGCTATAGTTTATGAGGTCGCAAGAGTCAGACAGGACTTGGTGACTAAACCACCAAAGCAGGTAATGATACCTGAGCTCAGAGAGGGTGAATGCCTCACCCACGGTCACGGTCGACAGAGGTTGGGCTCCCAGGAGAGCCAGGAGTGCTGAGGCACTGTGATGGCATTCGCGTCCCCACGGTGTCCCCTGCTGCGTCCCAGGTGGGTCTGAGACCACAGTGGGCAACGCATAGGCTGAGGTCAGGCAGCTCAGGCTCTGGGTCTCAGCAGCGCCACTCACCCAGGTCTGGGCGCGCCCCTCCCTGAGTCTCTGTGTCCTGGAAGACAGGAGGTTGTGTACCTGTCACTGTGTTTACAAGGACAGGACTTCAGGTGCCCCGCCTGGGCACAGGGAGTGCTCAGTCCGTGGTTCCAGTCGGTACCGTGGTGACTTACCTTCCAGTGGCCGGGCATCTCTCACGTTCTTGGTGCCCTCTGATTTGCCCACATGCCACTTTACCAAGAGGCAGGGCTTTCCGGAAGCTCTGTGGCCATTGTGTGATCCAGCCAGTTCTGGCCCAGACAGTAAACCCAGTGTCTCCCCTGGGATGGTCGCGTCCCTCCTGGGAGGCTGGGGTTGGTTACTGAGACGTGAGCAGTCACAGTTCTTAGGTTAGAAGCAGCTTTTAGGCCCCTGGTATGACATGGGGCTCCTGGAGGGCAGGGCAGGACGCACTGACCTGGGCCTGCCCGGTGCCTCTCCCAGAGGAGAAGGGGGAGCAGAGACGGGTTTTGGCTAGCCCAGGTTCTCTTCCATCTGCGGGGCCATTGAAGCCTGGGAGTGGGGTCAGGAGCTTGTCCCTCTGAGGCTGGCTCGCTGGAGAGCCTTCTCCCCCGCTGCTGCCAGGCCCCGGGGCCCCAGGAGCCTGCCTGCCCTGTGTCAGCGCCTGCTCCCCACCATCCCCACGGGGCTTCTCTCTCCCCAGCTTTGGCCTGGCCCCCGCCGCCCCACTCCAGGTCCACGCACCGCTTAGCCCCACCCAGACCGTGGAGATCTCCCTGCCTCTCAGCACGGCGGGCTCGGTCATGAAGACAGAGCCGCTGAACAGCCTGCAGGTGCGTCCCAGGGAGGACCAGGCACCCGGTCCTTGCCCACGTGCCCTGGGGAGGACCAGGGAAGCCCTTGGGGCCTGGCTGGCTCTGTCGCAGGGCTGTGTCTGTGGAGTCTTGTTCTTAGGCACAGACGGGTGGGGATGGGAAGGCCGGGGGCCGGTTAGGGGATGGACATGGCTTCTGGGGAACCTGCTCAGCTGCGCTCACAGGAGCAGAGGCTTCCTGGGGCCTCAGTGGGCATCAGGCATAGGGGACGACCTGGGGCCTCTCTTGTTCCCAGGTGGCCGTAAAGAACAACATAGACGTTTTCTACTTCAGCACCTTGTACCCGCTCCACATCCTCTTTGTGGAGGACGGGAAGATGGGTGAGTCCTGAGGGCACCCCTGGGGTCCCTAGAATGGATGGATGGAGTCCGTGAGGCACTGGCTCCCCTGCAGAGCTAGAGGGAGGGTCACACCTTCCCAGGGCCCGAGGGTCTTGCCTGGCCAGCTCTGCTGTCAGCCTGACCTTCAGCCTCTAGACAGTCATCCCACGGGCCCCCCGAGGCAGGGGCCCTAGGCCACGCATCACACCTGATGCCCACCCCTGGGCCCCAGCGGGAACCTTCGGGAAGGTACGTCCCGTGCCCAGAGGGTTTAGGCCCTCCTCAGCAGTCACCACAGGAGCCCATAACATCACTGGGACCAGTGAACGGGCTGCTTGGTGCCAGGGCCGGAGGCTGGACGTGGGCAGGAGCAGGGAAGGACCCCGCAGAACACTAGCTCAGAGTTTGCCGAGGGAAGCAGGAGGGGCTATGACGGAGCCACCCTGGTCTCGGGTGCAGGGCCTAACCGCCCCGCTTCCTGATGAGGGTGCTGAGCAGGGTCCCACCTGTGCCCCTGCAGACCGGCAGATGTTCCTGGCCACGTGGAAGGACATTCCCAATGAGAACGAGGCCCAGTTCCAGATCAGAGACTGCCCCCTCAACGCGGGTAGGGCTCCTGAGCCCTGTGCCTGTCCATGCTGCCCTGTGCCCTGACGCCAGCCCTGAGCGCCAGACCCCCCATCTCTGACCTTGTGACCCCCAGAGGCCGTGAGCAGCCGGCTGCAGAGCAGCAACATCTTCACTGTGGCCAGGAGGAACGTGGAGGGCCAGGACATGCTCTACCAGTCTCTCAAGCTGACCAACGGCATCTGGGTGCTGGCCGAGCTGCGCATCCAGCCAGGCAACCCCAGCTTCACGGTGAGGCGCCCGCTCCCGCCTAAAGCCCCGGGGCCTCTGCCTTCCTGCCCGCATGCCTGCCCGGGCTGGGGTCGGCCCTGGTGGGGTGGGGTGGGGTGGGGCATCCACCCTGGTGTGAAGAAGCACCAGGATTCTGACCTTAGAAAGCTTCAGCTCAGTCCCATCAAGTGTCTCAGATAAGGCACCAAATCCGGTCTCTGAACAGTGAAATGGACTAGAATCGGGCCCTGTGAGGCCCACCTGGTACTGGGAAGGAGCTCTCCTGGGCTCAGGGAGCCCTGGCCCCTGGGCTCCCCTCTCCCAGAGAAAGGACGAGGCTTCCCAGAGGCTGCGCCGTGTCCCGGCCCCTGAGAGCCCAGGCTTGGCTTCTCCCCGCACCCGAGCGGGCAGGCATGACCCCCGACGCTGCTCCCCGGCCCCCTGGCAGCGTGGGCGCCGCGGCCGGTGGTGGTAATTTCCGTCTCCCTGTGTCTGGTCGCTGCATGTCCACCTTCCCTGCCGGTGCCGGCGGTGCAGGACCTAGAGGTTAGCGGACTGCTTTTCTCTTCCTCTTCCCCCGTCCTCTCAGGCACTCCTGGCACACCCCACCTCCTGGCCTGGCCTCGCCCCCCTGCTCCCCAAAGCCGGGCAGACGCATGCAGGCTGCAGGCCGGAGGACAGACCACCCCGCTGCCACGCCCTGTGCTCTCCAGCCTGGCGCTGCACTCCCCACAGGCCGTGCGCGCAGAGCCCTCAGAGGAGACCGGGGCCCTCAGAGCAACGGCGTTGGCAGGAGGGGCAGCGAGCCTGTCTCTGCTACTGGGCTTGCCAGCCCTCCTCGCGGTTAGAGCTGAGCCAGATCTGACACAACTGCTTCCTGTGCAGGAAACCAGAAAGATCCCCCCACCCCCCAGCGCCCCCGCAGCCTCCCTCCTGGCCCCCAAACGTCCTCAGGGACCCCACCCTCCACGGATGGGGCTGGCCGCCTCGGGCTCTGACTCATGCTGCAGCGGCTGCGGGGGCCGGGACAGCAGGTCTGTGGGCTGCAGTCTGTTTGGTCCCCGCCTGGCTGGCTGCGGGGCCGCCCCCTCGCCGGCACCGCACAGCTGCTCCAGCCGCTGCTGCCGCCCCGCCGGGCCTCACGTGCACCCCACCCTCTGCCATCTGCTCCCCTCCCCGGCCTGGAGAGGAGCCCCAGGAATAAGGGGTCCCTGCCTCCCACCCTTGTCCCCCTACAGCTGTCCCTGAAGTGCCGAGCTCCGGAGGTGTCCCAGCACGTGTACCAGGCCTACGAGACCATCCTGAAGAACTGAGGCTGTCCAGCACCCACCCCAGCTTCCTTGGAGCCCCCTGCGAGGTGGCAGCACCTCCCCCGTGAGGGGCCAGCGAGGCTCCTGGCACCCCCCCGGCTTCTCAGGCCTGACTGCAGGGCCTGCTCAGGGCCTCGGGGTGCTCCTGTGCCCAGGACTCTCCTATTTCCATCGTGCTGACGTTTGGGGTCAGGTGAGGAGGGCACCAGAGGAGCCAGAGTGGCAGCAGGAGCTGCACGGGGTAACGAGGGCTCCTCTCCGGCTCTTCCTGACCTGAGGGCGAGCCCGCAGTGCCTCCTCAGGCTCCCAGCCCGGGATCCCTCTGCCCTGTCTCCCTCGGCTGGTGGCAAGGCCCTGCCAACTGCCCCCTCCTGGGACAGGCCCTGGCAGGCATCCTGGTGTGCGTGGGTTCCCCTGGGTGCCAGGAGAGCTGCTCTGTCAGGGCCGGGGCTCCCGGGGCCTGCCCGCCCCCCCAGCCGCTGAGCCGCTCAGGGAAGACCAGGAAGAAGCTCCCGAGCCCCTCACGGCTCCGGCCCCCAGCAGACCCCTGGCAGATGTGCACCCCGCCCCCCTGCCCGCGAGGACAGTCACTGCCTGTGATAACATTCCTGGTGTGCCCGGGGCTTCTGGAGTGAACGGAGCTGAGGGGTGGGGTGCCTGGGCAAGCGGGGTGCTTCCTCTCCGGGGTTCTTAGGGGCCCCCTCCTGGCCTCCCAGGGTCAGTTGTGTCTCACGGAGCATTAGGTTTTCCTGTTACTGCTGTTTAATAATAAAGAAAGATTCTGCTTTTGGCAGTCATGGACACTTCTTTCCCCTCCACCAAGTGTCAGAATTAAAAACTGCCTCCAAGTGGTCAAGGTTGGTTTTCTTGAGCTCTACAGTAAGGATGCCTAGTATATATAAATAGAAATTATATATTGTATGTTTACTCTTATTTTCAGAAACAGAAAGTGAATAAAAATGATGACATCAAGCGTGTCCCCGACCAGTGTTTCAGGTCCCGAGGCTGCTCTGGGCAGGGTCCAGGGCTCAGCTGTCAGCCCCCGCCAGGCCCTGTGGATAGCGCCTTTCCCTGCCTCTCTCCTGTCCTTCCCCGCCAGGCCCTGTGGATAGCGCCTTTCCCTGCCTCTCTCCTGTCCTTCCCCGCCAGGCCCTGTGGACAGCGCCTTTCCCTGTCTCTCTCTCCTGTCCTTCCCCGCCAGGCCCTGTGGACAGCGCCTTTCCCTGCCTCTCTCCTGTCCTTCCCCACCAGGCCCTGTGGACAGCGCCTTTCCCTGCCTCTCTCCTGTCCTTCCCCACCAGGCCCTGTGGACAGCGCCTTTCCCTGCCTCTCTCCTGTCCTTCCCGGCCAGGCCCTGTGGACAGCGCCTTTCCCTGCCTCTCTCCTGTCCTTCCCCGCCAGGCCCTGTGGATAGCGCCTTTCCCTGCCTCTCTCCTGTCCTTGGGCACTGCCTGCTGGTCTCCCAGCACCTCTGCCACCCTTGACCCCAGCTCCACCCCAGCCCACACCGTCATGCCTTTAGATGCTCGAGGGCTGAGTCCATTCTGGTTTTCCTTGGCTCCCAGGGTTGGCAGGAAGGCCCAGCACCGGGCATGTCCAGGCTGGCTGCAGCGGCTGCCCTGGCCCCCACCAGGGATACCCCTCATGTCCCCCCATCCTGGCAGTGGCCTGGCTACCGAGGGTGTTGGGGGGGACCCCGGGTAGGACTCCGTGGGCAGAGCTCCCAGTGGGTTCTCAGGGCCGTGTGGCTGCTGGGCCTTCGGCCCTCAGCAGCTTCCTGCCCCAGCCACTCCCTGCCCGCACCAGACACACTGCTGTCCCAGCTGCCGGGGCATCAGCAGGGGTGCCTGGCCCTCCACTGCCCCACCTCTGACCCCTGGGGTGTTACCACCATGCCCAGGGACCCCAGAGTCTAGAACCAGCCAAGACCCTTGACTGGACAACCCCAGTTCTCACCCTACCCAAAAGTCCCCAGCTCAGAAGGCGCCCACAACTGTGGCCATGGACGCACCCTGGCCTGCCCTGTCACCCACCATCCCGGACCTGCTGAGGCCCAGCTCCCACCAGGCTTGGGAGCACACCCCTGTCCCCAGGGCGGGCGAAGATGAGGCCCAGGACCCAGCCCGAGGTGAGGGGAAGTGCTGCTGAAACCTTCTGGCTGGCCTGGCCAGACAGAGGCCCGTGGACCCTCATGGGACACCTGAGGCTCGTGTGCTCGGGCCTCGGGCGGTTATGGGAGGAAACTCAGCGTGATCTCGGCCCCCCTCCCACTTCCCTGTCCCTCCCTCACCCCGGTGACACCCCTCACATGCACCCCTGGTCTGCATGTGCTCAGGCCTCCATATTCTCAGGTCTCGATGTTCCTCGGGGCTGAGGGAGGGGGCAATGTGGCATTTCGCAGAAGACTCTCCAGGGCACTGAGCCTTCGTGACCAGCTGGGGAATTCAACACAGCAACCAGTTACTCAGGAGGGTCTAGCAAGCACCCCGGGGGCTGCCGGGTTCTCTGACCTGACACCCTGCGCAGGCCTGCGACGTGACCTCATTGTACTTTTTTTTTTTTTAATCTTCACAAGTGTTTTGTTTCATAGAGTGTGATTCTGGACCAAGCTAAGTTCAGCCACACAGAGGATGAAGTTCTCCCTTCCACACTTCCTCTGTTCTTATTTTCCTCCCTAGAGGCAAAGTTCATTGCTACATTTTGGTCTTCCAGGAATGATTCTGTGCCTTTATAAAGCAAATCCTGGGAGGTACTAAGTAAATAGCAGCACACCCTGGAGCTACCAGCACTGGGCTCTATTCACCTATCAGTACAGGCACAGCCACGTTGGAATTCCTTATGCAGAGGGGCTGTTCTCTGGCTGTTCCCATCTCCGCGCCAAGCAGAGGTGCAGTGAGTATCTTCCTACAGACCTCCTTGGCCCTAGACCCAAGTGCAGCTGTTGGATCCAGCCCAGAATGGCTGGACCAGAGGGCATAAACATTTCACATCTTACATTTTAGTTCTAGTTTTGAAAAGGTAATGTATTCACATGGTTCAAAATCCAAAAGGCAGACAGATACAAGAGATACAGTATATATATCAGATATAGTCCTCCTCATACCCCTCCCTGAAAAGACTAGTGTTACCCTCCAGAGAGACTCAGTGACGTATAATACGACCTGCACCATACTCGTATCTTGCAGACTTCTCCATTATCAGTTCCATTGTAGAGAGCAGCCTCATGCCTTTTTATAGCAGCTGTGTGGTTTTGCATTGAACAGCGGCGCCGTGAGGAACCAGTCCTTGCTGTGAAGTCGTCTGAGTTGTGTCTTTGGTGGTGTTAGCGCAAGTGATAACTGCAAAGAACATTCACTTTCATGTCGGTAAATTCCTCAGACAGAAATTGCTGGGTTGAAGGTAGGTGTGTTCATCATCTTGTTAGCTGTTGCTAAAAGCTCTCTAGTTCACACCCCCACCAACCAGGAAGGAGCCGCCCGTCCCCCACACCCTCACACGCGTGGCGTCCTGCAGCGTGTTCAGGCGTCGGGTGAGAAATGGCGTCTCACTGTCTTTTAAACAGGCCTCCGTCCCTGTGTTTTTGAGCCTTTGTGTGTCCTTTTCTATGAGCTGTTTCCTGTTCCTTTGCCCTTTTTGATCCGGTTTTTGGTGCTTTTCTTCCTGGTCTGCCATTGTTCCTCCCGTCCTGTTTCTGGTTTTGCTGCTGTCTTGACTTCTCCATGCTGGAATTGCGTTGGGGGCGTCATCCTCCTTGCGTCCTTGTTCCCGGTCCCTGTCTCGTCTTCGTTTTTGCATTCTGAGCCTGTTCCTTCTGGGCTTTATGTGAGGAATGAGGTAGGGATCCAACTTTCTCTTTTCCCAGATGGTTACCTAGTTTTTTCCACACCATTTCCTGAATAATTCGTCTTTTCCACACAGATCTGAAATGTCATTTCTGTCATACACGAAATTTCCACATGTCTATGAGTGCTTTTCTGGGCCCTGTTCTGTACCAGAGAATTTGTCTATATGTTGGCCATTGTGGGTGTCTGTGTTTGTTTTGGGGTTTTTTGGGCCATACTGTATGGCTTGCGGGATCTTCCCTGACCAGGGATTGAACCCAGGTCATGGCAATGAAAGCCCTAACCTGACCACAATGTGTTTTTAAAACCACCTAACCTAACATACTGTTCCTTTATATTTTTATAATTTATAGCACCCTCTTATTCACCCTTTGGGGCCCATTTGATCTTTAGAACGAATCTTTTTTGAATGATGTATTATTTTTATTTGGATCATATCAAATGTTTATATTAACTTATGGAGAACTGACACCTTTATAATGATGTCAGTAATATTAGTCTTTATATCCAAATGTAGGAGTAGACGCCTTTCCATTTGTTCATACTTTATGTCTCTGTAACATTTTAAGTTTCCTTCATTTAAGTCTTCTTGCATGGGGAGCTCCCTGCGGGCCCAGTGGTTGGGACTCAGCACTTTCACTGGCAGAGCCCAGGTCTGATCCCTGGCTGGGGAACTAAGATCCTGCAAACCGCACAGCATGCCCAAAAAAAAAAAAAAAAAAAAGTTCTTGCATGTACATTACCCTCGCATAGATTCATGAGTATTTTCTATTTTTTGGTTCCTTTTGTGAATGGGATCTTTTCCATATGCATGTTTATGATGTAAATATATATTTGTTAATATATAAAACAAAAGAATAGGAATATTTATAGTGTAAATTACAAATTATGTAACATGTACTTTAAAAACTGAACCCAGACTTCATTTGGGTTTCTCTAGTTTTCGTACTCACGTCCTTGCTGTGTCCCTGGACCCCACATTCCATGTGGTTGTCGCGTTTCCTCAGTCTCCCTGGGTCTGCGAGAGCTCCTCAGACTTTTTCTGTGTCATGACTTTAACCGTCCCGAGGAGTGCTGGTCACATATTTCGTCGACTGTCCCTCAACTTGGGTTTGTCTGGCGTTTTCCCCACGGTTAGCCTGGGGTTCTAGGTTTTCCGGACAGAGAGCAGGGAGGTGCCCTTCTGGTCACGTCACGTCAGGGGTGTGCGCCCTTGCCACGGCTTAGCGCCGCGCGCCACGCTGCATCACTTGGCCGAGGCAGTGTTTACAGCCGTCTCCTCCACGAAGCTGCTTCCTCCCCTTTCCACACTCTGTTGGGAAGCAAGTCACGAAGCGCAGCCTACACTGCATGGGGGCAGGGGACAGCTACAGAAAATACTTGGAATTCTTCTGTAGGAAAATGTGTTTCTTCTCCTGGATTTATGTATTCACTCAATCATTTATACCAGTTTGGATTCATGGATATTTATTTCATAATTTGGGTTTAATCCAAAAGTGCATTATTTATTTTATCGCTTAAATTTTTTAAGCTGTGGCCATTGGGAGCTCTTTCAAGTAAGCTCTGTGTCCCTTTAACACCCCCGTCCCTCGGTTTCTTTTTTTTTTTAGCTTGTGGGATCTTAGTTCCCTGACCAGGGATCAAACCCATGTCCCCTGCAGTGGAAGCTCAGAGTCCTAACCACTAGACTGCCAGGGAATTCCATCCTTTGGTCTCTTTTGAGCACTTCCTTCCTTTCTGATATTATGAGATGTTCCACCTCATCTTTTACTTGTCCTGCTCCAACCCTAGCACCAGCCTTCTCCAGGGAGCCTGGACAACAGAATCAGAAACCAAGATCTGGGTGCTGGGTGAGCTTGTTGCTCATAGGGTCGCCCTTAGAGCAGACAGAGCTAGGAAACACCTGTCTACACACTTAGCTGTGCGCACACACACACCTGCCTTTGTTAACCAGTGGCTGCGTGGGTGCATGCTAAGTCACTTCACCGTTTGCGACCCTATGGACTGGATCCTGCCCGTCTCTGTCCATGAGATTCTCTAGGCAAGAACACTGAGTGGGTTTCCGTTTCCTTCTACATAACCAGTGGTTATTTGCATAGAAACTGAGATCACTTTATATGTACAAACTTAGTCCTCCCGCTAGCCTTCCTAGATTGTCTTGTTTTCATCTTTCTATCATCTCATTTCATCCCACAACGGTATGAGTTGAATACCATTATTGAAGCCCTGTGCTGCCTCCTTGAGTCCTGGTGGTTGTAGAACCCCACGGCCTTCAGGCGGTTGACGGAATCAATGCGCGAGGTCTTACAGTGGCCACCAAGGACCCAGCGTGCATGAGGCATGGAGTGATGAGAGCTTCCCCAACTCAGGACTTGGGAAGGTGAGTTAAGCTGGAACAAGTGACAGACGGTGGGCAGGACAGACCGTGATTAATGGGCAGTGCACTGACCCGATGGCTGGGCCAGAGGAGTCCACAGCAGACACCCCTGGAGCTGGACACGGTCCATGGCGCTCAACCCCAGGGAGGGGCTGGAATCAGGCAGAATGGGGAGAAGCCTGGGGCCAAGGTCAGGCAGCGGCTGACACGCAGCCCAAGCTCTCTGGCTTACTAGTCTTTGGGGAACCTGGCCCTGGGCTGCCTGCTCCTGTCTTAGCTTCGCTCCCACAGGGCCACAGGCACCGACTCACCTCCTCCTGAGGTGCTTCTAGGCCCTGATGAAGATGGGCTTCTCAGAAGGTCGGCTTCAGTGGCCCAAGGTCCTGGGTTCCAGTCCCTGTTCTGCCTCTTTCCTGCTGGATCCTTCTGAGCAAATCCTTTCATCCCTGTGGGCCTCAGTGAGCACACAGCACAGGGCTGGGCACATCACAGGTCCTCTTTTATTTATTTATTTATTTAGGCCACACTGCACAGCCTGTGGGATCTTAGTTCCCCATCCAGGGATCGAACCTAGGCCCCCCTGAAGTGGAAGCGTGGAGTTCCAACCACTGGATGGCCAGGGAAGTGCCCACAGCTCCTTGATAAGTGAGAATGTGTCGCCCCTGTGGAGTCTGCACGACTTTGTGGGGACTTTTCCATATGCTGTTCAGAGTGCCCCGGAAGAGGGCGCCCTGTGGGAAGTGAAGGGAAGACGGTTTCCAAGCAAGGCCATCAGAGCCGGCTCCCACGTGTAGGCGAGAGGGTGCTCGAGGCAGGTGTGGTCCCAGCGAGTGCCCTGAGAGAGACTGTCCTCAGGTCAGCCCCACACCCTGCTGGCGGTCGGCAGGGCAGACGGGGCCTAGTTTATTTACTCCAAGGAACTGAGGCAGCTCACAAAACCCAGAGACCTGAAAAGCGCCAGAGGGAGAGTCAGGTGAAGGGAAAAAGCCCACAGTTGGAAAGCAAGATAAAGCCGCTCACTGGGCCTGAAGAGCTGGCACGCCAGCCAGATGTAGCCACAGCCCTGGCTCCGAGCTCCCTTAGTGGCCGAGAAGAGTGAAAGCCGACCCAGGCCCCTGACCCAGGTGCCATCGCCTGCTCCCCAGGGTGAACCCCCTTCCCCGCTTCAAGACCCAGCTGCTCGTCCCTTCCCTGCGTCCCCTAGGCTGAGGTGAGCAAGTTGTGCTCTTTTTCTTTTAAAAAAAAATCTGTCTCGGCATCTTGGGAAGCAGTTAAGATTGGGGCTGTTTGTTGCAGAGACAGACAAGCGAAGTGCTTGGCCAGCGCAGAAACGGTGATGTCTGTGCGTGTCCCGCAGTACCCAGGCATCAGGGCTGGTCAGAGATGTGGGAGACCCACCCCCACCACCACTGCAGGGGCAGGGTGGGCAAGCAGAGGACGGGGCTGGTAAACCCAGACTTCTCAAGCCCTGATGGGGAAGGAAGGAGCGTCCTGCTGGCTCCAGGAGTGGGGATTTGGGCTCTGGGAACTTAACATGGAGGTTGTGGGGTGTGAGAGAAAGCTACAGGTGGAGACTTAAGCAGAAAACTTGGCCTTAGCAGTGAGGGAAGTGGTGTGGACCAATTTCTGCCTCTTTCAGCCTTGTTGGGACAGGGATCTGGGGCACACTGGGTTCAGCACCCTCTGTCCCACACCCCCTCCCTGATGCCCTTATTTAGTGTTGGCCCCCGTGTGCAGGAGGGACAGGGGAGAGCTCCTCACAGGAGACCACAAGGGGAAGGTTCAGGGACCACCTGCTGACCTGCAACCCTGGACAGCAGCCCCCTCTCTGGCCTGTTTTCTTCTCTCAGAGACACCAGGTTGAGGCTTCAAGGATCGTGTAGGTAATAGCTTAGTGTGGGGCCTGGCACGTAGTAGGAGCTCAAGAAACGGTGTGTGCCTTTGGTGGATGCGGAGCAGAGCCAGCGCAGTACAGCGACTCGCCCAAGGTCACACAGCCGGGCCGGATCCGATCCAGGGGCGGGTTTGCGAGGAGCCAGCTTGGGGGAGCGATGTTTGGAGGAGCGGGCGCGGACGTGGGCGGGAAGGGAGTTCTATTTTGGAGCGGATGACAGCGCGGAACGCAAGGGGGGCTGGGTCCCTCCCTGGGCTCCCCGAATCCCAGTCACCTTCCCGCGACCCTTCCCGGGAGGGGCGTCCCGGGCGGGTAGGGGGGAGCGGGAGGGGCGGGCAGGCGGTTACCTCATCGCCGCCTCCGGGAGGCTCCACTCGCTGCACGCTGCTCGCTCGCGCGGCCGGCTGGGGCGGCGACTCCGGGCGCCGGAGCGAGAGAAGGACGGAGGGACTGAGGCGCCGAGAGGCAGCGCCGCCCCCTGCATCCTGCTCCGCCGCGGGACCCGCGAGGCGAGGAGGTCCGACCTCGGTGCCCCGTGCTGTCGCCGGCGCCTCCAGTGGCGCTGCGGGGCCGAGGCCGTGTCTGCGCGCGGCGCGCTCGGTCAGTTCTCTCCTGAGCTTGGCACTCACCGGAGCTGCTCGTGCGTCCGCCGTCCGCCTGCTCGGCTGTCTGTCTCTCCTGTACCACCAGCTCCGACCTCCAGCCTGGCCTCCCTGGGCCCCCGGTGCTCCAAGGGGCGATGAGGAGCGCGGCGGGGCTGGGGCGCACGGGGCAGGGCGCGCCGGGCGCACAGAGCGGCTCCGGCCCATGAGGCTTCCCAGAGCGGGGCGCAGCAGCACGCGCGGGCCATGGGGGGCAGCCTGCGGGTGGCGGTGCTGGGCGCTCCGGGCGTGGGCAAGACGGCCATCATCCGCCAGTTCCTGTTCGGTGACTACCCCGAGCGCCACAGGCCCACGGACGGGCCGCGCCTCTACCGGCCCGCGGTGCTGCTCGACGGCGCCGTCTACGACCTGAGCATCCGCGACGGCGACGGTGCTGGCCCCGGTCAGAGCCCCGGGGGGCAAGAGGTAGTGGACTGAGGGGTGGGCAGGGGCCTGTGACAGCATGTGGGCGGATGCTCGGTGCACACGTGCGTGTCCGCGTGGACGGCCCGGGAGTACCCGACTGTCCGTGGACTGAAGGATCAATGTGTGTCCTGGCATTGGTGGTTTTCACCTCTTCTGCCAGTATACAGTTGCCCCAGCTCAGGGCCAAAACCCGGCGATTTTGCAGAGTGGCTTTTTCTCGCTTGCTTAAATTGCTATTTCTCTGCCTCCGCTGGTGGGTGGGGATTAGTGCATGGGGGAGCATGGTCCTGCCTCCCTGAGAGTGAGTGTTCCGTGTCTGGAGCCACGAGCAGAGCCGCAGTGGGAGAGGTTGAAGCCAGACACCGGGGTGTCCGTTCTGAGGGCATCATTCTCTGCTCCCACATTCCTATGACCTGCAGCCAAGACTTGTTTAATAATTTTGCAAAGTCCAGGGCAGACTTTGAATCCTTGGGAGTTGATGCGTTCAAGAAGTGAAGAGGAAAGTGCAGGCAGGATTAAGCAGGGCTTCCTGGTGAGGGTGGCATTTGGGCTGAACCGGGACGGATGAGTGAAATTTTGATTAGAAGAAGCGGCGGAAGCATTTCCAGGTGGAAAGAGCAGCGTGTGCTTCGGCCTAAAGCCTAAGTGTGTACAGCTGCCGTTAATCGGTGGTCTCCGCAGGCTCAGGAACACGGGCCCAGGCTCGGAGGCAGGAACTGCTCCTGAGGGCGCCCGGGGAGGGGCGGGGCCTGGCCCGAAAGAAGGAAACCATGGGAAACAGAGGAAGGGGCGAGGAACGAGACAGGCCTCAGGGGAGAGGAGACCCAGAGAGAAGAAGGGCTGGACGCTGACTGGCTTCAGGCACGGTTTTAAAAGGTATACCCCAGCGGCCATAAGGACAGTAAGGCCCAGGGAGCTTGCGGGAGAGGGCCACAGACGAGGAGGAGAAGGACCGAGGCTTGAGCGTGAACTGTGTGGGTTTCGCGTCAAGGCTCGTTGGAGAAGGTCTGGACGCGAGAGAGCAAGAAGAGGGCTTCGGCAAACTCTGGCCTCCTGCCCCCCAGGAGTGGCCGGACCCTAAAGACTGGAGCTTGCAGGACACGGACGCCTTCGTGCTTGTCTACGATATCTGCAGCCCGGACAGCTTTGATTATGTGAAGGCGCTGCGGCAGCGCATCGCGGAGACCAGGTGAGGTGCGCCGCCCAGGTTGCGTGTCAGACGGCGGGGAGTGTTTGTGGGTCTGGCTGGGCCTTTTTTCCCCAGAGGTGAGTGGGTGGGCTCTTCCGCCGTCCTGGGCCAGGTCTCAGGCCTTTTCGGGCCTGGCCTCTGGCCCTAAGCGGTCTTTGGTCCTGGGTCTTTGTGGGTCTGGTGTTTGCTGGGGGTTCTCTGGGTGCAGGAAAGTATGCTCCTTAGTGTGTATATAACCACTGGAAGGATTCTCCGGCCATGGGGGGTCCCAGGCACTGCGACCTTCATCCTCCTTTGGCCTCCAGGCCGGCGGGCGCACCTGAAGCGCCCATTCTCGTGGTGGGCAACAAGCGGGACCGGCAGCGGCTGCGGTTCGGGCCGCGGCGCGCACTGGCTGCCCTAGTGCGCAGGGGCTGGCGCTGCGGATACCTCGAGTGCTCCGCCAAGTACAATTGGCACGTGCTGCGACTCTTCCGGGAGCTGCTGCGCTGCGCGCTGGTGCGCGCACGCCCTGCACATCCGGCTCTGCGCCTGCAGGGGGCGCTGCACCCGGCGCGCTGCAGCCTCATGTGATCGAATTGGAAAAACGCCGCTTACGGCAGGGAGGGGCCTTCTAGTTAACTGGAACCGGGGACTCGGATTGGACGAGATTGCCCAACTTCTCTTGGATTGGACAGGACAGTCTCCTCCCTGATTGGCTGAGGAACGCTCCCGCCCAGTGTCCTGGGCGACAGGGTTTTCTTTGAACCTCATTGGGCCCAGCAGGCCCCATTGGACAAATTAGTCCTTTCTGGGACCTCATTGGGTCACGATCCGACTGGATGAAAAGGACTTGGCTATGAATCTGATTGGACACGCTCAGACTGCTCTTGGAGTTTCATTGGACCAACTGTTAAGTCACACCTCTCGGGAGGAAATAAAGGGGAAGCAAGGTGCACCTGGCATTTCTGGGATGGCAAGATAATCTTGGGGAATGCCCTGATGGTCCAGTGGTTAAGACTCCAAGCTTCCACTGAAGGGGCATGAGTTCGATCCCTGGTTGGGGAACTAACATCTCTCATGCCTCACAAAGTGGCTAAAAAATAAATTTTGTGCTTCCCAGGTGGCGCTAGTGGTAAAGAACCTGTCTGCCCATGCAGAAGACCTACACCTAAAGGTCAGGGCTGACAGGCATTGCCCCCTCGCAGTTGACTCCAGAGTCCCAACCTGTAATGAGGGTTCTCATATGGATGTGATGGCCCCAAGGCCGGGTCTCCCAAGACGCAGACACAAGTAGCTGGAAGAAAACTTTACTGTCAGGCTCTGCAGGGCCACGGGACCTCAGGAAGGGTCCTTACTGGGCTGGTCCAGCCTCCTCTAAGGCATTCAATAACATTAGTAATTAAATAGCAATGCTCATCCCCCAAGCGGAATGTACACCAGAAGTCCCATTGTGCCATGTGGTCCCGAGGGGTCTGGTTCCATGAGGTCTGGTCCCCAAGAGGCAGGGGCACTCCCTGATGCAGAGGGGTTAAGGCCACAAAGGAGAAGGGACAGGGGACTGGGGGCAGCTGGGCTGGTCTGTCACATCCAGGAATCCGGCTCGGTCTTCGGGCTGACTGAGCGCAGGGCATGCCAGGTCCCGGACCCCGTGGGTCCAGGTGGGCGGCGGGGGCCCCTTGGTGTGGGGATGCGTGAGGGTTTCCGATCTGGCTGTGTGTCCATCCGGCCTCGTGCCCAGGTCCTCAGGGGCTCTGGGCCGGCCAGAGGACTCCCGGGTGCATCTGGTGGGCCCCCTACACCGGGGCAGGGGCTGCCCTCATCGGAAGAGCTGGACAGGGCTGGGCCTCGGGGCCCGGGCAGCCCATTGGCCATCCTGCCAGAGTCCCCGGGTTGGCCACACTTGCCACCCAGGACGCTGAGGGACGAAGAGGAGGAGCTGGAGGAACAGTAGGCTGAGTCAGGAGCTGGAGGGTCTGGGGCCCGAATTGGGTCAGGGGCTGGTCCACTGGGGGTCCCACCAGCAGCAGCAGCCTCAAGGGCTCGGGCGTTGGCTAGGAACTCCTCTTCCAGGCGCCGAAACAGTTGCTGTTCCTGCTTTGGGTCAAGCTGCAGGGGTGTGCGGAAGACACTGGCCGGGATTGTGCTCAACTCTGGACTGGGGCTGGGGACCCTGGGAGCTGCAGGGCTGTGGGCACGGGGAGTGTGGGGGCTGCTTCTGCCCGAGCCCCCACTGCCTCTGCCCCGCGGCACCCAGGAGTGCTGCCCATCTCGGTCCCGACGCACCAGCAGCACTGTCTGCTCTTCACGGCTCTGACTCCGGGCCCGCCGGGCAGGGCTGGGGGCCGACAGCTGGCCTCCCCTGCCTCCTGGGGCCCCACGCGGCCGCCCCCGATCCAGCCGGTCCCGGGACTGGCTGCGCGGGGCAGGAGGCCGTCTCGGGGAGACCGGGGTGCCCGTGGTCACCCGCCGGCTGGGACGCTCCCGCCGGGGGCCAGTGCCTGAGTCTTCACTGCGGGCACCAAGGGGGCCGCTCTGGGCCGAGGAGGCTGAGGAATCGCTGTCCCCAGAGTAACGGCGGGAGCGGGGATTGGGGGGCAGCTGGTCCCGGGCCCTGGGGCAGGGGAACAAGAGAGAAAGGTGGGGCAAGGCAGAGAGACCCGGTGCACAGAAAGGGTGGGGAGGGGAAGGAACAGGCAGACGCATGGCTGCGGGCGAGACACCTGTGGTGGTGGCGGGGGTGCCAAGGGTTTCTGTCCGTCCTGGGGACTTCCAGGGAGAAGTGAGAAATTCTGCCACAGCTTCTCGCAGCCAGGGCCACCCTCCGCCACCCCACCCCAAGGCAGCGGAAGAAGCAAGGCCCCAAGCTCCCCGCTCCTCAAGCCTCCAGCTTCCTGGGCAGGCCAGAGGGAAGCTGGGTTGGATTGGCGGCCACCCAGCCCCCAGGGCCCGCCCAGCTGTGTTGTTCGTTTGCTTGGGTTGCCATGGAGATGGGAAGCCAGGCCCACCCCCACCCACGGGAACTTTTCCCAGGGTGTGAGTCACAGGAGGCAGCGTCATCCAGGCCAGGGCGGGCGCCCCCCACCCCCACCCCCTGGACCGCGGTCCCATGTCCTCTCTCCTCTCACCTGAGTGGGGTCTCGGGCCCCTCCTTCGAGCTGCGTAAGCCAATGGGTGTCACCTCTGGGCGGGAGCCCCGGCGCTCGACCCCTGGGGCTGGGCTACCAGCTCGGGGGCTGGGGCTGGGTGACACTCGCTGCGGGGAGAAGGTGCGGGTCCTGGGCTGGGGCGGGCGGTGGGCTGCAGGGAGAGAGGGCGGGTGCCGCGTGAGGGGCGGGGCCGCAGAGGTGCACGCCCCCACGTTCCCGCCCCGCCCCCGAGCCTGGACACTGACCCGCGGAGGAGCAGCGGCAGGGGTCGTGCTTGTCCAGGTAGTGCTCCAGCGTGTCCCAGCCGCCTCCCACACGCACCATCACGTGGCTCCTCAGCACCTGTGGGAGCCCGGCGAGCGCAGGTCACCGCGCGTCCCACCCGCCTCCCAGGCTCTGCCTGCTCCGGGAGCCCCTCTCTCTCACCCGCACGAAGATGAGCAGACTGGAGTCTCCCACGCGGTACTTCCCCTCCGAGACCTTGATCATGGGAAACTGGTCTGGGCAGGTGCAGCGCCCCAAGATCTCCCTCACCTAAGAGGAGAGGCTGGTGGTCAGGGGTCAGGTCCCTCCTCCCTGGGCCTGATGTCAGCAGCTCCAGGGTCAGAAGGAAGTAAATCCTTCTGTAGAGCAGAGGCTCCGATTGTGTCGCCCTGGACTTGAGTGCCACCTCTGTACTTGACCTTTCACCAGAGCTCCTTCCCTTCTGACTACTGAGAGGGCAGGGAGCCGACCAGGACGAGGTGAGGAACTGCTTCCTTTAAGTCCCTGAGCCCTTGGGGGAGTCCTCACTCACTCCCCCTCACCCATTTCAGAGACGTGAATGTTGAGACCCACAGAGAGGCAGGTTCGGGGAGGAGGCAGGTCTGAGTACAGAGGACCAATGCCATATGGAGGCAGCAGTGCCACGGATACGTGGGGCACACGCAGACACCACCATGCACAAAGAGGTCACTGGTCCGGCCAGCACACATGGCCAGCACGTCTGCCCACATGCTCCCCAGGCCAGGAGCTGCCAGGCTGGCTATGCGGGCAGCCCCACCCGCCTCCTCACCCACAGCAGAGCTGCTGAGAAAATGAGCAGGTGGAGCCTCCGGTGACCCTGGCCCGGGGTGGGGTGGCAGCCTCTGCCCACAGCCGTCCGGCTGCCCGCCTCCAGGATGGGCACATCCCGTCCTAACCTCCTGATAAGAAGGAAACTCTTGGCCAGGCTGTGGGGGTGTCAGGGACACCTAGGTCCCGGGAAGAGGAGGAGGGAGCTAGAGTCATGGTCTGGCACCTTCTACATGCTCAGCATAGAGCTCATCCCACAGCTCTTTGACAGGATGTCAGCTCCCAGTAGCATGTCTACTCTGTGCTGGGCTTCCCAGATAAGTCCCGGGGGAGGAGTAGGGACCCGAAGAGCCCCTGGGAGCTTCCCTGGGCACTCAGGTAGCGCCTACTGTGCGCCAGGCACCTTGCCCTGGACCATGGGCCCCATTCAACCTCGAGCTCAGTGATGGCGTGAATGCGGCGGTCTAGCAGTTGAGTGCAGGGAGGTGTACTGGAGGGGCTCAAATCCCCAGAATGTAGAACACTCAGCGCTTACCTGGGGCACGGTTAGCACCGAGAGGAAACAGGGGGATCATAGTGCCATGGGGCAGTGGAGGCTGAGTTTTCTCGCCAGGCCCTGTGACCTCACCCAGCACTTAGCCCTCTCTGCGCCTGCCTAACTCTTTGGGGCCGGGTATCCACTTGGTGCTCAACATACACACGCTTTCCCCGGGGCAGGCTGTCCTGCAGCCACGAGGACAGGCCGCGGAAGGTTGTCCGCACCACCCTGCCTGCTGGTGCCTGGGTTGTGCTAGAATAAGCCCGGCCACTGGGCACGCGCACTTGCGGACTCACCAGCTCATCGAGGTTGCGCAGGTCGCTGGGCGTCATGCGCGGCCCACGGGCTGGAGCTCCTGGGGTGGCGGTGGTCTCGGTGGTGTCTTCCCCGGCACTGGGGGTGTTGGAGGCCGGGGGCGTGGCGCGCAGCTCCCGCTCAATCTCCTGTTCGAACTGCACGAGGCGAGGGGCCAGCAGGCCGAGGCGGGCGCCGCGCCGCGCCACCTCCAGCAGGCACAGCACCACGCTCTTCTCGTTCTTGCGGAGCACCAAGTCCTCCGTCTCGAACATGAGCACTTCAGGCACACCCAGCTCCGCGCGGCACCAGCCGATGAAGGTGGCCACGTTGTCTCGTGCCATGAAGGAGCCGGGCACCACGCTGTGGGCCTGGAAGGCCACCCCGCGGGCCGGCCGCGCGGCGGCCATGGCACGGGCGGCCTCAGTGACAGCGTTGGCATGCTGGCACAGGGTGGTGCCCGTGGCCAGCCCCGTCAGGAAGCCATCGCCACCGCTGGGCAGACCCAGACCGTACAAGGCGTTGAGCCACTCGGCCAGGTCCTCCTTCATAGCCTCCACGTAGGCCTCGCTCGAGCGGAACGGCCGCACACTCTTGGCCGCGGAGCCGGCGATGCCCGCCACGGGGTCTGCCATGCCCGGGCCAGCCGAGTCACTGTGGGCAGGGACACGGGTCAGGATGGTTGTGGACCCAGCAAGTGCAGCACAAGCTAAGCCGCTGACCACCTGCACCTGCTTGTCAGTTCAGACCAAATGCCTGCATTTTGAGAAACTTCTCGCCTCTGTTTACCCGTCTGTGAAATGGATACAATAATAGAACCTTCCTCAGAGGAACTAATGGGATTATTTTTATAAATGACCTCAGTGTCCATAAGTGTTGGCTGCTTGGTTCTTTCGGGAAGAGGGATTGAGAAGACTTGTCTGAGTCCTCCTTCCTGCCCAGGCAGGGAGGCCCCCATCTTACTGCCCCTGTGAGAGGCGAAGAGCTATGCCCGAGAGAGAGTAACCTGCAGCCCTGGACTCAAGAGTAGGAACCCTGGACCCGACCTCAGAGAGGGGTTAGATCCGCTGCTCAGGCCTGGTGGCGATCCCACTTACTCCGGAAAGATCCCAGGTCCTCCCTCAACCCGTTTACCCTAAAGACTGTGTCATTATAATACCGACAGGACGGCAGCAGCAGTAAAGCAATTGCAGTGACGGTGGCCAGGGCTAAGCGCGCAGTGATATCTCCATTTTACAGATGAGGAAACTGAGGCGCAGAGCTCGCTCAAGGTCGCACAGCAGTGGGTAGCGGAGCTCGGCCCTCCAGCCCCGTGTGGCGGCTCCGGCGGCCGGCCGGGGGCCAGGCCCCTCCTCCAGGGAGCCTCCCTAGCCCGACTGGTGCCTGTGAGCCGGGACTCGGAATGGCTGTCGCCAGCCCTGGCCGTCCTCTGGGCTTCTGCCCAGAGAGGGTGCGGGGCTGCCCAAGGTCACACAGCCCCGGGAAGCAGAGGCCCGCGGCTGCCGCCACTGGGTCTGCTTCTCTGTGTGCCGGGCAGAGGGTGCTGGGGGGTGGGGCGGGGGGGGGGTCCCTGCACTCACCTGGCTCATCCCGCGGCCTCGGGGAGCATCGCCCCGGCTGGGCCGGAGCCGGGCAGGCCGCCGAAGGGAGGCGCCGCCCGAGCCGCAGCCGATCCCGGTCCCACCGCCGCGTCCTCCGCGCCTGCCGTCTCAGCCCCGCCTCCCTGGAATTCGGATCCGGCCCGGAGGAGGTGGGCGGGGCCGCGCGCTCTTAAAGGGGCCGCGCTGTTCTTGGGCTGGGACGGGGCTGGAGCCTCCAGACGCGGGGCGGGCCCGGGACCCGGCCCAGCCCTGAGCAGAGGCGGGACCGGGTTCCCCGGCGACTCTGCCGGGCCGGAGGTCCCATCCTCAGACCGGGTCCATTCCCCCTCCTTGGTCTCCTGGGAAGGGGTTTGGGCGTTTTTAGTGGCACCCCCTCCGCAGATGGTGGCCTCCCCTGGTGAGCCGCATGGCCTGTTCCAGAGAGGAACTCAGGAAGAGATAGGGGCCCGGGGCTGCGGAGTCACCTCCGGCCGGCGGGAGTGGACCTCCTTAGGTCCGATAAATGAGGCCGTCCGGCCTTGGGTGGCGGCTTCCTGCCAGCAGCGCTGGCCTTGGGGATGGGGAGAATGGCTCTGTTTTACCCCCATTCAACCAGTGGCTCCTCATCAATATTCTTTGTTAAACCCTGAAGTTAGGGGAACCCGTTTCTCAAATAAGAACGCTGAGAGGAGGGCAGGGAGGGGACTGGCTGAGGCCCCTGTGTCTGAGGCTTCGGCCCCTGCCCTGGACCACCTCTGGCCGCTCTGGTTGGGCACAGAATAAAGGCTGGAGGAGTGGTTCCTGAGGGTTAAGCCTGGATGGTTTCATTTCAAACTGCAGAGGAGAGACCTGCCCAGACCAGCGGGAAATCCTGCCCCCTGCTGTGGCGGGGCGGGGACGCCAGGCCTGGCTGGGCAGTAGCCTTGCTGGCCAGGCGGGGCTGCTGGGGGGAAGCACCACCAACAGCAGCCAGTGCTCAGAGCTTTAATTAATAAAACCCCTACTGTGTGCCAGGCCTGCTGTACTCTATGGGGGACGCTCTTATGCCCAAACTAGGACTCAAGTCTGGAGAGGAGCTGGTGGCGCTGGGATTTGACAGATGACTGTTACAGAAATGCCTTCTTTCAAGGATGGGGCATCCGTCCGGTACCTACAGTGTGCTGGACCTCCCGGTGCCAGGCTGCTCACGGGCACCATCCACTGCGTCCTCGCAACCTTTCAGAAGGGGGGGGGCTCTCACCTCAATACCCAGATGGTGCAGGTCCCACTCTACCTTCCCAGCACCCCTTCCTCCCCATCGCCTAGTGAGGAAGGCCCGTGCCTAGATGTGATACAAGCTGACACTTGCTGAGCGCCTACTGAGTGTCAACGACGCTGCAAACCAGGAGCAAAAGACAGAGAACGAAACGGAGCCGGCTATGAGGCTTACAGTCTGGAGAGATGGCCCTTGGGGTGCTGTAGGGACAGGGAGCCAGGAGAAGGGGTGGGGTGGGACGGGCTTGTCCTTTTGGTCCAGGGAGCAGGAAAGGTGAGGGAGGGAGCTGTGTGCGTGTCTGGAAGGGCCAGGGTGAAGGTCTAGGTGGGCCTGTGCCTCCTGGGTTGGAGAAAGGGGAGGGGGCCTGTGAGACTGCAGAGGAGCGAGATGCGGGCGGGGCCTGGGACAGCTGCGGACGGCTGTGTAGGGCTTTGTGGGCCATGCCGCTTTGCACGGACATGGGAGCCACGGAGGGAGTTTGGAGCAGGGGAGGGCTGTGACCTGACTTATCCCTGTGGCTAGGGGCAGGGACCTAGGAGGGAACCAGGTGGTGCCAGTTGGTGAGAGAAGTTGAATTTTGAGGCTGTATTTTGAGGGGAAAGCGGGTAGAATGTGCTGGTGAATGAGGTATGGGGGTGAAGACAGAGTCCCAGGTTTCGGGACGCTGATACCTGGGGAGGACAGGTTTGCTACAGACGGGGCCGGGTAAGATTAGAGTGTGGAAACGAATTCCCAAAGTATCCTGTGAGGTATGACGCTGTTTGGTATTCTGCTTCTACAGTCTGGGGAGACGGAGGCCCAGAGAGCAAGGGATGTGTGTGGTCAGCAAGCTGTACAGGATTTTGACCCCTGCTTCTGTCTGCCCCATGACCTCCCTGGACGCGGGCAAGTTCAGACTGGACCCAGGCCTGCTGTTGATCACTGGATGCGATGGTTAAGCTCCCTGAGTGGCGTTTGCATGGTCTGTAACGTGGGACAACAGCTGTCACATCACGGAGTTGTGAAAATACCGTCACTCAGCCCAGCGCCATCAGGGTGTTCATCCACTGCGCCGCTGAGGACCAGGGCCCCAGGGGGCACTGTTTCTGTCTGCAGCCCCGACTCCAGCGTTCTGACTCTAGACACATGGCAGGTGTGGTGCCCACTGGTGTGGCCAGACCCACGGCCTGGGCCATGGAGGACTTTGGCTTTGACCCCCTCGTCATAAGGTGACTTCTCCTGGCAGGACCAAGAGACGCATAGACGCTGCTGGAGGGAGGAGAGGTTTGGGCTGAGGTTGTCCAGAGCCCATCCCTGCAGACCTCACAGGCCACCTCCGAGTACAGAGTGCTGTGCTCCCACGCAGCTCGGGCAGCGGGCACGTGGCTGGATCTCCAGTGTGGGCTGCTGGGTGCTAGCGCGCAGCCCGCTGGCCTTGGTTGCAGCCGGAGGTTGGATGATTACCTCGAGGGCCCCCACCCACCATTGGCGCTGGGCAGCTGGGGTCCTGGCCGGCTCCACCCGATACCTTCTGGCTTAGACTGATGCAGGAGCGCGGCCTGGGGTGAGTGGGTGTGACCCACCAGGGGCTCAAGGCTGCCCTGTCCACATGTGGGTCCAGCTGTGACAACTGCTCCTGCCCTGGCTGCGGGGCGAGTGACCACAGCTCCTCTGAGCGGCCACCCTGCCCCGTTAGAGGCCCCGGAAGGCCTGCTCTTGCCCCAGCCTCCCTGTGCTCACACTCGTCCTGAGCCCGGCCTGTCAGGACTGGGCTGGACCGGGCAGCTCCGGGGCCTGCACTGGCCCCGGGGTCGTGTCCAGCCGTCCCTGCCTTGGAGGTGAGCCCCTCCCTGCAAGCCTTTGTTCTGAACGACATCCGTCTCAACTGACCTTTCAACCTGCACCTGGACCTGCGAGGTGTGGCCTGTGCTGGAAAATTTGTTGTGTGTGTGACTGGGAGCTCCTGAGAGCAGGGAGTGGGGCCGCGCCCGTGGGCTCCAGCCGCCTATGCGCAGCCTCGGGGTCAGGGTTGCGAAAGGGCATCTGAGGGCAGAGGCACCCGGGGCGGCTTCAGCCCCAAGACCGGTCACACTTGGTGGCTGTCCTGAGGCAGAGCTGGCTGCGGGCCGGGGAGGCAGCCGACGGGCATCAGGCATTTAGCCCCAGGATGCATGTGTGCGCGCGCACAGGCTCTGAGGCCCAGGATGCGTGTGTGTGTGTGTGTGTGTGTGTGTGTGTGTGTGTGAGAGAGCACAGGCTCTGAGGCCCAGGATGTGTGTGTGTGTGGGTGTGTGTGTGTGTGTGTGTGTGTGTGTGTGTGAGAGAGCACAGGCTCTGAGGCCCAGGATGCGTGTGTGTGTGTGTGGTGTGTGTGTGTGTGTGTGTGTGAGAGAGAGCACAGGCTCTGAGGCGCCCCCTCGGCCCCCCAGGGCACCGACCCACGGAGCTGGACGTGCTGGGGCAGCGCCTGGCACAGTGCAGGAGCCCAGTGGCATCTTGGGTGTGTTCGGGCCTTGGCGGGGGAGCATCTGTGCCTCTGGCAGGGACACACTGGCCTGCGTGGTGGGACCGCAGGGAGGCAGGCTGAGGGGGCAGCTCAGGTCCCCAGGGCCTCTTGGGGGTCGTGGCAGGCGCGGCGGGAGTCCTCGGGGGGTCGGTCCGAGAACAGCAAGGGCAGCCTTGCTGGGTGAGAGGGTGGCGAGAAGCTGGGACTGGGTCTTGGTGGGGACAGTCTGGGCTGAGGCCTGCGGGAACAGAGTCCATGAGGACAGAGGACACTTCCCCTCTGGGAATGGGGTGGGGGGAGGGGGCCGGGTGAGACCCCCCCAGGGAGGGGCTGGCACCTGAGGAGGGCGGTCAGGACGCCTGAACAAGCGGAGACCCGGGGGTCAGGGGCGCACGTCCAAGTAGGTATGTGGTGGATGCGGAACAGAGGCGGAGAAGGGTGACTGTTTATAAACATTTGTAATTTTATTTAAAAAAAAAAAAATCACAACCATGAACATTGTTACAGTTAGAGGCCCTCTTGGTTCTCCACAATGATACTGAGCATGCTCACAAGGGGTTCCCATTGTTTAGTCTTAAACAACCATCTTTAAAATAAGAAAAAAAACTCAGCACACTACCATTTAACTTGTTTTAATGTTTCTTCACAAATGGTGAAAAATTCTAAAGTACAGACAAGGAATAATCATAATGTTGTGGCCAACATTATAAATATGGAATTATAAATTTAAAACATTTTCTGGTTTAAAAAATAAATCTGGTAGTCAATGCAGCTCTGCGGGTCTCTGCGTCTAGTAGGGCCGGTCTCTGCGCTCCTGACGGTGCTCGCCTCTGCCGGGCAGAAGGGAAGGGAAGGCGGTGGGTTACCACAGTGGTGGAGAGGGGAAGGGGCTGGTGGGTGACATGGCGGTGGGGAGGGGAAGGGGGCGGTGGGTGACGACGGGGGGGGGGGGGGGCTGGAGAGGAAGCCCAGCCCCAGCTCAGGGCAGCCGCCCGCCTCCCGCCTGGGGCTGGTGAGACCTGTTCCGGGGGAAGGGGCTGACAGCCCAGGCCCCCCAGCTGGTTCACCCCCACGTACTTATCCATCTTTCCAGGTCCTCCTCGCCCGCCTCGTCGTCCTCCCATCTGTTCCATCAGTGGTCCAGGGGGTCCCCCAGGGCCACCTCGTCTTCCACCACCAAAGCCACCGCGGTCCATGCCCCGGCCGCCACGGAAGCCACCTCTGTCTCCACCACGACCGCCTCTGAACATTCCACCAGGACCACCACGGTCCATGAGGCCACCTCTTCCTCCCCGCATGCCTCCAGGGCCACCTCTGCCACGGTCACCGCCTGAGGGGAGAGCGCAGGAGAGACACTCAGTGCCAGGGCAGAATGCTGAGCGCAGAGGCCTCGTGTGGAGAGCAGGGCCCGCGCTTCCCTCACTGCACACCAGGTCACAGTTCAGAACTGATGCTGGGACCGCAGGTGACCCTTTGACAAAGGTTTGAAACGCTCGGGGGTCCACTTACACACTGATTTTCCCACCACCAAATATGAAGTACAGTACTACCCAATCTGCAGTCCGTAGAATCCAAGGATGCTGAACCACAAACATGGAGGCACAGGGCGGATGGTGAAATTTAAGGGGATTTTTTTTTAACTGCACAGAGTCAGTGCCCCTGTGTTGTTCAAAGGTCAGGGCTGCACCTGCTGAACCCACCCTGACCCTGGGCAGCTGGTTACCAAGCTCATGGAGCTAATAAGACGTTTAGTGCCAAGAAGCGGGTACCTACCTGGGGGCGGGAAAGGTGGTGGGAGGAAGCCTTCAGGCTTTGGGGCCTTACACTGGTTGCACTCTGTTCTCCAGGCGAAGTTCTGGTTCCCACAGCCCCTGCATAAATAAAATTATATCACAACGGAAATCACCTACCAAACAAGCCACGCCTGAGCAGAAACCACCACAAACACTGAGTCAGGGTCCAACTCCACTCAGAGGATCTGACTACAGAAAATGGCTTTGCAGCCGCAGCCTCAGGCAGCACAGCACAGGACCAGGGTTTGATCCGGCCGAGCGTCTGGACAAGCACGTGCAGGTGGGCCCGAGTCCAGTGGACTGTGTGACCGTCTCCCGAAGGCGCCACGGCAGCTGGTAAGACTGACGGGGCCGCCCACCCCACAGCAGGGTCAGGGTCAGGCTGCTCTGGACAAAGGAAGCCCGCAGGCAGGCCTCTCCGGGATGGGAGCGGGGATTAGTACATACGGGTTGGGGCACTGCCAGTCTCCAGCTCGGTGCTGGACGTTTCCTCCTCCAGACGGGTTCCCCCGGGAACCGCGAGGCCCTCTTGGTGGGAAGCCGCCTCTGTCTCCTCCGCGGCCTCCCATGCGCCCCATGGGTCCTCCAGGACCTCCTGGGCCCCCTGGACCTGCAGTAAGGAAACAGCGAAATCACCTCTTTGGGCACAGCTCTGTGTCCCTGTGGTCTGTCCATGCAGCTGGAGGACAGGCCTCCTCACACGTGAGGGACCAAAACAGGAGAAACAAAAGGCAGCCCAAGGGCCGAGCCCCAGCAGCACGGTTCCCGGGGCGCCCAGCCTCCCTGGCCAGTCGAGCCCTCCTCGTCTTCTGCTGCCAGCACTCAATACTAGTATTGACTTCACACACCTTTCTGTATCCCTAAGGGGCCGGCTTTCACTCTAGAAACCAAGCTCCTCAGAGACAAGTGCGCCGAGAACGTTCAGAACAGCAGAGCGGAGCCCAGAGAGCCCCGGTAAATACCTCCTCGGAGCGGCGGCGGCATCCCCCTGCCCTCGCGCGGCGGCATCCCTCCCCGCATGCTGTTCATGGGCGGCTTCTTCCGAGCAAGAGACACTTTAAGTTTGCTCCCTTGGAAATCTTTCCCTAGAAAAAGAGATGAGAACACTCATCACTCCCAAAGTCCAACTCCTACTCCCCTTGAGGGGATCAGGTAAGGTTACACAACTCGTTTTTCACCAACTGCACCCCGTTATCAAACTCAACCATTCCCACTGCATCAGTGTCTTCCCACAATCTTCCCTAAGACTTACAGGCGAGGCCAGAAAAGCCTTAATAGGGTGAGAAGGAGAGCAGGAAGTGGCTGAGAGGAGACAGAACTTGGTGACACTTTCAAGTTGGTTTTGTGAGAAGTGAAATTCCAGAATCAACATCAAAGTCATTATATATATATATATATATATATCCGATGCATGGCTGAGGGGTCTGTGGGGCTTTCTGCACCTCATGACATCTGTTCTTAGAGAAGCAAGTGGATCTGAGTGAGAATGACTGAAAATAAGGGATCTCAACCCCAGGTCAGCGCCGGGCCCTCGTATGGCTGAGGGGAGCAGGGCAAGCCGCCGCCTGGACACCCCCAGCGCTCCTCCAGGAGCAGAGAGCGGGTTTCCTTGCTCCTCTGCCTCCTGAGTGCTCCTTCCTGCACACCCTAAGCTGCACAGAGGGACAGCCTATCTGTCCCTGGTCCCTAGAGCCACATGAAGAGAAAATCATTCTAACAGAAGGACATACTCGAGCACAAGACCTAAGGTGACCCTCGCCACACTTGCTCCCAGACCCTCCGTGTGCCCCGAGGAGGCAGAGCCAGGAGGGCAGGGCGCACCCGCCGACCCAGGGCTCCTACCATCAAACCACTCGACAGCAGCTTTGGCAGTTGCTGGGTCTTCGTAAGACACCGTAGCATCGCCTTTGGGCTTTCCTGTTTCCTTGTCCAAGTAAATATGGATCATGGGTTGTCCAGTCCTCTTGTTCATCTAGGCGTAAAAGAGCATAATCAAGCTATGACCAGAAATTCTAGTTTTCAGATACACATTTGTGTGTCTAGTGATACGTGAAAATATGTATAGAGCTTAAAAGAAGTAAATTATACACATGTACTGATGCCTATGTTTTATAAAGGGCATATAAAGACAGGAAATGTGACAAAATAGTGGTCTGAATGACGGGTTATATAATTAAAAATCTTTAATTTTACAAACTTGATGGTAAAACACTACTTTCTTAACTAGGAATAAATCCTACATACCCAAATAGACAATATACTATATAATCCACAAGTAGAAATTTATGATTTACCAACTTTTTATATAGCTGGATCACAAAATCCATTCCAAAACAGCCCATTCACTGAAAAAAATAAAAATCTGCAAAACTTTTAAGGAGATAGACTTTACCTAAGGCTTAATAGACAGACAAATACAATGTTAATGGGGGATGGGAGGAAAGCACTCAATATCATAAAAATGTCAATTCTCAAATTCTTATAAATTCAGGAAACACCCTGTTTGTGTGTGTGTGGTTTTTGGCTGCACCACAAGGCATGTAGGCGCTCAGCTCCTCGACCAGGGATTGTACCTTCCCCTCTGCATAGAAGCATGGAGTCCCTAACCACTCGACTACCAGGGAAGTCCCCTAACTGGGGTTTTAAACGTCATAAAATTGGTTTGAAAATGTATAGATAGGAGAACAAGAAGTAAAAAGAATGAAACATGAATCTGCCTTACTAGAGATCAAGATTTAGCACAGAATAATTAGCAGAGCTGCTAGCATAGGATCACACAAATTAACGAAAAGTATATATGGAGCCAAGAAACAGATCCAGGTATGGTACTTTCTGTGTGACAGCACTATATACCACCAGGGAAAATGCAGACCTTTCAAAAAGATGTTGTGGAATAAAAGGTCTTGCAGATAAAAAACATAAAGATACAACCCAGTAAGGTAATGACTGAAAAAATTAAGAATTCCTATTCATCAAAAGAAAGTGAGTAAAAAATGTGAGCCTCAGGGAACTCCCTGGTGGTCCAGAGGTGAGGACTCTCTCACTTACAAGGGCACAGGCCCAGCCCATGGCTGGGGAACGAAGACCCTGCAAGCAGAGTGGTACGCTCTCCCACCCGCCCTTTCAGAAGTAGCCACAAACTGGAAGACTTGTATTTGCAACAAAGACAAAGACAGGCATTCAGACAATATAAAGAACCACACATAAATCAACAAATGACAGACAACCCGATGAAAAGTGTGTGTAAGACACAAACAGGCGTTTCAGAGAAGACAGGATGCCTTTATAACATTATTAACCATCAAGGAAAAGCAAACTACATTTCCACTTTCTTCTACCAAGTTTAAAACAAACACACACACACGTGGTTCCTGGTGAGGCTGTGGTGGACGTGCCGTGAAGAGT
Organism: Bos mutus; assembly: GCF_027580195.1. Classification (NCBI taxonomy): domain Eukaryota; kingdom Metazoa; phylum Chordata; class Mammalia; order Artiodactyla; family Bovidae; genus Bos; species Bos mutus. The sequence goes on from NC_091633.1 coordinate 4,214,318, forward strand.
CTATACTGGTCGGCCAGATACACACCTTAGGAAGCAGCAGTCCTACACCTGGGTATAGTCAGTTCTCATTATTCGTGGATTCAAGTATTTGTCACTCCAGAATCAATACTTGTGGCACTTTCTGTGGTTATTTGTGGCAATAAACAGAAAGTGAAAAACGTGTGGCCGGATGCACATGTTCCCTGCAGAGGAAGACAATGTCTTCCCTCCCGTCCCAGCTCTCCTAGAATGACCAGAGGCTGGAAGCTGGGAGGTCGGGGGCAGTGTTCTGTAACAAGTTCTGGCTCTGGGACTAGTTGGACAACTCTGAATACCAACTCAGGCAAGTCACACTTTTGAACCTTTTTCTTTGTAAAACGAGTAGGATTTATCAGGATGAACTGTCAATTTGTGATTATAATCTACGTGAGATGTGTGTACACAGTTCTGGGGCGATGGCTCGGCATTTACTAATCCAGTGTCTGTAGCAACTTTACAGAACTTACCACCACAAATAAATACAGGATGCCCAAACTTTGAGATTTTGACCTAGGGACCTTCCTCAACCCTTCTCAAAATTCCAGTTTTTCTTAGTTTTCCTCATCTAATTGGTAACCATCACAGTAGCTCAGACCAAACTTTCTAGCCACTCCAGGCTCAAGACTGCCAGGCAAGTTCCTGTCTCACTATTCCTGCTGTTATTCTGAAATTATTCCCCACTTGGACTGGCTCTGTTCCTCATTTTATCCCTTTCCTATTTTGCTGTATTTATTTTCCTCCTTAAGAATTATGATCACTGGACAGAGCACAACTGTATTCTTCTTTACAACACGTTCTAGACTATACATAAACTTTGAGGGTTCTCATCTGTTTGTTCCCAGTGTATGTCCAGAATGGTCTTGCCTTACAGTAGTGTTTTAATATTCTTCAAAATTACGTGAAACAAAATATTATTGAGGTACATCTATAAAGAAAGGGAATGATAAAATTCAGGATTCGAGTGGGGAGAAGGGACAAAACCAGGAAAGGAAGACATATACCAGGCACCTCAAAGGTACTCATAAAGCCCTATTGCCTAAGCTGGGATATGTACACATAAATGTTATTTTTAAAAACATTATAGTCTGTATTTCCTCCCCCCAAAAAGTTCATGTAAATATTCTTACAATTAACTTTATAATTATAAAAGTGACCCTGGGTTATCAAATATGCTTAAACCATGTTTAGGATTTCTTTTCTATAGAACAGTATTTTTCGCTTTCTGCTTTTTGTATTTTAAGGAGCAAACCACATATGGACAGTCCAGAAGGAAAAAAATCAAGCCACTTCAGAAACTCTCCAAGTCAGTTCTCTTCAAAATGCCCTGTGGTTACAGGTCTGCCAGCCCACAAGGTCATGCTCTTACTCACCTTAACGACTCCACACTGCTTAAAGAAGTCCACCAGGTCATCGAGAGTCACACTGTCGTTCAGGCCTTGCACATAAATGGCACTGTTGTCAGAGTCTTCATCTGGATCTACAGGTGGGCCTTCCCGAGGAAAGGAGAGGCAGTTACTGTCATGTATCCATCGGGGCTGATTAACTAATAGTCACTACCACCTGCTAGCATCCATCACAAAGCCAAGAGAACTACCAACCTTACTAATAAGAATGAGACGGAACTTTTGGTATATTCTTGTTTACTCAAGATAAAGGAAGCCCTAAAATGCTCTTGACAGCGAGAGTATTCCACTCATCTACCTGGCTGCTGAACTCCCAACACACACTCACTTCTGGGCTATTCAATTACAAAGCACAACATAAATTCCAGGGATTCAAAATTACCTAAATCAAGGTCTGGTCCTTCATCCATGGGTCCTGCCAACCAGGAAAGATCATACAAAATATTATTAGTGCACGTCTTGCAAGCTACAAACCTTACAAACACACATAGCTATCTACTATACCACCGTTTGATGGGGCTTCATTAAATTCAAAATGACCCGCACTGCTAAAATGGAGCAGTGCCCCTTTAACATCTGTGACAGGTTTGCTAGGGTTTGTTTTTCCTTTGCTCAGAGTTTGCTTTTAAACCATTAACCAAATACACTCTCAGTGCTTACGTGCCAAATTAGTGTTAAATTTAAGTCAATTTTTTTTCCTCCAAATAAACCAAATTTTAAAAATGTACTCTCCCCCATATTACAGAAGCAGTTGCTCAATACTCCAAGTCACCCTTTGTTTTGTAACCGTGGGTTAACCTTATTACCCCTAAGACAGTGCCGGCAGTACCCATTAGTCTCTTTTGTAGAGATCATTTTTAAACCACTTATCAAACTAATAAAAAATTATAGTTTTCTAAAAACTGACTGTATTTTTTTTTTTAAACACTATCCATGGTAATACTCAAAAACTTACCACCAGGCTTATTGAAGCCACCTCGCTCTCCAGCGCTGCTGGGGGGATAAACGAAGAAATGAAGGCCTTTCCCTTTAAAAGCCAGTACCGCTCTGAGCCTTGGGGGGGCTCGTGGGGAAGAAGGGCACTGGCTAAACACATCTCCAAACAATGCATCTCTCTCATCTTGTCACTATGCCTTTCTTCAGGGCAGCTTGCTCAAATTTCCTTTATATACAACCTTGCTTGTCTGATTGTACACACCAGTGTGGTTGATTCCTTTCATTTCAGGGGCTGGTATTAATAGTGCAATACTTGGCAAATTGGGGGAAAAATACATCCCAAACACCCACCCCATCAGTTGAAAAACAGGGAGAGCTTGTGTGGAGAGGAGCAGCAAGCCAGGTAACTGCTGTGATGAACCTTTTCATGTTCATAAAGGTGCACCCTCAACCTCTCCCAGGGGAGAGCCAAGTGAGGCCCTGGGCTTCTTAACAATCACAGTTTATAAAAAGCAGGAGACACCACAGTAGAGGCCTACGACAGACACCAGAGGACGCTTCCAGCCGGTCTTCAGCATAAAGCCACACATTGCAGGGCACTAATGGGTTTAACAATCGCTGTGAAAGGAGAATTTACAACAAACACCAAGGCTCCACAGACTGGGGGTGCAACTTTATAGACAAGTCAATTGAGATCAAGACAATGACAGCATAAATCACTGCCTTATGTATTTTGAAAGGGGAAGAATAAGAATTGGGCCTTTTAGGTTTTCTCTTAAATAAAAGGCAGCTCCTCAGTGGGAGGCCTCGCGCTTTTCTAACCAGTATTGCACCTTTAATACCTGAATATACAATTTCAAGCTGTTGCATGCAGCTTTGCTTCCTTTTTAAAAGTACACACCATAAAATGTTCTCTCTCTTTAAACACAAAAGTTTACACTTTAATGTTACACAATTCTAGAGTATTGTACCTCCTCTGGTTCATTACCAAACAACAAGTACGCAGTTACCCAAGTTACAGAAGGTTCCATTTATACAATGAATACATTTTGTTAAAAATATTCTATGTATATTTTTCCTCTCCATATGGACACCGTGTCTAGTCCCACTTTTCATTATGCTGCCGGCTGAGTACTGAGTACGGGTACTTTTTAAGTATTGAAGTGTATACAAGGCTCTCACTTTGTAACCTGTAGCATATAAATGCGACAAAGCATGTTAAAAAGTTTCCACGTTTAACAGCCAATGAAAATATCAAAATACTGAGGCAATGAAAAAGGGCATGTTAACAACATTGAGTGCCTTACCTGCAGAAGACACTGAAAACCATCACCACACCACAATAAAAAAAGAGGGGCGGGGGAGGCTCTTGTATTGTCCCCACAGGGTCCCGCAGACCGCGTCACAGTCTGCTGAGAAGCCTGTGGGGAGAGCCACGGTGTTTCCTATGGCTTCAGCAGAGACTTCTCACTGGGAAAGAGGGAACACCCTCTACTAGCAAAATCTAGCAAAATTAGTAGAATTATTACTTCTGGAGAATTGAAATGAATAAACTTAAAATTGGTTTTGCAATTGAAAAATACTAAGGAGTCTAAATGATTGGAGACGTGATGATAGTGATTTCAAGTGTCTACATCTATTTAAAACATCAGTAAAGAAGTGAAACCTTTATAATGGAATGATATTCTCCAAATCAGAAGACTGATTCTACTTTATACCAAATTACTCATACATTTTTGCATCTTATAAAATGACTTTCTTCCAATAAAGATTTCACTGAAGACTTAAGTTATGCAGAATATGCAAAGCAATATTTTAAACTAGTATTGTTCAGCAGTAAACAGATTCGTTAATATAAAATTTAAAAATCAATTATATATTTAATCTTGAAGTACACTTCTAAAGAAATTCTATTCGGTTTTTCCTTGAACCAACAGTGGCACCAAATCCAATTTATACCTATACCAACATTCTGCATAACTTTTATTTTTACTAGTTTATACAGGGACAGAACACACACAGAACTAAGCCTTCTGGATTATGTTAACCAACATTTCACCTCACCTTCATCAAAGCAGAGACACCAGAAAGGGAAAAGGATGTGGGAGGAGGGAGGGGAAGGGTGGGGTAGCAGATTCATGTTACTCCTCTAAACAAAGTTTTCTAAACCAGGTTGTGCCATCCATCAAAATGGTCAAACCGATTTAGACTTCTCAGAATCTCCACTGGGGAGAGTGCTTCTACAATTATATACATTACTCTGCACAACGCTACCAGACTTCTCTGTACACCAGGTGCACCTCAGGCCATAGTTCAAGGGTTATGGGACCAAGATCTTCATCATTATGTTCAATAGTTCCAAGTACAAACAGAAGTTGGGGACAAACATTGTGGAAAACAGCTGCATTCCTTTTCTGCAGTATATACACCACGTATTTCAAGACAATCATTCAGAAGCAATTAGTCAAACACCTAGGGTTGTTAGAAGGGTTGTGTGTGTTCCATCCCAAATCTATTACCCAGGAGGCCTTTGGCCTCTGGAAACCAGGAAGGGGACTGAAAGCTCTAGTTTCAAAACCACTCTTTGTTCTCCCCACCCAACCCAGTTGACTGGCACTGAAAAAAGCGAACTGCCTCTACAGATATGCCACAGAGACAGCATTTCCATGTCTGCAAGATGGCCTGGGCTCATCAGACTACCCATGGAAATGCAGAAATAAATTCCCCATGTCTTTCAGTCCCTTCTTTCCATTGAAAATCCTATGGATGAAACAAAATTAGGTAAAAGGAGAAAAGGTTTGCTCTTACCCCATTCCACCGCGTCCTCCTCCCCGCCCACCTCTGCTCATGCCTCCACGATCAAATCCCCCTCTTCCCCTGCCCCGGTTATCAGGGCCACTCATGCTCCGGTTCTCTCCTGGTCCGGAAAATCCTCCAGACTCCTGCCCATAAACACCCATGCTACTGGGGTGGTCCTGTCGGAATGAACCTGAGGAAAGAGTCACATCTGTAAGCCATGGATCAGCATTTACACCACTGCTGTTGTACTTTCTCCTGGAATCATAGAATTCTCAACTGCAAGGCACTAACCGAGGTCCCATCTTCTTTACATCTGATTAAGTCCCCCTATCAGTAAGCTTTTTATGAAGTTCAACAAAAAAGGCTGAAGTAATCTCATATAGTTTGCCTAGGAAAAAACCACTCTCAAACAAAAACAGGACTCTGACCAACAGTTCACAGGGTTCTGTATCCCAAGATGCCTTAAAAAACTGTTCTTTAAACCACAGTGAAAACAAAAATGGGTCAGGTTTCTTGGGGGTTGCTAAGGGGTAGTCTCCATCAAGAAGCACTGCCCATTGTCATGATGAGACACACTCATGGGTGTGATTTAAAGACAACAATCCAGGCAAAGACTAAATTGTGAAGACAACTTTTTGAATTTTTGGTTACTTTTCCACGTAACAACACTCCACAAAAATTTTTGTCTTATGAATGTGAACAAAAAAACAAAATAAAAATACAGTATCTTTTTAACTATAAAAACTGCAAGAGTCTTCAATAGCTACCTGCTCACGCTCTCTTAATGAACTGGGGTGGGCAGGCCATAAGAAAAGCTGGCTTCACTCACTGCATATAACCTCCCCAGAGAGCAGGGCTGGCAGTCTGAAACTTTTTCTCTGGTCAGTTACAAACTCTCTTTTCTCCTAAGGCATACTAACAACAATTAAACTGGAGAAAAGCCAGGATTATTAGCCAGGATATGATACCCTCAAGATGCATCCTGGAGTTCAAAAGCACACAGTGGTCAAGAGTGTTTCCCCGTTTCAGAAACTCTAAACACAACCATTCTTATTTGGTTTTCTCTCTTAGCAACTCACTCTGCTGCCCGTAGCTGCTGCTCTGTTGACTATATTGACTTGGAGCCTGGCTGTAGGATCCAGTCTGGGGGGGGTAACTAGTGGGTGGCTGCTGCCCATAGCTGCTTTGTTGACCATAGCTACTCTGCTGTCCATAGCTGCTCGGCTGCCCGTAGGTGTTCTGCTGGGAGTAACTGCTCTGATCATAACTAGTCGGCTGCGTAGAGGAGTAGCTGAGAAAAAAAACAAAACAAAACAGTTTGTTAGGAGAGGCTTGTTATTTTAGGTCCCCCAAGTGTAAGAGACATTCCCAGCATGTGACATAGAAACCCTTAAAACTGTAGTTACTTTTTACATATTAACATGCTGAACTTAAAATGAGCAAAGTATTTTTGTATCTAGAATCAAGTTCTGAATAGGAGAGGGTATTACACAAAACACACACACACACACACACACACGATGAACCCATCTATAAAATGTACAACCTTAAGACTCCCCCCACCCCCACCTTTACTAAAACAGGGCTTCCCAGGTGGTGCAGTAGTGGAGGGTTAGGAGGCTCCACCTGCCAATACAGGAGACACAGGTTCAATCCCTGGGTCAGGAGGATCCCCTGCAGAAGAAATGGCAATCTACTCTTGCACTCTTGCCTGGGAAATCCTATGGACAGAGGAGTCTGGCAGGCTGCAGTCCATGGGGTCGCAAAGAGTCGACACGACTGAGCACACACACACGCAGGCACACGTGCTCATCAGAACAATAGTTATTCTCAACCAAACTCAAGGCACATTTGGGAGCCTAGGTGCTTCCTGTATTAAGGGAAGACTGTGCTCCCAGGGAAGACAGACCCAGGAAAAGGCACTGAGAAAAGCGAGGCAGCTCAGTATGGTGTTCAGTTCTAAGGCTGCCTGCCAACATAATTCCCTGGAGTGATGACTTGTTTTCTGAAGGTACAAGGCCACTTGATGTGTGTTTGTGTGGCCACTTTTCTCTTGAGGGTAAGTTTCAAGTTGCTTTGGTATATATATATAGTTCCAAACTTCCAGACATGCCTGATCGTCTATGAATCTGGGCATTAATAAGGAAAAGATGAACAAGGAAACATCAGAATCAAGGTACTGTATGAAACATGAATATCAGACTTATATTCACCTTCACATATGTCAACTAAAGGGAAGGGAAACTAACCAAAGATACTCTTACACAGAAATAAAGCTTGAAATATTAAACTTTAGATGAACCATGATAATGAAAAACAACACAAGGCACAGTACAATTTTAATTCTAACTACAATCATTTTAAGTGTCTGCACCTCCCTCACCACAGCTGTAGAATGTGTCCAACTCTCTGCAACCCCATGGACTGCAGCCCACCAGGCTTCTCTGTTCATGGGATTCTCCAGGCAAGAATACTGAAGTAGGCTGCCATGCCCTTCTTCAGGGGATCTTCCAGACCCAGAGATCAAACCTGGGTCTCCTGCACTGCAGGCATATTCTTTACTGTTTGAGCCACCAGAGAAGCCCCTGGGAAGCTGTTAGGACTCAAAAGCCTCTCTTCACACCAAGTACATCTGTTCAACTTGCCAGATTCAGTGCTCTCAACATGACAGGTGTGGGTGGGCCCTTGGGAAGAAATGCTCGAACCCTGCCCACTTCTGCTCCAAGCTGTACAGAGACACTTACCATCAGCTGTGCTTGCTTATACATAAGCCAATGAAATGAATACAAAAAGGGGAAATATTAATTCTATCAAAACCAAGTTAACACTCAAGGACACAATTCAGACAGTTCATTTGAAAACTTGCATCAAAAAAATAAATCTGAGACAACTTGTGGTTTTTCCTCTACTTTAAAGAAACCAAAACTGGACACTGTAGTTGCTGGTGTGGCTAATTAAGACAAAATGCAGAATAATAAACTCGTAAGTCAAAAAGAAAGGCTTTAGCTTAGCCATTAAGACTGGGGCAAGAATGGACCTTTAAGTTAAACGTTAAATGATTAAGGTAAACTTTCTTTTTGAAAAAATAATGCCCTGCAACTTGATCCGTCTCAACTGCACCTGGAAAATGTGACTTCCATGGTTCTGTTTATCTGCTTTCATGCCACTGTTTCTCATCTGAATAAATTTAAAAAAAAAAAAAAAAAAAAACAGTGGTAAAAATGTACTGATATTTAGAAGTGTTTTTGACTGAGGTTTTAATGTAGAATATGTGGTCAGGCTTATCCCTGGAAGAGTCAGGTAACACAGTTCACCTGAGGAAGCAAAAGCAAGCTTCCTTGCCTGAAAAAAATCTGCTCTATTATTCCACTAGCTCACTGGCCACAAGAACAAGCAAGAGAAGACTGACCTGGTAGGAGGATAAGATGGTGGTGCTGAGACCGGCTGCATGGGGTAGCTCCCAGGCACCTGGGGATAACTGTAGTTACTCTGTCCATATCCTAGGCTGGGCTGGTTGTAACCCCCTGTGCTAGATTGAGGTTGACTAGTCTCAGCGGGTTTGTTACCATCCTGCGGTCTAAAAGGAGAAATAAAAAAGTGAGACTTTTCTCTTAACACCAAACTCTTGAGTAAGAACTCTATAATCTATGAGCAATAAACAATGTTAGGATTGAGCCTGGAAATAAATACAGTTGTAAAGTGAACTCCATCAAAACCCAATGTTGGTCCAACGGTCTCTGCTGGAAGAGAACACTAAAGATGCAAGAGTCTTAATGGCACCCACGGAAGAGACATCAACACGCTCCTTTCGTTTCACATCAGCAGCTATACAAGCAATTACAATACTCTGTGCTGCCCATTTAACAGATCTGGGATGGGAAGTGGTTTGTTCAGGAAGAAAATGCCTTTTCTCAATAAGGACTATTAAAGACAAACAAGAAACTTTAACAATAATGCAAATTCTGGGTTAAAGTAACATTTAGGTAAGTCTATGGCATCCTCTCATGCTTAAAATGAACTGGGAAGTATCCTTGTGAAGTGATGAAAACCAATCTTAATCCCAAGGGGAAAAAAACCAAAGAGGTTTTTATTACCCCTTAACCCCAAAGTCTGTAACAGGGTTGTAGCAGAGTTGAGTGTGCACTATTTTTAAGCAAAGCCCAAGAATCAGCAGGCAGACCAGGGAGGATGTGGAAGTACTGCTTTCTCCAAAGAGCTGCAACAGTTCACAAGCTCCCTCTCTCTGAGGGAACTGACTAGCTATGACTGATCAGGAGACAGATGACTGTTATAAAGTGTGAGGGATTGAAAAATTAAGAAACCAAAAAGGATTACTTATTCAAAGACTAACATAGACCTGCCCCCACCCACCCCCGCCCGCCATGGACTGGATACACTGTTGCAATGGAGCATCAAATGGGACCTCAAACATCTGAGGACATTCTAAGTCAACTGAATTGGGACACTGGAGGAACCCACTTAACACTAGCCACTGAAGACTGTCTAAAAGATGTAAACTACTCAGTAGCTCTGATTACTCACTGTGCATTTTAGAAGTACTCTCATGAGTGTTTGCCAGAGCTAATTTCTTACCTCTACAGCAGACAAAAAAGTCTAGGTTACAAGTTGATCTCGTGTTTACTCCCTAAAGTCTTCTTTCAAACCAGAATTCAGTGTTCCTTCCAGACTGTATGCAGAAGCCACCTAAGTGCACTGTCTAAAGCAAAGACCTGAAATCTTCTGTTAAGTAATAATTAATATTGTTTACTTGCTTATCAGTCACGGAGTACGAACTGTTTGCCCAAATATTCACCCGTAACAGGGTACCCAGTTAAGAATTCATACTTGCCTGTGGTACTTAGATTACCAAGCCAGTACACAATACAGAAAACCACATCACCAATGTCTGACTTTTGGATATGGACACAGCCTTTACTGACAACTGAATCATGGGACTGTTTCTTGAAATACATGATTCTACAACCGACCCGCCCCCAACTGAGAACTACAGTGTTTTTCCCAAAGAGAAAGCTATTACCCATTTACAGGGTCAATAAAACCAAAGGTAAAGCATCAAACTCTAAGTCCATCAGTTGTTCTGTTGTGAGGAAACCACTCTCTATTTTCATCTGGGTTTAGCAAAGTAAATACAATACCTCCTCGTATCAAAATGCCCATTCTACTGAAACCAAACAACCCACTCAGTGACATTCCTTATTTTGGCCCCTGGATGGCACCACTGATCTACTTAATGATGGGTAACATTTCTGGTGTGACTGTGCTGGGTGAAGAACAGTTAACACCCAAGCAGATCTAAGTAAGCTTTGCAAAGGAACCAAGTCAGGGTACTCTCAAGGGGGTGGCTGAGCCCTCTTCTGAACGCCCAAGGCTGCAGCGGTAGGAGCAGGCGAGGGGGCCCAAGGCTGTGGCGGTAGGAGCAGGCGAGGGGCCTTACCTTGCAGGCGCGGTGGCTGCTGGCTGCTGTCCATACGCCGGGTAAGCGGGCTGAGTGCCATATGCAGACTGAGCTGCGTAGGAGGCCTGGGTGGTAGTAACCGTAGCAGTGGTGGTGTCATAAGCACCAGTGCCGTACCCCTGGACAGGCTGACTGTATGCCTGGGGGGCAGTTGGAGTAGAATATCCTGGAACAAAGGAGAGCTACGTCAGATTTCTGGCTCCTCAGAGATCTGCCTGGACACTCATTAACAGAACAAATTATAAATCACTTTCAAACATTACGATATTTGGCCCCTTTAAATATCTCCCCTTCAGTAAAAGTAGCAACAAACCAGTATTTAAAGCCTAAGTTCTCTGAAAACACTCAGTTTTCAGCAAAGCACCGTCTCTTTTGCTCTAAACCACACCAAACAGAAAGGAAGAGAGAAATGCTGATATAGAAAAAAGGGCTCCCTTTGCCCCCTCCTTTAAGGGATTCAATAGGGGACACAAATTCTACACTGGCTTTGCAAGCAGGCCTTCTTAAACAAGTTTTTCAACTAACTACTTAAGTATCCCCCAAATCTCTAAAACAGGAATAAAATGCCCCAGAAAGGGAGGTAAAAGACATATATTAAAGTAGCTGCAAAATAAGGATCCAGGTACAAGTTTAGCATTAAAACCTATCATTTGGAATTATTTGCTTTCAGCTCCAAGCATCATGGGCAGTTCAAGTTTAAGGAAACTGGAAATTGTGGAGAAGATGTGTTTAATTTTCAGTGAGATGTTAACAACTGATTAAACACTCTTTAAGAACCACTAATTTTGTTTTGGGTAATAAACTACTAAGAAAATGCCAGTTACCAGCATTACATTAGTAATAAAGACATACTACAAATTATATCTGCTTACGTACATATGACCAACAAAGGTTTTCCTCTTTGACTTTTTTGATAAATTATCTTAATACTCCCAAAACACACTGAAAGTTAATGTTACATTTTACATAAACCATTTGAGATGCTAGGAGTCACCAAGTCACCCACCCCACTTCTCTCTTATTTACCTACTGTGAGCAAATGAGCATTTTCCCTGCTAAGCAATGCTGGAGGTGGGCTTCACAGCCTCCCTGCCGTGTCCCTGACCAAGTGTTACACACCTGTCCTTGTGGGTGTGCAGAGACCAAGCTCGGGTCTCTCCCTAGTTCCTGCCTTTGCCACACCAGGCGGGGTCCACACCCTTTCTTTTCCTTTTTGCCGCACTGTGCAGGTTGCAGGATCCTTAGTTCCCCAACCAGAGAGTGAACCCAAGCCCCAGGAGTGAAAGCCCCAAGTTCTAACCGCTGGACCACCAGGGAATTTCTGGGGTCCATGCCCTTCCATCTGGAATTTGGGCTTGGAACATGACAACCCCCGAACCTGCAGTTCCTAACTTGAGTCCCTTTCCTAGAAGAGGTGTCATGATCTTTCCTGATGCTTGGCTTTCCTTATTCCTATTCAACAAGCAGTCAGCCATGCAACAGAGTCAAATCTAGTACTCAGCATTTATGTCCATCAAAGAAAAATCCAAATCTCAATAAAGCAAAAAAGTTTCAGTACTCATAACAAACCTCAGTTAGAACAGTGTCCTCACTCTACACAGAACTTACTAGCCAAAAAAAAAAAACAAACCAATTTCCCTCTGTGCAATCTAAAATATCCCCAGTCTGTAGCACAGAATACTTTCTTCTCCTCTTCAAACACTTCAGGGCAATTCTGAAATTAATTATACACAAAAACAGTAACTGCCTTCTCAAATATGTTGGGTTGAAACGTGTATGAAAGCATATTTCACAAAACAGGAGTCCCAAGCACTGGAAGTTTTTTGAGTTGGCATGTTATTCATCTCAACTGTTTATTTAAAATTTCTTTGCAGAATCCTAATGTCAACCATATAAAGCACTCATTTATTTAAATTTAACTGGAATCTAATTCCACCTACCCTATTACTCCTACACAGATTTTTCCCCTCTCCATGACAAGCCATTTTTAAGATTTATAAAGACAACAATTAAAAAAAGCAAAAACTGATAAGGGCAATAACTCATGTCATAAAAACATCCATCAACAGACCCTTGTAGTGCTGAAAATTACGGTAATAGACATTGGATTAATAATCTTTTAATTAATTTGTAATACCCACACAAGCAGCCAAGCAAAATGAGCAAAAATTAATACAACAAAATGACAATAAAAATGACCAATATAAAAAAGACAACATATCTACCATGTGGTGATGAATTTAAGAAAAAAGAAAGTAAGAAACATCACACAAACCACCAGAATTTTTGTTCAACTTCAATACAATCTAAAGTCTAATATTTCCATTCCAATTAATAAGCTAAGATTTATATAGCTCCTCCTCATGAAGTTTTATTTTAAAATATTCAGGAAAAGAGTCTTTTTATATATTTCTTCCAGTAATTATCCACTGACTTTTATGTGTAAAGGCAGAATGAAGTGAGGGAAAAAGTGCTCCGTGTGCGCCATAACACCACTACTGCTGGGGCCCCATTTGGTGTGGTTCAGCCTCAATTTATTCACCAGGCTTAATTTTAGTTCCTACACTCCCAAAGTTGATGGGAGAATTAGGGGAGATATGACAGGTCTTCCATAAACTACAAAGTGAATACATAGCTCTACAGAACCTAGAAACTGTATTTCCTACAAATGACTTGATCATGTTCTTATAAAATGATTCAGAGACTCCAAAAGCTGTATTTTTTTTAACTTCAAATGACACTTGCTTTTAAAATGAGTTAAAGGTAGCTAAAAACATCTAGTTGTAATAAATCAGTCACGGGGAAGTAAAGTGCAGTATACTGTATTGTATACTTAGAAGTTGTGGAGAGAAGATCTTAAAAGTTCTCATCAAAAGGATGATGTGTGCGTATGTGTTGGGGGGCGCGGGGAAGGATGATGTGTGGTGATTCATGCTGACTGGTGGTGATCAATTCACAATACTCACAAACACTGAATCATTTTGTTGTACACTTGAAACTAATGTCATATATGTCAATTACATATTATTAAAAATGTAACAGCTTGAATATGTAAAGTTCATCTCATAATTTCAAAATTCTGTGTTAAAAATACAAACTGCAGAATTTCAGTTCCAGGTTTTTCTACAGTTGCCAACACCCACAGAAAGTTTACACACTTCCCATCCTATTCAATGATACGCATTAGGTAGACTAGGAAATACATCCCATCAATCCATGACACAGTCACACAATGAATTAAATCATAGGTGAGTTTCTCCCTGCCAACTCTGGTAGACCATATATAACTTGGGGACTGAAGATAGTTTGAAAAGTAATATTCTCTTACAATAATAATGACAAGAGTGGGTGGGTGGGGAAAAGGTAGGGATCCTGAAATGTTACACAGTATTAAAGATAAAAAAGTTATTGTACAATTTTCACACACCCCACTTTCAACCCCAGTATTAGGATATAATTTATTCTAATTCTTAAAGTAGTTCATTTTTTGCTCCCTGAAATGCTGTTACATATATATTTAAAACATACTATGGATTAAAAAAACATCATTAATACTTAAAAGGAAAATAAAACATGTCTGGACTGGAAACCAACCAACAGACAAACGTAATACATGCAGGATGGCAATCTGTTCCTCTAAACAAATCTAATCATGCAACCTATTCTTGAGGGAACAGGGGGAAATCAGCTGGGAAGTAGTCATCTGAAATACCTCTGAGAAGGTGAACAACTATTATTAAGGCTTGACACAAAATAATGTAAAATAAAACAAAGCAAAATCTTTCCCAAAATCACATAAAGAAAAAGGACATGGATCTGCAAATGGCACCTGAAGCAATTTTCCATTAGCACCTTGTTGTGTGTGATGTTAAAAAGTTTGAGGGTTAAACAAATGAAAACACCTAAAGGGTTAACATTACAGGGTTAGACAAGATGGAAAGCATTTCCCATGCAAGAATGAGCAGGATAGTCAAACCTGTACTGGTCCCTTCTACTGTGGAAAGCACAAAACAAAAAGTAGAGGGCACACTATCAGATGAAGCAAACAGATCTGAAAATCAGTGCGATTTTTAAGCAGCTCGGTTCAAGAAGGCTCATTCTTACCCAGTATTAGCATTAGCACAATCTTTTATATATTCTCCATTTTGTCGTGAGATTATTTAATACACTGTATAAGATAGATAAAAGAAAAAGTTCTTTTTTCCTTTGGAATTTACCCCACCCACATTCTATTAGAGATCCTTCAAGAAGAATGTAACGAAAAGGAAAAACAAAACAAAAAACCCAGCTCCTCCTAAGAATAAAGGATTCCCAGACGCCAAGGTATCAACTAGAATATATACCCAAGAGCACAACTAGCAAGTTCCTTAACAAACACCCTAGGTAACGTGACCCCAAAGTCTCCCAGGGTCTTACCAGTGGGAGGCTGTCCATAAGAAGTTGCATAGGCGGTCTGCCCATAGGTTGCAGTGGTCTGAGCCTGGGTATAGCTGACATCAGTGGGCTGTCCATAGGTTCCGTAACTTTGCTGCCCATATGCCTGCTCCAAGAAAAAGAATTCAAAAACTTCATACATGAATCTAGCATTTTAGCAATAAAATGGACTAACTTACTTCTAAGTTCCTAAATTGGAAAACCAAAGTAAAAAAATATGCTTTTTAATAAAAAGATTAAAAAAAAAAAGGACAAGAGATCACAATATCTTGAATGCCTGTTTCCCCTTATCTAATCCACTTGTATTTTCCTAAACTACAAAAAAGTTCCTGAGATAAGTAGGTAAAAATCTCAGTTTAATGATACAAGAAATTAACAAGATACCCTCAAATGATGCACAATGAGGGAAAAGATGTATAATTGCTAGCACGCAGTGTAGCAGTTTTAGCAAATAGAAACAAATGCTAGAAAAACAAAATGAAAAGAGAAAAAAAATGAAAATGGGGCTAAAACCTGTCAGACAATTTTGAAAACTGGATTTTCAGCATGGGACAAAGATTTACAAATTATCACACCACTTAAAAGAAAATGAGGAATACTACATATGTCCTTTAGATTAGTAAAGTATGAGTACTGAATTTTGAACTTAGACATCGGTAATACTTAAAACCTGGCAAGGTATGAGCTGTTCCTTCAGATATCAGTAAGATCACATTCTAGATTTGAATGGCCAGTTATGTAAGATCTGCTAGAGACATCACATTCTGCCTGCCTGTCCTAGAATCTTTCCACAACAGAGCTATTAGTATTCTTTTATGCCACAGACCATTTCAGAATTTGAGGCAATCTTGAGAACACTAGGTGGCTAATTTCTGGTATCTTTTGGCCTAAATTTTAAAACAGGCTCACGTACTAGAAAGAGCGCAGAAGCCCTATAGTTAGGGAGCCATAAGAGCTGACCCATCACTTACTGTGCAACCACTGGCAAATGGTGTAATATCTATGCACTACAATTTTTTATCTGCAAAATGCCATATTATCACCTTCCTCTGCAAAACTGCTGTACAATTAAGTTAAACAAACACAAAATATGTAAAAGGAACAAGCATGGAGCAAAACCCGTAACTTGAAATAATACTAGAAAGGAAAGGAGAACTAGCAACTCCCAGTTTGAGGATGGTTTCATTACAACGGCACTCCCACTGTGAAAGTTTAAATATCTGCATTTTATGATTTCAAACACATTATACTTTTCCATTACTTAATTTTTGAAAAAGATTCATGCTAGCTATTGTTTTAATGGCTGATGGAAACAGTTTACTTGGGGATGCAGCCACATATAATTATCTTAAAAATTACCTGGGTAGTCTGTGCATATCCTTGAGTGGGCTGGGCGGTGTAAGCACTGTAGCTGTAAGAGAAATTAAATGCAAGAACTGAATACAGACCATCCAAATTCCATTACTAAATTCTCTACAATTAGAGGAGGCTCTGTATTCTAAAAAAGCAACCAATCACACCCAAAGTACACTTGTAAAAATCTGACTTACCCCTGCTGGGCTGCAGCTTGGCTGTATGTACTATAATCTAGAGAAAACAAGAAGAGAATATAGTGTGAAGCCAGAATTTACAAGGAGGAAAGAAAAAGGAGGGAAGGAATTCAGGCAGCAGGAAGATGAATTTTTAAATACCGTACCGAGAGGACCACAGGACAACACAGGTCCAAATGAATATCTCTTCTCTCTCAACACCAAACCAAAAATAAGTCTAAGCCAGTTAAATTCAGAAAATTTGAACAAAGTGCTAGTGAATGAGGTCAAGATCAGCTGATTTGGCAAAGATACTTTGCATGTTCCCATGACTACAAAGCCTCCCTTAACCCACTGGCTGTCATTTCAAATACATGATCATCATCCTAAAACTAACAGGAGACAAGATAAATATAACAGGATCCAAAATTCTACCCTCAGGAGGCATGCAACAATATAACAATGTTTAATACTGGAATGGTTACATCAGTAGCTGCATCTCCTCAAAACCTAGTTCAAAAAAAAAAAAAAAAAAATCACTCCCTTAACAAGTTAGACCACCCATAATTCCCTAGGAAGGCTGAACAGAAATGGCAGAAAATGATACACGTAATCCTGCAAACCCCATTCTAAAGGGTTTGCTGACCCTATGAGGGGTTACATCTATAATTTTAAAACAACCCACGTTACAAATCCCACTGAAGCCCCGACCTGGCAGAGGAGAAAGCATTTAATCTTTTGGTTGAATAGTTTGATTTCCCTGGTGGTCCAGTAGTTAGGAATCTGCCTTCTGGAGCACAGGATATGGGTTCGATCCCTGGTCTGGGAACTAAGATCCCACACGCACAGGGTGGCTAAGCCTGTGCACCACAACCAGGGAGAAGTTTACATGCCGCTATGCAGATTCAATGTGCCGCAACTAAGACCCAGCACAGCCAAATAAATATTCTTTTTTTTTTTTAATCTACAAATGCACAAAAAGGGACTTAAGAAAAAAACCCCTCTGGTCCACTGAGGTGTCTAAAAATAGTGAAAATAGAAAATAAAATTGTTAAGAAGCTTTCGTGGGAGAAGCAAACATTTATATATACTTTTAAAAAATCCTGCCCAATTCTCTGCTCTCCCTAAGAACTACTATCTTATTCTATTAATATGTCAGAAGACAATACCGCCATTAAGGCAGACCAAAGGGTCCTTTCTTTCCAATCAGAAAGTAGTGCCTTATCTGAAAGCAAAAGCTGACAGATCTTCACAGAGGGGTTTTCTAACCTCACTCCAACAGAAGCCTGCTTCACAGTTCACCTGGCCTGCCCCCAGAGCATTCTGCTGAATCCATCTCTTTAACTTGGCTCATTTTTCACCTCTACACATAACTTGACCACTTTCCTTCCTCTACACCCTTAACTCAGAACCCTGAATCATCAACATTATCAAATCAACCACCAAAGGCTATGTATAATGAACAAATCAATTTGTTCAAGACAATCTTAGCTCCATATGTGACATAAAAATTCAAATCACTTCTTTAACGTTTTAGTTAAAAAATAAACACACCAATGAAACACCAAAAATCAAATATTTCAACCTACATTCTACTGAGGCTTCTGTGTGAGGAATGGTTCTATATCACTGAGATGTAAGTTCAATGTTTGCAGGAGAACTTTTACACAACAACAGTTATGTAAAACAAAACTGGCAAAGCTGACAAGGAACAATGAATGATCTCAGATCAATGGGAAACCAGCTGATTTAGCCCCACACCGCTGGGCTGGGGAGGTGGTTAAATGTGTTTCACGAGAACTTATGTTATCTTCCTACAGCATACAAACCTTTATATGGCCTCAAAAATCTACAGTTACACACTGGTTGGATTATTTAGCAGTTATAATTATTTTTTTTAATAACTCCCAAACGTGTAGCTAAAGACTACACTAAAACACAGGACAAGTTGAGAAGAAAGGGGGCTATGGGTGGGGGCCTCCAGAGTGCTATGCCAAGTCACTTCAGTCGTGTCAGACTCTTTGTGCCCCTTTGGACTGTAGCCCACCAGGCTCCTCTGTCCATGGGATTCTCCAGGAAAAATTACTGCAGTGGGTTGCCACGTCCTCCTCCTGGGGATATTCCCAACCAAGAGTGCTAGCAATATTCTATTTCTTGGTCTGAATGGTGGTTACTTGGAAGTTTCTTTGCTAAAGGGGACATATACTTTAGGTACTTTTCTAAATATGCCAAATAAGGAGGAAGAAAAGCTAAGAATATTGCCCAATGTGGTGGCTTTTAGAAACTTCAGGCAGTCACGATTCGAACTGTTCAGAGTTAGGAGCTTCAGACTACATCATAAGTTAAAGTCACTTTGGGACAACTCCGTGAGAGCTGTAACATCAGAAACTAAGGGCTCAAAAAGCTCTTCAAAGGTCTAGCCTAACCCGGTCACCTTGAAGGACAGGGCACTGAAGTCCAGACAAGGATTCCCTCAAAGTTCCCCAGGTCAGACCTGCTGTCTACATAAACCACAATTGCAATTCTAATAAAGTATGCAGCGGCCACCAGTACACAGAGCTTGAGCAAAGGAGAACGAGAAACGGGCAGGTCCACACACACACACTTAAATACACACACATGTGTACTCCCCAAACTTTCACGGGGAAGGGAGAGCAGCACTCTCCCTTACAAACTCCTAACACTGCAGGGAAGAGGGAGGAGGAAAGGGCTCTGAGCAAACCATTCCCCACCAGGAGGTGTCCTGGACGGTGGTTGTTTCAGAGTCCTTTCCTCCAGGGGCACTCTGTACCCTGGCACTAACAGCCAGCATCTACCACATGCTTGTGTACAGACCACAAAGCTGGGGAGAGTTCTGAAGACTGTCCTGCCCTTGCTGGATTCTGGACCCTTTTCGGATTAAAACTCGGAAGGACCCAAAGCTTTTCCCATTTTCCCTCTTCTCTAACTGCCTGCAAGGCCTGGAGTCAGGCTGCCTAAGAACCACCCCAGAGGCAAAAATCGCCCCACCCGATCCACAACCGCAGTTAGTGCACGGTCTGCAAACTCTCTTACACACCCCGGGGCGGTAAGGACCACCCCACACACCAAATTACAGATCCCACCCCGGCTTTCTTTCAAAGGCCAGTCCGCGCCTCCTTCCGCTCTGTCAGACCACGAAATAAACAAGCCTCTCTCGGCTTAACCTAAGCGAATAAACGTGCGAGAAGATTACTTAAGCATAATTCAAACGCCGACCGAGGACTTTTGTTTCTCCTAAATCAAAAAAGCCAAGAAATGTCTTTCGGTGGTGGATTCCTAGCCTTGAGAACTGGGTTGGCCTCATTATACAACAGGCCTCCCTCCGCGTTTGATGAAAAATGGCCCTGGGAAGCCGCTTAATTGCTTTTTGTGGCGGAAAGAAGGACTAATAATGGTTTAAAAAAAAAAAAACTTTAAGCAGCAGCTGACTGGGTAGTTGTAAAGCGGAGCGTGGGGTGGGGGCGCTCCGTTTAAAGCCCAGTCGGGCAGAAGTTCGGCTTGGGGGCTGGAACCCGCCGAGGAAGGCAATTCGGCAGGCCTGGACGACGTGCCAGCCGACCCGGCTTTAAGGACGACGGGGCTCCGGCTCACAGGTCGGCGCCCTTCAGCTCACAAGTCCGCGAAGCCTTTTTATGTTTGTTTCCCCCCCCCCCGGGCTTCTCGGTGAGGCAGAATCGGCCTCGGGCCTAGGCTGCGGCCCTGGGAGTGGGGTTGCGGCGGGGAGAAGTCAGAAAGACAGCGGGCCTGCCGCTTCTCGAGCCGCTACCTGCCGCCCGCCCCACCTCCAGTTTCGGGGTGCCGGGCCCGAGGCCTGGCCAAACTCTCCAGCCCCCACCCCACGCGGGGCCCCGAAGCCTCAGGCCCCGCCCACGTGGCGAGCAGCCCGGATCTCGGGGCCCGACCGCCGCCGCACAATGGAGGCCAAAGCAGGCCCCGCGCGCCCCCGCCGCCTCCAGCCCCCCGCGCGCCGGGGGCGCCGGAAGGTTCCAGAGCCGGCCTGCCCGGTGGGGGGAGGGGAAGGCGCGGAGGGGGACGCCGGCCATCGAGCTTCTCAGACCGCGGCGGGTACCTCACACCCTTCTCGGGAAAGCCCACTCAGTCGTCCCTGCCATCCCCAAAGACGAGCGGCCCCCAATCTAGGCGTCCCTGCCGTCGGCGGCGCGACCACAGTCCCACCACGCTCACCCGTGGACGCCATTTTCTCTCCTTCCTTCTCGTTCTCTCAACGTCCGTCTCCCTCTCGCTGTTCCTCTAGACGCCGCACTGCGCAGGCGCGAGACCCGCAACCTCGGGCGCTACCATCGGGCTCCCGCCACGGGGGTGGGGGAAGGCGTAATGACCTGCCACTTCTCGTCCTTCGCGCCCGCCTCTCTAGTCCTAATTCTTTCTAAAGAGCCCCGGATGTGATGAGCGGACCAAAATAACACCGCAGGGGCGGGCGCGGCGGGTGAGCGGATCTCGGTAACGAGGCGGAGTGGTTCTTTGGTCGACGCCAGGTCGTTTGGGGAATGGTTACGCCCGCTGGTTCTAGGGACTGTCTCTGAAGAGACTACCTTGGAGGGAAACGGAGGCCGGCGGGAACACTAGGGGGAAGGGACCCGGGCCTTAAACAACTGCTGACTAATCGGCGGACGGCTGAGGAGGGGGTGGCGTGCCGACCGGTCGGCCGGGGTCACGCGCCGGAGGGCGAGCAGAATGGGCTCGGGGCGCTTGGACCTCGGCGGGAAGCTAGAGTACCGACTGCCAGCCGAGGGCCCCACTCGGCCTTCGGGGGGCGGGGGGCGCGCTCCGCAGTGAGTACCCCGGACACGTGGCCCGGCCGCGGGGGAGGGAGCCGAGACCGGTGGGCTGGATGGGAGGCCCTGAACGTAGCGCCCAGCTCGAGAGGCCCCCCCACCCCCACCCCCCAGTAACGGTCGAGGTTGCGAAGACTCTTTTAATCACCCCTCATCCAACACTTTGTTTTTACAGAAGGGGAAACTGAGACCCAAGGAATTTGGGTACATCTCCTAAAGTCTCACCCACACCCGGGACCGCCCCCCGCCCCCCGCCAGCCCAACTGTCCATGACCCGGAAGAATCATCCCCGTCCCTATCTTTCCATTCTGTCCTTCCGGTTTCCTGGAGAGGTAGGCGGGCTCTGAGGGTGCACAGCTCCATTTTATAGATAAAGAGACTGAGCTCTGCAGCGTTCAGATCCTAGTTCAGTTACTCTTGTAAAAGTAGCCCGGGGGGAGGGGGGTGATGGTGAGGGTGCAGGAAGATGGCAGTGCACCAGCCTGACTTCTTGGACTCAACCCGATCTCCCTAGGCGGATGCCCAGGTCCAGCAAAGGGCAGGGCTCATTCAAATCCTTGAGCGGGACCTGGAACAAAGCTAGTGTCTTTCTTTTCAACGATCACATACAAAGCACGAGCTGTGTGCTAGGAGCACCCTGGGAAACTTGGCCGTGAGTGAGAGGAGCATCCCTCCTCCCCCAGTTCAGACCACCTGCCTAGAAAACTGGCCAAGCGGTACTCATTAGATAGGGTAGGCTCCATGATAGTGGGGGCGAGGGGCGCTTTGAGCTGGGCTTCAAAGGATGAGTAGGAGTTTGCTGTTGGAGACATGAAGCGAAAGACATTGCAGGCAGAAGAGTTTATATTTTTTCTGCAAGAGAGTGGCAGGTGGGTTTTGATGCCAAGGATGCCCCTGACAAGGGAGCAGATGAGGCAGCCCTCTTACCTCTGGGATTTCCCTTCCTCTCCTGTGACATCGGCTCAGTTGGAGTCCTGAGACATGCTAGGGTACCAGAGTGAGGGGATTCCGGCAAGGCTTAGAAGACAGGCTGGATGTGAGGAGGGAGAACACGGGAGGGAAAGCCTTGCTTCGTGGGCAGGGGATTGGCACGATTGAGGGCAGCTGGGCTGGAGCAGCTGCTTCCGTGTTGAGGCCTCTCCGTTGGTGGGGACGACCAGGGTGGCTACCATATATCCAGCAGGAGTTGTGGGACTGCCTAGTCCATTCCTTTTTCTTACCCTACAAGGAGTAAATTTTCTTAATCCCCAATTTACAGATGAGGAAGGAGAGGCTCTAAACTTGCTCAGAGAGGAGTAGACAACAGGAAGAAGTGGAGTGGATCCTGGAATCTTCCTGTGAAAGTGAGGGCAGGGCCAGAGGGGCTGCGATCAGGGCTAGAGGAGAGGGGTGTCTCTGTCCCGTGTCACTGTGTGGACTCCGGCTGCCCCTCCTCCAGCCCTCTGGCTCCACCTGCTCCCTAATCTGCCTGCCCTTTGGCTGGCCTTGCCCCCTCGGTCAAGGGCAGCTGAGGCCACCTGGAGCTCTTAAGTCAGTGGAGCGGAGCGGGAGGAAGGTGGCTGGTCTGTAGCCAGAGGGAATAGGGAGGCAGAAGATGGCATTCAGTTTGCCCTGGTGGGGCTGCACAAAACCCCCCTAAATTGGGGACCCTGGTGTCCCCGTTCAACTTGCTGCTCTCCGTGCTCCCCAGTCTGGGCGCCTTTTCAGGGCCCATCGGGGCCTGGCCTCTTCGCTGTCACACATAGACAGGGGACAGCAGTGGCTAAGCACGGGGCTAGACTCTGAGCTCTAATGCGGCCAAGTTGCTGCACCAACCTCTCCAGCCTCGGTTTCTACTTCTGTAAAACAGTGCTATTGCTATGGTAGCTGAAAGGAGGTCAGATAAAAGCTGCAATAATAACTGTTGTTATTGTTTTCCTTTACCCCTAGCACACAGTCCCACGGCCACCTTTGAGCACCTTCAGCCAAGTTATGCATGCCAGAGGCCCCCCTGGCCTACCGACTCCGGCACTGCCTCTCGCTTCCTCTGTCCTGATGCTGCTAATGAGCACCCTGTGGCTGCTGGGGGCTGGCCCCAGCCTCGTCCTGGCCCCAGAGCTGCTGCTGGACCCTAGGCAGGGTAAGGGCCGGCCACATGGGGCTTGGAGGCAGGAGATTTGCTGTAGGGCCTGAGACCAGTTGGCAGGAGCACGTGCTTCCTGCAGCGGTCAGGCAGGGGTCGGACCCAGCACCCTGGGGAAGGTCCGCCTTGACAGGGAGCATGCCCAGCTCAACCACAGCCAAGGAGGGAGGGCAGAGGGGCCAGCACAGGGGTGGGAGCCTGTGAGTAGGAATTCTTTTCAGATGGCTCCCCTGTCTGGTGGCTTTCCCTTAAACTAAGGCTTTTAGCTAAGCCCGAAAATGGGGAGGAGGAGCTAGGGGTTTGAGGACTGGCGGGAGCTGAGCACCTGTTTCCCAAGAATTTGAGGAACTCAAATGATGTTCACAGAAATGAAGTGACTTACCTATGGTTGGTTGCTCTTAAGAAGACTGATTGTTGGGTCTGGCTTGTTCTGCTTAAAGCAGCAGTGGGGAGGGTAGCCATAGTGTTTGGAAGCCCTTGGTCCCTTCGACCAGGGCTGAAAGTGCTGGCTGTGGGCAGGCTCTGGCTCCCCGGGAGGGGAGACTGGCTTGGTGGATGGCTCTGGCACACCTGGGCCAGACTCGGGGGCCACAGCCCCTAACCTGGCACATAAGCCCCTTCTCTCCCCCAGCACACCGGCTGCTCACACATGCTCTGGGCCACACGGCCCTTCCCGGCCTGCTGCTCAGCCTGCTGCTCCTGCCCACACTGGGCTGGCAGCAGGAGCGCCACCTGGGCACGCTGCGGTTCCTACACGCCTCCAGCCTGCTCGCGCTGGCCTCCGGGCTGCTGGCCGTGCTGCTGGCAGGCCTCGGGGTGTCCGGTGCAGCCGGGGGCTGCGGGTACATGCCCGTCCACCTGGCCATGCTGGCGGGGCAGGGTTCTCGCCCTCGACGGCCCCGGGGGGCCCTGCCACCATGGCTCCTGCCGTGGCTGCTGCTCGCCCTGACACCACTGCTCAGCTCCGAGCCACCCTTCCTGCAGCTCTTCTGCGGCCTCCTCGCTGGCCTGGCCTGTATCCTTTGCCGCGGCCCAGGGCTGCTGTGGACGTGCGGGTTCCGTGGCTGGGACCCCAGGGTGCCAGGGAAGGAACTGGCATGAGAGTCAGGCCCCCTCATTCACACGCATCCCAGGGGCATCTCTGAGTGTCCTCTCTCTGGCTCTGGGCTGGTGACTGGGGGCTCGTGGCCACGTAGAGGTGCCATTTAACAGTTTAAAGGAGAGCCTGGGAGCTGAGGGGCCTTAGGAGGCGCCTAGCCTGGACGTCCCAGTGGAGATGGCAGTTACCCTGAGGCCGTGCAAGATGAGATGGTAGACGAGGAGAGCACAGGCCCGCAGTCAGCGCGGAGGGTGAAGGGCCAGGGTGAAAGTGAGCCTGGGGCTCTCCTGGCCTCAGAAGGGGGTGTGGTGCGGGTGTGTTAAACACAGGTTTAATGCCTTTCGGGGCGACACTGCAGTCAGAGGGAACAGTGGGCGCAGGCTGGCCCTGGGGGTTGCTTAGGACTGGGGATGCCCGGCCGGATCCTGGAGAGGGGAGCGTGTTGCCCTCGCTGTGACAGTGCCCAGGGGTGGGCCTGGTGTCACAGACCTGAGCGGGCCCACAGGGCTCAGGAGATTGCAGATGGGGGGCTGCCAAATCGGGGTGAGATGGGTTTAGGGATGAGGCACGCCACTACCTCTTGCTGGCTGGGTAGCTGCAGGCGGGTCCCTTTTCCTCTCTGAGCCTCCATGCTGATGAGGGTGATGACACCGCTCTGGCAGGGCCATGGTGAGGAGACAGGAGGGAATGCCCGTCACACACCTGGCACGGGGCCCGGCATGTGGCGTGGGCTTCCCCCGGATGCATGTGGTTTTCCTTGACCAGCCGCCCTGCCCCGGGCAGACAGACGCTGCCGGGGCCTTCCGGTGGCTGGAGCTCTCGGAGCAGCGGCTGCAGGCGCTGCAGGAGGGTGTCCTGTGCAAAGCCCTGGCTGGATGCTGGCCGCTCCAGCTCCTTCCCGCCCCAGGCGGCCCAGCTGAGCTGCCCGTTGCCCATCCTGCCGGAGTGAGGTGAGGGTGATGCCGAGGACACTGGCCCTGGTGGTGGCAGCCGTGCCGGTAGCTGGCAGTCAGCCTTCTTCTGCTTCTGCCCCTCCAGGCCCCCCACCCCTGGACCTCCCCGCATGGCCTCCCCTAGCCTCTGGCCCCTCAGTGAAGGCTCAGCCCCGATCCTGCCAGGCCTGAGGCCTGTGCAGCCGCTCTGGGAGGGCTCCTCAGAGGCCGGACTGGCCTGGTCTGGGCCCGGCTTCCCCCCGGGGACCCCGCTGTGGGCAGCCCTGGACCAGCAAATGCTGCAGGAGGGGATCGAGGCCTCGCTGCTTGAAGGCCCAGCCCAGGGCCCTGAGAGCCCACTCTGGCTGCCTAAGTCCTCCGTCTCCTCTCTGCGGTAAGGTGGGGTGGGTGGGGGGGGTGCCTTGTTGTGGGGGCTGGAGGTGGCCCTGACCCTCCCTTCCCATCCCCTCCCCTGCTACAGGCTGCAGCAGCTGGAGCGCATGGGCTTCCCCACGGAGCAGGCAGTGGTGGCTCTGGCAGCCACTGGCCGAGTGGAGGGGGCCGTTGCATTGCTGGTCGGCGGGGAGGTGGGCACTGAGGCGCTGGTGACTCAGGGGAGGGAAGGGCCCACCCACCCTGAGGGTCCTGGGCCCCCATAGCACAAACAGGCCCTCAGGTGAGAAGAAGCCCAGCCTGTGAGGGGGACGTTGGAGCCCCAGCCCTGTCTGCTGAGAGTCAGGAGGGGGTCCAGGGTGGCCCCCCAGCACCCTGCCCCAGTACTGTTCAGAATAAAACACAGTTCACTTTTCAGCCTGGATCTCGTGGGGCAGTGCTTGTCTGACTCTTAGTTTGGCATCGGGGTAGAATGAGTGAACGAGCAGTGAACAAACGGCCGACTGCAGGAGGGCAGTGCTCTTCCTGGACACCTGGCTCTGCCCCCCTACCCTGTCCCCTGGCTACCCAGGTGATGGACAGGGAGCCCTGGCTCCATAGCCCTCGGGGACAGTGAAGGCCACTGAGGAGAGCTGCTGGCCTGCCTGGCCGCACCGTCTGAGCGCACACAGACCAGGCCGGTGGGCAGTCAGGCGGGGGCCTTTATTGGCTGATACGCATCTACCTGCTGGGGCTGTCACAAGCGGGTGTGGAAGCAGGTGGCCCCCTCCCCCAGACCATGGAAGGGACTGAGGGTTCAGGGGTCAGAAGTGACACAAAGGGCCCTGAACATCCAGTCAGATCAGGTAGCTTGACCTCAGGGTCAGGAAACCAGCACCAGAAAACGAGGAGGGGTACAGATGGGCCCCCCAGGTTTGGCTGGGGAGCCGGGAGGTGAGACTGCCCACCCTCGTCATCCCTGGGCGTGTGGAGGGCTGGGCAGCTCCAAACAACAGAAGCTCCAAACCTGCCGGCCCCTGCAGACCTGCATCACCCCATTTCACAGAGGGAAACTGAGGCCCAGGGCCCTGAGCAAGGCCTCACCTCTCACCTGGGCCACGCCTCCCTCTCAGGCCCTGGTCCCTGCTCAGCCTCATAGGAAGCAGATGTGCATGGGGTGCCAGGACCAAGACCCCCACCCAAAGGCCTAGGTGGTGGAAGGGACCCTGAGGATATTAATAAATATGGGCGGGCAGACCCCAGAGGCAGCTGGCCCAGGCCAGGCTGGGAAGGGAAGCCTGGCTGGCCCTCCCCAAGGGGCCACCACCACCCTCAGTCTCTCTCGTCTCGGCTCCTGGGGGCCACGATCCGGTAGCTGGCCGCGTGTCCTCCCCTCTTGCCCCGCAGGAGGCTGGGGGTGCCTGTGCTGGCGAGGCTTGCCCCCGACCCCTCTGGTTCTGCCGGAGGGAAGAAGAGAGGGAGGGATGGAGAGAGGCCAGGTTAGTGAGGTCTGTGTGAGGCACCCACCTACCCTTGGCCTTCTGGGGGTGGGGCTCTGTCATCTGGAAGCAGAGCTGTGGGAAAGAAGGGGGTCTGCAAAGCTGGTTAGTGCCCGTCCCCCTGGGAGTTACTATCCCCTAACCCAACTAGAGCGCTCAGGGCCTTTACATGATTTTCTATGACAGGTGGGGATGAACCCACCACGTTTCTGAAATGCTTCGTACGTAATGGATGCGCCATGAAAAAGTGCTTTTTCATTAACGTATTTTGGATGTGGAGGTGTGCCCTGAGTCATTCCCATTTCATAGCTGGGTAGACTAAGGCCAGGCATCACTCTTTCTCTCTCCTTGAGTTATACGACCCAAGTGGGGAAGGGTTTAGAAGGCCAGGCTCTGCCACTGACCTACTGTGTAGCTTTGGACCTCTGTCAGGGTCTCAGTTGTCTGATCTCTAAAACCTGGGGGATGGTCCAGATACAGAGGCCTTGGGCAACTCCAGTAATTATTGGAGTCAGTTCTGATTTGGCTATGGTGACATATGCCCCAACCTGCAAATTAGCTGACCTCCAAAAGTAAAACTGAATAATTGGCGTTCTTCCCACCTGGCAAACTCCTACTCATCCTTCAGAACCCAGATCAGGACCTACCTCCTCCAGGAAGCCTTCTGTCACTATCACCTCAGTCCTTCTCAAATGAGGGGATAGGCAAGTTGGAAGGATGGGCTGTTTTTCCAGAGGGAGAGCCCCAGGATGGAGGACTTGGCTGAGCCTCCAAAACCCTGTTCACAGGACCAACACTTGGACTCTGGTTGCGCATCAGCTTCACACTGAAGGCCAAGCGGCTGCACCCTCATAGTCATAACTGTCTAGTATCCTGGCCCTGTGTCCCATGAACCTCTGGGCTGAGATTCGGGGCAGACAGGTATCTGCAGTCACAGTCAAGGGACAGTTTGTGCCCCAAACCAGGGAGCACGGGGAGAGGGAAGCCCAGGGCTCAGGTTCCAGCATCAGCTCAGGCCAAGTCCTGGCCCCACCGTATTCCAGTCGTGCGGCCTTGAGCAAGTCCCAGGGGAATGTGGGGTGACACTGCTGGAGTCACACTCCTGTGAAGTGTGTAAGGTGACCAGGAGTGGAAAGTGGTTTTCACAGTAAATACTGGGTCTTGATAGTCAGAAGGCTGGTGTGTTTTCAACTCTTGCAGGTCTGGTCGCTGTGAGTCGGTCATGAGATGCTGTTCTGACATGACCAAATTCAGGTTTTCCCTGGGCCCCCCTCAGTGCCTAGCAGAGCAGAGAGGTCGGGGAACCTCTGCTGATGGAGCCCGAAGAGCTGGAGCTTTAGGCCAGACCTAGGGGACCCCAGGGGCTCACAACTCTCCCAGTGTCATTGCGGGAGTCACGAGCCCTCTGAACCTGTGCTTCTTCCTCTGTGAGGTGGGCATGGTACTGCCCACCTAGAACGCATGTTACAAGGACTGGGGATGCTGAATATAAGTTCCCCGGCCCGGGTGGCCCAGCTGTGTGACAGCTGTTACTATTACTGGTGTCGATCAGAGTCTAAACACGAGCCCATCTGGGTCTTCTGTAGCCATGGTATATGTGATGGAGCAGTGGGGATGGTTCCATCTCCTCTGCTCCCCTCCTCCCGCAACCCCCTTCCAGGCCACACTGAGTGGACATGGGCCCTGCCAGGTGCCTGGCACTTCCTCCCTGGGCTGCTGAAGGAGGGGCAGGGCACAGAGTCAAGGCCACAGTGTGTCCCTTCTGGCTCCTGTCCCAGTCCTCCTGAGGGGGGTGGGGGGGGCACCTGACAAAGAGCTGAGAGCCTGGGATTTGGTCCTTGGTCCTTCCTCTGGGAGAAGAGAAGGTCTGGGAGATGGTTGGAGAAGTTTCTAGAAGTTGGGGAAGCCATGTGGCTCAGCAGGAGCAGCTCTGGAAGCAGACCCCGCACACCTTCCCACCCCTGGAGAGTGGGGCTCTGTGGGGGCTGTCCTCTCCCCTCCTCCTGGCACTGGGAGCCTTCCATGACTAATGCGAGGGTCCCATCTCGCAGGAAGGCTTCCCCTCACACACATCCTTTGGCGTACCTGTTCCCCACGCCCCTCACCTCTGCAGATGCTGAAGACCCTCCGCCACCAAGGCAGGTACCCTGAGACCGGCCTCTGCACCTGCCCAGACCCAGAACGCAGCTGGTGTGCCCTACACTTTTGCCAAATGAAGGAGATAGCTCTGACCTTAGCTCTCCTTCCTGCTGGGGGCCTCAGTTTCCCCATCTGTAGGACAGACATGAGGTTACGTGTGATGTCTGAGGCCGTGTGCACTGAAGCGTTGAGAGATGGGACATCTGGGAGGAGAGTGGCCGTTGGGGCCTCTTTGCAGGTAGAAGAGGGTTAGCCCCAAGGGCAGTCAATCCCTGCCTCTCTCCAGGGCCGCCACAGACTCCAGTTTAACTCTGGTAGGCCTCCTCAGCCCCACTGTGTCAGCCAGGTGGGGCTAACCTCTTGTCATGTTTACACTCAAGGACCTTCTCCAGCGGGGCCCTGCCAGACCGTCTAGCCCCAGCTCTCACCCCTCAGCAAGCTCACAGAGCAGTCCCTCTGGGCTCCCTCTGGTCTCTCGGCGTTTGGCCATGCTGTTCCTTTTGCCGGTTCACTTGCCCCCGATCCTGGCCTTTCAAGTCTCCACTTAGATGCCTCCTTCCGGAAGCTCTCCCAAGATGCCCTCTGCCATGCCCCGGCCTGCTTCAGGAGCACTTCCGTGCTTTCCTGGTTGCCAGTACTCACTCCACTGGGGTATTCCTCACCCTGGGTTTAACACCCAGCTCCAGGGCTCCCCTCCCCACCTGCCCGCAGCAGCTCCCTAAGTTCCACGAGAGCAGGATTGTGTCTCTCTTATCTGTTGGAACCTGTCCAGCGAGGTACCTGGCACAGAGCAGGTGCTCAATCACTCAGGAACTAGTTACCAGAACCTTCTCTGTGCCAGACACCGTCTGCTGGCCGGATGGAAGGGCTGAAGAGGGGGTGGGGGCTGCTAGTCTGGATCCAGTGTTGGGAGGTGCCGTCTGTGTCCCCAGGCCCTTCCCAGGCCCTTCCTGGCAGGGGCTGCCCCTGCCTGCCCGCCCTGCCATTACCTGGCCAGATGATGGCTTCCAGCAGGGTGACCCGTCTGGCCAGGAGCTCCAGCTGAGCCTGCTGCTGCAGGAAGCTCTGTAAGCTAGGAGCCTGATGGGAGATCGAGAAGAGCAGACGGTGCGAGTCTGGCCTCCGGGGGCAGGCTGGGCCAGGGAGTTGAGGGGAGGGGCAGGAGCCTCTGTCAGGATCTGGTTCTCTCCTAAGTGGGGACGGGGCTCACTTGGCTCCTCAAGTGACCAGATGGGTGGAGAACTGGTGGATGACTGCCTGGGGGAGGGTCTCTCAGCCCACTCATGGGGCACCTTGGGACCAGGAGGGCCTGCTTAGTGAGTGCCTCTTGGGTCAGAGCTGGAGGGTGGTACATAACCCAGAATCCCCTGGGACTCGAGCCTGGCTATGTCACCCACAGTCCCCTGCCCTGCTGGAGTCTAGCCCTGTGACCTGCTGGCCCATGGACTTGCACACTGGCTCTGTCTGGAGTCTGGATCCATTGCCCATAGTCCTCCTGGTGGCCTGGGTTCTGACGTTATTACCCACAATCCCCTGTACTGTTGCAGTCTGGCTCTTTACCCACAATCCTCTGCTACCCTGGAGCTTGGCTCTGTTGCCCATCATTCCCTTCAGACTCAAAATCTATCCGCCCTGGCACCCCTGCAGGCCTGGAAACCACATTACCCACAGTTTCCGGAGCCCCAGGTCTGACCACAGGGGTGGGGGCCCGGGTTTCTGGGGCTCCCCTCTTCCCCTGTGGACTCGTGGGACCAGTCATCGAGGGATGGGTGGTCTTGACCTTTCACGTCCCCACCTGGAGAAGGTCAGGTACCTTCTCCGGCCTCTTGACTGGGCCCAAGCAGCTCCACCCTGGAGGGCCTGGGGAAGGCTGGCGGGTGGGGGCTGGGCTGTCTGTCCGTCTGTCTCTACTCACCATAGAGCCCAATCATTGTTTCCAAGATTAAAACCCTCTCAGCTAAAATCTTCAAAGCCTCGCGTAGTTGGTGCAACCCCTCCCCCTGTGGAGGAAAGAGACAGATGCAGCCGTGAAGAGGGCAGGGGAGGGGGGCCCTGCAAAGCTTGTTGGAGGCCCATGCCCCACCCTGGACATGCACCCGCAGCCCCTCACCACCTGCCACAGCCCAGGGCCCATGGACAGCTGGAACAAGACTCGGAGAAGACAGGAGGGGGACAAGGCAGGCAGAAGCAACCCCCTTGGTAGGATCCCACCCAGCTGTCTGCTCTCTGCCCACAGCCCTGCATATCTTCGCTGCACTGGAGGCAGGGGGAGGCCAGTCTGCAGGGGCACTCCTGCTGTCCCGGGGCCTGCCCGGAGGCTGCCCCAGAGCCCCAGCCGCTCTTCCGTCTCTGCTGCCTGAAACCAGCTGCTCTCACAACATCCGCAGGATTCCTGCCACATCCCTGGGCCACTTGCACTCTTGTTTACTTAGCAGTCTTTGAACTGACTCAGTTTTGCCTTCAATACTGTGTTTGTCTCAGCTAATTAACTCCACCAGTGGGATCAGGCTACTTTCCAATCGTCTTCCCACTCATGTCCAAATGAATATATCAGAGTAAAATCAGAAGATGTCTGAGTGGCATCACTGTTGGGAAGCTAGGCTTAAAATGCTGGTAAGGCTGAAGTCCAGGCCCAGGTGCGCCCTTCCCTAGTCCTGTTGGGCCCCTTCCTCCCAAGGGCTCTGACGGCTCCAGGTCCATATGCTGCACATATGGCTGGGAGCCCAGCCCTCAGCCCCGCCCTTTTGTCTCAGCTGAGTCTCCAGCACCCCTCAAACCCCTCCCCTGGACCTCCCTGCTCCAGGGTCTCCTGTCTCAAGTAGTGCTGACGCTGCCCAGGGCTCTGGTCAGGGACCACCAGCTGGCCCTCACCTTCACTTCTTCCCAGTGTCTGTCTGTCTGTCCTTTCCTCCCCCTAGCATAAGGCCCATGGTCTTGTCAGAACCCCACACTCCCTCACTCCTTCCTTCCTCTTTCCTAGTCCAGACTAAAGGTACTTCCGGGATGTAGAGATGTTAATTCTGACCAAGCAACAGGACGGCAAGAACTCCTCCAGCCCTGACACATCTGGGAGTCTCTCTCAAGTCCTTTTCCTCAGTGCAGATTAAATGAAGGGATGAGGTATAATACGCATCTTGGTACAATTGCTACCTTCAAGGTAGCTCTTCCCACACAAAACATCTAACAAGAGTCCTCGCAACGTGGCTGTTCTGAACGAGTCCATGGCCATGCTAGGACTGACCCTTGTGATCTGGCTGTCCTGTCCGTATCACATGGATGGGACTACTCTCAGGCCACTGCCTGGCCATGGAGCCTGGGGGGTCGCCCTGAAGTGAGCCCTCTTCAAGTATTACATGCATCTAAAAGTGGATGACCTTCAAGAACCACATTGAGCCGCTGGAGCATGGACAGTGGGACAAGCTGACATCACACGTCTCCTGGTGAGATGCAGTAAGAGGGCAGCGCCTCCCCAGCTGGCGGAGGGCAGTTCACCTGCATCTCCTCCTGAGGGAACTGTCAGGCAAATCTAGATGGAGGGACAGTCTCAAAAAGACAAACTCGAGAGAAGGAAGAGAAGGGCAGGGGGCCTGTTCTGGATTAGAAGAACCTAGCGACGTGACAGGAGAAGGCGATGGCACCCCACTCCAGTACTCTTGCCTGGAAAATCCCATGGGCGGAGGAGCCTGGTAGGCTGCAGTCCATGGGGCCGCAGAGTCAGACACAACTGAGCGACTTCACTTTCACTTTTCACTTTCATGCATTGGAGGAGGAAATGGCAACCCACTCCAGTGTTCTTGCCTGGAGAATCCCAGGGACGGGGGAGCCTGGTGGGCTGCCGTCTATGGGGTCGCACAGAGTCGGACACGACTGAAGTGACTTAGCAGCAGCAGCAGCGACATGATAACCAAATGCAATACACGAATCTTGATTTGATCTTGGATTTTTTTTTTAAAACCAGCTACAAAATGCATTTTGGAGATGACTGGTAAAATTTATAGGTAGTGAAGTGAATTCACTCTGTGTGTCCGACTCTTCGCGACCCCATGGACTGTAGCCTACCAGGCTCCTCTGTCAATGGGATTCTCCAAGGCAAGGGTACTGGAGTGGGTTGCCATTTGCTTTATAGGTGACTGTGGTACTGTGGCTCTTTGGGAGAACATCCATGCTCTTTCAAGACACACACTGATGTGTTGGGGGAGATGCAGATGAGGTCTGCAACTTACTTTCCAATGGATTAAGAAAAAAAAGTCTGTAAGTATATAAAGATTGAAAGAACAAACATGGCAAAACAGTAATAACTGGTCAGTCCAGAAGAAGGGCATAAGGATAGTCACTGAACCAACTTTTCTCTATATTTGAAAATTTTCCAAGTAAAAACCTGGGGGAAAAATGCAAAAAAAAAATATTCTGGGTAAGTGGCCTGCTATTTGCACCGATGATGTCCCAGTGCCCCCAAGCCTGGCCTGAGTGTCCAGGGCCTGCTGGACAGCCCCTTAGCTGTCACACAGACATTCCCAATTTTCCACGGAGAAAGCTCAGAGGGCCAGCTTCCCCTGGCTGTCTTCTGTCTTTCTCTATTGTAAACATCTCCCTTAACTTCTCGCCCCCTCATTCCACAGCCAGACTAGCACCCACGTGTCTCTCAGCTCCACTGACATCTGTCCATCTTCCGCCCCCTCCCAGTTCTGGCCCCCAAAGCCTCTTGCCAGGATGACGAGGACAGCCTCCTGTCTAGTCTCTCTTTCTGCTCCCACGTTGCTCCCTTTTCCCATCCATTCTCCATGTGGCAATCAGAGGGATCTTTGGCTAACAAAAATCTGACCACATCACTCCCCTACTTAACATTTCAACGCGTTGCTCCCCACTGCCTACAGCACAAACTTTACACTCCTCAATATGGCCTCTTAAGTTCCCAAAGCCTCTGACTCGTGTCTCACTCCTTGCCTGTCACCCTCTGTCGCTCCAAGTATTTGCAGCTCCTCAGACACCCCAGGCTTGCCCTCGCCCCAGGGCCTTTGCACACGATGTCTCCTCTCCTCTGCCAGAACACCCTTTGCCAGGCCTCAGCCTGAGTCTCCTCATCCAAGAAGATGCTGAGTTGCCCCCTGCCATCACAGCTGAGCTCCCCCTGTCCTGTCACTGCTGGTTACTGGTCTGTTCCCCCCTACTCCTGCTGTGACCACTCTGAGGGTGGGCACTGTGTCCAAATCACATCTGTGTCCATGGTGCCCAGTCTGGAGCCTGGCACCACCAAGGAGGTGCTTGGGGAAAGTTAGCTGGTTCCCCAAGCCCTGGGAGCTGGAAAGCCTGGGCTTCAGTTCCAGCTCTGCCAACAATTCACTCTGTGGAGTTGGGCCTCAGTTTTTCCTATCTGAATAAGGGGTATGGGCTTTGGTCTGGACAGGCCAGTGCCTGCAGCGCATCCTCATGACCACTGGGTGTCACTGCTGAGCCACAGACAAGTCAATGGCTGCAAGAGCTTCACCAAGTGGTGACTAGCAGGTGGAGTGTGGGTACAGGAGCCCTCCCCACGCGGACCTCATCCCCACCTGCCCCCAACAGAGCTGGCCCTCCCAGCCCCCAGAGCCTCATGCATCCCCCAGCCCAGCAGGTCCCCTCCCAGGCAGGCGGCAAGCAGGGACAGGAGAGCAGGTAGGTGAGGGGAAGGCAGGTGGATGGGCAGGGGCCCTGCTACCTCATGGCGGTGGGAGTCCCTCCCAAAGGTGGTTCTGAGTTTGAGGTCTGTTCTGAGAGAGCTCAGGCATCTGTTTTCCTGTTGGGCCCCCCATATAGGGATGGGGCTGCCCAGCCTAATTCAGCCTTCACCCCACCTCTCCCACCTCCCCCAGGCCTCTGAAGAGGCCAGTGAAGGAGCCGGAGGGCTGGGATCTCCTGGGTCTAGCTGACCCCCAGCCCAGCTCATGCCCATGCTGACAGTGTGCTTAAGAGGCTCTGGAGCCACTAGCGGGTGGAAGGTGGGGAAGCGAGTAGGGTGGCAGTGAGGGGCTGGGAGAGGCTTGCTAGAGAGGTAGCAGGACCCCACGAGTCATGGGAAGACACAGGGGAGGGCTCGTGCATGGTGGGGGCTCCCACGGCTGTATCCATCACTGACCCACAATCAGGAGCAGAGAGGGCGGGGCAGGAGCTGGGTGCTCCCCATGTCTTCCTTAACTAGCGCCTGCCAGGAAGTAGGGCATCCCAGCCAGACTGCACCAGGAGTGGGTGGGGGAGGGAGGTGGGCACAATGCCAGCCTCCAGAAGAACGCCCCAGTGGCCTCTCCTGTCTGCCCCCATCCCGTCCATTTTCCAAACGCCTCCTATGGCAGTGGTGGTTTCCAGGTCCCTGCATCGTGGGGCTTCTGGTGCTTCCGCCATGTTTCCTGGTGGGGGGCGGTGATTTCTAGGCCCTGAAATTCATTCACCGCAACTCCCTCTCGTGACGGTGAAGGCTTCTAGGTCCCCTTTCCCGTTTATCCTATGTCTTCTGTGCATGTGACAGTTTCTAGGCTTCCTTTGTGTACGGTGGTTTCTAGATCTCCTTGTTTCATTTTCCATGGTTCTCTGGTGCGTATGACAGTTTCTAGGCCTCTCCTTCCCCTCCTCATGGGTCTCCTGTGTATGTGACGGTGTTGAGGATCTCATGTTAATTGTACGTCTTCTGGGTACAATGGATCTAGGTCCCTTGACTTCATTCACCATGTACACTGGGTCCATGATGCTTTCCAGGCCTCCCTTCCTATGATTCACCGTTTCCAATGTGTACCGTTTGTACCACCATTTCTGGTGGTGTCCAGAGCCCCATCCCTTTTACCAAAGGGCTCCTGTGTATTTCGGTGTTTCTGCACCTCCCTTCCTGTGCTTCATGGCTTTCCTAAGGCCAGTGGGCCAGGAGTGGCCCCCTCTTCTGTGTGGGTATTGTTTTCCTGCTTCCCTTTCTTTTGCAGACAGGGGAGCAGAAGCCAAAGCCCTTGCTGGGAAGGGCTATGGGGGCAGGGCATGCAGTCTGGACTGGGTCAGCCCAAACCACCCAGGAGGAAGCGGCAGGGTCACCCTGGCCTGCAAAGGCCGCAGAGAGAAGACAGAGACAGGGACGAAGACAGAGTGTATAGGTCTGCTTACAAGGCTGGCCCTGCCCACTGGGGAGGAACAGGGTGCTGGGAGGGGGCAAGGGCTGAGAACTGGCAAGGCTCTGCCCCGGGAGACCAGGTTGCAAAGGGGATTTGGATGGGCTTCCCCCACCCCCATATAATCTCCTGAGTGTCCAGGGCAGGGAGGCAGCAGGAGGTCAGCGCTGGGCTAGAGCTTACCCAGTGGCTCTTCTCACCAGGGTCTCCTTTGGGGCCAGGTTCTCCCTGCGAGGAAAGAGAGAGGTAGGAGCAGTGAGAGGGAAGGAGAGAGGGCTTGGGGGCTGTGGAGAGAGAGAGAGAAGCTGAGCTAGGCTGAGACGGAGAGAGATACAGAGTGGCTTGTTTGGACTAACACAAGATAAAAATGCAAAAAAAAAAACAACAAAAAAACACAACTGTTTGAAGGCAATGGAGAGTGATAAAGAGTAGCCAGTAACTGAAGGATATCTGACCTTAGAAAGAAGGGAACCACACTGGGTAACACCCATACTTTTATGGCTTTTCCTCTGAGGGCTCATCCCAGCCCTCTCTGCCTGGCAAATGGCTCAAGCGGGAAGCTTTGGTCTTCCTGGCCTGAGGAGTCAGAGGTTGGGGTTGAGACCGCCCAAGGAGGAGGAAATTGAGGGGAAGATACTGGAAAGCAGGAAGCCACAGTAGGGAAGCAAAGTCAGTAGAGACACTCTTCTCTAATCTGTGGATGATCTGTGAACTGCCCATCCTAAAGTCACAAAGCTGAGAGCAAAAGTCAACACTCATCAGAGGACAATTCTCTTCACTATGACATCTATATTGTCCAGTATGCAACACAAAATTATTAGACATACGAAGAAACTGAAAAATGTGACCCATCCTCAACAGAAAAATCAGTCCGTAGAAAGAGATCCATGGGCAACCCAGATATTTGAATTACTAGACATAGAGCTGAAAATATCTATGACACACACTATTGGGTGTAAAATAGGCTTAAAATGTATTGTAAAACACAGGGAATATAGCCAATATTTTGTAATAACTATAAATGGAAAGTAACCTTTAAAAATTGTATTAAGTTTAAAATTTTTTGATAAAATAGAGTAAAATCATTTTTAAATTAAAAAAAAACCGTGACAAATATGTTAAAGAATCTAGTGGAATTGATATAATGGGTGATAAGATGGCAAATTTCAGAAGGGATGTGAAAATTATAAAAAAAGAATCACATGGAAATCCTGGAAATGAAAATAATATTAGAATAATTCCTTAGCAGGGATTAACTGAAGATGGGCCATAACAGAAAGAATCAATTAACTTGACAACAGGTCAGTGCAATAATTCTAAACGAAGCACAAAGAGAGGAAAGATTTTTTTTTTAAAAAATGACAGACCCTCAGTGACTCACGGGAGCCTCACTTAAGTGTAACTGGAGTCCCAGAGGAAAGAAGAGAGGGCTGAAACAGAAAAAACATTTGAAGACACATCAACCAGTTTTGTTTTTTTTTTTCCAAGTGTGATTGAAAATCAAAACAAAACAGATTTCTGGTTTCTGGTCCAGCATATAAAGACCTTAGAAGTTGCCATTCTGTCCTCACAATAAGTAAGAAGCTGAACAAACTGAAAAATCAACAGTTCTTTGAGCCATCAAAGATGTAAGGTCACCGGGCAAACCACTGCCTCTGCCGCATGCCCCCGCCTCCCCCCATCCCAAACTGCAGAGACAGACAGGCGATCATAACTGAGTGCAGCAGGAGCCTTCCTGGGAACCCAGTGCCAGGGTGGTGAAGCCTAAAAGTAATTGCCAAAATGCTGGAGGCTCAGTGTGAACAAGTCCCAGGGTTGAAAATTCCAGGGGACCCAGTCTCGGGTGGGGCTGATGGTGGAGTTGGGGGGCATGGCAGAACGCTTTCATGAGCTTTACCTCCAGGAGTTCTAGCTGGTCCTCACAGTGAACCCTGGAGAAAAATCCCTTCCTGTTTTTTTTTTTTTTTTCTGGGGAAAGGGGAGAAGAACCATCTTGAAACACCCCAGAGCATTCTGTTCTTCTTAACAAGGCCTGATCACAGGAGAAACTACTTTGCCAGAGCCTAACTCGCTGGGATCTTATCTGTGCCTAATTAACATGGGAGTTGGGAAATACCCAGGTTTAGCCAATTTTAGCCTTTGACGTGGGACAAGGGAAATACCCCAATTCCAACCCCCTCTGACCATCTTGTTCCACTTAAAGGGGAGAAACCAAAATAAAATTGAGAAGCACTGGTGAGGTTCACCATCCAGGGCCACAGGCTCAACGAAACCCTGAGACCCAATGATACAACCACAGAGCACTTCCTCCTGACACCTCACCACGGCCTTACTAAAGGCCTGCTTACTGCAGAGGCTCGTTGCTGCTGTTGTTTAGTCACTGAATTGTGTCTGACTCTTTTGTGACCCCATGGGCTATAGCCCGCCAGGATCCTCTGTCCTTGAATTTCACAAGCAAGAATACTGGAGTGAGTGGCCATTTCCCTTCTCCAGGGGATCCACTCGACCCAGGGATCAAACCATGTCTCCTGCATTGCAGGTGGATTCTTTACCACTGAGCCACCTGGGAAGCCCACGTCCTATCTACCTTTCAACAAAAAAATTACAAGACGTACTACAAGGCAAAAACACAGTTTTAAGAGGCTGAATAAATATCAGAACTGGAGTCAGATAGGCTATGTATGTTGGAATTATCAGATAGTCTTAAAAAAACCCCACAAATACACAGAAAGAAAACTGCTATGATTAATACCAAGGGCTTTCATGTGAAAAATAGACAACATTTAAGAACAGATGGCTAATATAAGCAGAGAAATGGAAATTCTAAAAGTCAAAGAGAAACACTAGAATTCAGCTGAAGGCCCTCTTTATAAGGTCAGTTAGCTCAGAACAATCACATTCTTCCCAGGCCTCTTAATAAATAGTCCTGCCCCAGTAAAGGCCCTTCTTGCTGGTATCAGAGACCATGCTCCAGAAACACAAATCCAACAGAACTTCAGCCTTTAGTCTCCCAGATCACACCTTCCCTGAAGTTCTACCTAGAACAGGAAAAAAAATCACGAGAACGCTACCTGAAGCTACAGGCTCTTCAGTCTGCTGGCCAGGATTTCATGCCTTAAAAGATCTTTAAGGGAAGCGGAGAGTAACAGGGGAGGAGCACGGGGGAGAGTCAAAGGTGCTGACCAGTTCTGTTTCTTAAGCTTTTTGTGTTGGACACATGGGCCTAAGATTTAATATTATTTAGATTTTTCATGTTGAAAATATTTTGGTACAGTGGATAAGAATCTGTCTGCCAATGCAGGTGACATGGGTTCAGTCCCTTGTCCAGGAAGATTCCACACACCGTGGAGCAACTAAGTCCATGCAGCACAGCTGCTGAAACCAGTGTGTTCTAGAGACCAAGAGCCACAGCTCCTGAAGCCGGTGTGCCTGTAGCCTGTGCTGCACAGCGGGAGAAGCCACTGCAACAAGAAGCCCACGGACTGCCGGGAAGAGTAGCCCCGCTCGCTGCAGCTAGAGAAAAGCTCGCACCACCACGAAGGCCGAGCACAACCGAAAATAAAAATAAATAAGTTAATTAAAATATTTTTCATTCTTCTCAAGCTCACGTGGAACATTCACCAAGGCAAACCACATTCTGGCCCATAAAATATATCTCAACAAATTAAAAAGAATAAACACCATACATTGGGCTTCCCTGATAGCTCAGTTGGTAAAGAATCCACCTATAATGCAGGAGACCCCAGTTTGGTTCCTGGGTCGGGACGATCCACTGGAGAAGAGATAGGCTAACCACTCCAGTATTCCTGGGCTTCCCTGGTGGCTCAGCTCGTAAGGAATCTGCCTGCAATGCGGGAGACCTGGGTTTGATCCCTGGGTTGGGACGATCCCCTGGAAAAGGGAAAGGCTACCCACTCCAGTATTCTGGCTTGGAGAATTCCATGGACTGTATAGTCCATGGGGTTGCAAAGAGTCAGACACGACTGGCGACTTTCACTTTCACACATCATACAATGTATACCCTTAGACCATAATGGAATTAAACTGGAAATCCCTAACAACGGGACTTCCCTGGCGGCCCAGTGGTTAGGGCTCCGCACTTGCACTACAGGAGACATGGGTTCCATCCCTGGCTGGGGAACTAAGATCCCGCATGCCACACGGTACAGCCAAAAAAAGAAAAAGATAATCAGAAACTCCCCAATACTTGGAGATTAAACAGATTTCTAAATGACACACGGGCCAAAGAATAAATCCCAAGAGAAATTTTAACATACTCTGAGCTACATGAAAATAAAAATGCTACTTAGCAAAATTTGTGAGGGACGGTAAACAGTGCTCAAAAGGAAACTTAACTCTAAAAGTACAGTAGTCAGGACAGTGCGGTATTGGCTAACGAACAGTTAAATAGGTCAATGGAACAGAATAAGAAAGCCCAGAAACGGACCCACATAAATACTGTTGACTGAGCAAAGGAGCAAAGGCAACATGATGGAACAAAGATGGGAGCTTCCCTGGTGGTCCAGTGGCTAAGAGTCTGTACTGCCCATGCAGGGGGCCAGGTTTAATCCCTGGTCAGGGAGCTAGGTCTCACGTGCTGTGACTCAGGGTCCGCATGCTGCGACTAAAGGTCCTGCAAGCCGCAACAAACATGGAAGAGCCGTGGGCCGCAATTAAGAGCAGTGTAAGTAATTGAGTAATTTAAAACCTGGTTGAAAAATGCAAACACATGGATCTGGACACAGATCTCACAGTCTTCATAAAAATCAACTCGGAATGTATCACAGACCTAAATGTAAAGTGCAAAACTATAAACTATAAAATTCCTAGAAGATAACATAGGAGAAAACCTAGATGACCTTGAGTTTGATGATGGCTTTCTAAGTGCAATGCCAGAAGCACAATTCATGAAAGAAATCATGGATAAGCTGGACTTTGTTAAAATTACAAACTTCTATTCTGCAAAAGCGAGTGTCAAGGTAATTAGAAGACAAGTTACAGACCTGGAGAAAATACTTGCAAAAGATATACCTGATAAGGGCTTCCCAGGTGGCCATAGTGGTAAAGAACCCGCCTGCCAATGCAGGAGACAAAAGAGATGCTGGTTTGATTCCTGGATAGGGAAGATCCTCTGGAGGAGGGCGTGGCAACCCAATCCAGTATTCTTAACTGGAGAATCCCCAAGGACAGAGGAGCCTGGTGGGCTATAGTCCACAGGGTTGCAAAGAGTTGGACACGACTGAAGTGACTGAACACACAGGCATACCTGATAAAGGTATATAAAGGTATATCTTTGTGTATCCAAAAAATACGAAGAACTCTTAAAAATTCAACAGGAAGAAGACAACCTAATTTAAAAAGTTCTTGCACAGGAAAGGAGACCATCAACAAGATGAAAAGACAACCTACGAAATCAGAGGAAATACATGCAAATGACATATCCAATAAGGAGTTAATATCTGAAACGTGTAAGGAATTTATACAACTCAATAGCAAAACCCCAAATAAGCCAATTTAAAAATGGACATGGACAGTTTTGCAAAGAAGACATATAAATGGCCAATGGGTGAAAAGATGCTCAGCATCACTAGTCATCAGGAAGTGCACCTGCTGGGACGTCTGTTTTCAAGAAG
This sequence comes from Bos mutus, assembly GCF_027580195.1. Taxonomy (NCBI): domain Eukaryota; kingdom Metazoa; phylum Chordata; class Mammalia; order Artiodactyla; family Bovidae; genus Bos; species Bos mutus. The sequence continues at coordinate 4,256,650 of NC_091633.1, forward strand.
GTGAGAGATAATGAGTGCTGGTGAGCGTGCGGAAAAAGGGGGCCTCTGAATACTGCTAGTGGAAATGTAAATGCGTCAACCATTACAGAAAACAGTATAGAGGTTCCTCAAGAAACTAACAGTAGGGTATCCACCCAAAGGAAAGGAAACCACTGTCTTGAAGAGGTGCATTCACCGCAGTATTATTCACGATGGCCAGGATGTGCAAAGAGCCTGCATCTACTGATGGATGAATGGATACATAACAACGTGGGGTATTTACACACGCACACAATGGAATATTATTCAGCCTTTAAAAAGGGGGGGGTCCTGCCATTTGTTACAGCATGGATGAATGTGGAGGGCATTATGCTAAGCAAAATAAGCCAGATGGAGGAAGACAAATACCGTATGGTGTCACTTATGTGTGGAATCTGAAAAACAACCAAAAACGTTGAAGTCAGAGAAACAGTAGAACGGTGGTTGCCAGGGACTGGGTTTGGGGGAGGGAAGGAATGGGAAAAGGTTGGTAAAAGGATACAAACTTTCAGTTATAAGATGACTAAGATTTTTTTTTTTCTTTTGGCTGAGCCATGGGGGTTGAGGGCTCTTATTCCCCCAACTGGAGACTGAACCTGGGACGCGGCAGTGAAAGTGCTGAACCCTAATCGCTGGACTGCCAGGGCGCTCCCAGATGACTGCATTCTAACCTAAGGATCTAATGTATGGTACGGTGACCAGAATGAGTTGAAATGTACTAGAGTCTATCTCAGTATTCTCAACACACACACGGAGTGTTTCTTACACAAACCATTTCTCATAAAACTAAACTTACTTTTACCATATGATCCAGCAGTTGCATTCATTGATATTTAACCAAAGTAACTGAAAACTTACACCCACACAAAGACCTACACCTAGATGTTTGCTGCTGCTAAGTCGCTTCAGTCATGTCTGACTCTGTGCGACCCCATAGACAGCAGCCCACCAGGCTCCCCTGTCCCTGGGATTCTCCAGGCAAGAACACTGGAGTGGGTTGCCATTGCCTTCTCCAATGCATGAAGGTGAAAAGTGAAAGGGAAGTCGCTCAGTCGTGTCCGACTCTTAGCAATCCCCTGGACTGCAGCCTACCAGGCTCCTCCATCCATGGGATTTTCCAGGCAAGAGTACTGGAGTGGGGTGCCATTGCCTTCTCCACACCTAGATGTTTACAGCAGCTTTATTCACTATTGCCAAAACTTGGAAGCAACCAAGATGTCCTTCAGTAGGTGAATGGATAAATGAATTGTCGCACATACAATGTGATATTATTCAGATCAAAAGAATTAAAAAGAGATATCAATCCATGAAAAGACAAGCTAGAACCTGTAATGTGTATTACTAAGTGAAAGAGGCCAATCTGAAAAGGTTACATACTGCATGATTCCAGCTATATAACATTTTAGAAAAAGAAAAAATATACGAGACGGTTAAAAGATTAGTGGTTTCCAGGTGTTACAGGGGAGGGAGGGATAAATAGGCAAAGCACAGAGGATTTTAAGGGCAGTGGAATATTCTACATGACAGTACTACGGTGTGTGCACATCACGATACATCTAACAGCATCTGTAGACTGTACAACACCAAGAATGAGCCCTAACGTAAACTATGGGCTTTGGGGGATAACGACATGACAACCTGGGTTCATCAACTGCATCAGCTGATGTGAGATGTCGGTGGTGGGGGAGGCTCTCCACGTGTGGGGACAGGGAGAATATGGGAACGCTCTGTACTTTCCACTCTATTTCGCTGTGAACTCAAAAAATGCTGTAAAAAAGAATTGTATTCACTAAACAAAACAACCAACAAAAGCAAGACCCAGAAACCTTACAGACCCAGGAATTTCAGCCAACCCAAAGCAGAGTAAACACACAAAAAATCACACCCAACCACACCATGATTGATCTGATGAAAACCGAGGGTGAAGAGAAAAATCTTAAATGCCAAAGGAAAAAAAAAAAAAAAGACATATTATGCACTGGGGAAAAACAGTAAGAACAACAGCCAGTTTCTCATGAGAAATTATAATTGTCTACGTAAAACAGAAGACCACGGAACAATATCTTTACAGTACTAGAGGGGGAGGAAACTGCCAACCTATCATTTTATAGCCAGTGAAAATAACTTTCAAAAATTAAGGTTCAATAGAGACAGTTTTAGATAAACAAAAGCACTGAGGCTTTGTTGGCAGCAGACACACATTACGAGAAAGGCTAAGGGACGTTCTTTAGGCTGAAGAGAGACAATACCGTATGAAAATCCGAAGCTAAAGGAAGGTATGGAGAGTATCAGAGATGACAAACACGTCATTAGATGTAAAAGACTTTTTTTTCAAACTTCTTTAAAAGTCAACTGGTTGTGTAAAGCAATAACGACAGTGAATTGAGGGTTTAAAACAAATACAGAAGTAAAATTCGTGACGGCAACAGCACGAGGACAGAGGGGGGTGAATTATATGTTTGTGATGGTCTTCCTTATACATGAAAAGGTATAACAATTCAAGTAAATGGTGCTAAGTCAAGGGCACGTCTTGTTATCCTTAGAGCAGCCACAGACGAATAACACAAAGAGGTATAACAAAAAATATCATTAGTGGAGATAACACAGAATTGTAAAGAATTCTCAATCCAAAAGAAGACAGGAGAAGAAGAGGAAAAAAATGAAGTCAAGAGGAGATTGAAGTAAACAGAACTCCAACAGCAAGATGGTTGACTTAAACCAAACCGTATCAGTAGTGATGAGATGTGTGCTCAGCCGCTGAGTCGTGTCCGACTCTTTGTGACCCCGTGGACTGTAGCCCACCAGGCTCCTCTGTCCATGGGGATTCTCCAGGCAAGAGTACTGGAGTGGGCTGCCATGCCCTCCTCCAGGGGAATCTTCCCAAGGCAGGGATTGAACCCAGGTCTCCGGCATATCAGTAGGGATACATATCATTAAATGTAATGAACTCAATAGTCGACTCTTTCAAAAAGGAGGACCCAAGTATATGTCTTTTTTACAAGATGTACTTTAAATAGGACACAAATAGGTTGAAAGTAAAAGGATTGGAAAACATACACCATGCAAACACCAAGCATAAAAAAAAGCTTGAGTGGCTATTTTAATACCAAACAAACTAGAATTCAAGACAAGAAGTATTATCAGGGAGAAAGATATTCATTTCATAAAGATAAAAGGACCAAGAAGACATTAAAATCTTGACTGTGTATGCGTCTAATAACAAAGCTTCAGAATACATGAAGCCAGCACTTCCCTGGTGGCCCAGTGGCTGAGACTCCACGCCCCCAATGCAGAGGGCCTGGGTTCGATCCCAGGCAGGGGACTAGATCCCACGTGCCACAACTAAGTCCAGGCACCACCAAATAAATAAATTAAAAAAAAAAAAAAAAAAGGAAGCATAAATTGACCAGATTAAAGAGAGTGAAGTTGTTCAGTTGTGTCCGACTCTTTGAGACCCCATGGACTGTAGCCTGCCAGGCTCCTCCGTCCATGGGATTCTCCAGGCAAGAATACTGGAGTGGGTTGCCATTTCCTTCTCCAGGGGATCTTTCCAACCCAGGGATCGAACTCGGGTCTCCTGCAGTGCAGGCAGACGCTTTACCACCTGTGCCACCAGGGAAGATAAACTAAAGGGACAAACGGACAAATCCACGACCAGAGGTGGAGAGATAGAGAAAGAGAGAAATAGAGTCAGAGAGAAGGAGACACAGAGGGAAGACAGAGAAAGAGGTCCAGAGACACAGAGCCAGAGCAAGGGAGATGGAGGTAGCCTGGTCCTAAGGGGCTGATGGGACCCTGAGATGGGGGCAAGAATGGAGCTGGAGCTCACCCTGGACCAGCCCGGGAGGGTCGTGGGCTCGGCCCCCAGGGGATGGAGCCATGGCAGGGGTCTGGGCCTGTGGGCACCTGGAGGCGTGCTGCTGGGTGACCAGCGTCACTTACCCGCTGCCCCATGGAGCCTTGGGGGCCGGGCTCCCCTCGCAGTCCCTGCAGGAGGGAGGAGAGGAATGGAGTGAGCTGTCAGAGGGTCTGATCCGGGGCTCCCAGGACCCCCAGAATCCTCCACCCAGGCTGCCTCAATACTCACTCTCTCGCCCTTCTCTCCAGGGTGGCCGGAGATTCCTTTGGGTCCAATGCGGCCTGGGGGTCCCTGAGCAACAAGACAGGGCCTCAGCCTTGTGCCAGGGCAGGGCAGAGTGGGCAGCAACTTGGGGTGCAGAGGGGCAGGGGAGGGTGCCCAGCTTGGCCTGGGCCTCTGGGCCCTTCACCACACAGCCAATGGTCTGCCCAGAGTGGGAAGTTGACACAGCTCAGTGTTCAGAGCTACGGTGGAGACAGGCAGTCCCCACTTTGATCTGGAAGCTGCCATGTGCTGGCCACAGCCCTAGGGCAAGAATCTCCACCTTCTTTCTCGTCCTTGGGCGATAACAACACTTGTTCCTTGCCATGTGGACTGAATAAGATTCATGGAAAGTAGTTTGCACATTAAGTGCTCCATAGATGCTTGAATGAATGAATGAAGGATAGACGAATGGATGGCGGATGGATGGATGGTTGAGTGGGTGGGTGGATAAGTGAGTGAATGGGTGGGTTGGGTCATGGGTCATGGGACAGACAGATGAGTGGAGAATTTGGCGAAATGCTCACCATATGTCCAGGACTCCCAGGAATCCCCATGGGACCAGGAAGTCCAGGAGGACCTGGAATCAGATGGCACGTCCTCAGGTTCGAAATAGTACAGCGCCAGGAAGTTCCACCCTCAGCTCCCTCTGCACGGCCAGCCCTGCCGGCCCTCAACCCTGCCCCTTACCCCAGGCTTGGACTCAACTTACCCATGGGGCCTGGGGGGCCTGGGGGCCCAGCCGGTCCCTGCGGCCAGTGGCTGCTGGTCTCAGTGAAGGTGTTGGACAGAATCGGGTCCCCTGGGGGAGAAAGGATGATGAGAAAGCAGGACGGAGCTGCATGGGGCAGTATGAGGCAGACAGTTTCAACCTGTCTCTTCTGCCAAGCCAGCTTTGACTGCTGTGTCCCCTGTATGACAGCCCGTAGTTGTGGCTGGGGCCACCGGGCACCTGTGCCAAGGTGGGTGGTGGGGGAAGCGTGGGTTACACCAGACCAGGCTGCAGGGAGACCTGGGTTCTAACTCAGCCACAGTCTAGCTGGTGACATCCAGCAAGACTCTACCTCGCTGAACCTAGACTGTTACAGGTCTGATGGGAACAATAACGAAAGCTACCATTAAAAAAAAAATATTACTTGGCTGCACTGGGTCTTTGTTGCCATGTGAGAGCTCTTAGTTCGGCAGGTGGGGTCTAGCTGACCAGGGATTGAAGCTGGGCCTCTGCACTCTGGGGGTGCAGAGTCTCAGCCACCTGGGCCTCCAGGAAAGTCGAGAAAGCTACCATCTTTGACGCCGGCTTTGTATCCAGCTTCCGTGCATGGTTGTCATAGAACCCTGGGACACCAGCACCATCGCTGTCCTCATGGTACAGATGAGGAAACTGGGGCTCAGAGGGGGCGAACGAATGAACGGTCTTGCAGCAAAGGTATGACGCAGATGGGGTTGAACCTGGCACTCTAAATGCCGACCCCAGCAGCAGGCATGCCGGTCAGGCTTCGAAGGAGAAGGAGGCACGGCAGGGCCCAGCTGGGCAGAGGGGGCCGGGCCTCTCTGAGCACTGGGGCAGGACCGTGGCCTTGGGAGTTCAGGGCTCACGTCCTGCTGCCAGGCCTTGAGCTTCCCGGAGCTCTGCGGGATGGATCCTGGCCAGCTCCGAGGCTTGGTGGGAGGGCCTGACGCCGGTGGTTCCCAGCACAGGCTGTGGAGGCTGCAGGGATCTGAAGCCAGCCTCTCGGGCCCTGGCTGTGTGATCTCCCCGCTCTGGCCTTTGGTCTTCCTCCTCAGTGACAATGGTGTCCATTGGAGGAGTGGCCCAAGGGCAAGCCTGGTATATAGAAGGTGCCTAGCAGATGGTCATGCCAGCCTCACCCCACCGCCAGCTAGACCTGCTGTGACCCCGAGCGACTCACCATGCTGAGAGATCCGGGCGTAGGGTGGTCCAACAGGGGCTGGGGGCCCAGGGGGGCCAGGAGGGCCTGGGGGCCCGGGAGGTCCCCTCTCTCCGGGGATGCCCACAGCTCCGGCCTGGCCGGGGCTCCCTGGGGGGCCTTGCAGACCTGCAATGGAACCAGGGTTTGGTGGGTGTGCTGGAGGCAGGGAGGCTCGGGACGGCTGCAAGAGGGCGGGAGGGGGCCTCCGAGGGCAGTGGGTACAGAGGGTGCCAGGGGCCACAAGCAGGGCAGCTCCTGTCTCTGACTCCCCGGCTGCCATGAGGACAGTGGACACTTGGTTCACAGTAGGTGCTGAGCAGATGCTGATTTCCAGAATGTCCTCTCTCTTCCAGGCTTTTGCAGGAGCTGCTCCCTCTCTCGGTCCTCCCTTTGGGCTGCCTGGCGTGCATTTCAGGTCATCCTAGGCCTCACCTAAGGTGTCGCTCCCACTGGGAAGCCCTTCCCATCTCCCACCCCACCCATGAGGGTCTGGGCTTCCTTCCCTGGGGCTCCCATACCAGCCATGGCCCCCACAAGAACCCTGGTCACGTGGAGGGGGGCCCTGCTGGTCCTCCTCTGCCCAGGCCCACCCTCCCTGGCCTCCCTTGCCTGGGAGCCCCAGGAGGGCAGGGTCTGGTCCGACCCACCCCCACGAGACCAGCTTCAAGCTTGGAATACGAGAGCAGGGAGATAGGCCCAGTGAATGCAAAAGTAGGTTGCAGGGGGCCCAGGCGTGAGGCGGGGGTCACTGCTGGAGAGGGTGTAAGTCCTCTTACATACGGAGATGGGTGGGCAGAAGGGGCCCAGGCCACCTCCGCTACATCAGGTTCGGGAAGCGGGCCCCAGTCCAGGCCCTCCTGTGAGGGGGCGCTGCTGAAAGGGGCAGTGCTGTATGCACTCACCTGGTGGGCCTCTCATCCCCATCGGGCCCCGGCTGCCAGGGTCTCCCTTGGGGCCAGCGGGTCCAGGAAGCCCCCGGGCACCCACTCGATCTGGGGGGAGAAAGCGCATCAGCTGGACAGCTCCGGCCTTGCTCGGCCCCGCCCCGGCCCTGCCCACACCAGCACCTACCATCTCGAGGTAGCAGAGGGGGCCTCTGGTTTTCTCTGGTTCCCGGCAGCCCTGGGGTGGGGGGGCGGTTAGGCGGGGGTCAGTGTTACCCAGAGTTTCTGCCCCAGCTCCAGCAGCTGCCGGGCCTCCCTGGACGCCAGTGCTCAGGGGCCCCTAGGGACCCACTGGCGAGCTGGGAAGACTGAGGCCCGCGTGGAGGTCCGGCTGGGAGCCAGCGGCAGCGCGGGCTGGAATCTCGCTCCCCCCAGCTCATTCCCACACGGGACCGTGTTCCCCACTGACCCACTCACCTCGGAGGCCTCCATCCCCGGGACTGCCCTGGACAGCTGGGGAACCCCAGAGCGGGGTGGGGTCCTCAGGGGCACCTGGGGTCGGGGGCACTGCCCGCTCAGGGACAGTCAGCACCGCCACCTGTGGAGGAAGAGGACAATGGGGTGGGTACCAGCGTCTCACCCGGGACAGGCTAGCTCGCCCCGTGCAGGGGGGGCTGGGAGGCCAGGCGGCCAGCAGAACCCCGCCTGGAGTGGAGACCAGGCTCACAGGGGCCCAGAACTTCATCAGAAGTGCCTGTGGTTTTCCAGCTGCACAGTTCATCACATTCATTGTACGAAAGTCATCACACACTACCACAGCCACCCACGTTGGATTCTGAGACTGTCCCCGGGTTTGCTAGGCTGTGCGGTTTTTTCCTGTGCTTACCTGCATGTGAGTATGTATATAGATTTACATGCATATATAACATGACACTTCTCTTGGTCTCTTAAAACACCACAGGTTGGAAGGATTTTCACTAAATTTGAAGGGAAATTTGGGAGGGTCCAACATGAAACAGAAATGCCAAGGTGTGTACAAAACCACTTTGGGGGACTTCCCTGGAGGCCCAGTGGTTAAGACTGTGCTTCCCCTGCAGGGGGTGTGGGTTCCACCCCTGGTTGGGGAGCTAAGATCCTACATGCTTCTTGGTGTGACCAGAAAGTAAAAAATAGAAACAAACAAAGACCCACTTTTGGACTCAGTGCGGGGGAGAGCCTGAAAGGTCAACAGGGTCCCCTGAGCCACTAACTGGGGGTTAAGAAAGGCCAGGATGCCTGCTGACCAGGACGCGTGGGGCCGTGTGCGCCTACCCGAGGGAGGCTAACCTGGAACTGAGCTGAGCTGCCCCTTAGGCCAGCGTTCCCTGGGAGCGAGCTTGGGGAGCAGCGTGAGGTTCCTGGGGTGCTCATACCTCAGAACAGGGGTTCTAACCCATGTTGTTTAGAAACTTGGGCTTTCCACCTGATATTAATGCATCAGGGGCATCTCTCCATGTTAGAAAGTGTAGGCACTGTCCGTGGCCGCCTAACACCCCACTGAGCCATGTCTGCTCAGGCTGCAGCCACCGCTTTTGTCTCCCCCTGAATAGTTAACACTTGGGTGAACATCTTCGAATCTAATCTCAAGAAAAATTCCGGGAGGAGGCGATGGATATGCAGACGAAGTTTAAAAGTCTCTACATGTCTTTAGAAAACCTGGAAGAAAAGATGCTTCGATGTTGGCAGTCGCTCTCTTTGGGGGGCACAGGCGACCGAGGCCGATGGTTCTCTGGCAGGTTTATCATGGTTCTGAGTTTTTCATGTTTCTAAATTTAGGATGTCTTACTTTTTAATTGTTAAAACCTTTTATCTTGAGATAATTTGAGACATGCAGCACATGTTTTTGCTTTTTGGAATGGGAAGATAGCATTGTGGTGAGGGTGAGGGGTAAAGGATGAAGGTGTTGGGGCAATTACATTGGCAAAAAAGAGAGAGGGACATTTACAAGCTCTGGGGGGTGTCTAGGAGTCTCTGGGAGGGGCTGGGGCTGGGAGAGCTTCACGGGCCTCCTGAAGAGAGAGCAACCAGGCTGTCTGAACAGGCTTCCCAGGGCGGGCACTGGGGGCAGGGTGGTGCCTGCCTGGCAGGCAAGGTGCTCACCCACCTTGGCCTCCAGCACCTTCAGCCGCTCCGTCAGCTCCGACACTTTGCTGCAGTTGAGACAACCTGTGGAGAGGAAGCAGGCTGGGTTGGGGCTCCCAGGTTCCTGGAGGCAGGATGGAGGGAGGGGACAGATAACTGATGACCCCAATCCATAAGACAGCTCGGGGCAGGGACGGGGCTACGGAATCACAGCCTGTCCGGGGTGGACCATGCCCTGTGGGTGTCCTTTGGCTCCCAAGCCTCCAAGGGGACGGTTTCTCTCAGGGAAGGACCAGGGACTGGACTCCTCATCCAAAATGGGGTGGAGTGGGGAGGGAAATGCCTGCTGCTCCCCATCCGGGTGAGGCTGGCCGTGGCGTGCTGGCTTTGGGGACCCCACATAGTCCAGACTGGGCTGGACTCCCATGCCACCCTCTGAGCCTTCCCCCAGAACCACCATCCAGCTCCCCGGCCTCTTCAGCAATACCCCACCGTTATTCACAGCAGTGTTGGCAGCAGTCGAGCACGCTACACGCGCGTCTCTCTGGTCTTCACCACGATCCCGCGTGTGAGGACAAGTGTCACCCTGTGCACAGCTGGGGACACTGAGCTCAGAGCAAAGGGACCCGGGGTCTCCCCAAGCACAAAGCCTGAGGTTGAAGCCCAGCGCTGCCCCGCCCTGGCCGTGGGGTCCTGGGCAGGGCACATCCCCTCTCTGACCCCTCAGCGACAGTGATGCTGTCCCAGGGGGAGGTTTATACAAGGTGACCATGGAAAGCTCCTGGCATGGTGCCTCGCACCCTGCAGTCGCTCAAATGTTCTTTCAATGAAAAAAAGGAAACTGGGGGCTTGGACCCCTGTCTGCAAGACTCTCGGGCTCCTGGGTCTCAGGTGCCTGGGCCCAGGGCAGACTCCCCTGGGGGAACCCTTCCTTACCCCACCCCCAGTTTTATTTCCAGCCTGTGGTGGACGGGGGCAGGGTGCTGTCTCTGACCCTCCACTGCTGGGCCCAGCTGGCTTTTAGGACAGTCACCACCAGCCCCTCCAGCCTCCCCTGGCCCAGGGGGATCCCAAGCAGCTGCCCCGGGACCCACCTGAGAAGCCTGTGGGCCGAAGTGCCATCCGCCGCGTGGCGCTGCCCGACCACCCGGGCTCCACGAAGCCAGGGGAGCCTGTAACTGAGGACAGCGAGGGTGAGGCCCTGCTGGCCATGTTTTGCTCTGTTCCCCCCGACTACTGTTGCCACAGCGGGGATCCCTATTCCCCTTGGTGCAGAGCAAGACAGAGGCCCAGAGAGGTGGGACCAGAGTCACACAGCGTGAGGTGGGCCGAGCTGCGACAAGGCTGTCAACCTGATGGGGCTGGGGAGGGGCTGGTAATGGGTGAGGGGAAGGCCGGGTGCTTCTCCAACAAGCTCAGCAAGCTGCCTGGGCTCAGAGCTTGAGCCAAGAGACTCGAGGTCGGCTCCCAGCCCTGCCGCTCTCGGGCCTGTGTGGCTGGTCCTCCCTGGACCTGCCAATGTTCCCATCTGTAAAATGGGGTCACAAAGCCCTCTGTACACCTCCTGGACTGGCACAAGGCCTGAGGCCAGCCATGCGTGCAAAGGGCCCACTGAGCACACGCAGGGGCCTGGCATGCAGTAGGCGGTAAATAAACACAGCAACGTCACCATCCGCCCTCTCCCTGCCCCACTTGGTAAGAAGACACCAAAGTGGATCCAGCTCTGGTTTTAAATGAAAACCAGAGGGCAGCTGGCTGCCTGGGAGGGTACGGGGGGGCCCATTCCAGGAGCCCACCCCTGTGAAGAGCAGCCCATTCGGGCTGATCTGGCTTTGGGGGCCTGGTTTTCTCCACAGCTGGAGGGTTGGGCTGGCCAAGCCAGGGGAGCAGGGCGCAGCTGGAGGGGCTTTGGAGCCAGCCGTGGCAACTGCCCCCTCTCCCCGCTACCCCCGGGCCTGCCTTTTAAGGCCACACAGTGTCGCCTGGGGGGAGTGAGACCCAAATAAGGCACGGGCCTGGCAGCTCAGAGCCAGGCTGCGGGTTGGTGCAGCAAGCGAGAGGCGCCGGGAATTCAAACCAGACGGGTCCCCCTGGCCATCCCCCAGCGGGGAGGCTGCCAGGCCCTCTCTGGGTCCCACCATGGGGCCCTCGTTCAGGCTGGGCCCGAATCCCCCACGTACCCTCCCCGGGGCCTGCGATGTGCCCCCTCGCAGGGGGTAAATCTCACCTGGGATGGAGGACAGTGGGTTGGCAGCCCACAGCTGGGGCAGGGCTTGGGGGCTTGTGGGGAATTAAGGCGGGTACGCCACTGTGAGCCACGCCCAGGGCTAAGAGCTTCACATAGCCCAGCTGGATCCTACAAGGTAGGGAATAATAGCAGCTAATGCTTGTTCAGCACTTAAGCTGGGCCCGGCACACCCTGAGCGCTTCTCAAAGACAGTCTTAACTCGTTGTCCTCATGAAGCCCTGTGAGTGGACACCAGTATCCCCTCCGCTTTACACGTGGGAAAACTGAGGCACAGGGCAGCTTGGTGTTACCACTCCTCTGCCCCCCAGGCTCCGATAAATGGATGAGCGAATATGAATCTCTCCCTCTGCGGGGCAGCAAGGCAGAGGTGGAAGTGACTGATCGCCCGGCTGAGGGCTGAAGCCTGGACTGGAAGCTGGGTTAGTCTGATTCCGGGACCTGGCCTCCTTTTTCCTGGGCCACCCGGCACCATGAGTCCAGGTGGGCAGAGGCGGGAGGCCCAGTGCCCATCAAGGAGGCTGGCTCCTGAGAAGAACGGCCTCGGTTAAGCCCTCCTCATCCTCTTTGCTCCCAGGTGAAGCTGTAAAAGGCCACTGGCTGACTCTTTGCAGGATGTCAACCAAAGAACCGGCCGTCCCCCCGACCCCAAGGAAGTGTGGGTTTTCTCTGGGATGAAGTTTGGCAGAGCATCTGCCCTGCCCGCCCTCCCCACCACCCTGCTATCGTCTTCCCTTTTTTCCACGGCACTTTCCACCTCAAAAATGTCATCTGCTTGCCAGCTCCCAGTCTGATCTCCTGCTCCCCCACCCCCAGGCTAGAATGGGAGCCCCACCAGGCAAGGACCTCATCCGTCTTGCGTGTGGCCGGGGAAAGTACCCAGCACGCAGTAGGGCCTCAGAAGCTTCACCAAACCTCTTACGGAGGAATGCATGAGTCACTGGCTGAAAATGAATGTAAAGCAAGCAAGCAAAAGGCAAAATACTGTGGACGGCAGACACAACTGTCTTGAAAATGAACATAAGTGTTCTAACATCATGCTAGGGTGTCCTTGAGTTATTAATCTAGAAACGTGTGGCTGGAAATTCTTTTTCAATCTACTTGCTTTGGGCCATTTCACCAGGAGTCAGAGAGAACTAGAAAAACTAATGAAAACATGGCCTGACCATCAGTGGAGACATAATTGGCTCAAAGAAACTGTGAGCTAAAATTTTAAAAAAAGAAAGAAAGTTTAAATAAACAACAAAAACTGTCAAAAACACCAGAAGATACTGGCTCTGGTTTCAAGATTCACAAAAGATGATCCCTTAAACTCCCCAAATTTTAATAAATGGACAGAAATACTTTAAGAGTTGAGCCAGGTTGTAAATGGTGCTATTGTTTAGCTGCTACGTCGTGTCTGACTCTTTGCGACCCCATGGACTGTAGCCCGCCAGGCTCTTCTGTCCGTGGAATTCTCCAGGGTAAAATACTGGAGAAGGAATACATTTCTTTCTCCAAGGGATCTTCCTGACCCAGGGATTGAACCTGAGTCTCCTGCATCAGCAGGCAATCATCATTACCACTGAGCCACCAGGGAAGCCCAAATGGCCCTATACCACACAAAATTCCAGTAGGGAAAAAGCCTCAGGCTGGAAAGGTCTCCTGTAGGACAGAAATGTCACATCCCTCCCACTGGTGTTGAGTCAGGACCCCTGAAGTGGGCCCCAGTGGCTTGAGAACCCCCTCACCCTAGCCCGGTGGTCCATCCTGAAGGGCCCCTCCCCAGCCCCAATCTTGCCCTCCAAAGAGCTCCAGGCTAGTTTCAGGACCACACGCTCTGGCTCCACTCTGGGACCCTGACTGGACCACTTCCCTGAGACCACATCCGCCACCTGGGAGATGCTGGCCAGCCCTGCGCGCGCGCACACACACACACACACAGCCTCCTCATTCCCACAGCTGCTGCTCCCATGTCTCCTCCTCCAGAAAGTCTTCCTGGACAGACTAGAGAACCCAGTAAAGCCCACTCTGCCGAAGCTCTCGTCACTCCACCCTGACCTCCACAGGGCCCGCGCCATCTGCAGTTTCTAGCCTTGTGGCCCCCCAGCAGCCGCCCCTCCACTGCCCAGTGCCTTGTGCTCGGTCTCAACGGTTCCTCATGAGAACACTGCGGCCCAGGGAGCAGAGGCTGCCTGTCCACACAGCAGGAGGGAGAAGGGGGCAAGGCACCCAGTTTAAATTCCCCCTCAGCGGGCATGGTATGAGAAGTAGGGGGTGTCCCTGAGCTCCACCTCTGACTTTCTGTCCGAGGGGCTTCTTCCTCCAGAACCCTCCCCCCAGGTCTGCTGGGTTCAGTGACCACAGACCTCCCCTGCCCAGCCCAGCTCCCCTCCTGGGAATTTACTCTGCAAATGTAAATATTTGCTACTATTGGCCTGAGTCAGGGTCCAGGGTCAGGGCTGGGGCTGGGAGCTCCAAGAACCCTCTGGGAGGCCCTGGTCTGTGTCAGTCCTGGGCCCCCCTGGGGGAACACGAGGTCCCCACTCACTTCCCGTGCATCCACTTAACGCCAGACTTATGCTGGGAACTGGAGAGACAGGATTAGTGATGGAAGGGTGGGGACTAACGGAGCCAGGCAGGAGCACCAAGGAGGTCACAGGCAGAGAGGACAGCCACTGCCCAGGCTCTGGGGTGGAGGAAGGCCACAGTGGGCCCCGGGGTGAAAAGGAGGGAGGGCGAGGCTGGGGCACCTGGCTGAGGCAGCTGGGAGGGCGGAGGGGGGAGCCTCCTGACGGGGGGTGGATGTGACCGCGGGAGTTGGAGGTGGGGGCCTTCGAGCCCCCCAGATGGGAGTGGAATGGATGGGCAGGAGTGGAGTGGACGGCAGATCCGGGAAAATTCCAACAGCGTTTAACACGCAGGATTCCGAATCTGCGGAGTAAGACACAGGCTCCACTCTGCACCCCGCAGCTGGTCAGAGCGTGAAAGCTGTGCTCGGCAAGGGCCCAGCCCTGGGCAGGCAGAGGCCAAGCGGCCCAGAAGGCGCCTTCCTACCACGTGACCTTGAGCGAACTTCTTCCCTTGCTGTTCCCCAACCGTGGAAGACAAGGGCTGCGGGGGTCCTCGGACAGGGAAGGGGCAGGTGTGGCGGACAGGAGCAGACAGCCAGGGGGCCAGTGGAGGCTCTGGGGGAGCACACAGGGCGGGGCCGGTGAGGAGCCTGGATTCTCTGTCTGTCTGTCTGGGAGGGGCTGAGGCTGGCTGCCTCACTCCCGGGTGTCTGAACACACCAAGTGAAGCCCCCAGCCAGCATCCCTGCAGAGGGAAGACCCAGCTCCGGTGGGACTGAGGGCTTTAAATCTTGCTCTGACCACTCTCCCAGCCTCAGTTTCCACATCTGGACCTCTGGCACCCCGACAAGAGGACACGATGCAGGTGAGGGCCAGCCCTGGTGCCCGGCATAGGGGACAGTGGCAGCTTTCCTCCTGTCGTCATGGTGACTGCAGGAGGGTCTGAGGCAGGGGCACGCTGCAGACCTCAGGTCTGAGCCCTTGGGAGAATTCCGGCCATGATGCTTACTTGCTGTATAATACCTACAAGTGATACCCACACCATCTCTGAGCCTCAGTTTCTCCATCTGTAAAAAGGGGCCTGTTCTAGCCCCTTCCTCCTCATTGTCAAGAAGATCAAAGAGACCATCCTCAATCAAGATGGGAAACCCAGGGCTAAAAGCCAGGAAGTCTGCCGGCCTCACAAATATCAGAGACTAGAGGCCTGTTTGCCGAGCAGCTCACTGAGAAGGGGGGTGTCTCAGAGCTGGGAGGCAGCGCAGATCCCCCAGCACAGGGGGCCAAAGAGGAAAAGAAGACATTTATTAAGTAGGCATGGTGGAGATGTGAGTCTCTGGCCCTCTCAATAAGATACGAGACGGGCACCTCTCGATCCTGGGTGACTTCCAAG
Organism: Bos mutus; assembly: GCF_027580195.1. Taxonomy (NCBI): domain Eukaryota; kingdom Metazoa; phylum Chordata; class Mammalia; order Artiodactyla; family Bovidae; genus Bos; species Bos mutus. The sequence goes on from NC_091633.1 coordinate 4,271,911, forward strand.
TAGAGATGGGGTCCAGAGGGGTGAAGTGACTTGCCCAAGGTCACACAGCAGAGCACAGCCAATCCAAGGCTGGATTCTGGAGTGATAGGTGTTTCTGTTCCCTCTGACTCACTCTGGGCCCCGCTGCCCCTGGTGAGGCAGCTCTTTGGCCTCAGGTCACGTCACAGAACTGGACAGACCACAGGGGCAGTTGTCAGCAGGGGAAACAGCTGGGGGCCCAGCCTGAAGCTGGCTGTCACAGGAAGGTCAGAGCCCGCTGCGGGTCAGCAATGTCCTCATGCTTCCCCACCCCGCCCCCCCATCCCCAGAGCAGTTTTCTAGATCACGCAGGCCTAAGCCTCCCTTTACTCGGTCTGGTCTTGTGGGTGGGGAGAGGCCCTTCCCATCCCATTGGGTATCCCACGCTGCCCCCCTCATGGGCTGCCGCATCACCTTCACGTCCTTCCAACATCCCCGAGAGGCAGACTGCATGATTTTGTCCATTTCACAGGTGAGGACACCGAGGCCCAGCGTAGGAGAGTGCCCGGTAAGAGCACAGGGCAGCTCGGTGCCCTTCAGAGAAGGCGCGCCACCCCCACCCCCCACCCCTAAGTGGGCCCAAGTGCCGCCTAGAGTGCAGCCTCCCCTCCCCAGGCCGGCCTGACGCCCTTGCACAACCACTTGCACAACGCAAGGGAGTCCCCAGCCCGCGGCCACACAGCTGGAGTGTGGCTAAGCGGGCCTGGCCCAGGAGGCCCTCATCCCCAGGCTGGAATTCCAAGGTCCCACAGAGGGAGGTGTCAGGGCAGACCCCACCCCAGGCCTCGTCTCCCTCCCTGCTCACCCTCCGCAGAGCCCCAGCCCTCAGCCGGGTCCTGGACGCACGGCCTACAGCAGCTGGACTCGAGGACATGGGCGCTTGAGCATGGGCGCTCCGCACCTGTCCTTCAGCCCCGACTGCTCCGCCCGACAGACCTGGGAGGGTCCGCCCTTGGGAGGGGAGCTGAAAACAGGGTAACCTGTGTCTGGGCAGGCCCTGCCTGAGCACAGGCGCTCTGCACCCGGGGTGGGGGGGGCCCCCACACCCTGGGGGTTCACCCTCTCCTCACCACCAGCGTCTCTGCAGCCTCCTTGGTGGCAGCCCCTCCTGGCTGGATGCCCTCCTGGCCCTGGGCCCTTCTGCCTTCCCCCGTCACCCTCAGCAGGTTGGGGAGGGCTCAGTTCCTGGCTCCCCTCCCTCCCACACCTGTCTGGGTAACCACCTCTCCATACCAGTCCTGGGTTGCCCCTCCCTCTGGCTGCCTGAATCACCACCACTGTGTTGGGGGCTCTCCCACCCCACATGGAAACTGCCAGGCCCCTCCTGCCCTGCTCTGTGGGGAGTCTGCCCCCTCTCCGTGTGACTTCACCTCTCTGGGTCTCCATCACCCCGTCTGTGAGCTGGGGCTGCCACGGGCCCCAGGGAGGTGAAGGGGGTAAGTCTCTCAGAAGCACCTATGACCGTAGCATCATGGTCCCTTGATTCTGGAATCAGGATGTGTCTTTTGACTGATACACACGTGAACGTGCTGCTGGGGGCCCCAGCGCCTCCTTCCATTAAGGGGCCTTCAGGCCTGGTTCTCAGGCTGGCTCTGGGCCCGTCCATCCTCCTTATGGCCATTCTCGGGAGCACAACTCTGGGGGCCCCCAAATCTTCCACTCCCTGGGTTCAGCCAGACCATGAGGGTGGATGCAGTCTGGACCACTCAGCATACGCAGGCCCCCTGGAGGAGACGGCGCTCCCCAGTTCCCAGTTCTGGGGAGGTGCAGGCTGCCTCCTCTGCACCCCTGCTGGGTGTTCCACCCAGCCCCCTGAGCTGCATGCAGGGAAGGGAGTGTGGTAAGGGTGTGCCTCTGCCTGGGGCACGTTCGTCCCCAGGTTGCCCCGCTGGGTCCTCCCATCACTGAGGGCCTGGGGGAAGCCAGGCAGAATCCCACCACTGAGGACCTGCGTGCCCGTCACATATCCCGAGCCTTGGTTTCTGAACCTGCAGGATGGGGTGTAGCCATCCCCATCTTGCTGATCCTCCCCTGCATCGTCACCACCTCCCGTGGAAATGTCCCCAAGTTTGGAGGAAAGGCTTGGGATGTGCAACTTCAGATTATGAGCCACACATCACTCAGGAAATTCCTCCAGGGGTCCTGACTGGGTCCCGTCAACACCCGAGGGACAGCAGACACCCACCATGGCTGTGCGACTGACCGGCAGCTCTATGCAGCAGCCCCTGATACACGTGCTGCTCTGACCCTCAGCGCCTACCGTCTGAAGGACAGTTTACGGCTCCTCCCTCGCACCTGAGGGGAGGCACCTGGCCTGGCCCCAGGCAGTCCTACCTTCCTCGCAGCTCGGCCCCGAGTGCCCGGGGCAGCACCTCCACTCACGGGCCGTCACCATCTTGTACATCACCTTGTACGTGGGTCTCACCACTGTCCTGTAGCTGAAAGAGCGCCCGGGTCGCCCGGCTCAGACAGGGCCTCCCGCTCCCTCTCCCGCCCTCCGTGAGGACAAGCCCAGGGTCCTGGGATCCTCTGCCACTTCCAGGCCTCTCTGGAGCGTCCCTCCTCTTGAATTCTGGGCCTCAGCCCTTCCAGTCCGTCCCCAGCCCCTGGCCAGGGGTGGGGAATCAAGAAAATAACTGGACAGGAAGCCCTTGTGAGCTGGGCTGGCCCGTCCTCCAGCTGTGAACGCTCACTGAGTGAAGGTGTGCGGGTGAATGGGGGAATCCTCCCCCTGGAAGCTCTCCAGGGTGGCCCAAGAGCCAAAGGGGGGTGCCGGGAAACGGGCAGTGGGCCCTCTGTCCACCCACCCTTGGGGTCCCCGGCTTCCCCTCAGCCCCAGCTCTTCGACCACAGCAGGAACGCCAGCAGCTCCTGCTCCACACGGTCTCGCTCACCTGTTCCCAGGGCAGCTCATCGGCCAGGGGCAATTCTGCAGCACCCTCTGCAGGTAGGTGCCATTCTGCACGTGGCACGAGACAGTGCGGGTCACCACATAGGAGCACCAGTTCCTGAAACAGACAGGAAGCCCAGGGCTCACCTGCAGCATGCACTCTCTCTCTCCCTCTCTCTCTCTCTCTCTCTCTCGGGGAGCCTCAAGACTCCAGGCAGGGCGACCCATGAGCCCTCCGAGCCCTTGGGCCCTGGTGGGAGTCTCCCTGCTGCTGCGGTTGAGGAGTGACTTCCAGAGCCCTGTGTGGGGGCGGGGGTGGGTCAGACAATGGAAACCTGGCCCTGGTGTCTCCACCCCCAGCCCTTGGCGTTTCCTGCGCCCACTCCTGCCACGGGCCCCTCACCTCCAGGCCTTTGCTGGGTCCGCTCCTGGAGCACCCTCCCCCCGGTTCTCTCCTGGCACCTCCCACCCGCTGTGCTGTCACCTCTCCCTGAGTCCTCGCCCACCTCTGCCCCCATCTGAGCAGAGCGGTGGTTCTCCGCTCTGTATCCCTGTCACGCTGAATTCAGCTGGTGAGTCACATCCACCCCCTCCCTCCCTGAGGCATGTGGGAGACAGGCCCTGCCTCACTTATCCTCAGGTCCCCTCTGTGTGACAGCCGGGAGCAAGGTCACCACCCCAAGTGTGGAGGACTGGCTCCTTCAAATGCCACCGAATAATTATCCTGAGCTGCACATATTGAGCCCTGACTGTATACCAAAGGTATTTACATCAACTTTCCTAGTGGTTTAGTGGCTAAGACTCTAAGCTCCCAATGCAGGGGGCCCAGGTCCCATCCCTGATCAGGGAACAAGATCCCTCACACTGCAACTAAGACCTCAGTCAGTCAGTTCAGTTGCTCAGTCGTGTCTGATTCTTTGTGACCCCATGAACCGCAGCACGCCAGGCCTCCCTGTCCATCACCAACTCCCAGAGTTCACCCAAACCCATGTCCATCGAGTCGGTGATACCATCCAACCATCTCATCCTCTGTCGTCCCCTTCTCCTCCTGCCCTCAATCTTTCCTAGCAGCAACTAAGACCTAGCAGAGTCAAATAAATAAATATGCAAAAAATAAATATATTTACATCATCTTCCCACAGCCTGAACATCCCCCGCCTCATTTAATAGAGGGGTAAACTGAAGCAAGATTGAGGGCAGGAGGAGAAGGGGGCCACAGAGGATGAGATGGTTGGATGGCATCACCAACTCAATGGACATGAATTTGACCAAACTCCAGGAGATAGTGAAGGACAGGGGAGCCTGGCATGCTGAAGTCCATGGGATTGCAGAGTCAGACATGGCTGAGCGACTGAACAATAACAAACTGAGGCTCAGTGAGGGGAGAAAACTGTTGATGTTACTGAGCTGGTGCGTGGAGGGTCTGGATTTGAACCCAGGGATATGGATGCTTAGCCCTCCCCCCGCCTCCCTCCCAGGGCCCTGGGCTCCGGTCTCCTCCCCATCTCCTGGGCTACGGTCTGTGGCTCTGTGAAGGCCTCTGCCTGGGAACCTGCTGACCCCGGGCTCCAAGCCACAAAGGAAAGTCTGGAGGGGTGGGGGCTTGAGCTGAGAGGGTCACCTGAAGCGGTCATTCCTTTCCCAGCCCCAGGCCTGTGACCCTGAGCAGGGCTGAGGGCCGGCGAACACCTGGAATGTCCCGCCACTGCCCCAGAAACCTAGCCCTGCGCCTGCCACCCCCACCCGGCCCACCTGGAGGAGGAAGTCTCTGGAGGGAACCAGCGGACAAACTCCCCATAGGACTCTAGGGACGTCCCTTCACTGTTCTGAGTCCCTTGGAAATCGACCCCAGAGGAGGAAACAGTCCTCTAAAGGCACAGAGGTGGGCGACCCAGAGGAGGGGGCCTCTGAGGCGCTCACCCCAATCCAGACGTCACCGGAGCTCTGCAGAGCCCGCGGCTGGTGTCCCCTAGGCAGAGGTGCACATTTTTTTCTTCCTCCTTAGTTGAAATCTCCCCTGTGTGAATTGCTGTCTGGTTCCCTGGTTTACTGCTCATCAGTCCAATTCCCCTGCGTAGGGAACACCGAGCTGGTGACCGGCCAGCAGAGATTTTAGACAGGAGAGGACAGTCAGACCAGGTGGCATTCAAGGTCAGCCCCTCGTGGCCTTTATCTTGTATGGGGGGAGGTCACCAAAAACTTTCCCACCCCTCTCTGGCCTTGAAGACCCAGCTCTGCTGTGGCCAGGATAAAACCGGAGCTCCTCAGCAGGGTCCCAGCCTGGCCCCTCCGCCCACTTTCCAGGGGTGTTACCGGCCTGGAGTCCACATTCCCCCACACTGCCCATTACCCTGACCGCTGGGACCCGCACACTTGAGCTGGCACTCTTTCTCCTTCCTGCCCTCCCTCCATGAGTGCCCTCTTCCCACCCCCGATCCTTGCAGACGAGATTCCCTCTGCCTGCAAAGCCCTCTCCCTGCTTCCGCAAACTCCTATCACCTTTGGAGCCTCCTGAGGCTCTAGGCACAGCTGGGCATCTGCAGGGTGTCCCTACCCCATCCCAGCCACTCACAGCAGCTTTGAGCTTTTTCTCCCCCACGAAGGTGCTAGGGGAGGGTGCTGGCAGGGATCGAGCCAGGATGGGGCTCAGCTTTAAAGGCGCCCAGGGAGGTTTGCTGAATGACGGAATGACTGAGGACAGGCAGTTGCCCTGGGTAGGGGAGCCTGGACCCGGGGGTTTCCCAGAGGTGGGCGTGGCCCCTGGAAGCCCCGCCTCCAGCCTGCTGCCCTTGGGCGCTTCTTCGCCCTCCCAACCCCCGCCCACCTTCCGGCATGCTTAGTGAGAACCCGCCTGAGACCCCGCCGCTGAGGCTGGGTTACCTCCTGTGGGACGGGGCGATGGCAGGGGCTGGGAGGAGACAGCACCCCTCTGCTGGGCCTGCCACTCCTGCCCACTCAGCACCTCTGCAGCCCCACAGGCTGCCGGGAGGAGAGAAAACAGGCCAGACCAGCTCGGCCTGGCACCAGCTGCCCCTAAAAGGGCCGCTCCCCCCCCTCCCCGACCTGCCCTCAACCCCCTGCCACGAGGGGCCCAGGGGACTTTGTCTCCACAGGGCCCAGGGCTGTGATCCGGAACAGTGATAGGGGCTAATTGCAGGAGGCAGCCAAGCGGGCTGGGGGCCAAGGGCCGTTATGAAAAGGAAAGGAAAGAAAGAAGACCCATGGGTGGGGGTGGGGTGGACGGAGCCCGAACCCCACACCGGAGTCCAAGCTCCAACCCTGGCCCTGCTGCTCCCTAACCTGGTGACCTCAGACGAGCCCTGGCCGGCTCTGGGCCTCGCTCTGTCCATCTGCACGTGGGGACAGCAGGACCTCCTCCAGCAGGGGGTGACTCACCCTAAGCCCCGAGCGCAGTGCTGACGTGCTTTTTGGTCGTTCTTGTTCCTGGACCGTGACATGGGGCCCACGCCAGGAGGCTGGGGTCCAGGGGCTTCCCTGAGGGACACCAGTACTGCACCTTCCGTACAGGGTCGACCCCCACCCCAAGCCTTGACTTTGAGATCGTGACTGTCAGGCTCTACATTTTACAGAGGGGAAACTGAGGCCCCGAGAGAAGTCACCTACCCAGGTCACCCCTATGGGTGCAACATTGGGATCTGAGCTCCCCGGGGAGAGGATGGGGAAGAAAGTTCTCCACTCTCCTTGACTCTGGGATTTGCCCAGAGGAAGCCAGTACTCTGCAAGAGAGGAGGATGGGCCAGGACGCCGGTGATGGCATCAACTCCAGAGCCACAGTGCTGAGACACAGACGGGTCATTACAGGCTGGAAGGGTCCTCGGAGGGGCGGAAGACTCCCCAGCAGGGACTGCGGGGGCGGACAGGGGCAAGACGAGCACAGGCAGCTCTGCACAGCCCCAGGCACCCTGGTTCCGGGGGTCTCGAAGTCTTGCCACATTCTTGGGCCTGGGGGCGGCCCCTTGGATGCTGTCCCGGGCCTCCCCCTCCCCAGGCACAAAGCCTCTTTTCTGCCTCTGGTCCCTCGGCTGCCAAGGGGCGCCTGGGGCGCGGGGCTGGAGGGAGGGGTGATGGGCGCGACATCCCCATGCCGTCTCCAGCAAGGCCCAGCGAGGTTGGGCTGGGGCCACAAGGGGAGGTCCTGGCAGCCCAGAACCACAGATTCCTCTAGCGAGGGTCCCCCCCCCCACTTAACGTTGGTGTTGCAGGTTGGGACCCTCCTCAGAACCTGCGTGAGCAGGGGATGAGGGGAGGGGAGAGGGGAAGAGGGAGGAAACTGAGAGGGGAACTAAGCCCTGGAGCCACGAAGAGACCTGCCCAAGGTCACACGCTGAGTGGGTGACAGAGCGGGAAGGAGACCTTGCTGTGTCTGAGGCTGGAGCCCCTGATTGCTGGCCATGACCTGCAAACCCTTCCCGGCTCCCCAAGCTGACACCCGTGCTCCCTCTTCCAGAGAGCTGCCGTGGTGAAGAGAACACTGGATCTGGGAACTGACTGACTTAGATTGAGGTGCTGTTTCTTCTCTTGGCCTCAGTCTTTCCATCTATAGAATGGGAGCAACAGCATTGCCTACAGGGCTTTTGTGATGCTCAGGCCACTCTGAGCCTTCAATGACCGGGTGACAGCCCCACAGCCACAGTCCTGCTCCCACACGGGGAGCCCTGCGGGGAAAGGAGCCCAGGCTGGGAGGCAGTGCACTGGCTGAAGGGCAGTGCAGGCCTTACGCCCTTCTCAACCGTCATCCTGAGCTTGACACTGGGTATTCCCAGGTCAGAGTCTTGGTCATTCTGGCACCTGGGACCCTGGGGGTTCACGTCCTTGCCCTCAGCAGGTCATATCCCCTCTCTGAGCCTCAGCTTTGTCTTCTATGAAATGAGGACCATACAAATGTGTGCCTTCCTGGCAGTCGGAAAGGTTCTGGAGGGGGACAGGTGCAGGTGAAATGCCAGCCCAGGTCAGCATGCGCGGTGGTGGCTGTGACAGCGGCCAGCATCAGTCCCCGTCTCAGACAACTGCACCTCTGGCCTCTGACATCACAGCCACCTCTGCCCTCCAGCCCTGCCTGCGTCACCTGCTCTTGCTAGCCCAGTGGGTACACGCTGGCCCCTGACCACTGGGAAAGCGGAATTTCTGAAAAGAATTAAAGAATTGAGGCCATAGGGGGTGGGGGCCCGGCAGGCCTTTGAATGGGATGAAAAGGCCCGGAGAGGCCTGGCTACTCTGTATTGTTTGCCTCAGACAACAGCAGTGGCTGGCCCTTGAGAGGGGACCGCAGCGGGGGCAGGGGCTACAGTCAGGACCAGGGCCTGGGCAGGTTCAAACAGTGTCACCAAGGCCAGAAAGACACAGATTTGAATCCCGGTTCTTCTGTCAGTGCTCAGAGAGCCTAGATTTTGTCAATTCTCCAGGGCCTCGATTTGCTCATCTGCTAAATGGGGACAAGTCTTCCCTAACTCATTCAATCCTTAACACTGCATGTAAAGGGCCCCCTGGCTGGTACTAGGGGATGCTCCATAAACACCACCAGATAGAATGTTCCCTGCTCTTGAGTGACGGGCAGGAAGACAGAGCACTCCCACAGCACTCAGTCTAAAATGCCAGGTCCCTGGGGGCCGACACTGACCCTAGGTCTGTGAAACTCCACCCGTCTTCTTCCTTCGAGGGAAATAAATAGCTGGGATACTAAAAAAAGCCAGGAGCAGAGTAAAGGGGGGAGGGTCCCCCAAGTGTCAGCTAGAGGGTGATCTGGGCTTTTCCTACGTGCAGGGAGGGGGCCCTGCGGAGGGGACGAGGAATCTTGGGGTTTCCTCCGTCGTGTCCCTTCCCCCTCCCCTGGGGTCCGGAGTTGAAGTGGTGGGGGCTGGAGAACGCTGTCGGGGGCTGCTGGCTCTGGATACGTGAAGCAGAGGACCCCCGCACGGCCCGGAGCTCCTGCCAGCTAATGAGGCCCACGGTCCCTGCCCCCACCGGAGCTGGCAGTGAGGTGGGGAACCGGGTCCCTTTCCCAATCCTGGGCTTGCACGGAGGTTGGGGGCGGGGGTGCCCCGAGTCCTGATCCCCAACCCCGGGCTGGCAGGACACTGAGGTGGTGCAGGGTGTGGGGGTCAGCCCTTACCTGCGCGCAGAGAACGGAGCTCCCCCGACGCTCCACGCGGCGCTCCCTCCTGGGAGCAGGAGCCCGAGGCAGAGCAGCGCCCAGGCCCGCGGGCCGCCCATGCTGCGCCCGGAGCCCTCCGCGCGCGGCCCCTCGCAATCGCCCCCAGCCTGGCGTGCCCGCTCGCCCGCCCGCCCGCGCCGCCAGCCGCCCCGGACGCGCGGATCCCGGTTCCCAGCGCAGCGGCGGGAGGGCGGGCGGGAGGCGGGCGCGGGGCGGGGGCGCGCGTTCCCGGCCTCGCCCGGCCCCTCCGCGCGGCCCCCCGCCCCTTGCGCCGCCGCTGCCAACCCGGAAGGAGCCCCAGGGGGCCGGGCGACCCCGCCAGGAAGCCCGCCAGGTGCCCACCTGAGCCTGGTGCCCTGCGCTGCTTGTCCCTTTTGGGGGCGGGGTGCCAGTTCCTAGGTGCCCAACCACGTGTTGCAAACTGAGGCCGAGCCACGGTCTCTGACGCAGCCAGGACCCAAAACCACCAAGCCTGGGCTAATGATGCCAGGGGCCTCATCCCCTCTGGATATTTTTGAGGGATCCAGTCATCGAGGCAAGAGGGGCGGTCCACTTATGCAACAAAAGCTGCCCAAGCGGTGCGCTCCACTGTGTGTGGGGGCACCTCACCTGCGCTTCTCGTTCTTTCTCAGTTTAATCTTAAGACTACTGTGGGTGAGGTGGGCACAGTCATCCCTATTTTAGAGAGAAAAAGAGGAAGGCCCAGGCACTTGTAGCCCGCCCTGGGAGAAGAAGACCTGGGCTGACCCTATAAGTCAGTGTCCACTTTTATTGCTGTTTTACAGATGGAGAAACAGGCCAAGAGGAGATGTTATCTACCCAAAGCACTCCATGAGTGGTCAGATCCAGGCCTCCTGACTTCAGAGGGGGTGTCATCTCTTTAGCACAATCAAGGAAGAGTGCAGACAGCATTTGGTCGGGGCCTGGGTCTCCCCATCTGTGATACTGGAAGGACAGGCTTAGGGTGGAGTTACTTCATCTGGGGTGTATGGATGGGCTTCTGGGCAGAGGGCTGTGAATTCCTCCAAAGTGTATGCCAGGGTGGTATGTGTATATGACACATGTGTGTGCAAGCGTGGTGGGGTGTGTGAAATGTGTGATGTCTGTGTGCGTGTGTGTGATGTATGTGTCTGTGACAGGAGTGTGTGTTTATGTGGAGGGGCCATAGCTTTCATCAGAGGGCACCTAGAACCTTCCCAAACTCCAGAATAGTCTCTGACCTCCCCGCTTCTGCCGGGACCGACAGGTTCAACCTCTGGTCAGGGAACTAGATCCCACATGCCTCAACGAAGAGTTCACATGCCACAAGTAAAGATCTTGCCTGCCTCAACAAAGATCGAAGATCTGGTGCAGCCAAATAAATACATATATATATATATATATATTTTGAAAGCCGAACACCCCAGATAGCACTTTGAAGGGCACACAGCTCATTAGGAAGGGAAAGTACTGGGCAGTGGCTTCTGTCCTGGGAGGGACCCGGGAGGACCACCGAGTGAGGAGCACCGCCACACCTGTTCGCAATGCGTCTGAGATGCTCCGTGATGAACACATGGGCTCAATCGTTCAGTCATGTCCTAATCTTGGCAACCCCATGGACTGTAGCCTGCCATGCTCCTCTGTCCATGGAATTCTCTAGGCAAGAATACTGGAGCAGGTTGCTATTTCCTACTCCAGAGGGAGAAATATCAATAACTTCAGATAACGTAGATGACACCACCCCAGTGGCAGAAAGTGAAGAGGAACTAAAGAGCCTCTTAATGAAGGTAAAAGAAGACAGTGAAAAAAAACCTGGTTTAAAACTCAACATTAAAAAAACTAAGATCATGGGATCCGGTGCCATCATTTCATGGCAAATAGATGGGGAAACGATAGAAACGGTGATGGATTTTACTTTCTTGGGCTCCAAAATCACTGCAGATGGTGACTGCAGCCATGGAATTAAAAGACACTTGCTCCTTGGAAGATAAGCTATGAAAAACCTAGACAGCCCATTAAAAAGCATAGACATCACTTTGAGAAAAAGGTCCATACACTTAAAGTTAAAGGTTTTTCCAGTAACTATGTACAGATGTGAGAGTTGGACCATAAAGAAGGCTGAGCACCAAATAATTGATGCTTTCAAACTGTGGTGCTGGAGAAGACTCTTGGCAGTCCCTTGGACAGCAAGGAGATCAAACCAGTCAATCCTAAAGGAAATCAACCCTGAATATTCAATGGAAGGACTGATACTGAAACTGAAGCTCCAATACTTTGGCCACCTGATGCAAAGAACCGACTCATTGGAAAAGACCTTGATGCTGGGAAAGACTGAAGGCAGGAGGAGAAGGGGACGACAGAGCATGAGATGGTTGGATGGCATCATTGATTCAATGGACATTTCCTCCAGGAGAGAGTGAAGGACAGGGAAACCTGGTGTGCTTTGTGGGGTCACAAAGAGTCGGACACAGCTAAACAACAAAAAAACAACTCCAGGGGCTCTTCCCAACTCGGATCAAACTCAAGTCTTCTGCATTGGCAGACGGGTTCTTTACCACTGAGCCACGAGGGAAGCCCAGATGGACTGCATACATGTTCCTTTATCACCAAACTTGTGGGAGCTCTGAGCCACTGTGGAATTTCTCCAGCAGTGGATACTCTAAGGAAAAGCTGTTATCAACATTGTGACATCAGAGGCTGGGGGCCCTTGGTCCAGGGTATTTATTTGAAACTATAGCCTGGAGAATCCCAGGGACGGGGGAGCCTGGTGGGCTGCTGTCTATGGGGTCGCACAGAGTCGGACACGACTGAAGCGACTTAGCAGCAGCAGCAGCAGCATAGCTATGACTTAAAACTCAACATTCAGAAAACTAAGATCATGACATCTGGTCCCATCATTTCATGGCAAATAGATGGGGAAACAGTGGAAACAGTGACAGACTTTATTTTTTGGGGCTCCAAAATCACTGCAGATGGTGATTGCAGCCATGAAATTAAAAGATGCTTGCTACTTGGAAGAAAAGCTATGACCAACATAGACAGCATATTAAAAAGCAGAGACATTACTTTGCCAACAAAGGTCCGTCTAGTCAAGGCTATGGTTTTTCCAGTAGTCATGTATGTGAGAGTTGGATTATAAAGAAAGCTGAGCGCCGAAGAATGGATGCTTCTGAACTGTGGTGTTGGAGAAGACTCTTGAGAGTCCCTTGGATTGCAAGGAGACCCAACCAGTCAATTCTAAAGGAAATCAGTCCTGAATATTCATTGGAAGGACTGATGCTGAAGCTGAAACTCCAATACTTTGGCCACCTGATGAAGAGAACCGAATCACTTGAAAAGACCCTGATGCTGGGAAAGACTGAAGGCAGGAGGAGAAGGGGACAACAGAGGATGAGATGGTTGGATGGCATCACTGACTGGATGGACATGAATTTGAGTAAGCTCTGGGAGTTGGTGATGGACAGGGAGGCCTGGTGTGCTGCAGTTCATAGGGTTGCAAAGAGTCAGACATGAGTGAGTGACTGAACTGAGGGCTTCCCTGGTGAAACAGTGGCTAAGACTTCATGCTCCCAGTGCAGGGGACCCGGGTCTGATACCTGGTTGGGGAACTAGAGCCCGGATGTTGCAGCTAGAAGATCTTGTGTGCCTCAAATAAGACCCCATGCAGCCAAATAAATAAATGAAAATACATATTTTTTTAAAAACCCAGAGTTCCCTGGTGGCACAGTGAATAAGAATCTGCCTGCCAATTCAGGCCACACAGGTTCAGTCCCTGCTCTGGGAAGATTCCACGTGCCGCAGAGCAACCAAGCCCGTGCACCACAGCTACGAGAGTCCGTGTTCTAGAGCTCATGTACCGCAACCATGGAGCCCGTGCGCTGCAACTACTGAAGCCCGAGAACATAGAGCCCATGCTCCTTGACAAGAGAAGCCACCGCAATGAGAAGCCGGAGCCACAACTAGAGAAAGCCCGCACAAAGCAACGAAAGACCCAGCGCAGCCAAAAAAATAACCTCTACAGCTAGAGCCCGTGGCAGTGCAGTCCAGCAGTTAATGCAGGCTCAGTGCCCCTTTGGCCCAGACGTCAGTGAGCAACCACTTGGTACTGTGTGACCTGGGACAAGTCACCTCTCCTCTCTGAGCCTCATTTCCTTACCTGGAAAAACAAGGCAGGTTTTTTTTTCTTTACATGTTCCTACATATTTGTAGATCACTGTAAGTGTTGGCTTTGCTTTCTCTTTAAGATAGCATGAGCATTTCTTCATGCCCTTAAATGTCCTTCTGAGATGTAGTGTTTTTATATTATTAGTTATGCTGTATTTTCTACTCTTTGTTGTGTAGATCTTAGTTCACCAACCAGGGGTTGAATCCATGCCTCCTGCATTGAGAGTGCACAGTCTTAACAACTAGACTGCTAGGGAAGTCCCAGAGCGAGGCAGTTAAGGACATGGAAGCAACCTAAGTGGTCCTCAACAGGTGAGGGGATAACGAAAATGTGGTATATATATACACCTATATATACCGTGATATCTCATTGTATATGCAATGGAATGTTACTCAGCCGTAAAAAGAACGACGTATTGCCATTTGCAGCAACATGGATGGACCTGGAGATCATCTAAGTGAAGTAAGTCAGAGAGAAAGTCAAATACCATATGATACCACTTATATGTAGAACCTTAAAAATGATACAAATGAACTTATTTCCAAAACAGAAATAGAATCAGACATAGAAAACAAACTTGCAGTTACCAAAGGGGAAAGGTGCGGGAAGGATAAATTAGGTATTTGGGATTAACAGATACACACTACTTTATATAAAATAGATAAACAAGGGGAACTATATTTACTATCTTGTAATAACCTATCATAGAAAATGATACGAAAAACTGAACGTGTATATATATAAATGAGTCACTTTGCTGTGTACCAGAAACTAACACAACAGTGTAAATCAACCCTGCTTCAATTAAACAAACAAAAGACAAGGCAGTTTTTAAGCTTTGGGTCTCTGGGCAGTGGTCCTGGGGCAGAGTATGAGGCGCCCTTTCGAGCACACCCTCCTGGTGCACATCAGTCTAGTTTCTGGTCCTCTTTGCTCCCTGAGCAGGAAGGGCAGGAAATGCTGCGGGGACCTGGGTTTGGTCATTTGAGGTTTCAGCGTTTGCTGAGATGGGGAGGAGAGGGGCCTCCTCCCCGGGGGCCTGATCTTCTCGCTGCCAAGACTCGACCACAAACCGCCAGTAACGACAGCAGCTTCCGGTCTGGTCGGAGCGCTGACTGTGCGCCAGGTGCTGCGCTAAGCATTTTACTTTCGTTGTCGTCTGCCCTCTTCCCCCACACCTGGGAGGCCGCCAGATTATCCCCAGGTGTGGGGCTCAAGGCTGGTGAGTGATGGAGGCCGGCCTGGGTGCTTACCCACCAGGCCACACTGCCACCCTCTGGTCCAGCCCTGCATGGGGGGCTTCTTTGGGTGAAAAGAGAGATCAGCGCAGATTTAGACTCCCATCGGGAGCTGAGGAGGTAAGAGGCAGCACACACGCACACACAAGTGTGTGGGCCACATGGGGACATGGACTCAGACACTGCCCGCCCCCACCCCAACCCCGAAGCAGGCCACGGGGTCTGGAAAACATAGCCCTGCTGGTGTGGATTCACTGACACATCCAGCAGCCTAGTCCAAACAGGAAATGCTGTTCTCCTAACAGCAAACAAACCTGGGTCACAGCCTTCCTTCCCGTTATCTCCCCCTGGGGCCTGTGCTAAGGGCCTCTCCTCTCCGCCTATGTCCCAAAGGCAGCCTCCCCGGCTGGGGGTGCCTGTAAGATCAGCCCTGTCCACACACCAGCCCAGGTGCCCCTGGTGATCTGCAGCCATATCCTGCCCATTCTATAGGGGCAGGAGCAGCCCAAGAGGGCTGGGGTACCCAAGTCCATGGCAGCAGCCCCCAGGGGCCCAGGCAGCACCAGAGGTCTGCAGAACCTCTGCCTAGACAAAGGGCAGGGCCAGAGGGCCGGCCTTCCAGGTTAGGGAACAATGCCTGCGTCCTTTGCCTTTGATTTGGAGGCCCGGGGCTGCGGCCCCTCGCTGGGCCAGGGCGGGGATGCTGGGGGACCCGAGGGCCTGTAGCTGCCCAGCCAAGTTAGTTATGCTCCATGGAGCTGCCCTTCTCACCCAGTTCTTTCCTTCCTCATGGGGCTGGGACTGGGGCTGGAAGGGAATGGTAGCAGGAAGGAAGCTGTCAGAAAATCATAAATCAGGGGCCCAAGAGGGCCTTCCTGCCCTCCTCGGAAATCCTAGGAGGAGAGGCTGGCACCTCTGGGGTTGTGGGGAGGATGACAGAGTGGCCGGCAGGGCACCTATGTTTGGAGTTAGGAGACGTGGATGTGTGCGTGATCCACAGTGAGACCCTTCTCTCCAGGTCTCGGTGTTCCCATCTGGAAGGCAGAGGAGGGAGGGATACAAGGCTTGGGGACTTTCCTGTGGCTGTGCTGTGTTGGCCGTGAAGAACTAGACAAATAAATGGCTGCTTCTTAATAACATTTGTCCCAATTGCCTTCCTCTGGTTTTCCCCCCAAATCCCCTCCTTTCTGCCCCCTGCTTATGCCCTTCCTCCCTTCTCTGGGGGTCCCTTTGCTCTGCTTCTCTCTCCACACCTCCCCTCTTGCAAAAACAAACTAGTAAAGTCTTCTTAAGGCAGCATCCCCCTAGCTGGAGGGGACGGGGCAGGTAGAATAGGAAAAAAAAAAAAAAAATTATTGGCTCATTTATACTAGAGTGTTAATGACTGATATGTTGAACGTTGTTAAATGTTGGGGCCCATTTAACAGGCATTCTTCCTCATTTAAACTCTAAATCACTGGTAGTGGAATTTGTCTGCTAGTAAGGGGGATGCTTGGTCACCAAGGGTCTAGGAAAAAGATATGCCAGGTGAAAAGGCCTTCTGTGTGGGGAAAGCATCCATCTCCCCATCCCCTGCTGGATGCATCTGGAGTGGCAGCCACGAGTCCCTGCAGATTAGTTGGATCTGGCAAGTGCAAAGGACAGGTGAGAGAAGCCACTCAGAGCAGAGACCCCGGAGCTGCCTGCCAGCCCCACCAGCCCCAGGAGGTGCCTGCCCGGCCAGCAGCATGTGGGCCTGCCCCACCTGACACCCACAGGATGAATGGGTTCCACTCTGAGGAGGAAGAGGAGAAGGAAAGAGAAAGAGCCAGCGAGAGGCAGAGGCATTTGGAAAGACAGAGAGATCGACAAAGAGGCAGACGCAGAGAGAAGTTCTCCTGGGGAAAAGGACCCCAGGTTGTTGGTCTCAGCTCCTCTGGGGGCCGAGCAGAGGGGGTGGGACCAGGGTGCCAGCTCAGCGCCATCCTATGCACCCACAGGCTCTGCCTTGCTCAGAGCCGCACCCTGCAGCCCTGAGAGTCAGGAGCTGGGCCTTCTTCCATCTGCTGCCCATGTCTGGCCCTGGCCGCCCAGTGAGCTCTGGTTTGCCTGTGCTGCTGATGTAAGTTGTGCCATGGCAGCCCCGTCAGGCAGATGGAGCCGCTGGCCCGAGAATAAATGGATTTCTAGCCTGCAGCTTGGCCTGGGAAGTCATAAATGGATGGACAGCATATGAGTGTGTGCAGCCCTGGAGTACCTGGACTCCAGGCTCTCCCTGCCTTGCCCTCCGGTCCAGCCCTCTGGGGCCAAGCCTGGATCTTCTCCACCTGCCCGCTCTTCGGCTCTTGTCCCTTCCCACCTTTCCACTCCCCATGGGATGTGGCCTCGCATGTGCCTCCTCGCTGACCCTTCCAGTCCTTCGGAACCTTCCCTAAGGCGAATGGAGGCATTTCTCCATGGGGGGAACCTGCAGTGTCTCTGCTGCCCTGAGGCAAGAATGGAATGTGGCCTGGCCTGCTCACCTTCCCACTGCCCCAGACCCTGAGATACCAATGCGAGTCTCCATTTTCCCAGACAACCCTCTGCTCTACAGTTGGACTATGGGGCTTTCCCTTTGCATCCCTTCTGCCTGCCAATGCCCATACCCCTTCTGTCTCAGCTCAGACGTGACTCCCTCCCTGCCTCCAGGAAGGTGTCCCACACACCAACTCTAAGTCTTGTGTCCACTGGGCTTCCCCACTCATAGAATTTTATGTAAGAGCCACCTGTTGATTTGTCTGGTTCCCTTGATGGGTCATAGATAGTTGCTGGCCCCTTTCTGTAATCTTCCTAACAGTACTAGGAAAGCTACATACCCCAGAAGCCATAAAGGATGCATTGAGTACTTAAAATTTTCTGCATAGAGAAAGAATAATATGATTAACTGTGGGAAAAAATGGCAACCTATCAGAAAAAAGACAACTAATTTCCTCCATATATAAAGAGCTTTTACAAATCAGTAACATCAATGACCCAATAGAGGAACAAACAAAAGTTATGAACAGACAACTCGGAATGACAAGGCATTCAACTTCACTCAAAAGAGAAAAATTGGACATGAAAACCACAGGGAGATAGCACCTTCCAAAACTGATGGCTAAGATTTTTGATAAAATGCTTTGGCAAGTCTGTGGGGGAAAATGTCACTTCATATATTCCATCTTTGGAGCACAGTTGGTAATATGTAATAAAAGATAAAACTTGTATTACCTTGACCTGGTAATTCCACAATGAGGCAATTTCTTACATGTACATTTGCAAAGAACAGAAGGAAATGAACTGCAGCACTATATGTAGTATCAAAAAACTGGAAACAACCGAAATACCATTGCAGATTAGTACACTAAGGCACACCCGTCAGAGGAACGCTGCGAAGTCAATGGGGTATGGGAAATGTGGCATTGCCACATAGTGGAATATTAGCCATCACAAGGAACACAGCATGGATACACACTACAGAGCCTTGACAACATTATACTGAGTGAAAGAAGCCAGACACCAAAGGCTACATTCTGTATTTATATGAAATGAACAGGCAAGTCCCGAGAGACAAGAAAGTAGATTAGTGATTGCCAGGGACTGGGGACTGGGGACTGGGACTCGGGAGTGACTGCTAATGGGTCTGGGCTTTCTTTTTAGGGAGATGAAAATGTTCTAAAATTAGTGGCGATGATTGCACAACTCTGAATATACTAGAAATCACTCAATTGTTCATACTAAAGAATGGGTTTTGTGGCATGGGAATTATATATACCAATACATATTCCTAAAGATGAGGCTTATATATACATTTACCTATATAAAGATGGGGTAGATAGTGGAACTTCTAAGATCAGTTAAGTGAAAAGAGTAACGGCAGCTTTGTGTAAAGGATGCTGGCGTGTGTGGGGAATTGCACAAATACCCCCCATAAGTACTCAGGTTACACATTCACTTTCTCTAGAAGAATTCACCAGAAACTGCTAGCTGGCTGCCTTTGGGAAGATGGAATGAGGGACCGAAGGTGTGAGTTTTTACTGTGAATCCTTTTGCATGGTTCAAAGAAAAAATTAATGCCAGAAAGTATACATACTATAGTCACCCTTTGCCCTAAGAATTAAGTACGTGTGTGTGTGTGTGCACATATGAACTGGCAGCTCTTAGATTCCCAGCCCAGAAGCTGGAGGGCGCCTGCAGCCTGGGAGGGCCCCTGAGTGCTGGGGTGAGGTTTCAAGACAGACCTCCACCTCTGGGCAGGCTGAGGCTCCACAGGGCTGGATTGGGAACTGGGCCTCTGAACCAGCTGGACCCTGGGAGGCGGCCCCTCCCTGCCCTCCCGGGAAGGACCCCGAGCCCCTGTCCTCACCAGGCCTGGCCCGGGGCTTCCAGTCACTCATGACGCACCTGAGGGGAGGCTGTTTGGGGAGGTGGGCTCCCTGGCCAGAGGGAAGTCCTGGCAGAGAGCTGGGGCAGCCCCCATGTCGGCACTGAACCATGAGAAACTGAAGTGGGCTGTGTTCTTCCCTGATCCCAGGGAGGGAAGAAGAGGAAGACAGGGGGAGGGAAGACAGAGACAGAGAAGAGCAGGATGAGAGAGCGCGGATGTTAGAGACAGAAACTGAGCCCAGGCGTCAGCAGGGAGGAGCTCGGCCTGATGAGGACAGCAGGGCTGCCACGCGGCAGACAGAGATGTGGAGAGAGCAGAGAGACTGTGGGAGGACAGGGCGGTGGCAAGGGGCAGGTGGCGGGCAGAGTGCGGGGGCGGCAAGGGCCTGCCCCCTCCTGAGCCAGCCCTGGGCCTTTATCTCTGTGCCTGTAGACGGCACACATTATCATAGCCGCCCATGCAGAGGTATGTTGCCCAGGACAGGGAGGCCAGGAGGCTGATAAGCTGCATAGCTAGAGACAACAGAATGCCACTCAGCATCTGGCTTTGGAGCCCTGGAGCAGATGGTCAGGACAGTCCAGGCCCAGACTTGACCCTGGGACCCCGCACTGTGCCCAGCTCCCTCCAATGGGGACCTGTTGGCCCATCTGGGCTGCTTCTGTCCTGCCATGGTGGGACGTTCCCAGGAGCAGAGCGGACCTGTCTGGACTCCAGCCTGCTGTCAGGAAGGGGCTGACACTGTAGCCCCAGCTTGGGCAGCAGGATGACGTCTCAATCCTGCCTGTATCTTCCTCACTCTGTGGCCCTGGCCAAGCTGCTTCCCCTCTCTGAGCCTCAGTGTGCTTGCCTGGAAAGTGGGGATAGCAGCACTTGTCTCAGGGTAGGCTGCTTAACTGTGCGAGCTAAGTCTCTTCAGTCGTGTACGACTCTTTGCTACCTGCCAGGCTCCTCTGTCCATGGCATTTCCCAAGCAAGAATACTGGAGTGGATTTCCTTCTCCAGGGGATCTTGCCAAACCAGGGATCCAACCCATGTCTCTTATGTCACCTACACTGACAGGTGGGTTCTTTACCACTGAGCCATAGGCTTAAGAGGAGCATTCAAATTCAAAAGTGGAGCTCCTTACGCAGGGCTGCCACATTCTGCTCAGGAAAAAGTACCCACGTGAATCTGAGGCATAGGGTGTGCAGTTTGCAGAATGAGACATCTGGGCATCAGGGTAAACCTGACAGATGGAAGAGCCAGTCTTCCCCAAAGAGAATACTGGGGGAGAATCGGATTTTCTAAAGGTCCCTCGTTATGGCATGCTTCTGTTGGCCAATCTCTCCAGCTAAAGCAAGGAAAATCCCTGTTGAAATTCAGAATTTTTCTCTATGTATTTACTCAAGACTAGACCCAATAGTTTAATTACTGTCATCGTGGCTGGCTTTCTTAGCTGGCCCAGGGAACCAACTGGTTCTTCTAGTTTCAGTTGTACTCTGCCTGCAATTAGGACGCTCTGCCACTAGGTGGCGTCTTGGGTTTGCACCTGCAGTGAAGTGAGTTTTTTTTTTGTTTGTTTGTTTGTTTGTTCTGGGGGGTTTTTTGGTCTCTCTGATCCACTCCACTCCAAGAAGCTGCCTTTCCTAAAGACAGGAATACAGAGACAGTCTCTAGACTGATGGAAAAGAGTGCTGTTATCACTTAACAATGCCTGCCCTGGATGAAGGAATAGAAAACAGGGACTTCTGTGCCCGCAGCCCTCTAGACTGTGCCTCTGAGTATGTGTTTCTATTTAATGATACTTTTTTAGACTAAATGGGAATCTGTGAAACACTTGAATGTAAATATTAGGATTACTAATCACTGTTTAAGAAGGGATGTTTGTACAAATAATTTTTGTAATAAAGAACGTAGAGTTTGGGGAAACATTTGCAGCAAAATATTAAAAAAAAAAAAAGCAAACATGATGGTTCAGCCTTTCTTTCTGGACAGTTAAGAATTTCCATTTTTTTTCCCCACAGTCATTTCTGTTTTCCACTGTGCCTCGAGGCATGTGGGATCTTAGTTCCCTGACCAGGGATGGACCCTATGCCCCATGCAGCAGAAGCATGGAGTCTTGACCACTGGATCACCAGGGAAATCTCTCACCACAGTCCTTTGAAAGAGAGACACCTCGAATGCCTTTTCTTACCCACTCCTTCCAAAGCGCTCACAGGCAACTCTCATTCCTGGAGTTGAGATGTTCACAGCTTCCCTCAGGTCTGTGGCTATCGGCTCACTCGCTCTCTGTCTCAGTGAGCCTGTTCTTGGAAGAAACCATAAAAGAACAGGAAAGGCCCTTTTGGCTGCACTCTCCTTAAGAATTGCTGGGTTTTATGAAATCATTCTTTTTCATCAGTAATCCCTCAAAGCCTTCTTAGACTCTTTTTAGTGGTAAAACATTATGATAATATAATATCATTAAAGTTTTTTTTTTAAGAAAATAAATTATTTGTAATCCATCCACCTTGATGTAGTGATTCCCCAGATCTTTGTTTGGGGTTTGGGCTTTCCTTCTTTTTAGTGCTTTTTTTTTTTTTTTTGCCAAATAAAGAGAACTTCCAGTCCCATTGAAAATCTTTTCCCCACCTCCAGACAGCTGAAAATCCTCCTTCTTTCTTAGCTTAACTCTTGACTGCTTGTCCTTTGAAGTTAAATCTGGTTTATTTCTAATCTGTGCTGAATTGTTCTGTATGGATAGTCACACAGGAGATCAGAGGAAGCTGAATGCAAAGGCCAGGAGTTGTCACAGTTTCCACGTACACGGCCACCCGTTCGGGATCCATATAAGTAAAAAGAGCAAAGGGATGTTTGAAGGGTTGGACACCAGATATCTTTGTTCGTGGGGATTATGGGTGTGCCTGTATTTTCTTGTTTCTAACTAGTTGGCTTGGTGGTCTCTCATGTTTTGCGCTTGTAACTTAAAATATAAATTATTTTTGAAACTAATTGGTTATTCTTGGTTGCACTGGGTCCTCATTGCTGCGCACAGACTTCACTTGGTTGTGGTGAGCAGGGGCTACTCTTCGACGCCGTGCACAGGCTTCTCAGGGCGGGGGCTTCTCTTGTGAAGCACAGGCTCTAGGCACACGGGCTTCAGGAGTTGCAGCACATGGGCTCCACAGTTGCAAATCGAGGGCTCCTGAGCACAGGCTCAGTAGTTGTGGCTCATGGGCTTAGTCGCCCTGAGGCATGTGGAATCTTCCCGGACAAGGGATTGAACCCGTGTCGTCTGCATTGGAGGGAAGATTCTCAACCACTTGGCCCCCCAGGGAAGTCTTCTGCAGATATAATTAAATTAATGACTTTGAGATGAGATCATCCTGGATTACCCAGATGGGCCCTAAATCCAAGGACAAATGTCCTGATAAAGGACACTGGAGGAGAGACAGAAAGAAGGCGCTGTGAAGACAGAGGCAGAGCTTCACGAGGGATGCAGTCACCAGCCGAGGAGCTCCTGGAGCCCCCGGGAGCTGCTTGAGGCAGGGGAGGACCCCCCTCTAGATGCTTCAGAGGGAGCCCTGCTGACATCCTGACTTCCTCCTCCAGAAGTGTAACAGGATACACTTCTGCAGCTTTAAGCCAAGTTTGTGCTCATTTGTTACGTCAGCCCCAGGACACTGGTACAGGAGGGCAAGTGGGGATGGAGAGAAGTCACCAGATCTGGAGATTTTTGCGTGCTAAGTCACTTCAGCCACGTCTGACTCTTTGCGACCCCATGGACTGTAGCCCGCCAGGCTCCTCTGTCCATGGGATTCTGCAGACAAGAATACTGGAATGGGTTGCCATGCTCTCCTCCAGAGGATCTTCCCAACCCAGGGACCAAACCCCTATCTCTTACAGTCTCCTATATTGGCAGGTGGGTTCTTTACCACTAGCACCACCTGGGAAGGAGATATTTAGGAGGTAGAAAAAACCTTCCCCACACACCTCCTCTCCTGTCCGAATTCCCAGGCATTGCCTTTTACTCCAACTGTGATGATTTGAGTCTCATTCCTTCCACTGAGGGCTGCAAAATGGGTGACAGTCATCTTTAGAGGGTGCCTGGCACACGGCGAGCACTTAGTATGGGGCGACAACGGTTATAAATTCATAAAATCTTAAAGAGTATGCAAAATGTCCTTTCACTTTGCAAATATACCCAACCCTCAGAACCTTCCCCGCTGGCCTCAGGGAGGCCAAAGGCAGTAACTGTCGTGGGACAGAGCTGTCGTGGGTTAGATGGTGTCCTTCTAAAACATGCTGAAATCCTAACCTTTGGGATGTGATGTTATTTAGAAAGAGAGTCTTTGAAGATGCTCAAGTTGGGCATCCCCAGTGACTCAGTGGTAGAGAATATGTCTGCAATGCAGGAGACGCGGGTTCGATTCCTGGGTCAGGAAGATCCCCTGGAGGAGGACACAGCAACCCACTCCAGTATTCTTGCCTGGAGAATCCCATGGACAGAGAAGCCTAGTGGGCTGCGGTCCGTAGGATCGCAAAGAGTCAAACATGACTGCAGTGAATGAGCATGCAAGTTAAGGTGAGGTCATTGAGGTGGACCCTCATCCAACATGGCTGTGTCCTTATGAAAGGGGAAATCTGGACACATGGACAGATGGAGGGAAAATGGTGTGAAGACAGGGAGAGGGCCACCACTGATACGAGGAGTGCCCGACGCCACCAGAAGGTACAGAGAGCGGTGGTATAGATGCCCCTTCAGGCCCCTGAAGGCACTTGCAGAGCCCTCAACCTCAGACTCCCGCCTCCTGAGCTGCGAGGCCAGAAGTGTGCTGTTCACGCCTCCCGTTTGTGGTACTTGGTTACTGCAGCCCCAGGACTCTATACAGGTAGGGATGGGCATCATGGTCTGGGGAAACTGGTCATTCCAGGGCCTGGGGGGGGGCCTTGGGCCGTTCCAAAACCCTGTCCCCCCAACGGTCACTGTCCAGGCCTGCGGCCGGGCCGGGCTACTTCTCTCCCCGCCGGCCCCCCGGCCCCACCAGCAGAAGTGCACAGGCACTTCCAGGGCTGGGCTGCACTTGGAAGCCCTGGCAGGGGGTTTCCAATTTGTCCCCTTCCCGGTCAGCAGGGACCCATCATCTGGAGGGCCTGTCGGCCGCCCCTGGCAGGGGAATCGGGACTGCGCTGTGGCAAGTGGTCAGGGAGGGGTGGCTCCCTTTATGGCCAGGGACCCTGGCAGGAGACAGCAGGTCCTGCAGTAGGCCCCTGGGCCAAGCCTGGCCCTGTGCTTACTTGCTGGGTGACCTCAAGCCACTCATATCACCCCGCTCATCTTGGTTTCCTTAGCTACTAAATGAGGGGCAGAAGTAGAAATTACCTCCAAATACGGCTGCCAGGATTCGGTGGGAGAATGGGAATACCAGGATGCTTGATGAAGGAAAATTTTAGATACTTTTTTAACTTAAAAAAAATCAGGGTGGATTTCCCTTGTGGCGCAGCAGATAAGAATTTGCCTGCCAATGGGATCGACACAGGTTCGATCCCTGGTCCGGGAAGATTCCACATGCCTCAGAGCAACTTAGCCTGTAAGCCACAACTACAGAAGCCCTCTTGCTCAAGGGCCCTCAAGTCACAACTGCTGAAGGCCTCGAGCCTAGAGACTGTGCCCCACAACAAGAGACACCCCACACCACAACAAAGAAGAGCCCCTGCTCGCCACAGCTAGAGAAAGTTCACAGGCAGCAACAAAGACCCAGGGAAGCCAAAAATAAATAAATAAATAAAAAACATTAGCAGCGCATCGATATAAAACAGATTATAAAAAATGGTGGTAAAATACATATCATTTAAATTGACTATTTTAACCATTTTTGAAGTTCAGTGGTATTAAGTGCATCCATATTGTGTAACCAGCATCTATCTCCAGAACTCTTCTCATCTCGCAAAACTGAAACCCTGTCCCCATTAAACACAATCTCCTCATCCCTCCCTTCCTACATCCCTGGCAACCACCATTCTGCTTTCTGTCTCTATGACTTTGACAGCTGTAGCATATTAAAAAGCAGAGACACTACTTTGCCAACAAAGGTCTGTCTCGTCAAGGCTATGGTTTTTCCAGTGGTCATGTATGGATGTGAGGGTTGGACTATAAAGAAAGTTGAGCACCAAAGAATTAATGCTTCTGAACTGTGTGTTGGAAAAGACTCTTGAGAGTCCCTTGGACTGTAAGGAGATCCAACCAGTCCATCCTAAAGGAGATCAGTTCTGAGTGTTCATTGGCAGGGCTGATGTTGAAGCTGAAACTCCAATACTTTGGCCATCTGATGTGAAGAGCTGACTCATTTGAAAAGACCCTGATGCTGGGAAAGATTGAAGGTGGGAGGAGAAGGGGATAACAGGATGAGATGGTTGGATGGCATCACTGACTCAATGGACATGAGTTTGAGTGAACTCTGGGAGTTGGTGATGGACAGGGAGGCCTGGTGTGCTGTGGTCCACGGGGTCACGAAGAGATGGACATGACTGAGTGACTGAACTGAACTGAACTGAGGGAACTCATATGATGGGTTCACACAGTGTGTGTCTTTTTGTGACTGGGAGATTTCACTCAGGATCATGTCCTCAAGGTTCATCCATGTTGCTGCATGCATCAGCATTTCCTTAATTTTAATATTTATTTATTCATCTGCACCAGGTTTTGGTTGCGGCATGTGAATTCATATTGCTGCATGTGGGATCTAGTTCCCTGATCGGGGATCAAACCGGGGCTCCCATGCATTGGGAGCGCACAGTCTTAGCCACTGGACCACCAGGGAAGTCCCAGTATTTCCTTTAGGTTTTATTTTCCGAGAGAAGAATATTGTGAAGGCTCTGTGTGGTGGTGAGCTCCAGCTGCCCTGGGAGGAGGCGCTGAGCAGCCCCTCTGCCCTAGGTGGGCTCCAGGGGCCCAGAGGAAGGAGGCCTTGGGACTACAGCTGCTCTCAGGGGCCTGCCTGCCTCCCAACCTCTCGCCTGCGGAGCTGGAAGAGGGCACTTTTTAGAGGAGCTCCTGACCCACTCCCTTTTGAGTTTCTGAAGTTTCTAGAAGGAGACCCTGGGTTCCAGGAACTTGCACTGGACTGTAGGGGTGGAGGGGCAGGCGGCGGGGCCTGGAGTGCAGTGAGGAAGAGGCTGTGTGCACACACGCTATGCATATAAAAAGGAGGATTGGCTAAAATACTCGGAGTGGGGAGACCCAGGTTCACGCGCGGTGGCCCAGCCAGTGTCTGACCAGGTCTTGGAAAGCTCCCCACAAAGGGTTACTTCTGAATTCAGTTTCTGCCGTGAGTGCGGCCACACTGGATGCTGAGAAGAGAACCCTGAGGGAACCCCGAGGTGCCCAGACAGAGGACGGCACCCCTGGCCTCTGGGTCACCCTCAGCCTCACATGCAGTTGCGTCTCCATGGCTCCCTGTGGCCTCTGGGCTCCCCAGGGCCCAGTGGAACCTCGCTCCCAGCACACATGTGACCTTGGGTACTGTGCTGAGATGGAATGGCTGTTGAATGGACGGTGGACTCAGAAGGCCTTGGGGTTATCCTTCTGCACAGCGATCTCCACTGTCTGGGGAGCAGGGGCTGCAGTAGAAAACAGGACAAGCATGGGATCTGGAGGTGAGACAGACTTGGGCTGCCACGGACTTGGGCCAGGGGCCCTCACCTCCCTTCACCAGCCGCCGTTCCCTCGCCTGTCAGCTGCAGATGATAACAGCCGTGGACACCTGATAGGGTGGGTGAGGGCTGGTGGGCCAAGGCACGATGTCCAGCCTGGGCCTGCTGCCCTGTTGCCGCTGGGATAGAGGACAGCTGCTCATGCTGAATGTGCGTCAGGATGCCCCCTGAGTCGGTGCTTTTCCTTTTTGGATGTGTCAGCTTACTTTCCAGCCGCCAGCCTCCTCTAGAAGTTGCACACAGATAAAAGGTCCCCGTTAATGAGGATTCTAGCTAAAGTTTTAAAATTCACAGCAAGCCCGCTCCGCATAATAATGTATTAGAAACACAACAATCCTTTAATCTAGAAGGAATTAATTGCTGGGCCCAGAAATTCAGGGCACGTTGACAGAATCCTTAATTTCTTGAGTGGATGGTTTCAGAAAAGCGACTGATTTTAGACTGCTTCTCTCTCTCTGCCTAAGACTCCCACCACAGTTCCGACAAAGAGTGAGATTGTCTCGATGTCTCGCTGGGTAAGAATCATGTATGTGGGGTCTGAATTGACGTCAGCTCTGAGTTTTCCCTGCTGGGTGGAACGTGGCCGACTCTAATCCCCAGGAGACTCAATGCCGGCTCTGTGGCCCGAGCGTCTTGGGCCCTGAATGGCTTCATTCGTCCCACTTACACACGTTTGCTGAGCGCCCTCTGGGAGCCTGAGCTCACGGTCAGTGCTGGACATGCAGGAGCAGATAAATTTTAAAAGCCTTGGGACTTCCCTGGTGGTCCAGTAGTTAAGAATCTGTCTTCTGGATGCAGGAGGTATGGGTTTGATTCCTGGTCAGGGAACTAAGATCCCATGTGCCTCTCAGTACAGCAATAAATAACAATAATAAATAAATCTTGGCCTAACCTAGGGTTGCAAAGGTTTTCTTTTCTTATAGAAAAGTTAGTTTTACATTTTACTTTTATGATCTGTTTTTTTTTTTAATTTATTTACTTATATTTTGATCGTGCTGGGTCTTCATTGCTATGCGGGTTTTTCTCTAATTGCTGCGAGCGGGGGCTGCTCTCTAGTTATGGTGAGCGGGCTTCTCATTGCAGTAGCCTCTCTTGCTGCAGAGCACAGGTTCTAGAGCGTGCAGGTTTCAGCAGTTGCAGCACATGGGCTCAGCAGTCATGGCACACGGGCTTAGCTGCTCCATGATATGTGAGATCTTCCTGGATCGGGGATCAAACCTGTGTCTCCTGCATTAGCAGGAGGATTCTTCACCACTGAGCCACCAGGGAAGCCCCATGATCTGTTTTTGAGTTAATTTTCAAGTACACTTCAAGGTGTGGGCCAAAATTCTTTTTTAAAAAAAATTGCATATGCATTTCTATACTAGTTTCTTGAGGATGCCACAACAAATTACCACATATTCGGTGGCTCAAAACAACAGAAGTTTATCCTCTAACTGTTCTGGAGGTCAGAAGACTGAAAGGAAGGTGTTGGCAGGGCCATGCTCCCTCAGGGGCCTGTATGAGAAAATCCCTTCTTCATATCTTGTAGCTGCTGGTGGCCACCTGGCATTCCTTGGTTACATCATTCCCGCCTCTGCCTCTGACTTCGTAACACCTTTTCCTCATGTGTCTCTCTTATAAAAATACTTGTTATTGGATTTAGGGTTCACCCAGATAATCCAGGATGATCTTCTCACTTCACAACTCTTAATTATATCTGCAAAGACCACTTTGTTGTTCCAATGCTAAGTTGTGTCCCACTCTTTGCAGCCCATGTACTGAAGCACACCAGGCTCCCCTGTCCTCCAGTGTCTTCCGGAGTTTGCTCAAATTCATGTCCATTGCTCAAATTCATAACCATCTCATCCTCCGATGCCCCCTTCTCTTTTTGCCTTCAATCTTTTCCAGTATCAAGGTCTTTTCCAGTGAGTCAGCTGTTCACATCAGGTAGCCAAAATATTGGAGCTTCAGCATCAGTCCTTCCAATGAATATTCAGGGTTGATTTTCTTTTGGATTGACTGGTTTGATCTCCTTGAAGTCCAAGGGACTCTCAAGAGTCTTCTCTAGTAGTACAATTCAGAAGCATCGATTTGTCGGTTCTCAGCCTGCTTTATGGTCCTACTCTCACATCCATACATGACTGCTGGAAAAACCATAGCCTTGACTGTACTGACCCTTGTGGGCAAAGCGATATCTCTGCTTTTTAATATGTTGTCTAGCTTTGCCATAGCTTTCCTTCATTTACCATAGCCTTGTCATGGCAAAGGGACTTGCATAACTCAGTGAAGCTATGAGCCATGCCGTGCCACCCAAGATGGATGGGTCATAGTGAGGAGTTCTGACACAGTGTGGTCCACTGGAGGAGGGAATGGCAAACCACTCCAGTATTCTTGCCTCGAGAACCCCATGAACAGTATGAAAAGGGAAAGACATATGACACCAAAAGATGAACCCCTCCCAGGTTGGAAGGTGTCCAGTATGCTACTAGGGAAGAGCGGAGGGCAATTTACTAATAGCTCCAGAAAGAATGAAGTGGCTGGGCCAAAATGGAAATTACACTCAGTCGTGGATATGTCTGGTGGTAAAAGTGTAGTCCAAAGCTGAAAAGAACAGTACTGTAGAGGAACCTGGAATATTAGGTTCACAAATCAAGGTAAATTGGACATGATCGAGCAGGAGATAGCAAGAGTAAATATCAACATCTTGGGAATCAGTGAACTAAAATGTATGGGAATGGGTGAATTTAACTCAGATGACCATTATGTCTACTACTGTGGGCAAGAATTCCTTAGAAAAAATGGAGTAGCCCTCATAGACAACAAAAGAGTCCAAAATGCAATACTTGGGTGCAGCCTCAAAGACAACAGAATGATCCCGGCTCATTTCCAAGGCAAACCATTCAACATCACAGTAATCCAAGTCTATGCCCAGACCCCTAATGCTGAAGAAGCTGAAGTTGACTGTTTCTTTAAAGACCTACAAGACCTTCTAGAACTAACACCAAAAAAAGATGTCCTTTTCATCAAGAGGGGATTGGAACGCAAAAGTAGGAAGTCAAGAGATACCTGGAATAAAAGGCAATGAAGCAGGGCAAAGGCTAATAGAATTTTGTCAAGAGAACACACTGGTCATAGCAAACACCCTTTTCCAACAACACAAGAGACGACTCTATGTATGTACATCACCAAATGCTCAGTACTGAAATAAGATTGATCATATTCTTTGCAGACCAAACGGAGAAGCTCTACACACTCAGCAAAGACCACTCCTCTCCTTCTCCTTCTCCTGCTCTTCTTGTTTTTGGCCGTTCTGGCTCTTCATTACAGTATGCAGGTTTAGTTATCCCGAAGCATGCAGGATCTTAGTTCCCTGACCAGGAATCAAACCCACATCCCCTGCATTGGAAGGCAGACTCTTGACCACCCGGCCACCCAGGAAGTCCCTCTTCTTCTTTTTCTTCTTCTCTTTTAATTTCTGAAGGCAGAAGCTTACTCAAATCCTTTAAAATTCACTGAGGTTTGTTTTATAGCCCAGAATATGGTCTATCTTGGTAAATGTTTTGTGTACATCTGAAAAGAATGTGGATTCTGCAATTTGGGGGTAGGAAGCTGTATAAATGTCAATTAAGTTGAAAAGAATGTGGAGAAAGCCTGAGCCAGTCCAGACAGTGAAAGGAAGTTCAGGGGTTGCTGCGGAAACTGCAGGAGTATTTCTCAGTCATGGTGAAGGCTGAGGCTGTGCAGAGATGATCTGTCCAGGGCCTGTGGGCAAACACCCAGCTCTGGCAAGGAGAGGCCCAGGAGGGAGGTGCATGTTCAATGTTATCTTCGCCCTGGGCCCTGTGGCCCTCATGGCTGCCTCCCTAGCTATCTCCTTCCCAGGCCCCCTCTGCTGGGCTGGGCTGACATCCAAGTTCCAATTTCTACTTTCCGGAAGGCCTCAGGCCTTGACGTGGCTATGGGCCTACCAGTGAAGCTCCGGCCAGACAGAGACCGCCCATTGGATTCTGTGCCACTTAGCTGGAGTACAGACACGGTATGTACTCCTGGCTCCTCTGCTTCCCAGAAAGATCTCTGTGGCAGGTGTGGAGTCCCATCCCAAGGCCACAGATGCCAGAACCAAGGTCACCTGAGGAACTGACTGAGCCCCTTTGTGAAAGTGTTAGAAAGTGTTAGTCACTCAGTCGTGTCCCACTCCTTGTGAGCCCCATGGACTGTAGCCCACCAGGCTCGCTCTGTGCATGGGATTCTCTGAGCCCCTTTGAAACCGTTGCCAAAAGCCCCCTTGATCATCACCCGCAAGCTCCCTGAGCCTGTATTAGGCAAAAATGCCCACCTCAGTGCTCACCCTTGGTGCCCTAATCACCTAATGCCACCCTTTCAGCAGGAATTCCCTTTGTCTTGAAGCTATAAAAATGGCTTCTAACCCATGAAAGCGTTGGCTTTCCCTTGAGCCGGCCTGCTGTTCTAACAGCAGCCCATCGGATTTCTCTGGTCTGTCACAAAGTCAGCCTACTGAGCTCAGAGAGCCCACGCTATCTCTGCTCTTTGTTCTGAATAAACTTCCTCCCTTCTGCAACACTCTGTCTGGAAATCCTTTTACAACCCGCGTTCGGACGGCCTCGACAGCAGGCAGCATCCTCTCTCCTCCTCTGATCGTGGGGCCTGTTCCCACGCCCAGTTCCCTTGTGCTTCTCCCCACTGCCTGCAGCCCCTTGGCTCAGACAAAACTAAGCTCTCAGGACCTGTGCAGGGCTGAATCGTGCCCACTCCCAAATTCATACGTGTATGTCCTAACCCCTGGTGTCTCAAGAAGTAACAATGTGTGGACCGAAAGAGGAGATTAAGTTAAACCAAGGTCATTCGGGTGGACCCTCATCTGATACGCCTGGAGAAGAGGAAATCTGGGCACGTGGTGAGATGCCAGGAGCGCACGTGCACACGGGGCAACTGCGTGCAGAGTGGCGAGAGGGCGGCCGTCTGCAAGCCGAGGACAGGGGCCTCAGGAGGACCACACCTGCCGGCACCCTGATCTTGGACTTCCAGCCTTCAGATCTGTGAGAAAATGTGTTTCTGTGGTTTATGCCACCTAGTCTGCGTTCTACTTTAAAATATTTATTCTTTTTTAAAGCAAAATGGTAAATATTTATTCAATTTTGTGGGACAAATGTGCTGCCTTCCTGACCTGTGTCCCCCCAACCCCCAACCCAGCCTCCCCAAGCCCATCGTTCTGGAAGGGGCTGCAGCGGCTCTGGGCTCTGTAGGAAGAAGAGATGGAGAGGTTGCTTGTGTTTGAGACACTTCCTTGTATTCCTCTGATAAAAGAAATGTCCAACGTATTGGGGTCCGGGGGAGTCATTCTGGCTTATACATGAGTTAACTTGAATTTTATGCTAACTAGTATGGCCCATTTGTGACTTATTAAACATATATTGCATGTCTGCTTTGATTTAAAATAAAAAGGGATATTTGACTACATGTAAGGAATGACCATGATAAAAACACAGACTAAATGCCTCCCTTCCTGGGATGCCAATGCTTGCTTGTTCTCCCCTGATGCTAAGACTCCCTTCCCAGGTGCCAAGGCCACGCTGACTCACTGTGTCCATGCTGATCTGTTCTTTTTTTAAACTTGGAGGAATGTATCCCTGATGCATTTGATGTTCTTTGTTCTGACAAGACCTAAAACTGTGCTGAAAACAATGCTTCTACAGAGCAGTTTCTCAGAGTTATCTGAGAACCTGTCTTCCTGGCTATTGTCCTCTGTTTGGCTCAAATAAAACTCTTTGCTATTCTTATTATAGATTGTTTGTGGATTATTTTCATCGACTGCTCCCTCCCCAGCCCTGTGGCTTCCAGGGAAACCCCAAGTTATGGAGCTGAGGGGAGAGTGGACACTTCGGCCGACCTCGCCAAGTCCTGGGCCCTGGCTGAAAGATCTGGGCTGCAGGAGCCAGCTGGAGGCCCCTGGAAGGTCACTTGCATTCCTACAATAATCACAGCAAACTTGAACGTGCACACGCCAGGCACCGTGCCTCACAAGCCTCCTCTCAGGACCCTTACAGCCCTGGTGGACAGGTGCTAAGACGCCCGCTGTCCTGAGGGGCACACCGGTGCATGGCAGGACCTGCATTCACACTCAGCTTGTCTTAACTGCAGGACCAGAGAGATGAGCGGAGGTGGTTCTGACAAACTTGGCCAGAATCTGGCTAGAAGATAACAGAAGATCTAAAGAGAGAAGCTACTTTACTTCCAATGTGCACGAAGGTTTGTGTCTTAGGTTAGTTTTGTTGGAGGTGTAATTGTCTATGGGGAGGGGATGGGGCAGTGTCATATTGTCACCAGCGGCCTCTAAAGATCTCAGCTGGTTGAATCCAATGCCACTGTCCTGAACTGCTTCGCCGCCCCCACCCCATTGTCACCTCTGTCCTTCCCCTGACCCACCTCCTGTTAGGGCTGGGTTACCTCCAGCACCTTCCATGGTCCCCCCAGCAAGGGGACTGCCAGCTCCTCTGGGCAGCAAAGGGGCATCAAGGCCAGAATCACTCAAAGGCCGTCATAACAAAGACCATTGATACGGTTTCAGACTCCACACTGCAAGTAACCTTTGAGAAACTGCCACATTCGCATTTTAGTTTATATCGAAGAAAAATAGCCATTGTTATCTGAAAATGCTTTGAAAATGCTCCTCCTTTTTTTCCACCTTCCTATCTGTTGAGGCTGAATTTTCTTCATATTTTCAACCCAAACACTACATCACAACAGACAGAATGCAGGCGCAGACATGGGAATCCAGCCATCATTCTGTGGAGCCAGACATAAAAAGATTTGCAAAAGTATTTTTTTTAAGCCATCTTCACACTAATATTTTTTAAAAATATAGTTACTTTAAAATAAAAATATTCTTGGTATAACAAGAAATATACTCATTGTTATTTTTAAGCAAATTAATAGATTTTTTTAAAGTTCTCAATTTAAATTTCGAATAGGATGTATTCATTGCCTATGGCTGTTATAACAGACTGCCACAAACTTAGTGGCTTCAAACAACACAGATTCATTCCCTTATCATTCTAAAGGCCGGAAGTTAGAAATGGGTCTCACTGGGTCAAAATCAAGGTGTCAACACGGCAGTCTGGGGCATTTAAACAGTGCCCGGAGCTTGGTAGGTGCTGTAAAGTGTTGGCAATCACCACTATCATCTTCTTTAAGTTAATAAAATTTGCTTTCAACTTTCTATTATTCATTTAGGCTGCACTGGGTCTTCACTGCGGTGTGCGGGCTACTCTCTAGCTGAGGCTCTTGAGCACCGGCGCAGTAGTTGTGGCGCATGGGCCTAGGTGCTCCACGGCATGTGGGATTTTCCCAGACTAGGGATGGAACTCAAGTACCCTGCACTGGCATGCGAGTTCTTAACCACTGGACCACCAGGGAAGTCCCTTCTCCTTCTCCGGCTCCTCCTCCTCCTCCTTTTTTGGATAGATAAGAAAAGGATTTATTTAGAGAGAAATAGACTCCACAGACTGGGCCATCACGAGGACGAGTGCCTCTCCTTCTTCTTAATGAGGTTGGAGAGGTCAGTTGAGGCCAGCTCATACAAGCCCTGTTATCCTGGAAGCACTGGGGTTCTCGGGGCTGGCGTCTGGCTGTGGACACGTTTAGGCAGGAAGAAGCTGGTCAGCTTTGGGTTCAGGAGGCCCCCCCTGTGGGAGGGTGGAGAATGGACAGGAGTAGGGAGACCTCCAAGGAGACTACTGCTGTCTCCCAGGAAGGGGTGGTCATGGCTTGACCTCAGCAGCGGCAGAGAGACAAAGGGCAGCGGATGGGACTGAGAGAAAGGTCAGGACAAGGCCCACGTTTCTGGCCAGCAAGAGTACAAGGGCTGGATAGGCGAGAGCTGTGTTGTCAAGTGCAGGAGCAGCTGCCTGCAGAGGCAGGGGCTTCCGGCCGCAGGAAGGTGCACGCAGGGGTGGAGGGCCACCTGCTGAGGATGCTGGAGGGGTGCGTGCCTCCACTGGGAGGGGGCCCTACAGGCAGACACTCTGGATTGTGCCCTAAATCACTTGGTCCTGGCCTTTAGGAAGGTGTCTGTAACCAGAGGTAAATTAGGCAGGTCTGGTCCAA
This sequence comes from Bos mutus, assembly GCF_027580195.1. NCBI lineage: Eukaryota > Metazoa > Chordata > Mammalia > Artiodactyla > Bovidae > Bos > Bos mutus. The sequence goes on from NC_091633.1 coordinate 4,306,534, forward strand.
AGATGGGGTGGCCAGCCTCCCACAAAGTTTCAGCATGCTGTCCGAGGGTCCCTGGGCTCTCTCACGTGTGCGTGTGGGCCCGCCCCGAGGGCGCACGCTTCACCTGTCATTACTCACTACGCTTGTTTTCTGCTGGGGGCCCAGGCTACCCACTGATACTCAAAGTCGGTGGTTGAAGTCATGGTGGGACTGCGGTCCTTGGGGCCGGTGTCTGGCTGGGAGATCCAGGGATGCCCAAATCCTCCTTCCCGTGAGGTTCTGCAGTGAAATACGTACACCAGGATGTTGACCAACAGGAAAATTACATGCAACTTGGTTCTGGGACATTCTCAGAGAAGCCTGCCCGGGGCCTGAAGACCACTGATGTCACTGAGTGACAAGGCCACCTCTGCCATTAAACAACTGTAACCACTGACCCTGAGCAAGCCACACATTTATGTGCTTATATTGTGACTTGAGCTGGATTCCTTTGGGGTGTTCCTCCTTTCACCCTCCCCGGCTGTTGTTGTTGTTTAGTCGCTTCAGTCGTGTCTGACTCTTTTGTGACCCCATGGACTGTAGCCTGCCAGGCTCCTCTGTTCATGGGATTTTCCAGGCAATAATATTGGAATGGGTTGACATTTCCTTCCCCAGGGAATCTTCCTGACCCAGGGATGGAACCCAAGATTCCTGCGTTGGCAGGTGGGTTCTTTACCGCTGAGCCACAGTGGAAAGCTGCTCCCTCGCTGACATCTTGACTATAACGTCATGGGAGACCCTAAACCAAAGCCACTCAACTCAGCTGCTCCTGAATCCTGACCCAGGGAAACTGCTGATAACACATGTTCATTGTTACAAACTTCTCAATTACGGGATATGTCATGCAGCCAAGCGTAACTCACACAGGTGTGTAGCGCAGTGCCTGGTACTGTGTGTACTCAGCAAGTTATTAGTCATTCCTCCTCTTTGGAATCAAGCTCTGTGTCGAGGTCGAGCTCACTGCACTAGGTTCCTCTCCCCTTAAGGCTGTGGCCTGTTGCAGGTAACGCAGTAGAGGGCTGGTCCCATCAACCTGCCAGCTGTGTCTGAAACTCTCTTTGACTTGAAGAGGACCCCCATCCCCACCACCCACAGCCACTTCCCTTTTGGCTTAGTTAACCTGCTTCCTGCTTTTGCAATGTCACCAACAACAGGACTGGTTTTAAAAAACCGTACAGGTAGGCCTCCTTGAATGTCTCTTGTTATATGAAGGTAGAGACTCCTAAGATTAGGATGAACCTTGCTCCAATCCAATGCCCTCATTTCCCCATTTGGGCACCTGGACTTCATCTATCGTCTGTCATCTTCAACATCATGTTTCAGGATTTTTCTGGCAGTTCAGTGGTTAAGACTCTGTGTTTCTAATGTGTGTGTGGGAGTGAGGGCAGGTTCCATTCCTGGGTGGGGAACTAAGATCCCACGTGCCGCATAGCCAAAATAAATAAATAAAATAAAATATGAGGATCTTATTTAAACAAAAAATTACATCTCTTACTGAGTTCATCATTCTCAATTTAAAAAAAAAATCTCTCACCAGCTAACATCTTTTTCCTCCCAATGGGTAGAATCTGAAACCAGTCCCTCCTAAATGTTTATACCTCAGAACGTTAAGGAACAAGACACACCTGAGCTGACCGCACCCCAGCCCCCCACAGCTGCCTCCAGTTCCATTTCTTGTTGCCTTGCTGTACGATCAGGCTGGAAAGTAGCCTCTGTCAGCAGCACCTCTGCCCTGGAGGCAGGGTCATCACATCCATACCGCTGGACATAGGGCTGCTACACAATTTTGTGGGGCCCAATGCACAATGAAAAAGTGGGGCTCCTTTGAAAATTATTAGGAATTTCAAGATGGTGACAGCAGAGCAGAGCTCGGGGCCCTTCTGAACGTGCGGCCCTGCGTCCCCACAGTTGAGCCTTCACGGGAAGTGGGCCCTGCTGGCACGAGTCGCTGTTGTCTCAGAACTCCCTCCCTGGCACCCTGTGCTTGCTTCTCTCCTCTCCTCTCTTCCAGCTCCCCCTCGCATCCTCTTCTTTTCTGGAAAGCCGGCCAGGACTCTTGGCTGGTGGGGCCTTCTCTGAACATCTTCAGGGCTCTTGGGTTTCCCTTAACATTCATCCGGAAGATTCTGCCTCTCGCTCTGGCACCGTCCTGTCCCTCTCCTGCTGTGGCTGGACTGATGTCAGGGACTTGAGCCACAAGGGCCTGATTGCAAATCAGGATCCTCTCTCCTTCCTACTTTTCCGCTGGTGTTTCTCACGCTGGGCCGGCCCACTTCTCCAGCCTCACCCTCTGTTGCTCCTACTACATGCTGAGCAGCACTCACCCTGGACTTCCCTCAGATCTTGAGGTATTTCAGGCCCTGATACGACTGTGGGATTTTTGAATAGTTGTGGCAGAAACAGTGCCTTCAACAGACCTATTTCATGTCCCACGCTGCCTCTCCTGCAGGACTACATTTCCCAGAAGACCTTGCAGCCAGCTGAGGCCATGTGACTAGTGCTGGCCAATAGGATGTGGGAGGAAATGAAGTACAGAGAAGGACTTCTTTCCTGGGTCCCACCCATAAAAAATCTGGAGACCCTCTACACACACTGGCTCCCAACACTGTTTGTTGACACCAAGGGTGCCTTGAATGCACATGATGCTGGAGCTAAAGATGGCAGCAGTCCATGGCCAACTCTGCATCAGAAGGAAACACCCTTAGACTGGGTGATGCCCTCCACCTAAGACCAAAGACCCAAGCAATTTGGAAGATCAGCTTTTGCCCTCTTTTCCACGTCCAGTGCTTGCCACCAGCTTCAGTCTTTTCAAGAAGCTCCATGGAGTCATGTGAAGGGCATGGACTGTGGAGGCGAGGTCCTGGTGGCAACATGGGGGCATGAATTCTGCCTTCTGGGCTCCAGTTTCCCCAGTAGAGAGACGGAGGAGGCTGATCCTTTGAGATTCCCCCAGCCTCTCCTGAGAGGCTTCAGGATGTGGGGGCTGACAGCTGGCCCTCTCACTCCCTCTGGGTACCTACCCCACAGGTGGGTTTTGAGTTTGGTATTGTTTCTAGGGATCTGAAAGGCGATACTGCCCTTTGTGTTAGTGAAGCACAACCACACAGGGATGGCCGGAGGTGAGTTTGAAGTTGCAAAGCCCTGGGTTTCAGTCCCAGCTCTGCCCTCCAGTCACCAGGTTGATGACCTTGGGCAAGAGCTGCCTTCTGTCTGAAGAAGAGGACCTAACTAGTTGGGATTAAATGAGACTGGGGGAAAAAAAAAGAAAAAAGAAGACTTGATTTCTCTGAGACTTAGGTTCCTCATCTGTGAAATGTGAATATAACTATACTCACCCTAGTGGGTGGCTGGGAGGCTCAAATGAAATAATACAAAGTGTGTTGAGTTTAGCAGGGAGCCTGGTCCTTGGATGTTTAATCAATGTCCACTGTTGACAGGACAAAGTACCTGATCTTCAGCAACTGTTAGCCTTGCTCCACCTGCCTCTGTGTACACACCCAACATCAGGGGTCTTGCCTCCAGGTGGTTTGAGTGCTGTAGCTGCTCACAGCCCTTCACCTGGAATGGGTGCTGCTGTGTTGGGGGCTTTCTCTAGGGGTGAGTCCCTAGTGCCTAATTCAGAGTTTTAAAGGCATAGCCAGCATCCTTTCCAGAGAGCGTTCCAAGGCCTCAAAAGCCCATCAAAAGCAAATTTATAGCAGAAACCCACATCAGCCACCCCCCCCAACCTGCTACAGACCCGTTGGCGGAAGATCAGACACCCCAACTGCTGAGGGTTAATTACAAACTTGGCGCCCATCTGCTTGGGAGAACTTGCAAGAGTCTTTTTTCTCTTTCCAAAGGCATAAACATTTGTACTGCAAGTAGCCCAGGGGGCCTGGAGATGTTTATTTTGTAGTTAACAAAGAGAAGGAACTTTTGGCTTATAAGCCGAGTGTTCTGCTGGCCCCGGGGAGAAAGAGGCTTTGGGGAGGCCCCCTACAGGAGCAGGTGCCTCTGGGGGTGGCTCAGGTCAGGGTGGGCAAGGCTAGCAGCTGTCAGCCCAGCCTGGGGACCCCAGGTGACCTCTCCAGGTCGGAGATGTGCTGCTTCTCAGGGCTGTCTGTCCCAGTATTTTCACTCTTCGACAGAAGAAAGAAGCGCTTTCTTCTGAGTGGTGTGCCAGCGAGAGGCAAATGTTGCTCTTTGTTTTTTTTTACACTTTCCATTAAAAAAACAAACAATGTGGTTTTCCCCCCAAAATTGCACATGTAATTCAAGAATATAAAAGATTCAAGCTACATATAAGTACATCAAATAAAATGTGTTGAATGCTGACACAGCATTTCATAGTATGGAAGTAGAATAACTCATCTGCTCACTTACCTGCTGATGCAATGTGTTCTTTTTATAAGAAGACAAAGAGGATGTTCTTAAGTAAAGATCTTTCTGCTGTTGGGTCCCATGGGGTCAGGGCTCAGAGGACTCGCCTTCTGGGTAGACAGTTTGAGAATCCAAGAACTCCTAGGTGTCAGTGGTGAGAGAGAGTGTCCTGGATTAGTCTTCAGGGTTAGGGCCCAGAGCTCTGTTGGAGGCTGCGGTTCAGCTGCAGCTCTCTAATCATACCACTTGGGGGCACTGCGAGCAAGTCTGAACTGGGGCGGCTCTAGTCAGGAGAGCCAGGGCGGAGGAGGCAGGGTCCGGACAGTGGGGAACGGCAAGCTGGGCCTCGGGGCTGGCCTGTCCGCTTGCCCACCTGGGGCCATGAGGGAAATAAAAGGACATCCAAGTTCTGCATTTGTTCCTGACCTGAACATGGTGGTTTAGGTACTAAGTTGGGTCCAACTCTTGTTGGTAGCCTGCCAGGCTCCTCTGTCCATGGGATTTTCCAGGCAAGAATACTGGAGTGGGTTACCATTTCCTTCTCCAGGGGATTTTCTCGACCCAGGGATCGAACCCGGGTCTCCTGTGTTGCATGTGCATTCTTTACCGACTGAGCCACCAGGGAAGCTTCCTGACCTGAAGCAACAGATTAAAAAAAAAAAAAAAATCCACTGCAGGCAGGAGGCCAGCAGAGAAGGGTATTTTCACCCAATAGATAATGTTGCTGAAAAGGTGATGGTCAGCAGATAGTTTTACAAAATAGGGACACATGTTGAACATTTTGGGGGGAAATTAGCTACTTAAAATGAACTGAGTCAGGAGTTATTTTCTAAGGAGCGAGCTACCCTTTCTCGGTGCACTGTGTGCTTGGAATTTGATAAACAAGGTTTCAGTCCCACAGGCAGGGCGCACCTGAGGTCCCCCTGCTCTCGGTGGTCCCCGGGAGGTCAGGCTGCAGAACCGTGGGAGTCAGCTCCTGTTTGCAGAGTCAGGACTGTGAACCAGGCCTTCGACGTGCTGACTGTCTCCAGACCTGTGTGGTTATAGAGTGTCACCACCTTAGTTTACTGCCAGAGCTGAATACTTTACCTTTATTATGGTATTTAACCTTCACAACAACTCTCTGAGAAACTACTGTTAGACCTGTTTTACAGATGAGTCAACTGAGGTTAGAAAGGTAATTTGCCTGAGGTCTGTGAGCCGGTTCCATAGTGGACCCCGCATGGAACCTGGCCCCCATAAGTCCAGAGCTCATGGTCTCCATGCTCCTCTGATGAGGAGTCACGGCTTCCCCTATGAAGCCCTGTGGTTTGGCTAAGGTTACCTACATAGGTGTGGCAGCAAGCCTGTCTCCTCCCTGTACTCCTCAGGGGCTGCCTTCCTCAGGTTCAGCTTCTGGTCCCTGTCACCCCAAACAAGACAGAGGTACGGCCCCGAGTGTGTTTCTGGGGTGGAGGGCTCCCAAGCCTTGGGCCCAAGTTGCAAATGACTCAGTGGGGATGGAGAAGTGGCAAAGGGCCAAGGGCCACCTGTGAAGTAAGTTTCCTGCCCTGAGAGCCAGCTGGGGAGGCATGGAGTTGGAGAAAGGGAAACAGATTCTTTGCTGAGACTCTTTGCTAAGAGATTTGATGGCAGAGCTCAGTCAAGCAAGGCCACGTGCAAAAGGGCAGCCCTGGCTGCCTCGTGGGACTGAGAAGGCCAGTTTCTAAGAGACTGGGGCTCCCCACGTGGGAAAGAGAAGTGATTTTAGCCCAGTGGTTGGCCAGGAGTCTGAGTCATGGTTCTAACTCATGGGTATTAGCAAGAGGAGAACAAGGCATTGCTGAGGGTGGCAAATTGGTTATAATTAAGAGACCCTGGGAGGGCAAAACAATGCGAGGGCCACCAGCTGTTCTGGATCTGGGCATTCTTTCTCTGGAGGAAACCAGTCGCTCCCCACCCACCCTGCGGGGCAGTCCATTCGAGCAAAGCACCTCCCCTATCACCACCTCACGCCCCCAGGGACCTCTTTCTGCTCCCCACCAGCACCTTTTCCTTCCTGGACAATTTAAACTCACCCAGCTGGCTTGTCTTTCAGGAAAGCAAACAGGCTTGGGGATGGGTTCAAGTCCCGAAGCCTGTGCTTCCTGAGTGAGTTACGTAAACTCTCTGAGCCTCAGTGTCCTCATCTAACAGATGGGGATGATAAGAAGCCCTAACCCATCCAGCCATTTGACGCGTTCAACAGGATGGATGAGAAGTGGCTGGCCTGGCACCCAGGGCTGGCCTGCGGGGTTGCTGCCTGCTCTCCTACGGCCCATAAGCTAAGAGCACGTGTTAATTGTCAGGGGAGAATCAAAAGACGTGTGACAGTTATATAAAATCCAGGTTTCAGAGTCCATAAATGAAGTTTTATTGGCACATAACCTGCCATTTGTTTATACAGTGAGTCCCCTACTTATACGAATGAGTTTCGTTCTGAGACTGCGTTCGTAAGTCCAACAAAGTTAGCCTAGGTACCCGGCTAAGACAACTGGTTATAAAGTACTGTATGGTAATAAGTTTATAATACTTCCCACATAAATAATACATACATAAAAAACAGACTCACAAAATAAAACATTAAAAAATAATTTTATTTGCTTATTTGTGTTTGGCTGGGTCTTCACTGCTGTGCAGGCTTTCGTCTAGTTGCAGAGTGCGGGCTTCTCATTGCGGTGGCTTCTCTTGTTGCAGTGCATGGGGCCTGGAGTGAGGGCTTCAGTAGCTGTGGCTGCCCAGTTCTAGAGCACAGGCTCAGCAGTTGTGGCTCATGGCCTTAGCTGCCCTGCGGCATGTGGGATCTTCACGACCCAGGGATGGAACCCGTGTCTCCTGCATTGGCAGGTGAATTCTTTACCACTGAGCCACCAGGGAAGCCCAAAAAACATTTTTTTATCTTACAGGACAGTACCTTGAAAAGTGTAGAAGTACCACAGTTGGCATACAGGGGCTGGCATGTACGTTTGCATCTTTGAAAGCTTGCAACTTGAAGGTTCATGTGTAGGGGACTTTCTGTTTATTGTCTGTGGCTGTGAGGGGTGGGCCTTGGTGCCCGCCTCCCACTGCCAATTCCCCACCCCCTCACGGAGTCACCCAAGGCTTGAGGATTTGCAGTGTTGGGGTCCTTGGGGTTCCCTGGGGATGGGCCATGGTCCCAGCCCGTGGGGGATGCTGCCCCCAACCACTGCAGGCAGAGGTGAGATGTGACAGAGATCAGAGACTGTAGGAGCCAGGAAAGGTAAAATGGTTACTATTTAGCAATGCGGGAGACCTGGTTTGATCTATGGGTTGAGACGATCCCCTGGAGAAGGGAATGCCTACCCACTCCAGTATTCTTGCCTGGAGAACTCCACAGACAGAGGAGCCTGGCCGGCCCCAGTCATGGGGTTGCAAAGAATCAGACATGACTGAGCGACTTTGATTTAGCCCTTTGCAGAAAAACTTGGTCAACTCCTGGCATGAGCACCCGACACTGGATGAGTGATCAGTAAAATGTGTCCATGGTTACCATTATTATTATTCTCTTGGTCTAGTTTTAACTTTCAGGTACCCCTTGCTTTTGGCTTCACGGAGAGACTATGAACCTGAAGTCCTTGGAAGGGTTTTGGGGGTGTCTCTGAATCTCCAGAGAATTTCTGTTTTTTTGTAGGTGAGGTCTTTTGGGGAGGGGCTTCATGACATTCATCTGATTCCTGAAAGAATCTGTGTTCTCAAACAGGTAAAGAAGCATAGGTTTGATGCCTTCCTTATTGCAGGCACTGATCTGTACTTTTTCTCTGGGCTGTTTGGAGGCAACATGTCTGATATTTGGGGGAGATTTTGGAAGGCCGTGGGGCCTCCCTCAGATACCCACGCCCCTGCCCAGGTGGGAGGGGCTTGCAGAGCACCAGGAACCGAGAGCCTTGGCTTTGCAGCCAGCAGACAGGGGTTCAATCCTGGCCTTGCCCTCCACTGGCCTGTCCGTTTCTCCGAGCCTCGGAGAAAACCCAACTCCCAGGCTGGGTTGGCCCTGGGAGGACTTGGAGGGCTGACCACAGTGTCTGGCACACAAGGTACCACAAAAAGGGTACCTGCTCTTATTATTATCACCATCAGCATCCCTGGACATTTAGAAGCTTCCCTCAGCTCCCCTGGAGCCCATGCAAAGCTGCCCCATGTCTGGCTAACAGGAGGTTTGAATTTCCACTGCTCTTGATTTGACTTTATCTTTGGTACCAGCGACTAAAGTGAGTTCATGAGACGTATTCATACAGTCAGTCTGCCAAACAGCAGGCCCCCAATTCTGCTTTTTTTAGAAGTTCAGTGGCTTCATTTGAACAGGGACAATAATAGACATTTCCTGAGAGTGAAATAAGAGATTGGAAGGTTCTCTGTTTCAAGAAGCTTGGCTGTTTCAGATTCTCCTGTTTTTGTTTTATTTCCCACCTGAGGAGTTACTCTGGACCTCGAGCTTGGATCTGTTTTCCCTCTAAAATGCTTCTCTCTGCAGCCCGGTTCCCTGGCCCAGTCATCCACAGCAGGCAAGTTCATTCCAGGGCCCAGTGACCACCTCTGAGAGGGCTGAGGGAATCTTCGGTGACAGGCCTGTCCTGGTCCACAGCCAGGCCAGCCCGGTGCTGTCTGCGCCCAGTTGCCGGGCGTGGTCCCATTCAGCAGGGGCCCAGTGGCTCCAGACAACAGCTGGAGACCAGGAAGGGAGACTTCCAGCTACAAGCAAATGTTGCTGCTTCTTGAGGTTGAAATGTTCTATCCCCAAAGTGCCCCTTTCAGCCAAGCAAAAACAATCCCCCACGGGGACCCGACCCTGCCACAGAGGAACAAAGGCGCCCCAGTTCTCTGTGTTCCAGAGACCGTCTGCAGTTTCAGGCACACACAGCCCAGTGGGGAGAGGGGATGGTCATGTGATCTTCAAGCTTGAAGACAAGGTCGTCCTTGTCCAGGCCTTTCGTCTCTGGAGGGAGGCCCTTGGTTGCCTGACAGAGGATGAGGCTGACGCTGCCCTGGTGCCAGCTCCTGGGTGGGCGGGTTTTAGTGTCCCATTTTGCAAGTTCAGAACAAGGAGACGAGGTCAAGGTCAGTGGTCCCGAGTCCGCTCAGATGGGCGGGAGGAGGGCTCGTCCTGGCCCTGCTTCAGGCAGGACAGGTGCCTGCGTTCTGACTGCATGTATTTTTCTGTTGCAGGCGGATCCGTCTCTAAGAAGTTCACCAGTAAGGCTGCCCCATTTGTTCTCCAATAGCCATTAAAAATATTAGTATTTTCCTTCAGGGGCAGGCAAGAGCTTCTGGGAAAGAGGAGAACTCAGAGAAAACGAACGCTCAAGTTGACACCGGCCTCTGAGGCGCCAGCTGAGGGTGGGGCAGGGGAGGGGCGGTGGTGAAACTGCCACGTCAAGGCACCACCTTCCGGAGAAGCGTCTGGAATGACTGCTGTGCCCTGCCCTCTCTGTCCCTCGATGAATCTCTGGAGCGATATGGCCTTCTAAGTTGAGGAACCAGTACTCTGTGGACAGCGGAGGAAGCGGCCAGTGGAACTTAAGGCCGCTGTCCATGAGTGGACAATTCATTTCAGAGGAGAAGGTGACTACTGACCAAACTTCTCAAACGAGGTAAAAGGGTGTTCAGATTTCAGTGAGCGCCGGCATCAGTCAGGGTCTTCCCCGGGATTCTGGTGGGTCTGGGGTGGGGCCCAGGAACCTACATTTCGAACAAGCACACGAGGGGTTCTCAGGCCAGTGGTCCAGGCGGCAGTCCGAGAAGCACGTCTGTGTCTAAGGTGGCAGTGCTGGAGGCCTTGCCCGGCCAATCGCTTCCTGAGAATTTGGACCTGGGGGCTTACAGAGCCAGCAGCAGCCTGATCCAGGCGGGGCGGAAGCCTGGCTCCTGGGGCTGCCCCCTCTCCCAGCCCTGCCCTGGCTCCCCTCCACCTGCCTGAGTGTGTCCGTGACACTATCCTCAGCTGCTCCTGCCCAGACACACCCCAGGGATGTCAGCTGTGCCTCCGCTTCCACAGGCCGCAGCCCCCAGGCCTGACCCTCCCTGGGCCTCAGGCCGCCTGTCCAGGTTCTGACAGTGCAGTCTCCACATCCCATGGGGACCTCCCTCGACTCAGCCCGACAGAGCTCAGCACGTTTCCTCTCTTTTCGTGTCCTTTACCGCAGAGACTGGCCTTTCTTTCCTCAGCAGCCAAGTCAGGACACTTGGGCAGCACCTTGTTCTTCACCTACCAGCTGCATTCCAGAAAACAAGGAACAGCTACCGCTTATTGAAAACATACCACAGGTAACAACTCATCACAGCCAGGTGACCTGAGCCCTGTAACTGCCCTCACCTAACAGGTGAGAAAACAGGTACCTGAGGGGCTGCTCACCCAAGGTCATGTGGCAGGTGCGGCGATAGGGGTGAGCCGGGCCCTGTGGAGACAGCTAGCTCTCTCTCAGGCCCTCCCCTCCCACCACAGCGCCGCTCTGGGGGCCCGGGTAGGCCCTCAGCATCTCTGACTGGCCTCCTCACCCTTGGTTTAACCTCACTCTGACCTATTTCCCGAGTGCAAGCGGGAAATGCTTCTCAACTGGGAACCTGACGCTGCTCCTCCACGGAAATCCTTTACAGGCTCCCTGTTCTACACCCCCAGCCTTGCAGCTGGGTCCCACAGGCTGATGCTTGGCTTCCTCAGGACCCACTGAAAGGGGCTTTGGGGGCACAGCCCTCACAGGAGAGGGCAACTCACACCCACGCTTCTTCCCTGTTGTTAAAAAGGAAGGGGTGGGTGGGGGGAAGGGTAGAGGAAGTGCCGGCTGCTCGGAAAGGCAGAGGGAACCATGTGGATGAGAGCCATGCAGCTTGCCAACCTCCTCGACCTCCTGAGCCAGGTGTGCTGTGCATCTTACGGGAGCAGACACTGGACTGACCGGCCTGAGGCCACCTCAGACCCGGGGTCCTGTGCCCTCGCCTGTGGCCGCCCTGTGGGTGTGGGATCCCAACTCTTCAGACCTCACCACTCGGAGATCGGCTGGGGGTCAGAGGCACAGACGAGAGCTGAGCGACTGGGAGGCAGTGACCTGGGGTAAGCCTGCGGTCCCCTAGCACAGCAACGTCCTGGCCCACGGTCTTGGGAGCCTCCTATAAACACAACAACCCTGGGCCCATCGCAGTTTCTACAACAATGAGAATATTTATTTTCTCCAGACGGTAAAAATAACATTTTTCTTTCTTTTGTAAAAGTTAAGTACCATTACATTCCATTTTCTTAAATAACAAAATCCTAAAAATATATATTAAATTGTATACAGTGCGTCACACTTCATCTTATATTTTAAAATACATGATGTTTCTATTTTATTCTCAAAGTTGCATATAAGAGCGTATTTACAGGTAAAGCCTTGTCATCCAGAGTCAGGAGCCCCTTGGGAAGGTGAGTCTGGGTGTGGGCGGTCCTGACGCCGTGAGGACCCCGCGGCAGCAGCCCCCACCCCCACCATGTGCTCCTGGCGACACGTCCTTTCTGAAGCAGCAGACTGACCTGGACTTTCCCCCACACCCCACTGCTGCCTCATTGAGTGTGTTCAACTCGGCAAGACGGGAACCTAGGAGATGGGCCCCCCGGGGTCTGCAGGCCGAGGGTGAGGCCCCATCCCCCTGAGCTGGCCAGCCTGAGCGGAGGCAGCTGCGGCTGGAAGAGAAACACCCCACACCAGGGCGGCTAAGCTGAGAGCCCCAGCCAGGAGGTAGAACAGTGAGGAAGGTAAACGAGACACCAGAGGAAACAATCAGAAGGTTAAACATTCCCAAGGTGGCAGCAAAAGCAGACATCAAACAGCAAGAGAGACTGGGAACCAAGAGGGCTGCAGGCTGTGGGCCGGCCCGGCTCCACGGGAGGCCGGGGTGTGGTCAGACCAGGGGCCGACCTCAGAGGCCGTCCACCTGCAAGTGCTCGGGAAGATGAAGTGCCAGGACTCACAGAGGCGTGGTGACACTGGGGTCAGGACGACCTGGCTGGATACGGAGCAGGCAGGTTCGACCACTCCTGCCAGGGGCTGACAATGGGCAGGGAGGCGGTTGGGGAGGGGGGCCCGCCCCCTCCCCCCTGGGTTTGGCAGAAGGGCCAGGACAGCTGCGCCTGCAAGTGCTCTGATCTCTGTGGGTTTCTGGCCGACTGGAGTCTTGAGCCAGAGCCCACATTTCAGAAGTTACAGCAACCTGGTTACCTCGCTCACGCCCAGAAAGTGGGGGGGCCTCAACCCTGTTCCGATGTGTGGGCACCTGGGTTCATTCCTCTTCCTTCTCTGTTGTGTGTGCCATTGGCCACTTGGGGAAGAACATGAGCCCTGTTCGCCTTCTCCACGGGCCAAGAGGCCAGGCTCCCCAGCTGGCCAGAGTGGGGTGTGGGCTGAGGAGGGGCCTGGGTCCCAGCAGCACCCCATCACCCCAGAGCAGGGATGCTTTGATCCACCACAGTCCCCGGAGCCTCTACACTTCCTCTTACCTAAGCCCGTGTTGTGTGCTTTTCTCAGGGTCACCCTTTCCAGTCCCCTCCAACCCCTACTTTCTCACCTCTGAAGTGGTTTCTTAGCAGATCAAGTGCTGCCCCCTTGGGTGTTCCTAGGTGTAAACACCTCCCCTCTTCTGGGGCAATTTGTGTCTCAAGTGTTTACTTAGGTGCAGGGGGCCCCTCTGGGCAGGTGACTGACAGGTTCCAGCCAAGGCCATGGCCAGGTCAGGCTTACAGACTTCGGCCTGGGACAATTTATGGCCCTCTCCCCCTGTGCCATTCTGAGGCCGGTGTGGGTTTCCAGGGCTGCTCCTGGGATGGTAAGTGGATCCTGGGTCACTGGGCTGCACCTGGGGTGGCAGGAAGGATAGCACTGGGCTTCCAGCACCTTGGGGATCTCTGAGAAAGGGCTCCTCCGGCTGCTCAGACACACGGTGACCTGAAGTCACCAAGTGTGACGACAGCAGGTGGGCCCACAGGACGCACCGGGGCCAGTGATCAGAGGGAGCCCGCAGCTTCGAGCAACTGCTCCTGGTCAGGCAGAGCCCTCCCGGCCGCGATCCCACATTCCCTCTGTGTTACTCAGGGACCTAGTGACCGCACACACCTGACACTTGTGTTTGAGAGGAGATTCCACAAAGGCCGGGAATAGCTTGGAGGGGAGACTGCACATGCCATACATCCCAGTGGTCCTTGCACGTGGCAGGCCTGTCTCCAGATCCCGGGGGCCGGCAGACAGCTGCTCTGGGGGAACTGCCTTTCCAGATCAAAGCCTCCCCCAGGGCCTGGGGCAGTGCCCCCGCCCTCCTGCGGGCTTGCTCCGTCTCCCACTCTGACTCTCCCCTCCTGCCAGCTCCCAGTGTCTCTGGCTGCTGGGGTCACCTCCCTGCGGCCCCACGTGGCCCTGTGTCTTTCTGGGAGCCGGGTGCACACAGCTGCCAGTGTGGCAGACCCCCAGGGAAGGCCAAACAAGGAGTAGCCCAGGGGCTGGGGGAGGGGGGCAAAGTGCCCAAACAGGGAGCGGTGAGGCCCGAGGCCTACGTGGCCACAGGAGAGCCTCTCTCTTAGAAAGGCCAGGCCCGCCCGCGGGGGCCGGGCCCGCCTCCCAGCTGCTGTGAGGGATGGCACTGACTCTACCACCCACGGCCACTGCAGCTGCAGCTCTCCATCTCCGGAGGCCTCTCCCGGAGGGGCTCCAGTTCCCACGCCCTCCCTCCGCACTCTGCACACCACTCTCTGTGGCTCCCCTCTGGGTCAGGGCAGGGGGGTGGTGGTGCAGGGGATGTGGGACCAGGGACAAGAGCCCTCTCCTTCCCACCAAGCCATTCCAAAGCCCACCCTATCCCCATAAGAAGGGGCATGGAGACCACCGAACGCCCAGGCCACGGGGAATTTCTCATCCTCTTTTAAAAGGAGGGAAAATTAAAGGAGGGACTGCTGGTGCCTGGGGTCATAAGATGCTGCCTGGATGCTCCGCCATATACACTGTTCTGAACAGACAGGCAGCTTAGGAGTCACCAGACGGGGCTTGGCTTGGGCTCCATGGGACCTCAAGCTGCTCAGGGACGAGGCCAGCAAACCCAGTGAGGAGTTACTGAGCACCTAGAAAAGCTTTTGGTGAAGTCTGCTGCATGAATGGCTGGACATTTCTTATGACCATCCCTCAAACCTATCATCCCTCAAACCTATCATCCCTCAAACCTATCTGCTGGTCACCAAGCTGCACAAAGAAGCCATAGAAAGTAGCCGCGGGTGAAGGTGTCAGGTTTGACCTGACGGCCTTCCAAGTTGGAGGAGACCCATCCTTGCCCAGAGCCCAGAGCCAGCACAGAGCATGGGCCTACATCATGGGTGGGGTGGCTAACGCCCAGGAGTACTGGACCAGGCCACCCCTCGGGAAAGCCTCAGAACTCTCTCTGCCTGGCCTGTTCCAAAGCAGAAAGACCAGGAGAAAGCCATCTGTGCATGGACAAAACTGAGAAGTGCTACTTACCCACTACCTGACAGTTGTCTAGAATGTACCTGAGCCCCATGCCTGACACAATCACCCCGTCACCTCAGGCCCCGTTGTCCCAACCCCTGTTCCTAGATCAGAGTGAGATGCAGGGGGCACAGACCGGGGACCTTGAGTCTCTCTCCTGAGTGTGGTGATGAAGCAGGTTGAATCCAGGCCAAGCGGCCCCTGTGTCAGGTGCCCGCCCAGTCAGAAGACTGCTGCCCCAGAGGAGGCCAAAGGTGAGGCAGGGAAGAGTCGGTGGAAGGAAACCATGGGAGAGGCAGTCCCCAGGGGCATCGAGTGCAGAGGGATGTTGTGTTCTGGGCACGGAGGGAGAGCTTTTAGTCACTCACAAGAGGATTACGGTCATCTGGTTGACTCTGACACTTGAGCTTCTTCTTAAAGATGGAAATCGAAGTAGAAGGCTCGTAAAAAATGCTCCAAATCTCCCCTGACGTCCCTGGTTGATGACAATCCCTAAGGTCCCCTGAGGCAGGAACGCGATGGGATCTGTTAAACAAAAATATCTTAATTTTTCAAGTAGAACAGAACTAAGCATCCAAAGCAACCTACCATTTCATGAGATACCTGCACCTATAAAATGGGACCCTCGGTGAGGAGGCCTGGGGAAACTTAACAGCTGCCTTTAGAGACTGCAGGGATCGCCAGGCACGTGACCCAAATCCCATGGCATGGCAGTGCAGTGGGGCAGGCCCCAGCTCAGAGTAACGAAGAACCTTCTAGCTGGTAGGATTATTCTAATCTGGAAAGGGCTGGCCTGAGAGATTATGAGTTTTCAAAAATCTTCTCTTTTTAAGCAGACAAACTCTTTTCGAATGACCTTTTCAGAAGCTCACCTACCTAAACAGGATGAAGGCAAACCTGCTCTGCTAGGAGTGGGCCCTGCCTTTCTCCCTGCCTGCCCCACTCCCTGTGTCAGCCCCTCGGGCTGCTGGGTGGGGAAAGTGCAGAGGGACTGGGTGTCAGGTGGGAGATGCACACGAGATTTGGGGTCTCGGTACATGGTGAGGTGCTGGGCCCCAGAGATTACCTCGCCCCCTCCCTGCCATCGGGGACACACAGACGGGACTATGCCTAAGAGGCTTCCCTGGAGTGTGTGAACAGTGATTCAAAAAAAGGAAAAATATATATATATTAGAAGCTCACTAAACAATAATAAGGACATTGTTTTCCCTGAAAAATGTACAGTGCAGGGTGGCAAGGCCTATGAGTAGTGCCAAAGTGGCCAAGGGCAGCCTTTACAGGGCAATAGAGGAGCCAGTATTTAATGTATGAAAGTCTGTGGTAGCCTCAGGGCAACTAAGCCCATGCATCGCAACCACCGAGCCTGTGGGCTGGAGCCCTTGAGCTGCACAGCTGAGCCCACGTGCCGCAGGTACTGAAGCCCGCACACCTAGTCCCTGTGCTCCACAATGAGAGAAACCACCGCAGTGAGAAGCCTGCGCACTGCAGCAGAGAGTAGCCCCCACTCAAAGATCCAGGACAACCGAAAACAAAAAACAAAAAACTCTGAGTCAGAGCACAAGCCAGAAAGTTGGGAAAAAGGTAGCTTTTACACCAACGCTCAGGAAGGCCTTGAAATGGAGGAAACTTTATGTCAATTATCTCAATAAAAGTAGGGGGAAAAGAGAAATGGAGAGAGCCTGGACTGGGAACCACAGGAAAGGCAGAGCAGAGGTCTAGGAAGATGAGCAAGCCCTTCTGTAGGTGCACAGCCTCCTGTGCATGAACAACCGCCCCTTTCCTGAGAGGCAGAACAGTTAAACCTGAATAGTGGAAATAAGAGAAGAAAAAAAATTTTTCCCCCAAATTGGTCAGAATTGAAGGGTGAAGCTATTATAAGCTTCCTAAATAACTGCTTTAAAATAATTATTAAACAGTAGTTAATAAAACTTCTCTGCCTAAGACTGTCTCACAGATTCTAGACGGCATCAGGAAACATACCTGGTATTACCCTAGGAATCTTTGCTCTTACGTAAATCACAAAACAGCACAAATCAGAACAATGGAAATTGTCCTGTTTTATGCCCAGACTATTTCAGTCCTCCTTGAAATGATATCCTCTAGACAGGGGAGCAAACACAATCCCTCAAACCTTAGTGAGATTTGTCCAGCTGGACAATTCACTCTACAGAGAATGAGAAATGTCTACGGCTGTACACTGCCCCGTGTTGAGCACTTTGGAATTGTGTTCTGACGTTATAAGTGTTTTCAGACAACTGAAACGAAGTAGAAAATTCCCTTCCCTTCCTGGGGCCGGGCAGCTCCCGTACTCACCTGAATGTGATGTGCAGAAGTATCTTTGCTACAATGGCTGTGACTGTGAGGATGAGGAGTGTTGCCAGGCCATACACTGTCCATCCTGCAAGTGTAAAACACAGGGGTGAGTTTGCACAAGGGGTGAGTTTCGGACTGGGTGTGAGTTCAGTTTTCAGGAGGAGGTCTGTGTGGAGCCCTGAGGGAGCCCTGGCAGCTCGGGGTTGGGGAGCAGGCTGGCTGAGGGGTTCCCGGCAGGTGGGTGCGGCCACAGGATGCAGCTGGAGCAGGGCTGGCATGGAGATCCAGTCCTTCTGAGCACCTCGCCTAGTTCCTGACTCCCCTGTGGAGAGGCAGGCAGTGTGGTCCAAAGCACACTCAACTCAGAGTCAAAAGGGGTGGTACACATTCCATCTCCACCGCTGGGACCACTGTGTGATTGCAGACGAGTTACATAACCTCTCTAGGCCTTGGTTTCCTCATCTGAGGAATGGGATGTGTCAACTGTGGAATGCTACAGATACGCAAAGGACAGGACACACAGGGAGGGGCTCTCCTGCCTGACTCCCTGCTTTGAGTCCTGCAGGGGAAAACCTTTAGAGCGGGGAATCACTAATGGTATCTGCAGCTCTACCAGCTCCTAAAGACTGCAATTTCCTCCGCAGAAAAGAGGGAGCGACAGTCTGTGTCCAATCAAGTCACCCAGCTTAGACCACAGGACTACTGCTCCCTCTCTACCCTACTCCTGTGGGGCCTGCCTTCACAGCTCAGGTCACTATTTGACTTCTCATTTTGCTTCTTGTCTTTCTCCTCCCACTTACAAGTGGCAGGACGGCAGGGATTTTGTATGGTTCTCTGTACAGTCCAGCACCTACAACACAGCCTAGCATCATTAAAGCACTTACAGATCTGCCCAATGACTGAGGAAAGAGCTCTGGCAACTGCCTACGCATTTAGCGAGCTACAAGCTGGGGCTGTGGAAAACACTGGATAAGCTTATTACATACCGTGTCCTAAAGGAGGTGAGCACTTTGCCTAAGGACTAAGGAATCAAGCCAGAGAGAAGATGTCCCTCCAAGGCCAGGACAAAGAGAGTCAATGGAGCCAGGACCCCCACGCCACCTCAGAAAGGGAAACACCCAAGAGCACCCTGTTTCTGTAATTGCCTAGGGTGCTGCTGCCAAGTTCTGTGGCTCCTACCCCTTTGATGGTGTCTTGGAACAGCTACCTGGCACAGTCTGGCGTGGGTGGCTGGGGCTGGTGGTGATGACATAGAGGACTTTGGAGGACCGGGCAGCGCTCACACTAAAGTTGGCCTGCTCCGTGATCACCTCGGCCAGCATCTGGTTGTCAGTGGGCTTCTCCTGTGGTGGGTCTTCCTTGATGGCTGGAAGATCAAAAGGAATTAGCTGGGGGAAAGCAGGTGGAGACGCCAAAGAGGAGGTGGCACTGGTTACAAAGGGGGCCGTTTTCTCTGGTTCAGTCCTGGGGGCAATTCTCTGCCCTGGCCCCAGAGCAGAACCTGCCAGGCTCTGGCTCTGAAGGAGCCATCTGATGTCTCTGTGTGGACTCCTGGACATGCTTTAGGGTGGTCCTTCCCTTGTGCCTCTGCAGCTATGGTCCCTCAGCCTGGAAGGCCCTCTTGTTTCCTATCTGTCTGCCCCAATCCTACATGTCCTTCCAGCCTGTCCCACCTGTACACTGGAGCCACATACTGACTGAACTCTTCTCTAGGCTCCTGACGTCCAGGGCAGAGACTAGGTCACGGATGCCCTCTGTGTACCCAGCACACATATCCACGGTACAGGGGCATAGCTCCATGTTAGGATGGTCTGAGGACAGTGAACCAGGATTTGGTGATTGGCAACGGTGTTCAGAGACAGGAGGATGAACCAAATGACCTCTTTGGAACCTTCTAATTCTACCAATCTCAGCTCTTTTAGTTATTATTTTAGCCTTTCCGTGAAAACTGTCATGCTATGCTAAGTCACTTCAGTCGTTTCCGACTCTGTGCGACCCCACAGACGGCAGCCCACCAGGCTCCCCCGTCCCTGGGATTCTCCAGGCAAGAACACTGGAGTGGGTTGCCATCTTCTCCAATGCATTGAAAGTGAAAAGTGAAAGTGAAGTTGCTCAGTCGTGTCTGACTCTTAGCGACCCCATGGATTGCAACCTAACAGGCTCCTCCGTCCATGGGATTTTCCAAGCAAGAGTACTGGAGTGGGGTGCCATTGCCTTCTCCATGAGAATGACTAAAACAGCAAACTCACAGGTGGCATCTCTTTTCTGTATCATGCAGCATGTACAAGTTATAAAACAGGAAGTGGGAAAACCTGCAAGTTGATTGGGCAGCTCCTGACACGCAAGAACCACCTGAGGTCCGCACATCATAACAAGGTGCAAGGGGGGCCCGAGGAGGCCGGGGCCTTACCTTGGTATAAGACGGCAAATCCCTGGGCCTGATTGATGCGATCAGAGAAGAAATACAAAATGATGAAATCCAGAGAGATGTTAAAGGATGAAGGTGGGCGGTGTCTCCCGTTGAAACGGACCAGGACGCGGTGGGTATAGCCATCCAGCAGCTCCACCATGTCTGCAGAATCCCGGATATCAAACAAGGTGAAGTTGAAGTGGATGTGAGCAGCTCCTGGGACCCGGATGGTCCAGTAACAGACCCTCCCCGCGGCATAGGCGTCGGGAAAGTCAGGGGAATACACCACAGAGGTCATGGCCGAGTAATTCCCACCACAGGCGCCAACCAGAGCTGCAGGAGACAAAAGGACACCAGCCCTCAATCGGGGGCTCGGCCATGGGGTTTGCTTTCCAACCTGTTACAAACAAAACTTCTGAGCTGATGGGATCCAGTCTAGGATGTTGTTTTTTTGTCTGCAAAACCAGACCATCTTATGTTTCAGGATCGAATCACAGAATGAGTAGCTTAAACCCTGAACAAATGACTGGAAGCTTTTTCTTCTCCCAGGAGACCTCAGAGTGAGCACACAGCATGGCAGTACAGCCCAGGCAGGGGCCGGGCTGGAGTCAGAGAGTCTGGGTTCGGGACCAGCTGGGCCGTGTGATCCCAGGGGCTCACTTCACATCCAGACCTCTCGCTTCTCTCGGCTTTGAGGGTGGAGAGACCACCACCTGCTCCCGTATCATATGAATGTGTGAGGACAGATGAGACAAAGCACATGAAAACACAGACCTCTCTGCAGGGGCTCTCAGTGAAGTGAGCGCCTCCCGGGTACCTTAGGGGTGCAAGGCTCATGGGAGGGGCCACACTTGTTTTTGAAGTGGGACACTGTGGCACAAGAAATGACCATCTGAAGACAGGAAGTTCCCTCATTACTCTGCACCAGCACATCTAATGTCTGGACCCCCGGTTCTGAGCGGCAGGTTCAGGGAAGGGGACACACCACTTCACAGTCTTATGTAGTGAGGTGAAGACAAGAGCCTAGAAATCAAAGTCCTCAAGAGGAAGGGCAGGCCCAGGATTTACAAAGCAGGCCAGGTTGGGGGGGCGGGGGGTGGGGCACCCACTTCCCTTTAGGATGTAGAAAGCTGCTTCCATCCTAACACTGAGAAGCTCAGAACTTTTTCTTCAACCCATCAGAAAGCTGAGGTCTCAAGACAACCAAGGGATTTTAATTCTAAAAAGTAAGAAGCTCCTCTGAGGAGAGTCAGGCCACACAAAGTGCTTCATCCTTGACAGAGCACAAGAATGAGAGCGGGCCACCATGAAAGCAAGGAAGAAGAAAGCAGTAAAATTTTAACAAATTTCTAAAGGCTGAATGTGGACCAGCCTCTCAGTCCAGGATGCCCGGAAGCCCCGGACACAACAGTCTGCACTCACTTGCACGCACTTCTGTGCAGGCCTCCAGCCAGTGCCCATGAGAATGACCAGGTGGGGCAGGAGACCAAAGGGTCCCCATTGGTGGGACCAGTGGGCAGGAGGTGATGAGCTGCTGCTGGGGGACAGGCCTGATGCCCTGCTCTCTTCCAGAACCCTCCTGGAGCAAAAGCCTGAAGTTGAGAGGAAGGGGCCACACACCCTTCTGCACTCAGGCCCCTGTCTGTCCCTGGGAGCTGCTGTTACTTTTGTCAGAGTAACCAGGAGAAGACTCATTGCCTTTGGAGGAATAGCAGAGGCAAAAGCCACCTGCCCCTGGCCTGCAGTAGGTGCTTAGTAAGTACTGCAGGTGAATGAATGCATAGCAGGGAGGCAGGGTCAGACAATGCGCAGGTCGGCTCCCCGGCCCAGGGTTCCCAAGCCTTGGACAGCACAGGGCCCGGAAGCATACTCACTGTCGAAGACGATGACCCTGCCATCGCCCCCACAGGGCTGGGTGTGGTCCCCGAAGCAGACGCTGCTGCACTCAGTACTGGCTGCCTCCCCGTACTTCCAGTAATCAGGGTCGTTTCCACAGAAGCAAGCGTAGCCCGACTCTATCCCGGCAAACTGCCATGACAGAGAGGCAGCACTTGGTAAGCGTCAGTCGGGGTGTCAGGTGGCCTGACCGGGTCGGCCCTTCGGCAAGCAAGCACCTTGTCTTCCCAGCCCATCTTCCCTGGATCCTCTACCTTGGTCCCGCCCCACCCTCACCGCACTTCACTACATGCTGACTTGTAACTGTGTACCACCACAGTGCTTCCCCTCCTGAGCATCCCTTACTTATGTTTGCGATTCTACTGTATTTAGCTCAGTTAAAGGCAGGGATCCCATTAACTTTAAACATTAATAACAGCTAAACATTTTATTGAATGTTTACTATGTGACAGGTGGTAAATGCTTTGAAGTTAGTGCTTATTGCAAACTTATTGTAGGCCCTATGAAATACATTTTTTAAATTAATTGATTTATTTATGGCTACCCTGGATCTTTGCTCCTGTGCACAGGTCTCTCTAGTTGCAGTAAGCAGGCTTCTCATTGCAGTGGCTTTGGAACGTAGCCT
Source organism: Bos mutus (assembly GCF_027580195.1). Lineage (NCBI taxonomy): Eukaryota > Metazoa > Chordata > Mammalia > Artiodactyla > Bovidae > Bos > Bos mutus. Next base: position 4,328,648 of record NC_091633.1, read on the forward strand.
CTAAAGCGCACGGGCTTAGTTGCCCTGTGGCATGTGTAACCTTCCCAGACTAGAGATCAAACCTCTGTTCCCTGCATTGGGAGGTGGATTTTTTCTTTCCTTTTTTTTTTGTTTTTTACTTTTCTTTTGGCAGGTGGATTTTTAAACCACTGGACCACCAGGGAAATCCCCTATTTAACATTTTTATTTTTATATTACCATACAATACAACTATTTTTATGGTGTACAGGCCTAAGGATTTTAACCCATGAATAAATTTGTACAACCACCACTACAATCAGGACACGGAACATGTGCAGTAACCTTTCTTGTGCTGTTGCTCTATAGTTCCCCTCTATGACCCCTCAGTTCAGTCACTCAGTGGTGTCTGACTCCTTGCGACCCAAGGACTGCAGCACACCAGGCTTCCCTGTCCATCACCAACTCCAAGAGCTTGCTTAAACTCATGTACATTGAGTCAGTGATGCAATCTAACCATCCCATCCCCTGTCATCCCCTTCTCCTTCTGCCTTCAATCTTTCCCAGCATCAGGGTCTTTTCCAATGAGTCAGTTCTTCCATCATGAGGCCAAAGTACTGGAGTTTCAGCTTCAGCATCAGTCCTTCCAATAAATATTTAGGACTGATTTCCTTTAGGATTGACTGGTTTGATATTCCTGCAGTCCAAGGGACTCTCAAGAGTCTTCTCCAACACCACAGTTCAAAAGCATCAGTTCTTCGGTGCTCAGCCTTCTTTATGGTCCAACTCTCACATCTATACAGGACTACTGGAAAAAACCACAGCTTTAACTAGACGGACCTTTGTCAGCAAAGTAATGTCTCTGCTTTTTAATATGCTGTCTAGGTTGGTCATAGTTTTTCTTCCAAGGAGCAAGCGTCTTTTAATTTCATGGCTGCAGTCACCATCTGCAGTGATTTTGGAGCTCAAGAAAATAAAGTCTCTTATTGTTTCCATTTTTTTCCCCATCTATTTGCCATGAAGTGATGGGAATGGATGCCATGATCTTCGTTTTTTGAATGTTGAGTTTTAAGACAGCTTTTTCACTCTCCTCTTTCATTTTCATTAAGAGGTTCTTCAGTTCTTCTTCACTTTCTGCTGTAAGGGTGGTGTCATCTGCATATCTGAGGTTGTTGCTATTTCTCCTGGCAATCCTGATTCCAGGTTGTGCTTCATCCAGCCCCGCATTTCACATGATGTACTCTGCACATAAGTTAAATAAACAGGGTGACAATATACAGCCTTGACTTACTGTGGAACCTGTCCATTGCTCCATGTATGGTTCTAACTATTGCTTCTTGACCTGCATACAGATTTCTCAGGAGACAGGTAAGGTGGTCTGGTATTCCCATCTCTTTAAGAATTTTCCAGAGTTTGTTGTGATCAACACAGTTTAAAGGCTTTGGCATAGTCAATAAAGCACAAGTAGATGTTTTTCTAGAACTCTCTTACTTTCTCTAGGATCCAACGATGTTGGCAATTTGATCTCTGCTTCCTCTACCTTTTCTAAATCCACCTTGAACATGTGAAAGTTCTTGGTTCCCATACTGTTGAAGGCTGGCTTGGAGAATTTTGAGCATTATTTTGCTAGTGTGTGAGATGAGTGCAATTGTGCAGTAGTTTGAACATTCTTTGGCATTGCCTTTCTTTGGGATTGGAATGAAAACTGACCTTTTCCAGCCCTGTGGCCACTGCTGAGTTTTTCAAATTTGCTGGCATATTGAGTGCAGCACTTTCACAGCATCATCTTTTAGCATTAGAAATAGCTCAGCTGGAATTCCATCACCTCCACTAGCTTTGTTCATAAGCTAGTGCTTATGAACACTTTGTTCATAAGCTAGATGCTTCCTAAGGCCCACTAGACTTTGCACTCCAGGATGTCTGGCTCTAGGTGAGTGATCACACCATCGTGGTTATCTGGGTCATTAAGATCTTTTTTGTACAGTTCTTCTGTGTATTCTTGCCGCCTCTTCTTAATACCTCTGCTTCTGTTAGGTTCCTACTGTTTCTGTCCTTTATTGTGCCCATCTTTGCATGAAATGTTTCCCTTGGCATCTCCAATTTTGTTGAAGAGGTCTCTAGTCTTTCCCATTCTATTGTTCTCCGCTATTTCTTTGCACTGATCACTTAGGAAGGCTATCTCATCTCTCCTTGCTATTCTTTGGAACTCTGCATTCAGATGGGTATATCTTTTCTTTTCTCCTTTGCTTTTCGCTTGTCTTCTTTCCTCAGCTACTTGTAAGGCCTCCTCAGATAACCATTTTGCCATTTTGCATTCTTTTTTGGGGGGATGATTTTGATCACAGCCTCCTGTACAATGTTATAAAGCTCCATCCATAGTTCTTCAGGCACTCTGTCAGATCAAATCCCTTGAATCTATTTATCACTTCCGCTGTATAATCGTAAGGGATTTGATTGAGATCATACACTAATTAGTTTTCACACTATAGTTTTAACTTTTTAAGACTGTCATACGCTAGAGACCAAATGTCCATGTCTGCCCCTCCCCTGCAAATTTATATGTTGAAACCTAATTCCCAATGTGATGGTACCTAGTGGTGGAATCTTTGGGAAGTGATTCACGAGGGCTTGTGCTCATGAATGGGATTAGAGCCTTTATAAAAGAGACCCCCTTTCCCCTTCTGCCATGTGAAGACATGGTGAGGAGACAGCCATCTATGAACCAGGAAACAAGCCATCACCAGACACCAAATCTGCCAAAGCCTTGATCCTGGACTTCACAGTCTTTAGGACTTTGAGAAATGAATTCTTGTTGTCTTTTTTTTCAATTGGAATATAGTTGTTTTACAATGTTGTGTTAGTGAATGCTTGGTTTAGACCAAGTATTTTGCACAGCAGTCAGAATAGACTCAGACACACTATACGCAGAATCGTATTCCGAGGCCGGCTCCTTTCCCTCAGCATAGTCTCTCTGAGGCTCTTCTGAAATGACCTAGAGTTTGCTGAGTGGCAGTTTATTGCATGAGTATACCGCAGGTTGCTAATCCATTGAGTTGTTTTGTTTTTCATGATTATAAAACAGAGCTGCTATAAACACTTGTGTATATTTCTGTGTGAACATAAGCTTTCCTTTCTCTAGGGTAAATATCTAGAAATGGGATTTCTGGGTTGTAATTTCTCTACCTCATTAATATTTGCTTTTTTCCTAAAAAAAAAAAAATGACAGCCATCCTAGGTTATTTATTGTATGAAATGGTATCTCATTGATTTTCATTTGCATTTCCCTAAAGACTAGTAATACTGAGCATCTTTACCGCACAAAGTGTAAAAAAATTTTTTTGATTATGTGTAACATAGGTAGAATGTTGAGCACATTTTCATGTGCTTATTGGCCATTTGTACATCTTCTATGAAGAAACATCTATTCAATCCTTTGCTCATTTTTTAATTGGGCTGTTTATCTTTCTATTGTCACACTGTTAGAGTTCTTTATATATTTTGGGCATTAGATCTTTATTCATATATATGTTTTGCAAATATTTGCTCTATTCTGTGAGTTACTCTTTCACTTTCTTAATAGTGTCCTTGATACACAGAAATTTTAAATTTTGATGAAGTCCAATTTATTTTTTCTTTGATTGTCTGTGCTTTTGGTATCCTAACTGAAAAAATCATTGCCTCATCCAAGGTCATGTGTATCTGTACCCATATTTCTTCCTAAACCTTTATAGTTTTAGCTGCTACATGTAGGTCTGTGATCCATTTTAAATTAATTTTCATATATGAGGTAGGGGTCCAGTTTCATTTTTTCCATGTGGATATCTAGTTGTCTCAGCATTGTTTGCTGAAAACACTTGTTTTTTTCCCATTGAATGATATGGCACCCTTGACAAATATCAATCAGCCATAAATAATACTGTCAATCAAGCGATTGGTGGCTTGCAAAAGATTGAGCATGTAAGTAAATCTATGGAGGATAATGGGAACCAGGTTTCTTACTATTAGAGAAGGGGGCCAGAGAAAACTGGAATGAAGCCTGCAGTGTTGGACAGGGATTGATGTTACTCAGTACAGTGCATGGTTTTCTGACAGATATAATAAATAACATGTATTTATTATATACTATGTATACTATATACTATATCTTTATATATAAAGATATATAATAAATTGTTCATTAATATAAATGATAATGTGGCCATAAATAATAATGTCTGGACTCTAAATTCTATTTCCTTCAGCTTATATGTCCATCTTTATGCTAGTACTGTAGCTCTTTTTTCAGTATATCACTGTTCCCAGGCCCTCTTAGTGGAAAGAGCTAGGAAATACATATGTATATACAAACACACATACACACACTTTTATATTTATGTTTCTTTCCTTTTTGTTTTCTTTCGCTGCATCATGTGGCATGTGGGATATTATTTCCCCAACCAGGGATGAAACCTGTGCCTCCTGCAGTGGAAGCGTGGAGTCCTAATCACTGGACAACTACCACAAGTCCTATGTATTTATTTCTGTATATTGCTCCCTACATATATATCAGAAACCATGCACTATACTAATAACATCAATCCCTGTCCAACACTGCAGGCTTCATTCCAGTTTTCTCTGGCCGCCTTCTCTAATAGTGAGAAACCTGGTTCCCATTATCCTCCACAGATTTACCTAACATGCTCAATTTTTTTGCAAGCAACCAATCACTTGATCATGTTGGGCCAATTGCCTCGCTCAGTCCCTGCCTCAAGACAGGCCTTGAGCACTGCCAGTCTATTCTCCTTGCTTGGGCCTGATTAATGGCCTTTTGATGAAATTATTAAGGAAAGAATGAAGGATGGAAGGAAGGGAGGGAGGAAAAGAGGGAGAAAAAGACTTCTTTTTTTGATATAACAAACAATAGCATTATTGAACTTTAATGACTAGAAAATGGACAGGATGGGAAGAAAATATTTTGGACTGGTATCCAGGCAAGGGCCCCTTAATGTATCAAAGTAGTAACCACTACCTTGGCTTATTCTCAGATCCACCCCCCTGGAGCCAGAGACCTCTCTGCTTATAACACACAGGGGCTGGAGGAAACACATGACTCTGCTGGAGGTCAAGCTGGATGCAGGTACTGGGGTGTTTCCTTTTATCTCTCAGTCTTTGGACAGAGTGCTGCCTCATGCCCCAGAATCCCAAGCCCCACTCTTCCTCCAACTTCTCTTTGGCAGAAAAGTACAGTTGTAATGGCTTCACAGGTGGTTGTTGTTTCTAACAATTTAAATGATTTAAATATATTTTAAATAATATCTCAGCAGAATGCATTTAGACCTTTATCTTTTTCCATAGGTATAAAGCTCAGAACTATTACCTTGAACCTTTGACTCCGACAAAAACTGATGCAGTTTTGTATGGTGAGTTTGTTAGATGTTTTACTGGTGCCAGTTAGAGGAGGTGGGTTTCCATGATCCTTGTAGCAGCCAAGGTTTCCAGGCACTAGAGAAAAAAGAAAAACAAAAGAACTTGACAACATCTAGCTGTGAAACACCAAGAAGGAAAGGCGTGTTGTGCCAGGTACTTTCATCTCAGCCCATATTTCCATTCCTAAAGTGCAAATAAATAGCAAGCAGCAAGTGTTAAAAATGGAAGTCTTGGTGCCCTCTGCTAACTGCTACATCTTTGTTTTATTTTGACGAGTATGTGAAGCCCATAAAACCGACCCTAAGACATTTTTTACTTGTTCAATATTGATAGAATTTAGTATTGACAAGAACTAGGCATAGATTCCGAAAAACAGAGAAGCTACAAGACACAAATTATGTCTCAGAGTCACTGGAGGACAAAAAAAAAAAAAGGGCTTGGAAGCTACCATCCTATGCCTTGTGCCTCCCTAGTCCCCTCAAAAGCCCCACAAGTTGGTTTTACCAGGTCGTTTCGTGAATTTAATAGTTCCCTATTGCCGCTGTGATCAATGACCGCAAACCTAGTGGGTTAAAGTAGCATAAACCCATCATCTTACAGTTGCGGAGGTCAGAAGTACTAAATGGGTCTAATGGGACTAAAATCAAGGTGTCAGCAGAACTCTGGCTCCTCCTGAGGCTCCAGGGCACAACCTGCCCCTTGCTGTCTCCTGAAGAAGCTGCCCTCATTCCTCAGCTGTGGCTGCACCACTCCAGCCTCTGCCTCCCCCCCTGCTTCTGTCATCACACCACCTTCTCTGCCTCTCATCCCCCTGCCTCTCTGTTACACGTCCTGTGTGATGACACTGGCCCACCAGGGTACTCCAGGATCATCTCCCCATGTCAAAATTCTCATCTGCATCACGTGTGCCACGTAAGGTAACATGTTTGAAGATTCTGGGGGTTACAACATAGACTTCTGGGGGAGGGGGATTATTCTGTTTGCCACAGTGGATGTATTAGTGTTTCACAAGTACAAAAGTCAGATGGTCTGGTCTAGTAGAAAAAGCTGCAACTGAGAATAAAGAAACCTAAATATATGTGCCCCCACCTCCTGGTGTTTGTGCCCCTGTGTGATTCCCTCCCCTCGAGTGTGGGCTGGACAAGTGATTTGTTTTTGCCCAACAGAATGTGGTAGAGTTGAGGGGAACTACTTCTGTGACTGGACTACAAGAGCTGTGACTTTGGTCTTGCCAGTTGACTCTCTCTACTGCCTTCTTGGCTTATATACTCTAATAAAGCAATGTATCACATCAGAGGTCATAAGAATGGCCTTCAGCCAATAGCCAGCAAGGAGCTGAGACTTCCAGTTTCTGCAGAGACTGAATCCCACCAACAGCTATGTGTGCTTGAAGGAGATCCTCCCCAGTAGACCCTTGAGATGAGACCCGGCCCTGGCAGACGCCTCACCAGAGACCTTGAGGCAGAGGACCCAGCTCAACCATGTCCAGATTTCCTGACCTACAGAAAGTGTGAGGTGATAAATGTGTGTTCTCGCTAAATTTTAGAGTAGTCTGTTACAGCAACAGATGACTAACACACCTATATAACATGCATCTAAATATATGCTCATTGAATAAAGGAATAAAGGAAATGGACAAATTATGGCTTCCTAGGTGGCTCAGCGGTAAAGAATCTGCCTGCCACAGGGTCGATCCCTGGGTCAGGAAGATCCCTTGGAGAAGGAAATGGCAATCCACTCCAGTATTCTCGCCTGGGAAATCCCATGGACAGAGAAGCCTGGTGGGCTACAGTCCATGGGGTCACAAAGAGTTGGACACGACTTAGCGACTAAACGACAATGGACAAACGGACCTCTCTTCCCCTTAGTTTTTCATCTGTGTTATTTATGAAATCACTCCACCATCAGATGAAGCCCTTTCCCTATGGTCTCTATTTGGCTCCTTACAGTTCACATCACTCAAGATATAAGACACAAATGAGGTCTGGTCCTAGAAGCACTTCTAAGCCAGTCAGAATTACATATTATCCAATTCCAAAGTGAGACATATAGATTCTTAGAAAGTACTTTTTGTTTAAGACTGGAAAGCAGCATGGTCCAATTGAGTAAACTTTACACCCATACTAGTTTTTGGCACATAAGAATACACACACGTGCACACACACACACACACACTTTTCAATTTCTGCCACCATCTACATCTAACCAGCTCATTTTAAACTGGCAGGAAGCTAACCCAAAGAGTCACCCTCCCCTCTCTACGCCAAGTGGTTACCCTTCTCCCTTGCGTCACACATGGGTCAAATATAACAAATGTGGCTCACCACACAAATGTTAAAATGCATCTTTCGGAAACAAACCAAATCTCTATAGTAGCAAATGTAAACAGAAAAGATCTAGGCAGTAGGAGTTCAGCGTTCAGTGGGGGCCTGGCTTGGCAATGGCTGGGCTTTAGAGTTTAAACAAATGCAGTGAGCTAAGCATCTCTAGTTAGGGGTGAATCATATAGGCTTGTTAAAGGGGCCTTACACATGGAAACCTGAAGCATGCGTTTAATGGTTTTTAATAAGAGCTACTTGATCGTGATCATCTTGGTCATTTACTCTGATTTCTGTCTCATTTATTCCATTCCATGCTCAAAAATAGGCATGTTATTATGTATTCATTTATAGACAGCCTAAGGCACAGAACCATAAATGTTAACATTAGACATAAACAAGGTCGTGGTTTGCGTGGATGCAGCTGGAACCTATCAGGTTTATTCACAACAATTCGGTGAGCAAATTCAGGGAGCTCATGTTCAGTTCCAGGAGGGCAGTGAGGCTCCAGAACACCCTGGGGAGACAGAGCCTGGAAACCAGCCCACACCGTGCTGCTGCTCCCTGCGTCTGGACAACGGTGGCCTTAGTATCGTCCTTGACACCATGTCAACCGCCTGCCAGACACTGTCCATTCTACCTTCTAAAATACTTCAGACACCTGTCCACCTCTCTATCCAAGCTGCTATTTCCCTGGTTTAGGCCACTGTCCCCGCCCTTTCGGGGCTTCCCAGGTGGTGCTAGTGGTAAAGAATCTGCCTGCCAATGCAGGAGACACAAGAGATGTAGGTTCAACCCTAGGGCCAGGAAGATCCCCTGAAATAGGAAGTGGCAACCTGCTCCAGTATTCTTGCCTGGAAAATTCAATGGACAGAGGAGCCTGGTGGGCTACAATCCTTGGGGTTGCAAAGAGTCAGACATGACTGAGAACATACACCTCTCCCACTCAGACTATTCTATCAGCCTCCTATTCCATCTCCCTGTTTCTAGGCTCCCCCTACTCTAATCTAGTTAGTACACTGCAACCAGAATAACCTTTACAATACATTCCAGGCAGAAGGAAGGCCAAGGGCAAAGGCCTAAAGCAAGAATGACCTTGGTTTTTGCAGGAACACAAAGAAGTGAGTGTGACCAGTGAAAGAGAGACGGGAAGGCACCAGGAGCTACAGAGGTATGCAGGGGCCTTGCCTGAACCCTCAGAGCTCCCGGGTCATCCTCTAGGATCAAGTCCAAACTCTCACGTGGGACCCAAGGCCCTACCTGATCTATGCTGCTCCTCTATATCCCACCCCCTCAGCATCACCCTCTCTCTGTCCCTCGGCTCACATTCTATATGAAACCCAAGATACATTATAGTGTATCTGCAAGTTGCCCACATGCACATGGCTCTCTGGCCTCTGGCCTTTCTTACAAGCTGTTCCTTCTGCTTAGAACAATATTCTCTGCCTAGGATGGCAGCCTGAGCATCATTCCCCTTGGGAAGCCCCACGGGCCTCCTGTCATCCTCCCATTCCACAGAGAAGGTTGCACACCCCTGTGGTGTGCTCCTGTAGCAGCCTGTGTGAAACCTGATTCTAAACACCTGTTTATGTCTCACTTGTCGATTAACCATGAACTTAAGGGCTAGACTGTATCTTCTGCACACCATTGTATTCCCAGGGTCTGGTATGGTCCCAGCCATACAGTGGGTGCCCTGAAACTGGGTGCTCAATGAACAAATGTGTCCCATGTTGCCAGCTAAACTCATGGAGAGTGTGAGTTAAGGTACCTGTCAGGCAGCAGGGAATCAAGACTGCAGAGCAGAGTGAGAGGAGAGCTGACCTGCATCTTGACGTCCACTTAGGTTTTGACTCCTCGCTGTCCTCTTTGGCTGGAAACGCCACTCCAGATAACCAGGTTCTCCATTAGAAGTTAACTTTAAAAGGTAAAATTCTATCTTCATCATGTTGGATGAAACTTTTCAAAAATGCATTAGATAATTAAAAAAAAAAAAACTTTGTTTAACCTACGTACTTTGTTTCTTGGTGGCTTGAGGTCACCAGATGTATGTCACCAAATGGTCCCAGACTGTGTGCTTTCCTGTGTCTGACTCTAATAGTTAATCAGTCTCCATGGTTACAGCTGGGGCTGCTGAACCCTCAGAATATTAGCACTGGAAGGAGTCTTAGTGTCTACTTGCTACTGTCAGTGCCTGTGGTCTTGGCTTATCTTCTTAATTTGCTGCTTCTTAGGCTTAGGCTTATGGACTTCACTGGTGGCTCAGATGGCAAAGAATCTGCCTGCAATGCAGGAGACCCAGGTTCAATCCTGGGGTCGGGAAGATCCCCTGGAGAAGGAAATGGCAACCCATTCCAGTATTCTCGTGTGGAGAGTCCTATGGACAGAGGAGCCTGGTGGGCTACAGTCCGTGGGGTCACAAAGAGTCGGACACAAATGAGCGATTAACACTAAAAACTAAGTAGGCTTAGAACAAAACTATCGAGCTTATTAGAACTGTGTGGAAAATAAGAATAGTTTCTGAAAGAGGGAAGGCCTCTATGTTTCCTTCTCGATTTTAGCTGTCCATACAGTAGCTCAGAGCTTTGTTTGCCTGCTTCCCAGCTCTTGGCAATGTTCTGAAGGGCGCAGGTGCTACCATCACCTGTCCAGAGGCAAGCAGCGTGTTGCAACAATCACAAACATGGGCTTTAGACAGACGGGCCCAGGGTGAACGTGGGTCCCTCTGCCACAGCCTTTCTAAGCTCAGGTTCATCCACAGTGGATGATATGGGCCTCAAAGGGTTCTGGTGAGAATTAAAATTAGATAATGTAAATAAAGTAACCACCACAAGGCCTGGCAATATAGTATGCGCTGAATAAACACCGTTTGCTGTCATTACATACAAAAGGCTTTCACCATTTCCCACACAAACCAGAATAACCTGCTGGGTTCATAGAAGAGTAAAGAAGCACTGAATTAAAAGATAAGATCAAAGGCAGTTATCTTGGAAAACTAGATTTGATTCCAGATATTAAAATGTTAACCTCTGCATCTGGGTAGATCCAGTGCACTGCCATGCAAGCCTTTCCCATGAAACCCAGAGCCCTTTCAGGAAGGCAGACAGGAGATGGGTTTCCTAGGTGACCGAGAAGAAGCCACAGTTCGGCCAGACTAAGGGCCCTGAGTGGGGGATACATGAGAGGCTGTTCTCCCTGGAGAGCAGAGGTCAGCTCCAGAGGGGAATGCTCACTCCACAGCTTTTCCCTTGGCATCCCTCTCCTGATAAGGCCAGTCTGGGAGCTAAATGAAAGTGACTCCCTAAGATGAAGGGCTAAGTCTGCAGACATGTTAGTCCCTCGACGCTCTGTGCACCGCAAGGCCAGCCTTTGAGGGCTGTCGCTGCTGCTGACTCTCACTGGAAAGTGTGGCTCCAAGTCTCGCCAGAGAAGACACGTCATTGTCGTCTTCAAAAGCATGACTGGTCAGCTGAGTGGATTTCCAGACCGTGTCCCACCCTGAGTTCTTCCCAGAAGCAGGGAGGGAAAGTCAATTTGTAAAAGGATATTTGTTCTCAAATTCCTTTTTTACTTTCAAGACCACTTTAAAGTCCTGTGGCTTGGTCATGCATTTTTTTTCTCTTACCAAAGAGGGTTCCACATTTTCAATTAAAAATCATCTGAAAATATAAATGGACCCCTTGTTTACCACATTTGGTGTTTTAAAATGTGACAGTTAATTACCAACAACCTTTTCAGAGATTCAGGGTTCTTGACAGAGGTAAAAGTTTTAGAGGTAGCTGAGGGAAGATGGTTCTTTCTTCAGATTAACCCAGGAACTACTGTCTTTTCACTGCCACAGGCAACTGTTGGGAAGCAACCACGGAGACTTGCTAAACAGCCTTTACAACTGGATATAACTGTGGTCTCACTTTGAAGGTGCACCTCACACCTCCACAGGGCCTCCATGGCCAACAGCCCTTCTCTGAGAACCGTCTTGGAGGACCTACTGTTGGCTGGGGGCAGGCCTACGAGCCCCATCCTTGGCCACTGCTGACCCCCACTGGGGTCACCAGACTCCCTCTCCCAGGAAGTTGGAACTAGGATTCTAGGTACTGAACTACAGGCACAGGACTTGTGGGATTCGGTCAAGCCTGGATTAAGGCAACAAAGCCACATCTGGGCCACGTGAGTGGATAAGTGAGCTGATTCTGCTGATCCACAAAGAGGAAGAAGAATGGAAGCCATACTGAAAGAGAGGGGCAGAGTGAGACTGTGCGGTCCCACAGACAGATGGTAAGTGTGGGCACCTCCTTCCCAGGTTCTGGGACACAGGGATTGGATTCTGTGATATTCTCCCAACACCCTTCCAATAAATCTCTTGCGCTCGAGTTAGCTTGAGTGAGTTCTATTCCTTGCAGACAATTCCTGACAAAGAAAAAAGCCTGCCCTTTATTGTAAAAGTTCAATCTGAATAAAAATCTTCAGCTGGTAATTTGCATAAGAAGTCCTGATCCATCACTGTGTTGTCTACTGCCAAATCTGAGAGATCTGTTTAAGAAACCGGAAGCAAAGTTTCTCTCTTGCATTTTAGAAAACTCTGCCCTGGCTCTGGGGAACATCTTTTACATTTTCTTACAAATAAAATCTGGCTCTTCGGAAACTATGCAGCGATTGCTTGTTTTACTTTTTTACACTAAATAAAGATTTTTATTAAGCACTGTAAGTTGTATTCAATAGCCTTCAGATACACCACACCACAACCCATCTACAATCAACCAAACCCAGCAGCAGTTCATTCTTGCACAATCCTTGAGTTAGGGTGAATCTTCCTTCAACATACAGTCAGGTCCTATTCAGGTCTTGTGGGCAGGGACTGGGAAATTACATCTCATTTCTGATCACTAATGTGTGATGAAGCACATCAGAGAATTATATGAAAACAAATAAATGATTCTGTTTTCAGTGTACACTGTTTGAAAGTATTAACAAAACACCGAAACGATATATGTATACTGGCTTCTAGTTTCCCGCTACAGAAGGCGAGGTGGGGTGGGGCGGGGCGGGAGGCGGGGGCGAGTGGGTGAGGCTAATTATTATAAACACCATAATGTCATTCACTACCTTCTGCCTCCACACTGGTGCCTCAGGAGCCGAATTTGCTCTTCTGGAGGAGAGGGGAATAAGGAACTAAGTACACGTGAGATGATGCCACTGATAGTCCTATCAGATGACCAGTCATTTCAAAGACTTCCCTCAGAGCATCAATAGGTTAGGTGTGGATTATTCCATACTCTCAGCCCATGACCATGAGCACCCTGTATTCCATCCTGTCCACCTACAACTTCCATTAAAAACCTGACAGTTGCCAGCTTGGTCCAAGTCCTACCATAACATGGCCACACTCTAACTCTGCAACTTTTTTTTTTTTGGCCATGCCATGTAACATGCAGGATCTTAGTTCTCTGACCAGGGATCCAAACCAAGCCCCATGCAAGTGAAAGCATGGAGTCATAACCACTGGACCTCAAGGGAAGTCCCTCTACCTCCATAACTTTATTTCTAAATATCAGTTCTCATTTTCAGTCACTCTGATTCTTTTACTCATGTCTCGGAGTTTCATAGCGACTCACCCAAATAAGTAAGTAAACAAGACCTTGTCTTCCCCTATGAAATTTTACCCTTGGGGAAGGCAGGAAAAGTTCCTAAGGGTTCTGACCCCCATACGACCCTGATGTATCACAGAGACAGTTCTCCTCTGGCAGGAGTCCCTTCTTGAAAGTTAATTTCTGGGGATAGAACGTGGTAGACTGTCTCCAAAGGAGGCTCTAATCATTTCCTCCCTCCCCATACATGTGTGCGACTCCCTACTTTCGACTTGGAACCAATTTCCTCTCCTCTTGAATCAGTACTGACCTTGTGACTTGCTTTGATTAAGAGAATATGGTGGACTTCTGAGTTCACCCCCTAAGAGGACTGGCAGCTTCTCTTGGAAGCCGGCCACCCTATAAGAGGTCTAAGTATGCTGCTGGAAAGAGAGGCTGCCCAGGTAGGGGGCTGAGGCCAGCCTGGACATCCCGTGGGTATCCCAGCCCCAGCAGAGGCCCGATGGATGCAGACACCTGACTGAGTCCAGATGACAGCAGGAGGAACACAGCCAAGCTGAAACTCAGCCAATCCACAGAGTGAGGAGGTACGACAAGCTATTGTTGTTTTGAGACACCAGGGCTTTGGGGTGGCCTGTGATGCAGTAACAAGACAACCGAAACACCTTACTCGACAGAAGGTCAGTCCGAGTTCAGGAGGAATGGTATGGTACTGCTGTGTCTCTGGGAAGAGAGCTCAGTTTGTTGACTCGAACTTTTTTTCTGGACACCACAAACATCCCAGGCAAAGAACCACAGAGGCATCCTTTATTCGTCCTGCTGTTTCATGCCGTATGTATTTCACTTGTCATCAAGTTCTGACTCCTTCCTATAAGCGTCTTGGATGAACCCTTCCTGCATGATCTCGCTGCCACCACCACAGCCGAGGCCCTCATCCCTCTGTTTTGAAATCTACGCCTATCCTCCCCTCCCCAAACATCCCTCCTCCATCCACCCTATAACGGACACTGGGCTCATCTTCCTGAATGAGGAGGGCTTTCCCTGTATGTGAGCCTCAATCTAATCAGCCCTGGTGTTCAAGGTTCCCACCCAGTTCCTCTCTGTCCACTCCTTTCCTTGGGCAGCGTAACTCCCACCGACATGCACAGCAGTCCCGTGTCCTTCCTCTGCGTCTCTGTCTGGCTGTTTGTTCCCTGACCTGTGGGGCCCTGACCGCTCCAGCTCCATCTGGCCTTTCTCTCTAATGATGCCTCCAGCTCCCCAACCCTCACCGAGCCCTCTCAACTTCAAAAACTCACAGCTCTCTACCACATAACTCAATCTTATTTATATAATTGGTGGCTGGTCTCCAATTTTCTCCTGTGTTTATAGCTCAGATTCCTAATTACATCATAAGATTGAGGGTGGGACTATTCCTTATGTTCATGTGTATTTTTTACAGGCCAGTGCTGGTATAAAGATTATCAGTAAAATTGTCCTTACTGATCTGAATGATTTTCCCTTTTTAAGCTATTAATATGCTTTAGAACATTTTTGAAATGCAACGTATATAACTATCGCTGAGGAAAATGTCCATTTGGTTCAGAAAGTCTGAATTTTTTAATGAGAAATTAAATAACATCCACTGCCAAAAACAATGAGTAACAGAGATATGCCTGTTCTGAAACCATAAAACTGCACTGTCAGAGGAATGCAGGGCATCCGGTGTTCCCTGAGCACAGGGTCACACCAGGCCCCTGGGGAACAGCCTCCGGGCAAGCAGTTGAGGCACACTCCAGGGCCCTGGGGCCAATCAGATAATGCAGGACTGAACAGCAATAAAATGAAGGTTGGGAAGAACCTGTTTAGGAATTGGATATTAGGAACACGCCAGTGGTAGTCCACACCTTGGACGCAGCACAGGCCACCACAGGCCCTGCCCGTACTTTTCTGCCTACCTTCTGCTAGGTCCCTGGACTCGGAGACATGTGTATTTTACTCATTTAATCTTCAAAATGACCCTGGAAGGTAGAGATGAGGAGACCAAGGCTAAGAGAGGAGTCACTTTGCCGTGAGCTATAAGCAAGTGATGATTCCAACCTAAGGTGAAGGACTTTGGAGGCTGAGTTCTTTCCTCTGGATCGTGTTGTCTCTTCCTGGGAGAGATACGACAATCACATCAGCAAGCACATCTGGTGAGCATTTATTACAGCCTGCATCCAGTCCCATCACTTCATGGCAAATAGATGGGGAAACAATGGAAACAGTGATAGACTTTATTTTGGGGGGCTCCAAAATCACTGTAGATGGTGCCTGCAGCCATGAAATTAAAAGATGCTTGCTCCTTAGAAGAAAAGCTATGACCAACCTAGAGAGCATATTAAAAAGTAGAGACATTACTTTGCCAACAAAGGTCTGCCTAGTCAAAGCTATGGTTTTTCCAGCAGTCATGTATGGATGTAAGAGTTGGACTATAAAGAAAGCTGAGCACCAAAGAACTGATGCTTTTGAACTGTGGTGTTACAGAAGACTCTTGAGAGTCCCTTGGTCAATCTTAAAGGAAATCAGTCCTGAATATTCATTGGAAGGACTGATATTTTGGCCACCTGATGTGAAGAACTGACTCACTGGAAAAGACCCTGATGCTAGGAAAGATTGAAGGCAGGAGAAGGCAACAACAGAGGATGAGATGGTTGGATGGCATCACCAATTCGATGGACATGAGTTTGAGCAAGCTCCAGGAATTGATGTTGGACAGAGAAGCCTGGTGTGCTGCAGTCCGTGGGGTCACAAAGCGTTGGATACGACTGAGAGACTGAACTAAACTGTTAAAGCCTGCACTGTGCAAGGGGCTGTGGAAGACTGTTAAAATATATGGTTTGAGGGGGGAAAGCCCCCATAAATTCTATTAGCACCCCTCCGTAAACAGACACACAGTCCAAGCAAAATGAGAGAGCCCCACTGAGCAAATACAGGTTTCAAAGAAACCTCGGGTCCCCACCACTTTAAGGTCTGTCCCTCACAGAGATTCCAGAACCTATGTCTGTATTTGAACAGTTTAGTCCAGTTGGGAAAACAAACAAAAAATAAATCATCAAAAGAGGATTCTGACCGCTAATTCTGGTAACCTAAAAGGGTTCACTTAGATAAAAAGGTTATGTAATTGTAGTTTCAAAGAGAGAAAAGGTGAAAAATGAGACTGCATAAAGTACAGTATTAATGTTAATTTCAACTTCAATATTGCTTTGGGTATGGGCTACAGTTTGAGGTTTCATTATTTAGCTGTAAAGTGTTAGTGATGTACAGAGATGTGTCTTTTTCAAGGTGAAGTTCAGAGCAATGGGAACATGGTGTTGGGAGAGACCCTGAGGCTGGAACAAGGCCGCTGATGCATGGTTTCAGGCCAAGGGTCCACCTGTGGGGAGCCCCTTCCCAGCTGAGAACAGCTGGGCCAGGAACACCCGTGGAGATGGGCCCAACAGCGTCCAGAGTGGCTCTGCCTACAGTGAATGCTTCCTGGATACTATCACAGCCTGCTTTCTCCTGGGGTCTGGGATTTCCCAAACTCAGAGGAGAAAAGAGAATGGCTTGGAGCTAACAGCTTGAACTGCAGACCCTCTGTCGCCACTGAGTTAATCCTTTGGTTTCCCCAATGTTGAAAAGGCAATCCTAATAATTCAGCATACTATCAGAATTTCAAACTCAAATTACCAAACAATACCCAAAGAAAAATTCTTAAAAATAACCTCAACTGTAGCCTGGTTCCATCCCAAGCCCCCCACTTTTAAGGAACTAAAGGAAATGGGGCTGTTCACAAGTCCTGGGAGGGAAAGGGCACTGGTTGGTCCTGCCATGAGGAGTCCTAGACTCAAATCCTATTTGGCTCAGAGGGTAATCCTCATCAAATCACTTAACCACTCCAGCTTCATTTTCTCATCTGACCAAGGAGGGCAGGAGGGAGGGAACATACCACCTGCTTCACAGAATTGTTGAAAAGGTAATGTGAATATAAGTGCTTTACACATATGAGGTACTCAATAATAACTGAAAAAAGCTAAAACATTAAAAAATCAGTTCTGACATTAAAATGCAAAAAGTGCTGACAGAAGCAGAACATTTTCTGTAGTTGAGGGCCTGCCGTGACCATCATTGCCAAAGTGCCCTTGGCTTTTTACTCAAAGTCTGAAGTTTAAAAACTCTAGTGCTCGCTTCGGCAGCACATACACTGAAATTGAACTTTAAAAACTCTTATTAGGGATCACAATTAGAAGCTTTCAAACCCTGCTCTTTTGGGTTGCATTTCTATAAGGAACAACAAATCTGTTTGAACAAAGTCAGGGTGTCATTTAATTAAAAGGAACTTAAGCCAGTGAGGTCACCGACCAAAGGTCCCAAGTGGCAGAGGTGCTGTTGCTGGAGTCCTCCTAGGGCAAGTCTGGGAGAATGATGCCACCAGGAGAGAACTTCTCCCGGATTAGGAGGGAGGAACAATGGCCCGAATCCCTGACACAGAGGCTTAGGAAGTAATGGAGAAGGGCTTCCTTCTGACCCTGGCCCTCCCCCAGGCCTCATCACTGTCTTTCTGGGTCAGGTTTTGTACCCAGACCATGATCTGGCCCCATCTAATTTTTCTCAGACCTCATTTCCTGACCTTTTTTCTTAAAACCGATGTCTTAGCAACACTGATGTGCATGAGAATTCCTGTGTGTGTGCACGCATGCAAACTTTTCCCTCCGCCCCACCCTACCCTGGCTGCTTAAAGTGCAGTCCTGCAGTGCCAGCATCCCAGGGGCCTGTTAGAAACACAGAATCCCAGGTCTGTCCCAGAGCTACTGAATGAGAACCTGCATGTTAATAAGCTCTCTGGTGATGGTAGGTACCGTAAAGTGGGAAAAGCCCTGCACTAAGGCCCTACTTCTTACAGAAGCGCTCTGGCAGAACAGCCCTGCCTGTGCAGAGCAGACCCCCTCTCCAGTGCTCCCGTCCTTCTGTTCATCTCCTGTACGCAGAGCATCTCACATGCGCTCACCTCTTTATGTGCTGCCTTCACTTCTAAACTAGGGGTTCCCCACTGGCTGCAGACCATGCCACCCCTGTGTCCCCTACTATATGGTTAGAGCTTAAATAATGTCGTTTGTCACAGCTAATCACTTCTAAGGTCCTTGTGATTTTAAACTTTAATAACTAATTTTAAATAAATTTAATAACCAACAATATTAAACTTATTAAAAGTTTAATAACTAACCCAAATACCTGTGAACTATGTTTAAAAAGCACAGTTAGGTGAGTCATGTTACATACTTGAATCTGGATACTTTGAATGTGTTTACACATTCAGTTTAAAATTTTTTAAATATTACAAATTCTTTCAGTATTACAAAAACTATTTTTTGTAATTGAAACTTTCAAGCATACACAAAACATAGGAAAGAATATGAGCTCTTACCCAGCATCAACAAATAGCCACTTTAGAAAAAATATTCTTATTTCATCTGTTTCCCCTGCACCCGTCCCACCCACTCACTCTTTGGAAGGCTAGATCACTTAAAACAAATCTCAGATATACTATAACTTCAGTGTGCATCTGTAATTTAAAAGGGCTCTCTCTATATGCATGCCATTACTGTACCTATTAAAGTTAACAGTGATTCCTTAATATAACATCGTCAGGATTCAAATTTCCCTAATTCAAAGGGGAATTTTTATAGTTGAGTGTGTAGAAATCAGGTGAAAATTTTATTGCAAACCAAAAATAGCTCTTGGAGCCTACATGATAAATTTCTCATGCCTGTGGCCTCAGGATCTAATCAGGGATGTGAAGAAAATGATATTTGTCTTTAAATACCATTTGCAGGTTCTGCTCTCCCCCAACTAGCCTACTTAGTTTCAAAAACTGTATGAAACTTTTATAAAGAATTTGTAGGTAAAAGAGAACAAAGCAAAAGCCATGCGGGGTATTATAGTGCCTGTCCCTCAAAAGCAATGAAATAAACAGGAATGGGACTGGTGAGGCTGACTATTTAACAAGAGACAGACACGCAAAGGCTGGACATTAAGCCAAATGATTTCCTGTTCAGTAGTCAACAGGACTTAAGAGATTCAGGAGGCGGGACAAACAGGGATAGTAAACTTGATGTTGGGATTTCCTTTTAAAAATCTATATTTCTTCTCTCTGTGATAAGAATGGGGGTTCTGAGACACATACTGGCAGAAGCAGTTTGAAGAGCAAATCCAATTTCCTGGGGGTTGTTCTCCTTTTAACAGTAAGTTCTGATCTGAGCTGCATAGGTCAAGAGCACGGTTCAGATCTCTCTCTGCTCCCTTTTGAATCAGACTTGGTCTCTGCCTGCCTACTTGTTTTAGCTCTTTGCGTAACAGAGATTCCGGTCTCCACACAATGGCCCACCATTCAACCACACTCGGCTTTGTCCCTAAACATTCATTCCCCCTGGCTCCTGCTGGGTCTGTTATATTCAGATATGAACTTTCCAGGAATCTGATCATGTCACAGGCCTTTTCCTGTATGACAAGTTCAATGCTGATCATGAATAGCGGGCTTCACACAGAGGGTTAGTATTATTCATGAAAATTATGACTCCACATCCAGAAATAGGGCAAAACTGGCCTAAAATAGGCAGGCTGGATCTCAGTTGAGTCCATCAGGCAATTACCAAGGTCTCCTGCTGCAAACAACTTAGGAGGTTTTCTCAACTCTATTAATCTGACAAATTAAAAGCACAATGTCCTTGCAGACTCAAGGTCTGAGGCCTGGCTCAGTGGGGACCCTGGTGCCCACAGGGTGAACAGAAGGGTTTTCCAAAAGACCAAAGCCAGATACTGCTCCCTCCTCCCACCGCCCTAAACCAAGGGCTCCCAGTTCTCATTCCCAACTTCTGTGTGTCTTCCCACCTTGACCATTTCAAGACCAGCTTTAGAAGCTCTGAGAGGGTTATGAAAGCGCCTTTAAGAAAAATGACATTTAGTCTTTCTTTTGGAACAGTGAGACACATCTGACAAATATTACAAATTAGAGGGGACCTAGGTGGTTCGTACTATTTTGCTGGAATTCTCTACTCTGGAACTCAGTGACCACGTGAGTCTGCTTCCATTGGCCCAAATTATATTTTATAAATGAGAGTGGAGGATTATCTTTCTAAATAAAAGCACTCGGACTGAAACCCCCTCTTTGCCATTCCTAAGAGAATGACATAGGCTGGTACTAAAAGACCATCATTGTGCAGAACAAATGGACCGAGGAAAATCTGCTTTCCTCTCCCCTAGCCCCTTCCTTCTTCACATAACTAGAGCCAAAAGAGATGTTTTTCATTTTAAAAATTTGATTAAGCAGCCTGGGCAAAAGCCTATTCTTCTGGTCTTTACAGTTTTCTCATTTTGGCAGAGCTGAACCAAGGTATACCAGGCTGGAAGGACAGGGAAGTGAGGGCCTAACTGCTGGGCAGTAGTGAGACATGCGAAAGTTTAGCTCATGAAAGTGAGCACTGGTCCCCCCGAGGCAGCAGAGTTCACACTGCTGAGGTGGGCACAAGGAGAGAGGCTTGAGTCCCACTTGGACCTCCATACCCTTCCTGACCTGAGGAGTGGGAGAGAAGGCAGGAGAAAGGGTAGATTTAAATCATGAGGGAGAAAATCCGGGTAGGCTTATTATGAAAGAGCAGTCCTTTCCTTCAGCTCTAAGAACTGAGAAACTCTATTCCTCTGGCATATTTAACAAGACATTATAAACACCAATTAGTAAACGCCTTATGGCCACCATGTGTAGTTTTGATTTCCATATGTTAAATCTTCCCGCAACATTTTCAACCTTATTTTCAAGTACCTTTCTAAGATCCCCTGACATATCACATATGCCCTGAGGGTCAGGATACCTTTCTGCCTTTACATACATATAATAAACACTGAACAGGGAATGAAGGAATCAACAGATTAGAAGACAGATCTTGTGCTAAAAGGCTGAAGAAAGTGGGTTTTCCAGTAGTAGGGAGTGACAAATTGTGAGCTATTGTAATATAACAATAGAACATCTTTATGCTAATGTGAGGAAAGGAGCTATCACATTGGTTTTGAAGGTATCTAATTAGACATTTACTGAACACCAGCTTTCATGGGACACAGCACATCAAATCTAAACGGTAAGTAGAGTCACAACTTAGTTTTACTGTCAATAAAAGGCTCTTCGTTCATTCTTTAAAAAAAAAAAAATTGGCCACACCCCGTGGGATCTTAGTTTCCCAACTAGGGATTGAACTCAGGCCCCAGCAGTGAGAGTGCTGAGTCCTAACCACTGGACTACCAGGGAATTCCCTCATTTTTGAAAATTAATTCCCCAAAGTCCAAGGTACTGTTTCTTTTTCTGGACTGCTACCAAGCTGGTGCATCTCTACCCATCGAAGAATCAGTGTGAGGAAAGCCAGTGGAAGGTGAAGTTCTGGGCTTCTCCATGGAGGCAAGGGGGTCCTGAGAGAACCTGAGGGTCTCCTTCCCAAAAAGCCTCCATGAGAGAAGTGAAAATCTTCAGCCCAGGTGGCTTTCCTCCCACCTGCTCCAGGAAGCCCACCTGCCTGCCTGCACTATCTGCCCTCCCCTGCTCACTCTGGGGCACTGGCCTCCACTCCGAAGGCCTAGTGCTCGGGGCCAAGGGGGAGTCAGGGCCTTACTCTGGCAGGTGGGGATCTCGCAGTACTTCCAGTAGACGCCGTCCTCGTGCTCCGCCACGTAGCACCAGGGGCTCACGTCACCGTCTGGGTTTCTGGGGAGGGAAAAGGACACACCCGGTAACACTCCCTTTGTTTTAAGTCAACTGGCTTATTGCTTTTCAGTTTTACCAACCCCCACCAAAACCAAACCAAACAGACAAAAAATCTCCAGCTTCTGTGTTGTTTCTAATAATTCATATGTATCTTAATGCCACCTCTCATGAAGAAGAAAAAAGTGGCACTACTACAAGAATAATGCAATCCACTGCCACAGAAACTTCAGAGCTTGAGGGCGGGGTGGTGGGTGAGCAAAGGTGAAGTGTGTTTACACGAATTCACTGCAGTGTGACCGGGACAACTGACCACTGACTAGATGATTCCAAACAGCCCTGGCACCTTAACTGTGAACACGGGGACCCCATGACTGGGAGAGCACAGGTGCCCATAGAACTGTGCATAAACATACGGATGGAGCCAACGGCCAGGATGGAGACTCGGAGGCTCAGAGTCAAAGGTCCTGAAGATACGCAAAACCCCCTTTACTGCACAAGTTTTCTTTCAATGTTGTATTCTAGGGAAATCTTTACTTGCAAAGATGTTCACCACAGCATTTTCACAATGCAAAAAAGTTAGAAACAATAATTAAAGGTTGGTTAAATAAATATGTCCATATAAGGGAAAGCTAGACAGCTGGTAAAAATGTGGTGTAGAGACATATTTATTAATATGGAAAGAAATTCACATGTCTTGTTAGGTTCTTTTTTTTTTTTAAAAGGCAGTTCTAAAACACAATGTATGACAACAATCCCATTTTTGAAAAGATATATTTAGGGATGGATACACACCAGATCCTTGGAAGTATTTATCTCTAGATGATGGGACTATAGGTATTAATAATTCTAATGTTTTTATTTTCTGATTCCCTTTATTTTCTTATGTCTTCTAGAGTGAACACTGTGTGATTTTTAAACAATAAAATAAAATTCACATGCTCCAGACTCCACTGACAAGTTTTCAATAGGATCAGGCCAGTCAACTCACCTGTGATAGAAATGGGTCCTCTTTTCACTTCAAAATACTAACGTCTCAGAAACTTCTAAAGAAAACTACACCAAAGAGTCTCAGTCAGAACAGAGAGTCCTGTTATCCTGGTACCAACTTCTGACATGGCAGTAATAATTGCAAAAGACTTATTTCACATTTCTATACAAGTAGCTTGGAATAAATGGCTTTAAGGTCTTTTCAACTCTGAGATGCCACGACAATAATGGGCAGTGCTGCTGAAACACAGCAAAAGATGGCAGGGGTTAATGGACACACAGAAAAGCCTTGCCTCTCTCTGCTGCTTTTCAAGCTCCCTTTATTTGGACTCAGAAGGCTGGAAACCTGACACTCCGGTTAGGCCGGAAATGGGCATAAAGACCCTGCGGCCTAAGCTTTTGGAGCAGCCCCTATCAGGCCTGGGAGCGATCAGCCTATTGTGCGGCCCAGAAGATAAGCCACCCTGAAGCACAAAGGGTCCTTTTATTTTTTGTGCCCAAAGGCAGGTGCCAGCACCAACCCTGCTGTCCCAGCCTCTGTCCTCCCACCCCCAACCCAGATACACAGAGCCCAGAGAAGCCCATTCCCATCACTCGCCATCTCTCAGACATTGCGACTGGGATGGCATTGGAAACATCATGTAAGACAAACATGGTGTCGGGTGTCAGCTGAGAAATCAAAGTTGGAGAACTTGTACAAAGCCCTTCTTTAGACAGTATTTCACTGTCATTTTCCTCCCTCTATTCAGGGTTTTGCTTTGATGTAGGATTTGGTAAAGTCTTTCGAAAACAACTGTTTGTTATCAAAGTTAAAACCATTCTGAAAAGCATCAGAAAAGGTTAAGAAAGAACAGGTAAATTCATCTTTGATTCCGCTTCGGTGCTAAAACAAAAGGTCCCAGGGCTCTCTAATGTGATAATAATTGACAATTTCAGTGTCCCTTTTTTGAAGGATAAACTTAGGTCAGGTCTGGTACATTTCACCAAATCAAAGGAGAGGCCTGCAGCCAGCCAAGGCTCAGGAGGAAGGTGGTGCTCCTGGCGCTTAGTGTTTCCTTAATGGATATTTACTGGTACGTGTGTGGGAGCCTAGTGGTGGAACTGGGTGCTAATCTATAAGAAAATAAATTTTTTTTTCATGTAAATTAAACCTCGTGGGAAATTTAAAATCAGATTTAAAAACAGGAGCACATCTGAGAAGACTTGCTTGATAGAAGGCATCAGAAGAATAGGATAAACGAACAGCCTAATACCAAGAGATAGTTTAGAACAAGAAGATAAAACAAAAAACAAACACTGGTTTCTCTTCCTAAGTACTCTTCTTAACCCAAGCCAACTATTCCCAATAGAAAAGCTAGGGGAAGGAAATAAGCCAGAAGTGAAGTGGGGTTCATTTCTTTTAAATATGAAAGAAAAAAATTAATGATCATGTACAACTTTGAAAATAAAATGTAAAAGGATTATTTAATGAGCATGTGTAATATTAATGCTAAAATGCAAAAGACAGCAAAACGTGAAGTAATATATAAACAAACTGTTACCTCTGGGAAGAAGGCCTTGTTGGAGAGGATTTGGGAGGGAAGAGGTAAAATGAGGACTTTATTTAAACTATATATATATAGTTTATATATATATATATATATATCTATCTGTGGAGAAGGCAATGGCAACCCACTCCAGTACTCTTGCCTGGAAAATCCCATGGACGGAGGGGCCTGGTGGGCTGCAGTCCATGGGGTCGCTAGGAGTCGGACATGACTGAGCGACTTCACTTTCACTTTTCACTTTCATGCATTGGAGAAGGAAATGGCAACCCACTCCAGTGTTCTTGCCTGGAGAATCCCAGGGATGCAGGAGCCTGGTGGGCTGCCGTCTATGGGGTCGCACAGAGTTGGACACGACTGAAGCGACTTAGCAGCAGCAGCAACAGCATATATATCTGTGGTGTTTGAGAAATTTTTTAATAAACTTTTAACACTTCTATAACAAACAAAAAATAAAATGTAACATAAAAAACAGCAATCAAAAAGCAAACTAAAAAACAGTGCACTAGTAGCTATGAGGGAATGGCCAGTTGGTGTCCATTAGAATCAAGATGAAGCAAAGAGATGAAGACAACACGGACTACAGGCCTGGAGACTTCAAGATAAGCCCAAGGGTCCTAGATGTGGGCAAAGGTACCTGGGGAGGGCAGCAGGTAAACACTGGGGCCCGTGCAGTATAGGTATAAATATGTTGTCTCAGCTGGGTCAACAGTGCGAAGATCCCAACATTCTGCTAGAACTGGGGGCAGAGTGTGTGGCTCAAAGAGTAACTCAGCGATCGTTTTTCCCTGCCCCAGTGGCTTAAGAGGCTGCCTTTGTACCTGTCCTAATAATGATTAAATTCAGCACGTGGCTGAACCATGAGTCACGTAACCAGGACCCTGGATATAAATACCTAAGACGTAGCTATAACCAAAGGTGCTCTGGTCCCTACTGACCAGTGACTCTCAAGCTGATCTGGATCACTGACAACTTTGAGAATCTGATCAAAGCCATGGATCATCTCCCCTGACAATCACAAGTACACACTTGAAGCACCATGGAGTTCAGCCCCTATGAGGGTCAGACAGCAGGTGAAAGAGCAAAGAAACACCCGAGTATACTGAAAGGAAAGAAAGAGCACAAATCTGCTGGCTACAGGTGCTCCCAGAGCAAGGTGGTCCTGGGCTGGCAGGATGTGGGACAACACAGGGCATCTTCCTTAGCTCAGAAGCAGAGGGAAGTTCGGGCCACAGACAGTGCTCCACTTTCCCATGACATCCACGGCAGCTTAAGAAGCTGAGTCTTCTGGTGGCAGCGCCAACAAAGGAAACCCTCCCAAAGAGACATGGAAGTGATCAGACAGGAAAGCAGAGCTCTGCAAACCAACATCAAAGAGCCCCAAGTTGAAAAGAGATTCTGTGTTTGTGTGTGTGTTTGTGTGCACATGCGCACGCAGTTTTGCGAGAAACGTTTCTAAAATAGTAACAAGAAAGGCTTTCTGAGTTGGCCAAAAGGAAGACAAAGCTTTGCCTAGTCGTGAGCAAGGCGGGAAGAGACCGGAGGAGGGTCTTACCTGCAGTAGTTATGCTCGCCCACGCCCCCCTCCCCGTTGGGGTACTTCAGAGTGTTGTAAGGATGCTGGAAAGTCTCGTTCCAGAACAGACATGGCTTCCCACCTTGCAGTGCCGTCCAGTTCTGTGTTCCCCTGTAATCTGCACCGTTGGCTGTGAAACATTCTAGGAAAAAGAAAAGACAGAGCAAACTAAGTTTCTGGCAACATCTATAGCTTCCTCCCTCTGTGCTAGATGTCCTGTTTTGTTTGGATGGAGCTGGAAATGGGTAGCGTTTTGCTGGATCCGAGACACAGTGGGTTGAGCACTGGTAGGACTGGGTACCCTCCAAAGCCCAGGCTCCTCTTGGCGCTTGCTTGTCTGCAGACACAAGGACATTTTCCCCGAAAGTATACAGATCCCAGCTAGGATATAAACAGGGAGCTGAAATGTATTGAAGCCCATGAAGTGAACCGGGAAAACCCCTAAATCTGGGAGCCATCCATGAGGAACTCTGGGTGCTCAGAGGGGGTCACTGCGCCGCCAGCGTCTCTGTGTGGTAACTGGAACCAGGGCACCAGCTCTAACTGAGCTCTCCTCTACGGCTGAAAGGCTGCACTGACACTTGGATTTAATAAGACCATCGGATACAGCAACGCTTTGGAATCCCAATCACACGGGTCTGGGAATGACTCACATTCCCTGGTAATGAAGAACAGTCCTCCCTATGCTGCTTGAGACGGAGGTGCCACAAAACAGACAGTCAACAGGAGGGAGTGGGCGCTGAGCTGGCATTTTCTTTCACCTCCTTCTGAAATTCCTTCCTACAGGACACGTTCAACATGGTCTGAGTTCCCTTTAATAAGAAGACAAAACCCTTGCAGGTGCAACAGTTGTGCTTCTAAAATCTGCCTTTCAGACTTTGTGGGGGAGGGGTGGGGGCTGGATGGGAACCTCGGCTGAGAGGATTTTCCCCCACATATTGCATGCATTACATTCGCAGAGGTTCACAAGAAAGGCACGGTACAAAGAGCGAGTTCCGAAAATTAGCTTAGTTGAAACTGACAGATAGAAGCACTTCAAACACTTCTTTAAGATGTATCCCTAGGAACCTGACAATCTGGGGGAGTTACGCTAACATTCTTGGCTCTGTTCCTTTCCCTCTCCTGGCATGTGCTGACCCACAACTTCCGGCATGAAGGACTCACACCTCCAGCTCCCAATGTGGGGCGTGCTCCTCTTCCAGCCTCAGCATGTGCATAACACGGGCAGGTCTATACTCTGAAACGTATCTGAAACCTACCCGCAGATCATCTCTCTTCCTGTACCAGCTTCCTCTCCCAATCTGGGGCGGTTTTGCCCAGAATGGCATGTTTTTATGGACAGCCAAAATAATCGGGAACCCCAGGCTGCACAGGACACCTCGCACTTCACTTACACGTTGTGAGAAGGGTGACTTGTCATGTTCTGAGTCAACCGAACCCTCCACCAAGAGTGTGCACGAATTTAAAAAGTTCAAAGGTAACTGAAGGAGGCAGCTCAGTATAGCAGAAAATCCACTGGTCCCAGACCTGATGCCTAACAGCTGTGCGACCTTGGATGAATCACCACCATCCACATCACTGCTGACGTTTACATGGGGTTCTACTGAGTGCCAGGCTCTGCTCTAAGTGCTTTACATCAGCTTATCACCAGCCCAGCCCGGAGGCCTTAACACCCCCACTTTGCAGATGAGGCGACTGAGGTTCAGGCTCACACCCTACGCTGCCTCTGACAACCCCTTGGCCTCACCCGTGCTTTCCCGCTCTCCCTCACCCTGCTTCCTCTCACAGGTGAGTCCTGTGGACTTCTGTCAAACGAGTTCCTGAAACTACCCTCTCCTCTCCGTCACCTTTGTCCCGTTCGCCATGGGAGGACAATATAGTCCGATTCGGGTCCCACAGCATCCACTTTCGTGCTCCCAACAACCTGTTCTCCACACAGGGCTCAAAACTCCCAGAGAGATGTGAGCACTGGGAACGAAACCCAGAGCCTTCGTCCCTGTCTGCGAACCCGTGAGACGTCGCCCCAGGCCCTCTCTCCACCGACCAAGCTCTCCCCTCGTCATTTGCTGTGCTCCAGCCACATTCTTCTGCTTTTAATTCTATAAACACACCATGCTATTTCCTGCCTGAAAAGTTCCCCTAATACTTCCCATCACAGACTAAACATTATCTCCTCAGAAAACCCTTCCCCACCATCTCCACTCGTTTCTCTGCCGTTCATTTGTTTCCTTCGTAGCACTTAGCATCACTAGGAATATATATGATCTGCTGGAGACAGAGGGAGACTTGTGTGTGTGTGTGTGTGCGTGTGTGTGTGCATGTGGGCTCGTCACACCAGAACCCTACCCAGTCTCAGGCTTAGAGCAGGACCTGGGAACCTATATTCCTAAAAATCTGCCCTAGTGATGATTCTAAGAACATCATGCCAATCTCTGCCAGTTACTAGAATCTTAATTTCTATGTGTTAGAAATCTTTTTCCCCCTATCGCAAGTGACTGAGGAGGGGCTTGGGAGCCAGAAATGTGGGCTGACCAACGGAAAGCCTTAGCAGTAGACAGCAATCTGCAGGGCAGTGGGTCAGTGTTCCCTGATGACTTGATCTGAAGAAGAAGAACGTGGTGGCCATCCATACAAGGGCCAGCCCTCTGGAACGGGATGAGGTGGCATCTGAGAGATGGGATGGGTACAAGCAAGCCTGTTGGCTTTAGTCTGCTTCTCCCAGACCCAGTCTTGTTCTTAATTACACTAGGGAAACTGAGGCAGTGTTACCAGATTTGACAATTATTTTTTGAGCAGACTTGCCCAGTGCATGTCAACTGTGTGTGTGTGTGGCGGGGGGGTGGGGGTGGGGTGCAGGGGGACAAGAAAAACAAACGTGAACACCCTGGATTACAATTGTGTGCATCTTGATTTCATCAGAATACTAGGGTGGGTACTAGGACAAGAAGAGGAAGCAAACAGTAAATGACACAAGAAGGACTTTCTGGGTAGAGGGCATGGCAGGCACAGACCCGGAAAACTGCATAGACTCTTTGGGAAAGTGCAAGGCCGCTCCTCTGACCCAGCCAGAGTAGGGTGAGTATGCGGGAAAGGGTGGGTGGGACATGAAGAGGAGGGGCCAGGCAAGACCAGGATGTGTAAGGTCTTGAAGGCCACATAAGTTAGGTTTTTGCTTTTGTTCTAAGAATGAGAGGAAGTCATTGGAGGGCTTTGAGCAGAGAAGTGACGTGATCAGATTTATCCTTTAGCGGAATTGTAGCTGCCGGGAGGAGGAGGAGCTGTGAAGAGCGTGCCAAGCACGTGGCAAGGGGACCCTAGGTGGCTGTTGCAGATGATGGGCTGGAAAGAAGGGTGGCCTGGGCCAGGCTGGCAGCTGAAGGGTGGGAAGAAGTGGCTGGACTCTGGATGTATTTTGAAGGTAGAACCAAAGTATTTGCTGGGGGGCAGGGGTTTGATGAATACAGGGTCCCAGAGAAAGAGCAGTTGGCAACAACACCAAGGAGGTAGGCCTGGGCAGCTGGGTGAATGGTGCTGCCATGTACTACGATGGGGAGGACCCAAGAGGCACAGTATCTTGTGGGTGGAATCAAGGCTTTGGTTTTGGACAGGAAAACTGGATGGAGATAAGAGAGTAAGCAGATGGCTAGATGAGCCCAGGGTTGAGGAAAGAAGCCAAGGCCAGATCCAGAAGTGTGGAGGTAATGGCGCCTGTGTGGAGAGAGAGGACATCTGGGCCACGCCCTGGAGCCCTGCCACATTTCAGGCCTGGAAGAAGGGCCCAGCCATGATGGCTGACAAAGCGCAGTCTGGGAGGTGGGATCTTGAAGGGAGAAGGGGTTTTGAGAAGGAAGGGATCATAAGCTGTGAAAAGCCCTGCTTTATTTCCTGCCTGTCTTCTCTAGCTGGAGCCCACTCCATTCATCTCTGTTGGACCTTTCCTCTCTATCAGAGAACCCCAAGTCTTTTGTTTTGGGGGACTGAAGGAAAACAGCCCTTAAGTTAGACACAAGCCTGAAGCACTCGGGCTTAATTCTGCCTTTCTAAGCTGGCGACGCCTTATCTTTTTCTCCATCACCAAAATCCTTCAAAGTATGGCTTGTGGCATTTATTTTTTAAAAACTGGAGATGCACTTGTGATCAGAGGAGGATGCTGATGGGCACGGGCCTGTCCTGCTCTGGCTCTGACCTGGCTGCTGTACCGCCTTCACAGCCCATCCCTTCTACAACTCAAGTTTCTTCATCTCTGAAAAGAGGGCGGTCAGCGAGATCAGGAGTCCTAATCCTTTAACGTACACAGAGACCTCTTGGAGAACAGGATGAAAGACAGGGATCTGATTCCCCAGACAACCATCACATACACAACAGTTTACAGTTTCAGAAGTGCTCATGGAGCCCCTGAAGCCCTTCTATGCAGCTCTGACCACCTGAACAAGTGACACCTACAGAACAGACATACATGCACATGTAAACTTCCAGGACGAATGTTAATCTCCAGGGTTATGAAACAGTTTAAATCAAATACTTTTCTCACTTACTTTCTAGCAAGAAAAACTTCTAGCACGGAAAGAGCATGATACCGGCTGGAGTTAGAGCTCAGCTCTGTGGTTTACAAGCTGCAGGCATGCAGCTGAACTCTGAGCCTCAGTTTCTTCGCTGGTACAAAGGGGGATTCGATTACTAATAGCTTGGGACAAATGGAAGAATCAGAGGAACCGCAAGTAAAGCGCCTAGTACACAGTAGGTGCCCCGTAAATAATTACTATGTAAATAAACAGTGCATTACTATGGCACTAAACAGTGTGAAAAATTAAACTTTATTATAACTTTGAAAGTACTGTAACAATCACAATCATGTAGTTTATCCCATAAAAATACATAGCTATAAAAGGCAATATGTCATGGATGGACAGGCACACCATTCTGCTATTTACAGTTCTGTTGACAGTTACCAGGCTACCATTCGGGTAGAAAACAATATGTAATGTTTGAAAAAGAGGGGATATATGTACATGTATAGCTGATTCACTTTACTGTATAGCAGAAATTTTCAACACTGTAAAGCAACTATATTCCAATAAAATTTAATTAAAAAGAGATAAATAAAAGGAAAAAATATATATGGTTTGAACCCTATGTTGAATTCCAGCATTCAGTGGATAAAAGGTAAGGCGAAAAACATATATGCTTTTCTTAAAATTCCAACTGTGTGATGAAACATGCCTTTGTTTATATATGCTACTGAAATCACATAATGCAATATTTGTACTTATTATAAGTGAGGAAAACGCCAAGTTAAGATCTTGTTTCAGGCAATTTAACCCTTGATGGGTTGTGTATACACTGAATTTTTAAAGTTCATGTTTAAAACTGTAATGAGGTATTCTGTTAAAATAATTAAAACCTGACATATATGAGATAGTGGTGGGAAAGCAAAAGATATTCTACTCCTCAACAACATTTAATAAAGTTGAAGAATAAGCTCTCAGTGAACCTCCAAGTCATTCCTAATGACACTATTTCCCTGAACCATTCCTAACCACACTATTGAGAAATAGAAATTTTTTCTCATACTGAGTCTTGAATTTTCCTAGTTTTCTGGTAGCTAATTACTAGTTAGATCTCTGTTGATGTGATTTTTGTGAGAGTCACCGTTTTTAATCCATCAAAGTCGAGTTTCTGTTCCACACAGAACCATTCAGCATCTCTATTAATCCTATGTTGGAAGAATCTGGCTGATTTTAGCCTAGTTTGAAATCAACACGAATCAACAAGCATTAAATTGAATTATGACATCTTAAAATAAGGCAGAAAATATTTTTCCGCAGGAATATCTTCTGTTCTTTTAAAAGGTATCTATTAAGTTTGGCAGGCAGGTAGATTATAGAAATACAAGGCTGAAGTGGAAAAAGCTCCTTTTAATACTTAGA
This sequence comes from Bos mutus, assembly GCF_027580195.1. NCBI lineage: Eukaryota > Metazoa > Chordata > Mammalia > Artiodactyla > Bovidae > Bos > Bos mutus. Next base: position 4,360,692 of record NC_091633.1, read on the forward strand.
TGGCGACATAAGAGTGTCGTCAGATGTTTGCACAACACACCTGGTGCGTTTCCAGTACAGACTGGTGTCTGGTGGGAACTTGTGTGTAGGTCCTCAATGCCTGCGGTCCCTGACAAAATCATCTTTTGCCCTCAAGACACTCAAAGGCACTTCAGAAATGCTTATTTCAGTTACACGGAACCTGGAGGTCAAGAAGTGTGTGGCCCTGGGAAGTCAGTGCTTTTCTCACCCCAATGGGGCTGAGCCTGTGAGAAGAAAGTCTACATCTTTAACACCGACGGCTCCCCAAGGGCAGGGATTCCCATGATTACAAGAAGGCAAGTGATCTAGATCTTGATCTAGATCTAGATCCCCAGAGAGAGGCTAGTCTGTGGGGAAGGAGGAGGCCTTCTATATACATGGTGCATAGAGAATCACTTGCAGAAAGAGGAAATGACACGAAGTAAGTAGCTGACACTGCGAGGTTTAAAGAAATCACCTGGATTTGGGTCTCCACTTCTTCACTTGTGAAATGAGGGGATTGGAGCCAACGTCCCTTCACTCTAAACCCTAATCTCAGGATTCTAACAAAATAGGACAGAGATGCAAAAGTCTGAGGTAATGTGACAGGAAAGGCTTAATGACTAAAAGTCTCTTCCAAGCTTATAATGCTCTAATTCTGTTTCTCTAATGGAAGCAACGATTCTTCAGGAAAACAAAACAAAACAAAACAAAACAAAACAAAACTCACCTCCCATGTGGGCCCTGCCTCTGGAGAGGCTCTTAAGCGCTCTTTTTTGCTTAGAAGAAGCTACATCTTCAACATATATATGTCAAAGAAAAAAGAAAAAAAGGGGAAACTTCTAGGTGAATAGAGACTTAGGTTAATAGAGTCAGATCACCTAAATGCACCTTGTTTAGATCCTTGTTTGAACTGTAAAAAACACCCATGAGACAATCAGGAATATTTAAATACTGATTAATGGACTGGATATTTGATGATACTAAGAAATCATTGTTAAATTTTTTAGCTGTGACAATGGTAGTGGTACTATGTTTTTGAAAAGGGTTCTTATCCTTTACAGATACATACTGAAATATTTACAGATGAGATGATATGATATCTGAGATTTGTTACAAAATAATCCAGTTGTAGGAATCAAAGGGATACAAATGAAATAATACTGGCCTTGGTTGACAATCATGGAAGCTGGGAGATAGATACATAATGACTTCCTTACACTCTTCTATTTTTGTACATGTTCTAAATTTCCCATATTAAAAATTTTTGAAAGGACACCTTGAAAATACTAACATGTTGTTTTACAATTAATCTACCTTAGTTTCTTTTTCAAGAACTATGATCAAACTCAATCAACCATAAATTCACTCATCTAAAATCAAGACAGACACTCACGTACCATGTTCTTGGACTATGTATTCACAGTTCAACTGACCACAGGAAAAAGTAGTTCTGTACTTTTGCCCAAAGTAGAATTGCCCCAAAATAATCACTGTAATTATTTAAATTATCAGTAGCTTTTCTATTAAAATATCTTTCAGATCTTCCTTTTCATTCATAGGAACAGTGTGCTTAAAAACAGCATCCCGTACCTCTCAAAGTTATTTTAACTAAAGAATGCATACTTTTGGAAGAGGACCTAAGGTCTTCTATTTGAATCTCCAGCTTATTCATAACAGACGAATAAGTTGCTCAGTTGCTCAGTCTTTGCAACCCCGTGGACTCTAGCCCACCAGGCTCCTCTGTCCATGAAAATTTCCAGGCAATAATACTGGAGCAGGTTGCCATTTCCCACTCCAGGGGATCTTCCCAACCCATTAACAGATAAAATACTTGATTAAAAGACTGTTCTAAGAAACACTGAACCTATACTAAGCAACGGACCAGAGGTTTAAATTCAGAAGACCCATGAAAAAACTTCAGAGAGGGGTCCTTATTATTTGTTATGTAATAATTTGAAAACAGATAACTATCAAAGCAGAGCAGGCCCTGAATGCAGGGCTGCTTGGGTTCCAGTCCCCAGTCTGGGTCTCATTTGGAATATGCTCTACTCTTACCCAGGGAGGGCCCACTGGACAGCATGCACGCCTGTCAGTGAAGCATGTGTTTTTGCCGGCAAGAGTCACTATGAACATGCAGTAGTGCTTGAGGAACTGACAGTCATTCTGTAGGATGTTATAAACAAATACGCACATCAAATTGAAGACCAGGAGATAGCTTTTAAGAAAGAATGAGGGACTTCCTGGTGGTCCAGTGGTTAAGAATCTGCCTTGCAATACAGGGAATTGGGATTTGGTCTCTGGTCAGGGAAGTAAGATCCCATATGCCTCTGGGCAGTGTAACTCACGTGCCACAACTAAGACCTGATGCAGCCGACAAAAAAAGGAAAAAGAATGACCATTCACCTACCAACATATACAGAAAGATTAGGCCAAGCTTCAGTGAAAGCATGAACTCTCTCAGAAGTCACTAGCTCAGCAGAACTCTAAGGAAAACATTTCATTAATTAACCGTGGACTTTTCTGCCAGTACCAGCAGGACATATTCTATCACAGCGTGGTGATGGCACCTCTCTCAGTGTAATGCTTGAGCATCAGTGAGTCTAGTTAAATATTTACTTATGAATATCCTCTTCCATCTTGAAATAAAATTTCACACTAGAGTTTTCACGGAAGAAAATGGGAAGCATAATAAAATGTTTTCAAGTTCAAAGCCCACTTCTCTGATGGACAATAACTTAGTGGATCATAAGTCAACTGTAAAGCATCGGAACATAAGACAAATGTTGGAGAACTAATTGAAAACTCAGGGTCCAGAGGAGACAGCACCACACTCCTATGGAAACCACAGGCTCTAAAACAAGTCCCACAGCGCCTGCTGTCCCAGCTCTTCTAAGACTTGATCATCTTGAACTGTAATTGCTCCAGAAGCACCTGGCCCTGCTTCCACTAGCCCGTAAGTTTCCTGAGCAGTTCACTCATCTCTGTGCTCTCAGCAACTACAGACCACACAGAACATGCCTGGCAAACATCTGATGAGTGAGGGAAGCAGGTGTATGGAGGGCTAGGCGGGGAACCCAAGACGGACATATTCAGAGAGCCCAGGTTTCCTTACCAGTTTGGGCCTTCACCCTGGCTGTCAGTGCTGTACTGTGAAACGACCCAGGAGAAGTTCCAAGAAAGTTTATGTAAATCAAAGTATTTAAAAATCAAATGCTTGCTATTTAAACCAAGGGAATCTGCTATTTAAATAGAATCCATGGTAGAATTGTTTGTAACAGGGAATGAGCAGCCCTCTTTGCAATGAATACACCTGTTTCTATTCTGAGTCTGCTTGCAACAGGAGACACCTGGCTCAAATCTACACCTCGCCTAACCATCACTTGAGCAACACTTTCACACTGTCTGAAGTTCTCGATCAGACTAAAAAGGAGATAAAATAAACTGATACAATCCGGCTTCTGGGCAAGTTTCATGAGTATTGCCTGTGCCCGATTTTTAATTTCAGACAGTGAGAAAGTTTCCCAATAATGGAATCCTGGAGGGCAGCCAATGCTCCATGGAAGCCAGGCTCTGGGCTATTCAGCTTCCCTTGGTTGATACGGAGTGGGCAAATAAATACAACAGCCCTTGAATGAGGAGCTAGCTGACTGCCAGGTAGACAGTGTATTTTAGGGGAGTGCGTGATCAGTTGTGTCTGACTCTTTGCGACCCCATGGACTGTAGCCCACCAGGCTCAGTATTCCAGGCAAGAACACTGGAGTGGGTTGCCATTTCCTACTCCAGGTGATCTTTCTGACCCAGGATTGAACCCACGTCTCTTGAGTCTCCTGCACTGGCAGGCAGATTCTTTTACCACTGAGCCACCTGGGAAGCCCCAGTGTATTTTTAGAGCACATCTTTAAATTCAAACCCAAAGCAATAAAGTTGTCGTTTTCTATGATTTGGCACAGGGACAAGTCCTAGTCAGAGATGCGGGGCATACAGTAGACATTTGATAACATTTGTTAGTCAGTTCCAAGATAAAGATATGACTCAAGAGACAAGTTTCAGAAATCCTGGCCATGGAGACAGCTTGAGGCAGAAGGAAAGTCTCAGTTCCGTTGTCACCTCCAGTCACTTAGAACAACGAGGACAGATGGTGGCCAACAGACTGATTTGTTGGTCAAAGGTTTAAAGTTTCAGGCAATGTTTCATGGATCAAGAATTTGGTTGCCAGATTTAGCAAACGGAAGTACAGAATGCCCAGTTAAATTGGAATTTCAGATAAACAACTAACGATTTTTTAAGATAAGTATTCCCAAATATTGCATGAGACAAAAAATTACTGTTTATCTGAAATTCAAATTTAATTGAGTGTCCTGTATTTAATCTGGCACTCTTACTCTAGAGAAAGTGGAAACATACGGTGACCCACAGACCTCCTTACTCCACTGAGACTTCTGAAGCCCTGTTCACAGAAATGCTTAAGGAGTTTAGATATGGATGAAGAATCTATTTTCTTAAGAGTGAAAAAAGATGTTGATCAGAGTCACCTACTCTGAGGCCCCAGAGAAGAGAAGGGCCAAAGAATTACACGATCAGGACAGGTTTCTCAATCTCGGCATGACTGACATTTCGGGTTGGATAATCCTGTAGAGGGGCGCTGTCCTGTGCGTTCCAGGACTGTCAGCAGCATCCCTGGCCTCTACCTGCTAGATGCCAGTAGTGCCCCCCTCCCCACCGCAAAAATGTCTCCAGATATTGTCAAATGTCCCTCGGGGGCACAAATCTCCTCTAGTTGAAACCACTGAATTAGAAGAAATGGTCAAATAAACAGAGAGTGTCATACTCATTAACCAGTGGTCACAGAACAAAAGATTCTTCTCAAGGGAGAAATTTTCAGCTCAGCCCGGGGGCCCCCTCAGGCCCGTAAGAAGGATGAGAGGACTAGTTATTTCAGCTAAGACAATCAGAAACCCTTCATTGGCCAGAAGCACTGGAGGAGAATCTTCGATGAGCCAAGCCGATGAAGTTCTGCAAGGCAGTGCACACATCACAAAGCAGGGAGACGCACCCAGCCTTTGAAGACGTTCCTTTTAAGTTAACCTCCCTTCCAACTAAACTTTTTCCAAATCTCTTCCTGCCATTTGGAAGCTGAGTGATTCTCAGCTGAAAAGGCCTGTATATACGAGGTGCAGATGGCAGCAGTTATGGCCCTCACCAGATGCTGCAGTCTCTAATTTGATTGAAAGGATATAATTAGACAACAGAAACACTTTAATGAAAGAGCAAAACATGGAGGGAGGGAAGGATTGAAGGCCCTTAACTGATGCCAAAACACCCACCAGTAATAGAGGCTTTGAGTCTGGGGAAAAGGAAGGGGAAAGCCCCTTAAAAGGACAGTCCCCATCCTGTTTATTTCCCCATAGACACAGGAATAGGGATTTTATTACTGTAGATTTCCACTGTATTTTATGTGGGAACAATCTGATTAAAACCAGAAGTCGTCTTCGGAAGAACATCAAAGAAAAACAAATATGGCTTCTGTGGTCATTATTAAAAATATTTTTACCAGTCCAATAATTTTCTTTGAAGATGAATTTTTATAGATTGAACAGCAGCAAGTAATTTATATACTGTGATGATACTGGTTAACAATCCCTACTGTTCTAGAATAGAACTACTTGGCCGCCATGTTTTCATCCAATGTCAGGACACCAAAGAACATGGACAGCCACTTAACGTTTGGAAGATATCAAGAAACTGGGGAGAGTCAGTCCTATAAGTCAACTCTACAACTGTTCTGAATCATCTTTAAAAGTTGCCTCTGCTGTTTTTATTATTTCCTAGCTTTCAAACTTTGAGTGTGAGTACACTGCTCTGGTTCTAACCAAGAATCTAACCAAACTGAAAGAAGTCCAGCCCTCAAAGTCTGAAGTTGCTAATGTGGTGTGACACTCTGGTTTGGAAGCCTCCTCAGCCCACTAGAAGTGGGACCCCGCCCTCGTGGAAAATTGAACAATAAAAGTTTAATGCTCTGGCTACTTGCCAGGGATTAAATCAGTGGTGAGAGAAACTAGAAGCTGGGCCCAGCAAAGGGGCAGCTCCGAGAGGGTACTGTTATAAGTAGGAGGGAGACGCAGCCTTGTGTAGGAGGTGGCCCGAAATCTTTTGTCTATAAAGTTCTTCCTAGTCCCCAACCTCATTCCTCTTCAAACTGGTGCAAGTCCAGGCGAGGGAGGTGTTTACCTAGAAAGTGGTTTAAAGGCAGGTGGGGAGTGGGAAGATTTCCATAGAGAAGAAAAAGGCAGGTTTCTGTGGAGTGGCCATTTTTGAAGAGGGACAACCTTCTGACATTTCTACAAGGGCTTCTTTGCTTTCTCTGTTCAATCTGAATCCAGGATAAGGTCCCAGAGGTGAGGTCTGGGGAAGAAGCACTGCTATCTTGAGAGGAAGACACTGAAGACAACAGAGAAAGGGGAAAAATACAGAGTGACGGCAGGCTCCTCTCCTAGACTCACGCTTCTGGGTTCCAGCTGGATTCTCAAGATCAAAATAACATGGGAGCATGTCAGTCAGAGTTCTCACCCATTCACCAGGAGTCAGCCAGCAACTAACCTGCCAGGTGACGACAGGGGGCTTGAGGAGACCTCACCTCAAAACCTGCACAGGTAGCTTGCTAAGGAACACATTAACTTCCTCCTGTTGTCCTTATTCAGGAGGCAAAAACCCAGACAAAAGCTGCAGATCCAAACTTCCGGCCTCTCCCAAGTGTTTTGCATTAACTGTTCCACAGTACAAATACAATCAACTTGGTATGTTTGTTTCATTTTGTTTTTTTCAAAAATGTTTTAAAATTATCAGCCACGCTAAACACATTGTTGTTTTTCTAAAGGCCACTCTATAAAAATGACGACAGAACCATGGAAATAAAACTCAACTGTTTAGGAAAATGATAGAAGTTTGTTTTCTCTTTTTTTTTTTCTGGCTTTTTTTTTTTTTTTTAATATCTCAGGGCTGGTGCCACCTGCTGCCTGGGCTTTCCTCTGAGAAACAGATCTCTCAACAGTTTGATCCAAGCAACATCTGCATAGCTGAACAAACCCTGGGCTGGTTCTGAGGCAGGCTCTACTTTCTTTATGTACTGCACACTGAACCACACTGAATTTCTTTTTAAAGCTTTTTTTTTTTTTTTTTAAGTCTTAGTAAAGATCCAAATGTATGTGCATGAAACTTCCCTCTCGGACACATTATTTTTAATCGTGGTAAAATATACATAAAATTTACCTTTTCGACCATTTCTTAAAAGTCTTTTAAAGTCAGCTACCAGTAAAAGGTAAAAATTCATTCACCAAAATCATTTGCCTCCTTGTCACCTTTTCAGACCAGTGAACAGTGGGAAAAGAAAATCAATACACATGGACCTAGAGCAGGACTTGGTCAAGTACAGCCTGTAGGCCAACTCTGGCCCATTGCCTGTTTTTGTATGTCCTATGAGCTAAAATATGCTTTTTAAACTTTTAAATGGTTGAAAAAATTAAAACTTGTGACACGTAACAATTACATGAAATTCGAATGTGGGTGTCCATATGGGTTTTACTGGAAGACAGCTACTCTCATTCATTCACATTTTGTCTATGGCCTCTTTTGCCCTACAAAGCCAGAGTTGAGTAATTGCAGCAGACAGTACATTGCCCACAAAACCCCAATTATTTACTGTCTAGCCCTTTATAAAAAATGATTGCCGACACCTGATCTAGGCCTCAGATGGCATTATAGGCTTGAAAATTCTACACTAAAGATGATATATTGCCCATCACACCAAATCCCTAATCTGTACACTGTGAAGAAATTGAAAGCAATATATTTTACCTTCATCACTGATTGCCTTTGATCCAAATAACCTAAATCATAAGTAAGCATATCAAGAATATCTCTATTAAATGTACCGAGTTGCTGTTTCTTAGCAGTGAGCTTAAACTGAACTTCTTTTTGCTGTAAGATTTATAAAAGGTCTCATTACATATCTCAAACACTTAAATAGCTTTGTCAAGGAGTGAGAAGTTTTCACAAAAAGATGAGAGTTCTTTGATGCCCGGTCAGTTCTGACCATTTCCCTGTCTCTTAAAACTAAAAGCATAAAAGAAACTGGCATGCACGTTGGTCCCCCTCACTCCTCTCAGCCCTTCTGTTCGTTCATGCTAAGTCCCTTCAATCATGTCCGATTCTTTGCCACCCCATGGGCTGGCTGTAGCCCACCAAGCTCCTCTGTCCATGGGATTCTCCAGGCAAGAACACTGCAGTGAGGTGCCATTTCCTCCTCCAGGGGATCTTCCCAACCCAGGGATTGAACTCGTGTCTCTGGCATTGGGAGGCAGGTTTTTTGCAGGTAATCCTATTAACACTAATGGAGTCCCCACAAGGGACAAAGCTCTGTACACTATGAAGTTCTTACTGTTAACTGAACTCACAGGTTTTAGGGCAAGACACATTACTGTCTAATGGGACAAAGTCTAGATGAGGAGCTAGAGGAGAATGAGTATCAACTATAAAACGATGTTCACGGCAAATGTTACCAGAGTTGAGACACTGCTGACGCACACCCAGCAGGCCCTAAATATGGTGAAACACTGATGGTGAAGGTGAAACACTGAAGGTATTTGTCTTCAGTGGAAAACTCAGAGCTAAAGTCCACCCAGCCTTCTCTTCCTACCTCTTGGCTGTCCCCTGCAGGTTAGTAAATTCCAGATGGGAGTCCACGTCAGAGAGTCCATGGCCCTGGCTGCCTTTCTCCTTGAAGAGGGAGTCTAGATTCCACCACTAACCTCTACATCCCTCCTTATCTGTTATGAAGGAAGAGAGAGGATCTCAAAGGATGAAGAGAAGGGAGATCATTTGGGGTTGGCTATACACTGTAATTAGAAGTATCACTGATAGGGAATGAGCTAACTGTTTTCATAAAGTCAGCATTCAAAAATGCAAACCACCAGTAATTTAAATATTACAAAATTATGCAGAATGTAAGTATTGAAATAATTTTTTCCATCCACAAAATTTTAGAGAAAATTACAGTATCAAAAATATGAAATGGCAAACCTGACATATCTTCAGAGTAAAACATGTTTTTTATTGGAATGGATTTTTAAAAACTAGTGGGTAGGCTCTAGACAGGATGTGATGGTGAAGAAAAACCATGTGTTATCTCCCTTAAATTGCTCTGGAACTAAAGAGGAAAAGTCACAAAGGCACTGATGTATTATATCAAGATGGTAGGGAAAGAAGCTGATGAGGCTCACTGAATTGGGAAGATGGGCCTTATCACAAATCATTTCATAATGGTTATTTATTTGTCTCTACCCCAGACCCACTCTTCCCAGGTGGCTCAGTGTAAAGAATCCACCTGCCAAGGCAGGAGACTTAGGAGATTTGAGTTTGATCCCTGGGTCAGGAAGATCCCCTGGAGGAGGAAGTGGCAACCCACTCCAGTATTCTTGTCTGGAAAATCCCATGGACAGAGCAGCCTGGCGGGCTATAGTCCATAGGGTTGCAGGACTTAAGGACTAAGCAAGCACGCAGGCACACACAAACCCCAGACCCTGCAATAAAAGCACACCGAGGTTTGAGGTTCACGTGACATAAGGGCTGCTGCACTTGACCCTTTCTACTGAAGCAAAGGTGCCTGAGGAGGGTGCCACCTTCCAACAAGCATAAGCACACAGCAGGCTCCCTGAACACTTTTCAGAGCTATTACTTTGCCCTTTCCAGGAGAGGAACCAGTTTATTTCCACCCGTACCTCTCTCCATAGAGGACATTAAATCCTGACCACAGAGATGGCAAAGTGGAGCTAAGGGGTTACTAGGTTACAGTTATGTTGACATATCCTGGCTCTCAGAAAGTTCCTCCGTCATTCCTCACATACGGTAAACAGTACAAGTGATCAAACTTTTGCAGAAGTTTTTGTGGATGTCCCCTTAAGAGGCCACTGATCACTCAGAAACCCCTTCCTGAGCCTAAGCTTTACAGCACTTGGAGAGCCCCCTTCTACCTCTCTCTCTAAAGCCAAGCCTTGCCTTTTACGGGGTTTAATCAGATTGGAAGCTCAGAGCATTCCCAGCGCAAAGGAGGTGTCCAGCACTTGGCAAACTGTGAAGCACTATAAAAAGAATTCTTAAATGTGTTCAGTGACTGCCTGCTGTGTGTGGGTGTGTTACCTGCAGTATATCCTTTAATCTTCACAACAACCAGCAAGGGAATTGCCATCATCCCTCCTTTACAGATGAGGAAACTGAGGCTCAGAGAGGCACAGCCCAAAGTCAGGCAGTAAGTGACAACATTAAACTTGATCTTTATCAGGAAACCAAGCTGGCAAGTAAACAAAGCAACCCAGAGTTTTCTTTCAGCAGCAAAATCCTGTCTCTCCAACATCACAGTCTGCGACTTTGGGTGGAGAGCCCAGAGGCTTGAGTTTTCCCACTCAGGCAAATCTGTAATGCACTTTTCCCACCCCTTTCCCTCACGTCCAATTCCCCACACTTGAACAACCTGCTGAGGAAGGTACCTGGGCCAGACAACGCCCTCTTGCCTGCTCTTCAACTTGGGAGAGTTCTGCTGCAAGGAAGGGTGTGAGGGCAAGCTAAGCAAGTTCCAGCTTCCATCCTGGTCTAGGGCCCCATGTGGGGAAAACCTGGCCTTGACCTTGGCCTGGGGAGCGGGTGACCCTGTTTAAAGTGTGGAGATACTCATGGGAAACGGGGGCTCTGCGTTGCACTGGCACGATGAGCACACTAAACTCTAGGGGAGACGTTTGCCATCACCCCCTTCCTTTCTTCCTCTCCCCACGCTGGACCTGCACCTGAGTCCCGGGGAAGTTCAAAGTGGGCCCCGGGGGTAGGGGGTAAGCGGACGTGCAGGCAGGGCAGAGCCGGTCGTCTCGGGACCCAGATCCGCCTCTACTAGCAGGGCAGGCAGGTCAACTCGACTCCTCACGAGGCGCAGATTACAGAGCTGGGCTAGCAGGGCGCAGACCCGGGCAGAGGGGCCAGGCGCCGGCTCTCGTCGCCTCTCGGCACCCGTTGAGGAGCCGGGAGGCGCGGGGCCCGCGGACGTGGGAGGGAAAGGGGCCGGGGGGCGTCGCTGTGGGGCTGGCGGAGGGCGTCCTGGCCCGGGGTGTCGCTGAGGGGTTTGGGGTGGGGGCGGGGCAGCGTCCCCAAGCGGGGCGAGTCGCCCCAGGGGACTGGGCTGGGGGTGCGAGGTCCAGAGAGGGGAGACCTCCCGGCCCGGGGGCGCGTCGCTGAGGAGCCTGAGGGCGTCTCGGGTCCTGAGAGGGGAGACCTCCCGGCCCGGGGCGGGGGCGTCGCTGAGGAGCCTGAGGAAGGGTCTGAGGCACTGAGGCAGAGAGGGCGCCGGCCGGGGGCGTCTCGGGTCCTGAGGAGCAGGGCCGCCTCGTCCGAGGGGCGTCGCAGAGGAGCCTGAGGAAAGGGTCTGAGGTACTGAGGCAGAGAGGGCGCCGGCCGGGGGCGTCGCGGAGGGGCCTGAGGAGAAGGGCCGCCTAGTCCGAGGGGCGTCGCTGAAGGGCTGGAAAAGGAGCCCCACCAAGCAGGAGCGAGGGAGTTGGCTCCCCGGGCGGGCTCAGCGAGGGACAGGCGGCGGCGGGGGGCTCGCTCACTCACCGGGTCCGGGGCCAAGGCCGGGGCTGGGCGCGGGCCGGGCGGCCAGCGTGAGCGCGGCGGCGGAGAGCAGGGCGAGGCGGGCGGCGGGCGGCGCCATGGGCCGTCAGTGCGGGGCCCCGGGGCGCGGCCCGGGGGAGAGGGGGCAGCGCAGGGAGCCGGGGGCGGCCATGGGAGCGGGACGCTGGGCTTGAGCGTGGCCCCGCCCCGGCCTCCCGGCCGCCCCGCCCCGGCCCGCCCTCCCCAGCGCCGCCACCACCCCGGCAGCCCCGGGACCGCCCGGCTCAGCCGCGAGGCCCGAGGGGCGGAGCCGACGGCGCCCGCCCGCGCCTGCCACTCACGCGCCAGGACCCGCCCACATCCCCCCGACTGCACCTGGCCCCGCCCACCGGCGGAGCATTCACTTGGAAGATTCGAGGGGCGGGACCTACAGGTAAGGGGCGGGGCTTGGGGCACCGCCTCCGAGTCCCCGAGTGGAGGTTTGACCCGGCTGGACCGGGCCGGGCGCCCAATGACCCCTGCTCCACCCTCACTCGGGTCGCGACCCACACGCGGGCTCAACCGCAGCCGTAAAAATCAAAACAGCACTTTGCAAACCAATTTTCTCTGCTTGGCTCATCGCAGCGGTTTTAAAAAGGGTGCTCTGGAGTCAGCCTGACCGGATTCATATCCCACTTGATCACCTGTAAGATCTTGAGAGTGAAAGTCGCTCAGTCGTGTCCGACTCTTTGCAACCCCATAGACTATACAGTCCATGGAACTCTCCAGGCCAGAATACTGGAAGTGGGTAGCCGTTCCCTTCTCCAGGGGATCTTCCCAACGCAAGGGATCGAACCCAGGTCTCCCGCATTGCAGGCGGATTCTTTACCAGCTGAGCCACCCGGGAAAGGAAAAATAGCTGTCTTATTTCAACTTCTTCATCGGTTAAACGGGGGCGTTGATAACAATTACTCCCAAAGCGGTGGTACTAACGAGAAAATGCGTGGAAACTTTTACACACACATAGTAGGAGCCTAGAAAATGCTGAGTTCCTTTCACCATGCCGATTCTTGCAGGCACAAAAGAGGCAGCATACTGAGCCCTGGTTCCGAATCCTAAAACACATCTTTTGTCAACTAGGGTAAGTTCCCTGCTCTTAGTCATCTGCAAAATAGAAATAATAAAAGGCCCTCACAAAATTAGGTTAGATTCCATAGAAACAAGTGAAGCTCCCGACCCAGAAGTGGGTGGGGCGACGGTGCTTTCTCAGACACTTGGATCCCGGGCGCAAAGAGCGCGTGGCGGCTCTCGGCCCCCGTGTGGCCGGCCCATTGCTCCTCACTCTCCGGCAAGGTCTTCCCTGCCCGCCCCAGGGTCTGTGGTAGGCCCTTCTCCTACCCCGCACTTCCCTAGGCAGAAATTTTCCTCCGGCTCCCGCCGAAAGCGCCGCGGCAACGCCCCGCAGGGCAGGTCCGGGCGATGCGCCGGGAGTTTTTAAGTCCCTGGTACCAGACTCGCAAGTGCGGGCCTGCGCCCGGCGCGGCGGCGGAAACCTCCGCCCTCTCATGCAGACTCGCAGCGCCCTGAGCGGAGCTGGGCTCTCCCCGGCCCTCAGCCTCCCCGGCGGGCCTTAGGGACACCGTCCCCTGCGCCCCCTGACCCCCCGGGGGCCGTCCCCTCGCCTGCCACTTCGCCCCCAACCATTCCTCCCACCCCGTCCCAGCTGCTTCCAGAGGCGCCCCAAAGGCGCACCTACCTCCCACGAGGCCTCTGGGCTCCCTCCTTCTCCACCCACACGACCCAGCGCCCTGACAAGAGTCATCTTGTTCAGTCATTGTTTTCCCTGTGTCATTCCCGAGGTGGAGACTCCTCTGGGCTCCTTGGAGCAGGGGGCCGCCCCTCTCCCAGGTTCCCGGAGACACTCCCTCCACGTCCCACCTGGTGTCTTGCACTTAACTTACCCTCTGTCTTCTGCACCATTTCCGGTCCTTCCCCACCTCAAAAATTGCCTCCTGTAACACAACCTGGGAATCCTTCACCTCTCAACGTGCACCCTCCCAAGCAGGAGCCGCTTGAAGGAGAACAAAATGGGGGAGATTCAGGTAGAATGATCAGCACAAAGTGAGTACTTAGGAAAGGGGATCCTTCCTTCCTTCAACAAATGCTAAGTGAGGAGTCTGTCAAAAGCACCAAGATAAGAACTTACAGTCTGAACCGACACTCATACAGAGGGGAGAGGCTGGGAGAGAACCAACAAGAAAATAATGTGATTTTCGGAGATCACCAAGTAGGACAAAGACAAGAAAATGATGATATTGACAGAGGATGCTCTGTGGCATGTTTTAAACAGTCCGCTAGGGGATGGTTTTAGCAAAGCAGAACACAGCTCTCTATAGTTTATGAGGTCCTTTCACATCTCATCCTAGTTTCAGAAGAGGAAATAAGAAGGGCAGACAGGGGTTTCAAAATCAGGTTTATTTGGCCAAATCTGGGGATTTATGCCTCATGGTAGTAGTTCCCATCTGTCTTACTGTCCTGCAGAAAGGCACCCCTGCTGACTGGATGTGCCAGTCTGCTCTCTTGGCCTTGTGTAACCAGAATGGGCTACAGTGAGAGATGAAAATGTGGGGTCCCTTTCTTCAAAATGAAGAATTTCCAGACAGCAACAATAGAACATTAAACCAAACCTGGGGTCCTCCTAAGCTTGAAGGCCTGTGTCATCAACTGCACACAGCCCTGGAATGTTGCAAGCCCCAGAAAGCTGGCTTGTACAACAGAACTGAGAAATAATGTGCAAGCCCCTGCCCCCACTGGCTGCCATGAGAAACATCTCTCTAGCTGTCCCCAGGCCTCCCTCCCTTCTTTTCCAGCGTAAAGCCCAGCACAGGTGATGGAAACAGCACACAGAGACTAAAAATACAGCCAAGCAGGTCTAGGTCAGGTCACGTAAGGGCTCAAGGTCTTTGCTCAATTATGTGGTCCGGGCCCTGGCAAGGAGCTGCCTGAGATATTCATTTCAGTGCTTCACATGCCTCAGTCCTTAAGCAGCTTTATTTCATGGAAAGAGTGAGGACATTGATCGTAGCCCCTGGGCCTCCAGGAAGAGGCTGGTGTCTGTCTGCTGGCTCTGCAGTCAGGCCCTTGGATTCCTCCTGAGGGCAGCAGGAAAAATCTGAGTGATCTCAGCTGGTGGAGTTTGGGGGATCCTGGTATCTTTGAAACTCCAGCTGGGATGATTTCTGCTCAAAGGGCAGTCATGCTGTGGAGAGAGCATGAGATGAGAAGTCTGGTTATAATAACAAGAATAGCAGGCGTTCACTGAGGATTTTACTGAGCTCTCAGCAGGGTACAGGGTTTGTCATCATATTGCATGTATGACAGTCACCCTACAAGGGAGGCACCCTTACCAGCCCCCTCATACACAGATGGTTAATGGCTTGCCCAAAGATCCCCTAGTGCGGAGCTGGGCTTTGACCCCAGTGGGACTTCAAGACCACACACCTCATCACCCACTGTGGTGAACTGCCTTCTTGGCTTTGTGGCTTCTAGCAACCAGTGCTCCCTGCGTGGTCCAGGGCTGGGATTAGGGTGAGGTGAGTGAGGCATTGGCTTTAAGCACAAGGGCCCCCAAACCCAGGTGGTGCTAGTGGTGAAGAACCTGGCTGCCAGTGCAGGAGACATAAGAGATGCGGGTTCAATCCCTGGGTCAGGAAGATCCCCTGGAGAAGGGCATGGCAATCCACTCCAGTATTCTTGCCTGGAGAATCCCATGGACAGAGGAGCCTGGTGGGCTATGATCTGGTGCTGCTGCTGCTGCTGCTGCTAAGCCGCTTCATTTGTGTCCAACTCTGTGCGACCCCATAGACGGCAGCCCACCAGGCTCCCCCGTCCCTGGGATTCTCCAGGCAAGAACACTGGAGTGGGTTGCCATTTCCTTCTCCAATGCATGAAAGTGAAAAGTGAAAGTGAAGTTGCTCAGTCGTGTCTGACTCCTAGCTACCCCATGGACTGCAGCCTACCAGGCTCCTCCGTCCATGGGATTTTCCAGGCAAGAGTACTGGAGTGGGGTGCCATTGCCTTCTCCAGGGCTACGATCTACAGGGTTGCAAACAGTCAGACACAACTGAAGCGATTCAGCTCCAAACTCAGTAATTAAGATAAATATTTAATCAAGTTTAAAATATATTAAATATATTTAATGGACTGTGTTTTTGAAAATTATTTTATCTTTGGCCTTGCTGGGTCTTTGTTGCTGCAGAGACTTTTCTCTAGTTGTGGAGACTGGGGCCACTCTCTAATTGCAGTGTGTGGGCTGCTCACTGCTGAGGCTTCTCTTCTTGTGGAGAACAGGCTCTAGGGCTCATGGGCTTCAGTTGTTGCGGTTCCCAGGCTCTAGAGCAAGGACTCAGTAGTTGCAGCGCACAGGCTTTATTGCTCCTAGGCATGTGGGATCTTCCTGGATCAGTGAGTGAACACTTGTCTCCTGCATTGGCAGGCGATTCTTTACCACTAAGCCACCAGGGAAGCCCTGGACTGTGTTTTTATGTACTTTTTAAATTAAAAAAAAAAATTTCTTGGCTGTGCCGTGTTGCGTGTGGGATCTTAGTTTCCCCAATCAGGGATTGAACCTGTATCCCCTACATTGAAAGCACAGTCTTAACCAGTAGACTGCCAGGGAAGTCCCAGTGGATTACATTTAAATGCAATATTTTTAAAAACTCTAAATGAATGCCCAAAAAACTCATGAACAGAATCTTAAATTTTTAAATAAAATCAGGATCTCGATTCCTGATTTTCCTTTAGTCTCAGACTCATCTCAGCACAATACTGTTACTGACCCTGTCTCCTAGCTTCTGAGTCAGGCAACTAGTGATGGAGAAGAGACGCAGTAGTTTGTCTTTTCTGACAGAGGTGAAGCGAGAAAAAGAATTTGGTTTTGAACATAATGAGTTAGAGATGTCTGTGGGGCATCTGGTGGCCACGTCTGAGAACCCAGAGCCAGGTCAGAAGGGGTTAGCAGGGTAGGCAGGACACCCTCATATCACATACTTGGCCATGAGAGGTGTGTGTACGGCACATGTGGTCTAAATCACTGGTCCTCTGAGTTTGCATCACGGCTCAGGAATCTACAAATTCTCTCATCCAGAGTTTCTCTCTTCTTTCCTAAAACTTCTGCATCATGAACTTCGATGTGTTCCCCTATGGGTGTGGAAGTTTACTTGCTTGGGTGTTAAAAACATCTTCTGTGGAAATTAAAAACAACTAAATTCCATTAGAATTTGAGGATGGGGCATGAAGGAGGAAGAGGAGAATTCATATGAATTGGCTCAATTTCCTCTTTATTCACCAACCCTCCAGAAAGAGAATAGGAGCTAAGAAAAACTACAGAGAAGAAGAGGGTAGTAAAGGAGAAAAAGAAAGAAGAAAGATTAATAGAGCTAAAAATACAGTGAGGAGAGCCTGGCTAAACCTCAGAGAAGGGCAGATGTGTTTGCAAATAGAAGTGGTGATTTAGATATGTCAGGAAGAAGAACTCTAAAGGATGGGTGGAAAGTAAGAGTTATTTAGACTTAGCTCAGCACAGTAAAAAAGGTTCATTGGCCAATCAAACTGAGGGACATCTTTCTGCAACACGGAAGCCCTACGGCCTCAACCCCAAGTTCTCTGGACCAAGGGTTGGCACCAATGATGGAAACTTTTGCCATGGTTTCAGGACCCTGGAACAAATGCAGTCTTTCCATCCTGATTTCATACTTCTGAACAACCTTCAATGGAACAACCTCTGTTAAAGACTACTTTGTTTAATGTATCCTCATATACCCACTTCCCTGTGCACCTAACACAGCAGGGGACATTCGAGACAACTTCTAAAACCAGGGGGAGAAACTTCCCTGGTGGTCCAGTGGCTAAGACCCCGCACTCCCAATGCAGGGGGCCTGGGTTCAATCCCTGGTCAGAGGACTAGATCCAACACGCCGCAGCTGAAGATTGCATGTGGCACAATGCAGACTGAAGATCCCGTTTGCAGCAATGAAGGCTGTGGGCAGCCAAATAAATAAGTTTGTTTGTTTTTAAAGAAGACCGTTGGTACCATTTTGTGAGATGATGTTGGTAAAGAGTCTAGAACCATGCTTTGGACTACAGTGAGCATTCAATCAAAACAGGTTTTACAGAAATAGGAGCAATCAGTTCAGTTCAGTTGCTCAGTCGTGTCTGACTCTTTGCGACCCCATGAATTGCAGCACACCAGGCTTCCCTGTCCATCACCAACTCATGAGTTCACTCAAACTCATGTCCGTCAAGTCAGTGATGCCATCCAGCCATCTCATCCTCTGTGGTCCCCTTCTCCTCCTACCCCCAATCCCTCCCAGCATCAGAGTCTTTTCCAATGAGTCAACTCTTCACATGAGGTAGCCAAAGTATTGGAGTTTCAGCTTTAGCATCAGTCCTTCCAATGAACACCTAGGACTGGTCTCCTTTAGGATGGACTGGTTGGATCTCCTTGCAGTCCAAGGGACTCTCAAGAGTCTTCTCCAACACTACAGTTCAAAAGCATCAATTTTTCAGCACTCAGCTTTCTTCACAGTCCAACTCTCACATCCATACATGACCACTGGAAAAACCATAGTCTTGACTAGATGGACCTTTGTTGGCAAAGTAATGTCTCTGCTTTTGAATATGCTATCTAGGTTGGTCATAAGTTTCCTTCCAAGGAGTAAGTGTCTTTTAATTTCATGGCTGCAATCACCATCTGCAGTGATTTTGGAGCCCCCCAAAATAAAGTCTGACACTGTTTCCACTGTTTCTCATTTATTTCCCATGAAGTGATGGGACCAGATGCCATGATCTTAGTTTTCTGAATGTTGAGCTTTAAGCCAACTTTTTCACTCTCCTCTTTCACTTTCATCAAGAGGCTTTTTAGTTCTATAGCACACGTCAAATTACTCTGAATTATTGGTAAACAACATGAGGATTACTTTTGGGGCAGTGTCAACTGAAGAAGACAGAATTTAACAGAGCTTGAAGAGTATGTATCAGCTGCCATCAGTGTGAAGAGCTCTGTGCTAGAAAGAGATTCTGAGTGCTCTGAGAGGCAGAGCAGTGTTGCTCAGTGATTGAGTCAAAGGCCCAGAAAAGTAAATACATTTGAGTGTTTGGAACGAGGTGGTGAGGAAAAGTCAACCTCAAGACGGGAAAGGAGCGAAGGGAAACAGACGCGGTTTCCTGTGTCTTGCCTTCCTCGTCCCACAATGCGGAATAAAGGCAGACCGTAGCCCCAGAGCCAGGTCGCACTTCTCCTGGGCTCACCAACTTTGAAAGGATGCCTGCCTGACCAACCTCCAGACGTTCACAAACCCTTCCCAGAGACAAACCCTTTCTGATGCCCTGCTCTAAAACTGACCCACCTCTCAGGAGGTGAGGCCGAGGCTCCGCCACTGAATGGGCCCCATTGTCCTCCTGAGCCTCTGTGGGTCCAGATGCTGGCGGCCTGGAGGTGGTTCCATGGCGGCCTGCGGTGCAGTCTGCCTGCAACTTTGATTCACTCTGGGGACAAAAACAAAAACAAACAAACAAACAAAAATCAAACAGGCAACACATGTGATTCCAGGAACTCCTGCCAGACTCATGCTCTGTTTTTCCATCATTTCACTCTCCTCCTCCCCCTGGGGAGGGAGCCTCCTTTGGCATTCTGCACATGAAATGTCAAAACCCCCAACGGGGCAAGCACCTGATAAGGAGCTCAGCATTTCCCAAGAGTTCCCAGGAAGAGGCGTCTTTGTTCTTGTTTCAAGCCCTTGACACTGCTAACAGCTCTAATTACTGCATTTGCCATGGGATGTAAAATAAAACCACATTCCAGAAACCATGTAGTCTCCCCGGGAGAGACACGCGGGCAGAGGTAGGTGCCCAGGGCTGCAGGAACGTGTTCTTTCATTTCTGGTCCCTAACCTTGGCAGCCGTTCTGAGAACGTAACAGTACCTTCTTTATGTGCACGGAGAAGGGCCCTTGTGCACAGGTAAAGATACATCTCTCTACCTGTACCCACAAACCTGGTCTGCATATTTGAGTATGCTGCGTGCAGAGGGTGCTTCTTAAGAATGTCAGGACCTTCAAAATTCACCCGAGCCATTTTGGGGGAGAAGAGGGCTAGAGAAGTTCCTGAGGCTGTAAGCACAAGAAAATAGAACTTCTTCCAACATAAATCAACTATAAAAATCTGATGATGTAACACCCACCCACACCCACATCACAAACCAAAGTGACATCACAAATACTAGAGATAATGGTTGAAAACTGCCTGTATGAGAGCCAAAATCTAAACAAACAGCAAGTTTGCCCATGCATGACTGAGGCAGAGAAAGACAGGTGATAGAAATATTAAAACAAAGCAAAACAAAACAAAAAACAAGAGAGAAAAAGGGAAAAGAAAATACACATTTCTTCCCCCTACTAAGCTAGCTAAAATAAAGTTTAAGGCAACTGAAATATGGTAAGGTGATTTTATTTTATTATAGATGACATTTCTTAGAAAGCCAGGTCTCTTTTAAGTGTGTGATTCTAATCTCTCCAAATTGTTCTCTTGTTCTTGGCTGGTCCTGGGGAATGGAGGCCAGCATCATTTACATTGTGCTTTTGCCTTTATAGACCCCAGAGTATATTTCCCTGCTTAGCAGCTTTTCTTGGCTCATGGCAGTCTGGTTAGAAGCAATTTCAGAACTTGGCGGGATTTTTACCTGCTGTCATTTCTGGGTTGCAGCAGAGTTGAGAACTGGCTACAGCTCTATAGGCAGCTCAAGTGATCCTGTCTCCCATTCCTCTCCCACTGTGGTTTCCCTTAGCTTTCCAGGAGACAGAAATTGCTTTTAATTCCTTATAAATGCTCCCCAACCCTCCCTCCACTTCCAGTGCAAGCATGCTATGTTTGAGAAACTGACCATCACTGTGACGTTGTGAAATTACTATTGCTTTCCTACTTGGTACAAAAGGCTTTGGTGAGCAGGAGAGAGGATATGTAGAAAGGTTTCTAAGAGTTTTTGGGGAAGGAATGGTCTTTAAAAAGATGTTAGTACTTTACCTCCAAAATAGACCTTCTAGTCTCAGCTTGAGAATTGGTCTTTTTTATTCCTCTTTCCCCCTTATGATTCTAGCATCCAATCTATGTGAGACGAGACCCCAGCATCCCTGCCTATGGACTCCGGCAGTCTATCTTACTGAACACCAGGCTCCAGGACTGCTATGTGGACTCGCCAGCTCTCACCAACATCTGGACAACCAGAACGTGTGCTGAGCCGAACACCACTGCCCCCACACCAGGTCCCACCTCTTCTTGGGAAGTTGTAAAGGAGCCAGTAATTGCCAGTTC
This sequence comes from Bos mutus, assembly GCF_027580195.1. Lineage (NCBI taxonomy): Eukaryota > Metazoa > Chordata > Mammalia > Artiodactyla > Bovidae > Bos > Bos mutus. Next base: position 4,381,685 of record NC_091633.1, read on the forward strand.
CTTCTCCCTGGTGAAACTGGTGCTCAGGCAACAGCTGAAGGAGAAATGCTGCCCAGTGCCACGCAAGTTTGGAGACGCAAAACCCTCCAAGAGATTAAAGCCCAGGGACGATGCAACAATGAAAACCACCCAGCAGGGCAGAACAAGAAACTCCATCAGTTGCAAGAGCAAGCAGCCAGCAGGGCAGCGGCCAGGCTCGCTCAGGCGCAGGAAGCCTGCAGGAGGTGTCGAGGTAGGAGAGGGCCGGTGGTGGAGGAAATGTGACAGAGTGGGAAGAGGGAAAGGTGAGCTAGGGATTCCCATGAAGAAGAGGAAATCCTGAAGTTAAAGATGGCATGCGGGGGTCGGGGGGAGTTAGGATGGGGGTGGGGAGGTGATATAGCAGAGAGAATACAAGATCCGGGGTCATGCCTATGTGTCCTCTGCCCAGCTCGAGAGGAGGACAAAGTGGTTTTCAGAAGCAGAGACAAAAGGAACTAGATGTGAAGGGAAAATGAAGATGAGAAAGGCTCAGAGACACACGCCTGAACCCCAGAGCTGAGCCACAGATCTAGCTATAAATCTGAACATGGAGAGCTTGGCATCCAGAGGCCTGACAGGAGTCCAGCTCTGTTACTCCATGGTGGCCAGCAGAGCTCAGGAGGCCACTGTGCGGGAACCTGCTCCATAGCACAGGGAGCTCAGCTTGGTGCTCCGTGATGACCTAGAGGGGTGGGATGGCAGCGGGGGTGGGGATGAGGTGGGAGGGAGGTCCAAGAGGGAGGGGATGAATGTGTGCATATATATCTGATTGACTTCATTGTACAGCAGAGACCAATACAACATTGTAAAGCAATTATGAAGAAAGTGAAAGTGTTAGTCACTCACTCATATCAGACTCTTTGCGACCCCTTGGACTGTAGCCCACCAGGGTCCCTGTCCTTGGGATTCTCCAGGCAAGCATACTGGAGTGGGTTGCCATTCCCTTCTGCAGGGGATCTTCCCGACCCAGGGATCAAACTCAGGTCTCCTGCATTGCAGGCAGATTCTTTACTGAGCCGCCAGGAAAGCGGGGTAATTATATTCCAATTAAAAAAAGAATGCCTCCTGGAGCTAGTCACTCAGGGTTCTGATCCCAAATCTGACTGTAATTGGCTTTTGTCATCTATAAAACGGGGAGTGACAGCCCTTCCTTCATAGGGTTTCAAGAGAATGAAATGAGTTAGTACACGCAAACAGTTTTTGAGCCGAGGCTGGCGCTGAGTAGATGCTTGGGGTCCTGTGTGGCACTCTGTAGGTGACAGCCGTGGCCCACCCAATGGCTGCGTGGCCTTGGGCAAACCCATTCCCAGATCCTTGCCTTTAGAGCCGTCTCCCGCTGACCTTCCAGTGTTGTGGCAAATCGCTCGCAGAGGCGTCCCTGAAGGAATTCAGTAAACTAGAACATGCTAGACAAATGTTGGTTGTGGCTGTAACCAAGACTCGGGGACACAAATCCCAGATAATTATTCTGAGCTCCCTTCTCAAGTTTTAGCTTTGACTTCTCTGCTTTCTTCCTGGCTAGAGTAAAGAGAGTTCAAAGGAGAAAAAAGCGACGGTCTGCCAAGATCTTGAGAGCAGATATGCTGAACATGTGGCTGCCACCCAAGCGCTACCCCGGGACATGGGGACAGCGTCCTGGAAGGGCCGAGCCTCGCTTCCCGAAACCAGGAAGAGGCAGCAGTTGTCCGAGGACGCATTAGTCATCCACGGCCTCCCCACTGAGAGCTACCGGGCTCTGTACCATTCTGTGGTAGAGCCCATGCTGTGGAATCCTTCTGGGACCCCCAAGAGGTACAGCCTGGAGCTGGGCAAGGCCATCAAACAAAAGCTCTGGGGGGCTCTGTGCAGACAGGCTGCCGCCCCCAAAGATGCTCAGAAGGACCCGCTGCCGGGCACGAAGCAGCCGGAAGACCACGAGGAGCCTGTTGAGGAGGCTGTACCCAAGAAATAGCTCAAGAGGGAGAAATAGGAACTAGAGCTCACAGGATTAGGATGTTCTCTGCTGGATGTCTGAAAAATAAACACCACTTTGCACCTTCCACACGATCTCAGAGCGCTTTACAAATCAGTGACTACCTTCCCCGGGGCAGGGGGGAAACAAGCACGGATGGGTAGGAGATTCACTTTAGATGCAGGGCCCCCTCTCCACCTTCAGGGTTTGGTCATTCCCAGGCTGGACACTTAAACCTTTTTCCTACAAGTCCCTTTTCCTTAAAGAGGGGCTGGAGGGCCTCAGTCTTCCAAGTAGGAAAAGGCCTGGCAGGTAAAGTCGATGGTTACATCCAGCCTATGGTCCCTATTTTTAAAAAGTAGGCTCCTGGGATTCCCCCTCCCCTGCCACACACACACACAGGGCTGAGCAGAAAACTTGCCACCACCACCAGGGACATACTTACAAATGCTCGCCCGGGACATCACCCGGATCCCCAGTTACCTGAATTCTGTTTACACAGAAGCCCCCGTGGGTGACAGGCACTGCTTCAAGCACAGGTCACCTTTGTGGCATCTGTAAGACCTTTACCAAACAGAGCAACGACAGCATATAACACATACTTGATAAAATTTTTTTTTTTTTTTTACAGTCATTTGTACAATTTGTTACAAAACCATAGAAGACTACAATTTGTTTTAAATCATTTTTGGTCGGCAAATATGTAAAATCTGTGTGCAATTATCATGTATTTACAGGGCTTCATGTTAGTCATTTTCAATGATTATTCCAACAATGTCACACTCTCAACATAAGACATGGCTTAAGATAAATATATTAGTAAATAAATATTCTGAGAACATATTTCCATAAATGAAATGTGCTGCTATACATATACAGAATATACATAAGTTGTTTTCTAGCCTTTAAAACATTTTTTAAAAATGGTAATGTTGGAGAAGGAGCCCTTAGACAACTTTATTACAAAATCTTTACAGCAAAAGTCTTTACAAAATATCTTTTAAGTGCTACGGGAGAAATATTAAAAAAAAAAAAAAAACATTTTAAAATAGTGCCTTGTTAGACCAATACAATAGAGTTTATATAAAGAATAGAAAAAGGCAGTTCTGTGTAAAAAATAATACTCTTGATTAGTAATTATTTTTTAGACCTCATTTTAAAAGCATTAGTCCTGCATGAGCTTTGAGTAGGGGCTAGCAGCACATTAGGGAGGGTGTGGGCCGTGGGCAGCAGAAGGAGCTTTACAAAACGGTGTGGGTTAGGGTCAGGGTCAAGGTAAGGGATAGGCGAAGAGACGGAGAGATAAGGCCAGCATCCCAGGGCTGTGGCCACAAAGAGGTACCTGGTGGTCCAGAACTCCCCAACCCCCATTTTTCACTGGTTCCAGCACTCTTCAATCTACAAGGCTGCCCTACACCCAAGGCTGGGCCATCGGACCACGCCCAACAGTCACATTCCTGCTCATGGGTGTGTGTGTGTTGGGGGTGGTTCTCCATGGAAGATTCGAGGCTTCTAGTTTCCACGTCTCCATAACCCCCACATGCCCCAGAGAGGCCACTGAGAAAAGATACTTATCATTATTGGAGTCTTACGACTTCAAAGAAGACAGTTCTTTTGACTTGAATGTGAGGCAATATAGTCGGGTCATTATGCTTTGTGACCCAACACAGATTTAAGACAATGGTTAGAGATTTCAAAGTCTGAAAAATTCATTGTTCTGTTTCTACCACCCTATAAAATATGAAAATTAGATGCATTTCTTTTGCCATCTGTAGTTACTGCTCTTTTCAAATGAAAATTGGACACATTTATTCTAATAAGCCCAGTTGAAGCCACATGTTCTCCTCATCCATTTATTGCTTAAGGCTGTTGAGGAGTGGTTTTTTTTTTCCCAGTCGGGACTAAAGCAAGCCACTTTGGCGGGGGGGGGGGTCGGCTTTCAGACAAAGAAGAGGATATGCACTCGAAGGCATTAAAAATAAACAAAAAAAATAAAACCACAAACAAACAGAATCTCAACAATGAGAAGCTGCTTTTTGTAGTTCATGTTAGAAGCCCCCACCCGTTCCCTATGCAAGTTGCTGTCCTCTGCAGCTGCTACTCTCGGCCCCAGGAATAAAGGCGGCCCAGATCACACGTCACCCGCTCAGGCGCTGCCCACACCCTCACCAACAAGTGTGCCAGGCACAGGTGGGGCTGGGGGTGGGGGTGGCCCCAGAGGGATGTCCCACGGCAGAGGCTGGGGGACAAATCTCACCACAGTGAGCCCCTTAATGGGCAGATGGCTCAATCGTTTGATGCTGAGATTTCTTTCTGACAAATCCTGGCCAGAAGCAAGCAGATGTCCTCACCACAGGCTGGGCTTTTTAAGACAGGGATTCAATAAGATTCTCATTCAAAATGTTCTGGTGCAGACCCTGGGCTGACTTCCCCTGGGGCAGACTAGAGAAGAGTCTTACAGCCCCCTGGCAGAGGTCTCCACTTCCCCACCTATGTGGGGGCCAGGACTCAAGGTTCTATTCGGCAAATGAGCATTTCAGATGACAACAAACACCTGCTGAATAAATGAACAAGCAGAAATGACCAGAAGAGTTAGCAGACACAAGGGGTAAGGTGATTAGTTTCCTTTAAAAAAAAACACACCAAAAAAACTTTTTTTTTTTAAGGACAAGAAATACATTGGACAAACAGGTTAATGATCCCTGATCTGAAACAGCTTTAAATAGTTTCTCCCTTTTAAAACGGAAACATCTTTTAAAAAACGGTTTGGGTTTTTAAACTCTCCCTCCCTCTTAAAACGACAACAAAAGAAAACGAAAGGCTGGGACAATATACAAAAACCTACCCTTTGGGGCTAAACTATCTGATAGTCTCTTTCTCTCTGTCTCATGGAGAATCAATACATACGTAATAGTGCATTAGGTAGAAAGGATAGTAGACATTTGCAGGCGAGATGAGCAATTTCAGCCATGAGGCAGAGGGCTGAACAACCCTGAAGCGATGGGATGGGAAACTTTCATACGGAGCTCAGACCCTATGGGGTCCCTGCCACGCGCCCCTAGGAAGATATCCCAAAGTCGGAACAGTCCGGGGGCGTGGCCGCGCCCGCTGGGACGCATGCGCACAAGCCCACTCTGCGCCAGGGTGCCCTCCATCCCTCCCCTCCCCCAACTTGGGTCAGACACCGAGGCTGCAAAACCATGTACATTCATTCCTCCTGGGTGTCTGTCCCCACACCCCACATCGAACCATCTCTGCAGCCAGCGGTGGGAAGCCCAAGATCGGGGCTCTGTCCTACCTAGGACGCGGACCAGGGGGGACAGCCTGAGGACGCTGCGCAGAATCGTCCCTGTCACCCTGGGGCTTACGTAGCAATGGCTTGTCCCGGCTCCCCAGTGCGGCAGACCTTCCGCCCGACCCCCGGCTGTTGCCATCAGTGGCCTGCAGGTGCGGGCTGAACAGGCCTGGCTTCCGAGGAGGCCTGACGCTTTGTACGTTGGGATTTGCCACGAGAAAGAAAGAGGCAGCATTGCATTGTTCCTCAGAGTTTGTACCCATATCAACTAGCTTTACTTCAAGTTTCTGGTTCATTTTCTAAGGCAGGTGTAGCCCTGAGCTTTTCAAAGGCCTGAGCTCCCTCCAGGGAGACAACAGTATCTACACATGATGTGGTTCAATTAATGCAGCAGTGATTTTTTTTTTTTTTTTTTCAGCAAAAGTTGGCAGTTAGGGTTCTTTAAAATATATATTTAAATAACTTTTTACATTTACATATAATATCTTAAAAAAAAAAAAAAAGCAGAGAAGTCAATCCCACACACCTCAGAACCCCAAGCACACACACTTTACAAAACAGAAGAGTAACATGTTATCAAAGAGGCAAAAGACTCAGAATTTTGTCTGTTGGTTTGTTAATGGGGGGCGGGGGGTGGGGGGGTGGTTTGCCACAGGTGGCTCACATTTTGGGTTGAGAAGGAGGGCTCTTTTTATTACCACTTTTGTGTTTGTCAAAGCTAAAAAAAATTTTTTTTGTTGTTTGTTTTCTTTTTTCTGTAGGAAGTCAGAGTTTGGAGTCTCCATACAGTTCCCATTTCCAAGGAAGAGTTCCTTCGGAGCTCAGGCTCCAGGGCTGCCACTGTCCACCGGGCGAGATATCAGTCCTGGGAGAGAGAGAACCACCATCAGGGGAGGCGGCCGGCCCCGCAGCCTTTGGGCACCACATGCGGGGACCAGGCAAGGGACCCAGGGGCCCATCCCCTGGGGGCGCTTAAACCGAGATCTGCAGGAGAGAAGCGGCAGAGGCACCTGGGGGCTGGGACCGCCTGGCATGTTAGGGGGACAGGATGGGGGCACGGGGTGGATGACTTCATGAACAAGGAGGGAAGCAAGAGGTGATCAGAGGGGTTGGCAGGGCCTGATCAGCCGGGAGAGGGGTCTACATTTCTAAAATTCAGAGGGTAATGGCAAGTCAGTGAGGGGTTTTCTGGTGTAAAGACAGACTTAATGTTTAAAAAAAGACAACTGTGGTGCCGACGTGGAACAGAGGACAAGATCAGCCAGAGGAGACCAGTCAGAAGGCTACTACCCTCACCCTGGAGAGGGAATGGGGCCTGGCTGCGGACAGCGGGTGGGGAGCAGCGGAGACCCTTGTGGGGTTTACTATGCAGATGGAACGGTCCCTGTGCTACTCAAAGGTGCTAGGCTGCCCATCGTTCGCCCACTCCTGAGACAAAATGTATGGAAACGTTATCGCAGTTTGACCATGTCTGTTCAGCCTCATAATAAAAGATCTGGACTGGAATTCTGCATGTCTTTTAGCTAAGTTTCATTTTTCTGGGGATTCCCCTTTCTGGATGGGGGCAAACCAGCACACAGGGTTCTCACAGACAGACCGTGGGGCCCAGGACCCTGAAGCAGGAGGGGCAGGGCAGGCTCAGGGCTGGGGCCTGGGCATCTGGGTGGGGAGCCCTGGAGGAGAGGGTGCAGAGGGTCGGGTGGGCTGCATACCCGGCATCTGGGGGAGAGGTGAGGGATGCACAAGGCCCCCAGGTCTGGAGCTCAGAGGAAGGGGTAGATGGGGGAGTACCACCTGGAAATCACCAGGTACGGATGGGGTTTAAAGCCAAGTGCACCAAGAAAGTCACCCAGGAAGTGACCATGGGGAGAGAAGACCCCAACCCGGGCCTGCTGTCACCGTCCGCTCTCACCTGCAGCCTTGGGGGATGTGGCGCTGGACTCCCGAGTGTCCCGGAGAGCTCTGGGGGAGCTGGCCCCGGGGGCCCCCACATCCTCCGGAGAGCAGCCAGGTGGCCGTGGTGCCCTGGCCGGGCAGCACAGAACCCGCTCTTCTTGGGCTGCTCCCAGGCCCCTGTGGGGCCACAGGGCATCCGGACCGGGAAGCGTCCCCCAGGGGCCAAGGCCACGGGTCCCCTGGCAGTCGGAGGGCAAGCCCAAGTCGCTGTCCACATCCTCCGGAATGATGGGGACGCGCTGGCTCAGGTCCCGGGCCCCGGGGTGACAGCCGACCGGGGGCTCCTGGGCCAGCGTGTACTGCACGCGCACCGAGCAGTCCTCGGTGTAGCAGCCGCTGCCCCCGCGGCCGCGGGCCACCTGCTTCTCTTCATAGAAGCAGCAGGGCAGGCCCTCGTACTTCACCCCTTCCGTCCTGGGCAGATGGTCCGGGTGAAGGCCGTACAGGCCCTGGGAGCTCGCGGGCTGTGACTCCCCGCCCGGGGGGCCGCACCCCTCACAGGGCGGGGGGCCCAGGTACAAGGCGCCGCCCCCGGCCGCCCCCGCGCTGGGCTCTGGGGCCGGGGCCGGGGGCTCGCAGCAGCAGGCGCACGACGGCCCCTCCCGGGCCCCCTTCCAGGTCCTCCTGAGGTCCGGGGCGGCGCTGGGAGAGGCCTCGAGCCCCCCTTGTGAGGTAGAGCTGTGGGGCCCCCGGGGCTCCAGGGAGGAGCTGCTGCTATAGTTCATCTCCAGGCTGCAGGTGGACAGCTGGTCCCCCGAGGCGGAGGCCGAAACCGAGGCTGGCCCGAGCCAGGGCTCCCCCCGTGCGGCGCTGGGGCCACGGGCTGCGGCCGGGGGCTCTTCGGGGGCCGGGGAGCCATCGAGGCGCACCATGGGGCCCCGGCCCGAGCCCCCCACATCGCCGGCGCGACAGGGGCTGCGGCTGCGGTAGACGAAGGGGTCGTAGTCGCTGCTGAGCGAGCTGCGGAAGGTGGAGCAGCTGCCGTACACGCCCTGGTTGCTGACCTCCGTGCAGTCCACCACCGAGTCGCTGGACGAGCAGCGGCACTGGCCCGAGCTGCCGCTGCTGCTGCTGCTACTACTGCTGTCGCTGCCCGGGCCGTCGGCCAGGTAGCCGCTGCACACCGAGCGGTGGCCGTGGTAGCAGCTGAAGCTGGACGCGCTGCCGCTCTCCAGGGGCGAGGCCGGGGCCGCGGGCGTGAAGAGCAGGCTGCCGCCGCCGCCGCCACCCGGGGGGAAGGCCCGCGCCGGGCTCCCGGGGGCCAGGCTGGGGGGCGGCTGTCCCTCGGGCTCGGGGTAGCTGAGGCCCCGGAAGTAGTAGTGCTGGTACATGGTCTCATACTGCGAGAAGCACGCTGCCTTGGAGAAGCTGCGGCCGCCGAACTTGGGCCTGCGGAAGGGGGGCGCGGGCGAGTAGGGCCGGTGCTCCAGGCCACAGCGGTGCGCGGCCAGGCCGTGGTCCAGGTGGAGGGGCGGGTAGCCGCGGATGTAGGCGGGGGTCTGCGGCGAGAAGAGGCCTTGCTCCCCGCGCCGGTCCACGGTCAGCAGTGTGACCGGATTCCCGTGGGCGTCCATGCTGGTCCTCGTGGGGTAGGTGGGCACGGCGCCGGCCCTGTGCACGCGGCCCGGGTAGTGCACTGGCAGGATCACCCTCTGCTGCCGCCCGCGCGCCAGGCTACTGGTCTCCACGCACACGCCGCTCGGGTTTCCCTTTTGTTCTGGGGAGAAGCACAGGAAACTGGTCAGCAGGCGGAGTTAGAGGGGCAGACACCGGCAGACTGAAGCGGTTGGCACCGAGGGGTTCTGACCCATTCTAAGCTCCCACCAAACCCGGCCACGCGGGCAGAGGTCTCCTGCTTCTCCACTCTCAGGGTGGTCACTCCTATTAGGGTCCATCTCCCACATCCCAGCTGCTCTGAGTGACAAGAGCCTCCAGAGAGCAACCGAGACCGGAGAGGAAAGGCCCTGACCCTCTTGGAAAAGCAGCTACGGGGAGGGCACCCTGCCTTCTGGGCCCTCAGGCTCCCCCACAGTGACACAGCATCATGTCACCACTCTTGTCCTGCTTAAGAGACTGTGGGCCCGAGGCCTAGAGAGGCCAGGGGACTGGTCCAATGTCAGGAACCCAGTCGTGTCAAAGCCAGAGCTCAGACCCAGGCTGACCCTCCAGCAGACCTCCCCAGGCCCCCCGGTGCCTCCAGGTCCTGGCGGCAGTGCCTTGGTGGTCTGCCGGCTCACCAGCCGTGGTGCCCGTCCTGCTCCCACTAGGCACCTGGGAAAGACAGTGCCTCTTGGCAGGGACAGAGGCAGCGGAGCGTTACCTATGATGTTGTGTCGACAGTGGGGGCAGGTGTGGTGCTGCAGCAGCCAGGGGTCCACGCACTTCCTGTGAAAGCGGTGAGTGCAGGGGATGACCCGCAGTTCCTGGGGCAGGAGAGAAGACACAGAGCCTGAACGTGGGCCGGGGCAGAGGGCGATCGCACATGCTTCTTTCTTCCTGTGGGGCCAGAGTGGACCAAGGAGCCCAGTGCACCGTGGCGGTGCCCAGAGGCTCTGCCATCCCCATCTTTGGCTCCAACCACGGTGCTTGGTGTCAAGGGAGGAAGTAGGCTCCCTTCTTGCCTCTGGAGGAGGGCACTCACATTTGGGCACTCACACAGGCCCGCCAGAGCTGTGTGCTCGCACAGGCTGCTCAGCCTGGGGCGTGAGGGACAGCTAGGTGCGCTCCAAAACCTTTTGCATTTCTGGGATGGTGGCTGGCTCCGGATACCCAAAATGAGGTGGGTAGAAAGGACGATGCCTGGGATTCATGACTGACACGTGGGACAGCAAAGGGGTAAAGCTGTCCCACCTTTCCCTTCACTGCACCCTCAACATTCACCTGAGGGCACGTGGTCTGTAACAAAACTCCCAACATGGAGAGGAGGTGATGGGGTTCTGAGGCAGGCAGAAATGCCCCTACAGTTCTTGCGCCCAGAGCACCCTCTGGACTTGCTACTTTTGATCTTCCATTCTCGGACCAGCTAGCCGTAGTCACATTCCAGCTAACCCCTAAGGCTGTGCCTGACCATGACCAGAGTCCTACCTAGATTTTCTCATGTGACCTTGGTGATTACTGGGAGTTCAGGCCAGTCTTGGGCTCGTGTCATAAGCAGAGGCACAGAGAGTAAAGTTACTCGCCCAAGATCGCAGAGCTAGAACCCTCCTGGGCCCAGATGAGAGCTCAAGCAGTCTGCAGGTAGAGACTGTGTGAGACCGTTCATTTGAAGGCCTCTGTAAAACCTTGTTTTTCAACCAACAGTCTACACAGTGGCAGGACACTTTCATCAAAGGGGCATCAAATGCCTGCAACTAATTCTGAAGTGGTTTGCCCCCTTACTCCCTCAAATGTGTGTGTTTACGTGTGTTTCTGCACGGAAGGAAATGAAGCAGATGTAGGAAGTGACTCTCAGTGAATGATAACAGCGTTCACTGTATGCTTCTTGCAACTTTTCTGAAAGTTTGAAATTTTCAAAAAAAAAGCTAGAAGGACAAAGGAGACATCACATCCTTTGTCCTTACTTTTTTTTTTCCATACCAACCTGGCTTGTGAGATCTTAAATCCCCAACCAGGGATCGAACCTGAGCCCCTGGCAGAAAAAGCGTGGAGTCCTAACCACTGGACCACCAGGGGAGTCCCCTCCTTTGTCTCTTTATAAGAAAAATGGGTGTAAGTGTTCCACACAGCTTTCAGGAGAGGACTGTATGGAAGCTGAGTTCCAGAGTTTTCAGATGAGCAATGCGAAAATTAAGTCTTGCTGTTGTTCTGTCACTAAGTCATGTCTGACTCTTTCCTTTCTCTCAGAGTTTCCTCAAACTCATGTCCACTGAGTTGGTGATGCTATCCAACCCTCTCCTCTGTCGCCCCCTTCTCTCCTGCCCTCAGTAAGTGTAAATTAATTAATTTAAATTTAATTAATTTAAGAAGCTCCCTACCCCTTGTGGCTCAGCAGTAAAGAATCTGCCTGCCAATGTAGGAGACCAGGGTTCAATCCCTAGATCAGGAAGATCCCCCAAAGAAGGAAATGGCAACCCACTCTAATATTCTTGTCCAGGAAATCCCATGGACAGCAGAGGAGCCTGGTGGGCTACAGTCCATGGGGTTATAAAGAGTCAGACACGACTGAGTGACTAACACTTTCACTTTCTTCAAATGTAAATTAACTGTAAATATTCCTAAAACCAGAGTTACATAGATTACTGATCAACTTGTGTCCAGCCAGGTCCCCGGGAGAGAGTGTTTATGCATGTGGCCACCCCGTTCCGGGGGGGAAAGCAGTTGGAAGGTCTCAGGATGCCCCCAGAACACTTGGCAGGCTCAGCCCTTATCCCACAAGGCTGTGGGGAAGGCCCGTGGGGCCTGTCCTTCCCGGTCCCGTGCGCCCTCTGGGCCAGTCCCCCTCATCCCTGGCTCGTCCCCACGGGGCTGGGCCCCGCCCCCACCATTACCTCCCCGTCGATGTACTTCTCCAGGCAGATGGCACAGTCAGACGTGGAGCTGCTGCTGAGCGTGTCCAGGGCCCCGCAGCTCCCCTCCCGGCGTCCCTTGCTCTTGGAGTTGAACTTCCTGGTTTCCATCTTCTCCAGGGCCTGCACAGCCAGCCTATTCATGGAATTCTGTGCAGCAGAACGTGGCCCGTGTGAGGGTCTGGGTTGTGTTAACAGCGGCGGTCACCCCCCGGGGGGCCACGGTCAGCCTAACGCTAGTCTCCATCCAGCCAGGACAGACTGCTGAGGAATCACTAAACATGGAGAGACCACGGCCCAAGAGCGCAGGTCTTCCAGACTCCCGAGTGTCCACCACATTGGCCTAAGCAGCAGAGCCGGCAGAGGTCTGCTCGAGTTATTTGGCCAAGTCTGCTCTGGGCTAAGGGCTCCTCCCTTCACTGAAGAATGTCCCGAGGGCCAGTGAATAACGTGTGGGGGTGCTCTGCACTTGGCAGACTGGACGTGCTCGACAGACACCAGCTGCTGCTCTGTCACTGACGGCCCACCCGACCCTTTGGCGCTGTCTCTCTCTGGGGACATCACACTGCTACACCCCTGAGAGTCTGGACTCCTGAGTGTCCCTCCATTGCCCTCTGCCCCTAAACGGTTCCTTCCTGTAACCACGCAGTGCTGTGTCAGCCGGGGCACTAGCGTGGCTCCTCTGTTCATTGAGAATCGCCTGGAGAGCTTGGTAGATGCAGATTCGGACGCAATAGGTCTGGGGTGAGGCCTGAGACTCTGCGCATCTCCCAAGCTCCCAGGTGATGCTGAGCCTGCTGGTCCCCTGATCATATCTGGGGAGCAAGACTCTCGGGCTCCATGTTAACATTCAAACATTTTTTTTGGAAAAACCTGTGGCTGGAAACAGCACCAGCGCTTGACCCTTGTATTGAGAGGACCGGCCTTTTTGGAACAGAAACAGCTCAGTGCTCTGAGCTCCGCTCTGGCTTTTCTCCATCTTTGCTGACTCTGGGCCAGCAGGGAAGAGGCTGCAGTGTCGGGGCAGGACCCTGCCCTGGTCTGCACTGGCAGCGGGGCCTCGGGGATGAAGGTGATGGGCCGCTCTGGGGCCATTACCTGACTGCGTCGCTGCTTCAGCTTGATTTTAACAAGGAGGATGAGGCAGACCAAGGAGACCACGACGAAGAAAGCCAGGAAAATCCCCATATCGAAGTACTCAGTGGGTTGCTGGAACAGAAGAGACACAGTGAGTCACGGCGCTCTTCAGTCTGGGGATGGGCACACGCGCTGGGTCGGCTCTGGGCAGCGGAGGGACGGAGCCTCTGGGCTGCGTTTCCCCTCCTTTGTGGGACACGCCAGGGCTTCTGCTAACAGGCACCCTGTGCACTCTCCAGGCCCAGGGAGCGCCTGCAGTGCGGCCAGGGGAGGCCTGCCGGGGTCTTAGCCAGGCCTCCTAACAGCTGGGAGAACTCTGCTCACTGAGCCCAGCTCCCTGCGGCACAGTGCAGAGTCCGCCGTACCCGGTGGGAGAGGCCCTTCCAAATAAACACAAATATCACATTTATGGGACAAAGGAGTGAGTGTCGTGTTTTGAGGGAACAGTGATTACTAACCGTATAATTAATGGTTTACAACAACTCAGAAAATTGTACGCTGCTCCCACAAATATCAGCTTCCACTATAGTGAGTCATATTTACCAAAGCGCTCTTTTTTCCCTTTAAAAAGCAGCCCGCAAGTCGGTTCTTCTGCAAACTCCCTCTAGTTTTAGTTCTTACCTTTCCCTCATGGCATACAGCCTCCTAAAACCTTACAGCCACCTGATCTGGGATGTGCATTTGGCCCGCCGGAGTGGAGTTTTGCTCACTGAATGCTACGAGCATCTGGGTATTTTTTGCGAAAGGATCCTCCTTTATGTGAATATTCCAATATTTGGGAAGAGGAAATAAACCATCTATGGAGCACCTGTCCCAGGTTCCTAGAATCTTGAGCCTGAGGTTGGGCAGAGGATGCCAGCAGCATGGCTTTAACACAACTATAAGAGAAGCCTAGAAGACAAAGCTGTTCATTAACCACCTGGAGGTCGTGAGCTCCCATCCCAGTTGAAAGCTTACATTTCCAGATTCTAGTACACGTTAGGGAGTTTTGGTAATGCACTTGCCCCACAGGAAGGAGGAAGCACAGGCTTTATCCTCTTAGTGAAGACCCACGGGAGGAGGGAGACCCAGGAAAAGCAGCTGAGAGTAGGACGCCCTTCCCTTCAGTCCTTAGTCAGCCTTTCATGGGAAGATGGGGCAGAAGAGAAAAAAGGACAGGAAGTCACCCAGAGGGGACACCGGGTGGAAGAGACACCTGGTCACAAGTCATCTATATCTGGAAAGGCTTTTCAGATGCCCTCAAGTAGAAATGGTAATCTCTCCCTGGCCTCCGGGCTTACATCTGCTACAAACCTGCAGGTCCCTGGGGCGCGTCAGCGGTTTAGATGGGGAAAAAGCCGGAAGCAACAAAAAAGGCCGAAGCCGGAAGGGGCAGGTGGCGAGGGGGGCAGGTGGCGGAGGCTCACTCGAGGGGGGCGGTGTTGGATCCGCGCGCGGGCCACTTTCTGCTTGTTGACGATGTTCATCAGCTTGATGGCGTCTGCGCCCTTCACGTACACCACCGGCCTCTTGAGCGGGTCTTCCGAGCCCTGGTTCAGCTAAGCAAGGACAGAAGGTGCTGCTTAGAAGACGTAATTACTTTCAAGAAGCCAGAGAGAGAGAAAGAAAAGCTGGAGGAAAAGAACATGAAATTCCCTTTCGAAAATCCCCAAACACCAGCATCATAGGCTGGGGGCTCCCAGGCAGATGAAGCTGAGGATGCCCCCCGTTTTAGGATGAAGGGTATTTGACAATGCCTCCCAGCCCCCTGGCTCTTAACCCCTCTTGACACACTCGCTTTGGAGGACAATGCACAAACACGGGTCACTAATGAGGGCAGATAAGTGCAAGGGCCCCGAAGACCCAGGTGATACGACTGTGAGAAGCCAGGCTAAGTAAGGGAGGTGCTTCTCTCAGGGGCCCTGCAGCCTTGGCCTGGCCCCAGGAGCTTACCTGGTCAATAGCTTCTGGGTTCTCGGACACATCAAAGATGACTGCGGTGGCTCCCCGCTGCACGGCTCGCTTGGCCTGGGAGAGTGAGAAAGAGCATGTAGGGACGTTCCCACAAAGCTGGCCTTGGAAATCTGACCTGTATTCGAATGCAGAATCTGATGGTCACAAACTTATGTGACTGGAAGAGTTACTAACTTTCCTAAGCCTCAACTTAAGTGAAAGTCGCTCAGTCGCGTGCCACTCTTGGCGATCCCATGGGCTATACAGTCCATGGAATTCTCCAGGCCAGAATACTGGAGTGGGTAGCCTTTCCCTTTCCTTCCCCAGTGGATCTTCCCGACCCAGGAATCAAACTGGGGTCTCCTGCCTTGCAGCGGATTCTTTACCAACTGAGCTATCAGGGAAGCCCAAGCCTCAAGTTGCCTGTTTTTTTTTCTTTTTTTTTAAAGGAGGGGGTGGGAGTGGGATGGGGGTGGACGTGGGTAGGCAACAGTGCCTTGTTCAGTTGAACCTGAGAACTAGATGAGATAGAAATGGTAAAAATAAATAACTAGGTACTCAATTAACCTCTGTCTCCCTCTTCAGCCTGAGCCTTAACATCAGACTACAAACTGACAACCTGCCCCGTCAGCATAAAGGTACTGGTTTCAGTAATTTCTGCTATGAACGCAGGGTCACTGGCAGTAAAAGCACATGCCTTGGGTCCTTCTCTTGTGGTCTCCTCTCCCCCGTGTCGTCCAGCCCCGCAGTTAGAAGAGCCTGTGACTATGTCCAGAGGAATCTCAAAATGGTCCGTTTTAATAACGGACATGAGCTGAAGACCTTTGGAGATGCTGTCGGGTGGGGGGAAAGGCTAGGAGAAATAATTGTAAATGGGGATTTAGAGCTGTTGGCTGCCAAACCTGGCCACACATCAAAAACCACTTGGGGAAGTTTGTAAAGCAGATTTCCTGGCTCAGACCACAGAGCCTGATTCAGCAGGGCTGGAGTGAGGCCCAGGAAACTGAGTTCCGAAAGTTTTCTGAGGATTCAACCATTTGGGGAACTACTGATCAGAGATGAAATGTTTTAGGAACAAATGAGAAGCGGTGGAATTCTTTTTTGGGGGTGGAAAGGATTCCTTTCCATCCTGGTGAACCTTCTAGTTTCATGTCCAGCTAAGGGAACAACAGGGTAAAGCTGAGGAAGAATCAGACATAATCCTTGCTTTTAAGAACCTGAATCTTGTTAGGGAAGCAAGACTCCTCTAAAGGTGAGGGGTGGGGGAGGGGACCAAAATGAAAACCCAGCCTTCTGTAAGATGGGCAAATAATGGCCAGTACTCAGAGGTCAAGAAAGCCTCTATGGGCCAGACTGCTTGAGAAAGAGCGAAAGCTAAATTCCTTCCATAGAAATAACCACTACATGGATACAGCATGGGAAAGCAACACTGAGCCTTAGACTGCAATGTGGCTAGGGCAATGCTCCATCCGCCCTCTAGAGGGCAGTCTTGCCCCACAGCTGCTACAATAAGCCTGCTCCCTGCACTTGGTACAAGCAGGACAGTGAACTCTTCGGGATACAGCGAAGCCCTCGGCAACTCAACGAGCTCAGGCACCTGAGTGCTGTCCTTGTTCTGCTGAGGACCCCTTCCCGTTGGACTGAGATTCGCTGTACTTGGTCTGCTCTGCCGCTTGCAGGTCCCACCCTGGTTCCCCACTGGGTGCGCCCCAATCAGGAGGAGCTCCTGGGTGCTGTCCCTGGCTCTTCCAGACAAGCTGCCGATGCGGGGTGGGTCACTAAGTCTCTTTCAGTCCCCAGTCTCAGTTTCCCCACCGGTAAAAGGGGGACAGAGCCTGTGTCATGAAGGACTAGTCTCGGCCACTTGTAGAGGCAACGGGCTGTCCAGAGTGCTGCAGAAAGAGCTGTGATGGCTGTCACCTGCCTCCAGCAAGAGAGGATGTGATGTCCCTGTGAGAAAGTTTGGAGCCAGATGGTGTCACTTTCCTCCAGAAAGCTGTTTAGGGGCACAGACCCCTTTGCCTGAGGTAAGCAGGTCCTCGGGGGCCCCAGTAAATGGGTGCCAGTCTTCTGCTCAGGGGGTGTGTGAGTCACTCAATTGTGTCCACCTCTTTTCGAACCCATGGACTGTAGCTCACCAGGCTCCTCTGTCCGTGGAATTCTCCAGGCAAGAATACTGGAGTGGGTTGCCATGCCCTTCTCCGGGGGGTCTTCCTGACCCAGGGATCGAACCCAGGTCTCCTGCATGGCAGGCAGATTCTTTAACAAGGAAGATCCTCCCAGCCTTGTTCATAAACTGGCTGCCAGTGAGGAAATAAACAGGATCTCTCATTCCTTTACTGGCTTTCAGTCCCTGCACATGAGGCAGCACTGGAGGGGGCTGGGCATGCAGCTTTGTCTTGCTTGGGAGCCTCAGTGGAGGGCACACCAGTCTCCTGGTTTCTCTCATGAAAACAGCAGGTCAAGAACATGGAGCTTAAATCCTGTTTATAGCTCAACTGCAGACACAACCAGGTTAATACACAGGGCTCAGGGCACCGATATTTTGTTTGAGAAAACAATCATTCTCACAGTGGCTTACTTTAAAAATTAGGTTTGATGTAAGCTGCTGTTGAAGTAAGGCTGTATTTCCCGCACATAGGACTGGACACGAGGCGGGTCAGGATTACGTTCAGAACTCACTTGTCAGGAGCAGGCTTGGGATTAAGAATGTTGTTGTTGTTGGGTCTGACTCTTTGTGACCCCATGGACTGTAGCCCACCAGGCTCCTCTGTCCATGGGATTTCCCAGGCAATAGTACTGGAGTGGGTTGCCATTTCCTCCTCCAGGGATTGAACCTGTTTCTCCTGCTTCACAGGCCGATTCTTTACCACTGAGCCACCTGAAAAGCCTGGGTTTAAAAACAGGCCATGAATGATCTACACTTTGAAAATGACACATTGATCATACTATTCCCAAAGCAAATGAAAAAACGTACTTGGTCACACAGTTCCCCCTCACCCCACATTTTCAGTTTGAAAATGGATGCGGTGTCCTTGAACGCGTGTTCATGTGTTAGATTTTTCACGTCTTCTGTAGTCAAACTTGGGCTGGAGAGTTACTTCAAAGCCTCATCTTTATGAAGTCACACACCCAAATGTCCAAATTTCTCAAAACGAGGCTGTTTCAATGGATGTCTAGGAAGATGCCTTCTGGTGGATGCTGCTAGACAGTCATTGTAGCTGAGCTTAGCTGGAGAGGGCAGTTACCCCTGATCTGTGCACAGACTAGATTAAGAAGAAGAGCTTGAGAAGGGCGTGGGCAACAGAAAGCAGGTGGGAGGACCAGGCCAGGCCTCCCAGAAGCAGCCGAAGGCCTCTGCCCACCCTTTCCCGCGCCCCACTCACATGGGCACGTTCCCACCCTCCATCACGGCGGCTGCTTCCACCAGGCCGGCACAGGTCGGCCCCAGCCAGCAGGTGACCACAAGCCCCACAGCAGGATGTGGACTAAAAGGCTGTCACGGTTCCTTATTTACCTTTCCAGGCCTGCTAGACCCGAGGCGACAACGTCCACAGCCACTGAGACATGTCACAAAAGCGCCAACACCTGCAGACTTACGTCTTGCAGAGTACAAAACGTCAAGCTCTAGAAGACAGGGTCTTACGTGACTGGCACTTACTGCAATGCAAGACCCCTGTGGTTATTCAATAAACACTTATTCTGAATGATAGCAAGTTTGCCTGGGACTGTGCTCTAGGGTTCCTGCTCCCTGAACGTGGACTGTTGTCCTCCCCCAAGGAAGTGCTTCTATCGATATGTTTGAGTCTTGAATTTCCGAATGCATACTGTGCATTCTGCTAATAGTCCCACTGCCACCTTGTGGGTGAAGAGACCCACAGCCTAGAGTCTGCTTGGGTTTCGATTAAATTCAGGAATTCCAACCAGGGATGGACCTGGCACTGACCCAGAGTGTGCAGTTACACCCAGACTGGGTTTGGGGCCTGGTCCTACACCACATCAGGGCTTCCCAGGTGGCTCAGTGGTAAAGAATCCGCCTGCCAATGCAGGAGCCACCGGAGATGTGGATTTGATCCCTGGATCAGGAAGATCCCCTGGAAGAGGGCAGGGCAACCCACTCCTGTGTTCTTGCCTGGGACCATCCCATGGACAGAGGAGCCTGGTGGGCTATAGTCCATGGGGTAGAAAAGAGTTAGACATGACTGAGCGCACACACAGACTCCCACCCCATAGCTCCCCTGCAGAGCCCCTGGGAACAGACCGCTTCCCCGTTTCTTCATGAAGCACTGGATGTGGGGTCCCCAGTGCTTAAACTTTACTGTAGGAAAACTTTCGGTGGAATACAGCCTGAATCGGAAATAACCCAAAAGATGGCCCACAATCTCTCCTTTGGCCCTCACGCCTGACCAGAGCATAAGCCAGGAAGCTGGACTGTTAGCACTGATACAAAGACTTGTGTCTTCAACCTCTTACAGGAAGTTCTGACATATGGGGGCTTCAAGCAGACTTTTTCTTTATTTGCCTCTATTGAATATAAGTCTGTGTTCTGGGTTTTTTGTTTTTTTTTTTTTTTGCACTTATCATAATCTTCCAACAAGTCATTTAAAATTTTTTGTTAATATCTTTAAGGCTCTGATAGATCCCTTCAGATACCCCGCTCACTCATATCTTTTTGATATTTGGGCTATTTCAGTTTTTTTATTCTTACAGTTAATGCCATGTTGAATGAATCTTGGCTTACACTTCCAATTCTCCTAGGATGGAGGCCCAGGGCCAAAGAAAATGAAGATTATTAAGAATCTTTATACAATCCACATAAGATTTTAATGCTCCTCTTTATAAACCCACTCAACTCTTAATTTATCTGCAGCAAGGACAAGATAGGATGACAAGGACAATAAAAGACAAATTTGGGTCAACAGATTTAACTTCTGGATAAAGTGGCACATTGGGGAGCTGGCTAGGAAGGAGGCTGACAGTCTGAGAGTAACCCTCCAGGAGATACTTCACACGTGTAAAGACCTCCAGAGTGAACTATAATCTTACCTAGCCTATTGATGCTTCAAGGTCAAGTTCATGTGCAAAGCCTCCCACGTAAGACTGGTAAATGCTTCTCTTTAGTCAGAAGCAGCTCTTACCTGAGTTCTAATACCTATAAAGATTTCTCCTCTGCCACTTATCACTTTCTATGATGCATTTTCTCCTGCAGAGGTGACCATCTTTAGTATTTTTGCAATGAATAAAAGTGACATACTTGACATGAAAATTCAAACATAACTCAGAAGTTGAAAGCAAAAAATAACCGACTTAGTACCTCCTCAAATCCCAGCTTTAGAACATAACAGTGTGGTTTATATCCTTCCATGTACGTTTTTTTTAAATTCATGTATCAGCAGGCATAAAGTGCATGTGTATATACACACTCACATATGAAAATACACTAAAAATAAATTGGATGTATATAATGTTTTATAATCTGTTCTCAACTGTTTTCCCCCTTATCTCAACAATTTACTCAACAACCTTATATGCAGTATGCAGAAAAGCGTTTTTCTTCTTACCAGCTACATATAGTCTTCCAACACATGGTGGACCGCCTCTCTGACAGGCATTTAGGGGCTCTCTGCCTTTTCTCCATCAGGATCAGTGCTCTATGTACAGTCTTGTACTCACATTCTGGTGGCATCCACTCCTTACATCGCTACACGTGGTCCTGTGGAGTCAGACGGCGCTAACATCTCACATGTAATTGTCTTGGCTGGCTGCTAGGCTCACCTGCCCTGGGGTCTGTGGAGCCAGGACGTACATCTGACCCGTGTCGGTGCCCGGAAAAGCCTAACAGAGCAGACTGCCCTGGGTGGGCACAGCCCATACTCGACAAATTCACATAGTAGGCGGCGGCAGTTTAATTCTCTTTGTGGTGCCATTTATGACTTTATTCGTTCGATGGTAGTAATTAACCAGTTACTGTGGGTGCTAGGCCGGGAGGATGAACACGGTGAGCAGGACGGTGGCTGCCCCGTCCTCACGGAGGGTCCGTTTCACCAGCAGTGTTGGGGCGGGCCTTGCTGAAGAGCCTTGGGGGAGTCGTAACGAAAGGTCTGAGTGTTCTGTTCCGAGGGCCAATGAGTTCGAAATGACCCGCCTGGAGCCACCGATCCCACGTTCCTATAGTAGGTCTCAGGGGATGAGACACCGTCCTGGTTAGCGTCCTTTGAGAAATATCGCATATGCTAAGGCTCTCAGCTACCTGGCAGCCCTAGTGTTTTCGACACAGGACCCTTTCTGCAGCAACTTCTGTCCATACCTTTCCTTCCACGGGAGAAGCTTTGGGACCCAAGGCTCTGTGCAAACGGCTGGCTCAGGTGACAGGAGTCTCACTGCCTAACTACTCCCTGGCTCTTAACGCATGGTCGGAGGGGGAGGGATGGGCCAGAATCTACATTTTGACCTGGAAGACAACGTCTAAAGGAGGTGGTCCCTGGTGTGAAAACACTCAATTAACAGTTGACCCTCAAATAATGCAGGGGTCAGGGCGCTGACCCTCTGCACAACCGAAGGGAAATCGCCATGGAACTTAGAGTCACCCTCTGTATACTCGGCTCCTCAATCTCCAAGGTTCCTCCATGTCCATGGTTCCGTGTTCGCAGATTCAAGCCCCTGGGTTATGCAGCATTGTACTATTGCCCACTGAAAACACCCATGTCTAAGTGGACCCATGTTTCAAACCTGTGTTACTTGAGGGTCAGCTGTATACAGTGCAATGTGACAACTACTTAAGAAGGCCAAGTGTGTGCCAGGCACCCCAGGAAGGATCCAAGCCAGGACCTTCTAGAGGCGTCTGTCTCCACACACCTGCTGTTGTCCTGGGAGGGGGAAGAGATCTCGGTTGGCAAGCAGCAGGGTAAGGGCACTGAGGTCTCCCCCTTTCTTACTCAAGAGTGTTCACGTGCAGCCCTCCTCCAGCATACACAGCCGTATGACCCACAGTGGCAGAAACCATGGTCATGGGGAATCCAAGATGGCACCAGAGGCCCAGGGCTTAGTGTCCACGACCTGGCAGCAGCTTCCTGCTTCAGCGGGTCCCCGGGTTCCTTCTGCAGCTGTTCTTGGGGCAAAGCTCACTGTTCCAGCTCAGGCTGATAGAGGTGCATGTGCCTACCCTTCACGTGGTCCTGGCCTTCTTATAGCCAGGGCTCTCTCTGGAGAAAGGTGCCCCACGAGCGCCATCCAGGGGCCAGGCTGAACCACACCCCTTTGCCCTCACCCCGACGCTCAGCCGCTCACCAAGTTTTGCTGATTCCGTCTTCCACATCCATTTGTTGTTTTCCCAGCCCCACTACTGCCATCCTGTATCGGACACTACAGTTCTCACGTGAGTCACAACCACCACCCCCCTGGGGGCTCCATAGCCCACCCCACCTTCCCCCAGCGCCCCCCACCCCCCACAGGGTCTCCATGCAGCACAAGAGGGCATTCTCTGAATCGCAGACCTGCCCTGCCCCACTCTCCTGAATGACTCTGTGATGCTCTTAGAGTAAGACGTGAGCTCTGTTTAAAACGGGTAACCACCAGGGTCCTACAGTACACCCAGGGAACTCTGTTCAACGTCACGCGGCAGTCTGGCTGGGAAGGGGGTTTGGGGAGAATGGATACACGTGCATGTTCGGCTGAGCTCCTCTGCCGCCCACCTGGAAGCAGCACGACACTGTTAATCGGCTATTCTCCAAAAAATCAGAATAGGATGTGACTCCGCCGGCTTTCCGCGAACTCAACCCACCAGCCCTGGAGCCTGACGAGGCGGGGCTTCTGCAGCTCCTTGCCCACTCTCGCCCGTAGCCAGGCCTCCTCCAGCTCTCACAGCCGCAGGTGCTCCTCTCCGCACCCTGGCCCGCCCGGTCCCACTGGAACAGCTCTTGTGACATCACACTGTCACTGTTTACTTAAAGTGCCTCCCTCACTAGAGGGCAGCCAAGGCCTCAGACTTCTTTCCCGCTCCATTCCCAGAATCCAGCAAAGAGCCTGGCACAGGGTAAAATGGCCTAGAAACGTCTGTTGATTGACCTAAAAAGGATGAGCTTTCGCCCCGGGGGTTAGCATCAAACACACCGAGCCCTGCTGTTCCAAGCACGGGCTGTGGCTCGCTCCAGGCCACCTGGTCTCCTATTTCCTCTGACTTTCCGAGTGGCCGAAGGTTCATTCTCTACCAGATCTTCTCGGAAGTCGGGATCCTCCGCTGGGCAGATGTTGGCAGTTTGGTTTCTTATGAGCCGCGGCCGGGTCTTCTGCTGCAGTGCTTGCGTACGGGCCTTCTACTGGTGGTTGGTTCTAACTCAGGAATTATTCTCTCTGGGGAACCTCCACCCCAGTCCCTGAGAGTGGCTCTGCCTCACTGGGGATCTTTATGGGGTCCCAGGCCTCATGTGGGCAGGTCTCTGATGTCAGGGCACTCGTTGCATGTGCCCCTTCTACTCCTGGGAGGAGCGCAAGCCTCCCTGACAACTCTCAGCAGAGGACAGCTGAGCAAACCACCACCTCCAGGTACATGCGCGGGCACAGACGGCAGGAGATGTGCATTTTCACTGTCCTCTCGTCGCTTAGGAAAACCTGGCTTTCCTTCCTCCTCGAAGACTGATGGGAGAAACTGGCCTGCATGACACAGAGGGGCAGTGTGTGGACACTGGGCTGCCCACCCACCCTGCTGTCAAGATCCCAGAACGGGCGGCAGATTCCAAACCCCCAGACTCAAACATGCCCTTGGGCAGAGCCATGAGAGACCAAAAGTGCAGGCTTGTGAGGCTCGTCCACCTGAGGCGTGAACCTCCAGGCACGGTCCCTGCCAGCAACGCAGGGCCCCCTAACAAGCCCTGCTCAGGCTGCCACTGGGGCAGGGGCCTGTCCACACACAGAGACCACCAGCCAGACGCGGAGACACCCTGCCTGATGCTCACCAGTCTCTCTTGGCTGGTCCCATCCTAGCACAAACAAGCCAGAGCTCCCCAGGTCCCTGCGTGCCCCTCCCTCTGGACACCGCTAAGTGGATTCTAAAGCTGCCCTCCTCACTTTTTCCTTTCCTCCTCCTCCCCTGTGTTCTCGGCTGAGTGACCACCCAGGCACGGGGCTCTTGGGCTTTCTGGTCCGCCGCTGCGCCCTGAAGCATGAGTCACCGCACGACAGGGGACACTCTTTGCCAGCCGAGGGGGCTTGCAAGGCCCGTCTCACCAAGTGCCCTGTTTTCCTACAGAAACCTTTCATTCCATAGGAAATGAGGTCACACACCGGCGCCCATGGGTAACCGGTGAGAAAAGCCTGGTGCCAAGGAGGGGGCGGGCGTCAGAAGAATTGGCCAGAAAAAAAAAAAAACCAAAAAAAAAAAAAAGACCCTAACACTCTAACCGGGCAGCGGAATCACCTGCTGCTCTGCGGGGGCGGGGAGGGGGGGGTGGGGTTCTGCAGAGGAGGGTTAGGAGGGAGAGGAGGTGGGGAGGGGCACAGAGCTTAAGAAAATAACCTGGTTTCGTTTCCAGTATGTAGGACAGATAGGGTAGTTACTGAACAAAATTTGCAGGGCATGTGTCTGGTTTACTGCCACGACTTGGAGACCCTAATCCACTGCCTAAAGGGAGACCAACGCAAAACAGCTCCAACCCAGTGAGGGGGTGGGTGTGGGGAAGTGGGGGTGTCGGGCGGCCAGGCGGGCTCACCTTCCGGGGGCGGGAGGAGGCGGATGGGGGAGGCGGGTGGGTGGTGCGGCCCGGCCCGCTCCACCGGCTCCTGGCTCCGGGGCTTGGCTGCAGCCCGGCCTGACCTTCCAGGTTTCCCCGGCCGGAGATCAAAGCGCCGAAGCCACAAACACCGCTCAGAACTCCGAGGCCCTCCCCCCACGCCGCGGGGCCGTCTTCGGGGGGGCGGGGGTTGGGGGGGCAGCCGGGCTCCCATCCGGCCTCCTCTGACCCCACCCCGCCGGCCGCGCCCCTCCCGCCCGGAGAAGGTATTTCTCGCCATAATTAAAGTCATTAAGCCCTCCCGGGGCTCGCGTCGGCTGCGGGTTCCGAGCTCCGGAACGAATGTGATGCATTTTAAGTCCTAGTGAAGATTATGCCGATCTACTTAGGAGACATGTAGCAGCGAGAACTCAGCGGTTAAGTTAGTGGTTAAGGCTGCCTGCGTTTAAATAGTGTTATTTATTCTCAAAATATGTAGCAGCCCCACTTAATTTCTCCTAATTAAAGGAACCGGCAGGAGAGGCTGGGGGCCGCGGCCGTGTCACGGCGCCATCACCAGGTTGGTACCCTTCACGAGCAGAAAACGAACGGAAATGCGGTTCCCTAGATCTTAGTCTTAAACAGAGACATTTAGACCAGTTCCAAGAAACACAACGATCCTCTTTGTTTTAACACCTTGACGAGGAGCACCCAAACCCGGGAAGCTGTCCACGCCCTCCTGCGCCACCGCGCTGCCGGGTCAAGAGGTGTTGCGGAGGGGAGGGGGAACCTCCGCAGGTTGTTCCTCGGGAGATGGCCTTGCCTGCGACAGAAACTTCTCGAAGGACTTGTTAGCTGCTGTGTCGGGTTGATGAGTTTCCAGAAGCCCCACTTGAGGCCAGATCTTATAAAGTCAGCAACTAGAAACTTCAAAAAGGACCACCCCCTTCTCTGCATTCGGCAGCTAACGCTTGTTTAATATAAACAAGTGTTAATTAGGTGGCGGGATCGGGCTTAACAACAGTGCCTGCAGACAGGCTCCCTTCCACTAGGAGAGCAAAGGCTGGGCTCCTCGCAGAGAGAACCATCAAGCCTGGCAGACTTGCTTCTCAACCTTGGCAAGTCGTGGGGTGCAGGGCAGCCTGCAGGCCTGGGCCCCTGCCCTGGAGATGCCTATTTCAGGGAGCCTCCCCCTGCAGGATTTTTCTGAGTTTCTCAGTCAGTTTTAAAATTCAGACAGGGCCGAGGTACCACTGAGTCAGGAGCTGCATGAAGCCTCTGGGGTACCTGTCAGAGGCACATTCCGAGGCCTCTCCTGGTTCAGCTGAACTCAGATAGGTCCAGAAGCTAGGTAACTAGCATCCCAGGCAAAACTGCTGATGAGGCAGAGGAATTCCTGAATCAGGTGGCAAAATGAAAACAAAAACAAAAAAACCCTAGGATAGTCTGATTGTATGTTTTCTTATTTTTATTAAGAGGAAGGGAATCTGCATGAAAGAATTTCTGCATGCCCCAGGCAGGCTTGCTTTTCCCATCTGTGGGGCTTGGGGGGAAACTAACAAACCTTTAAATAAAATAAATGCTACCATCTATCTTGAGGGCTTCCCAGGTGGCTCAGTGGTAAAGAAATCTGCCTGCCAATGCAGGAGACTCCGGTTCGATCCCTGGGCGGAAGACCCCTTGGAGGAGTAAGTGGCAACCCACTCCAGTATTCTTGTCTGGAGAATTCCATGGACAGAGGAGCCTGGCGGGCTGCAGTCCATGCACAGAGTTGGATGCACACACGCATACATATCTTAACATATACACCTTCATAGAGACTTGAAAGGCCAGGTTCTAACTGTAATTTCTCCAACTCCTTGGAGTTCATTGTCGGAATGTTTCGGTATGGAGAAAGCTGACCCCCAGGCCCACCCTGCATTTGGGGCGGGGGTGGGGTGGGGCGAGCTTGTGCACATGCGAGGGGTCACCCCAGCCTCGAGGCCAAAGTCCACCCACCCTCCTTGGGAAGAGGGCTGTGCTGCCAGGGTACCCTGCCCCAGAAGGAGGATCCTGGAGGAGAGAACTGCAAGGTCCTGGAAGCCAGCACAGGGCCATCTTGGGGGAGATCTGGGATCCCAGAAACAATTTAGAAGGGGGCTTCCTCTTGGATTGTCTTCGAGTGGCCAGAAGCTGTAGAAACTGGGCCTCCCCCACCTGGTCTTGGGACATGCCTGCCCCAGAGCATCAGACCTAAAGAAGGAAAGTAACCTGTTATGTAAGGGTGAGGCAACGAGTGCTTTCAGACAGCCCTGAGCCTGCACAGCACGTCTGCAGGTGAGGTGGGGCTTGTTCCTGGTTTAGAGCTGGACAGCCAGTGGTTACATGATACAGCCGTGGTATTGTGGGGAGCTGAGAATGTGACATCAGCCTCTCTCCATAATCCGAGGCTAGAGAAATACTCATGGTATCCTGCGCTGCTGCTGCTGCTAAGTCACTTCAGTCGTGTCCGACTCTGTGCGACCCAATGGACGGCAGCCCACCAGGCTCCTCCGTCCCTGGGATTCTCCAGGCAAGAACACTGGAGTGGGTTGCCATTTCCTCCTCCAATGCATGAAAGTGGAAAGTGAAAGTGAAGTCACTCAGTCGTATCCGACTCTTCGCAACCCCATGGACTGCAGGCCACCAGGCTCCTCTGTCCATGGGATTTTCCAGGCAAGAGTACTGGAGTGGGGTGCCATTGCCTTCTCCGCATGGTATCCTAGGGGTTTCCAAAAGTCAAGCCTGATGGAGATGCGTACAGACATGAATGGTAGTCCACTAACAGTTTATGTGTGTGTGCACTCAGTCGTGTCTGACTCTTTGCAAACCCACGGATTGTACCCTGCCAGGCTCCTCTGTCCATGGAATTTCCCAGGCAAGAATAGTGGAGTGGGTTGCCATTGCCTCCTCCAGGGGATCTTTCCAACCCAGGGATCAAACCTGCATCTCTTGTGTCTCCTGTGTTGGTAGGCATGAGCCTTGGGGAAGCCCCACCCACTAACACCTTAAGTAAGTATTCTATTTCCCAACCCCACAATGAAGTTCCAGGTATCTCTTATCCTAACCCAGCTAGACTCCCTGCTCTTTAAAACTCCCTTTACAAATGCCGTGCAGCTCACACAGTCGACATGAAGTGGGGTGGCAGGGTGGAACGTCCTGCTTATGTACAGGTTAGCTGCTTTGAGAGCTCATGACTGTCTCAGTCAGAAGCCGTTCGTTCGGGAGGTCGGTCCACTGGTCTTTAGGCAGTGCGGGCTCACAGGCGGTACAGCCTCACTGTGTGGTTCTTAAGGATCTGCCAAGCTTGTTTCACATCGGTCCTCCCCTGTGTACCCTACTGTCGTGATTCCTTGTATCTGTGACTTGTATTAGGACTTGAGTGATATTGTTTCATCGTCTCTTAACTTTATACCAAAGTCATTTATAGCAGCAACAGAACCACACCTCTCCCCCAGCCCACCTTGGGCAGAGTTGCCAGGTGCCCCTCAGCCCGGGGAGGGGTTTGATGATACCCCCCCATCCACGGTGGCCCTGAGGAAGAACAGTAGCTAGAAGGTGACTTGGGAATGGGTGGCTGACCCGGGGTTCTTTTAGCACTGCTGGTGTTTAAAGAAAAAAAAATCCGGCTCACCTCCCCATCTCTGACTGTGAGCACCTGCACAACGGGGATGATGCTAACAGACGAGACGAGAAAGCGCCTGGTGTGCGGTAAACCCTTCAGCACCCTCTCCATCTCGATGCAGTAGGTATGCGAGGAGTGTCTCCTTGGGGTCCCTGGCCCTCCCCGTGACCGCCTGTGTGCAGGCTTCCTCTCCTCTCCAGGTCCCTCCTGCAGGTTCAGTTCCCACACAGAGCAGCAGGCACTCAGCTGGATTCACAGGGACTGTACCTGTGGAAGGCTCTGGAAGTCAGCGTAACTGTGCTGCACACTGTGGACACACAGGAACCTCACGGTTTAGGCACAGAACCAGGAGAAGGTGGTCAGAAACACATCTGAATGTTCTGGGAGCCTCTTAAAAACACGGGGTGGGGGCAGGCCCTCCCTGGAGACTGGGGGCCCAGGGCGAGAGGCAGACCCCGCCTCTGTGGGGCTGAAGGCTCCCTGGGTTGATCCTTGGGCACAGCTGAGAGCTGCACTGCCAGACTGAGACCCTGAGGGGGCCAGAGGAGGGGGCAGTGGGAGTGTGCTGCTCAGCCCTAGCTTACCCATCCCTTGTCCACAGCCAACCCCCCGACGCCAGCCCCGGCCCCAGGACAGCCTGATTCCTTTCTCAGTCGGGCTGTTTGGTTTCTAGAAGCCCACTTAGGCTGCTGGAACTCAGACCTAAGGAAAGCGCTCAGAAAAATGTGCTTCAAGGCAATAATTGTGCTTCTTTCGATGTCTGGCTGAGGAAATGGTATGTGCCCCACTCCCCCACCAAGCAGGAGGCTCAGAGTCAAAGGTCAAAGGTCTGGGGGGCAGTCACTATCCCAGGCATCCTCCGGCAGGGTACCTGGGACCCCGCAGGCAGCAAATGTGCCAAGGCCCTCATGCAGGGCCAGGGGAGGGGCTGTGGGCACAGAGCAACCGCCTACCCAGTAAGGGGCAACTTTAGGGTTCACTGCAGAGGATCTCCCGGGGCCCAGGGGCCTGCATACCCTGACTGGACAGAGCAACAGAATGAGAGTTCAGAGGAGTCTTCTGTGATAATAGGATGATGAAAATTCAAGATGAGAATCTCAAGGATTCCATTTCCAAAGTCCCGTTTTTCTTCACAAGACCCATGCTTTCTTGAACAAAATCTTCAAGCACATCCTGAGCCAAGTTAGCCACAGAGCTGGAATCCCACCTGCCCACCTCAGATCCACTTCCCTGCGGGAAGTCAGGACAGCTGTGCCGTTGGGAGCCCTTCTGGGGACGGGGACTGGGGGTGTGGAGGGGGAAGCTGGCGAGAGCAGCTGAGATAGTGGGGCACGCTAGAAAACATCATGGGAGTTCCTTCAGCCCAGAAAGGCCATATGCTAGTGTCTAATTCAAAGAACAAGCCTTATAAGCCCATCTCTATAGACCCAACACATTCCAGGCCTGGCGCTCAATAAACAGCCACCACAATGGTGGTGGTGATGGAAGGGGAGGGAGACAAGCTGAGCAGGCACTGAGCAGGCCTTCCTCAGGCTGAGAACAGACCCGAGCTGGAGGAGAAAGAGGTTCCTGTGCATCCCTACCCGGCATCAGGGTGGCGGCAGCAGTTACTTCCTGGGTCCACAGTCCCATCCTGCCCACCGCCTGGGCTGCAAGGCAGTCGGGGGTGATCACTCACCTGTGCAGAGAGGTGGAGATCACTCACCTAGAGAGAGGGAGCTGGACCAACAGGGGAAACAAGTGGATCGAGAGCCCAACCATGTGGGACCACCACCTTGAGGGATGCTCCAAGCAGGTGCTCCAAAGAAGAGCTGGGATGGGGGGTGGTGCGTGTGGCTGGGAAGTGCTTTAGCAGCCAAACTGCCCAAATGAAGAGGAAGGGAAGGCTGGCTGGGAGCGGGACATGTGAGGTGCTGGCTGAGGCCGAAGACCTTGCAGACACCGTCAAGTCCTATGAAGGGAAGAGGCGATGCCCTGTAACGCGACGGTGGTTACACAGCACGGTCCCTGAAGCCACCGTGTGGATACTGACTGCTACTTTGTTGCTGTTGTTTAGTTGCTCAGTTGTGCCTGACTCTTTACAACCCCATGGACTGTAGCCCCGCCAGGCTCCTCTGTCCTTGGGATTTCCTAGGCAAGAATACTGGAATGGGTTGCCATTTCCTCCTCCAGGGGATCTTCCCGACCCAGGGATCCAACCTGCATCTCCTGCACTGGCAGGTGGAGTCTTTCCCAGTGAGCACCGGGGAAGCTTACTGCTGCTGCTGCTTAGTCTCTTCAGTCGTGTCCGACTCCGTGCGACCCCATGGACTGCAGCCTACCAGGCTCCTCTGTCCGTGGGATTTTCCAGGCAAGAGTCCTGGAGTGGGTTGCCATTGCCTTCTTCGGCTTGACTACTACTTACCAACTAACTCTCCTTTTCTCTCGGTAGCAGGCAGCAGGCCCACAGGTTAGTTTCCAGCACACAGCGTCCAAGAGCCCCTATGGTGTACGGACATTTCTGGATCACTAACTGAAATTGCATTTTTTTTCTGGGAGGGGTGCCCTGACCCCTAGACAAGGCTCAGTTTGCTTGCTCTATGCTTACAGGCAAATGTGTAATTCTGACAGTCTTCCCCAGGAGTTATTTATGTAACACATATTTCTCGCGTGCCTACCATGATGGTACAGTCATATGCTGAGCAGGCCCAGTCCTAAAAGATTTAATCCCTCTTAGCTTGGAGCTGCAGCAGTCACACTGGGGGCCCTGTATGCAGAGCAAGAAGTACCCCTTGAATGAAGGAAAAACGGGAAAGGCGGGAAATAAGGGGAACAAAGGTGCCTGCCGACAGGGCCCACGTGTCTCCACTTTACGTCAGACCTCAACTCATCATCCCGTGCAGGGCGTACTGCCTCGGAACCCTCACTCAGCAAATTTTAAAACACCTCTTCGGTGTGAACACTCATAGCCGACAACAAATACACAGACAATTATTGCTTCAAGAAGGCAGATTGATTTTAAAGTGTAGTTTGATGGCCTTTCACTGTGCCAAAAATTGAAAACAAAACAAAACAAAACAAAACAAAACCAGTTAATGACTTTGAAAGTCGTTTATAATGAAAGAGACCAAAGGGACTGTGAACCACAGAAAGGTGGGGTTGGGCTGGATCGCTTCCTTTGGTCAATAATGGGTCGATGACTGTGTCATTAAGAAGAGGACTTCTTGCAAAGGAACAGCTTAATCCCAGGAAAAGGAAAGAGTAAAAAGGTTACATTAAGGGAATCAGGGATAATCTCTATCAATTACCCAGAGCCTTTCCTGTTGGGGAAGTCTCAAAAGAAGAACAGGAAAAGAGCTGGGTCACGATCCAGGTGCTTACGCTTTGTTTCCCAATCCGAGGGCTTGGCGGGCTGGCTTGTGGTAGGTAAGCGGAGAGCGCTGAGACTACGAGTGGGGTGGGTGGATGTTCAGTCATGCCCCACTCTGCGACCCCATGGGCTCCTCTCATGGGATCCTCCAGGCAGGAACACTGGACCGGGTTGCCATGCTCTCCTCCAGGGGATCTTCCCAACCAGGGATCGGGAACCTTTGTCTCCTACACTGGCAGGCGCTTTCTTTGCCACTGCGCTATCTGGGAAGCCCATGTAACCCACCCACCCCCACCCCCGAAAAACAAGCAGGTGATGGTAGAATATGCCAGGGCTGGTTCAGGCATCCTTTTGAAGCTAAGCAAGTCAAACTGCGTTCCCCCGTGGGAGGCTGGCCGTTTGGAAGGACCAGGGAGCCAGATCCAGAAGAGAAGGTGAGCCTGCTTCTCCTGGGCACCAATATGGCCCAGCTGAGGAGCCGCCGCAGTCCTCACACAGAGGGACAAAGGGGGCCTCTGAGGCAACGCTGACCTCCTCGACTATGGTCCATCTGAATCGATTAAGTGTCTCTCGGTCCTGGAACGGGATTAAAGAGCACCTAGCCCCACGTCCCAGATTTGCAGAGGATGCGGTGACTTCCCGAGGTCAGAGCACACTGGCAGCGGGGGAGGGCGTTCAACTCACATCCTGTCGGCCCTGCCCCCCACTTCTCTGTAGCCCATTCTGTTGTGTCATGTCTGAGCTTTCCTTTTGGGAGAAAATCAAAACTCAGGGGCGTCCAATGGTAGTTTTCCAAAAATAGCTGAAAGATATATTTAACCGGTACCTATGCGTTAGAATATAAGTATTTTGCATATTATCTTAAGCAGTCGTTTACTAGAACATTCCTACACTAAGAGGTCTGTAACCAAACATTTAAGGAAAGAGCTGTTAAAAAGAAACCGATCTGTGAAAGGAAGACGGTGAACTGTAATGAACTCGATAGCAGACAGGTGTATGTTAGCCTTAAAAGGAGATGGAGTCTTGAAAAGAAGTGTCAATTCAAATAATTTCAAGTGAATCGAGTTCATTATTAAAAAACAAAAATCCTAAAGTGAGTACTTTTGAAACAACACAGGGGTCCCCTTATTTCTGCCCCATATACTGAATGTGCTTCTACTGGGCATTTGCATAGCTCAAACTTAGAGAGCTGACTGAAGTCCAAGCTTCTCTCAGAGCACCCAGAGCCTGCTCTTCTGACAGCCACACCATCACAAAGCCCAGAGCCCCCTGTCATGAGAACACGAAGATGGGCTACATTCAGATTCGACCGTGGGCAGGGATGAACCAAGACTCCCAAGTACTGGGTTCCCCAAGCCCTGCAGCCCAACTTCAGTTTGAGCCCCCAAGGGAAAGGGTGCCCAGGATCAGGGTCTGACTGACAGTCAGGAGGAGCTTAGGTTTGGGGAGGGGTCGCGTTAACCGGTAACAGATGAGGTTATAGATTAACTCATTGCTGGCATTAGTTGGTTAATGTACAATTTGGTAGGTAACTTCAATAGTCCTGGGCCAAGTTCAGAGGGAAAAAAAACAGCAGTGTTCCCTTTTCGCCTTTAAAATTTTAAAAGGAATAAACTGCTGATACAATCAGCATGGATGAATCGCAAAGTATGCTAATTATGCTGAGTGAAAGAAGTCAGATTAAAGAGTCCATATTATATGATTTTATTCATATAAAGTCAAATTAATCTACAGAGGAGAAAGCAAATAATGGTTGTCTGGGGACTGGCAAGGGACAAGAGAGGGGGGGCAGGGAAGGGTTTCAAAGAGGCAAAAGGGAACTTTTTGGAGCGACAGAAAGTCCGTATCTTGACTCTGGTCCTAGCTTCACGGATGTGTGTGTGTACGGGGTCGGCGGGGTGGTGGTAAAAACTTATCAAATTGTACACTTCAAATATGTACTATTATACATCAATAGAGAACTTAGAAGGGGGGGGGAGAATCCGGAAACATTCTTTCCCCATTATTGCTCTTAACTGCTTAAAAGCAAAATTTTTAAGACACAGATAGTTTTCATCATGTGAATGCTGTTAGCATTAGCTGATATAGGAAAATTCTAAAGCTGGTTTTAAAAATTATCCAGACTGAGCAAGATTAAGACCTCCTTCTGATACATCTCGTCTCAACATTCTAAAACCAATCCACTCTCGGTGAATCTGGATGAATGGGAAAGCTGGGCCGGCAGTCCCGAGCCCCTGGGGAGTTGGACTCCCAGGTCAGTAGGTGGGAGAGATGATCATGTGTAGGGGGGATGATCAGGACTGGAGGGGATGGGGGGTGGCAAGTGTCCCTGTGCACTTGCTCCAGCTGCCCACAGTCCTGGGAGTCTATTGGCCTGAGCGATTCTTTAAAAATTGAGAAGGCGGATAAGAATCCACTTGCCAGTGTAGGGGACGCGAGGCTCCATCCTCACTGGGGAAGATCCCGTGTGCTGTGGGCAGACAAAGCCCGTGCACCACGAGTACTGAGCCTGCGCCCTGGAGCCTCTGCTCCGCAACGTGAAGTCCCCGCAGTGAGAAGCCCAAGCAC
The DNA here is from genome assembly GCF_027580195.1 of Bos mutus. Classification (NCBI taxonomy): domain Eukaryota; kingdom Metazoa; phylum Chordata; class Mammalia; order Artiodactyla; family Bovidae; genus Bos; species Bos mutus. Next base: position 4,415,746 of record NC_091633.1, read on the forward strand.
CACAACGAAGCCCCTGCAACTAGAGAAAACCTGCTCGGAGCAACGGAGACCCAAGCGCAGCCGAAAATAAACTGTTATTTTTTTAAATTCTGGACTCTCTGACTTCCTAAATAGGTGCCCGTGAGTTCGTTGTTTCTATCTGACTTGTAGGCTTCCCGCTCGGAGAGAAGTGAGCCAGCGATAGGACTCTGTAAGGTTGTTCAGGGGATCAGACAGTTTGTGGGTGCGGAGTGCGTGGCATGGTGTGAGCACCCTGAAGGCACCAAGGAATGGCAGCTAGGATCTAGTCTCAAATGAGTCATGGTGCTAACAAGTGTTGATTGCTATGAATCAGACAATGCTGCTTTGAGAGAAAGGAATTTGAGTCTTGAATCGGGTATATCCATGTGTTTAGGAATCGTTTTAGCTTGCTGTCACGAATACCAGTGGCACTGGCTTTCCCCTGTACCACCTTTAGCTTTCGTCTGGAGCAGAACCGAAACAGTCTCCTCCACAGTTAGGTGAGTCGTCAGAATTTAAAGTGCTCCACCGTGATCTCCCATCCTTCCTGGGTCAATTATGAGTTACACGGTTGACCCAAAACATCAAATAGCTCCTCTGGTCAAGTGTTAACAAGAAATTCACACCTATCAAGGGAGACAGAAAAGAAAATCTGGCCACAATACTTTGTGGCTCCTGCCATCAGGAGGTAGAGTTTAATTCTACAGCCCTTGGGCTTGAGCTTGGTCCTATCGCTGGCTTTGGCCAATGGTTGGTTAGCACATGTGATGTCTGCGGAGGCTTGCTAAGTGCCTATGCATTGGGCTGGCTCTCTTCTGCTGCTGGGAACCCTGAGAGGACCACGTGAAGGAGCCTGGGCCAGCGTCCTGGCTGATGAAGACCATTTGTGGGGCAAAGCAGTACTCTCCTGGTTTATCTAGAATACAGGGACCAGACCGTCCTCTCTAGGCAAGCATTTCTCTCCTATTTCAAGGCTCTTGGATGAAAAAGGGTTGCAGAGGCGGCTTTGTGCACCACTGGGCATGCTCCTTAGAACAAGGGGAGCTTTGCCCAGAGGACATTTCTCCAGCTGAAGTCATGTTGCTTGAGATACTGCACCCTGCCCACCCCCCATCCCACCCCCCACTGCTCCCCAACGTAAGCCGCCTTCAGCCAGGTCAACTTCTTTAAATCAGAATATGAAAAGTTTTAGTTTCAAATAAAAAACTCCTTGGTTAATCAGTAATCACTTAAATGCTAAGAGGTCACTCGCATAAAAGGAACAAATACACTTCTGTTTCCACCACCTCTAACAGGTAATTTGCAAAAATCCCTAAATTCAAGCTTTATCTCAAGTCTCATTAAATTAACCCTTGAATTTAAGTCCCTTAAATTAACCTTCATTGAACAAGTGAAAGGATGGCCTCATTCAGACTCTTCCCACTATAATTATTCAGTGTTAGCAAGACTTTACTTAGCAGAACAAAGGAAGTGGGTTCTAGTGCAACCTTTTATTTGCTAGAGCGCCCATCCCTTGCCCTGGCAAAGCCTTGCTTCTCATTCACCTTTTTTCTAAAGAGAAAGTTCTCTAGCTCATTACAGCCTGTGCCCACACTTGCATCTACCTTGGGTGGTCAGACACCACATCACCTTCTCACATGCACTTATCATCGTGGCTGAGGGGACGCAGGGTTGGTCTGGTCTCTAGATTTTCAGGCGACCGCGAGGTCAGTGCACCGGAAGCTCTGCCGTGAACTGTGGCCATGACTTTTGCCGGGATCACAGACATTATCAAGGGATGGCCAGCTGACCTCTTGCAACATTATTTAATTCAGAGTAGAAGACACAGCTTTCACCAGCCAAGCCGGTTTTCATTGCAATAGCTTGGGGATGTTTTTTTTCTTTTCCCCTTTCCTTCCTTCCCTCCCTTCTTAAAGCCACTGGGAGAAGGAAAGAAAAAGTCTGGAAGGAAGGATATTAACCCAAAGCAATACACTGAAACCTAGGTTTTAATTAAAGTTTTCTCTTGTTTTAATATTTATTTATTTAGCTGTGCTGGGTCTTAGTTGCAGCAAGTGGTATCTAGTCCCCTAACCAGAGATCGAACCCATGTCCCCTGCATTGGGAGTGCAGAGTCCTAGCCACTGGACCACCAGGGAAGTCCCTCCATTCAAGGTTTGGTTAAACACTGGGTTTCTTAGGCTACAGCTAGCCATTAAGGAAAAAAAAAACTCATACAGTACGTTTTAGGCAATTATTAGAATAAAGGTTTTACATACAGCACATCCTTTAACAGCACTCAGTACATTCGATAACTTTTAGAGGATCTGAAAGAAGTTGTCACCAAATAATCAAGCATTAATAGATAATATTTAACAGGATACCTCAAATAAGTTGTTAACTTTCTGCAAGACTCGAGTGCTCTCGCTCTATTACTTGGCAGATGAACATATATGGAAGCGAAGTTCCACTTGATGGTTAGAAAGTGACAGGAATCACAGGAATCAAGAGTGCGACCCCCCCATGCAGCAGATGTTCCAAAGAGCAGGTCCCGGGTTGGGTCGGTGCAGAGGCAGGCGCTGGGGACATGGTGAGAGGTGTGGGAACCTTGACTCTGGCAGGCTCTCCGCTTGAGGCAGCCTATGTGCAGAGACACTGCAGCCAGCCTCCCACCCGTTTACTGGTCTCAAGATGCACATAGCAGCCTGTCGTGTGTGTGTGTGTGTGTGTGTGTGTGTGTGTGTGTACTTGCCAGGGGTCTCTGCGCCCCCTTCACTGCCCACTAGTCCCCTGTGGGCAAGGGACCTATCTATCCAAGTTACCACTGTATCGGCAGCATTGAGCAGAAGACCTGGGACACGGGATCTTCCCAAGGGCTCATCAGGTAAAGAATCCTCCTGCCAGTGCAGGAGACACAGGAGATGTGGGTTCGACCCCTGGGTCCGGAAGATCCCCTGAAGGTGGAAATGGCAACCCACTCCAGTATTCTTGCCTGGAGAATCCCATAGATGGAGGAGCCTGGCGGGCTACCTACAGTCCGTAGGGTTGCAAAGGGTCAGACATGACTGAGCGACTAAGCACGCACGCATGGGGACATAGGAGCTACTTCATGAACAGAGGAATGAAATCCAAAGATGTAGTCGGTTCTTCTACACAAAAGGGAGCTGCTGTGAGTCAAGCTCGTTGCATCCTTTCCCCACTGCTGGGAGCCCTGGTACATCTTTGCCTCTGGTCAAATGCGGGGGTTGCAGTGAGATGGCCTACAAGCTCTCATCCCCACCCTGGCTTCTATGCAGTGCGCTGAACTGCTGGGGCTCGGGGATCCCACGGACACGAGAAATCACATTGCCCAAGCAAGCCTGGCACACAGCTCAGGCAGCTCACAGGGTGACTGCTCTGGGGGGACTGGCTGAGGGCATGCAGGGCATTAACAAATAACTTCAGATGACTGAGGGCCATCAAAGATGCCACCACTATTAACTGCCTTGTTTAGAAAATTTAAAAAGTGGGGCGGGCGGGGGGGAACATCAACCCTGAATATTCATTGGAAGGACTGATGCTGAAGTTGAAACTCCAATAATATGGTTACCTGATGTGAAGAGCTGACTCATTGGAAAAGATCCTGATGCTGGGAAAGATTGAAGGCGGGAGGAGAAGCAGGTGGCAGAGGATGAGATGGTTGGATGGCATCACTAACTCAATGGACATGAGTGAGCAAACTCTGGGAGACAGGGACGGACAGGGAAGCCTGGAGTGCTGCAGTCCATGGAGGTCGCAAAGAGTCGGACACGACTGGGTAACTGAACAACAGTAACACAAAGCAAGAAAAACAACAGGGGTACTTCCGGTGACATTTCTCATCTCTTCCTAGGGGCAAGATTTTGGCGAGGATCCTCGGGGTCAGCCCTTGGATGTCTGTGTGCTTTCCCAGCAGCAACATGGAAATAACCAGGGCAAGAGGAAAAATACAGGGGAAAGATATTTAGGGAACAATATTAAAACTATGAAGACTTTGGCACTGGTTTTTTCTTTTTTTCCTTCAGAGCATGGAGATATTTTACCATTATTAGCAATGCTAGGCTGGTCTGGAAAAAGACCGCCACCAGTATCTGTGACGTCTGTGGTTGCTTATGTCAGAGAATGGTGCCCAACCCTGCCCCCAGTTCCTCACGCTAATGGAGTACAGCATCGCAGTTCTCTGTGTCACCGTGCTGACAGTCACACTGGCAATCAAGAATCTGTGATCGAGTTTGGTTCTTAACACTTGGGCCCTCTTCCAAGCCCGCTGTCGTAACAAGTTTAGCAGGCAATGGTTTAAGCTGTTTATTAGGTACAAAAAGAAAAAAATAGTCACTTGGTCGTGTCTGACTCTTTGCAACCTCATGGACTGTAGCCCACCAGCTCTGTCCATGGAATTCTCCAGGTAAGAATACTGGAGTGGGTAGCCATTTCCTTCTCTGGGGGATCTTCCCAACCCAGGGATCAAACCCGGGTCTCCTGCATTGCAGGCGGATTCTTTACCATCTGAGCCATCGGGGAAGCCCAGGTACAAGCCATTAGGTACAAGCTGACATGCAGATGACTGTATTCCCTCTTTTCAGTCTGATACAGCTTTCTTTAAGTTAGCCATGAGTGTGTAACATGGCGAAGATTTTTTTTATAACAACATGGGTCAAGTTGCTACCACGTTCTGTCACTTAAGCACAAAACTTTTGAAACGCGAAAAGATAAATCGAGGGCACGGTGGGAAGGTTTCCTTTTGTCTTATCTTTTTATTTTTTTTTTTATTTAAAGTTTTTTTCAAAAAGTACTTATGTATTTATTGGCTGCCTCACACTGGAAGATCCCCCAGAGGAGGGATCAAACCCATGTCTCTCTAGTTGTAGCTCCCTCAGTTGTATGCTGATCGGAGGCCTGTGGGATCTTAGTTCCCCGACCAGGGATCAAATCCATGTCCCCTGCATTGCAAGGTGGATTCTTAACCACTGGACCACCAGGGCAGTCTCTGTCTTATCTTTTTAAAAGGATCAATGGGACCTCTAGAAACGTGGTTGTCTTATCTGGGCTTCCCTGGTGGCTTAGCTGGTAAAGAATCCGCCTGCAATGCAGGAGACCTGAGTTCAATCCTTGGGTTGGGAAGATCCCCTGGAGAAGGGAACGGCTACACACTCCAGTATTCTAGCCTGGAGAATTCCATGGATACAGTCCATGGGGTCAAAAAGAGTCGGACCCAACTGAGCGACGTGCACTTCACTTTCGTGTCGATCTGCCTATTTCCCCGGGACTTCAAGTAGTTTCTAGAAGCTCTGTTGAAAATTAAAGCATGGATGCGAGGCTGGAACCAGGCCAGTAGCTGGCGCTGATGGGAAGCTCCTCACAGGCATCACCCGGCCCGATGGTGGACAAGCTGCAGTGGCCTGACCACAGGCACAGCATGAACAGACAGACTCCCTGGGGCTCCCTGAAGCCGCACTTCAGACTGTCTGAGTGGGTTGAGGGCTTCTGGGAAACAGGCGCAGTGGACATGGCCCTTGGGCTCAGGACAACAGGAGTGGGTGGCAGTGGTGGGCTCCTCCCCAGTGGGGGCATGGACTGTTGGTTAGGAATCCATCTGCCCTGTTCAGTTCAGTTCAGTTCAGTCACTCAGTCATGTGCGACTCTTTGCAACCCCATGGACTGCAACACGCCAGGCTTCCTTGTCCTTCACCAACTCCTGGAGCTTATTCAAATTCATGTCCATTGAGTCAGTGATGCCATCCCACCATCTCACCCCCTTTCGTCCCCTTCTCCTCCCGCCTTCAATCTTGCCCAGCATCAGGGTCTTTTCTAGTGAGTCAGTTATTCGCATCAGGCGGCCAAAGTATTGGAGTTTCAGGTTCAGCATCAGTCCTTCCAATGAATATTCAGGGCTGATTTCCTTTAGGATGGACTGGTTGGATCTCTTTGCAGTACAATGGACTCTCAAGCATCTTCTCCAACACCACAGTTCAAAAGCATCAATTCTTCAGCACCCAGCTTCCTTTATAGTCCACTCTCACATCCACACATGACCACTGGGAAAACCACAGCTTTGACTAGACCTTTGTTGCCAAAATAACGTCTCTGCTTTTTAACATGCTGTCTAAGTTGGTCATTGGAGAAGGCAGTGGCATCCCACTCCAGTACTCTTGCAGGGAAAATCCCATGGATGGAGGAGCCTGGTGGGCTGTAGTCCATGGGGCTGCTAAGCGTCGGACACGACTGAGTGACTTCACTTGACTTTCACTTCACTAGGTTGGTCATAACTCTTCTTCCAAGAAGCAAGTATCTTTTAATTTCATGGCTGCAGTCACCATCTGCAGTGATTTTGGAGCCCCCCAAAATAAAGTTTGTCACTGTTTCCATTGTTTCCCCATCTATTTCCCATGAAGTGATGGGACCAGATGCCATGATCTTCGTTTCCTGAATGTTGGGTTTTAAGCCAACTTTTTCCCTCTCCTCTTTCACTTTTATCAAGAGGTTCTTTAGTTCTTTGCTTTCTGCCATAAGTGTGGTGTCATCTGCATATCTTAGGTTATTGATATTTCTCCTGGCAATCTTGATTCCAGCTTGTGCTTCATCCAGTCCAGCATTTCCCATGATATACTCTGCATATAAGTTAAATAAGCAAGGTGACAATATATAGCCTTGATGTACTCCTTTTCTGACTTGGAACCAGTCTGTTGTTCCATGTCCAGTTCTAACTGTTGTTTCTTGATCTGCATACAGATTTCTCAGGAGGCAGGTCAGGTGATCTGGTATTCCCATCTCTTGAAGAATTTTCCACAGTTTATTGTGATCCACACAGTCAAAGGCTTTGGCATAATCAATAAAACAGAAGTAGATGTTTTTCTGGAACTCTCTCGCTTTTTTGATGATCCAAAGGATGTTGGCAATTGGATCTCTGGTTCCTCTGCCTTTTCTAAATCCAGCTTGAACATCTGGAAGTTCACGGTTCACGTACTGTTGAAGCCTGGCTTGGAGAATTTCGAGCATTACTTTGCTAGCGTGTGAGAGGAGCGCAATTGCACAGTAGTTTGAGCTTTCTTTGGCGCTGCCTTTCTTTGGGACTGGAATGAAAACTGACCTTCCCAGTCCCGTGGCTGGACTGTTGCACACGGGGAAGAACCACCACCTGTAGGCTCAGCTTCTAATGCAGAGGACAGGACTGACGGCAAAGAGGAGTTGGGTGGCCTAGGGCAGGTCTGGAGTTACTTGGGGGCCTGGACAGAGCCAAGAGGTGGCTGCGGGCAACTGTCCTCCCCGAGACTCGGCATATTCATCTTAAAGGAGGTTGGAAGTTGTGACCATCAGAGGAGACTCTCCGGACCCAGTGTGGCCCAGGGCTCCGTGCACAGGGAATGGCAGCTCAGGAGAGGCGTCCTTCCTATATGCAACTCCAGAACGTGCCATTGTCCCTCAGGAGCTTTTGAAGGCGCTCATTGGGCACAAGCATCCAGTGACCCAGCAGGTGACAGCATAAGATGCGCAGGCACATGGCTTCTCACGTGTCCTTCCCACGCCTCCCAACGTGACGGACGACGGACTCCCTGAAGAGCACCGAGGAACGGTGCATAACTCGTGCTCATCTTCATCATCTAGAATCGTCCAGTTTGTTCTGTCCTCTGCCCACAGCCCGGTACTTTGGGCGCAGAGAACACTGCTCATTTGCCTTTTTAGGACAAGAGAGAGAAAAATGAGTGAGACCATCTGTGCTAGCCCCTGAGGGTCCTTGGGCAAATCAACGATGTACACAAGACAGAACGAAACTGGTGTGGGTAGATTCTCTACACCTGCGATACTTCGGGATACTCAAGAACTAAGAGGTGAAAGTCTTAGCTACTCAGTCATGTCCGACTCTTTGAAACCCCATGGACTGTAGCCCACCAGGCTCCTCTCTCCATGGAGTTCTCCTGGCAAAGATACCAAGAGGTGATGAGTCTGAAAAGGAGCACAGCCCCTCAGCCTCATGGACGTGAGGCTGAAGACATGAGAGGCCCTGCCACCCGGTTCCAACTCCACCTTGGCCTCGGCACCTCCGAGCGGCAGCGCCCCTCCGCTGCTTTGCATGTTGTTCGCGCTGTTCTCCTTCGGGACTTGAGAAACTTTGCTTGCAGTCTAAGCGTGGATTTGAGCGGCTCATGGGGCGAGGGGCGAGGGGGCTGGGGGCGGTGGTGGTGGCCTGGGCTCCAACTTAGCCATCGGCTTCAAACGACCTGGTCAGTCCAGGTGACCCGGCTCTCGGCCCAGCCCGAGCTCTTTGTCTGGGGTGAGGCCAGTGGCGGGGTGCCCCCCGGCCGCGGTGGTGGGCCCGCATTGTCAGCTTGTTGCTTCTTTCCCCAAAGAGGATCTGGTTACAAAGAGGAGCTGGAAATGTCTTTGCACACAAGCAGAGACATGGCGGCCCTGCAAAGGCCCCAGGGTAAGGATTAAAGAAAAACAAAATAGAAACCCTTCCATCTCTAATTAGGGTCTTCATTTGCCAAAGTGCCATTCCCCAGCAGGAGAATTTACATTCAGGCCGTTGCTTGGAGTTACTTGGAAAACGTCTCCCAGCAGGTTGGTTCCTCGGCTCGGGCGCCTTTGAGCCAACAGTTTCTGGTTACTTGGAGGGGAGCTGCCTGCATATTGTTTTAACTGGCCTGGCTTCAGCAGCCAGCTTAGCTGTGTGAACAATCTCCCATTCAGAATCCAAAGATAAAAGCACAGTTTGGTTGAAAAATCTTTTCCCCTCCCGCCTTTTTTTTTTTTTTTTTAAACTTGGGAATTATAGGTTTTGGAACTGGCACTATTTCTCTCATACACAAGCGTGTTTTCCCCTCCGCCTTGGTTCCCCGCCAGCAGAGGCTACATCCTGGAGTGCCGCCAGCCGCTAGCCCCCACTTCCTCACCATTCACACCGTGGGGCCGGTGGCAGCTGGCCACGGAGGCCAACAGGAGCTCCCCGTTTGCGAGAGGTCGACCGCAGAATAGTGCGGCCAGCCTGCTGGACCCCTGCGGCCGGCCTCTGAACGGCCTCGGAACTTTCTGTGTGGTTCCGTATCATTCTTTGCATCCACAACAGCGCATCTTCCAACACAGGGAGTCGAGAGCCCGGCCTGGGAAGCAAAACTGGAACTCTCAGGACAACAGTAAATTCTAAACCGAGACTAAGGAGTAGGATGTGTTTCCATAACTTTCTACGTGTAAGAAAAATGTTAGCGGGCGATGAATTAAGGAGCAAGTGCAAAAGAGAGAAGAGACATCAGAAGCACAAGGCCACAAACAGAAAAAGAAAAGAGAGAATCTGGATCTCAACTCAGTTAAAAAATGGGCAAAGGACTTGAACAGTCCTTATCCAAAGCAGATATACAAATAGCCAATAAGTACAAGAAAAGATGCGCACCATCACTAATCACTGCGTGTGTGTGTGAGTGCTAGGTCACTTTGGTCGTGTCCAACTCTGTGCAACTCCATGGACTGTAACCCACCAGGCTCCTCCGTCCATGGCATTCTCCTGGCAAGAATACTGGAGTGGGTTGCTGTGCATTCCTCCAGGAGATCTTCCTGAGCCAGGGATCAAACTCACGTCTCCTACATCTCCTGCATTGGCATGCAGGTTCTTTACCACTTGGGAAGCCCTCACTAATCATTAGGAAAACGCAAATCAAAATCACAATGAAAAAATCACCTCACACCCCTAAAGATGACTATGAGAAAACAAAACACAAGAAGTGTTGAGAGGATGTGGAGAAAACTGAACCCCTGTTCATTACTGGTGGGAATGCAAAATGGGGCAACTGTTGTGGAGAATGGTGTGGTGGGATCCCTCAAAGAGTTAGGCACAGAATTACCATATGGTTCAGCACTTCTGTTTTTGGGTATAGACCCAAAAGAACTGAAAGTAGGGTCTTGAAGAGACATTTGTATATCTGTGTTCATAGTAACATTATTCACAGCAGCTGAAAGATGGAAACACCCCAATCATCCATTGAGCGATGAATGCATAAACAAACGTGAACACACAAAGATATTACTCAACCGTAAAAAGGGAAGAAATTCTGATACGTGCTACAACATGGACGCACCTTGAAGACATCATGCTAAGGGAAAAGCATATGAAAGGACAAACGTGACTTGACCCAACTGACATGAGGCACCTGGAGTAATCAAATTCACAGAGACAGAAAGGACAGTGGTAGCTGCCAGGGAGGGGCTAGGGAGAGGGATGGATGGGGAGCTGGTGTTTTAAGGGTACAGAGTCTCAACTGGAGAAAAGGAGAAAGTTCTGAGATGGACGGTGGTGATGGTCGCACAAAATGTGACAGTACTTCATGCCACAGAACTGTACACTTGAAAATGCTTAAAATGATAAGTGTTAGTCGCTCAGCTGTGTCCGACTCTTTGTGACCATAAGGACTGTAGGCCACCAGGCTTCTCTGTCCACAGGATTCTCCAGGGAAGAATACCGGAGTGGGTAGCCTTTCCCTTCTCCAGGGGATCGTCCCAAATCAGGGATTGAACCCGGGTCGCCTGCATTGCAGGCAGATTCTTTTCTGTCTGAGCCACCAGGGAAACTCCATATATACATACAGAACCACAAAGCAGAGAGAAGATTCAGGGTAAAAACAATAAACGCCACAGGGGAAGGGAAATTAGAGCCCCTGTTTGTGTTCGTGTTGGCTGGGCAGGTTCTACCAAGTACCACTTCAGTTCAGTCATGTAAAAATCCTCTTGGAGTCTACATTTTAAGACCTCTTTGAGTTTATTCCTCTTTTTACTTAAACTGCCACAGAACAGCAATTTACAGCAACATTATAGAAATGCCCAAACTGGGATTCTGTGTCTGGGCCTAAGCACTCCCAGTTCCCTCCACTGCGTGCTCCTCTTTTGCACACCTCTTGACATGCTCCCTGGAAATGCCCTCCCTACCAAAGGGCTCTTCTGTCCTCTAAAACCACGAGACCCAGTCCAGTCTCTCTTTCTGGCCACCCCACCCTGGGACACAGCAAGGGCTTTGCTATTCCTGCCAGCCCTACTCCAGGAGTTTCCCTCCCTCCTGCAGTTTCTTACCCCAAACCCAACCATCCTTGAGAGTTCAGGTTCCCCTCTTCTGGATGCCTTTGCTTGCTAACACACCACCAGTCCAGAAAGACTTTTAAGAGAAAGTGATGTATGAGCAAAGACCTGAAGAAGTCGGTCCTGAGGCTCTCTCTATGATGGCCTCATGGTGCCCAGAGGGTGGCTCGAGCCTTAGGGACATCCTGAAGCTGCCTGCTAAAGGTTGAGAGACCAGGGCAAAGGAGTGTGTGGGAAGCTATAGTTCTGAGACTTCAGATAAAATTTACATCCCTGTACACATCCACACCTTCAATCACAAATCCTGGCCCAATAACTGAACAGACCTCCTTGGTAACAAAAAAGATTAACTGGCTCCCGAGATTATCGTAGCCACAGAATACAGACAAACCACAGAACTGAAACTGGAGAATCAGTTTCGAGTGGTGAGAGACATCTAAGTTTCCCAATCCTTCTATGAAAGCTGCCAAGAAGGATAGTCACTGGCATTTTTTGTTGTTGCTTAGTCACTAACTCGTGTCCGACTCTTTGCGACCCCATGGACTGCAGCACGCCAGGCTTCCCTGTCCTTCACCATCTCCCAGAGCTTGCTCAAACTCATGTTCAATGAGTCGGTGATGCCATCCAACCATCTCATCCTCTGTCACCCCAAGGGGTGAAAACCCAACCACATTCTTCTGAAGAATGGCTAAATTCAAGGCAAGAGCCTGTGTGGTCTCCACCCGCCATCCCACGCCCGTCTCACCGAGTTCTGTCCTGAGAACACACAGAAAGAAAACAGTCCTCATTCGTTCAGCCTTGCAGTGCTACGTCTAAGTCAGACAGGCCTGGCCCTGGAGAGGAAGGCGAGGCAGAAAACCCAACAGGTTCAAGTGAATCAAGACTCCTCTCTTTCCTAGTTTCTTCAAGTCACATGACCGACAAGCTAACAGGGCCAAAGTAAATCATCACACCACATTAACTTCTGCATGTTGAGGTGGATCAAGACTCTCGAGAGAGTCGGCTCAGACCCTGGATCACCCCGCAGCGCACGTGGGTGATCCGCAACCCCAAGACCCCACGGCCAGACCCTGAACAGCTCACGGTCTCCTGCTCCCACTGGTAAGAATACAGTTTGGAGCACGCATTCTGCCCACCAAACAGGACGTGGTGAGGATGACATTCTTGAATACAGAGAGCTTGTGCCACCATGGTATGTTCTAGCCTCATCATCTGAGCAGGCAAATGAGAGAGGGACCGTTTCGGGTAGCTTTGTAAAAAGGAACCAAATTGAGTTTTCATAGAAAGGGCAAATGAGCAAGAGAAAAAACAGGACGTGTGATCAAAATATTATAAAAGGCAGGTGGCTTAGTGGTAAAGAATCTGCCTGCCAACGCAGGAGACACAGGAGATGCAGGTTGGATCTCTGGGTCGGGAAGATCCCCTGGAAAAGGAAATGGCAACCCACTCCAGTGTTCTTACCGGGAGAATCCCATAGACAGAGGTGCCTGGTGGGCTACAGTCCATGGGGTCACAAAGAGTCAGACATGACAGAGCGACTGAGTACCCACACACGCAGAGCTAGGTAGCAAATTAACAGCTGGAGAAACATCCAGTTTCCCACACGCCTCTAGTTCAGGAAGTCCAAGGCAGAAATTAACATTTGGGCTCCGAGGGAAGGGGGCAGGCCTGATATCTGAAAGGTGAGTTCTCAGGGGACATTTCATCTTTTAATTCTGGCAACACCATCCAGGAGCCCTCCCAGATCATTGACACTGCCTCTGTCTCTACAAATGATGTGAGAGGCTCCACTCCTCTGCGTTATTCAACAAAGAGTGAAGACAGAAGTCAAGCCGGGAGGCGGGGCGGGGTGACTGCTCCGCCATCTGTGGTCCTGGAGGAATGAACAGGTACCACCCGGACCACCCTGGCTCCTGGGACACGAAGCAGGGCCATCTACATGGATTCCATTCTCTGCTGACCCTAAAGACGCGGGTCTAGCAGAGGAAGTCACCCACGACCTGCCAGTCCCACCACCTGCTGGTCCCACGACCTTCCTCAATCCAGCCTCCTCTCCCTTGCCCTCTCCTGCCCCAAAGGAGGCCACTCTTTCCCAATTGTAAGGGGCTCGGGCTTGGTTCTTTCCTTCAGTTTCAGAAAGGCTCCCCAAACTCTCACCAACCTGTGATCTCTACATCCCACCCAAGCCCACCGGGGCATGCGAGACCAGCGCACGCCAACACACACTCAGGCGGCAGAGCCGCACTGGGCGGAGGGGAGGCTTCCCTCAGCCCGGGCAGTGAGGGTCAGAGGCCTGGCTCGGAGGAGCCGCTCATTGTGTGGCCGCCTGGGGCAGGCAGTGCGAGCGCCCGGAGGGGAAAGGTTCCCTTTGAAGCACATGGCGCTGAGCGCTTCCCAGTGACCATGGAAACAGGCACAGTGGGTTCCCAGCCTGAGAACCAGCGAGAGCAGCCTCGATTCAAACGTCAAACACACACGGGGGTCTGAAAAGCGGAGGCAGGAGGGGCAGACGGCCCGCGGGGGCTGGCAGGAACTGAGCGGCTCCCTGGTAGGAGAATCTGGCCAGTGAAGCCAAGCAGGTTCACGGGGTTTCCTTTTCATTCCCGAGGCTTTCTTCTCGCTCCCGTCACTGCCCCTCGGGTACCATTCAGCACCTCATCAGATCAGTAGAGCCGGCCCTTTGGCTGGCCTGCTGGCGGCGGGGCCTGGAACCCGGAGGGAGGTGATCTAAGGAGCCGCCCCGTGCTCCCACCTCCCTCCTCCCACCCTCCTCCTCGGATGAGGCCCTGCCAAGGTGATCCAGTGGAGGCCGCTGGGGTGGGGGGTGGGGGGTGCGGGGTGCGGGGGCAAGGAAGAGAGGCAGCTTTCATGTCTGCTGTTCTCTTCTCAGAAGAGACGCAAGGCATGGTTTGAACGGAGAAGACACACTACTGGCAGAGTTACCTCCCTCAAGGATGCCTCTGCTCTTAAACCAGGGACCCAGAAACCACCTAGACTGATGTGCTCGTGGTGCACCTGGATGCCGCCCCCGGATCCTCGCCCCCCTGAGACTTACTGCTTCCGGGTCCTCTCATAGTTGTCCACCTCCCAACCCTCAAGATGAAGGAAGTTACACTGAACAAGTTATCTGCGATGCTATGCCCCATCTCTTCAGGGTTCCAATTTAAATGAGGGGTCGGGGAGGTGGGGGTGGGGGTGGGGGGAATCTATCTGTGATTTTTTTTTCCCCAGCAAGGAAGCGGAAGTGATGTGATTAGAGTCTGTTAAGGAGGAAAGCTCTTGCCCTGACTTATGAGAATCTTTTCTCTCGGGTGGGACTGAATCAAAGTCCAACACCATCCTGCTGGGCACAGGGCCAGGGCCAGTGAGAGAAGTGAGCCCACTTCTCAGCCTGGCCTCATGGCTGCCACTGAGCAGGGCAGGCTTTGGCCCTGACCAGCGGCTCCTGGGGAAGGTGGTGTTTGGACAGGCCTGTAATTTGAAAGGCCCATTAGGTACCTTCTCCCTTTCTTACCTTTGTTGGGCTGCCAAAACATTTACTTGACTTCTTAACTCTAAATCTCTGAAACACACCTGCATTGCCTAAAACAGGCAATTTTCTTAGTTTCTCTCATTCAGAGAAGAAAGCCCAACCTAAGCAGAGATGACAATAGCACAGAGGGATAAAGAGGGTGGGGGCCTGGGAAGAGATGAGGCTTTATCTAACACCAGCTTCCTAACAGAATGCAACGCTTAAGAGACGGGTACATACTGCATTTGTCTTTAATTTTTGGGGGCGGGGCACGGGTTAGTTTGCAGGGCAGTGAGCATAGTTGAAAGCAATTCTACAACAGGTAATCCTTTTGCAAAACAAACTGATTCTATTTTGACCTTTAGGGGAAGAGTCCATTTCCATGTCAAGTAAACATTCTGTGTGGTAGCCTACTGCATCCAGTCATCCATCCATCCATCTAACATACTTGTGATAGAAAAGCCAACTGCACTGTAATACAAGCAGAGGAACTGAAGACTGTGTTAACAGGAAAAATGGGGTGTGTAAGCAACAAATAGTATTTTCAGGGTCTTAGATGAATTTCTGCTGCTGCTGCTGCTAAGTCACTTCAGTCGTGTCCGACTCTGTGTGACCCCATAGATGGCAGCCCACCAGGCTCCCCCATCCCTGGGATTCTCCAGGCAAGAACACTGGAGTGGGTTGCCATTTCCTTCTCCAATGCATGAAAGTGAAAAGTGAAAGTGAAGTCGCTCAGTCGTGTCCGACTCTTTGCGACCCCATGGACTGCAGCCCACCAGGCTCCTCCATTCATGGGATTTTCCAGGCAAGAGTACTGGAGTGGGGTGCCATTGTCTTCTCTGAGATAAATTTCAGATGCCGCAAATGACACGTGCACGTGTGCTCCGTCATGTCCAACTCATGGACTGTAGCCCACCAGGCTCCTCTGTCCATGGGGATTCTCCAGGCAAGAACACTGGAGTGGGCTGCCATTTCCTTCTCCAGGGGATCTTTCCAACCCAGGGATTGAACCCTTGTCTCCTACATTGGCAAGCAGGTTCTTTACCACTGGGAGCCACCAGGGAAGCTCTATACATGACACAAATAACTGCAAAAAGCTCCGCCCCCCCGCCCCACCCTTCTCAGTGCTTCCGACCTCATGAAAATAACCTAGGAGAAGAACCTCACGTCTAGCAAGTGAGATGCGTCTGCACCACCGGCTCCCGCTGCCACGTGGGTCTGTCTATCAGCCCTGGTTTCGGCCAGGGACTTTCTGAAGCACATGCTTGCCAAGGCTGAGTGGTCTGAAGTGAGGCCTTGCAGGCCGGTGGTGGTTACGGCCAGAACTCAGAGGAAGGCCCCCACACTGCCTGTGTTCTTGGGAGGACATCATCCCAGTCGATGACTCTCGACCCCAAAGACACCTACACCCTCTCTGTAGAACAAGGGTGTGGCCAACAGTTAGGGAGTTCTTTTCACAGTGCCAGTGCTCATTGCAAAACCTTTTAAGAGAAAAGTTATTTTGGAAAGATTTTTCAAGATCCTGAATGTTCTAAAATGGGACTTGTGAGCCACTGTCTTCTCCAAGGCACTAACAGCACAATGGAGGTGGGTGCCTCGCTGACAGCTGTCACTCGCCTACATCCTTCCTGTAGCACTTCAAAATTGGCTCTGTCTTTCCCTTTGTTTTGGTAGACTGTCTTGTCTTCTCTACGTAAGCCTGACAGAATATAACCTTAAGCCTGAGAAATCGGGTCCCTGAGCCTGGTCGGCGGGGGCACCCACGTTCATAGGCATCTGCTGGGATTCTGGGAAGTGGCGGGCCAGTGTCTCCTGGCCCTCTGTTAGCTTTAAGCTTCTTGACGGGGAAAGACGGTAAATTCTTTATTACAAATCCCAGGAGGGCCTTAAATATATGACCAATAAGGAAAACTAGTGGGTCTCAGTAAAAGAGAGAGCTTTCCTTCTAGTGATAAACCATAATGGAAAAGAAGGTGAAGAGGAATATATATGTGTGTAACTCATCACTTGGCTATACAGCAGAAATGAACACAACATTGTAAACCAACTATACTTCAATAAAATTTAAAAGAAAAAAAATGAGCTTTCCAGAGATTTCTTTGGCATGATACTAAAAGAAAATATCAATTAACTGGACTCTGCTGAAATGTAAGCTTTTCTGCTCCAAAGGACACTATCAACAAAGTGAAAGAAAACCCCCAGTATAGGAGAAAATATTTGCAAATTGTATATTTGATAAGGGACAGGTATCGAGGATATATGAAGAACTCTTAGGATCTGAATAGCTATTCATATTTCTTCATAAAAGATATGCAAACTTTGAATAAGCACATAGAAAAGGCGCTCAATATCATTATCCAACAGGGAAATGCAAAGCAAAACCACAATGAGACACCACTTCATACCCAGGAGGATGGCTGTAATCAAAAAGACAGATAATAACAAGTGTTGGCTAGCATTTGGAGGAATCATACACTGCCGGCAGTAGTAAAGAACGTGCGGCCCCCTTGGGAAAATAGTTTGGTAGTTCCTCAAAGGCTAAACAGTTATCACATGACCCAGCAACTCCACTCTTAGTTACCTACCCAAGATAGATGAAATCCGATACCTACACCAGATCATGCACACAAATGTCCATAGGAGCATCACCCTAGTAACCCCAAAGCAGAAACAATCTAAATGTTTTTATCCGCACATCGATGGATGAACAAGCGACGAACACACACAATGAACTGTTATTTGGCAATTAAAAGAAACGACGTGCTGACAGCTCACTGCCACGTGGATGAAACTTGAAGACATCAGGCTAAGCCAAAAAGAAACAGGTACAGAAGTTCACGTTCTGCATGATTCCATATGTATGGAATGCCTGGGATGGAGGGGAGATGAGGGCTCAGAGGTACATGGTTTCTTTCCGGGTTGATGAAAACGTTCAGACATCTGATAAGGGACTTCTGTCCATTATATATAAAGACTATGAAAATACCAAAATTAATAGTGAGTGATGGTGGCCCAATTCTGTGAATATACTAAAGTCCACTGTGTGTCCACATGTGTGCTCGGTCGTGTCCGACTCTTTGTGGCCCCGTGGACTGCAGCCTGCCAGGCTCCTCTGTCCATGGGATTTCCCAGGCAAGAATACTAGAGTGGGCTACCGTTTCCTTCTTCAGGGGATATTCCTGACCCAGGGATTGAACCCGTGTCTCCTGTGTCTCCTGCACTGTCAGGTGGACTCTTTACCACTGAGCCACCTGAGAAGCCCCCCAAGACCACTCTATACTTAGATAAAAAGAAGCCTTTGTGTGGGAACAACCTGATCAGTCATTTCTTTTCTATTTCTGTGTAGAGTCCAATCATCTGAAAACTTATTTCTTGAACAGAAATGGGTAGAAAAATTTTGATAGGGAAAAGATCTTGGGCATTTCAAAGTTGAAATAGGCTTGACTGGCAGTTGGTTTTAACCACTGTATACACCTCCTAGTAAAACTTATGTGTGTGTGCTGAAATGGAGTGAAACTTGGATATGATGATGAACAGATTCTGAAAGCAGCTTCCCATGCTGACAGAGTTGGGGCAGGCTATGATATACTTAGGGGTTTCCTGGTGGCTCAGATGCTAAAGAATCTGCCTGCAATGCAGGAGACCTGTGTTTAATCCCAGGGTCAGGAAGATCCCCTCGAGGAGGGAATGGCAACCCACTCCGCATTGCCTGGAGAATTCCATGGACAGAGGAGCCTGGCGGGCCACAGTTCAAAGGGTTGCAAAGAGTCGGATAAGACTGAGTGACTAACACTTTCATACTTTCATGATATACTTACTGAGTGGGAGAGAATGAGGTTTAATTAGAATTCCCTGGTCTAAAGAATAGCAACAGCAGGCATTTGCTGTGTTGATTTACCGATGGATTAATCCTTTTAAATGTTTTTGTAAGCAGGACTTCCCCAGCAGCCCAGTGGTTAATACTCTGCACTTCCACTAAAGGGGGAATGGGTTCAATCCCTGCTTAACTAATTCCATATGCTGCACAGCGTGGCAAAATTAAGTAACTAAATAAATTTGCCAAAAAAACAAAAAAGTGTTTGCAAACAAGCGTATTTTACTTAACTCGGGGGGACTATGTTCTGAAACAACAAAAATTAAAACAGTGTGTTATTGGCCTTAAAAGGAATACAGAATCTGACAGTAGATAATACTGTCTGCTATAGGTTTCAGTAGGTCAGAATATGTTATCTTTTTAAAGGAGGAAGATACATAAAACGAAGGAAATGACAACTTTGAGAAAGGCAGAGACTCTAATTAGCCACTCCCTGATGTTACACATCAAAATAAATTGAGTGATTTAAAGATGTAATATATTACAAGAAAACCAATGATAACAGAAACAATGCAAAAGGCAAAATGATGCTAAGCTTGCGAGGGAGGGGAGAAAATAATTAACTTTATTTATTTATTTTTTTAAATAATTAACTTTAAAAGCAATAGGAGAAATCATGAAGGAGTGATGGCTATGTACAAACTTTAAGCTTCTGCATGCCAAGAAAGCTAAAACAGACAAAATTAGTAAATACAAGGGCCAGTTTAAAGACATTCCGAACAAGGAATTAATATGTTACTATTAAAAAAAAAAAAAAAAACTACATTAAGATCCACCCATAAATGAGCAAGGGGCCAGAATAGACAATTCACAAGAGAGGAAATTTAATTAGTAGATGGAAAGATGCTTGGCACTTAATGCTTGCTGATAATCAAAGAAATGCAAAGGAAACAATGAAGTACTATTTTTATCTTTCTAATCAGTAAAGAAACATAGTAACTATAACGGTCAGTGTTAGCTGTTTGTTTCTGTGGAAAATGGTTCACACTTACTTCACTAGTGGCAAGGTAAACTGAGGGAGCTTTCCTGAAAAGCAATTTGCAACTGTTTGCAGCAAGAGTCCTTAAAAAATGTTTATGTCCTTTCATCTATAATCTGCTCCTGGAATATTACCATGAGAGAATAATTCAAAGAGAGAGAGAGAAAAAAAAAAACAACGGAAGTCCATCTTACATGAAGAAAGCTTTCAGTGTGGCTTCTTTGTAAGGACTGAAAATAAAACAGAAGCCATCTAATTACTGAACCGTGGGGGTCGACTACATCGTGGTATGTTCCACTGTCATGTCCAATGAAAGGACAGGTTACAAAAGTAACAAAACTGGTCAAATGACTAGCATGCGTTATTAAGTTTAAGAAGGCAGAACAGAGATGCACACCTTCGTAATAATTACATTAAACATCAGACTTGGACTCCCTGGAAGACTGGAAGGGAATAAACCAAGACTGACAGTACTTGAATTGAAGGAGTAAGATTAAAGTTGGACTTTCCCCTTCGGTTTTTCAATAATCCATAATTAATTGTTTCATGCAACAAATATCCACCAAGTGCCCAATATAGGTACTAGGCACTGTTCTTGGCACTAGGAATATAGGACTGTGTACAATTATTATATTGCTTTAAAAAAAAAAGAAAAGGGACCAGAAAATTGTTAGTTATAGAAACAGTAAAATAAGTTAATGCTATAAATTTGGGGTATATCTTTAAAATAAGGGATTATAAAATGTTAAGATTCTATTAATTGAAACTCTAAAAAAAGGGAAAATATTACAAAAATAACTCATCTAAAAAAAAAAATCTAGGGACTTCCCTGGTGGTCCAGTGGTTAAGACTCAGAGCTTCCACTGCAAGGGCAGGAAACGTGGGACCCCTTTATCCAACCCCTTAATCCAACTTTATGGCCAAAAGCAAACCAAAAACAAACAATTTACTATATTTACAGATTTTTTTAAAAAAAGATTTTGAAGCTAACCGCTTTAAAATCTGATTTCTAAAGACTGAGCCAAAATAACAAAGGTTCCTAGCAAACATCATATTCTTTTCTCTGAGGTTCATTTAAGAGTCAATACTTGTGAAATGGGCTTCCCAGGCGGCACTAGTGGGTAAGGAACCTGGCTGCCAATGCAGGAGACGTAAGAGACGCGGGTTCGGTCCCTGGGTTGGGAAGATCCCCTGAAGAAGGGCATGGCAATCCACTCCAGTATTCTTGCTTGGAGAATCCCTTGGACAGAGGAGCCTGGTGGGCTACAGTCCATAGGGTCGCATAGAGTCGAACACGACTAAAAAGTGACTTAGCAAGCAGCACACTTGTGAAAATCCATCAGCAATGGGGTAAAGTGTAATAGGGACAGCTGCATGCTTTATAAGCTTCCCTGGTGGCTCGGACAGTAAAGAATATGCCTGCAGTGCGGGAGACCCAGGTTCATATCCCTGGGTCGGGAAGATCCCCTGGAGAAAGGGATGGCTACTCACTCTAGTATTCTTGTCTGGAGAATTCCATGGGCAGAGGAGGAAAAATAGCCCAAGATCTTCAGGCAGACTAGATATTTATTTTATCCAGCAGTGCTTAGAACTACTGGAAAGTGTTGGTACTCTTTAGTATTTTTATAACTAGCAAAAATGAGGCAGGATTTAAAGGGTTTCAGTATCCCAATTGTTAAGACTGTCTCAAACTTAAAACAGCACAAAACGTATTAGACTACAGGGCCCGAAGTCTGATTTGGAAAGTAAGATCACCAAAGCAAAATGCTACCTTTTATCAGATGAAATACAGTGCTTTCTGTACGGGGAACAAATTCGAAAGACAATGAGGCAGAGAAATGGCTTCTGTCCACAGTTAGCAGACAAATCTGGCCAGCATCCCTGCTCCTCTGCATCTGCACCCAGTGGGACTCTCTGCCCAGCCTGGGCAGAGAGTAAGTAGATGGAGCCTTGGGGCTGATCTCCAGAGATGCAGGTCACCTGACTTGGAACTGTTTCTGTACACATTACCATGACTTACTGTGTTAGGTTCTAACTTCATTTATAATTCAGAACGGCCTCTCAAAAGTAGACAAGGTCATCGGCTACTTTAAAATTTTGTTTATTTATTTTTGGCTGCACTGGGTCTTCATTGCTGCGCGGGGGCTCTAGAGCTTGGGCTCAGTTGTTGTCCCGAGACAGGTGGGATCTTCCCGGACCAGGCATCAAACCAGTGTCCCCTGAATTGGCAGGTGGATTCTTTACCGCTGGACCACCGGGGAAGCCCCATTAGCTACTTCTGATGGTCTTTTCTGCTGGCCTGTCACACCAGCCCGTTTCCTAGGACAGTCTCGTTTGTGGCCTCTGCTCTATTGAGAGCCTGGTTCAGTTGGAGGGGACAGTGGCCAGGGGAGTGCTATGAGCCAGGCTTCCCCCGGTCCGGGGAGGTGGCCGGCAGCCTCAGACCGCCAGAAACATTATTTTGCTGTATTCACTCGCTCTACCGTCAAAACTGCCTAAAGCCTTTCAGGGGATTTCAAAGAAAAGTTTCGGTTAGCCTTTTATAGCTGAAAATGTCTCAGATCTAGCTTAAAAAAAAAAAAAAAAAAAAGTCTTGTGCTTAATATAGCCTGTTAACCAAGAGGTTCCTGGAAGATTTAGGTGAAGAAGAAAAGCATCCCATTAAAAGTTTGTGACTTTCAAACCAGACACAGGACGTGAGAAGCAAAGTGGTATTCCCTGAGATTTTCCTTTTTCCATTCATATCATGCCAATCTTTTCTTCCTGATCTGATTTCTTTTACTAAGTTCCTTTCTTGCTTTCCTTTTTAACCAAATATGGGAGGTATGTACCCAAGTGCTCCTTAAAATAAATCTGAGGAGCCTTCCAAACTTCCTCTCCAGCCAGAAACCCACCTCATCTCAGGAGTATGTTTACAGCGGGGAGGAAACTGATATTTGCCGAATATTCACACCCTCTGAGACTGACGGACGTCATTTTTTAAAATCATCACAACGCTCTTTACAGAGGACAGTGTGGAGAAATGAAGACAGAGGGAGGTGAACCGGCCCAGGGTGAGGTGCACAGAGGAGTGCAGGGGGCCTGGGTGGTGAAGGCACAACGCATCCGTGCAAATCCTGCTCCCCACACTCCTCACGCAGAAACAAATGTGCACTGACGCGGATCACACACTTCAGCCAACACACCACCAGACACCATGGCCCTGCCTTCGTGCCAGAGGCCAGTGGGCACACAAGCAAGAAAGAAGTAGGAATTAAGGGTCTGCTCAGGGAGACAGCACGTGTCCCAGAGAGACGGGGCTTCTCAACGTTGACATTAGTTAACATCCGGGGCCAGAGTGTACTTTGTTGTTAGGGAGGCCTGGCCTGTGCATCGAGGGGTGCTGAGCAGCAAGGCAGCATCCCCAGCTTCCACTTGCTTGATGCCAGCAGCAGCCCCACCCCACCCCCACCCTCTCCTGGATATTTCTGTCTGAAAACCAAACAGGTCTCCTGATACTGACAGATGACATTAGGGAGGTGTGTGTGCGCACACGCGTTTTCCTGCCCCCCACCCCCACCCCAGGTGAGAATCGCTGCAATAAAAGGCCCCAGGTGACGTGCTCTGGGAAGGTGTGACACAGATAAGTGTCCCAAACACAGGTGCTCCTAGGGATACCATGGCAAATTGCTCGGTCACAGTGCCCTGAGCTCAGGTATGTGGCAAACTTCACACTTACTTCCCAGCAGTGCCTGTGATGGGGGGGTGGCTGCTAAGAGACCCTGCTCCAGTCGGCCAGTACCTTCCTTTGGCTCTTGAGACACAGCCGGGGATCTCATTCCCAGGGGCGCTAGGCTGGGCTTGGCCTAGGAGTCAGGGCCCCCAGGGTTGCAGGGGACACCCACCTGTGACCGAACCCCGGATGCGGAGGGCACGATGACCCCCACTCCCATCCACCACCCACCATTCATCTCCAGAACTCTTCCACCTCCTCTCTGAAACCCTGGCCCCGTTGAACACTAATTCCTCATCCTCTCCTCCCCGCAGCCCTGGCAACCACCACTTTGCTTCTGTCTCTAGGGATCTGACCACTTAAGTAATGGCACTGTGAGTGCTGAAAGCTACCGAAGGATAATAAGGGAAGCGGGGAGGGAGAAAGAAAGGGAGCTTGGGCACCAAGAGCTGCTAGTTGATTTGTGTCTCTGGCTGTGTGTGAACCCGACATGCACTCTCCCCCGAGGTCCCTCCTATCTCCGGAAGGTGGAATCCGGCAGAAGGGTTTGGTGACCGTCCCAGGCCACGTGGATCTGGGGGCTGGAACTGGGCTTTAAATTCAGGTTAGTTTGGTGACTAAACCCAAATCTTAACTGTTATGTGTTCCCGCTCCCCCCGGCTGTCTTGAAAACAGTAAATTCCTTTGATTCTGTTTTCTGTCTTGCAGTCGCTTTGGGCACCAGGGGATCTGTTCTCTAGAAGAAGTTACCAAGAAACACTCCGAGGGCTGGCCGTGGGGTTCCGTTCTCCACCGACCCCTCACCCCTGGGTTTCCCGCAGCTCAGTCTCACGGGACGGTGGTTCCCAGCAGTGTCTGCCCACCGTGCTCGGCCAGGAGGCCGCCCCAGGTGGAAGCAGAAGAGGCTGGGTGGAGAGCTGGGAGATCTGAGGGCGAACGCGAGGTCACCATCATCAGCTAAAGCCTCATCAGAGCTCCCAAAGCCTTGGTGTCTGGGCCCGTTCAGCTCCGGAAACACCCGCCAGCACAGTAACCTGACTGACCCTCTCCCTAGACCTAGACACCATTGCCAAGCAAACTCCCCGGCAAACCTTCAGTGGCTCCCAGCTTCCTGGGGATGGAGATGAAACCCTGTCATCTCAAAGCCTCTTCATGCCCCAGCAGCTTTCAATACCCGCCAAGGAACCTGCTCCCACACTCCCTGCCTGCCTCACCCCCTCACACAGCCCGTCCAGCCACTGGCTTCTGGGGACGGCCCTCAGTTCAGGACAAGAGGAAGCAGCTCCTCTGGGTGCAGGAACCAGAGCGGGGGCGGCTTGTGAGTGCACATGTGACCTGGTGCCCGCAGGGGCTGCTGAGGCACAGTAGCCCAGAGCTGGCCCTCACCAGCTTCCTTCTTGAAAGTGCATCTTCCACCACCCCTGCCCCCGCACACACACACACACACACACACACACACACACACACACACACACACAGCTGGGCAGTTCCAGCATGTTCCCAGCCCCAGATCACAGCTGACAGACTAAAGGGAGCACCTGATCCAAGATGCATCGGATCAAGGGATATTAGGGTGCTGTTTCCCCCGCAGGAGATAGCGAGTGGGAGTGAAATGAAGCAGATGCCCAGAAGACTCGGGGAGGGACCCCGGCACTGAGCCTCATGGTCGGCAGCTGCAGTGGAGCACAGCACCCCCATCTCGGGCTCCCTGGCGACATTCAGAACCTCAGGAGTGGATCCAGCTGTGGGCTCAACACAGCTCAAGCGGGGTTTCTACTCAATAGAACCAGCACTCCTCACGTGGCCAGTAACCACTGAAGTGCATCCAATTCTTAAATGCAGAGAAACCGCCAAAGACAACAGGAGCCAAGAGGAAGACACCACCATCGGAGAGGC
Source organism: Bos mutus (assembly GCF_027580195.1). Classification (NCBI taxonomy): domain Eukaryota; kingdom Metazoa; phylum Chordata; class Mammalia; order Artiodactyla; family Bovidae; genus Bos; species Bos mutus. The sequence continues at coordinate 4,440,773 of NC_091633.1, forward strand.
GGCGGGACAGGCCTCATCTCAGATTTTGGCTCAGCCCCTGGGAGTCATCTGATCTCAGGAGACGTTGAGATGTCCTCAGCACAGGATGGGGATCTAGACACGGCCCCGGGGTTGTTGACGATGGGAGGAGACGCTGCGTGGGACGCCCTCGGCTCTCGGTGAGTACCCAGCACACGAGGGCTGCTGTCACACCCTCGCAGGGCGTCCACTGAGGGCTGGGCGCTGCGCTCGGGGCTCCCCGCAGAACTCCCACCACAATGACAGGGGCGGCGTGAGCCCGGGTGAGTACAGGCCCCCAAAATTGAAGGGACCTTTCCAAGGCCACTCAGCCAAAGCTAGGTTCTCTTTGACTTAAGCCACCTGCTTTTCTTGTCTTTCTGCTAACTTCCTGCTATCCTCCTGAGGACTGCAAAAGCCAAGTTCAAATCTGTTGACCATCCTGTGCTTCAGAACCCTAAGAGCCCCCTCCAGCGTGGGGTGTGGGGTACGGAGCTCTGCCCTGCTTCCATGTTTGGTGACTCCAGGCTGAGCAGGCTGTGTTGGATCTGAGCAAGTCTGGTATGTTCCCTGCCATGAGGCTGTCCATGCGGTGGCCGGACGATGTCTTACCTATCCCATAGGATGCTTTATACAATAAATACTGCTTGAATTAAAGGGCTGAAATGCCTGGGGCCTAAACACAGACTCTTCCAACTTTGGAGATGGTTGAAGACCCTTACTTTCAAAAGCAAGCTGCTCAGGAATGTCTACTTTATTCTGTTTTAATTTCTGAAGACTTAGATCGTTGCGGGTAACACAGCCAGTGTTTCAGTGTTGCAACTAGAAATCTCTGAAAGGTAGAATCTCAAGGGAAGCTTTTTAATATGATACAGAAGTACAACATATCAGACGAGCAAGGAACCCAGGACAGCCTTGTCACATGATGTGGAAGAGAGAGGCCCAGGAAGTGGAAGGGACTTGCCCGGGGTCTGGCCTGGAACCCTGGCAAGCTGCATTCTGGGGGGCGGGGTGGGGTAGGGCGGCTTACCCCCATCCCAGCTCTGCAACCCCCCCAGGCCCCGAGCTGATCCAACTGTCTGCCTTTGCCTCCTCCAGAATCAAAAAGATTATAAGGAGAGGATCGTAAATCACTTTTCTCTCTTGAGTTTACAGTGTTCCCTTTTTTTGAGGAGTTCAAAAGCACTCAGTAATAAACCCAGGTGATGAGTTTATGTCTTTCACTCTTAAAATGAAACTTTATTTGAACTCCTGGAGAGGCATTTAACGTTGTTTTAATTTAGGACATTCCTCCAGTATTGCAGCGTTTCGCCCCATGGCATTTTCTGTGGGCGGGTAGGTGAAGGGCGTGGGTGACGGGGAGGGAGAGGGGTCTGTGTCTCCCCTTCCGGGTACAGGCCCTTCCAGATGCTGGCGGACCCTCCCTTCTATGGTTTTCAACAAGTCTCAACATCCACAGGAGGAGGAGGGGGCCCACCCGCACGCCCACGGGGACTTGGCTGCCCACCTCCTTCTTGCCCTAGCTGCTGAGAGCAGAGGGAAACACGCCTGAGTGCAGAAAACCACGCCGAGCGTCCGTGGTGGGGTGGACCACCCTGCTCATCCCGCATTACCCTCTTGCCACTGTGCTTGCTTGGGGGCTCAGGAAGAAAGAAAGGGCAAATGGCAAAGTAAATAAAACAGAAGCTGGAAAAAAAACTTCTTCTGAAGAAGAAGGGAGAGGGCAGAAGAGAGGGAGGGAGGGAGCAAGGTGAGGAAGGAGACAGGGAGAGAGGCTTGACTCCGGGTACCTCCTCAGTCAGTCCAGGTTTTGGGCAAACGCGAAACTGCCCTGCTACCTCTGGCCCTGGCGGTTTTGCTCATGACTTTATGCGGGTGTTAAGCCAAATTTCAGTCACTAACCACATGTGAATACTGCCTGGCCACCACACAGCCCCTCCAAACAGAACCATGGCGGCAGGGACAAGGGGTCGGGGACGGCCTATTGCTTGCAAGCAGGCGGAATCTTGTGCTGAGGTCCTGCATTCAATACATACTTGGTGAAGGAATAAACATGACAGATACTTAATGGTGCAGTATACGTCAAGAGTTTCTATTCCTTCTGGCTTCGCGGGCAGGCAGGCCAAGCCATACACAACGCAAGTCACACCCACTCCATGGCTGTTCCAGGTAGAGAAGCAGCAGCTGGGTTCTTGGAGTGACTTCAACACCGCTCGGGCCCCAGGGGACCATGGCGGGTGGGGCCGAGGAGGCCATGTTCCAGCCCATTTACAGACGTAACAGACGCGTGGGTGGAGGCCCACCGGACTGCGGCCGAGCTGCTGAGCCCTGCAGAGCAGCAGCTTCAGTACAAAGGAAAATATCCTATTGGGGGAGTGTTAGCTACAAGGAGAGCACTGTGCCCAAGCCCTGGATGTGGTTGGCATTCCTCCTAGGAAAACACTAACATTTTCTCGAGGGGGTTGCTGCTCTCTTAGCATCATTAGGCAGCATGGCCACCTATTTAAACGATGAAGGATGGGGCCTGGGCCGCCTGAAACACATCGAGTCGACTTCGTGAATTGTAAACCAAACAGGCAATAGTCCCTGTGGGGGTTTTTTTGTTTTTCCTTCTTCTTCTCTAAAAGGGTGGTTGGGGGGTGGGGCGGGGGGGAGGGTGTTCCCTGGTGGCTCAGTGGTAAACAATCCCCCTGCCAGTGCAGGAGACACAGGTTCGATCCCTGATTTGGGAAGAGCCCACATGTCTCAGAGCAACTAAGCCCACGCACCCTAGGGCTCGCGCTTCGAAACAGGGGAAGCTACTGTAATGAGAAGCCCGTGCATTGCAACTAGAGAAGAGCCCTCGTGGCAATGAAGACTCAGCACAGCCAAAATCAAACCAAGAAGGCAGGGGAACTTGACAAGTGGTCGGAAGCTACCCAAGAAGACAGATGGGACAGAAACATCACAGATCCGTAAGGGTCTCCTGGTCCAAAAGTCTTCAAGGAAACACTGACTGGGACATTTTCCTTCTCTCTTTCATTTTCGTATTTAGCTCTTTATTTGGCTTTGCTGGGTCTTCAGTTGCGGCATGCGGGATCTTTTAGCGGCAGCATGCAAACTCTTCGTTGTGGCAGGTGGGATCTAGTTTCCTGACCAGGGATTGAACCCAGGCCTGCTGCATTGGGAGCGTGGAGTCTTAGCCACTGGACCACCAGGCAAGTCCCCTGGGACATTTTCATGTGTTGGAAAAGGCTCTCAAGTGCCCTGTATCAGAACCACTCTGCTCTGGCGTGAATCTCCTCAGGAGGTCAGAACCAGGACTGTTTCCCCCCACCGCCCCCGCCAGTTCTCTCTCCGTGATACCTAGACAGCTGTTTCTGAGAAGATAAAAAAACATCCAGGCAATAACACTTATCCTTAGGCTGTACTGCCGCTCCTCCAACCAAAATCCTAGCAGCTTTCTCCAGACCTTTCTCTTTACCAAACGATCCGGTTTAAAACAAGATGTCATCTGTTGTATTTTGACATCACTGACATATGGTTTTCCAAAATCAATGGACCTCTATCTTTTATCTCATACCACAACCAGAGGTAATGCTGACCCTAAAAGAGTTGTTTTTTGTTCTTATAAAGTACTTCTAAGTGGAAGAACAAAACAGTCAATGGCAGCAGAAGTTTCTGGAGCCCTCTCTCTGCTACACGTTTTGTCTCTCATCTCACCTCCTGACCCTCCTGTGAGGTAAGTTCTAAGACAGGACCGTAATTGCTGTCTGCCATTCGGAAACCAAAAAAGCTCCACAGCCCCCAGATTTTTCCATAACTCAGCTGGCAGCAAAAGAGCAAGGCCCTGAGCTAACACCAGGCTGTTAAATTCCAGTTGTCCCACTAGGTGTGAATATCCATGCAGGCAGCTACCAGGCTCTGCGTGTGTTCGGTTACTGAAGGTGGCTCCGTGTCTCCTTAATACAAGATATGTGCACCTGAGCACCTTTCTAAACCCCCTCCACCAAATCTCAGAATTCTGAAATATCTGGCCCCAGGGCTGTAAGATAAGGACTGTGAATCTCAATGATCAACCCAGTTTGCCGATAAGAAACTGGGAATCCCCGAGGGCGAGAGACCTGCGCGAGGCCACATGGCGGGCAAGGGCAGAGGCCACTCTGAGGCTGCGGCTGCCACCAGTGTCCAAGCCGCTGCCACCCTGGGGCGGGGGGGCTGCCCCAACACACGACTTCAGCCAGGAAAGAGCGCGGTGCCAAAAGGGCTCTTCTCCACACCCGGCTATTTGAGGGCGTGGACGGCACCGGTCAGAACCGGGGCAGGTTGGGGGAGGGCCAGGGGCTTACCTTGCCGAGGACAGTGAGGCATGGTTTCGGGTCCAGCTCCGGCTGTTCCAGTTTCACCACTCCGACCCAGCCGTATTCATACAGGTCCTCTTCGTCATTGTTGTTACACAGGCCCAGTGGGTGCATCTGGGAAACAAGTGGGGAGAAAGCTTCAGTGGGCAGGCTGCAGGCCTGCGGGGCTCCCGCAGTGCCCGTCTCAGACGCCACAGTCAAGAGCAACCTCGAAACCGGAAAGCATATGGGATTTCAGCATAATGAGCGGAACCCTAGGAGAACACGGTAGGACCGCTACAAATAGACTGCATGGATGCTGTCTCACTGCTCTGTAGGGAGCAGTCACCCAAGGCGGATGCCATCTGATGGAAAGCAGAAAAAGAGAAACAGCTTAACCCCCACGTAAGGGCCGGTCTAAATCACTGTGAAATGCCATGACGTTCAGCGGCAGTATCCCAGACTATTTGGCTTCCAGACCTGAACAACACATCTACTTCAGCTGATGCAAGAGGACCTGGAAAAGTAAGGAATTTATGGAGAGACCACTAGCCATGGGGCGGCATCGGCAATAAAATTAACAGGCCGTTTAAAGGCCACTCCTGGTTACCAGGAGATGGGTGACATTCTTTTGAGGTTTTCTTCAAAATTTGGCAAAGCCCAAAATCAGAGATAGGTAGAAGAGCTGGTCAAATTTTTACCAGGAAAAGTGACGTCGGTGGAAGCCTGAACACAGAATGATGCTGCCGTTTACGCTCACAGTTCAGTGTTGAGTCTGGTATCAGACGGAAGAATCCCTGATAACCATCCAAGAAGAGGAGGTCCTCGAAGATAAACCTAACCTACCACGATGTTAAGGGGTGTATCACGGTGCTAAGCTCTTTAAATAACCGGAAGAAATATGTCTTTAGGTTCCTGACATGAAGAACCCACCCTGTTAGCCAGAATAGATCAATGTCCTAATCTACAGAGCCTGGGAATATGTTATCTTAAAAGACACAAGAGACTTAGAGATGTGATGAACTTTGATGTCCTGGATTACCTGGCTAAGCCCAATGTAATCACAAGGGTCCTTACAAGGAAAAGGGGAAATCGTGGAAATAGGGGAGACATGACCAGGGAAGCAGAGGTTGGAATGATTTGCTTTGAAGATGGAGGTGGGAGCCAAGAGCCAAGGAAAGCAGGTGGTTGGCTTCCAGAAGCTAGAAAAGACAAGGAAAAGGATTCTCTCGCAAGCCTCCAGAGCGAATGTAGCCCTGCCAACCCATTTTTTTCACTTCTGACCTCCATAAATATGCGAGAGTAAGTCTGTGTTGCTTTAACCCATTCGGTTTGATGTAACTTGTTACAGCAGCAAATAGGAAACTAAAACCTCCTAATCCCCCACTCATTTTATGGATAAAAATGTTTTGGCGTCCCATGATAGTCATTGATATGTGAACATTGTGAATGGACTAAACACCTCTGAACTGTACACTTTATTTTTTTTTAAAGAGGATTCGTAAGTTGTGCTTTATACAGATTTTGAATCTTACAAAGCAGTTTAAAGAAATGAGGCTGATCTATAGACTAGTACAGACATATCGAATCACAGTGACATACAAAATGAAATTGAAAAGTATATACAGTTTGACACACACAAAATTTTAAATGCATTTTTTACTGATATATTTATGAATATAAATTCTCAAAAAAAATTTTTTTAGAAAGGATACATGCCAAATTCCTATCTAATTTTCTTCTTAGAGAAGGAATTTTGGTATTTATGAACATTCAGAGGGACCTTGAATTGTATACTTTAAAATGGCTTAAATGGTAAATTTGATGTCAATTTTACTGAAATAAAAAAGCTTTTGGGGGGACTTCCCTGGTGGTCCAGTGGCTAAGACTCAGCTCCCGGTGCCGGGGCCCAGGGTTCAACCCCTGGTCAGGGAACTAGATCCTGCATGCCACATCTAAGACTCGGTGCAGCCAAATAATTAAATAAATGTTTAAAATATATATATATATATATATATACATATTTAATGTCCCAAGAGTTTACTCAGAAACTACTGTCCTCAGTCAACGCGGAGATCCACAGTGTAAGACAACAGTGATTTCCACTCCTCTGGAGTCTAAGCCAGCCCTGTGTCCCTCAGGAGACCCTGTCCTCAGAGTCCTAGCCCCGCCCCATGACTGACAGTTCCGCACAAGCAGGAAGGCGGAGCAACGGGGCAGGCGAATTCGGGATCTACATCTGGAAATTAAAGCTCTGCAGTGGCCTGAGGTTTAAAAAAAGGGTTTTAACCGTTGCTGAAACCAGCGTTCCCTACCCTTTGACGGTCAGCCCATGCTGCGCTTACAATGCTCACACTTTCTCATGGGGCACATCCTGAGAGATGCTGGGTCAGGGACAGCACAGGTACACGAGTGAAGAAGAAACGAACTTAAATAGACGTGACTCAAGCCTGACGCTGACACGCCTGATGCCAACAGCAAGGGCTTTGACGGGGAGGAGATGGAGGGACAGAGGGAGAAGAGGGGGCATGGGAGGGCGGTACCAGGAAACCAGAGCAGCAGGAGCTGGAGGAAAAACCGGGGCCCTTTGGCAGACTGGGCAGAGGCTCAAGCTATGGAACAGGACATGCAGGCATGGGAGGGACAGCAAGGGGGTGCCCTGAGCTCGCAGAAACCCCCACTGCACACGCCTCCCACACACTGAGGTCCCCCTGGAGCCCTGGCCTGCACCCCACCTGCAGACCCTCCCCTTCTCGGCAGCCATGCCCTCCCACTCCCCTACCAACCCCCAGACTCCCTTTCAGACCATTGCTGGGGTGACTGTGAGCAGCTCTAAGTGTCAGCCCTGTCAAGGGTGTTGACTTCTGAACAGGGATCAAAGACTTAAAAACCAAAAGGAATTTCTGTAAAGTGCCGGCGGGTGTCATGGGTTGGTATGGGTGGTTTGTTTTCCCCGGGGAGGGTGAAAGGGCCCCCAAGATCGCATCTCAGGGCATCCAAAACCGACCTCGCTGTCTCCACTGACTTTTGAGCTCCTCTCCGGAGTTCTTTCTCTGCCGAGTTCCTTAGAGTTCCTTACTCTAGTTTGTATTTCCAGAGGCCTGAACTGCCCGGCCTGGGAATGCAATCTCAGCCATGTCCCAGGTGTAATTGGTCTCTTCCATCCACCTGCCAGATACTGTCTAGTTGGGTCTTTCTCAACTCAGCCCTGATGACAACATCAGCTTCCAGAAGTGCCTGCCGCCCTAGGTCTCCAAACATTCACATCCTGGGGTCCTCTTTTTCCAAGGGCTCCATGCTATGGGGTCTGTAACATCTTACGGGAAAACCCAAACCAACTTTCTGGCCAACCCAAAGCTAACAAAAGCATAAAGAAAAAAAAAAAAAACAAAAAGACTCAGAAACCTAGAACAGAGCTTGACAAAAACTCACTGGAGACAGAATACTTAAAGAGGGGAAGGGCAGCCTGAAATGATGAGAAGATCAGGAAAACTCCTAGGTGGGTCCACAGAAGAACAATGCCAGTAATTCACAAGCTACCCTAAACTGTGAGGATTTAACAGAAGATCTGTCTTGTGTTGTAACTCTGCTCTTGCGCTCTCAGAATAACTTTGTGATGTCAACATTCTTGCTTAAGTTAACTGAAGGCAAATTCCCAGCTGGTCCTCTATAGTGAGGCTTGACATTAAGAAGCTGTGTCTAGAGACTTTCCAGGTGGTCCAGTGGCTAAGACTCTGCACTCCCAATGGAGGGGGCCCAGGCTGAATCCCTGGTCGGGGAACTAGATCCCACAGGCCACAACAAAGACTGAAGATCCTGAGTGCCACAGCTAAGACCTGGTGCAGATAAATCACAGAGTTTGTTTTTTTTAAAAAAAGAAGAAGTTGTGCCTCTTGCTGTTTTCCTCCTGATTTTGTTCCGAGGGGTGTTTGGGGGGGTGGAGAGGATGTGAGCTTTGGAATCATGTAACCATGTTTTAAAACCTGCCTCTTACGAGGTACATCTCCTTGGGCAGATGATTCAATTTCTGTAAACCTCTACTTGCTCATCTGTAAAATGGGAACAGCAGCATCTGCCTCAACAGGGTGCTGTGAGGATTCAATGAGACAGAACACATCATCATAGTTGCACAGCAGACGCTCCATCAGTGGGAAAGTCCTCTCCTTCTTCTCTTTCTCTAGGCAGGTCACGCTCGCTTGCAAGTCACACTTCTGCCTAGAATCCTCTGTCCTTCAAGACCAGTTTCAAGGTCAGCCCTTCCATGGAGCTTTCTTAAATGCACCAGTACAGCTAGAGGCTTGCACCCCTGTGTTCCCAAACGCTTTACATGGTACTTGCCACAGTTCCTTCACCATCTCCTCAGGGATGGGCAGCTGCTTCTAGAAGTCTTCTCAGAGGTCCCCTTTCACCCCACCCACAGCCTTGCACCCAAAAGGTGCTCAATATATGACCACTGCTACCACGCCTCAGCTCTGCTTGGAAGTCATTTGGGCCTCTGTTTGCCTAGGTGAGGGAGCAGGACAAAACAGGTCAGAATTTCAGCAAACGACTGCATGAACTTTAGTGGAGGCGGCTCTTACAGCCATTGATCCCCAAGTCACCAACACATTCCCAGGACTTTACTGGCGACCTCAGGATTTCCTAGCAACAGCACAGGAGCAAAGGCTGCTCCTTCTTGGTCACCACAGCCGGGCTGGCAGGGGCGGACAGCACTCTCGAAGTGAAGTGCGGGGAACACAACGCCGCCTCCCTTCCCTGGGGCAGGCCCACGACAGGGCTTTATCAGGGTGGTGGAGGGGGATGAGGAATAGAGGATAAATTTCAAATTCTCTCACCCTGGTCTGACCTCAGAAGTTGCTGTCACCTCGGATAAGATGAAGGAATAAAGTGAGGAATAAGCAGGCATTGGATCAAGGGCACAGGGAACCCAACAGAGAAGAAAAATAGAGGGAAATCCCAGGATGACAGCTATGCCACTGGCCGGCCGGGCGAGCAGCCCAGATGGGGCCAGAAGGATGAGCACTGCAGACAGCACCAGATAATAAGCAAACAACAGCAGCAGCCTGGGTCATCACCCAGGGGGTCTGGCAGTACTGGGCGGAGTGTTAGAGTTCTGAACAGGAGAATGAAATGTGATAATTATACAGCAAACTAAAGCAATGGAGGCAAAGGGGACAATTATTAGCTCCGGAAAAAAACCAAAACGTCAACGCCAGAATTGTAAACCACAGCAGGGCATGGCATGCAGGACCTGCTTGGGAATAGTGACAGCCATAAAATGTAAATCCCGATCTAGGCATTAATTATCATGTGACTACACTGGGAAAATGCAGAGATGGGAAATGTGTGACAGGGGGCGATGCGGGGGGCGGGGAGGTGGAAAGGTTGGGGCTGGGGAAGGGATGAGGCGGGTAAGAGAACAAAATGTCCATCTTCCATAGGAGGAAGACAAAAAATGTATAAATGGGCTAAAATATGAGGCAGTATAAGCATGCTATTTAGAAATTGACAGAAACTTAGAAATATTCCTTGAGGTGAACAATAGAAGAAACCACTAAATAACTGAAAATAGTTCCCTCTGAGAAGAGCAATCGGGAATGGCAACAGGTGCCCTGGAGGAAGCCTCTTTTTACTAAAAGCCATGAAGTGCCCTTTGCCCGTTATAAATGTACACGTGCTTCAGTTTGGCTAGGATCTTTGCAGGCACTGCTGGACAGAACACCTTCCTCTAGGTGTTCCAGCCGATTCTCTGGGTCCTGCAGGGAAGTATTCCATCGGGCCAAAGAGAGACCCCGCAGGCAACCTGCACAGGACCGTGGCCTTGGAGGAGGGCCGTCTGGGATGGCTCTCGGGAGCCCCCAGGCCCAGGGTTGGCGATGGCGGGAACACAGCTCGGGGAGGACTCAGGGAGAGCGGTGCAGAGAGGACCCGCAGCCCACGCCACCCCCACAGCCCAAAATAACTTCCGGGTGGCACCAGGGTGTGACGAGGACTTGGGTGTTGCAGAGGTGGCAGACACAAGGGGCCCTGGTTTTCTCCCAGACACAGACAGATCCTATAACCTCCAGGAGGGGTGCCGAACGACCGACCTGCACTTCCCCACAAGGAGCTGCTCAGGGCCAAATGGCTATCAATGAGTAGAGCAGAGTCCTGGCCACCGGCGGTGCCAGGAATCAAGCGTCTGGCTTCATGCTGAAATATGAAGATGGACCTTCTTCAAATTTCTCGGAGCCTGATGGGGTTGGCTATCAGGGTTTCACTGTTTTCTTAATGGACAAAGACTAGAGGGAACTTCAAAGCCGAAAGGCTATGTCAGACAAGGTTAAATAACTGAAGAAAACAGAACCACTTTCCCTTGGGGACAGGACATCAAGCCAGGCTTTGAAACCAAGACCCGCTCTTTAAGAAGCTCTCAGTACAAAATCCTTGAGATATACCAGGGCGCTTTCCACACGTCTGAAAGGGCAAAACTGAAACCGGGGCTGGTGGAGCTCTTATCCAAGGTTACAATATCTCCACACTCTGCTGCAAGTTTAAAATAACTTCAAAAGGGCCGCCTGCTTCTAAGTGGGTTACTGTTACACTGGAGCCAAACACGGAACAAATAGGAGGAGAGACATTTTGGTCTGTAATATTATCTCATCAAAAAATTCCTGGGGATTTAAAAGGGAAACTTCCTTCCTTTTGTCCTCTCGCCGCCCGTCGACTAGGGTAGGGTGTCAGTGCGGTACAGGGTTTCACAGCCCCGGACCTTTTCTTAAAAGGTGTGGTGGCTGCGGTCAAGACTTATAATTTATGTGAAAGAGTGGAAAAGGACAGCTCCACCCGCTTCTCTCTTGAATCATAAGGATTATTTTTTTTTTTCTCTTCTATGTACAAAGAAACAGCTCTCTTTTGCTCTTTGAACAAACATCTTGAACCTCCTTCTGGAGCTAGAATCCAGAGGGCCTCGAACACAGTTTTTCTCCCCCGGTTGTCATAGCAATGGGAACAGAAAGTACCACAGACAGACACAGAAAAGGAGCTGGCTGTTGCTGCTGTTTGCTGGAAACTTCGAAGTGGGAATTGTCTGAGGATTAAAACCAGTGTTTCTTTTGCCGAGGACTCTGGTTTTCTGAACATGGTCTTCTGCCATGGGCATCACTTTTTAGAGAAAAACCAAGAACCACGGCTACCCTTTTTGCTTCCTCTTGGTACCAAAGAACCACTGAGAAGCTGCCTGTCGGAAGCTGTGCAAAGCAGCAAGCATTTCAAATCCACCTTTTCACCTGAACATCTCCAGGCACTGAATTTGGTCAGATGATTATGTTGAAACTTAGATATAGCCCTGTGTCTATCCCAGGTCTGACTTTATAGACCTTCACTTAGAACTTCCAATTCTGACTCCAAGTAGGTGAGGATATATTTCCTAAGTTAAATTTTATTTTCTAAAAAAGAAAAAAGTATCCAATAGCCTATAGAAAACCATCTGAAAATGTTCTGTTCTAAAAATGACTCAAAGTGACTCATACCACTACCTGATGACAAGAACTGAGCTCCACACAGAAGTCCACGGACACAGTTTTATTTTAATTGCAAGATGTAATAAAGGACACCTGATTGTTCCTACTATAAAGAAGGTAAGTGTTTGGTGCCTGTACACACCAAAGAGTTACTAAATCAAGAAGAAACATGGTGGAGGGGAAAGCAAAGTGGGCTTCTCATTCTCCCAGTTTTACAAACAACTATAAAACCACAAAATCAACAAAGCTACGTGGTGCCAGTCTTAAACTAGAAAAATGGAACAAGTGGAAACAGAATTCCAAAAACACATTTAAGTTGTTATAAGGTCTTAATATGACGTAGACCAGGGCAACATAAGAATGGAGAAAGGACTCACTCGATAAACTGTTGGAACAGGTGTATAGCAACGCATAGAAAAGCTCAGTTTGGCTGTCCGTAAGCTATTCTGAGAATTTATGAGGCAACTTGAGTTAAGGGAAGCCCTTTAGGGAAGCTTGAGAATAACAAAAGGAGGCAGAAAGAACAAGATATTCTTAAAACGTCTCCATGTTATCAGTAGCAGAAAGGAATGAAATGATGATTATAGGATAGACATCAATAGGTTATAGTAAGAAAACTGAGACCATCAGCCTTACTGTGGATTAATGCACAGTAAAACCACCAACGTAAACCAGTGCTAACCACAGGGGAGGGCTGCTGGGCGCACGTGGACTCGGGTGGAATCTGTCTAGCAACATGCAACAAACCCAAGATCCTATGACTTCCTTTCCCCCATAATTCCATTTTTAGAGAAAATACTGAGGAATTAATCTAAAACAAATAAGTCAAAAACAAACTAACTAAATAAAAGAAGAAACACAATCCTAAAGGAAATCAACCCTGAATATTCACTGGAAGGACTGATGGTGAAGCTGAAGCTCCAATAGTTTGGTCACCTGATGCAAAGAGGCAACTCACTGGAAAAGACCCTGATGCTGGGAAAGATTGAGGGCAAGAGGAGAAGAGGGCGGCAGAGGATGAGATGGTTGGATAGCATCACTGACTCAATGGACATGATTTGAGCAATCTCTGGGAGATAGTGAAGGACAAGGAAGCCTGGTGTGCTGCAGTTTATGGGGTCACAAAGGGTCAGACATGACTTAGTGACTGAACAGTAACAACTCTACATGATAAAATCTTCAAGTAGTCCCCCTCCAAGCTATGAAAACGTAGAAAGAAAAAAGATTTCCCTAAGAGTATATAATCAAACCAAACAACATGCTTAATTTATGGGATACTGTACAACCCTAAGAAGATAATGATGAAGATAACAGGGTATAAAAAGTACCATGTATGAAATCGTAAGAAAAGTGTATTCATAAGGCAACACCTATTCAAAAATACCATCTGCAGACGGGCAAAGAATGCAAGGAGACAACGAATTTTAAAAGTTGATGGGTTTAGAGTATAAGGATAGCTGGAGACTTCCCTTTTGTGGATTTTAGTATTATATTCATCCAAACCAACATTTGCTGAGCGCTGACCCGGTCAGCGCACTGACACTGCACAAGAGAAGGTGATTAAGGCCTATTGTTGGGACTTCCCTGGTGGTCCATGGTTAAGACTTCATTTTCCAACGCAGAGGGTGTGGGTTTGATCCCTGGTCCAGGAGCTAAGACCCCACATGCAGCCTGGCACTGGGAGCAAGTGCTGGTCAAACAGCACAGGCTGCGTGCAAGGGCTCAGCAAAGAAAACACAGGAGGAAATTATTATACACCAGCACACAGCGAGGAATCAGCCATGAACACTATCCTAACCAATGATGACAGCAGCTTAGCTCCAGTCATTCTGACGCGCCAAACTTGCTCAAGAGGCCACCTGATCACAGAAACACCTTACCAAGTTACACGGCGATTTGACTTCCTTCCTCTGAAACACATAAGACAGATGGACAAAAACGCTTGAAACAAAAATAAAGCTAAAAATTCTTTCACCTAGAAAATACACTGTGAGCATGCTAAATTGCTCAGTCATGTCTGACTCTTTGCTATCCCATGGACTGTAGCCCACCAGGCTCCTCTGTCCATGGGATTCTCCAGGCAAGAATACTGGAGTGGGTTGCCCTGCCCTCCTCCAGGGGAACTTCTTGACTCAGGGATCAGAGCCCCATCTCTTATGTCTCCTGCATTGGCAGGCGGGTTCTTTACCACTATCACCACCTAAAGCCCCAGAAAATACACTTCTTCACCCCAAATATGACAATAAAGGGCAAGTCAGGGGTTCTTTATAAAATAAAGACAACTCCTGAGATTTGAGGGGTTTCTTACAAGGAATACGCAGGGAGAGAATGCAGGCTTGCTGTAACTTTGAGTCATTTTCTGAATGCAAAGAAAGTCAGGCCTTGGGGAGGGAGATTCATTACATTACCTCCCAGTCATGATTCTAATTTATTTTCATTCAGAATGTCTCCTTAATTAGTAAAACGTAGAAAGTAAGATGGGAGGAATGAGCCAACAGTTGCCAAGTAACCACTCTGGACGCAGAGGGACTCAGCACCGTGTTGGGAGCGGGCTCTCTGGTGTCCAGCCTGGGGGCAGAGCGTGTCCTTTCCGCTGACCCCGTGGCGCTGCCCTGACGCGTTGGACGTGGCTGTGAGCCGCTGGCCAGGGTGGCTTCCGGCACTGCCGCTTAACTTCTGGCCACCTGGGAAGAGCCATGCAACCTCAGAGCTTGCTTCCCGTCTGAGGGCGGTGCTGATCCTGACTACATGCATGTATTCCTGAGGTTAGCTGCAGTGGGCCCGTGTCCCGGCAGGTGGCCAGTAGGGCAACACATCTGACACCAGAAGCACAAACAACCAGAGAAGAAAACAGATCAACTGGACTAGTGACACATGGAAAGGACACCCTCAAGAGTGTGCAGAGACAACCCACAGGATGGAAGAAAATACATACAAATCACGTATCTGATAATGGACTAAAATGCGGGAAAATCCTTACCACTCAGTAACGAAAGGACAAATTATCTAATTAAAAAATGGGCAAGGGATCTAATAGATATTTCTCCAAAAAAAAAAGAAAAAGCAAATGCAAATAAGCACATGAAAAGTTGCTCAACATCATTAGCCATCAAGGAAATGCAAATCAAAACCACAATGAGCTACCACTTCATACCCTTGGTGCTGGGCTGTGCCTAGTCACTCGGTCTTGTCTGACTCTTTGCCACCCCATGGACTATAGCCCACCAGGCTCTTTTGTCCATGAGGATTCTCCAGGCAAGAATACTGGAGTGGGTAGCCGTTCCCTTCTCCAGGAGATCTTCCCAACTCAGGGTTCAAACCCAGGTCTCCCGCATTTCAGGGGATTCTTTACTGTCTGAGCCACTAAGGAAGCCCCCATACCCTCTAAGACGCCTGTACTCAGAAAGAAAATAACAAGTGTTGCCTACCAGGTGGAAAAATTAGAACCTCCATTCACTTCTTTGGGAACTGTGGAGACAGGACAATAATTTTGCAAACAAACAGAGTTACCATCAGACCTGGCAGTTCCACTCCTAGCTACATAACCAGCAGATATGAAAACATACACCCACACAAACACTTGCACCTGGAAGTTTATGGTAACATTATTCGTTATTCCACCAAAAAGGTGGAAACAACCCAAATGCCCATCAGCAGGTGAATGGGTAAGCAAAGCGTGGCACACTCACACAAGGGCGTATCACTTGGCTCTACCAAGGAACAGAGTCCTGATACATGCTACAACACGGGTGGGCCTTGGAAACATTAAGCCGAGTCAGAGAGACCAGTCACACAAGTCCACATCTTATATCGCTCCACTCATACGCAGGTCCGGCACAGGGAATTCTACAAATACAGAAAAGAGATTTGTGGTTGCGTAAGGCTGGAGGGTTGAGGAGTGAGAGGCTGGGGAAGTAGGACCTAAAAGGTACAAGGTTTCTTTTTTCATATGATTTGAATGTTCTAATACGGATTGTGGTGACACTCTACAGCTCTGCGAATATACTAAGAACCACTGAACCCTATCCTTTATACAGTGAACTGTATGGTGTGTAAATTATATCTCGACAAAGCTGTTATGAAAGAGCTATGCAAATAAAGGGAAAGTTAGAAGAGAAAAAAAATAGGGCAGGACTCTAATTAAGAGCAATGGTATGGCGTGTTGAAGAGAATGCAGTCCTGGAGGTCATTTCCTCGGGCGTAAAGTAGGGACAGGGCCTGCATCTCCTGAGTTAGACAGCAGGAGCCATCGGTAAATTAGGATCCCGGGGCTGGGGGTGAGGGGTGTGTATCGAGGCACAGTGTCTAAGAGGGTGGGGTCTCTAGGAAGAGGGACAACGGGAGAGTGGAGCGGAAGCACAACCATCCCCATTCCCTGTGCCCGACCACGGACCCAAGCAAGAAACTGTCACAGGAAAGCAGGACCCCAGTGATGGATCCAGAACGGGGTGGGGGGCAAGAGCCTGCAGGGAGGGGACCGGTGCCTCGGGGCCCTCGAGGACCCACTAGCTCCACCCACAGGCCCCGGGTTCACCCCTTCCCGTCCTGCCTCTCTGGAATTGCACTGGTGAGTTTCCAGACTGGAGCGTTCAGAAAGGGACACTGGATGAAAACCGCCTGATTAAAACTGTTCTGTGTTAGTCTGTTAATAACAGGGGCGGGAGGATAGGGAGGAGAGGAGACCACAACAATAAAAGCAATAAATCATACGCTGCACTTTCCCACCCTGGATGACCCTGGGCGAGTGGCATGAGGGCACTGTTTGTGCCCGAGAGCTAGGGGAACGCCTGCCCCCTGCTCACCCCGTGGGGGTTTGGGGAGGATTAATGAGATAGTGTCTGAGCCTCCAGGCCCCCTGCAGACACCACTGGGTCTCAGGCATTATCAGCACAAGCTAGGACAGCCCTCTGCCCTTTCCTCACCTCATTATGACACCTAAGCTTTATTACGTCTGCTATTAAAGTTCTCACTCTAAGAGTGTACCACAGAGGTCACAACCCAGGCTGGGTCAGCACTGCCTGGCCAGCCTTGTTAACACCAGTCCTTAAACCCTGCTCCTCAACAACAGGGCACCTTGAACCTTCAGCAGGGTGCCCGGCATTTGATGCCAGAGACGGATGGTTTAGAAGGCCCTCTAGGATCTCCCTGGTGGCTCAGTGGAAAAGAATCCACCTGCCAATGCAGGAGACACGGGTTCGATCCCTGGTCTGGGAAGAGTCCATGTGCCAGTAAGCCCGTGGGCCACGACTACGGAGCCGGCGTACCTAGAGCCTGTGCTCGGCAACGAGAGAAGCCACGTCACTGAGAAGCCCGTGCACTGCGACAAAGAGTAGCTGCAGCCAGAGGAAGCCCGCCTGCAGCAAAGACCCAGCATAGCCAAAAATAAACAAAACAAATAATTAAAAGAAGGTCCCCTGGATTTGGGGGTTTTGAGACCCCTTGCTTCATGTTACCACCCTTACCCCTCAACATTCAGGACCTGAGGGAAGTGACCTGGGCCAGGCTGGGGAGGGGCGTGGGGACAAGCTCCTGGAGTCTTCAAGGACTCTGTTCCTGGGTATCAGACTCATGGACCGGTTTTTGCAGGGTTTAATTTCAAGGCTACCAAACCCAGGAGACCAGTATTTCAAAGCGAAGGCAAGGCCACGTTGTGTGTGTGTAAAACTGATACAAAAGTCTATACGTGGGCCTCTGTCTTCAAGGGTCTTTATTCAGTTGGGTCAACTAACATTATAAGTTTGTTGTGAAGATCAGAGATAACACACGTTAAACTTACAGAGTGGTGGATTATAACAGCTGCCAACACTTATCGTGGGCTTGCTGTGTTCTGGGCACCAGTTTTCCAGTTTTACAGGTAATAATTCACTTGATCCTAACAACCTTGAGTTAGGTATTCCTAGTATTCCCCATTTTTTAGATAAGGAAATCGAGACAGAGGGGTTCAGTGATTCGTTCAAGGTCACACCCAAGTCAGTGGTAGAGCTGAGATTTAAACCCAGGTAGCTTTTACTCCCCTGCCACAGTAGACATAAAATACGACCCCATTCATATTACCTTCTTGGTGCTGAAAAGAAAATGAACATGTTTTCTCCAACCCAAGTGCTAAGAATGGTTCCTATCCTGATACCGTCTTAGTTATTTGGTTGACCTTGAGTTTAAACAGTGAGAGAAAGGAGAAGGGTCGACAGGGATGTGGGTGACAAGGGACTCTAGAAGTGAGGCATCATCCACTCTGAGGGGCGGCAGAAGAGAAGCAAATAGGTTCCCCAGTGAAGAAGGCTTCATGACCCTGTGCCTCCACAAACCAAAGTTCCAAATCTGGGAATAGGCAATCATCCAGCTGAACACCAGACCCATTTAAGACAGAAACAGCCACGGAAATAAAAATGCCATGACGGTGGCCACATTATCTGATATACTGTTTTACATCTCAATCCCTTTATTTCTTGAGAAAGCATAAGTGGGTGGGGTCGGAGGGAGGTCCAAGAGGGAGGGGATATATGTATACATATATAGCTGATTCACTTCACTGTACAGCAGAAACCAACAATTATATACCAATTGAAAAGAAAAGAAAAAAAGAAAGCATAAACCGGATGACTTTGTTACATAAGAAATCTACCCACCACACCCCCATATCAAGCACAGTTGACTCTCTCCATAAATCATTAATCTTCCTAGTATGTCTCCTGTCTACTTTCAGATACTTTTCCCAATGTTCTGACTGGCAAAAACCTAATTCCTACCTCTGCAAAGATCCTAGGTCCTTGTCTAAATGACGGGGGAAAATGTGAAACTAAATTAAACCTCTGAAATTCAACGGGTACCAAAAAGTACCTAGGCAGGAAGAAAACTACCAATCTGTATCAATTTTTCTAACCTGAAGAAAAAAGTAACACACAATAGCAAATCATAAGTGTACCAACTAGGTCCAGAAACATGTTAATAAAGAAACAAGTCATTTTTTAAATTGGGAGGTGGCCAAAGCAGCAGGAATGCAGCAGGACTTCAGTCTGTGTGTCAGCATAGGAGGACAACCAGCCTGTCTTCTCATCACCTTCCCCAGGATGTAGGAGCCCATTGAGAGAACCTGGCTTGGTTCTAGCACCAAACAACTCCAGATCACCCGGGAAGCCTGTTTATCTGATTTCCCACCTTGAGGAGAGGTGGACAGAGCACAGGCTCCGGGCAGCAGCCTCACCTCGGTCTCCTATAGCCGTGGCCTTAAACAGGTCACTGTCATTCAGCCCCTCGGGTCTTGAGCTTCTGCATCTATAAAACGTGGCAAGAAACACCCCAGCTTGTACATCTTCCGATGTGGTGGGTAGCAGGGGGTGGCCTGCAGATGGTGACTGCAGCCATTAAATTAAAAGATGCTTGCTCCTTGGAAGAAAAGCTATGACAAACCTAGCAGCATATTAAAAAGCAGACACATTACTTTGCCAACAAAGGTCCATCTAGTCAAAGCTATGGCTTTTTTTCCAGTAGTCATGTATGGATATGTGAGTTGGACCACAAAGAAGGCTGAGCGCTGAAGAATTGATGCTTTTGAACTATGGTGTTGGAGAAGATGCTCGAGAGTCCCTGAGACTGCAAGATCAAATCAGTCAATCCTAAAAGAAATCAGTCCTGAATATTCATTGGAAGGACTGATGCTGAAGCTCAAACTCCAATACTTTGGCCACCTGATGTGAGGAACTGAGTCACTGGAAAAGACCCTGATGCTGGGAAAGATTGAAGGCAGGAGGAGAAGGGGATAACAGAGGACGAGATGGTTGGATGGTATCACCGACTCAATGGACATGAGTTTGAGCAAGCTCTGGGAGATGGTGAAGGACAGGGAAGCCTGGTGTGGTGCAGTCCATGGGGTTCCAAAGAGTCAGACATGACTGAGTGACTGAACAAAACCAAGAGTGTGGCTACTGAGACGCAGGTCCCCTTAACGCTCAACGAGACAAAATCTGTGGCTGCTTAAGGACTTAAGCAGCAACCTCCTACCTTAGCACTTAGGATCAAGGCTTGAGATGGAGTAGAATGTCTGCAGAAAAAGCACCACCTGAAAACTGCCACTCCTGGGACTGGACTTCCCTGGAGGGCCAGTGGTTAAGACTCCAAGCTTCTAATCAGGGGACGTGAGTTCGATCCCTGCTTGGTTTGAGGAACTAAGATCCCATATGCCACACTGTGCAGCCAAATAAATAAATAAAGTAAAATAAAAATGTAGTTTTTAAAACAAAAACCAATCAAACAAACAAAAACTGGCACTCCTTCATAGGTTAGCAGTCTTCTCTCTTTTGGTAGTTTGGGAGATTTTTGCTTTATGCCCACATTGGGCTATTGTACTGCCACATGTCCAGGTGTGGACGTGTGGGTTTACTTTAATTCACCTTGTTAAAGCAGAGCACTGGGTGTGTTTCATTCTGAAAACTTGTATCTTGTTTTGCCTCTGGAAAATTCTCAGGCTTCCTCTCTGAATAGCACTTGTCTGCCACTGGTCTGTCTCTCTTCCTCAAGGGCACCTATCAGATCTGGTTGAGGCTCAGGTCTTCCCTACATGTGACCCAACTACTCTATCGAAACATTTTTACTCCTCCTCTTCGGCATTCTGCGTATCTTCCAATTCACTAATCCTATCTGTATGTTTGTCCAGTATGGGGCTTCATTCATTAAGATTTAATTTTCGTTCTCATTTTTCATTTCTGGCATTTGTACTTTTTTTTCATACCTACCTATTAATACTTCCTTTCTGCCTGTTGTGCTTCCTGTTTTCTTATAGCTGTACTTTCTTCCGTCTCTGATAATTCTAAACATGCATTTTACAGCCGGTATCGGATTGCTCTGTTTTCATGTAACCCTGAACAAATTAATCTCTCAGTGTTGATTTGGCTGTCTATCTTTAGTACTTCAGATGTACTGGAACTTTGGTTTGCAAGTCCACACGGTCAGAGTTAGTCAGCAGGAGGTGGAGTGGAGTAAGGTGGGGGTGGGAGTGGGGTGGGTCTCTTCTGCACCACCCCTCCCCCACAGCCGTGTGGTCACTTCTCCCAGGATCCGCCTCATGTTGACAGGTCAGGACTCCTAGCACACAGTAATGCCGGCAAACTTCAGTCACGCCTCCAGGTGATGCTGGCCCACGAGTGGGCCGCAGGCTTGTGTCTGCTTCTTCCCGGTGCCCTAGACTTCACCCTGAGCAGTAATTGTCTTGGATGTTTTTAGCTTCCTTCCACAGCCAGAGCGGCCAGCCCAGACCTTGTTTTCAGCAGTGAGTCTGGCTCGTGGGCTACTTTTAGTTCCCTCTGCCCCAGCAGAGCAGGGCTCCCAGCTACACAACCTACTTCCAGACTCCCAGAGGATCGGGGCTGTGGCTTCAGCATAAAAAGGCTGATGCTTTTTATTTGGTTGTGTGTTTTTCACAGATATGTCTGTCTTGTTTTTGAGCATAATTGCATCTTTAATTTTCTTTTTATATTTGGTGTTTAGAACTAGGGGTGGGGTGGGGGGGCAGAGAAGGAAAGCGACTCCAAATTAAACAAACACTGAGCAGAAGGTGAATATTTAAACAAAGACTTAAAGGAGGTTAAGGGCGAGAGTCATGCCTGGAGGAAGAAAATTATCCCAGAAAAGAGGGAACAACCGCAAGTGCAAGAAGCCTGAGGCAAGTCTGCAGTGTCTGAAGAACAGAGTGAGCAAGGGCTGATGGAACGAGGCAGAAAGGTGAGGGCTTCACCGGCCCTCCTAAGTAAATGTGAAATTCTCAACAGAGCAGCAAGAGGGCTGGGCTTGGGTTTTAACAGTGTTGCTCTAGCTGCTACATTTGGGGAAAGATGGGTGGGGAGAGTGGCAGGAAGTGGGAGCGGAGATGAAGGGACACCAGCTAGGAGGCTCCTCTGAGAACCCAGAGGAGAGATGACGGCGGGTGAGAACAGGGCAGACGTGGTGAAACCGGTTGGGTTCTGAATATAATCTGAAGGTAGAGCAGCAGAAATTGTCGATGGATTGGTCGTGGGTTGGGGAGAGAGACAGTAGTCAGCAAGGGCCCCAAGGATAGAAATGCTATTGCCTGAGATGAAAGAGAGTGACAGAACAGGTCTGTTTTGGAAGGAGTTCAGTCCTGAACACTACAACGAAAGCTGGGCCTTGTCTTACTACAAAGATACAAAAATGACTGTAAGACTCAAAAGAAGACTGAGGACTATTATCCAAAATATATAAAGAACTCTTAAAACTCCATAATAGAAACACAAACAATCTAATTAAAAATGGGGAGAGGATTTGAATAAAGACTCCACAAAGGAAGAGATGAGGGTGGCAAATAAGCGCACGAAAAGATGCTCAGCATCATTAGCCATCAGAGAAATGCAACATCAACACAAGATACACTGCTACACACCCAGTAGGAGGGCTGAAATGAAAAGACTGATAATATGGAGGGACGGTGATGATGTAGAGAATGGGGACTCTCACGCTCTGCTTTCCGGAAGGCGAAGTGGCACAGTCACAGTGGAAAAGCAGTTTGGCAGCTTCTTATCAAATAAGACTCAGACCTACCGGGTGACCCAGCCATTCTACTCCTGGGCATTTACCCAAGAGAAATGAAAACATTTGTCCACACAAATCTTGTACTCAAATAGTCATAGCAGCTTTGCTTGCAAAAGCCAGAAAGTGGAAACAACCCAGTGTCCATCAACAAAGTAAATGAATAAATAAGATCTGATGTGTACACACAATGGAATATTACCCAGCCATAAAGAGTTACAAAACACGGATGGGTGCTATAAGACAGATGAACCTCAAAATCAACACACCGAATAAAGCAACCCAGCCTTCCTCCCCTCCCCCCAGAAAGGGCACATCATGCTTGTTTCCATTAATGCAAAATTCTAGAAAATAGAAGCTTATCTGTAGTGACAGAAAGCAGACCAGGGATTCTCTGGGGCTGGGCCAGAGGAAAAGGGATGGGCGGCCAAGGGACAAGACATGTTCAGGGGTAATGAAAACATTGGTTGTGGTGTTGGTTTCACAATGTCTACATCTATCAAAACTTCCTACATTTTACCTTTAAATGGTACTTAATGGTATATAAATACTTTAATTAAAAGTTTGTTGGTTTGTTTTTAAGGAAATTGCTGAATTCAGGGCAAAAAACAAAGACAACATTCTAAAAAGAGTCAGCAACTCCACCATGGAGCTCTCCACCCCAACCAAACGTCACAAGCGTCTCAGTGCCGACACTCAGTTATGTAAATAGGCTGTTCACTCATAAACACGTGATGACCTGGGAGAGGAGGAAGAAAACGTTCCTTCTCTGATTCAGCTCTAGCGTAGAACCGGACCAGGAAAACCAATACGAGATGATGTCTTTTTTAGATCATGAGTGTGGATTTGGCGCTTCGGGCTTTGTAAACCCTAATCTTGGTGGAACAGAGCCTGAGACGGAGAGCAGGGCCCTTTGGGTGTCTCACCATCCCATCAGAGGCAGTGTATGCGCTGGCCACACGAGCCCTCTCTGCTTCGCTCTTCCGAAAGGACATTCCCGCTACCAGCCAGTGTGCATAGAATAACTTTACATCTGACGCACAGGAACTAAGAGCAGTCCCTTACCTGTAACTCTGCATTCAGGCTTTTATTCTTACAAACCCAAAGAGTGCACAAACCAAATTCCAGTCAGAGACCGGTAACAGTGAAATTCTTAAGGGTGGGGGCAGCAATGTGGCAGCTCGTTCACCCCACCACACCTCTCCCAACGCAGGCTATGCCTTCACCCATATGCGTTCATCCATACACACACCACCGTGTCACTGTGCACCACTAACAGCACATGTAGTATGACCACATGTAAACATGGGATAGAAGATAATACAGTCGTCCATCAGTATCCATGGCCACTGGTTCCAGAATGCCACCCCCCCACCCCCATTCTCCTGCATACCAAAATCCAAGGATGCTCAAGTCCCTTATACGAAATGGTGCATATTTGCATATGATTTGCACAGGCGGCGCTAGTGGTAAAGAACCTGCCTGCCAGTGCCGGAGATGTAAGAGACCCAGGTTTGATCCCTAGGTCGGGAAGATCATCTGGAGGAGGGCATGGGAACCCACACCAGTATTCTTGCCTGGGAAATCCCGTGGACAGAGGAGCCTGAAGGGCTGCAGTCCAAAGGGGTACAAAGAGTCAGACATGACTGAAATGACTGAGCACAGCACATACACTCATCCTTCTGTTCACTTTATATCATCTCTAGATTAATTATAACATTCAACACAATGTCAACAGTTGTAAATACAATGTAAATGCTGAAAAGTCACCAGCATGAGGCAAATCCAGTTTCTGCATTTTGGGACTTTCTGTGTTTTGGGACTTCCTGGAATTTTGCTTCCCAACTGAACACTTTCCATCTGCGGCTGGCTGGACCCATGGCCGACGGACGCTGGTTCTGGATTCTGTCGTGGGAGGCTGCCTGACCCGAAGAGCACTGGTAACATTTCAGAACAATGACTAGAGACAGAGATCGTCCCTCTCTGGGAAAAACGAGCGACCGCTTGTGTCTTTTAGGGAGCTGAACCGGAGACTGTTCGAAGGTGGCCTGAACACGTGTCAGTGCCACAGACAACTACATCACACCCTCTGCGTCCGGAGCCTTCCATGTAAGGTCAGAGGCCACGGAAGTCCTTCAGTGGAGGCTGTGGCTTTAGGCCAGGGCCGTCTGGCAGCACCTTCTGCGGTGAAGGGGACGCTCTCTTTCTGCACTGACACTGCGGAAGCCATGAGCCACATGAGGCCGTGGAAACCGGGGGAACTGCACTTAAAGTTTTACTTAATCTTAATGAATTCAAATTCAAGGAGCCACACCTGGCTAGTGACTGTCATGTTAACTTTAGACTCTGAAATCTAATATTTCCCTATGATCTCAAGAGAGGGGGAAAAAAGTCTAGAGATACTCTTTACTCTGTCCTCCTCAATTATCTTAAAAGTCAGGATTGGCTCAAATCTAGAAGATAAAGACATGTGTTGGATGCCGCAGGCTTGCAGGGGAAATGCTGTGGTTAAGAGATTTTGTTTGGGCAGCACCATGCAGTGCAGAATAAAACAACACCACGGGGAACCAGCAGTGAAGGTGTTCTGGGGTCAGAGACCAGTGGGAGGTCAGGTGACGCAGGGAACTCCGGAGCAAAAGGCAGGGCTCAGGCTGCCGGTGTTTCCCTGGGTAGTCTCGGGCAAAAAAAATCATTTTTTTCTTTCTGGACCTCAATTTCTCAACGATACACAAGATTTAACCACCCGCCCCATCTAATTCACAGAGCTGTACGAAAGGTAAGGTAATGAGCACCTAAGAGTACCAGGGGCTCCCCTGGGGGCTCAGATGGTAACGAATCTGCCTGAATGCAGGAGACCCAGGTTTAATCTCTGGATCAGGAAGATCCTCCAGAGGAGATGGCAACCCACTCCAGTACTCTTGCCTGGAGAATTCCACGGATAGAGGAGCCTGATAGGCTACAGTCCTTGGGGTCACAAAGAGTTGGATACGACTGAGCCATGAAGGGGCTGGAGCCCACAAGAGCCTGGCAGGCGATGGGCACTGCTATGGTCTGAATGCTTGTGTCCCCGCAGAATTCCTCTGTTGCAGTCTTAGCCTCCAAAGGTGACGGTATTAAGTGGGTGGGGCCTCTAGGGGGTGCTTACGTCAGGTATGGCATCAGTGCCTTGTGAACGAGGCTCCAGAGAACTCTCTGGCCTCTTCTGCCCTGTGAGGATGCAGTGAGAAGTCTGAAGCCCAGGAGAGGTCCCTCACCAACTATGCTGGCACCCAGATCTCAGAATTGCAGCCTCCAGAAAAGTGAGAAATAAGCTGTTCCTTATAAGCTGCCCAGTCCATGGTATTTTGTTGAAATAGGCCCAAAGATCTAAAAGTCTGAACAACAATGGAGACTCCACATCCGGAACTGAAAACACCCTGATTTCAGAAGGGAGCATCAAGGCAGACCCACGGGCAGCTCTGTAACTCCTAAGAAAGTTGCCCAAAATAGGTCTCTTTAAAATACAGTCCCTGTCAGACTTCCCTGGTGGTCTAGTGGTTAAGAATCTGCCTGCCAATCAGGGGACACAGGTTCAATTCCTGGTCAGGGAAGACCCAAATGCTGCAGAGCAATTAAACCCATGCACCACATCTACTAGAGCCCGTGCTCTGCAACAAGAGAAGCCACTGCAATGAAAGACCTGCGCACTGCAATGAAGCATAGCACCTGCTTAGCACAGCAGCCAGGGAACACCCGCACAGCAACGAAGACACAGCAGGGTCACACACACACACACACACACACACACACACACACATAGTGTATAGATCCTATCAATAGAATCCAAGATCCACAGAATCCAAGAGCCTTGACTTCGGATGGGAACTCCAATGCTCAACCCTTCCTGCTGGATCAGACTTCCAATGTGGTGCGGTAGCTCAGAAATCACCAGCAGTTCTTGCCCACTATTGACAAGAAGCCCTGGGCACTGTGAGGTGAGCAGTCTGGTGGGGACTGACTTGGGAACGGGCACGAGGGAACCTTCTGGGCTGGTGGTCACGTTGTTCCTTATCTTGACCGAAGAGACAAAGGCTGAGTTCCGCAAGGAGTCACCGGGTGGTATACTTAAGATCTGCACATCTCATTCCATGCAAATTTTAACCACGAAGAAGGGACAGTAAACACACAAAGAATGCCAAGTCCAGCCATACACATAACCCCAACCAGAATCTCCCGGACTGGGCCACAGACTTAGGGATTTTAACATGATGCTCATGAAGGTGAACTTCTGAGTCAGCTTTGAAAACTATTTGCCTATGCCAAAGAAAACAGGTCAAGGGTAGACAAGCAGGATAATTCGACTTAGGCTTCTCACTTTCTATCTGAAACTGACTACATGACAGGAATCATAACTCGATGCTCCCAAGAAGTAGTGGGAAGAACGGTATAACAATGGCCGATGCTGCTGCTGCTAAGTCGCTTCAGTCGTGTCCGACTCTGTGCGACCCCAGAGACGGCAGCCCACCAGGCTCCCGTCCCTGGGATTCTCCAGGCAAGAACACTGGAGTGAGTTGCTATTTCCTTCTCCAATGTATGAAAGTGAAAGGTGAAAGTGAAGTCACTCAGTCGTGTCTGACTCTTAGCGACCCCATGGACTGCAGCCTACCAGGCTCCTCTGCCCATGGGATTTTCCAAGCAAGAGGACTGGAGTGGGGTGCCATTGCCTTCTCCGACAATGGCCACTATTTGACAATTATTGTTATTTACAAAAGTCGCAATTGTATATGGTAATAGGATGCCATTACTTCTAGATGCAAACATGTGCCTTGGCGAATGGGCATCTTTTTATCCATAGAAGAGCATAACCTTAATTTACAAGAAGTCCACTGGGAACAGAGGTTTATCTCCCTTGTGAACTGTCCTGCTGCCCTGGGTGGGGTGGGGGGGGGGGCAGGTGGCAGCAGCCAGGGGGTGTGGCAGTCCAAGGGCGAGTGCCCACCAAGATGCCTGGTTCTAAGGCTCGGGGGTCACTTTCCATGTGGGAGTCAGAGAGCTGCTGGGCCAGAGGCTTGTGTAAACTGAGCCTGCTTCTTCCTCCAGGAAGACCAGCATGTATTTTCTTGTTTCTGAGGTCTAATTATTTTCAACAAAACTGGGATTCTCACCCCTTGGTCTTAAGATGAGCTTGAGAAGCAACTCGGCTTCCCTCGGGAAGGATGGGACGGTGAGGTCCAAAAGATAACCTTCCGGAGCGCTTGTGATGGTGAGGACTTCCGGACCAGAAAGGGCGCCCTCCTCCAGGGCCCGGCCTTCCCTCGAGGCTGCATGCTTCCCTGCTGATGACCCCGGTTTCGTTTAGTCCTTGCTATAAGATGCGAGGACAAAATGTACCAGATGCAAGTCACTCGGTTTTGAACACAGTCAACTTGTTTACCTAGAGCTGAGAGAGAAGCCAAACTGGGAAACGGGCCAAATGAAGGAAACTGGAGGAGTCGGCACCTACGGAGGGCAGGAGGACCAAATGCAGCCAGTCCCCAGCCCAAGGCTCCTGGAGTCTCTGTGGCCACCAGGGCCACTCTCTCATCCTCTGCCCCCCTGGGCAGCAACCACTTCCGGGTACACGGTCTTTACACACTTCAGTGCAGGTCATATCCGCTCCTTCGCTGTAGATTTACGGCCCTGTGCAAGAGAAGGGGCCTGTGCTCAGGAGGGGACATGTCCAAAGAGACGGGGGGCTGCTGGACCCACAGGCAAACCAGCCACTCTGAGCCCCCTCCACCGACAAGGCCCTGAGTCCCTGGGTCATATACCTTCCCCAACAGGGAAAAATACATGACTTTTCAGTTGTTTTCTGGATCTGAGGGAGACAAAGGTAAAACCAACTTTTATCCATCTTCAAATCAATCAATGACTGATCTACTGGCCTGCCTAGTAAGCACTCACACAGTTGCTGGTAGGTGACTAGTATTCTCGGCTCTTATTAACAAACGGACAGAAGCGTCACTTGCTTTTTGAAGCATCCTTCTTCCCCCTCAAAGTTCTCCACACTCCCAGATGGAGAATAAACTTGTTCCCACCTCTTGAATGGGTGCAATCTCGGGGAGGTAGTATATTGATAATATTACTAGGTGCAACGTGATGAACAAGGTCTCAGAAACAGTGAGCTAGTTATTATCCCATCAGAAAGCAATTTGTAAGTTTATAAACCTGGTCAATAAGTTTACTGAGCATCCTCTGGGGGTCAGGCACTGTGACAGGTGCTGGGAGTGGTACGGTGAAGAGTCACACCAAGGATGTCCCCCTGCTGGAGGGGCTCTGGATGACAATCCTCGGCTTGCAATCCTGTGACTGAGCCTTACCCGGTGTCACCAGAGCAGGACCCCGGCTCTGCAAAGCCCCTAGACAGAGACAGAATTTGGAAAGCACTGCTCTGGCTCCAAACCACAGACAGTGATGTCGTACACCAGGTGTCCTAAACCAAAGACACTGGGCTTTCCCAGTGGTCCAGTGGTTAAGAATCCGCCTTGCAAGGCAAGGGACACTGGTCGATCCGTGGTCCAGGAAGATCCCACGTGCCTCAGAGCAACTAAGCCTGTGCGCCACAAGTACTGAAGCCTGAGCGCCTAGAGCCTGTGCGCCACAAGAGAAGCCACCGCAGTGAGGAGTCCACGCGCTGCGACCAGACAGCAGTCCCCGACCGCTGTGACTAGAGAAAGCCTGAGTGCAGCAACGAAGACCCAGCACAGCCAAAAAATAATAAATCTTAAAAAAAAAAAAAAAAGACGCTAACATAAATCTACACTGCTCTACAATTCTCTTCCAAATGCAGACAGCCTTGAACAAACGCCCTGTGGTCTGTCCAGTATTACCTTTCTAGATCTGATTCAAATTTTCCTTCTTAACAAATCAAGATGTGCTGGGAGAGGGAGGTGCCCCTCAGCACTCTGTGCCGCCGGACCCCACTTAGCGGCTGAGCCCCCTGAGAGCTAAAGACATTTTGGAGTGAAAAGCAGTAGTGGCTCTTAGGCCCAATTTTTCCTCCAGAACTGACCCGGCCTGATTCCAAAGCCCTCTGGGGACTATTTATCCCCCAGCCCTGAAGGGATGGAGACCCCCGTCCCCTCCACACCACTACAGGAGGCCTTCAACGCCCAGGGGTCTAAGAAGCAGGCATGCCCCTAAGAAGGCATGAGTCTAAGAAAAGGCTTTCTCAGCTCTCTGGCAGATAAAGTTAAGGCAGGAATGCGTGAAGCCCTCCACACGCACCTCACGTACTGCTTTGGGCAATTAAGTGATTTTTTTTTTTTCCTTTTGCTCAGCTAGAGGCTCAA
This sequence comes from Bos mutus, assembly GCF_027580195.1. Lineage (NCBI taxonomy): Eukaryota > Metazoa > Chordata > Mammalia > Artiodactyla > Bovidae > Bos > Bos mutus. Next base: position 4,470,437 of record NC_091633.1, read on the forward strand.
AGCTATTGGGGAAACTGTCTCCAGCAGAGCGGGTGACTTCAAAGGACTGAGAGGCAGGCTCTGGCTCTGCAGACACGCCTCTCTTCCTGGAGGAGCAAAGGCAGAACCGGCTTCCCCAAATTCCCCGTGCTCCTGCTCCTTGCTTGGTCCAGCCCCAGAGAAGGGAAGGAGCGAAGAGTCAGGAGATCCCTTTGTTTCTAGGAAGCTCGGGATTTCATCCCGTGAAAGACACTGCTGCTAAAAAAAGAAAGAAAATCAAGGAAACAGAAATGAAAGGCTGCTGAGAAAATCGAAAATATGTCATCAGACACTTCTGCGTAATAGGAAGACCTACAGGTGTTGGCAGGAATGACCCATCACCCCTCTCTACCTTACCTGTTCTACACACTTGTCTGGTCCCTTGTATTTCAGGGCAGGCCTCGCACAGCACTTGACCAGCCCACTTCCGTTCCAGGAAGCAGCCTGTGAAGAACACGCCCACTACTTGAAGGCACTGCTGGCCAAGCCAGACATCCCTGTCTCTGACCATCTCTGTGGTATTCAATGTGCTCCAATGATGGGCAGAGCCACCGACCATCAACCAGGCGGGCCAGCTGGTCCACCAGGTGGGCGTCCCTGTCTCAGAGACAGAGAGAACCCTTTGCACCCCACCCTGCCCAGCGGAGAGGACCTCAGTGGGCCATCGGGCGGGGGCGGGGCGGGGGGGGCGGCAAACGGGAGAATGGCTTACTGTCGGTTTCCCAACCATGTTTAGTACTGGAAGTCCTATCGACCAGCCCTCAAGTAAAACCACAGAGGATTCAAGGTGGTACCCAGGCGGACTTTTGAAAACAATACACATATGTTCGTTTTAGCATGGGTTAGAAAAAGTTAACTAGCACAAATTCTTGATAAAAATCTCCTTTCAAAAATACCATTTTTCACCAAAGCTCAGATACCATCAACCAAACGCGGCAAGGAAAAAATTAACCTAGGACACACCATGGGTTTTGAGACATTCCAGTGTCAGAGACGATATGATACCAAAAAGGAAAGCCTCTAAAAATCAACAGGATAAGTTATTTCAGGTTTTAGAATTACAGTCACTTTAAAGAAAATTTTCAAATAAATAACCGTGGCTTGCAGGTACGGGAGGAACTGTGAAGGTGTTACGAGAATAACCATGTCATACAACAAGAGTGCACAGAGCAAGCCATGAGCCATGCCTGCTCCAGGGGCTTTACGGAACTGAACATATTTCATCTAGAAAACAACTCCACGGGCTTCCCTGGTGGTCCAGTGGTTGAGAATCTATGCACCAATACAGGGTACATGGGTTTGATCCCTGGTCTAAGAAGATCCCACCTGAGCAACCAAGCCCATGAGCCATGACTACTGAGCCTGCTCTAGAACTCGGGAGCCACGATTCCTGAGCCCACATGCCCTAGAGTCTGTGCTCCCCAGCATGAGAAGTCACCACAGTGAGAAGCCCGGGAACCACAGCTGGAGAGTAGTCCCTACTCAACGCAACTAGAGAAAAAGCCCATGTGGCAATGAAGACCCAACACAGCCAAAGATAAATACATCTTTCAAAACAAATTTTTTTTAATAGTTAAAAAAAAAACCCACGACAAGGTACCGCATCATGCCTGTTAGAGCAGTGAACTGCAGCACGAGGGGGCTGGTGACCTGCCCAATGTCACTCTCTTTCTCTCACACACTCAGACACACACACACACACACTCACACACACACACACACACACTCACACACAGTGCAGAGCCCAGCCCAGCACCAGGCATGTGGGTCCCAGCTCCCTGCTCTTCTGAGCCTCCCCAGAGAACTCTGGGTAGGACCATGGGAAATCGTGGATATGCAACCATTTCTGACTTACAAAAATGGCAAGTTCAAAGGATTCAACCTAAGAGCTGCATGAGCCATTTGTTAAATGTCTGATTAACAGCTGGCACGTGACTGACTGGAGCCAATTCCTTTCAGGACAGAGTGGAACCTCAGTCTTGGGCAGTGCGTCCCTAACCTCAATCCAAACCCCAAAACTTTTGGAATATTCTAGAATGTTTACCTAAAGCCCTCTTCGTCTTCTTCAAATTCCGTCTCGAGACTCAGATTTCGGTCTCCAGAATCCACTGGAGCACATGAAGGGATACTGGAGGAGAAACGTATAAAAAGGAGAAATGCAAGTACGTTCCTTTCCTCAACTGCAGGACTGGCCTGCAAGCAGGTTCAAAGCAACCTGGAGAGACAACTGACGATTCTCCAGGTTGATCTTTCATGGGCTGTGGCCTCACCCCCGTCAAGCTGTGGCTAAGCTCGTGGCAGGAGGGCAAGGGCCATAAGTCAGGGTTGGCCAAATATTTCTCCAGATGAATGATTTGGTTCATCAAGGGCACAGAGTATCAGGGTTTACGCCCAGGGTCCGTTTCTAAATGTGATTTACGTAATACATGACCCCCAGAGCAGGGACCCCCACCCGCCCTGCCTTTCCTGTCGCCACCTGCACACGCGGCCCGGCTCCAACCAGCACCCTTCACACACTGGTCTCATCTGCTCTCAGATGAATGGGGCCCCTGGGGTTGTGCAACACGCTGGCCCTTCCTGCATGTATAGAGAGAAGGGAGCTCGGGTTTCTAATAACTCTGGGCAGATGCCCAGAGAAGATCTGAAGTGAAGCAGAAACCTGATACACAAAACTGTGATCATCACGGAGGAAGGCAAGGGGAAAGCTGGATCTTATTTTAGGAAAATGCTTTATTCTGACATTTAACTCAAAATACCTTAATGGTCAGGGACTCTGGGCAGGTTAAAGACTCCTCATTCTAAGAACGGCATGGTCCCCCGACATTAGGAACCTCTTTTATTTTTATTTCTTTGTAACTTGCAGAGCTCATTCTCATTATTGATATACCTCCACGGACTCCTAATTCCAGAGAAGTTATAAATACGCACGTTCTCAAACATGTTCTTTTTTTTCCCCCTAAATTGTCAACAGCACCAGAAAAAATTAACTCGAGCCCCAGAAAATTATCTTCATAAACATTATATTCTTAATAGGAGTAAACTGCTCTTTTCCCTTAAGCAAAATAGGACATTATGCAGCGCCTTCTGTGTTCAGCTTTCAAAAACGTGAATGGGAACACTTTCCCAAAGTCACGAATATACAAAAGGACCAAACAAAAATCGCAAAAAAACAACAAAAAAAACACATGAAAATGAAAAACTTCTCTCTGCCGAAAGGAACGGCTCTTTGTTGATAAAAGGGAGGTTCAAACATATTTTAAATATTTTTAAACAAAGGCCTAGCTGATGGCCCTTAATCCATCCATCCAGTTCAACTTTCGGAGCAGGCAGCTGCTGCTGAGAAGTGCCCGTCCAGAAGGGAGGGCCCGGAGGCATTTCCTTAGCGTCCCACATTCCTGGGGGATACGGGACTTAGCCAACTTAACAGCGATTTGCAACCTCCAATGCGAGCACGACAACATCTTCATAAAAGTTTTACAAGGATATCCTGCCAAGAACCAAGCTACCACGAGAGAGGAGAGTTGCGGGGCCCTGGAGTACCCCCAGCAGCTCGCTTTTCTTGGCCACCGCTCCTCCCAGTGTGGCGCACACAGGCGGCCAGCGGCGGGAACCCACGGGAGGGTCCCGGGGAGGAAGCACTTGCGGCAAAGAAGATACCCACTCTGGCTCAGCAAGACAGGGGGCAAGAGGAGGCCGGGCAGGGGAAGGGATGGAGGCGAATGCCTGGAGTTGCCTGCCTCAGGGTGCAGTCCCGCCCCCCTCCATCCTTCCGGGAGACATCACCAGCAGGAGTGCTCAGGGAGCCTGGCTCTGAGCATGACCCTCACGGGGTGGGGGTGGGGGAGGCGACACGGGGAGACTGCCCGTGGTATGACCTGTGGCGCAAAGGCCCAAGGTGAACGACAGAACCATGGGGTCCTGAGACAGCACGGTCAGCCGTGCAGCCGGTCTCCGTGTCCTGGGGCTGCCCCGACAAACGCCACAGACTCAGCGGCCTCAACACCCGCGCACTGTCCCTCTGTCCTGGAGGGCAGCGGTCAGAGAGTGAGGTGTCTGAGAATGAGTCTGTCCCCGCCTCTCCCCTGGCTTGCGGGGGCGCTGCTGGCGACCTCTGGCACTCCATGGTTTGCAGGGTCACCGGCCCGTCACGGCTTCCCATCCCCGTGTTCTCCCTCTGTTCACGTCTGTGTCCAGATCTCTCCATATTATAAGGACACCAGTCATATTTGATCAGGGCCCACCTGAATAATCTCCTTTTAACTTGATTACCTCTGTAAGGAATCCATCTCCCCGGAAGGTCACAGTCTGAGGTACTGGGGGTTAAAAACCTGACATGTGATTTTTGGGGTGGGGGAATGTAATTCCACCCATAAGAAGACTCTTGGAGAACCACGGGTAGGTGAGAAAGGAAGGGCCCTATAAGAAATAAGCATTTTCTTTTCTTTAACATCTCTTTCACAATAAGTAACTACAGAACCCACAAGTCTGTATTACAGTGCAGGAGTAAATTAAATGGATAATTTTTTTTTTAAGTGGGTGGAAAGATGTGGGAGAGAAACACAGGCAAGGTGCCATCACAGGGGGAAACAGGAAAAAATGAGGTGTAAAATGATACATTCACAGACTGTTTTGGCAGAGGCCTGTTGCCAGTAGCTATACAGTAGACTCTCTGAGTTTGGCAAGATATAAAAGAGGACGAGGCCCAAAATACATTAATGGCCTAGCTATGGCTTTAGATCGAGTCATAATTGGCTGGGAAACGGGGCTCACCTTACAATTCCGTGAACTGCTAAGTTTGAGCCTCCTGCCATTCAGGGAGGATTTACGTGGCGAGGATCGGGTCACTGCCAGCCACTGGCCCGGGCTTGAGCTAGACACCCACCTGGGGTTTTCAGAGGAAGGAGTGTCTTGAGAAACAAGACGCATGGAAGGAGGCCCTAAGAGGACCCTGCTTTCTCAAACTCAAAGCATGAAATGAGGAAACACTACATTTGGCAAAGACGGGCAATGAAGAGGGTCCTTTACTTGGAAGAAAAAAAAAAGCGGAAGGCATATTATTTCTAAAAGGACCTCATTGGTAACGGCTTTGTGATTCTGAATATTGCTGACGACTGGGAAGAATGTCCAAGCACAAGGTGTATAAAGCACATGCGAACACACAGCCACTATCATCGGGCAAGTGTCTGCTCACATGTGGCGCCAGAGAGGCACAACCACCAGAGAAGAGAGCAGCAACAGACATTCATGCTCTGCCGTAACCTCACGGACTGTAGCCCACCAGGCTCCTCTGTCCACGGAATTTTCCAGGCAAGAATACTGGAGTGGGTTGCCATTTCCTCCTCCAGGGGATACCTTCCCAACCCAGGGATCAAACCTGTGTCTCCTGCATCTCCTGCATTGCAGGCAGATTCTTTACCAGTGAGCTGCCTGGGAAGCCTCACCGGACAGCCAAGTGCCTTCAAAACAATTTAATCCCAATTTCCATTAAATCCCATCTAGCCCATGGGTTCTGAAAGTCCAGTCTACAAGCTCCTGGTGGGGGTAGTTTAGGGGCAGGGTTTGTGTTGGTCGCTTGGTAGTGTCCAACTCTTTTCAACCCTGTCGATTGTAGTTCGCCAGGCTCCTCTTTCCATGGAATTCTCCAGGCAAGAATACTGGAGTGGATTGTCATTTCCTTCTCCAGAGAATCTTCCCAGCCCAGGGCTGGAACCTGGGTCTCCTGCACTGGCAGGCAGATTCTTTACCATCTGAGCCACCAGGGAAGCCCCAAACGGGTGATGGTTGCAGGAGTGAGGGGTCCTTAAGCCTTTTCAGAGAACCTGAAAGTGCACAACTATTTCTGTGATGACACTAAGGCAGCATTTGCCTCTTACACTGTGCAGCACACGCACTGATGGTGTAAATGCAACAGTGGGAAAAGAATGTCGTGGGAATCAAGGCAGTGGTGCCAGACCGCACTCCTGATGACTATGCACTTGCAGTCGGGGAAAAACAGTTTCCTTAAGAAGGTGGATGAAGCAGGAATTCCCTGGCGGTGCAGTGGTTAGGACTCTGCACTTCCAATGCAGGGGCAGAGGTTTGATCCCTGGTTTGGGAACTAAGATCCCTCATGCCACGTGGCACAACCGAAATTTAAAAACAAAGAAATAAAGAAGAATGTTAATGAAGCAATACTGATTAAAGACACTGATGAATAAAAGCTATTTTTATTTAACTTAAAAATTTTTTTATTAGCATTCAACTCCCAGTGAAGTGAAAGTTGCTCGGTCATGTCCGACTCTTTGCGACCCCATGGACTATGGAATTCTCCAGGCAAGAATACTGGAGTGGGTTGCCATTTCCTCCTCCAGGGGACTCTTCCCAACCCAGGGACTGAGCCCAGGTCTTCTGCATTGCAGGCGGATTCTTTACCAGCTGAGCCACCAGGGAAGCCCTCAACTCCTAAGTACATACTTTTTAATATTCTGTGTGAAAAAATGAGAAGTTTGCACAAAGCACGTCTGTTGCATACCAAAGCACATGGTCGCCTCATGATAAAGTCATACAATACCATGTGACTGTGAGTTGCAAGCTGAACTAGCCACTTCTTAATGGGACGGCATTTTTACTTAAAATTTTTTACTTAAAACATACAGTTATACGGACAGGTACAGGGCAGACATTTTCTCAGAAATGAATGAAATGAGCCTGCCACTTCAAGAAAAACAATTGATAATATTTGTTGCCAATGATAAAATTTGAGCTTCCAAGCAAAATCAGAAGTTGGGGAAATTTGTATCTACCACCATGAGCTTGACAGAATCCCAGAACTACGTAAAGGCTTTCCTACTGAGAAGAATGAGGACAGTAACAAAGGTGATTTTTTAAATACTGTATGATGAAATGTGTCTACATTTGAAAGAGCTGAGTGACTCAGTGAATCAGTACTTTCTAAATGACCAGCGCATGATAATACAAAATCATTCATTAGTAACAGATCCCTTCAAAGAACAAGGGAGACCAATGGATTTCAACAGAGCAGAGCAGGAAGAGTTCATTGATATGGTTTCAGGTTCCACTTTATACCTTCAAGAAACTTCAAGAAACTACCTCTTCCTGAGTATTGATACAGTATCAAAGAATATCCACAATTACCTTGAGAAGCTAAGAAAGTACTCCTCTGTTTTCCAACTACATATCTGAGTAAGGCCAGATTTTCTTCATATACTTCAATCAAAGCATATCAAAACAGACTGGGTACAGAAGTAGGTGTGAGAATCCAACTATCAGATAATATGAAGCCAGACACTAAAGAGATTTACGAAAATACAAAACCAGACCATTCTTCTCACTGTATCTCCAAAATATAATTGTTTCATAAAAAATGTTAGTTACGTTAACATGAAATGGGCTTGTTATTATTTTAAAGTATATTTTTAAAGTTTCTGTTTTAATTTCTTATCTGGCAAATATCAGTAGGTTTAAAAAACGCTCAGAGGAAGATATGACAAAACTAGGCAGTGTGTTAAACAGCAGAGACATCACTTCGCCAAAGGTCAGTCTAGTCAAAGCTATGGCTTTTTTTCCAGTAGTCATGTATGGATATGTGAGTTGGACCATAAAGAAGGCTGAGCACCAAAGAACTGATGCTTTGGAACTGTAGCATCATAGAACTTTCGATGCTAAAGAAGATTCTTGAGAGTCCCTTGGACAGCAAGGAGATCAAGCCACTCAATCCTAAAGGAAATCAACCCTGAATATTCACTGGAAGGACTGATGCTGAAGCTGAAGCTCCAGTACTTTGGCCACCTGATGTGAGGAGCCGACTCGCTGGAGTAGACCCTGATGCTGGGAAAGACTGAGGGCAAAAGGAGAAGGGGGCAGCAGAGGATGAGATGGTTAGACGGCATCACTGACTCAACAGTTAAAAATGTGAGCGAACCCTGGGAGACAGTGGAAGACAGAGGAGCCTGGCATGCTACAGACCATGGGGTCACAAAAAGTTGGACTTAACTAAGCGACTAAACAATGGCAATACAACTTTCATAAAGAAAATCTCTTTGTGTTCCTTAATACTTAGCATTAAGGAGTCTTACCATAAAAAAGGAACATACCTACTAGGAAGACTATAACCAAAAGAACAAAACAGACAACAACAACTGCTGATGAGAACAGAGAAATTGGAACCCTCACACACTGCGGATAAGAATGTAAACGGTACAAGCATTTGGAAAGCAGTCTGGGAGTTCCTGAAAACATGAAACACAGAGTTCCCACGTGACCTAGCGATACCACTGCCAGGCTTATACCCAAGAGAAGAGAAAACAGGTTCACACAGAGACTTGGACATGACTGTTCACAGCAGCATTGTTTATAATAACCAAAGAGTGGAAACCCAAATGATCACCAACTGATGAATGGATAAACAAAATGTGGTGTTCATACAATGCAACATTACTCAGTCATATACGGTTAAAAACAGGATACTAATTAAAACTCCGTCTAGACACCTGTAGATTCCCACATGTCCCTATTTAAAGGGTGCAAAATAGAAGGGAGTGTTAAAAAACTAAGCCCTTTTAGGAGAGCCAAACCAAACTTCACTAGTCCCTCACACAAGATGAATCCAACAGAAGCCAGTTTTATTCATATTCCAGCATTCTAGACTTCACTCTCAACGCCTTCTCAAGAACTGACTGCTCTATTTCTGTTCCTCCCAGCTTTATGAGTTTCCCAAGTAACTGGTGACAGTGATGGCTGAAGAAGTACAAGGCTTGTAGCACAGCTATGATGAGTAAACCAACCTCATAGTCAAGTTCACCTCAATAGACTGAACAGTCATCTGCTACTGCCAAACACAAATGAAACTCACCTTAAAGTCCTCAAAACCCTCTCCCGCCACTCTGATTCCCCTAAATAACCTGCTCATAAAACCATCACCTGCGAACACTTCTTCTTCCCTCCAAATCACAGACATGTCCTAATAAAGGCAGAGTCCATAACTAGTGCTTTCAACCGCTAACAAACAGAAAAGGCCCTGAAAGCATGCTCTCATTCATACAGCTCTAGCAAATGGACAGTCTACCTGGACTCTGCCAAAAACAACCAATCCAAACACCACTGCCCATAAATTAGCAAGTCACTTTGAAGTCAGGCGTCGCTGCATGATTACAAAAGATGATATATTACCTTATTGAATTCCTGCTAAGGGACAGAACTTCCTTTTGGATAAAACTGTAACTTCTTAAAGCTGCAAAGCCATTTGTCTCACAGAGAATGATGGTGATGTTAATTAAAAGAAAAAAAAAACTCACAAGCACATTCTAATGACAACAACAACAAAAGAACAGATGCATTATCTTGGTTTATGTATTTTAAAAATAGTTAGCTTTAGAAAGTATGTGAAAGTGTGTGTTAGTTGCTCAGTGATGTCCAACTCTTTGAGATCCCATGGACTGTAGCCCACCAGGCTCCACTGTCCATGGGATTTCCCAGGCAAGAGTACTGGAGTGGGTTGCCATTTCCTTCTCCAGGGGATCTTCCCGACCCAGGGATCAAACTCGTGTCTCCTGCATTGGCAGGTGGACTCTTTACTACTGAGCCATCTGGGAAGCCCACTGTTATTATATTCTGCTTTTTTTCACTTACGAGCATTTTCCCTCAACATTAAATACTCTCAAGCAATTTTAAGGTATGCATGGAACTCGACCATATGAACAAAAGTACTATCACTGATCCAGCTCTTGATTGTTACATATTCTCATTATTGGCAGTTTTTATCCTAAGTAACATACTAGCAAACATCCTCACACGAAAATCTTGTTAGGCACCTCTGATTTTTCTTTTTAGGATAAATTCCTAGAAGAAAAACTGCTGAGTCAAGGAGTCAGAATATTTGTAAGCCTCTAGATACATGTGCTGCTGCTACAAACCACCCTCCTACCAGCAGTGCATAAAAACAGCTATTTTCTTATACCTTTTACTAAAACGGGTTCTACCGTTATATTGGCCTTTGCCATTCAGGTACGTTAAAAATAAATCAATAAATAAGGCCAGGGGGTTTTGAGGACTTTAAGGTGAGTTTCATTTGTGTTTGTTTTAATCCAGGGTTCTTTCGAAATCCTTGCTGTCCGGCCTCGTTCTCTCCACGGCGCAGCCACAGGGCTCAACAGAAACGTGCCCAGCACATAAGGGGCTGTCCACGCCGGACAAGGGCCACGTGTGAGGGGATCCTAAGCCTTTAAAGAAAGAGGAAACTTGACACTTCGGGGGGAAAACACGGGCGTTCAAGTGTGTGGAGATTCAGACACTCTGGTGATGCCCAGAGCTCAAATTATATCAGGAGGCAGGTTTAGTGCCAACATACAAACACTGGCGGGGAGCGGGGTGGGAGGCTAATCTCACTATGATAAAAATGAAAAGGAAACCCAATAACTTCAGTAAGGAACTGCTGTGGCGTCTATTTCCAAATTATCTCACCACCAGGGCAATCCTACACACTCAAAAGTATGTTCAGTTCAGCACGAATGTCCCCTCCCCTCCCCAACCACCCCCAGAACTCATATTCTGGAAAGAGAAAGCACAGGCTGAGGGACCCTGGGAGCCCTGAAAGAAATGTGCTAACAGCAGGCCCCTACCCCCAGCCTGGTAAATCTCTCATCTATAATCCAACACAAGAGACAACAGGCAAACAGCAAGAGGTCATCTTCAAAGAGCCGGTTGCTACGGGAAGCGAGTGTAGAGGCAGCAAGCATGTCCCCATCAAAGTCCGGCAGCTGCAGAAGCACCACAAAGGTACGGCGCGCCCCTCGGAGGGGAGCACGGGTGGGGGAGGGGGCGGCCGGGAGAGGGGGCCCAGGAGGAGGAGGAGGAAGGAGAGAGGAAAACATCAGACCGGTAGCAGCTGCCCAGTGGAACATAAAACCCGGCAGTTCTGTGTGGCTCAACAAGGGGGAAAGAAGGGAAAGAAGACACAAGCAAACAGCACTTCCTGAACTTGCCTTTTTAAGTGCTAGTCAGAGCTGTGGGCCTACTGGAGAGATGGCCAGAGAAAACCCACGGCTGCGGAAAGAAAAACACAGCCATGAGCGATAAAATGGCAAGGACCAGCGTAAGGGGCTTCCCTGGTGGCTCAGCGGTAAAGAAACTGCCTGCCAATGCAGCAGATGGAGCTTCAGTCCCTGGGCTGGGAAGATCCCCGGGAGAAGGAAATGGCAACTCACTCCAGTACTCTTGCCTGGGAAACCCCATGGACAGAGGAGCCTGGTGGGCTGCAGTCCATGGGGTGGCAAAGAGTCGGACATGACTTAGGGACTAAGCAGCAGCAACTAGCTTTAAGCACCACCTCAGTACAAAAGTGATCACCTCCCTGTAGAAAGATCTCTAAAACCTAGGTCCCAAACGGCCCTTTCCCAGCAGAGCAACTCCAGCCACAAAGAAGAGTGGACCTATCTGTTGTCTACAGCATCTAAACAGGGGAATCTGAGTGCGCCCCTTAATATGAGTAGAAGCTGTCCTCATTTTTCCAGGTGTAAGAGGCACAGAGTCAGCAGGCTCCACAGGCTCTAAGTGGACATCTCAGAGTCCCTTTCACACCTGCGCTCTCCAGCCCCAGAAATCACACGGGACTTGGGGGAAGAGACAGTAGGAGAATCAAGTCCCATTGCTGCAGGACGAAGGAAGACAGGTTTTGGGACGTGCCCCCGGCTCATCTGGAGGCCGGTCTCCTAGCTCCCAGGCTGAAGGCCGTTCCACTCCCGGGTGACAACCATAAAGGCCCGGGGACAAGGAGAGGGGCGAGAGGCTTGGTCTTCGTCTCTGGCAGCTACTGAATGGCTTGACGTGCTCTACAGAAGTTCTGAGAGAAAACGCTTCCGAAGGACAGTCTGTCTGTTGGTTTCAGTGGGTACTCACGGCCGTCAGGCCCCCAGGCAGGTGCACACATCTGTGTGTGCTCGGCCCGCTCCCCATGTCTGTCTCACGTGGTTTCGCTGAGAATGTGCTCAGAGCCTCAGAGAAGGTATCGTTTTGCTCAAAGTGATTTCCTGAAGCAGGTGAGAGGTTCGTGGGGCTAGACGTACAAACGCAAGAGGGTTCAGGTCCAAAACTTTACCAGGGAACCCTATCCTGTGAAACGCTGTCTCGGAACCATATCCTGTGTGAAAGGGCAAAGTTGAAGAGGCACAGGTGATCTCTTCCAGGGTAAACACTCGCAAGTCAAAGACTTTCGCAATCTGTTTTTATCAATGGCTCTGTCTTCACCACGTTTTGCGGATATAAAATGTGCTGTGCTAAAAAATAAAAGGACAAGATTTAAATGGCCTTTTCAATAGGCCAAGACTTTTATCTGGGTTTGTCCTCAGCCAAGTGGAAAAGAGTCAACACGAAATGAAAAGAAAAAAAATAAAAATTCCAAAAACTCCTCTGAATTCAAATCAACAGACATAAATCTGCGGTCCTCCAGACACCTTCTATGGCCACCCAGCTGGTGAACAAGCGACCACTCCTAATCGGCGTGCCAGGGCCTCGCCACTTTGTTCCTCCGCCACCAGTGATGCCGCCATCACAGCCTTTCTGAGAACCCTGCTTCTACTCTTATGGGCTTTTTGTCTTGTTTTCATTCTCAAGAAAATGAGAGAAGTATGGGGAGAGATGCAGGCACTAATCTATGTGAAGAAAGACTTCTCAAGGCCCCTCCACTGTCACTGAACACATCAGAGAACTGAAGACAGAAAAAGATGAGGGGGGAAAAAAGAGAAAGAAAGAAGGAATTCGTGAGGGTGATTCAAGTGCCTGAAAAGGAACAACTGTCCATAAAATGAACAACCTCAGTTAAACACATTTCTGTTATGTTGGGTCATTTTCATACTTTTTTTTTTTTGGCTGAAGCCATTAGAAGCTTCTGGCTGCAGTGGTAATGATAAAGGAGAGTTGGTCTCTGATGCCACATCTCCCTTACAGTTCACGACTGGAGATTTAGAGGCAAAACCCAACCCCCTAAGCCAGAGAATCAGACTTGCTCCTGCCCCCTCAGCCTTCTGAGGGCCCAGAGGAAGACCTCCATGGCCCCAGGTCAGGCGCTGGCAGCCTCTGAAGGGGAGGGCGAGGGCCTCTGAATGACCAGATTAAGTCTGAATGGAAGAAGAACCTGTGATTAAGTTTCCTGAATAGTTGGCTCTCTTAGGAGGAGCAAACTTCTTTAAAAAAAGGGGGCAGAAATGTAGCATGGCTGTTGCTGCCTGTCAGAAATGGGAATCCCGTTCTTTGAATCCAGAAGAGTGGATTTTCACATACTCATGTCAAGCCCACTTTCCAACCAATATGTGGGGGTTTGGCCGATTTTCCAGGGAAAGAAGGAAAAACAAAAATAAGACTGCCTTGTTTCTTCTCAAGATGACTGTTTGGACGGTTCAGGTCGACATGGAATGTGTTTTAACCACCAGTCCCCCAGGACAAACTCAGAAAGTTCTCCAAGCTATTACACAGCAAAGAAGCTAGTCTTTCCTTTAGCTCACTTCACCGCGTCTTCAACCAAAACTTTACAATATTATTCCAGCTTGACTGGTCCAGAATCTTGGCTAGAGGCTTCTCTACCCCAGGCATACATAGGAAAGGAAAAGGGCAAACTGCATTTTATCCACCCTGTGGTGGCCTGGTCAGAACTGTCCTGGCTACGCGAGATGCCTGAGGTTCTGTCCAGCTTTCCTAAGGGGGTGGGGTATCAACATAAATCTTTCTTCCCGGCGAAAGAGCCAAGGATTAAGTTAACTCATAACGAAGACTACTCATATATCAAGATAGAGTTCATTAAAAAACTCTTGCTGAGGAACTTCTCTGGAGACCAGTCAAGTGGTCAAGCCTCCGCCCTTCCAACACAGGGGGTGTGCGTTCTATCCCTGGTCAGGAAACTAAGATCCCACATGTTGCACAGTACCATCAAAAACATAAAAAAATAAATGAAAAGTCTTGCTGAATAAAATGTGCAGTAACCCATCCGTGTTAAAAATTCAAGTTTGGGTGTAAAAGGTTAACATCTGGGAAAGTCTTCCAAGACCATCCATCGTGTGTAAGCTTGACCACCTTGGCAACGAGAGCATGCGCCCCTCCTTTATAGCACCTGGTTCTGCAACTGATATTCAGTGTGTTTCCATTTAACCTCAGGGGACGCAAGAATGAAAGGCAGGGACCCTGCAATTGCCCGGGGCAGAGAAGGCACGAACGGGATAACTGCACACGTGGGAGAGAGGTGTCAGCGCCAACAGCGAGGACCACCGTGAGAAGGCAAAACTGGGACTCCCCCGGCGGCCTAGTGGTTAAGAATCAGCCTTCCAAGGCCGGGTTCAACTCCTGGTTGGGGAACCGAGCCCACGTGCCGGGGGATGACTAAGCCTGCGCGCCTCAACTGAACAGACTGCATCCTGCGACTAGACAGAAGCCCGTGCGCCACAACAAAGCCTGATGCAGCCAAAAGTAAATAAATAACGATTTTTTTTTTTTTAAAGAAGGCAAAATTGGGCATGAGGCATCCCGGGAGACCTTCAGGATTTGGTCTTAAGAGATAAAAAAGACTGTGAGATGCGGTTCCTCCCTTATTTCCTGTCTGGAACGTTCCAAGGATTTTTCAGTGCAAGTTTCCACTCTGCAACTGATGTGGCAGAGATTACATGCTTATATTTATGAGGCCCACTATGTACAGAAAAAAATACTTAATACGTATTTATGTATATTGAGCATAACAACAGCGAGCTCTTACCATGCATCTATTTAATCTTACAGCAACCATAAGAAGGTACTCATGGCAAAGACTCAGAGAGGTCAAGCGCCTTACCTTGGGTCACTCAGCTGACTATGAACTCAGGTCTGATCGCCAAGCCTGAAGCTCCACTCCCCTCTGCACCTCTGTCCTGCAACAGTTCGAGGCACACGTCCCCTCCTCTGGTGGAATTTTTTTTAAGGCATCAAAACCCCATCAGTAACTTAAAACCTCTGATGTAGTTCTTTGTTTATCTGCATGTCTTCCCAAATAGCCCGAGTTCCTAAAGGACATCCTTCACCTTCATATTTGAGCACTGCGTTTGGCCCACAGGAGAGCTGAACAAACACACCATGGTCACACTAAGCGGAGAGGCTCGTGGCACTCAAAACGCCAGGGGGACCTCCCTGGTGGTCCAGTGGTTAAGAATCAGCCTGCCAATGAAGGGGACACGGGTTTGATTCTTGGTCAACATGCCACAGAGCAACTAAAGCCCTTGTGCCAGAACTGTACTGAGCCCTCTCTAGAGCGCCTGAGCTGCCGCTATTGAAGCCAGCACACCTAGAACCTGTGCTCTGCAACAAGAGATGCCACAGTGAGAAGCCCACGCAGCACAACTAGAGAAAATCCGCAGGCAGCAACGAAGACCCAATGCAGGCAAAAATAAATGAACCTTTAAAAAGGGGTGGGGGCACTTAAAAGAAAAGCCAGAGAGCATGCTGCAACTAGAAAGTCATCAAAGGGTTTTGCTCACTTCACCTTCCTGACCCTCAGTCTCCTCATCTGTTAATAAGGATAATAATGATACCTGTTTCGTAAGGTTGTTTTGATAAGTGCATGAGATAATGTGTGCTAAAGGTGAAGGCCTGGCAGTGCCTGGAACCTGCTAAGTACTCCACAGAGGCGGGCAAATAATGTCTCACCTCCAGTGTAAGATAAAAGGGAGGCGTGCCAAACCTCACCTTTTATCCACTAGATTAAGAATCTGGAAACTGATGAGATATTATTAGGTTTAAAAAGAGGACCAAACAATGTGTGCTATCCATCAAAACACAATGGGACAGATCTAGATACACTGACAGACAGAAAACGCTCAAGACACATCAGATGAAAACAGCATGTCCGAATGTGTGTGTCTGTCTGTCTGTCTGTGTGCAAGTGATGAGTACATAAGTGCACAGAAAAATACTCTGACATATACAGGTAATGAGATGGAGGAGTGAAGAGGCCTTTTAACTTCTGTCACTATACAGTTCTGATATTTGAATCTTAAGGGGAAAAAAATATTAAAAGGAATATTTTCATTAAAAGCAAAAACAGTGTGGAGTTTATTTACGTAACTGCAGTGTACTGGTGTTGGTCTCTTGGTTGTGACAAAGGTACCATAAGAAGATAAGTTACTAACAATAAGAGAAACTGGGTGCAGAATATGCGAACTATCCATTCCATCTTTGCAGCTTATCTGCAAGTCTGAAACTATTCTAAAATTAGAAGTTGGCTTCTTTCAAAAGCGATAACCTCCACAGCCCAGAACCATCTTTGCTTTAAAAAATCTGTCCATGTAAATACGCCAGCACATATTCACTACATCTCAGAAGTTAACAGCGGTCCTGAGTGGTCAGATTGAAGACAGTGCTCATCTCCTTGTCCCTGCGAGATCCGTGGTTCTCAAAGGGGAGTTGTCAGATCAGCAGCAGCAGCATCTGGAAACTTGTTATAAATGCAATTCTCAGCTGCCCCCATCTCCAGGGCCACTGAATCAGACTCTGAGGTGGGGCCAGGTGATTTTGATGCACACAAAAGTTCGAGAACACCGTTCTAGATGACGGAAACTGGCTTTGTCACGAGTGTCACTGTTATAGTCAAAACAACAGAACAGGCAGACTTGAAAAGGAGCTTGGAAGTGTACCCAAAGCAAAGAACCTGGAATAAAGACAGGTGAACCGAGCGCACTGGTGGGGTACCCAAAACCCAGGCCACAGCAGAGCCATGCCAAGGTCGGGGCTGAGTGACTTGAAACCTGAAGGCGGCGGGGCTTGATCTCCTGTGACACCAAAGTGGGCTGCTTCTGAGGGTCCCCGCAGGGCTGCCTCTGGGGACAAAGGACAGGAACAGGGACAGGTCTGTGTGCTTGTGTCTGAGGTCAAAGGACTTGAGATATCCCGAAATTCCACCCTGGAAGCACCACGGCAGGAGAACAACACCGAGAGGATCGAGAATCGTGACAGGGGCTTCCCTCGTGGTCTAGTGGCTAAGAATCCGCTTTGCCATGCAGGAGATGCGGGTTCGATCCCCGACTGGGGAACTAGTATCCCACAGGCTGTGAAGCAACTAAGCCAGCGTGAGCCGCCAACTGCTGAGCCCAAGGGCTGCAACTAGAGAAACTGTGCGCGGAAACGAGGGGTCCTACAGGACACGAGGATCCCACATGATGCAACTGAGACCCGGTGCAGCCAAATAAACAAAGACTTAAAAAAAAAAAATCGTAATAGTCATACTCAGAAAGCGGGGCAACATCTGAAGCATACAGAGATGTGACACCCAGGAGCTTCAGGTCAGCACCGCTGCCCCACAAACACCTTCGAGCACGTCCTGCTTCACCAGACCCGCGTCGCACGCCACGCTAGGGCTTGGCTGTGGTGCCCCAGTACCCCTGTTCTACTCCGAGGAGCCCTGGGTCAGCAGTCTAGCAACAGAGCTAGCAGATAACAGATAAACCGCAGGAGAGAAAAACTAGGAACACAGCTGGTGACGGCAGCATTTACAATAAGAAGAGGGGGGTACGAAGGCTACTCCTTTCTTAATCTGTATACTTTTTCACTGATGAGACTGTAATGTTTGCTTGAATTACAGGAGCTCTGCCTTAAAGCAATTTTGGGGGGTCATTTTTTTTTTGGCCACACCAGGTGGGATGTGGGATCTTGGTTCCCAGACCAGGGGTCGAACCCACACCCCCTGCATTGACAGCATGGAGTCTTAACCACTGGACTGCCAGGGAAGCCCAAAAGCAATTTTTAAAAACAGAATTTAAGGCCAAAAATTCCAGGAGCACTGGGCGATGTCGATCAATGAATGGCCTTTGATGCCAACTCTCAATGCACCTCATCAGCTCTTTTTCCAGCGGGGTATTTGAGAGTAAATGAGAGGCAGAGAGAAATGGCCACTCCAGACCACTCTATATAGAAACAGGCTGAAATTTTAGGGGGCCCTCTGGGCTGAGAAGCTATTAGATGCCACGGCTCCAAAGCAGCGAGGTGGCAGGGAGAGCACTCCAGAGGGGCTATTCAGGAGCCTCCAGCATCTTCCCATTTGTGAGTTTGAAAGTACTTTTGTTCTTCTCCGGGTTTAAGTTTCTGGGTCACCCGGCCTTTTGTTCATAACCCATAGACGCATCTGCAGTAGGGCAGGACCCCCAGCCACGAGCGGCCTCAGGGCATCAGTACCTCCCCAGGGCACTCACTGTGTGTACCTGCACCTCGCCCTCACTGTCTCCATGAAGTAGTTGTAACGAGTGCCCCGAAAGGGGGCTTCCCAGGTGGCTCAGTGGTAAAGAATCTACCTGCCAGTGCAAGAGATGTGGGTTTGATCCCTGGGTCAGGAAGAAGCCCTGGAGAAGGAAATGGCAACCCCATTCCAGTATTCTTGCCTGGAAAAGTCCATGGACAGAGGAGCTTGGCGGGCTACAGTCCATGGGGTCGCAGAAAGAGCCTTCAGACACGACTTAGTGACCAAACAACGAGACCAAAACAGGAAAAGAGGTACTGTTCATCTTTATACAGTGAAATAATTACTACAGCCCTCTCCCCCAGATCCAGATAATTCTGTGCGTGTGTGTATTAGGGGAGCAGGAGGTGTTGACAGGAGGTTACAGAATGTAAGACGGCAAACTCTATGTACCCACAACGCCAGTGTTTCGCTGGATAAAATCAAGAATCTTCCTTTGTTGCAGCCTAATGTTTAGTCTCATCCTGTTTTAGCATCTCCTCGGAGGAAAAACAAAGCTCCCACTGCCAGAAAATGTTCTGAATAATTGTTGATAACAGATAACGGCAGAGGAAGCCCTCTGGTTAATATTTAAACACAGGCAGGGGTAACATTCAACTCCTCAGCAGTTACGACGCCCACCAGAAGACTCCAACGTGTGCTTCCCGGGGCCCCTGGCTCATGGGGAACGCTGACTGCTCCATTCAAGTTCAGGAATGTCCCGTCAAAAAAAGAAAATCAGAATAACGCCTGAAACGCCTTCTAATTACCACACTGCTCAGACTTGAACTGATCCATTTTTTGAACACTGTAATGCACAATCCCCTAGTTTTAACAAGTAGATTCCAATAATTTCTAGAGACATTAAGCAGAAGAAAGGAAAGATCGTGGTGGAATCAGGGTATAATCGAGAAGAATGCATTTGTTCTTGAGTTGAGATGATATTTTAAAAACCACAGCTATTAAAATACGGGTTTGCCATGAAAAGAAAGTCTCTGTTCTAAAACGTCAGATGACGTGCTGTGGAAGATTTGGCTGTTATTATAGATGGACTACACACACACACGTACACACACACACACACAGACACACAACACTTCTAATGAACTTTGGCAGTCTTTGTCTCCATATAATTAGAAGTTTGGCTTTCTGTCTTTCGGGCAGAGGGAGGGAGAGGCAGGGGCGTAGGGGAGAGGGAAGGGCCCGGCTCAGAGAGGACCCACACCGAAGACCTGCTGCTGGTAAAGAGAAGACAGACATGGGGTGAACCTCCTGGGGCAGGGGGGGGAAGGCTACTGGGGGAGGGGGGATGACTGATCACAGCCAGCAACACCCAAGACAAGGACTGAAGGAAGGCGGGGTGGGGGGGTCAGCCCTGCCTCCAGGCTTCAGGACTCCAGTTGCAGAAGGCACCACTCTGTGGGGTCTCGCCTCTCAGCTCAGCTCACTGTTGGGCGCTGCGGCCTGGGGACAGTCGATGAGGACCCCCTGCTGCCGCGCAGCTCCCACACCCTCACACCACCCGAGCTTCTGAACCTGACGGCAGGGCCCCAGTCTTCTACAGACAGACAGTTTGCATTCACGCCAAAGGTAGCGGGAGCCAGGAAAAGCCAGGTCCCCTCCACTCATGCGGATCGCTGATCAAAGATCAAAGAGGCAAGTGGTTACATTCTTACTCAACAATGTTGAGCTGCTGCAGGGTTGGTTTTTTTTTTTGTAAATTCAAAGCGGTAGAGACCTTTGAGATGCAGGCCTCGTTTTACAGGTGAGGAAACCAAGCCCAGGAGAGGGCCAGGCCTCCCCCAGCCCAGATAAGCATCAGCTCCCCCACCTCCCATTGCCCCAGGCACACCTCCCTTTGCTAGGCTTTCATCTTTGATTTCAAATAGGCGCTCCGGGATGTGCATGGGCGGGCGGGGCTTAGCTGGTCCTCTCTGCGCGGGAGCAGGGTAAGGCCATCACCTGAGCCCCAGCTACAAGGAGCCACACACAACCCGGCCCTTCCACAGCCTCTGCTCCAGGCGGGCCCTGGGCCTGGCGTGCAGCCTGCACTTGTCGCCGAATTCAGGTCCCCCAGGCTCTCCATGGTGAAGCCTCACCACGCTCAGCGTGTCCCCATCACACCTTCTCTGACCATGGAAACCGCACCTGTGTTTTGCCAGGTGACCAAAGCTTAGCTGTTTCTGGATCACACATTCACTGCACGTCCAGCCCCGGGGAAGTGGACAGGCGGGGGTCCCTCTGTTTTCAGCATGACTGCGGTGGTATGACAGTTCCCCGGTATGATGCTGGATCCGAGTCTTTTCCACTGCGGTGTTCCTAGCGCCTGGCATGGATGGATGGGCTTCCTTAACCAAGCGCAGCCTCCTGGATGTTTCCCCTTCTGTCAATTCGCATGTCAAAAGACCAGTGCTAGCTTCAGGGCAGAATCTGTGCTGCACTAATAACAATTTGCATTAATAATTCCAGGGTTTCCCTGGAATGCTAATTGCAACACAATTGTGCTATTCTTCAAGCTACAAATGTACTCACAAAATAACCTCTTCACTTACTGGGGAGATTCTAGCTTCCCAAGGTGGGAGGAGGAGGAGGAGGAAGATTACAAAAGAGTGACTGGATGGACTCAGTTTCTCTGATTGGTGACATTCCACAACAAAAGGGCCTTCAACGTCTGAACATCAGCGTGAGAGTCATCTAACCATTCAAGAAGCCTCACAAGACTGCGGACAGCTCGAACGCTGGTCAGCCTGACGATGCAAGAGTGAAAGCGGCATCCTGGCAAAAACACACATCATTTCCTACTGTCCAGAACACCCTAGGATGTTGCACTGAAACGATGACTTCTTTTCCTCCAGGATGGTGCAGACTTACTCTGCAGGCACGTCAAAGCACCGGTGCAGGACCAGGGATGAGGACCCAGACCCTCCAGCCAAGCCCCCGTGTCCCCACCTCCTGCCCCTCACCCCCACCTGCGGTCTGCATTCACTGAGAAGCCAGGATCTCCACTCAAGCAAGACCTACGACAACAACAGAGCCACACCACCTGGGTTTGCCAACAGGAGTCGAGAGCGGTTTCCCCAGTTATGGGTATGGACATGCTAGAGAAGACTCTCGAGAGTCCCTTGGACAGCAGGAATATCCAACCAGTCCATCCTAAAGGAAATCAACACTGAATATTCACTGGAAGGACTGATGCTGAAGCTGAAGCTCCAATACTTTGGCCACTTGACGCCAGGAGTGACTCATTGGAAAAGACTCTGATGCTGGGAGGGACTGAGGGCAGGAGGAGAAGGGGGCGACAGAGGATGAGATGGCTGGATGGCATCACCGATTCAATGGATTTGAGTTTGAGCAAACTCTGGGAGATAATATAAGACAGGTAAGCCTGGCGGTGTTGCTGTTCATGGGGTCACAAACAGTTGGACATGACTTGGCGACTGAACACCACCAACGAACAATGGGTATGAACACTGACTGAACAGTCGCTTCTGCTTCCTATTCTGTCCCAAAGCGCTCAGTGTGATGGTTCCGCTGTCCTGTGGTCAGAGAGCAAGAAGCAAACACACACCCTCAGAAGAGCAATCCATTTGCAGACTCGGCAAGAGCTGACTCACTAATAACACACCAGGGGCCCCGGGGCACGTTTGCAAAGGTTCGTCCGTCGTGTCCCTTAGGTGACCTGCCTGGAACCTGCAGGATGACCTGCATGGTGGTTAAGACCAGGGTTACTAATCACTCCAATCTGGCAGATGAGCAACCAGAAGATTGCGGTCTCTAAGGTAAGCTTGGGGTCTCTTGCTCCCAGATCTTCCAACTCCTGAGGCTGCCCACACTTAGGAAAGGGCACTGCCTTCATCTGGAGTGACTCTACTACTTCAGAAAAGAGCAGGGGCTATCAACAGAACTGCCCAACACGCCACTGGCTGGTACCCACTGCAGATGCCTGGCCAGGAAACCATCTCCCATTAGCGAGACTGTATGTGTTTATAGATCTGTTTGTCCTTACTCTGTCTGATATGACTTTATAACTAAAATAAATCTTAAATGTTACCAAAACATTGAGTTTTAGTCTAGGAAAACTAAGTCAAAAAATGTGGAAAGAAAGATTGAATGAAGGCAAGTAACTTTAAAAATGGTTGAGAACTAAATGCAACTTTTGAAGACTAGATGAAAAGGGGTAGGGGGAAGGCAATTTCTAGAAGCTTTGTATCAGAATGTCTGATAGCTTTGCAGGTGTTTGTAAGTTTTCCCTTTGCTTAGAAAAAAAGCCCAGAACTGTGAATTTTAAGAAATAGATCAAGAGGAAGGCTAAAATAAGGCTTTGAGGAATACAAATCAGTGGTCCCATTCACAAAAGCCTGAGTCTGAATGTCTGCTTTTAAACTTTTTAAATCATTCCCTGATTCAAGTGAACTGACCTTGTTCAATCACCCAGCCATCTACAGGTCCCAACAGTATCAGCTTATCACAAAAGGCACACAATCTGTTGTCATCTGCCAACTGATTTCGGTCCCTGGCCAGTGACATCTTAGGAATTTCTGGGCTCTCACACAAGGAGAGGGCTTAACATAGTTTAATTCTCATGGCTATAGGAAATATCCCTACACAGAAATTCATCAGTAGCCCGGTCAACCTCAACTCAGTAATTAACCCTAAAATGTTTCTAAAACAATGGTTCTTAACTACAGGCAGTTTTGTGCCACTCCCCCTGCTCCCCACACATACACACACATCTGGAGACATTTCTAGTTGTCATAACTGAGAGGGAAGCTTGTTACTAGCATCCAGCGGGTGGGGAGGGGTGGCTGAGATGCTGCTCAATGTCGTCTGAAGCACGGGACAGCGCCCCCGCCACCCCCGACCGACTGAGAATGATCCAGCTTAAAATGCCAACGGTCCTGGGATTGAAAAAGTCACCTTGGAGAAAGGGGTTTCCAGACCTGTGGATTCTGTTTACATCATCAGAAAAGCCAGCCTTTGGACAAACCAAAGGAAGAGGCGATTTCTTCCCTCTTGACTCAAACAGAACTCAAAGGCCACCGGCTTCCTGGTATTCCTGATAAAACTCCCAATCTGTTGGCAGGAATTTTCAAAGACCACAATTTTCGTGTATGTGGTGAAACAGCACAAGAATGCTGGTCAGTTCTCTTTTTTCTTTCACATTCCATGAGACCTCCAATTATCTCATGGATGGTGATGAAAATGAACTGAAACGTTTGTCCAGAGCTTTGTCTTTAAAGACTATAAGCAGATGGAAAGGCGAAATCGGTTTGGCTTACTGTGACAGAAGGCCTGTGGAAGAAGCTTTCCTTCTATATCGCTTTCCCATGAGCATTCTAGTGTCTGAGCATCTACAGAATATAACCACTTAAAGGCTGGCTACTACAGTACGAGAAGCCTGAATGCATCCTGTATTTTTTAAAGCCAGTTATTACAGCCATGTTGAGACACTTAGAGAAAGTTAAATATGTCAGGTTCACAGGTGTGACGGTGACACAGTGGTTAGCAGCACATCCTTAGTCCTCACTGGATGTATGCTGGAGTACCGAGGGGAAAAAAGTCAAGGTACTAGCATCTTTTGAATGGCCAAAACAGAAAAAAAAACTCACACACCACAATGTGTCAGAGTATAATGTAAGCAACTATTAACATTTTGCCACACTCAATTATTCATTCAACTTTTCCATGTGTTTAAAAACTTCAAAATAAGAGTTGGGCAAAAAAAAAAAAAAAAATTAAAGACCAAGATAGGGATTAGGGAGACAATCAAATCACAAGTATTGCTGGATCTTGGGTCCAGACCAAAGAAAGGTCTCCAAATAGAATCAAACTGGAGATGGTGGGCTTGGCATCATTATTAAAAAGGCTGCAGAGCTGCCTTCTACCGTTACAGCAAAATTAAACAGGTACAACCACCCTGGAGCAAAAGGCACACCCTGCAGATTCACAACACAACTCATGTCACAGACCTCTCAGCATCCTGGAGGCACCATAGAGGCAAAGTCAGGTCATCTGGACACACACACACACCTAAAACTGAAATCTCTCTGAGCCCAACCCCTTAACCAGGGAAACCAAGACTGAAATGAAAATTTGCTCCCTACACACAAAGGGAAGAGCCTACCCATTCTCTGAAGAAGAATCAGGTAAGCCTGAAGACCTGGTCCATTTCCTGTTTATAACAGTGAAAGCAAGCACTTCTCCCCTAGAAAACGTTGCACACGCCCGCGATCCCACTGGCTTGTTCTGAAGGAGACGCAAAGCCAAGCGAAGCAAAGAGAAAGGAGGAGGCCGGTCTAAGTGCAGCAATCCATGGTTCCCTTCAACTTTGC